>NC_137083.1:84079744-85459744 GCF_951640355.1 Cnephaeus nilssonii | reverse complement strand
TAATCTGGCTTCACCCAGGACAAGAACCCCTAATGGAGTCTCCAATGTCTTTATCACAAGAGAAAATAGCTTAGCCTGAGGCCTGAGGAGAATCACAAGTAAGGCAGAAGCTTCTTGAAGAAGAAGATAAAATGGCCAATTAGGACAACCACAACCCCGCCAGCCACCTCTCCAGTGTCCAAGCTCCCAGAGAGCCTTTTTTCCAGGGGAACCCTCCCTCCCCGAGTCCCTACAATAACCCTATGAGGCTGGGCCTCAGAATTCCCCATGGTCAGAGAAACAAACACTCAGAGAGATGCAGTGACCAGAAGACTCACAGCAAGCAGGTGGCTGAGTGGCCACTGTGCTGTGGAGGGGCAGGGCTCACCTGGTACATGGTTGGTCCCACCCACGTTGGTTAGTAGCAAAGGTTCTGTATGAACACAGAAGGGTGGGTGGGGACCAAGGTGGGGATGCTGCCCAGGAAGCTGGGCACCAAGTGTTTGATCAGTTTGTCTAGTCACTGTTCCTAGGCAGCCTGCACTGTACATCCTTTTATTTTATTTTTGCTCTCTGAAGGTCAAGTTTATTTGGAAGCCTGAATGAGTGGTGTTGGGGTCAACATGGAGGCCCAGGGCTGGGATGTCTGGCCTCCATGTTGGGCTCAGGATGCCCCCATGGGAGGCCAGCCCTTGGCCTCTGGCCACCCAGCTCTGAGTCTGGGCACAGGGGGGAGCCAACTCCATAGGAAGCAGAGTCCTGGCTCCAGGAAGGGCAGGTGGAGAAGGTGAGGACAGTTTTCTCTGTGTGGGTCAGGGTCCAGAAAAACAGACTTGCTCAAAGCTCTGAGGGTTAATAGGGTTAAATTTTATAGAATCTAAATTAAGGTTATGTTTAGTAGTATTTCATTAAATGTTCTCTATAATACAGTCTATGTTACTAAATATCATAAAACATACATTAAAATTATAAGCATATTTAACATGAACATAAACTTTTAACACTACATCTAAATGGGGGTGGGGGAGCCCTCTCTGCCATGGCAGCTGACACGTGCTGTGGCCCGGGATCTGGCACCACAGGCCCCGCAGGAACTGGGTGAGTTGCTGAAATGCTGCAGGTGGTTCTTCTGCCTCTTGAAGTTCAGTGACAGCTGGGCCTGGATCCGGCTCTGGCTCTGGAGAGGCCACTAGGGTGGCGTTGTCTCTGGAGGGTTTTCCTGATGTTGCTCTGGAGCTGGTTCTGTAGATCCAAGAGGAGGACATGTTACCACCCTCACTGCCTTTTGTGTGCCTTCCAAAGACACACTCACCCACACCACCCCCGGAGGCCGCCTCCTCCTCCTGTCTCGGCCTCAGTGGGCTCAGGTGCTCCGCCGTGAATGGAGGCACTGGGCCTGGTTTGGCAGGTCGGGGACTACAAAGTTGGTTCTATGGAGGCCAACAGCATCATCAGGCTTGGAAATTCTGGCAGCGGATTCACATCCTGAGGATACTGATCCAACCAGATGCCCAGGGTGCAGGAGATGGCCCTGGGGAGAGAGAGGTGGGAAGCAGAGTCTGAGGCCTGGCCTTCCCTTCCACACGGCCCTCCCAGAGCACCACTCAGAGAGCCAGGGGTCCTGTGCCTGCTGCTCCTGCCCAAACCTACTCCTTGTCCACCTTCAACCTGGCAGTTCTGGCAGAGACATGCCTGGTCACCCAGGAGGGTCTGGCAGAAAGCACTCCTAATTGTCAGTCTGGATCCATGAGGGAACCACCTGTCCCCTTCTTCAAGGGAACCTGACATGCTCTCTCAGTGTCCCTGTCCCCTCCCACTACCTTCCCACCAAAATGTCAACTCCATGAGGACAGGGAAGGCTGGTGTCCTCCCTGTTCATGTCACTCATTGGCACAGTAGGTGCTCCAGGAATAGCTGACCAATGAGCAAACCAACAAACTCTGTCTCCATCCCTGGCTTTCAAGGGCCTTCCTATCACCTCAGACTTTGGCTCCTGCACCTACGTGCTGCCTAATTCACTAGCTGCCTGTGGGGTTCTTTGCCTCCCACTGAAACTCAACTCTCACAGGGCGGGGTACACTTGCCAAGCTGCCACTGAGAAGGTTCTACCAAATTAGTGAGCACGGTCCCAGGATAGGGGTGCAGGCAGGGCTGGGATTAGGAGCGGAAGGGTATGAATTTCCTGAGGGTCTGACTCTCTCTGAGCTCCACTGCTCTCCCACACCACCCATATCCACATGCACAGCTCTCCTTGACACCTTCCCTTTTTTCTAGGAGAAGCCCTCAGACCTCCACCCTCTTACAGAAATCCCACCATGAGTGGGATCCAGGGTTCCGCCAGCACCTTGAACTCACACTCCCCATACTCCCCCCTCCTGGTTCTGACCCAAAACCGACTCACGTTTTCTGCTGGAACAGAGGTTCACCTTCCTCTTCACAGTATGGGAAGATGCAGCCATAGGGAGAGGAGGCCAGGAGGACGTCACATCGGCTGTCCTGTGGACACTACGAGCCTGTGCAGCCTAGTGTGACTGAATCACTCCCAACTGGAAGGAAGCTCTGGAGTGCAGACTTGGGGTCTGCTCTGAGCACTGGATTATGTTCAGTGCCTAGAGACATGTCTATAACTGGCAGACTTCTGATATATTTGCTGAATGAGTGAGCCCAAACCAGCCCCATCACAGAGAGTTTGGAGAGCCTGGGACCCACTGCTCACCCCTGGGGTTTCTGCTCTGGCTTCACCCAGGACAGGGACCAATAATAGAATCTCCAGTCCCTTTATGACATGAGAAAAGAGCTTAACCCAAGGCCCCGAGAAGAATCACATATGAGGAAGAAAAATGACCAACTAGCACAACCACAGCCCCTGCTGCAGACCTATCCACTGTCCAGGCGCCCAAAGAAAGCTTTAGGGCAGTGATGGCGAACCTATGACATGCGTGTCAGCACTGACACGCGTAGCCATTTCTGATGACATGCGGCCGCTAAGGGCGGCCGCATGCCGAGGATGAAACATTTGCTGCTCCTGAGGATGAAACATTTGCGAAATAATGTTTTTTCCTCATAGTGACACACTACCCAAGTTATGCTCAGTTTTTTGGCGAAGTTAGACACACCAAGCTCAAAAGGTTGCCCATCACTGCTTTAGGGGAACACCCTATAGGGTCCCTACAAAAACCCTATGAGGTTGCTTCTTGACTCACCTCATGTTCTTAGAAACAAACACTCAGAGGGATTCAGTGATCTGAGAGGTCACAGCCAGCAAGTGGCCAAATGATCACCGTGCTGTGGAGAGGCAGGTTGCTCACCTTGTCAATAGCTGGTCCAACACCTGTCGCGTGGCAGCGAATGTTCTGTGGTAACATGAAGAGGTAGGGACGAAGGTGGGTCACTGCCCAGAAGCGAGGGCACTGGTTTGTCCAGCCCGTGTGCCTGTGGGTCTGCACCATGCAGCTCTTTTTTGTTATTTTGCCCTGTGAGGCGGGAGTTCATTGGGAACCATAAGTGGATGGTGCTGGAGCCACTTGGCTGGTTGACAGCTGGGGTCCAAGGCTGGGCTGGCCGGCCTCCATGTTGTGCTCCGGATGCCCCAATGGGAGGCCAGCCCTTTGCCTCTGGCGGCCCAGCACTGAGTCTGGGCACAGGCTGGAGCCAACTCCCAGGGTGAAGCAGAGCCCTGGTTTCCAGGAAGGGCAGGTCTCCAAGGCCAGAACCATTCTCACTGAAAGTGTTGGGGATCCTGAGGCTAAAGCACACCTTCCATGATGCTCCAGTTCAACAGTGCCCACCTGACCTCCCACCTGCCAGAGTGTTCTGGTTATTAAATAGAGGAGCATTTGGGGGTCCCAGTGGGGCAACCCCCTTAGGTTCCAGGCTGTGAGCACATTCTAACTTGAAACAGTTTCTCTGTGTTTTCAGGGTCTGTGTCTGTAGTAAACTGAACTGTTCACAGAAAAGCAGCTGGGGAAAAACCAAGATGGCGGCATAGGTTAAACACCTAACCTACAGCCTGGCACAACAATTTCAAAAACACAACTAAAAGTCAAAACGGACATCATCCAGAACCACAGGAAAGCTGGCTGACTGAAATGCCCACAACTAGAAAAAAAGAGAAAACCACAAGGAAAATCAGAGAAGCCCTAAAAGCTTGAGGTATGGAGACACGGGCGGAGACACGAGCCCGCGCGCGTGCGGGGAGGACGGAGCCGGAGAGGAAGGGGCAGCTGACGGCCTGGCTGGTGTTCTCTGGCGGGAAGGAGATAAAAGCGCCAGATTGTGCTGAACCCCAGCTCCGACTGCACTGAACCCCAGTTCCGGGCGAAACCCTGGGAAGCCGGGCTCAGGCTGGGGGAGTCTGGGCTGTGGGGCTGACACACAGAGGAGTTGCGCCAGAGCCGCGCACGGGAATGTGCGCAGAGGAGGGACTGTTGCCTGTGCCGCTGGATTGCCCTAGCGGGAGGGAGACAAAAGCTCCAGACCGTGCTGAACCCCAGTTCCAACTGCACTGAACCCCAGTTCTGGGAGAGACCCGGGGAAGCCAGGCTCATGCTGGGGAAAGCTGGGCTGTGGGGCAGAGGTGCAGAGAGGCGGCGAAGAGCAGAGCACCAGAGGCGCGCACTGGACTGTGCGCGGAGGATGGGCTGTTGACTGTGCCGCTGAGTCGCCCTGGAGGGAAGGAGATAAAAGCGCCAGACTGCGGTGAGCCCCAGTTCCGACTACACGGAAACCCAGTTCCGGGCGAGAATCTGGGAATCCAGATTCATTGGGGGAGAGACTAGACTGTTTGGCAGCGCGCGAAACTCCAGGGCGCTTTTCTCTCAGAGGTGTTTGCTGGGAGTACCGAGGGACACTGAGACACAGGAACCTCATAGGGCGGGGCTGACGGGAAGCCAAGGCGGTAGGCTCCGCCCTGTAACTCCGCCCCATCCAAGCTGAACACAGAGGCTTTTACAATTTTGCAAGTCTAGTTGAATGGGGCTGTCTCCCGGCATAGACACAGCTGATCCTCACAGCCAATTGGACTGGAGGTCACATCCTCCCAGTGTACCAACAGCAATCAAGGCTTAACAACACCAAGACTTTGCACTCAGCCCACAAAGGGGGGTATCAAGAGCGACCACCTAGGGAGATTGGGGAAGCTGAGCGATAGGGAGGCAGCCAAAAGGGGAAGACACCGAAACAGGTCACGAATATAAGGGATGCTGTAATTCCTGCTGAGGGACCTCAGGCAGTAGCTGACCTACACTCCATTGGAGACCCAGAAACGAGGGCATCTAGTGGTCGGTGTGAGATGACACCAGATTTCAACCACTCGCATAAGGGACACATTCAAGAGGCAGACGCAGTGAGCGCCAAAGCCTTGCTGCACCAAGACGCGGCACATAAACGTGTCTCCCGCACAGCAACTCTTCCTTTATAGACACAGAGGGTCCGCACAACCAAGTGGCCTGGGGAACAATTCTTCCCAGTGACACCAACAACAATCAAGACTTTACTATACAAACAAGGACCAAGATGGAAGCATAGGGCAGAAGCCTGATTGCTGCCTACCACAACAATTTTGAGACTACGACGGGAGAGCAGAGCAGACACCATCCAGAAACACCAGAGGGCTGACTGAGCAGATGCTTTACAACTAGAATAAAAGAGAGGGGTACGCGGGATGAAGCCGATGCCGGTGACCCAAAGACCACACTTTAAAAACTACGGCTCAGGCGACACAATGGCGGCCTGGAACGTGCTCGGCGCAGTTCCCCCAGCGGTCTCCGGCTGAGGGGAAGGCTCCACTCGCTGCCGAGCACGGACAGACGAGACCCTGGGAGACATGGGGTGGGAGACTACGCGCTTGCTGACCTCCTAGTCCTTCAAGAATCTCAACGCCCCGGAAGCGGCCAGGTGCGCACGTGCGGCGACCGGCCACCGCTGCAGTCCCAAGGGTGACGCAGCCACCCCGGACCAGCCCGCTGCCGCGCACCGGGCACACCGGAGCTTCGCCGAGCCCGCCGCCCAACGAGTTCTGCGGTGGCTGCCCTGGAGCTCTGAGAAAATGGCCGAAGGAATTGCTGAGAGGGAATTGACCAACAGGAATTGGGATCAAGAAGACGAAACCCCGCTGGGTCCCGGATCCGGGTGAAGCCGTGCGCCCCTGGGTCCGGATGAGGCTGGGAACTGGGTCAGGGTGAGGCTGGGTCCCGGGTCCGGGTGAGGCCATGTGCCCCTGGGTCCGGGCGAGGCCATGCGCCACGGGGTCCAGCTGAAGCTGAATCCTGGGTCTGGGTGAGGCCATGTGCCCCTGGATCCGGGTGAGGCCGTGGGCCCCTGGATCCGGGTGAGCCTGGGTCCCGGGTCCGGGTGAGGCCGTGGGCCCCTGGATCCGGGTGAGCCTGGGTTCCGGGTCCGGGTGAGGCCTTGGGCCCCTGGATCCAGGTGAGCCTGGGTCCCGGGTCCGGGTGAGGCCGTGGGCCCCTGGATCCGGGTGAGCCTGGGTCCCGGGTCCGGGTGAGGCCGTGGGCCCCTGGATCCGGGTGAGGCCACGCGACCCTGGGTCTGGGAGAGGCCACGCGACCCTGGGTCCGGGTGAGGCCACGTGCCCCTGGGTCCGGGGGAAGATAGATCCCGGGTCTGGGCGAGGCCTTGTGCCCCTGGATCCGGGTGAGGCTGGATCCCGGGCCCGGGAGAGGCTACGCGCCCCTGGGTCCGGGTGAAGCTGAATCCTGAGTCTGGGCGAGGCCGTGTGCCCCTGGATCCGGGTGAGGCCGTGGGCCCCTGGATCCGGGTGAAGCCGTGCCCCTGGGTCCGGCCGAGACCAAACCAGAGGGAGTCGGACCTGCATTAGCATCATTTGTCCACCATCCAGAGCTGAGGGGTCAGTGCCGACATGTACTCATAAGGAACTGGTGGACATTGATATTGGGTCTCAAAAGAACTGTTGGTGCAGAAAGAAACTCACTACAGACTGATTCATTTGCCTGTCAGCATAACTATTATTGCTCGTCGCACATTCAATTCTTATAAGTATATCTCTAGTGACACATGATTTCGCTCATCTAGGGGAAATGATGAACAACATAGACTGATGAACAAGAACAGAACCAGAAACAAGGAGGCAGCCAACGTTACTACACCGTGACCGTAACCCTGTCCCTAACGCTCTGACCCCAACGCTAAACCTATGCCTAACCTGAGCCTGAACCCTACCCAGCCCGAACCCTTATCGTAACCCTAACCCTAGCCAGAACCCCAAGTCTCTAACCCGAACACCACAACGAACCTCGGTGACATCGTCACTCCCAGCTGGTGCCCTGGCCAAAGCATGATCACCTGGGATCAATGGAACCTGCCCACGTGGCCCCTCCCCCCTTGGTGACATCATCACTTCCGCTTTCATGGCCTTAGCAGGCTTCTTTCAAAGACGCCAACTCATGGCCCTGAATTATAAGTGTAACCAGTATCCAACTCGGTTCTATGTTCTTTGAGCACGATTTCCTTGTCAGGAAACAGTGCGTTACACATATTAAGGCCCTTTCTTCACGTATTCCTAGCGTCTGAAGCACTTTCTTAGATATTAACCTGGGTTATCATTGTGAATTATCCCGAGTTGGGGTCTCTCTCTTCCAGTGTCTCAAGCTCCTTCGTTGTGAATTCCAATTTGGTGAAACAGCGTTTATAACAAATATACCAGCACTTTAACCGTTATTACCACTTGAAAGTCTACCCTACCTTTCACAGCGCTTTGGTTACAGACTCTCAGTATTTCAAAATTCAGTAGAGATGTTCGGGTTCGAAAACGTATTCCAGGAGTTCTAGAGTCACTCTGACAAATCCCCCTGGTCCGTTGTTTTGAGCTCTGAGAGTTTTCTTTTTAACACGGGTGTCATACCGGCTTTTTAAAGGCACGTTAAAACGCCGCTCGGAGAAGCCGCAAGCGGTTTGGCTCAGTGGATAGAGCGTCGGTCTGCGGACTGAAGGGTCCCGGGTTCGATTCCGGTCAAGGGCACGTCCATTGGTTGCGGGCACATCCCCGGCAGGGGGTGTTTGCAGGAGGAGGCAGCTGGTCGATATGTTTCCAGCTCTCTGTCCCTCTGCTTTCCTCTCCGTACAAAGTCAATAAGATATATTAAAAAACAAACAAACAAACAAACACAAAATACACTACTTGGGACCCGAGCCCAACTACCATTTTGATTTCATAGGGTTCTCCATACTTTCATACTATTCTATACCTCTACGAAAATGAGTTTTGCAGTGTTTCACCAAAACCTTTTCCTGAAAACGCCAACTCCTTTGGACGGGAAAAATAAATGTAAACAGTGCCACACTCGGTTCTCAGCTGTTTGAACAACATTTCCCAGGGACAAAATTGTGCAGTTCCGATATTCAGGCTATTGGAATATGTGTTCCTAGTGTGTGAAGCACATTTCTCAATATTTCCCTAGTCTGGAGTTGTAAATCCGCAGTGCTACACTCCAATTTGTCCAGTGATTGAAGCTCATTCGTTGTGAATAGCCAACGTTACTACACCGTGACCGTAACCCTGTCCCTAACCGTCTGTCCCCAACCCTAAACCTATGCCTAACCTGAGCCTGAACCCTACCCAGCCCGAACCCTTATCGTAACCCTAACCCTGGCCAGAACCCCAAGTCTCTAACGCGAACACCACAACGAACCTCGGTGACATCGTCACTCCCAGCGGGTCCCCTGGCCAAAGCATGATCACCTGGGATCAATGGAACCTGCCCACGTGGCCCCTCCCCCCTTGGTGACATCATCACTTCCGCTTTCATGGCCTTAGCAGGCTTCTTTCAAAGACGCCAACTCATGGCCCTGAATTATAAATGTAACCAGTATCCAACTCGGTTCTATGTTCTTTGAGCACGATTTCCTTGTCAGGAAACAGTGCGTTACAGATATTAAGGCCCTTTCTTCCCGTATTCCTAGCGTCTGAAGCACTTTCTTAGATATTAACCTGGGTTATCATTGTGAATTATCCCGAGTTGGGGTCTCTCTCTTCCAGTGTCTCAAGCTCCTTCGTTGTGAATTCCAATTTGGTGAAACAGCGTTTATAACAAATATACCAGCACTTTAACCGTTATTACCACTTGAAAGTCTACCCTACCTTTCACAGCGCTTTGGTTACAGACTCTCAGTATTTCAAAATTCAGTAGAGATGTTCGGGTTCGAAAACGTATTCCAGGAGTTCTAGAGTCACTCTGACAAATCCCCCTGGTCCGTTGTTTTGAGCTCTGAGAGTTTTCTTTTTAACACGGGTGTCATACCGGCTTTTTAAAGGCACGTTAAAACGCCGCTCGGAGAAGCCGCAAGCGGTTTGGCTCAGTGGATAGAGCGTCGGTCTGCGGACTGAAGGGTCCCGGGTTCGATTCCGGTCAAGGGCACGTCCATTGGTTGCGGGCACATCCCCGGCAGGGGGTGTTTGCAGGAGGAGGCAGCTGGTCGATATGTTTCCAGCTCTCTGTCCCTCTGCTTTCCTCTCCGTACAAAGTCAATAAGATATATTAAAAAACAAACAAACAAACACAAAATACACTACTTGGGACCCTAGCCCAACTACCATTTTGATTTCATAGTGTTCTCCATACTTTCATACTATTCTATACCTCTACGAAAATGAGTTTTGCAGTGTTTCACCAAAACCTTTTCCTGAAAACGCCAACTCCTTTGGACGGGAAAAATAAATGTAAACAGTGCCACACTCGGTTCTCAGCTGTTTGAACAACATTTCCCAGGGACAAAATTGTGCTGTTCCGATATTCAGGCTATTGGAATATGTGTTCCTAGTGTGTGAAGCACATTTCTCAATATTTCCCTAGTCTGGAGTTGTAAATCCGCAGTGCTACACTCCAATTTGTCCAGTGATTGAAGCTCATTCGTTGTGAATAGCCAACGTTACTACACCGTGACCGTAACCCTGTCCCTAACCCTCTGACCCCAACGCTAAACCTATGCCTAACCTGAGCCTGAACCCTACCCAGCCCGAACCCTTATCGTAACCCTAACCCTGGCCAGAACCCCAAGTCTCTAACGCGAACACCACAACGAACCTCGGTGACATCGTCACTCCCAGCGGGTCCCCTGGCCAAAGCATGATCACCTGGGATCAATGGAACCTGCCCACGTGGCCCCTCCCCCCTTGGTGACATCATCACTTCCGCTTTCATGGCCTTAGCAGGCTTCTTTCAAAGACGCCAACTCATGGCCCTGAATTATAAATGTAAGCAGTATCCAACTCGGTTCTATGTTCTTTGAGCACGATTTCCTTGTCAGGAAACAGTGCGTTACAGATATTAAGGCCCTTTCTTCACGTATTCCTAGCGTCTGAAGCACTTTCTTAGATATTAACCTGGGTTATCATTGTGAATTATCCCGAGTTGGGGTCTCTCTCTTCCAGTGTCTCAAGCTCCTTCGCTGTGAATTCCAATTTGGTGAAACAGCGTTTATAACAAATATACCAGCACTTTAACCGTTATTACCACTTGAAAGTCTACCCTACCTTTCACAGCGCTTTGGTTACAGACTCTCAGTATTTCAAAATTCAGTAGAGATGTTCAGGTTCGAAAACGTATTCCAGGAGTTCTAGAGTCACTCAGACAAATCCCCCTGGTCCGTTGTTTTGAGCTCTGAGAGTTTTCTTTTTAACACGGGTGTCATACCGGCTTTTTAAAGGCACGTTAAAACGCCGCTCGGAGAAGGCGCAAGCGGTTTGGCTCAGTGGATAGAGCGTCGGTCTGCGGACTGAAGGGTCCCGGGTTCGATTCCGGTCAAGGGCACGTCCATTGGTTGCGGGCACATCCCCGGCAGGGGATGTTTGCAGGAGGAGGCAGCTGGTCGATATGTTTCCAGCTCTCTGTCCCTCTGCTTTCCTCTCCGTACAAAGTCAATAAGATATATTAAAAAACAAACAAACAAACACAAAATACACTACTTGGGACCCTAGCCCAACTACCATTTTGATTTCATAGTGTTCTCCATACTTTCATACTATTCTATACCTCTACGAAAATGAGTTTTGCAGTGTTTCACCAAAACCTTTTCCTGAAAACGCCAACTCCTTTGGACGGGAAAAATAAATGTAAACAGTGCCACACTCGGTTCTCAGCTGTTTGAACAACATTTCCCAGGGACAAAATTGTGCTGTTCCGATATTCAGGCTATTGGAATATGTGTTCCTAGTGTGTGAAGCACATTTCTCAATATTTCCCTAGTCTGGAGTTGTAAATCCGCAGTGCTACACTCCAATTTGTCCAGTGATTGAAGCTCATTCGTTGTGAATAGCCAACGTTACTACACCGTGACCGTAACCCTGTCCCTAACCCTCTGACCCCAACGCTAAACCTATGCCTAACCTGAGCCTGAACCCTACCCAGCCCGAACCCTTATCGTAACCCTAACCCTGGCCAGAACCCCAAGTCTCTAACGCGAACACCACAACGAACCTCGGTGACATCGTCACTCCCAGCGGGTCCCCTGGCCAAAGCATGATCACCTGGGATCAATGGAACCTGCCCACGTGGCCCCTCCCCCCTTGGTGACATCATCACTTCCGCTTTCAAGGCCTTAGCAGGCTTCTTTCAAAGACGCCAACTCATGGCCCTGAATTATAAATGTAACCAGTATCCAACTCGGTTCTATGTTCTTTGAGCACGATTTCCTTGTCAGGAAACAGTGCGTTACACATATTAAGGCCCTTTCTTCCCGTATTCCTAGCGTCTGAAGCACTTTCTTAGATATTAACCTGGGTTATCATTGTGAATTATCCCGAGTTGGGGTCTCTCTCTTCCAGTGTCTCAAGCTCCTTCGTTGTGAATTCCAATTTGGTGAAACAGCGTTTATAACAAATATACCAGCACTTTAACCGTTATTACCACTTGAAAGTCTACCCTACCTTTCACAGCGCTTTGGTTACAGACTCTCAGTATTTCAAAATTCAGTAGAGATGTTCGGGTTCGAAAACGTATTCCAGGAGTTCTAGAGTCACTCTGACACATCCCCCTGGTCCGTTGTTTTGAGCTCTGAGAGTTTTCTTTTTAACACGGGTGTCATACCGGCTTTTTAAAGGCACGTTAAAACGCCGCTCGGAGAAGGCGCAAGCGGTTTGGCTCAGTGGATAGAGCGTCGGTCTGCGGACTGAAGGGTCCCGGGTTCGATTCCGGTCAAGGGCACGTCCATTGGTTGCGGGCACATCCCCGGCAGGGGGTGTTTGCAGGAGGAGGCAGCTGGTCGATATGTTTCCAGCTCTCTGTCCCTCTGCTTTCCTCTCCGTACAAAGTCAATAAGATATATTAAAAAACAAACAAACAAACACAAAATACACTACTTGGGACCCTAGCCCAACTACCATTTTGATTTCATAGTGTTCTCCATACTTTCATACTATTCTATACCTCTACGAAAATGAGTTTTGCAGTGTTTCACCAAAACCTTTTCCTGAAAACGCCAACTCCTTTGGACGGGAAAAATAAATGTAAACAGTGCCACACTCGGTTCTCAGCTGTTTGAACAACATTTCCCAGGGACAAAATTGTGCTGTTCCGATATTCAGGCTATTGGAATATGTGTTCCTAGTGTGTGAAGCACATTTCTCAATATTTCCCTAGTCTGGAGTTGTAAATCCGCAGTGCTACACTCCAATTTGTCCAGTGATTGAAGCTCATTCGTTGTGAATAGCCAACGTTACTACACCGTGACCGTAACCCTGTCCCTAACCCTCTGACCCCAACGCTAAACCTATGCCTAACCTGAGCCTGAACCCTACCCAGCCCGAACCCTTATCGTAACCCTAACCCTGGCCAGAACCCCAAGTCTCTAACGCGAACACCACAACGAACCTCGGTGACATCGTCACTCCCAGCGGGTCCCCTGGCCAAAGCATGATCACCTGGGATCAATGGAACCTGCCCACGTGGCCCCTCCCCCCTTGGTGACATCATCACTTCCGCTTTCAAGGCCTTAGCAGGCTTCTTTCAAAGACGCCAACTCATGGCCCTGAATTATAAATGTAACCAGTATCCAACTCGGTTCTATGTTCTTTGAGCACGATTTCCTTGTCAGGAAACAGTGCGTTACACATATTAAGGCCCTTTCTTCCCGTATTCCTAGCGTCTGAAGCACTTTCTTAGATATTAACCTGGGTTATCATTGTGAATTATCCCGAGTTGGGGTCTCTCTCTTCCAGTGTCTCAAGCTCCTTCGTTGTGAATTCCAATTTGGTGAAACAGCGTTTATAACAAATATACCAGCACTTTAACCGTTATTACCACTTGAAAGTCTACCCTACCTTTCACAGCGCTTTGGTTACAGACTCTCAGTATTTCAAAATTCAGTAGAGATGTTCGGGTTCGAAAACGTATTCCAGGAGTTCTAGAGTCACTCTGACACATCCCCCTGGTCCGTTGTTTTGAGCTCTGAGAGTTTTCTTTTTAACACGGGTGTCATACCGGCTTTTTAAAGGCACGTTAAAACGCCGCTCGGAGAAGGCGCAAGCGGTTTGGCTCAGTGGATAGAGCGTCGGTCTGCGGACTGAAGGGTCCCGGGTTCGATTCCGGTCAAGGGCACGTCCATTGGTTGCGGGCACATCCCCGGCAGGGGGTGTTTGCAGGAGGAGGCAGCTGGTCGATATGTTTCCAGCTCTCTGTCCCTCTGCTTTCCTCTCCGTACAAAGTCAATAAGATATATTAAAAAACAAACAAACAAACACAAAATACACTACTTGGGACCCTAGCCCAACTACCATTTTGATTTCATAGGGTTCTCCATACTTTCATACTATTCTATACCTCTACGAAAATGAGTTTTGCAGTGTTTCACCAAAACCTTTTCCTGAAAACGCCAACTCCTTTGGACGGGAAAAATAAATGTAAACAGTGCCACACTCGGTTCTCAGCTGTTTGAACAACATTTCCCAGGGACAAAATTGTGCTGTTCAGATATTCAGGCTATTGGAATATGTGTTCCTAGTGTGTGAAGCACATTTCTCAATATTTCCCTAGTCTGGAGTTGTAAATCCGCAGTGCTACACTCCAATTTGTCCAGTGATTGAAGGTCATTCGTTGTGAATAGCCAACGTTACTACACCGTGACCGTAACCCTGTCCCTAACCCTCTGACCCCAACGCTAAACCTATGCCTAACCTGAGCCTGAACCCTACCCAGCCCGAACCCTTATCGTAACCCTAACCCTAGCCAGAACCCCAAGTCTCTAAGCCGAACACCACAACGAACCTCGGTGACATCGTCACTCCCAGCGGGTCCCCTGGCCAAAGCATGATCACCTGGGATCAATGGAACCTGCCCACGTGGCCCCTCCCCCCTTGGTGACATCATCACTTCCGCTTTCATGGCCTTAGCAGGCTTCTTTCAAAGACGCCAACTCATGGCCCTGAATTATAAATGTAAGCAGTATCCAACTCGGTTCTATGTTCTTTGAGCACGATTTCCTTGTCAGGAAACAGTGCGTTACAGATATTAAGGCCCTTTCTTCCCGTATTCCTAGCGTCTGAAGCACTTTCTTAGATATTAACCTGGGTTATCATTGTGAATTATCCCGAGTTGGGGTCTCTCTCTTCCAGTGTCTCAAGCTCCTTCGTTGTGAATTCCAATTTGGTGAAACAGCGTTTATAACAAATATACCAGCACTTTAACCGTTATTACCACTTGAAAGTCTACCCTACCTTTCACAGCGCTTTGGTTACAGACTCTCAGTATTTCAAAATTCAGTAGAGATGTTCGGGTTCGAAAACGTATTCCAGGAGTTCTAGAGTCACTCTGACAAATCCCCCTGGTCCGTTGTTTTGAGCTCTGAGAGTTTTCTTTTTAACACGGGTGTCATACCGGCTTTTTAAAGGCACGTTAAAACGCCGCTCGGAGAAGCCGCAAGCGGTTTGGCTCAGTGGATAGAGCGTCGGTCTGCGGACTGAAGGGTCCCGGGTTCGATTCCGGTCAAGGGCACCTCCATTGGTTGCGGGCACATCCCCGGCAGGGGGTGTTTGCAGGAGGAGGCAGCTGGTCGATATGTTTCCAGCTCTCTGTCCCTCTGCTTTCCTCTCCGTACAAAGTCAATAAGATATATTAAAAAACAAACAAACAAACACAAAATACACTACTTGGGACCCTAGCCCAACTACCATTTTGATTTCATAGTGTTCTCCATACTTTCATACTATTCTATACCTCTACGAAAATGAGTTTTGCAGTGTTTCACCAAAACCTTTTCCTGAAAACGCCAACTCCTTTGGACGGGAAAAATAAATGTAAACAGTGCCACACTCGGTTCTCAGCTGTTTGAACAACATTTCCCAGGGACAAAATTGTGCTGTTCCGATATTCAGGCTATTGGAATATGTGTTCCTAGTGTGTGAAGCACATTTCTCAATATTTCCCTAGTCTGGAGTTGTAAATCCACAGTGCTACACTCCAATTTGTCCAGTGATTGAAGCTCATTCGTTGTGAATAGCCAACGTTACTACACCGTGACCGTAACCCTGTCCCTAACCCTCTGACCCCAACGCTAAACCTATGCCTAACCTGAGCCTGAACCCTACCCAGCCCGAACCCTTATCGTAACCCTAACCCTGGCCAGAACCCCAAGTCTCTAAGCCGAACACCACAACGAACCTCGGTGACATCGTCACTCCCAGCGGGTCCCCTGGCCAAAGCATGATCACCTGGGATCAATGGAACCTGCCCACGTGGCCCCTCCCCCCTTGGTGACATCATCACTTCCGCTTTCATGGCCTTAGCAGGCTTCTTTCAAAGACGCCAACTCATGGCCCTGAATTATAAATGTAACCAGTATCCAACTCGGTTCTATGTTCTTTGAGCACGATTTCCTTGTCAGGAAACAGTGCGTTACACATATTAAGGCCCTTTCTTCCCGTATTCCTAGCGTCTGAAGCACTTTCTTAGATATTAACCTGGGTTATCATTGTGAATTATCCCGAGTTGGGGTCTCTCTCTTCCAGTGTCTCAAGCTCCTTCGTTGTGAATTCCAATTTGGTGAAACAGCGTTTATAACAAATATACCAGCACTTTAACCGTTATTACCACTTGAAAGTCTACCCTACCTTTCACAGCGCTTTGGTTACAGACTCTCAGTATTTCAAAATTCAGTAGAGATGTTCGGGTTCGAAAACGTATTCCAGGAGTTCTAGAGTCACTCTGACACATCCCCCTGGTCCGTTGTTTTGAGCTCTGAGAGTTTTCTTTTTAACACGGGTGTCATACCGGCTTTTTAAAGGCACGTTAAAACACCGCTCGGAGAAGCCAAAAGCGGTTTGGCTCAGTGGATAGAGCGTCGGTCTGCGGACTGAAGGGTCCCGGGTTCGATTCCGGTCAAGGGCACGTCCATTGGTTGCGGGCACATCCCCGGCAGGGGGTGTTTGCAGGAGGAGGCAGCTGGTCGATATGTTTCCAGCTCTCTGTCCCTCTGCTTTCCTCTCCGTACAAAGTCAATAAGATATATTACAAAACAAACAAACAAACACAAAATACACTACTTGGGACCCTAGCCCAACTACCATTTTGATTTCATAGTGTTCTCCATACTTTCATACTATTCTATACCTCTACGAAAATGAGTTTTGCAGTGTTTCACCAAAACCTTTTCCTGAAATCGCCAACTCCTTTGGACGGGAAAAATAAATGTAAACAGTGCCACACTCGGTTCTCAGCTGTTTCAACAACATTTCCCAGGGACAAAATTGTGCTGTTCAGATATTCAGGCTATTGGAATATGTGTTCCTAGTGTGTGAAGCACATTTCTCAATATTTCCCTAGTCTGGAGTTGTAAATCCGCAGTGCTACACTCCAATTTGTCCAGTGATTGAAGGTCATTCGTTGTGAATAGCCAACGTTACTACACCGTGACCGTAACCCTGTCCCTAACCCTCTGACCCCAACGCTAAACCTATGCCTAACCTGAGCCTGAACCCTACCCAGCCCGAACCCTTATCGTAACCCTAACCCTAGCCAGAACCCCAAGTCTCTAAGCCGAACACCACAACGAACCTCGGTGACATCGTCACTCCCAGCGGGTCCCCTGGCCAAAGCATGATCACCTGGGATCAATGGAACCTGCCCACGTGGCCCCTCCCCCCTTGGTGACATCATCACTTCCGCTTTCAAGGCCTTAGCAGGCTTCTTTCAAAGACGCCAACTCATGGCCCTGAATTATAAATGTAACCAGTATCCAACTCGGTTCTATGTTCTTTGAGCACGATTTCCTTGTCAGGAAACAGTGCGTTACACATATTAAGGCCCTTTCTTCCCGTATTCCTAGCGTCTGAAGCACTTTCTTAGATATTAACCTGGGTTATCATTGTGAATTATCCCGAGTTGGGGTCTCTCTCTTCCAGTGTCTCAAGCTCCTTCGTTGTGAATTCCAATTTGGTGAAACAGCGTTTATAACAAATATACCAGCACTTTAACCGTTATTACCACTTGAAAGTCTACCCTACCTTTCACAGCGCTTTGGTTACAGACTCTCAGTATTTCAAAATTCAGTAGAGATGTTCGGGTTCGAAAACGTATTCCAGGAGTTCTAGAGTCACTCTGACACATCCCCCTGGTCCGATGTTTTGAGCTCTGAGAGTTTTCTTTTTAACACGGGTGTCATACCGGCTTTTTAAAGGCACGTTAAAACACCGCTCGGAGAAGCCAAAAGCGGTTTGGCTCAGTGGATAGAGCGTCGGTCTGCGGACTGAAGGGTCCCGGGTTCGATTCCGGTCAAGGGCACGTCCATTGGTTGCGGGCACATCCCCGGCAGGGGGTGTTTGCAGGAGGAGGCAGCTGGTCGATATGTTTCCAGCTCTCTGTCCCTCTGCTTTCCTCTCCGTACAAAGTCAATAAGATATATTACAAAACAAACAAACAAACACAAAATACACTACTTGGGACCCTAGCCCAACTACCATTTTGATTTCATAGTGTTCTCCATACTTTCAAACTATTCTATACCTCTACGAAAATGAGTTTTGCAGTGTTTCACCAAAACCTTTTCCTGAAAACGCCAACTCCTTTGGACGGGAAAAATAAATGTAAACAGTGCCACACTCGGTTCTCAGCTGTTTGAACAACATTTCCCAGGGACAAAATTGTGCTGTTCCGATATTCAGGCTATTGGAATATGTGTTCCTAGTGTGTGAAGCACATTTCTCAATATTTCCCTAGTCTGGAGTTGTAAATCCGCAGTTCTACACTCCAATTTGTCCAGTGATTGAAGCTCATTCGTTGTGAATAGCCAACGTTACTACACCGTGACCGTAACCCTGTCCCTAACCCTCTGACCCCAACGCTAAACCTATGCCTAACCTGAGCCTGAACCCTACCCAGCCCGAACCCTTATCGTAACCCTAACCCTGGCCAGAACCCCAAGTCTCTAACGCGAACACCACAACGAACCTCGGTGACATCGTCACTCCCAGCGGGTCCCCTGGCCAAAGCATGATCACCTGGGATCAATGGAACCTGCCCACGTGGCCCCTCCCCCCTTGGTGACATCATCACTTCCGCTTTCATGGCCTTAGCAGGCTTCTTTCAAAGACGCCAACTCATGGCCCTGAATTATAAATGTAAGCAGTATCCAACTCGGTTCTATGTTCTTTGAGCACGATTTCCTTGTCAGGAAACAGTGCGTTACAGATATTAAGGCCCTTTCTTCACGTATTCCTAGCGTCTGAAGCACTTTCTTAGATATTAACCTGGGTTATCATTGTGAATTATCCCGAGTTGGGGTCTCTCTCTTCCAGTGTCTCAAGCTCCTTCGCTGTGAATTCCAATTTGGTGAAACAGCGTTTATAACAAATATACCAGCACTTTAACCGTTATTACCACTTGAAAGTCTACCCTACCTTTCACAGCGCTTTGGTTACAGACTCTCAGTATTTCAAAATTCAGTAGAGATGTTCGGGTTCGAAAACGTATTCCAGGAGTTCTAGAGTCACTCTGACAAATCCCCCTGGTCCGTTGTTTTGAGCTCTGAGAGTTTTCTTTTTAACACGGGTGTCATACCGGCTTTTTAAAGGCACGTTAAAACGCCGCTCGGAGAAGCCGCAAGCGGTTTGGCTCAGTGGATAGAGCGTCGGTCTGCGGACTGAAGGGTCCCGGGTTCGATTCCGGTCAAGGGCACGTCCATTGGTTGCGGGCACATCCCCGGCAGGGGGTGTTTGCAGGAGGAGGCAGCTGGTCGATATGTTTCCAGCTCTCTGTCCCTCTGCTTTCCTCTCCGTACAAAGTCAATAAGATATATTAAAAAACAAACAAACAAACACAAAATACACTACTTGGGACCCTAGCCCAACTACCATTTTGATTTCATAGTGTTCTCCATACTTTCATACTATTCTATACCTCTACGAAAATGAGTTTTGCAGTGTTTCACCAAAACCTTTTCCTGAAAACGCCAACTCCTTTGGACGGGAAAAATAAATGTAAACAGTGCCACACTCGGTTCTCAGCTGTTTGAACAACATTTCCCAGGGACAAAATTGTGCTGTTCCGATATTCAGGCTATTGGAATATGTGTTCCTAGTGTGTGAAGCACATTTCTCAATATTTCCCTAGTCTGGAGTTGTAAATCCGCAGTGCTACACTCCAATTTGTCCAGTGATTGAAGCTCATTCGTTGTGAATAGCCAACGTTACTACACCGTGACCGTTACCCTGTCCCTAACCCTCTGACCCCAACGCTAAACCTATGCCTAACCTGAGCCTGAACCCTACCCAGCCCGAACCCTTATCGTAACCCTAACCCTGGCCAGAACCCCAAGTCTCTAAGCCGAACACCACAACGAACCTCGGTGACATCGTCACTCCCAGCGGGTCCCCTGGCCAAAGCATGATCACCTGGGATCAATGGAACCTGCCCACGTGGCCCCTCCCCCCTTGGTGACATCATCACTTCCGCTTTCATGGCCTTAGCAGGCTTCTTTCAAAGACGCCAACTCATGGCCCTGAATTATAAATGTAACCAGTATCCAACTCGGTTCTATGTTCTTTGAGCACGATTTCCTTGTCAGGAAACAGTGCGTTACACATATTAAGGCCCTTTCTTCCCGTATTCCTAGCGTCTGAAGCACTTTCTTAGATATTAACCTGGGTTATCATTGTGAATTATCCCGAGTTGGGGTCTCTCTCTTCCAGTGTCTCAAGCTCCTTCGTTGTGAATTCCAATTTGGTGAAACAGCGTTTATAACAAATATACCAGCACTTTAACCGTTATTACCACTTGAAAGTCTACCCTACCTTTCACAGCGCTTTGGTTACAGACTCTCAGTATTTCAAAATTCAGTAGAGATGTTCGGGTTCGAAAACGTATTCCAGGAGTTCTAGAGTCACTCTGACACATCCCCCTGGTCCGTTGTTTTGAGCTCTGAGAGTTTTCTTTTTAACACGGGTGTCATACCGGCTTTTTAAAGGCACGTTAAAACACCGCTCGGAGAAGCCAAAAGCGGTTTGGCTCAGTGGATAGAGCGTCGGTCTGCGGACTGAAGGGTCCCGGGTTCGATTCCGGTCAAGGGCACGTCCATTGGTTGCGGGCACATCCCCGGCAGGGGGTGTTTGCAGGAGGAGGCAGCTGGTCGATATGTTTCCAGCTCTCTGTCCCTCTGCTTTCCTCTCCGTACAAAGTCAATAAGATATATTACAAAACAAACAAACAAACACAAAATACACTACTTGGGACCCTAGCCCAACTACCATTTTGATTTCATAGTGTTCTCCATACTTTCATACTATTCTATACCTCTACGAAAATGAGTTTTGCAGTGTTTCACCAAAACCTTTTCCTGAAATCGCCAACTCCTTTGGACGGGAAAAATAAATGTAAACAGTGCCACACTCGGTTCTCAGCTGTTTCAACAACATTTCCCAGGGACAAAATTGTGCTGTTCAGATATTCAGGCTATTGGAATATGTGTTCCTAGTGTGTGAAGCACATTTCTCAATATTTCCCTAGTCTGGAGTTGTAAATCCGCAGTGCTACACTCCAATTTGTCCAGTGATTGAAGGTCATTCGTTGTGAATAGCCAACGTTACTACACCGTGACCGTAACCCTGTCCCTAACCCTCTGACCCCAACGCTAAACCTATGCCTAACCTGAGCCTGAACCCTACCCAGCCCGAACCCTTATCGTAACCCTAACCCTAGCCAGAACCCCAAGTCTCTAAGCCGAACACCACAACGAACCTCGGTGACATCGTCACTCCCAGCGGGTCCCCTGGCCAAAGCATGATCACCTGGGATCAATGGAACCTGCCCACGTGGCCCCTCCCCCCTTGGTGACATCATCACTTCCGCTTTCAAGGCCTTAGCAGGCTTCTTTCAAAGACGCCAACTCATGGCCCTGAATTATAAATGTAACCAGTATCCAACTCGGTTCTATGTTCTTTGAGCACGATTTCCTTGTCAGGAAACAGTGCGTTACACATATTAAGGCCCTTTCTTCCCGTATTCCTAGCGTCTGAAGCACTTTCTTAGATATTAACCTGGGTTATCATTGTGAATTATCCCGAGTTGGGGTCTCTCTCTTCCAGTGTCTCAAGCTCCTTCGTTGTGAATTCCAATTTGGTGAAACAGCGTTTATAACAAATATACCAGCACTTTAACCGTTATTACCACTTGAAAGTCTACCCTACCTTTCACAGCGCTTTGGTTACAGACTCTCAGTATTTCAAAATTCAGTAGAGATGTTCGGGTTCGAAAACGTATTCCAGGAGTTCTAGAGTCACTCTGACACATCCCCCTGGTCCGATGTTTTGAGCTCTGAGAGTTTTCTTTTTAACACGGGTGTCATACCGGCTTTTTAAAGGCACGTTAAAACACCGCTCGGAGAAGCCAAAAGCGGTTTGGCTCAGTGGATAGAGCGTCGGTCTGCGGACTGAAGGGTCCCGGGTTCGATTCCGGTCAAGGGCACGTCCATTGGTTGCGGGCACATCCCCGGCAGGGGGTGTTTGCAGGAGGAGGCAGCTGGTCGATATGTTTCCAGCTCTCTGTCCCTCTGCTTTCCTCTCCGTACAAAGTCAATAAGATATATTACAAAACAAACAAACAAACACAAAATACACTACTTGGGACCCTAGCCCAACTACCATTTTGATTTCATAGTGTTCTCCATACTTTCATACTATTCTATAGCTCTACGAAAATGAGTTTTGCAGTGTTTCACCAAAACCTTTTCCTGAAAACGCCAACTCCTTTGGACGGGAAAAATAAATGTAAACAGTGCCACACTCGGTTCTCAGCTGTTTGAACAACATTTCCCAGGGACAAAATTGTGCTGTTCAGATATTCAGGCTATTGGAATATGTGTTCCTAGGGTGTGAAGCACATTTCTCAATATTTCCCTAGTCTGGAGTTGTAAATCCGCAGTGCTACACTCCAATTTGTCCAGTGATTGAAGGTCATTCGTTGTGAATAGCCAACGTTACTACACCGTGACCGTAACCCTGTCCCTAACCGTCTGACCCCAACCCTAAACCTATGCCTAACCTGAGCCTGAACCCTACCCAGCCCGAACCCTTATCGTAACCCTAACCCTAGCCAGAACCCCAAGTCTCTAACCCGAACACCACAACGATCCTCGGTGACATCGTCACACCCAGCGGGTCCACTGGCCAAAGCATGATCACCTGGGATCAATGGAACCTGCCCACGTGGCCCCTCCCCCCTTGGTGACATCATCACTTCCGCTTTCATGGCCTTAGCAGGCTTCTTTCAAAGACGCCAACTCATGGCCCTGAATTATAAATGTAACCAGTATCCAACTCGGTTCTATGTTCTTTGAGCACGATTTCCTTGTCAGGAAACAGTGCGTTACAGATATTAAGGCCCTTTCTTCCCGTATTCCTAGCGTCTGAAGCACTTTCTTAGATATTAACCTGGGTTATCATTGTGAATTATCCCGAGTTGGGGTCTCTCTCTTCCAGTGTCTCAAGCTCCTTCGTTGTGAATTCCAATTTGGTGAAACAGCGTTTATAACAAATATACCAGCACTTTAACCGTTATTACCACTTGAAAGTCTACCCTACCTTTCACAGCGCTTTGGTTACAGACTCTCAGTATTTCAAAATTCAGTAGAGATGTTCGGGTTCGAAAACGTATTCCAGGAGTTCTAGAGTCACTCTGACACATCCCCCTGGTCCGTTGTTTTGAGCTCTGAGAGTTTTCTTTTTAACACGGGTGTCATACCGGCTTTTTAAAGGCACGTTAAAACGCCGCTCGGAGAAGCCGAAAGCGGTTTGGCTCAGTGGATAGAGCGTCGGTCTGCGGACTGAAGGGTCCCGGGTTTGATTCCGGTCAAGGGCACGTCCATTGGTTGCGGGCACATCCCCGGCAGGGGGTGTTTGCAGGAGGAGGCAGCTGGTCGATATGTTTCCAGCTCTCTGTCCCTCTGCTTTCCTCTCCGTACAAAGTCAATAAGATATATTAAAAAACAAACAAACAAACACAAAATACACTACTTGGGACCCTAGCCCAACTACCATTTTGATTTCATAGTGTTCTCCATACTTTCATACTATTCTATAGCTCTACGAAAATGAGTTTTGCAGTGTTTCACCAAAACCTTTTCCTGAAAACGCCAACTCCTTTGGACGGGAAAAATAAATGTAAACAGTGCCACACTCGGTTCTCAGCTGTTTGAACAACATTTCCCAGGGACAAAATTGTGCTGTTCAGATATTCAGGCTATTGGAATATGTGTTCCTAGGGTGTGAAGCACATTTCTCAATATTTCCCTAGTCTGGAGTTGTAAATCCGCAGTGCTACACTCCAATTTGTCCAGTGATTGAAGGTCATTCGTTGTGAATAGCCAACGTTACTACACCGTGACCGTAACCCTGTCCCTAACCCTCTGACACCAACGCTAAACCTATGCCTAACCTGAGCCTGAACCCTACCCAGCCCGAACCCTTATCGTAACCCTAACCCTAGCCAGAACCCCAAGTCTCTAACCCGAACACCACAACGATCCTCGGTGACATCGTCACACCCAGCGGGTCCCCTGGCCAAAGCATGATCACCTGGGATCAATGGAACCTGCCCACGTGGCCCCTCCCCCCTTGGTGACATCATCACTTCCGCTTTCATGGCCTTAGCAGGCTTCTTTCAAAGACGCCAACTCATGGCCCTGAATTATAAATGTAACCAGTATCCAACTCGGTTCTATGTTCTTTGAGCACGATTTCCTTGTCAGGAAACAGTGCGTTACAGATATTAAGGCCCTTTCTTCCCGTATTCCTAGCGTCTGAAGCACTTTCTTAGATATTAACCTGGGTTATCATTGTGAATTATCCCGAGTTGGGGTCTCTCTCTTCCAGTGTCTCAAGCTCCTTCGTTGTGAATTCCAATTTGGTGAAACAGCGTTTATAACAAATATACCAGCACTTTAACCGTTATTACCACTTGAAAGTCTACCCTACCTTTCACAGCGCTTTGGTTACAGACTCTCAGTATTTCAAAATTCAGTAGAGATGTTCGGGTTCGAAAACGTATTCCAGGAGTTCTAGAGTCACTCTGACACATCCCCCTGGTCCGTTGTTTTGAGCTCTGAGAGTTTTCTTTTTAACACGGGTGTCATACCGGCTTTTTAAAGGCACGTTAAAACACCGCTCGGAGAAGCCGAAAGCGGTTTGGCTCAGTGGATAGAGCGTCGGTCTGCGGACTGAAGGGTCCCGGGTTCGATTCCGGTCAAGGGCACGTCCATTGGTTGCGGGCACATCCCCGGCAGGGGGTGTTTGCAGGAGGAGGCAGCTGGTCGATATGTTTCCAGCTCTCTGTCCCTCTGCTTTCCTCTCCGTACAAAGTCAATAAGATATATTAAAAAACAAACAAACAAACAAACACAAAATAAACTACTTGGGACCCTAGCCCAACTACCATTTTGATTTCATAGTGTTCTCCATACTTTCATACTATTCTATAGCTCTACGAAAATGAGTTTTGCAGTGTTTCACCAAAACCTTTTCCTGAAAACGCCAACTCCTTTGGACGGGAAAAATAAATGTAAACAGTGCCACACTCGGTTCTCAGCTGTTTGAACAACATTTCCCAGGGACAAAATTGTGCTGTTCAGATATTCAGGCTATTGGAATATGTGTTCCTAGGGTGTGAAGCACATTTCTCAATATTTCCCTAGTCTGGAGTTGTAAATCCGCAGTGCTACACTCCAATTTGTCCAGTGATTGAAGGTCATTCGTTCTGAATAGCCAACGTTACTACACCGTGACCGTAACCCTGTCCCTAACCCTCTGACACCAACGCTAAACCTATGCCTAACCTGAGCCTGAACCCTACCCAGCCCGAACCCTTATCGTAACCCTAACCCTAGCCAGAACCCCAAGTCTCTAACCCGAACACCACAACGATCCTCGGTGACATCGTCACACCCAGCGGGTCCCCTGGCCAAAGCATGATCACCTGGGATCAATGGAACCTGCCCACGTGGCCCCTCCCCCCTTGGTGACATCATCACTTCCGCTTTCATGGCCTTAGCAGGCTTCTTTCAAAGACGCCAACTCATGGCCCTGAATTATAAATGTAACCAGTATCCAACTCGGTTCTATGTTCTTTGAGCACGATTTCCTTGTCAGGAAACAGTGCGTTACAGATATTAAGGCCCTTTCTTCCCGTATTCCTAGCGTCTGAAGCACTTTCTTAGATATTAACCTGGGTTATCATTGTGAATTATCCCGAGTTGGGGTCTCTCTCTTCCAGTGTCTCAAGCTCCTTCGTTGTGAATTCCAATTTGGTGAAACAGCGTTTATAACAAATATACCAGCACTTTAACCGTTATTACCACTTGAAAGTCTACCCTACCTTTCACAGCGCTTTGGTTACAGACTCTCAGTATTTCAAAATTCAGTAGAGATGTTCGGGTTCGAAAACGTATTCCAGGAGTTCTAGAGTCACTCTGACACATCCCCCTGGTCCGTTGTTTTGAGCTCTGAGAGTTTTCTTTTTAACACGGGTGTCATACCGGCTTTTTAAAGGCACGTTAAAACACCGCTCGGAGAAGCCGAAAGCGGTTTGGCTCAGTGGATAGAGCGTCGGTCTGCGGACTGAAGGGTCCCGGGTTCGATTCCGGTCAAGGGCACGTCCATTGGTTGCGGGCACATCCCCGGCAGGGGGTGTTTGCAGGAGGAGGCAGCTGGTCGATATGTTTCCAGCTCTCTGTCCCTCTGCTTTCCTCTCCGTACAAAGTCAATAAGATATATTAAAAAACAAACAAACAAACAAACACAAAATAAACTACTTGGGACCCTAGCCCAACTACCATTTTGATTTCATAGTGTTCTCCATACTTTCATACTATTCTATAGCTCTACGAAAATGAGTTTTGCAGTGTTTCACCAAAACCTTTTCCTGAAAACGCCAACTCCTTTGGACGGGAAAAATAAATGTAAACAGTGCCACACTCGGTTCTCAGCTGTTTGAACAACATTTCCCAGGGACAAAATTGTGCTGTTCAGATATTCAGGCTATTGGAATATGTGTTCCTAGGGTGTGAAGCACATTTCTCAATATTTCCCTAGTCTGGAGTTGTAAATCCGCAGTGCTACACTCCAATTTGTCCAGTGATTGAAGGTCATTCGTTCTGAATAGCCAACGTTACTACACCGTGACCGTAACCCTGTCCCTAACCCTCTGACACCAACGCTAAACCTATGCCTAACCTGAGCCTGAACCCTACCCAGCCCGAACCCTTATCGTAACCCTAACCCTAGCCAGAACCCCAAGTCTCTAACCCGAACACCACAACGATCCTCGGTGACATCGTCACACCCAGCGGGTCCCCTGGCCAAAGCATGATCACCTGGGATCAATGGAACCTGCCCACGTGGCCCCTCCCCCCTTGGTGACATCATCACTTCCGCTTTCATGGCCTTAGCAGGCTTCTTTCAAAGACGCCAACTCATGGCCCTGAATTATAAATGTAACCAGTATCCAACTCGGTTCTATGTTCTTTGAGCACGATTTCCTTGTCAGGAAACAGTGCGTTACAGATATTAAGGCCCTTTCTTCCCGTATTCCTAGCGTCTGAAGCACTTTCTTAGATATTAACCTGGGTTATCATTGTGAATTATCCCGAGTTGGGGTCTCTCTCTTCCAGTGTCTCAAGCTCCTTCGTTGTGAATTCCAATTTGGTGAAACAGCGTTTATAACAAATATACCAGCACTTTAACCGTTATTACCACTTGAAAGTCTACCCTACCTTTCACAGCGCTTTGGTTACAGACTCTCAGTATTTCAAAATTCAGTAGAGATGTTCGGGTTCGAAAACGTATTCCAGGAGTTCTAGAGTCACTCTGACACATCCCCCTGGTCCGTTGTTTTGAGCTCTGAGAGTTTTCTTTTTAACACGGGTGTCATACCGGCTTTTTAAAGGCACGTTAAAACACCGCTCGGAGAAGCCGAAAGCGGTTTGGCTCAGTGGATAGAGCGTCGGTCTGCGGACTGAAGGGTCCCGGGTTCGATTCCGGTCAAGGGCACGTCCATTGGTTGCGGGCACATCCCCGGCAGGGGGTGTTTGCAGGAGGAGGCAGCTGGTCGATATGTTTCCAGCTCTCTGTCCCTCTGCTTTCCTCTCCGTACAAAGTCAATAAGATATATTAAAAAACAAACAAACAAACAAACACAAAATAAACTACTTGGGACCCTAGCCCAACTACCATTTTGATTTCATAGTGTTCTCCATACTTTCATACTATTCTATAGCTCTACGAAAATGAGTTTTGCAGTGTTTCACCAAAACCTTTTCCTGAAAACGCCAACTCCTTTGGACGGGAAAAATAAATGTAAACAGTGCCACACTCGGTTCTCAGCTGTTTGAACAACATTTCCCAGGGACAAAATTGTGCTGTTCAGATATTCAGGCTATTGGAATATGTGTTCCTAGGGTGTGAAGCACATTTCTCAATATTTCCCTAGTCTGGAGTTGTAAATCCGCAGTGCTACACTCCAATTTGTCCAGTGATTGAAGGTCATTCGTTCTGAATAGCCAACGTTACTACACCGTGACCGTAACCCTGTCCCTAACCCTCTGACACCAACGCTAAACCTATGCCTAACCTGAGCCTGAACCCTACCCAGCCCGAACCCTTATCGTAACCCTAACCCTAGCCAGAACCCCAAGTCTCTAACCCGAACACCACAACGATCCTCGGTGACATCGTCACACCCAGCGGGTCCCCTGGCCAAAGCATGATCACCTGGGATCAATGGAACCTGCCCACGTGGCCCCTCCCCCCTTGGTGACATCATCACTTCCGCTTTCATGGCCTTAGCAGGCTTCTTTCAAAGACGCCAACTCATGGCCCTGAATTATAAATGTAACCAGTATCCAACTCGGTTCTATGTTCTTTGAGCACGATTTCCTTGTCAGGAAACAGTGCGTTACAGATATTAAGGCCCTTTCTTCCCGTATTCCTAGCGTCTGAAGCACTTTCTTAGATATTAACCTGGGTTATCATTGTGAATTATCCCGAGTTGGGGTCTCTCTCTTCCAGTGTCTCAAGCTCCTTCGTTGTGAATTCCAATTTGGTGAAACAGCGTTTATAACAAATATACCAGCACTTTAACCGTTATTACCACTTGAAAGTCTACCCTACCTTTCACAGCGCTTTGGTTACAGACTCTCAGTATTTCAAAATTCAGTAGAGATGTTCGGGTTCGAAAACGTATTCCAGGAGTTCTAGAGTCACTCTGACACATCCCCCTGGTCCGTTGTTTTGAGCTCTGAGAGTTTTCTTTTTAACACGGGTGTCATACCGGCTTTTTAAAGGCACGTTAAAACACCGCTCGGAGAAGCCGAAAGCGGTTTGGCTCAGTGGATAGAGCGTCGGTCTGCGGACTGAAGGGTCCCGGGTTCGATTCCGGTCAAGGGCACGTCCATTGGTTGCGGGCACATCCCCGGCAGGGGGTGTTTGCAGGAGGAGGCAGCTGGTCGATATGTTTCCAGCTCTCTGTCCCTCTGCTTTCCTCTCCGTACAAAGTCAATAAGATATATTAAAAAACAAACAAACAAACAAACACAAAATAAACTACTTGGGACCCTAGCCCAACTACCATTTTGATTTCATAGTGTTCTCCATACTTTCATACTATTCTATAGCTCTACGAAAATGAGTTTTGCAGTGTTTCACCAAAACCTTTTCCTGAAAACGCCAACTCCTTTGGACGGGAAAAATAAATGTAAACAGTGCCACACTCGGTTCTCAGCTGTTTGAACAACATTTCCCAGGGACAAAATTGTGCTGTTCAGATATTCAGGCTATTGGAATATGTGTTCCTAGGGTGTGAAGCACATTTCTCAATATTTCCCTAGTCTGGAGTTGTAAATCCGCAGTGCTACACTCCAATTTGTCCAGTGATTGAAGGTCATTCGTTCTGAATAGCCAACGTTACTACACCGTGACCGTAACCCTGTCCCTAACCCTCTGACACCAACGCTAAACCTATGCCTAACCTGAGCCTGAACCCTACCCAGCCCGAACCCTTATCGTAACCCTAACCCTAGCCAGAACCCCAAGTCTCTAACCCGAACACCACAACGATCCTCGGTGACATCGTCACACCCAGCGGGTCCCCTGGCCAAAGCATGATCACCTGGGATCAATGGAACCTGCCCACGTGGCCCCTCCCCCCTTGGTGACATCATCACTTCCGCTTTCATGGCCTTAGCAGGCTTCTTTCAAAGACGCCAACTCATGGCCCTGAATTATAAATGTAACCAGTATCCAACTCGGTTCTATGTTCTTTGAGCACGATTTCCTTGTCAGGAAACAGTGCGTTACAGATATTAAGGCCCTTTCTTCCCGTATTCCTAGCGTCTGAAGCACTTTCTTAGATATTAACCTGGGTTATCATTGTGAATTATCCCGAGTTGGGGTCTCTCTCTTCCAGTGTCTCAAGCTCCTTCGTTGTGAATTCCAATTTGGTGAAACAGCGTTTATAACAAATATACCAGCACTTTAACCGTTATTACCACTTGAAAGTCTACCCTACCTTTCACAGCGCTTTGGTTACAGACTCTCAGTATTTCAAAATTCAGTAGAGATGTTCGGGTTCGAAAACGTATTCCAGGAGTTCTAGAGTCACTCTGACACATCCCCCTGGTCCGTTGTTTTGAGCTCTGAGAGTTTTCTTTTTAACACGGGTGTCATACCGGCTTTTTAAAGGCACGTTAAAACACCGCTCGGAGAAGCCGAAAGCGGTTTGGCTCAGTGGATAGAGCGTCGGTCTGCGGACTGAAGGGTCCCGGGTTCGATTCCGGTCAAGGGCACGTCCATTGGTTGCGGGCACATCCCCGGCAGGGGGTGTTTGCAGGAGGAGGCAGCTGGTCGATATGTTTCCAGCTCTCTGTCCCTCTGCTTTCCTCTCCGTACAAAGTCAATAAGATATATTAAAAAACAAACAAACAAACAAACACAAAATAAACTACTTGGGACCCTAGCCCAACTACCATTTTGATTTCATAGTGTTCTCCATACTTTCATACTATTCTATAGCTCTACGAAAATGAGTTTTGCAGTGTTTCACCAAAACCTTTTCCTGAAAACGCCAACTCTTTTGGACGGGAAAAATAAATGTAAACAGTGCCACACTCGGTTCTCAGCTGTTTGAACAACATTTCCCAGGGACAAAATTGTGCTGTTCAGATATTCAGGCTATTGGAATATGTGTTCCTAGGGTGTGAAGCACATTTCTCAATATTTCCCTAGTCTGGAGTTGTAAATCCGCAGTGCTACACTCCAATTTGTCCAGTGATTGAAGGTCATTCGTTGTGAATAGCCAACGTTACTACACCGTGACCGTAACCCTGTCCCTAACCCTCTGACACCAACGCTAAACCTATGCCTAACCTGAGCCTGAACCCTACCCAGCCCGAACCCTTATCGTAACCCTAACCCTAGCCAGAACCCCAAGTCTCTAACCTGAACACCACAACGATCCTCGGTGACATCGTCACACCCAGCGGGTCCCCTGGCCAAAGCATGATCACCTGGGATCAATGGAACCTGCCCACGTGGCCCCTCCCCCCTTGGTGACATCATCACTTCCGCTTTCATGGCCTTAGCAGGCTTCTTTCAAAGACGCCAACTCATGGCCCTGAATTATAAATGTAACCAGTATCCAACTCGGTTCTATGTTCTTTGAGCACGATTTCCTTGTCAGGAAACAGTGCGTTACAGATATTAAGGCCCTTTCTTCCCGTATTCCTAGCGTCTGAAGCACTTTCTTAGATATTAACCTGGGTTATCATTGTGAATTATCCCGAGTTGGGGTCTCTCTCTTCCAGTGTCTCAAGCTCCTTCGTTGTGAATTCCAATTTGGTGAAACAGCGTTTATAACAAATATACCAGCACTTTAACCGTTATTACCACTTGAAAGTCTACCCTACCTTTCACAGCGCTTTGGTTACAGACTCTCAGTATTTCAAAATTCAGTAGAGATGTTCGGGTTCGAAAACGTATTCCAGGAGTTCTAGAGTCACTCTGACACATCCCCCTGGTCCGTTGTTTTGAGCTCTGAGAGTTTTCTTTTTAACACGGGTGTCATACCGGCTTTTTAAAGGCACGTTAAAACACCGCTCGGAGAAGCCGAAAGCGGTTTGGCTCAGTGGATAGAGCGTCGGTCTGCGGACTGAAGGGTCCCGGGTTCGATTCCGGTCAAGGGCACGTCCATTGGTTGCGGGCACATCCCCGGCAGGGGGTGTTTGCAGGAGGAGGCAGCTGGTCGATATGTTTCCAGCTCTCTGTCCCTCTGCTTTCCTCTCCGTACAAAGTCAATTAGATATATTAAAAAACAAACAAACAAACACAAAATAAACTACTTGGGACCCTAGCCCAACTACCATTTTGATTTCATAGTGTTCTCCATACTTTCATACTATTCTATAGCTCTACGAAAATGAGTTTTGCAGTGTTTCACCAAAACCTTTTCCTGAAAACGCCAACTCCTTTGGACGGGAAAAATAAATGTAAACAGTGCCACACTCTGTTCTCAGCTGTTTGAACAACATTTCCCAGGGACAAAATTGTGCTGTTCAGATATTCAGGCTATTGGAATATGTGTTCCTAGGGTGTGAAGCACATTTCTCAATATTTCCCTAGTCTGGAGTTGTAAATCCGCAGTGCTACACTCCAATTTGTCCAGTGATTGAAGGTCATTCGTTCTGAATAGCCAACGTTACTACACCGTGACCGTAACCCTGTCCCTAACCCTCTGACACCAACGCCAAACCTATGCCTAACCTGAGCCTGAACCCTACCCAGCCCGAACCCTTATCGTAACCCTAACCCTAGCCAGAACCCCAAGTCTCTAACCTGAACACCACAACGATCCTCGGTGACATCGTCACACCCAGCGGGTCCCCTGGCCAAAGCATGATCACCTGGGATCAATGGAACCTGCCCACGTGGCCCCTCCCCCCTTGGTGACATCATCACTTCCGCTTTCATGGCCTTAGCAGGCTTCTTTCAAAGACGCCAACTCATGGCCCTGAATTATAAATGTAACCAGTATCCAACTCGGTTCTATGTTCTTTGAGCACGATTTCCTTGTCAGGAAACAGTGCGTTACAGATATTAAGGCCCTTTCTTCCCGTATTCCTAGCGTCTGAAGCACTTTCTTAGATATTAACCTGGGTTATCATTGTGAATTATCCCGAGTTGGGGTCTCTCTCTTCCAGTGTCTCAAGCTCCTTCGTTGTGAATTCCAATTTGGTGAAACAGCGTTTATAACAAATATACCAGCACTTTAACCGTTATTACCACTTGAAAGTCTACCCTACCTTTCACAGCGCTTTGGTTACAGACTCTCAGTATTTCAAAATTCAGTAGAGATGTTCGGGTTCGAAAACGTATTCCAGGAGTTCTAGAGTCACTCTGACACATCCCCCTGGTCCGTTGTTTTGAGCTCTGAGAGTTTTCTTTTTAACACGGGTGTCATACCGGCTTTTTAAAGGCACGTTAAAACACCGCTCGGAGAAGCCGAAAGCGGTTTGGCTCAGTGGATAGAGCGTCGGTCTGCGGACTGAAGGGTCCCGGGTTCGATTCCGGTCAAGGGCACGTCCATTGGTTGCGGGCACATCCCCGGCAGGGGGTGTTTGCAGGAGGAGGCAGCTGGTCGATATGTTTCCAGCTCTCTGTCCCTCTGCTTTCCTCTCCGTACAAAGTCAATAAGATATATTAAAAAACAAACAAACAAACAAACACAAAATAAACTACTTGGGACCCTAGCCCAACTACCATTTTGATTTCATAGTGTTCTCCATACTTTCATACTATTCTATAGCTCTACGAAAATGAGTTTTGCAGTGTTTCACCAAAACCTTTTCCTGAAAACGCCAACTCCTTTGGACGGGAAAAATAAATGTAAACAGTGCCACACTCGGTTCTCAGCTGTTTGAACAACATTTCCCAGGGACAAAATTGTGCTGTTCAGATATTCAGGCTATTGGAATATGTGTTCCTAGGGTGTGAAGCACATTTCTCAATATTTCCCTAGTCTGGAGTTGTAAATCCGCAGTGCTACACTCCAATTTGTCCAGTGATTGAAGGTCATTCGTTCTGAATAGCCAACGTTACTACACCGTGACCGTAACCCTGTCCCTAACCCTCTGACACCCACGCTAAACCTATGCCTAACCTGAGCCTGAACCCTACCCAGCCCGAACCCTTATCGTAACCCTAACCCTAGCCAGAACCCCAAGTCTCTAACCCGAACACCACAACGATCCTCGGTGACATCGTCACACCCAGCGGGTCCCCTGGCCAAAGCATGATCACCTGGGATCAATGGAACCTGCCCACGTGGCCCCTCCCCCCTTGGTGACATCATCACTTCCGCTTTCATGGCCTTAGCAGGCTTCTTTCAAAGACGCCAACTCATGGCCCTGAATTATAAATGTAACCAGTATCCAACTCGGTTCTATGTTCTTTGAGCACGATTTCCTTGTCAGGAAACAGTGCGTTACAGATATTAAGGCCCTTTCTTCCCGTATTCCTAGCGTCTGAAGCACTTTCTTAGATATTAACCTGGGTTATCATTGTGAATTATCCCGAGTTGGGGTCTCTCTCTTCCAGTGTCTCAAGCTCCTTCGTTGTGAATTCCAATTTGGTGAAACAGCGTTTATAACAAATATACCAGCACTTTAACCGTTATTACCACTTGAAAGTCTACCCTACCTTTCACAGCGCTTTGGTTACAGACTCTCAGTATTTCAAAATTCAGTAGAGATGTTCGGGTTCGAAAACGTATTCCAGGAGTTCTAGAGTCACTCTGACACATCCCCCTGGTCCGTTGTTTTGAGCTCTGAGAGTTTTCTTTTTAACACGGGTGTCATACCGGCTTTTTAAAGGCACGTTAAAACACCGCTCGGAGAAGCCGAAAGCGGTTTGGCTCAGTGGATAGAGCGTCGGTCTGCGGACTGAAGGGTCCCGGGTTCGATTCCGGTCAAGGGCACGTCCATTGGTTGCGGGCACATCCCCGGCAGGGGGTGTTTGCAGGAGGAGGCAGCTGGTCGATATGTTTCCAGCTCTCTGTCCCTCTGCTTTCCTCTCCGTACAAAGTCAATAAGATATATTAAAAAACAAACAAACAAACAAACACAAAATAAACTACTTGGGACCCTAGCCCAACTACCATTTTGATTTCATAGTGTTCTCCATACTTTCATACTATTCTATAGCTCTACGAAAATGAGTTTTGCAGTGTTTCACCAAAACCTTTTCCTGAAAACGCCAACTCCTTTGGACGGGAAAAATAAATGTAAACAGTGCCACACTCGGTTCTCAGCTGTTTGAACAACATTTCCCAGGGACAAAATTGTGCTGTTCAGATATTCAGGCTATTGGAATATGTGTTCCTAGGGTGTGAAGCACATTTCTCAATATTTCCCTAGTCTGGAGTTGTAAATCCGCAGTGCTACACTCCAATTTGTCCAGTGATTGAAGGTCATTCGTTCTGAATAGCCAACGTTACTACACCGTGACCGTAACCCTGTCCCTAACCCTCTGACACCAACGCTAAACCTATGCCTAACCTGAGCCTGAACCCTACCCAGCCCGAACCCTTATCGTAACCCTAACCCTAGCCAGAACCCCAAGTCTCTAACCCGAACACCACAACGATCCTCGGTGACATCGTCACACCCAGCGGGTCCCCTGGCCAAAGCATGATCACCTGGGATCAATGGAACCTGCCCACGTGGCCCCTCCCCCCTTGGTGACATCATCACTTCCGCTTTCATGGCCTTAGCAGGCTTCTTTCAAAGACGCCAACTCATGGCCCTGAATTATAAATGTAACCAGTATCCAACTCGGTTCTATGTTCTTTGAGCACGATTTCCTTGTCAGGAAACAGTGCGTTACAGATATTAAGGCCCTTTCTTCCCGTATTCCTAGCGTCTGAAGCACTTTCTTAGATATTAACCTGGGTTATCATTGTGAATTATCCCGAGTTGGGGTCTCTCTCTTCCAGTGTCTCAAGCTCCTTCGTTGTGAATTCCAATTTGGTGAAACAGCGTTTATAACAAATATACCAGCACTTTAACCGTTATTACCACTTGAAAGTCTACCCTACCTTTCACAGCGCTTTGGTTACAGACTCTCAGTATTTCAAAATTCAGTAGAGATGTTCGGGTTCGAAAACGTATTCCAGGAGTTCTAGAGTCACTCTGACACATCCCCCTGGTCCGTTGTTTTGAGCTCTGAGAGTTTTCTTTTTAACACGGGTGTCATACCGGCTTTTTAAAGGCACGTTAAAACACCGCTCGGAGAAGCCGAAAGCGGTTTGGCTCAGTGGATAGAGCGTCGGTCTGCGGACTGAAGGGTCCCGGGTTCGATTCCGGTCAAGGGCACGTCCATTGGTTGCGGGCACATCCCCGGCAGGGGGTGTTTGCAGGAGGAGGCAGCTGGTCGATATGTTTCCAGCTCTCTGTCCCTCTGCTTTCCTCTCCGTACAAAGTCAATAAGATATATTAAAAAACAAACAAACAAACAAACACAAAATAAACTACTTGGGACCCTAGCCCAACTACCATTTTGATTTCATAGTGTTCTCCATACTTTCATACTATTCTATAGCTCTACGAAAATGAGTTTTGCAGTGTTTCACCAAAACCTTTTCCTGAAAACGCCAACTCTTTTGGACGGGAAAAATAAATGTAAACAGTGCCACACTCGGTTCTCAGCTGTTTGAACAACATTTCCCAGGGACAAAATTGTGCTGTTCAGATATTCAGGCTATTGGAATATGTGTTCCTAGGGTGTGAAGCACATTTCTCAATATTTCCCTAGTCTGGAGTTGTAAATCCGCAGTGCTACACTCCAATTTGTCCAGTGATTGAAGGTCATTCGTTGTGAATAGCCAACGTTACTACACCGTGACCGTAACCCTGTCCCTAACCCTCTGACACCAACGCTAAACCTATGCCTAACCTGAGCCTGAACCCTACCCAGCCCGAACCCTTATCGTAACCCTAACCCTAGCCAGAACCCCAAGTCTCTAACCTGAACACCACAACGATCCTCGGTGACATCGTCACACCCAGCGGGTCCCCTGGCCAAAGCATGATCACCTGGGATCAATGGAACCTGCCCACGTGGCCCCTCCCCCCTTGGTGACATCATCACTTCCGCTTTCATGGCCTTAGCAGGCTTCTTTCAAAGACGCCAACTCATGGCCCTGAATTATAAATGTAACCAGTATCCAACTCGGTTCTATGTTCTTTGAGCACGATTTCCTAGTCAGGAAACAGTGCGTTACAGATATTAAGGCCCTTTCTTCCCGTATTCCTAGCGTCTGAAGCACTTTCTTAGATATTAACCTGGGTTATCATTGTGAATTATCCCGAGTTGGGGTCTCTCTCTTCCAGTGTCTCAAGCTCCTTCGTTGTGAATTCCAATTTGGTGAAACAGCGTTTATAACAAATATACCAGCACTTTAACCGTTATTACCACTTGAAAGTCTACCCTACCTTTCACAGCGCTTTGGTTACAGACTCTCAGTATTTCAAAATTCAGTAGAGATGTTCGGGTTCGAAAACGTATTCCAGGAGTTCTAGAGTCACTCTGACACATCCCCCTGGTCCGTTGTTTTGAGCTCTGAGAGTTTTCTTTTTAACACGGGTGTCATACCGGCTTTTTAAAGGCACGTTAAAACACCGCTCGGAGAAGCCGAAAGCGGTTTGGCTCAGTGGATAGAGCGTCGGTCTGCGGACTGAAGGGTCCCGGGTTCGATTCCGGTCAAGGGCACGTCCATTGGTTGCGGGCACATCCCCGGCAGGGGGTGTTTGCAGGAGGAGGCAGCTGGTCGATATGTTTCCAGCTCTCTGTCCCTCTGCTTTCCTCTCCGTACAAAGTCAATTAGATATATTAAAAAACAAACAAACAAACACAAAATAAACTACTTGGGACCCTAGCCCAACTACCATTTTGATTTCATAGTGTTCTCCATACTTTCATACTATTCTATAGCTCTACGAAAATGAGTTTTGCAGTGTTTCACCAAAACCTTTTCCTGAAAACGCCAACTCCTTTGGACGGGAAAAATAAATGTAAACAGTGCCACACTCTGTTCTCAGCTGTTTGAACAACATTTCCCAGGGACAAAATTGTGCTGTTCAGATATTCAGGCTATTGGAATATGTGTTCCTAGGGTGTGAAGCACATTTCTCAATATTTCCCTAGTCTGGAGTTGTAAATCCGCAGTGCTACACTCCAATTTGTCCAGTGATTGAAGGTCATTCGTTCTGAATAGCCAACGTTACTACACCGTGACCGTAACCCTGTCCCTAACCCTCTGACACCAACGCCAAACCTATGCCTAACCTGAGCCTGAACCCTACCCAGCCCGAACCCTTATCGTAACCCTAACCCTAGCCAGAACCCCAAGTCTCTAACCTGAACACCACAACGATCCTCGGTGACATCGTCACACCCAGCGGGTCCCCTGGCCAAAGCATGATCACCTGGGATCAATGGAACCTGCCCACGTGGCCCCTCCCCCCTTGGTGACATCATCACTTCCGCTTTCATGGCCTTAGCAGGCTTCTTTCAAAGACGCCAACTCATGGCCCTGAATTATAAATGTAACCAGTATCCAACTCGGTTCTATGTTCTTTGAGCACGATTTCCTTGTCAGGAAACAGTGCGTTACAGATATTAAGGCCCTTTCTTCCCGTATTCCTAGCGTCTGAAGCACTTTCTTAGATATTAACCTGGGTTATCATTGTGAATTATCCCGAGTTGGGGTCTCTCTCTTCCAGTGTCTCAAGCTCCTTCGTTGTGAATTCCAATTTGGTGAAACAGCGTTTATAACAAATATACCAGCACTTTAACCGTTATTACCACTTGAAAGTCTACCCTACCTTTCACAGCGCTTTGGTTACAGACTCTCAGTATTTCAAAATTCAGTAGAGATGTTCGGGTTCGAAAACGTATTCCAGGAGTTCTAGAGTCACTCTGACACATCCCCCTGGTCCGTTGTTTTGAGCTCTGAGAGTTTTCTTTTTAACACGGGTGTCATACCGGCTTTTTAAAGGCACGTTAAAACACCGCTCGGAGAAGCCGAAAGCGGTTTGGCTCAGTGGATAGAGCGTCGGTCTGCGGACTGAAGGGTCCCGGGTTCGATTCCGGTCAAGGGCACGTCCATTGGTTGCGGGCACATCCCCGGCAGGGGGTGTTTGCAGGAGGAGGCAGCTGGTCGATATGTTTCCAGCTCTCTGTCCCTCTGCTTTCCTCTCCGTACAAAGTCAATAAGATATATTAAAAAACAAACAAACAAACAAACACAAAATAAACTACTTGGGACCCTAGCCCAACTACCATTTTGATTTCATAGTGTTCTCCATACTTTCATACTATTCTATAGCTCTACGAAAATGAGTTTTGCAGTGTTTCACCAAAACCTTTTCCTGAAAACGCCAACTCTTTTGGACGGGAAAAATAAATGTAAACAGTGCCACACTCGGTTCTCAGCTGTTTGAACAACATTTCCCAGGGACAAAATTGTGCTGTTCAGATATTCAGGCTATTGGAATATGTGTTCCTAGGGTGTGAAGCACATTTCTCAATATTTCCCTAGTCTGGAGTTGTAAATCCGCAGTGCTACACTCCAATTTGTCCAGTGATTGAAGGTCATTCGTTGTGAATAGCCAACGTTACTACACCGTGACCGTAACCCTGTCCCTAACCCTCTGACACCAACGCTAAACCTATGCCTAACCTGAGCCTGAACCCTACCCAGCCCGAACCCTTATCGTAACCCTAACCCTAGCCAGAACCCCAAGTCTCTAACCTGAACACCACAACGATCCTCGGTGACATCGTCACACCCAGCGGGTCCCCTGGCCAAAGCATGATCACCTGGGATCAATGGAACCTGCCCACGTGGCCCCTCCCCCCTTGGTGACATCATCACTTCCGCTTTCATGGCCTTAGCAGGCTTCTTTCAAAGACGCCAACTCATGGCCCTGAATTATAAATGTAACCAGTATCCAACTCGGTTCTATGTTCTTTGAGCACGATTTCCTAGTCAGGAAACAGTGCGTTACAGATATTAAGGCCCTTTCTTCCCGTATTCCTAGCGTCTGAAGCACTTTCTTAGATATTAACCTGGGTTATCATTGTGAATTATCCCGAGTTGGGGTCTCTCTCTTCCAGTGTCTCAAGCTCCTTCGTTGTGAATTCCAATTTGGTGAAACAGCGTTTATAACAAATATACCAGCACTTTAACCGTTATTACCACTTGAAAGTCTACCCTACCTTTCACAGCGCTTTGGTTACAGACTCTCAGTATTTCAAAATTCAGTAGAGATGTTCGGGTTCGAAAACGTATTCCAGGAGTTCTAGAGTCACTCTGACACATCCCCCTGGTCCGTTGTTTTGAGCTCTGAGAGTTTTCTTTTTAACACGGGTGTCATACCGGCTTTTTAAAGGCACGTTAAAACACCGCTCGGAGAAGCCGAAAGCGGTTTGGCTCAGTGGATAGAGCGTCGGTCTGCGGACTGAAGGGTCCCGGGTTCGATTCCGGTCAAGGGCACGTCCATTGGTTGCGGGCACATCCCCGGCAGGGGGTGTTTGCAGGAGGAGGCAGCTGGTCGATATGTTTCCAGCTCTCTGTCCCTCTGCTTTCCTCTCCGTACAAAGTCAATTAGATATATTAAAAAACAAACAAACAAACACAAAATAAACTACTTGGGACCCTAGCCCAACTACCATTTTGATTTCATAGTGTTCTCCATACTTTCATACTATTCTATAGCTCTACGAAAATGAGTTTTGCAGTGTTTCACCAAAACCTTTTCCTGAAAACGCCAACTCCTTTGGACGGGAAAAATAAATGTAAACAGTGCCACACTCTGTTCTCAGCTGTTTGAACAACATTTCCCAGGGACAAAATTGTGCTGTTCAGATATTCAGGCTATTGGAATATGTGTTCCTAGGGTGTGAAGCACATTTCTCAATATTTCCCTAGTCTGGAGTTGTAAATCCGCAGTGCTACACTCCAATTTGTCCAGTGATTGAAGGTCATTCGTTCTGAATAGCCAACGTTACTACACCGTGACCGTAACCCTGTCCCTAACCCTCTGACACCAACGCCAAACCTATGCCTAACCTGAGCCTGAACCCTACCCAGCCCGAACCCTTATCGTAACCCTAACCCTAGCCAGAACCCCAAGTCTCTAACCTGAACACCACAACGATCCTCGGTGACATCGTCACACCCAGCGGGTCCCCTGGCCAAAGCATGATCACCTGGGATCAATGGAACCTGCCCACGTGGCCCCTCCCCCCTTGGTGACATCATCACTTCCGCTTTCATGGCCTTAGCAGGCTTCTTTCAAAGACGCCAACTCATGGCCCTGAATTATAAATGTAACCAGTATCCAACTCGGTTCTATGTTCTTTGAGCACGATTTCCTTGTCAGGAAACAGTGCGTTACAGATATTAAGGCCCTTTCTTCCCGTATTCCTAGCGTCTGAAGCACTTTCTTAGATATTAACCTGGGTTATCATTGTGAATTATCCCGAGTTGGGGTCTCTCTCTTCCAGTGTCTCAAGCTCCTTCGTTGTGAATTCCAATTTGGTGAAACAGCGTTTATAACAAATATACCAGCACTTTAACCGTTATTACCACTTGAAAGTCTACCCTACCTTTCACAGCGCTTTGGTTACAGACTCTCAGTATTTCAAAATTCAGTAGAGATGTTCGGGTTCGAAAACGTATTCCAGGAGTTCTAGAGTCACTCTGACACATCCCCCTGGTCCGTTGTTTTGAGCTCTGAGAGTTTTCTTTTTAACACGGGTGTCATACCGGCTTTTTAAAGGCACGTTAAAACACCGCTCGGAGAAGCCGAAAGCGGTTTGGCTCAGTGGATAGAGCGTCGGTCTGCGGACTGAAGGGTCCCGGGTTCGATTCCGGTCAAGGGCACGTCCATTGGTTGCGGGCACATCCCCGGCAGGGGGTGTTTGCAGGAGGAGGCAGCTGGTCGATATGTTTCCAGCTCTCTGTCCCTCTGCTTTCCTCTCCGTACAAAGTCAATAAGATATATTAAAAAACAAACAAACAAACAAACACAAAATAAACTACTTGGGACCCTAGCCCAACTACCATTTTGATTTCATAGTGTTCTCCATACTTTCATACTATTCTATAGCTCTACGAAAATGAGTTTTGCAGTGTTTCACCAAAACCTTTTCCTGAAAACGCCAACTCCTTTGGACGGGAAAAATAAATGTAAACAGTGCCACACTCGGTTCTCAGCTGTTTGAACAACATTTCCCAGGGACAAAATTGTGCTGTTCAGATATTCAGGCTATTGGAATATGTGTTCCTAGGGTGTGAAGCACATTTCTCAATATTTCCCTAGTCTGGAGTTGTAAATCCGCAGTGCTACACTCCAATTTGTCCAGTGATTGAAGGTCATTCGTTCTGAATAGCCAACGTTACTACACCGTGACCGTAACCCTGTCCCTAACCCTCTGACACCCACGCTAAACCTATGCCTAACCTGAGCCTGAACCCTACCCAGCCCGAACCCTTATCGTAACCCTAACCCTAGCCAGAACCCCAAGTCTCTAACCCGAACACCACAACGATCCTCGGTGACATCGTCACACCCAGCGGGTCCCCTGGCCAAAGCATGATCACCTGGGATCAATGGAACCTGCCCACGTGGCCCCTCCCCCCTTGGTGACATCATCACTTCCGCTTTCATGGCCTTAGCAGGCTTCTTTCAAAGACGCCAACTCATGGCCCTGAATTATAAATGTAACCAGTATCCAACTCGGTTCTATGTTCTTTGAGCACGATTTCCTTGTCAGGAAACAGTGCGTTACAGATATTAAGGCCCTTTCTTCCCGTATTCCTAGCGTCTGAAGCACTTTCTTAGATATTAACCTGGGTTATCATTGTGAATTATCCCGAGTTGGGGTCTCTCTCTTCCAGTGTCTCAAGCTCCTTCGTTGTGAATTCCAATTTGGTGAAACAGCGTTTATAACAAATATACCAGCACTTTAACCGTTATTACCACTTGAAAGTCTACCCTACCTTTCACAGCGCTTTGGTTACAGACTCTCAGTATTTCAAAATTCAGTAGAGATGTTCGGGTTCGAAAACGTATTCCAGGAGTTCTAGAGTCACTCTGACACATCCCCCTGGTCCGTTGTTTTGAGCTCTGAGAGTTTTCTTTTTAACACGGGTGTCATACCGGCTTTTTAAAGGCACGTTAAAACACCGCTCGGAGAAGCCGAAAGCGGTTTGGCTCAGTGGATAGAGCGTCGGTCTGCGGACTGAAGGGTCCCGGGTTCGATTCCGGTCAAGGGCACGTCCATTGGTTGCGGGCACATCCCCGGCAGGGGGTGTTTGCAGGAGGAGGCAGCTGGTCGATATGTTTCCAGCTCTCTGTCCCTCTGCTTTCCTCTCCGTACAAAGTCAATAAGATATATTAAAAAACAAACAAACAAACAAACACAAAATAAACTACTTGGGACCCTAGCCCAACTACCATTTTGATTTCATAGTGTTCTCCATACTTTCATACTATTCTATAGCTCTACGAAAATGAGTTTTGCAGTGTTTCACCAAAACCTTTTCCTGAAAACGCCAACTCCTTTGGACGGGAAAAATAAATGTAAACAGTGCCACACTCGGTTCTCAGCTGTTTGAACAACATTTCCCAGGGACAAAATTGTGCTGTTCAGATATTCAGGCTATTGGAATATGTGTTCCTAGGGTGTGAAGCACATTTCTCAATATTTCCCTAGTCTGGAGTTGTAAATCCGCAGTGCTACACTCCAATTTGTCCAGTGATTGAAGGTCATTCGTTGTGAATAGCCAACGTTACTACACCGTGACCGTAACCCTGTCCCTAACCCTCTGACACCAACGCTAAACCTATGCCTAACCTGAGCCTGAACCCTACCCAGCCCGAACCCTTATCGTAACCCTAACCCTAGCCAGAACCCCAAGTCTCTAACCTGAACACCACAACGATCCTCGGTGACATCGTCACACCCAGCGGGTCCCCTGGCCAAAGCATGATCACCTGGGATCAATGGAACCTGCCCACGTGGCCCCTCCCCCCTTGGTGACATCATCACTTCCGCTTTCATGGCCTTAGCAGGCTTCTTTCAAAGACGCCAACTCATGGCCCTGAATTATAAATGTAACCAGTATCCAACTCGGTTCTATGTTCTTTGAGCACGATTTCCTAGTCAGGAAACAGTGCGTTACAGATATTAAGGCCCTTTCTTCCCGTATTCCTAGCGTCTGAAGCACTTTCTTAGATATTAACCTGGGTTATCATTGTGAATTATCCCGAGTTGGGGTCTCTCTCTTCCAGTGTCTCAAGCTCCTTCGTTGTGAATTCCAATTTGGTGAAACAGCGTTTATAACAAATATACCAGCACTTTAACCGTTATTACCACTTGAAAGTCTACCCTACCTTTCACAGCGCTTTGGTTACAGACTCTCAGTATTTCAAAATTCAGTAGAGATGTTCGGGTTCGAAAACGTATTCCAGGAGTTCTAGAGTCACTCTGACACATCCCCCTGGTCCGTTGTTTTGAGCTCTGAGAGTTTTCTTTTTAACACGGGTGTCATACCGGCTTTTTAAAGGCACGTTAAAACACCGCTCGGAGAAGCCGAAAGCGGTTTGGCTCAGTGGATAGAGCGTCGGTCTGCGGACTGAAGGGTCCCGGGTTCGATTCCGGTCAAGGGCACGTCCATTGGTTGCGGGCACATCCCCGGCAGGGGGTGTTTGCAGGAGGAGGCAGCTGGTCGATATGTTTCCAGCTCTCTGTCCCTCTGCTTTCCTCTCCGTACAAAGTCAATTAGATATATTAAAAAACAAACAAACAAACACAAAATAAACTACTTGGGACCCTAGCCCAACTACCATTTTGATTTCATAGTGTTCTCCATACTTTCATACTATTCTATAGCTCTACGAAAATGAGTTTTGCAGTGTTTCACCAAAACCTTTTCCTGAAAACGCCAACTCCTTTGGACGGGAAAAATAAATGTAAACAGTGCCACACTCTGTTCTCAGCTGTTTGAACAACATTTCCCAGGGACAAAATTGTGCTGTTCAGATATTCAGGCTATTGGAATATGTGTTCCTAGGGTGTGAAGCACATTTCTCAATATTTCCCTAGTCTGGAGTTGTAAATCCGCAGTGCTACACTCCAATTTGTCCAGTGATTGAAGGTCATTCGTTCTGAATAGCCAACGTTACTACACCGTGACCGTAACCCTGTCCCTAACCCTCTGACACCAACGCCAAACCTATGCCTAACCTGAGCCTGAACCCTACCCAGCCCGAACCCTTATCGTAACCCTAACCCTAGCCAGAACCCCAAGTCTCTAACCTGAACACCACAACGATCCTCGGTGACATCGTCACACCCAGCGGGTCCCCTGGCCAAAGCATGATCACCTGGGATCAATGGAACCTGCCCACGTGGCCCCTCCCCCCTTGGTGACATCATCACTTCCGCTTTCATGGCCTTAGCAGGCTTCTTTCAAAGACGCCAACTCATGGCCCTGAATTATAAATGTAACCAGTATCCAACTCGGTTCTATGTTCTTTGAGCACGATTTCCTTGTCAGGAAACAGTGCGTTACAGATATTAAGGCCCTTTCTTCCCGTATTCCTAGCGTCTGAAGCACTTTCTTAGATATTAACCTGGGTTATCATTGTGAATTATCCCGAGTTGGGGTCTCTCTCTTCCAGTGTCTCAAGCTCCTTCGTTGTGAATTCCAATTTGGTGAAACAGCGTTTATAACAAATATACCAGCACTTTAACCGTTATTACCACTTGAAAGTCTACCCTACCTTTCACAGCGCTTTGGTTACAGACTCTCAGTATTTCAAAATTCAGTAGAGATGTTCGGGTTCGAAAACGTATTCCAGGAGTTCTAGAGTCACTCTGACACATCCCCCTGGTCCGTTGTTTTGAGCTCTGAGAGTTTTCTTTTTAACACGGGTGTCATACCGGCTTTTTAAAGGCACGTTAAAACACCGCTCGGAGAAGCCGAAAGCGGTTTGGCTCAGTGGATAGAGCGTCGGTCTGCGGACTGAAGGGTCCCGGGTTCGATTCCGGTCAAGGGCACGTCCATTGGTTGCGGGCACATCCCCGGCAGGGGGTGTTTGCAGGAGGAGGCAGCTGGTCGATATGTTTCCAGCTCTCTGTCCCTCTGCTTTCCTCTCCGTACAAAGTCAATAAGATATATTAAAAAACAAACAAACAAACAAACACAAAATAAACTACTTGGGACCCTAGCCCAACTACCATTTTGATTTCATAGTGTTCTCCATACTTTCATACTATTCTATAGCTCTACGAAAATGAGTTTTGCAGTGTTTCACCAAAACCTTTTCCTGAAAACGCCAACTCTTTTGGACGGGAAAAATAAATGTAAACAGTGCCACACTCGGTTCTCAGCTGTTTGAACAACATTTCCCAGGGACAAAATTGTGCTGTTCAGATATTCAGGCTATTGGAATATGTGTTCCTAGGGTGTGAAGCACATTTCTCAATATTTCCCTAGTCTGGAGTTGTAAATCCGCAGTGCTACACTCCAATTTGTCCAGTGATTGAAGGTCATTCGTTGTGAATAGCCAACGTTACTACACCGTGACCGTAACCCTGTCCCTAACCCTCTGACACCAACGCTAAACCTATGCCTAACCTGAGCCTGAACCCTACCCAGCCCGAACCCTTATCGTAACCCTAACCCTAGCCAGAACCCCAAGTCTCTAACCTGAACACCACAACGATCCTCGGTGACATCGTCACACCCAGCGGGTCCCCTGGCCAAAGCATGATCACCTGGGATCAATGGAACCTGCCCACGTGGCCCCTCCCCCCTTGGTGACATCATCACTTCCGCTTTCATGGCCTTAGCAGGCTTCTTTCAAAGACGCCAACTCATGGCCCTGAATTATAAATGTAACCAGTATCCAACTCGGTTCTATGTTCTTTGAGCACGATTTCCTAGTCAGGAAACAGTGCGTTACAGATATTAAGGCCCTTTCTTCCCGTATTCCTAGCGTCTGAAGCACTTTCTTAGATATTAACCTGGGTTATCATTGTGAATTATCCCGAGTTGGGGTCTCTCTCTTCCAGTGTCTCAAGCTCCTTCGTTGTGAATTCCAATTTGGTGAAACAGCGTTTATAACAAATATACCAGCACTTTAACCGTTATTACCACTTGAAAGTCTACCCTACCTTTCACAGCGCTTTGGTTACAGACTCTCAGTATTTCAAAATTCAGTAGAGATGTTCGGGTTCGAAAACGTATTCCAGGAGTTCTAGAGTCACTCTGACACATCCCCCTGGTCCGTTGTTTTGAGCTCTGAGAGTTTTCTTTTTAACACGGGTGTCATACCGGCTTTTTAAAGGCACGTTAAAACACCGCTCGGAGAAGCCGAAAGCGGTTTGGCTCAGTGGATAGAGCGTCGGTCTGCGGACTGAAGGGTCCCGGGTTCGATTCCGGTCAAGGGCACGTCCATTGGTTGCGGGCACATCCCCGGCAGGGGGTGTTTGCAGGAGGAGGCAGCTGGTCGATATGTTTCCAGCTCTCTGTCCCTCTGCTTTCCTCTCCGTACAAAGTCAATTAGATATATTAAAAAACAAACAAACAAACACAAAATAAACTACTTGGGACCCTAGCCCAACTACCATTTTGATTTCATAGTGTTCTCCATACTTTCATACTATTCTATAGCTCTACGAAAATGAGTTTTGCAGTGTTTCACCAAAACCTTTTCCTGAAAACGCCAACTCCTTTGGACGGGAAAAATAAATGTAAACAGTGCCACACTCTGTTCTCAGCTGTTTGAACAACATTTCCCAGGGACAAAATTGTGCTGTTCAGATATTCAGGCTATTGGAATATGTGTTCCTAGGGTGTGAAGCACATTTCTCAATATTTCCCTAGTCTGGAGTTGTAAATCCGCAGTGCTACACTCCAATTTGTCCAGTGATTGAAGGTCATTCGTTCTGAATAGCCAACGTTACTACACCGTGACCGTAACCCTGTCCCTAACCCTCTGACACCAACGCCAAACCTATGCCTAACCTGAGCCTGAACCCTACCCAGCCCGAACCCTTATCGTAACCCTAACCCTAGCCAGAACCCCAAGTCTCTAACCTGAACACCACAACGATCCTCGGTGACATCGTCACACCCAGCGGGTCCCCTGGCCAAAGCATGATCACCTGGGATCAATGGAACCTGCCCACGTGGCCCCTCCCCCCTTGGTGACATCATCACTTCCGCTTTCATGGCCTTAGCAGGCTTCTTTCAAAGACGCCAACTCATGGCCCTGAATTATAAATGTAACCAGTATCCAACTCGGTTCTATGTTCTTTGAGCACGATTTCCTTGTCAGGAAACAGTGCGTTACAGATATTAAGGCCCTTTCTTCCCGTATTCCTAGCGTCTGAAGCACTTTCTTAGATATTAACCTGGGTTATCATTGTGAATTATCCCGAGTTGGGGTCTCTCTCTTCCAGTGTCTCAAGCTCCTTCGTTGTGAATTCCAATTTGGTGAAACAGCGTTTATAACAAATATACCAGCACTTTAACCGTTATTACCACTTGAAAGTCTACCCTACCTTTCACAGCGCTTTGGTTACAGACTCTCAGTATTTCAAAATTCAGTAGAGATGTTCGGGTTCGAAAACGTATTCCAGGAGTTCTAGAGTCACTCTGACACATCCCCCTGGTCCGTTGTTTTGAGCTCTGAGAGTTTTCTTTTTAACACGGGTGTCATACCGGCTTTTTAAAGGCACGTTAAAACACCGCTCGGAGAAGCCGAAAGCGGTTTGGCTCAGTGGATAGAGCGTCGGTCTGCGGACTGAAGGGTCCCGGGTTCGATTCCGGTCAAGGGCACGTCCATTGGTTGCGGGCACATCCCCGGCAGGGGGTGTTTGCAGGAGGAGGCAGCTGGTCGATATGTTTCCAGCTCTCTGTCCCTCTGCTTTCCTCTCCGTACAAAGTCAATAAGATATATTAAAAAACAAACAAACAAACAAACACAAAATAAACTACTTGGGACCCTAGCCCAACTACCATTTTGATTTCATAGTGTTCTCCATACTTTCATACTATTCTATAGCTCTACGAAAATGAGTTTTGCAGTGTTTCACCAAAACCTTTTCCTGAAAACGCCAACTCCTTTGGACGGGAAAAATAAATGTAAACAGTGCCACACTCGGTTCTCAGCTGTTTGAACAACATTTCCCAGGGACAAAATTGTGCTGTTCAGATATTCAGGCTATTGGAATATGTGTTCCTAGGGTGTGAAGCACATTTCTCAATATTTCCCTAGTCTGGAGTTGTAAATCCGCAGTGCTACACTCCAATTTGTCCAGTGATTGAAGGTCATTCGTTCTGAATAGCCAACGTTACTACACCGTGACCGTAACCCTGTCCCTAACCCTCTGACACCCACGCTAAACCTATGCCTAACCTGAGCCTGAACCCTACCCAGCCCGAACCCTTATCGTAACCCTAACCCTAGCCAGAACCCCAAGTCTCTAACCCGAACACCACAACGATCCTCGGTGACATCGTCACACCCAGCGGGTCCCCTGGCCAAAGCATGATCACCTGGGATCAATGGAACCTGCCCACGTGGCCCCTCCCCCCTTGGTGACATCATCACTTCCGCTTTCATGGCCTTAGCAGGCTTCTTTCAAAGACGCCAACTCATGGCCCTGAATTATAAATGTAACCAGTATCCAACTCGGTTCTATGTTCTTTGAGCACGATTTCCTTGTCAGGAAACAGTGCGTTACAGATATTAAGGCCCTTTCTTCCCGTATTCCTAGCGTCTGAAGCACTTTCTTAGATATTAACCTGGGTTATCATTGTGAATTATCCCGAGTTGGGGTCTCTCTCTTCCAGTGTCTCAAGCTCCTTCGTTGTGAATTCCAATTTGGTGAAACAGCGTTTATAACAAATATACCAGCACTTTAACCGTTATTACCACTTGAAAGTCTACCCTACCTTTCACAGCGCTTTGGTTACAGACTCTCAGTATTTCAAAATTCAGTAGAGATGTTCGGGTTCGAAAACGTATTCCAGGAGTTCTAGAGTCACTCTGACACATCCCCCTGGTCCGTTGTTTTGAGCTCTGAGAGTTTTCTTTTTAACACGGGTGTCATACCGGCTTTTTAAAGGCACGTTAAAACACCGCTCGGAGAAGCCGAAAGCGGTTTGGCTCAGTGGATAGAGCGTCGGTCTGCGGACTGAAGGGTCCCGGGTTCGATTCCGGTCAAGGGCACGTCCATTGGTTGCGGGCACATCCCCGGCAGGGGGTGTTTGCAGGAGGAGGCAGCTGGTCGATATGTTTCCAGCTCTCTGTCCCTCTGCTTTCCTCTCCGTACAAAGTCAATAAGATATATTAAAAAACAAACAAACAAACAAACACAAAATAAACTACTTGGGACCCTAGCCCAACTACCATTTTGATTTCATAGTGTTCTCCATACTTTCATACTATTCTATAGCTCTACGAAAATGAGTTTTGCAGTGTTTCACCAAAACCTTTTCCTGAAAACGCCAACTCCTTTGGACGGGAAAAATAAATGTAAACAGTGCCACACTCGGTTCTCAGCTGTTTGAACAACATTTCCCAGGGACAAAATTGTGCTGTTCAGATATTCAGGCTATTGGAATATGTGTTCCTAGGGTGTGAAGCACATTTCTCAATATTTCCCTAGTCTGGAGTTGTAAATCCGCAGTGCTACACTCCAATTTGTCCAGTGATTGAAGGTCATTCGTTGTGAATAGCCAACGTTACTACACCGTGACCGTAACCCTGTCCCTAACCCTCTGACACCAACGCTAAACCTATGCCTAACCTGAGCCTGAACCCTACCCAGCCCGAACCCTTATCGTAACCCTAACCCTAGCCAGAACCCCAAGTCTCTAACCTGAACACCACAACGATCCTCGGTGACATCGTCACACCCAGCGGGTCCCCTGGCCAAAGCATGATCACCTGGGATCAATGGAACCTGCCCACGTGGCCCCTCCCCCCTTGGTGACATCATCACTTCCGCTTTCATGGCCTTAGCAGGCTTCTTTCAAAGACGCCAACTCATGGCCCTGAATTATAAATGTAACCAGTATCCAACTCGGTTCTATGTTCTTTGAGCACGATTTCCTAGTCAGGAAACAGTGCGTTACAGATATTAAGGCCCTTTCTTCCCGTATTCCTAGCGTCTGAAGCACTTTCTTAGATATTAACCTGGGTTATCATTGTGAATTATCCCGAGTTGGGGTCTCTCTCTTCCAGTGTCTCAAGCTCCTTCGTTGTGAATTCCAATTTGGTGAAACAGCGTTTATAACAAATATACCAGCACTTTAACCGTTATTACCACTTGAAAGTCTACCCTACCTTTCACAGCGCTTTGGTTACAGACTCTCAGTATTTCAAAATTCAGTAGAGATGTTCGGGTTCGAAAACGTATTCCAGGAGTTCTAGAGTCACTCTGACACATCCCCCTGGTCCGTTGTTTTGAGCTCTGAGAGTTTTCTTTTTAACACGGGTGTCATACCGGCTTTTTAAAGGCACGTTAAAACACCGCTCGGAGAAGCCGAAAGCGGTTTGGCTCAGTGGATAGAGCGTCGGTCTGCGGACTGAAGGGTCCCGGGTTCGATTCCGGTCAAGGGCACGTCCATTGGTTGCGGGCACATCCCCGGCAGGGGGTGTTTGCAGGAGGAGGCAGCTGGTCGATATGTTTCCAGCTCTCTGTCCCTCTGCTTTCCTCTCCGTACAAAGTCAATTAGATATATTAAAAAACAAACAAACAAACACAAAATAAACTACTTGGGACCCTAGCCCAACTACCATTTTGATTTCATAGTGTTCTCCATACTTTCATACTATTCTATAGCTCTACGAAAATGAGTTTTGCAGTGTTTCACCAAAACCTTTTCCTGAAAACGCCAACTCCTTTGGACGGGAAAAATAAATGTAAACAGTGCCACACTCTGTTCTCAGCTGTTTGAACAACATTTCCCAGGGACAAAATTGTGCTGTTCAGATATTCAGGCTATTGGAATATGTGTTCCTAGGGTGTGAAGCACATTTCTCAATATTTCCCTAGTCTGGAGTTGTAAATCCGCAGTGCTACACTCCAATTTGTCCAGTGATTGAAGGTCATTCGTTCTGAATAGCCAACGTTACTACACCGTGACCGTAACCCTGTCCCTAACCCTCTGACACCAACGCCAAACCTATGCCTAACCTGAGCCTGAACCCTACCCAGCCCGAACCCTTATCGTAACCCTAACCCTAGCCAGAACCCCAAGTCTCTAACCTGAACACCACAACGATCCTCGGTGACATCGTCACACCCAGCGGGTCCCCTGGCCAAAGCATGATCACCTGGGATCAATGGAACCTGCCCACGTGGCCCCTCCCCCCTTGGTGACATCATCACTTCCGCTTTCATGGCCTTAGCAGGCTTCTTTCAAAGACGCCAACTCATGGCCCTGAATTATAAATGTAACCAGTATCCAACTCGGTTCTATGTTCTTTGAGCACGATTTCCTTGTCAGGAAACAGTGCGTTACAGATATTAAGGCCCTTTCTTCCCGTATTCCTAGCGTCTGAAGCACTTTCTTAGATTTTAACCTGGGTTATCATTGTGAATTATCCCGAGTTGGGGTCTCTCTCTTCCAGTGTCTCAAGCTCCTTCGTTGTGAATTCCAATTTGGTGAAACAGCGTTTATAACAAATATACCAGCACTTTAACCGTTATTACCACTTGAAAGTCTACCCTACCTTTCACAGCGCTTTGGTTACAGACTCTCAGTATTTCAAAATTCAGTAGAGATGTTCGGGTTCGAAAACGTATTCCAGGAGTTCTAGAGTCACTCTGACACATCCCCCTGGTCCGTTGTTTTGAGCTCTGAGAGTTTTCTTTTTAACACGGGTGTCATACCGGCTTTTTAAAGGCACGTTAAAACACCGCTCGGAGAAGCCGAAAGCGGTTTGGCTCAGTGGATAGAGCGTCGGTCTGCGGACTGAAGGGTCCCGGGTTCGATTCCGGTCAAGGGCACGTCCATTGGTTGCGGGCACATCCCCGGCAGGGGGTGTTTGCAGGAGGAGGCAGCTGGTCGATATGTTTCCAGCTCTCTGTCCCTCTGCTTTCCTCTCCGTACAAAGTCAATAAGATATATTAAAAAACAAACAAACAAACAAACACAAAATAAACTACTTGGGACCCTAGCCCAACTACCATTTTGATTTCATAGTGTTCTCCATACTTTCATACTATTCTATAGCTCTACGAAAATGAGTTTTGCAGTGTTTCACCAAAACCTTTTCCTGAAAACGCCAACTCCTTTGGACGGGAAAAATAAATGTAAACAGTGCCACACTCGGTTCTCAGCTGTTTGAACAACATTTCCCAGGGACAAAATTGTGCTGTTCAGATATTCAGGCTATTGGAATATGTGTTCCTAGGGTGTGAAGCACATTTCTCAATATTTCCCTAGTCTGGAGTTGTAAATCCGCAGTGCTACACTCCAATTTGTCCAGTGATTGAAGGTCATTCGTTCTGAATAGCCAACGTTACTACACCGTGACCGTAACCCTGTCCCTAACCCTCTGACACCCACGCTAAACCTATGCCTAACCTGAGCCTGAACCCTACCCAGCCCGAACCCTTATCGTAACCCTAACCCTAGCCAGAACCCCAAGTCTCTAACCCGAACACCACAACGATCCTCGGTGACATCGTCACACCCAGCGGGTCCCCTGGCCAAAGCATGATCACCTGGGATCAATGGAACCTGCCCACGTGGCCCCTCCCCCCTTGGTGACATCATCACTTCCGCTTTCATGGCCTTAGCAGGCTTCTTTCAAAGACGCCAACTCATGGCCCTGAATTATAAATGTAACCAGTATCCAACTCGGTTCTATGTTCTTTGAGCACGATTTCCTTGTCAGGAAACAGTGCGTTACAGATATTAAGGCCCTTTCTTCCCGTATTCCTAGCGTCTGAAGCACTTTCTTAGATATTAACCTGGGTTATCATTGTGAATTATCCCGAGTTGGGGTCTCTCTCTTCCAGTGTCTCAAGCTCCTTCGTTGTGAATTCCAATTTGGTGAAACAGCGTTTATAACAAATATACCAGCACTTTAACCGTTATTACCACTTGAAAGTCTACCCTACCTTTCACAGCGCTTTGGTTACAGACTCTCAGTATTTCAAAATTCAGTAGAGATGTTCGGGTTCGAAAACGTATTCCAGGAGTTCTAGAGTCACTCTGACACATCCCCCTGGTCCGTTGTTTTGAGCTCTGAGAGTTTTCTTTTTAACACGGGTGTCATACCGGCTTTTTAAAGGCACGTTAAAACACCGCTCGGAGAAGCCGAAAGCGGTTTGGCTCAGTGGATAGAGCGTCGGTCTGCGGACTGAAGGGTCCCGGGTTCGATTCCGGTCAAGGGCACGTCCATTGGTTGCGGGCACATCCCCGGCAGGGGGTGTTTGCAGGAGGAGGCAGCTGGTCGATATGTTTCCAGCTCTCTGTCCCTCTGCTTTCCTCTCCGTACAAAGTCAATAAGATATATTAAAAAACAAACAAACAAACAAACACAAAATAAACTACTTGGGACCCTAGCCCAACTACCATTTTGATTTCATAGTGTTCTCCATACTTTCATACTATTCTATAGCTCTACGAAAATGAGTTTTGCAGTGTTTCACCAAAACCTTTTCCTGAAAACGCCAACTCCTTTGGACGGGAAAAATAAATGTAAACAGTGCCACACTCGGTTCTCAGCTGTTTGAACAACATTTCCCAGGGACAAAATTGTGCTGTTCAGATATTCAGGCTATTGGAATATGTGTTCCTAGGGTGTGAAGCACATTTCTCAATATTTCCCTAGTCTGGAGTTGTAAATCCGCAGTGCTACACTCCAATTTGTCCAGTGATTGAAGGTCATTCGTTCTGAATAGCCAACGTTACTACACCGTGACCGTAACCCTGTCCCTAACCCTCTGACACCAACGCTAAACCTATGCCTAACCTGAGCCTGAACCCTACCCAGCCCGAACCCTTATCGTAACCCTAACCCTAGCCAGAACCCCAAGTCTCTAACCTGAACACCACAACGATCCTCGGTGACATCGTCACACCCAGCGGGTCCCCTGGCCAAAGCATGATCACCTGGGATCAATGGAACCTGCCCACGTGGCCCCTCCCCCCTTGGTGACATCATCACTTCCGCTTTCATGGCCTTAGCAGGCTTCTTTCAAAGACGCCAACTCATGGCCCTGAATTATAAATGTAACCAGTATCCAACTCGGTTCTATGTTCTTTGAGCACGATTTCCTAGTCAGGAAACAGTGCGTTACAGATATTAAGGCCCTTTCTTCCCGTATTCCTAGCGTCTGAAGCACTTTCTTAGATATTAACCTGGGTTATCATTGTGAATTATCCCGAGTTGGGGTCTCTCTCTTCCAGTGTCTCAAGCTCCTTCGTTGTGAATTCCAATTTGGTGAAACAGCGTTTATAACAAATATACCAGCACTTTAACCGTTATTACCACTTGAAAGTCTACCCTACCTTTCACAGCGCTTTGGTTACAGACTCTCAGTATTTCAAAATTCAGTAGAGATGTTCGGGTTCGAAAACGTATTCCAGGAGTTCTAGAGTCACTCTGACACATCCCCCTGGTCCGTTGTTTTGAGCTCTGAGAGTTTTCTTTTTAACACGGGTGTCATACCGGCTTTTTAAAGGCACGTTAAAACACCGCTCGGAGAAGCCGAAAGCGGTTTGGCTCAGTGGATAGAGCGTCGGTCTGCGGACTGAAGGGTCCCGGGTTCGATTCCGGTCAAGGGCACGTCCATTGGTTGCGGGCACATCCCCGGCAGGGGGTGTTTGCAGGAGGAGGCAGCTGGTCGATATGTTTCCAGCTCTCTGTCCCTCTGCTTTCCTCTCCGTACAAAGTCAATTAGATATATTAAAAAACAAACAAACAAACACAAAATAAACTACTTGGGACCCTAGCCCAACTACCATTTTGATTTCATAGTGTTCTCCATACTTTCATACTATTCTATAGCTCTACGAAAATGAGTTTTGCAGTGTTTCACCAAAACCTTTTCCTGAAAACGCCAACTCCTTTGGACGGGAAAAATAAATGTAAACAGTGCCACACTCTGTTCTCAGCTGTTTGAACAACATTTCCCAGGGACAAAATTGTGCTGTTCAGATATTCAGGCTATTGGAATATGTGTTCCTAGGGTGTGAAGCACATTTCTCAATATTTCCCTAGTCTGGAGTTGTAAATCCGCAGTGCTACACTCCAATTTGTCCAGTGATTGAAGGTCATTCGTTCTGAATAGCCAACGTTACTACACCGTGACCGTAACCCTGTCCCTAACCCTCTGACACCAACGCCAAACCTATGCCTAACCTGAGCCTGAACCCTACCCAGCCCGAACCCTTATCGTAACCCTAACCCTAGCCAGAACCCCAAGTCTCTAACCTGAACACCACAACGATCCTCGGTGACATCGTCACACCCAGCGGGTCCCCTGGCCAAAGCATGATCACCTGGGATCAATGGAACCTGCCCACGTGGCCCCTCCCCCCTTGGTGACATCATCACTTCCGCTTTCATGGCCTTAGCAGGCTTCTTTCAAAGACGCCAACTCATGGCCCTGAATTATAAATGTAACCAGTATCCAACTCGGTTCTATGTTCTTTGAGCACGATTTCCTTGTCAGGAAACAGTGCGTTACAGATATTAAGGCCCTTTCTTCCCGTATTCCTAGCGTCTGAAGCACTTTCTTAGATATTAACCTGGGTTATCATTGTGAATTATCCCGAGTTGGGGTCTCTCTCTTCCAGTGTCTCAAGCTCCTTCGTTGTGAATTCCAATTTGGTGAAACAGCGTTTATAACAAATATACCAGCACTTTAACCGTTATTACCACTTGAAAGTCTACCCTACCTTTCACAGCGCTTTGGTTACAGACTCTCAGTATTTCAAAATTCAGTAGAGATGTTCGGGTTCGAAAACGTATTCCAGGAGTTCTAGAGTCACTCTGACACATCCCCCTGGTCCGTTGTTTTGAGCTCTGAGAGTTTTCTTTTTAACACGGGTGTCATACCGGCTTTTTAAAGGCACGTTAAAACACCGCTCGGAGAAGCCGAAAGCGGTTTGGCTCAGTGGATAGAGCGTCGGTCTGCGGACTGAAGGGTCCCGGGTTCGATTCCGGTCAAGGGCACGTCCATTGGTTGCGGGCACATCCCCGGCAGGGGGTGTTTGCAGGAGGAGGCAGCTGGTCGATATGTTTCCAGCTCTCTGTCCCTCTGCTTTCCTCTCCGTACAAAGTCAATTAGATATATTAAAAAACAAACAAACAAACAAACACAAAATAAACTACTTGGGACCCTAGCCCAACTACCATTTTGATTTCATAGTGTTCTCCATACTTTCATACTATTCTATAGCTCTACGAAAATGAGTTTTGCAGTGTTTCACCAAAACCTTTTCCTGAAAACGCCAACTCCTTTGGACGGGAAAAATAAATGTAAACAGTGCCACACTCTGTTCTCAGCTGTTTGAACAACATTTCCCAGGGACAAAATTGTGCTGTTCAGATATTCAGGCTATTGGAATATGTGTTCCTAGGGTGTGAAGCACATTTCTCAATATTTCCCTAGTCTGGAGTTGTAAATCCGCAGTGCTACACTCCAATTTGTCCAGTGATTGAAGGTCATTCGTTGTGAATAGCCAACGTTACTACACCGTGACCGTAACCCTGTCCCTAACCCTCTGACCCCAACGCTAAACCTATGCCTAACCTGAGCCTGAACCCTACCCAGCCCGAACCCTTATCGTAACCCTAACCCTAGCCAGAACCCCAAGTCTCTAACCCGAACACCACAACGATCCTCGGTGACATCGTCACACCCAGCGGGTCCCCTGGCCAAAGCATGATCACCTGGGATCAATGGAACCTGCCCACGTGGCCCCTCCCCCCTTGGTGACATCATCACTTCCGCTTTCATGGCCTTAGCAGGCTTCTTTCAAAGACGCCAACTCATGGCCCTGAATTATAAATGTAACCAGTATCCAACTCGGTTCTATGTTCTTTGAGCACGATTTCCTTGTCAGGAAACAGTGCGTTACAGATATTAAGGCCCTTTCTTCCCGTATTCCTAGCGTCTGAAGCACTTTCTTAGATATTAACCTGGGTTATCATTGTGAATTATCCCGAGTTGGGGTCTCTCTCTTCCAGTGTCTCAAGCTCCTTCGTTGTGAATTCCAATTTGGTGAAACAGCGTTTATAACAAATATACCAGCACTTTAACCGTTATTACCACTTGAAAGTCTACCCTACCTTTCACAGCGCTTTGGTTACAGACTCTCAGTATTTCAAAATTCAGTAGAGATGTTCGGGTTCGAAAACGTATTCCAGGAGTTCTAGAGTCACTCTGACACATCCCCCTGGTCCGTTGTTTTGAGCTCTGAGAGTTTTCTTTTTAACACGGGTGTCATACCGGCTTTTTAAAAGCACGTTAAAACACCGCTCGGAGAAGCCGAAAGCGGTTTGGCTCAGTGGATAGAGCGTCGGTCTGCGGACTGAAGGGTCCCGGGTTCGATTCCGGTCAAGGGCACGTCCATTGGTTGCGGGCACATCCCGGCAGGGGGTGTTTGCAGGAGGAGGCAGCTGGTCGATATGTTTCCAGCTCTCTGTCCCTCTGCTTTCCTCTCCGTACAAAGTCAATAAGATATATTAAAAAACAAACAAACAAACACAAAATAAACTACTTGGGACCCTAGCCCAACTACCATTTTGATTTCATAGTGTTCTCCATACTTTCATACTATTCTATACCTCTACGAAAATGAGTTTTGCAGTGTTTCAACAAAACCTTTTCCTGAAAACGCCAACTCCTTTGGACGGGAAAAATAAATGTAAACAGTGCCACACTCGGTTCTCAGCTGTTTGAACAACATTTCCCAGGGACAAAATTGTGCTGTTCAGATATTCAGGCTATTGGAATATGTGTTCCTAGGGTGTGAAGCACATTTCTCAATATTTCCCTAGTCTGGAGTTGTAAATCCGCAGTGCTACACTCCAATTTGTCCAGTGATTGAAGGTCATTCGTTCTGAATAGCCAACGTTACTACACCGTGACCGTAACCCTGTCCCTAACCCTCTGACCCCAACGCTAAACCTATGCCTAACCTGAGCCTGAACCCTACCCAGCCACGAACCCTTATCGTAACCCTAACCCTAGCCAGAACCCCAAGTCTCTAACCTGAACACCACAACGATCCTCGGTGACATCGTCACACCCAGCGGGTCCACTGGCCAAAGCATGATCACCTGGGATCAATGGAACCTGCCCACGTGGCCCCTCCCCCCTTGGTGACATCATCACTTCCGCTTTCATGGCCTTAGCAGGCTTCTTTCAAAGACGCCAACTCATGGCCCTGAATTATAAATGTAACCAGTATCCAACTCGGTTCTATGTTCTTTGAGCACGATTTCCTTGTCAGGAAACAGTGCGTTACAGATATTAAGGCCCTTTCTTCCCGTATTCCTAGCGTCTGAAGCACTTTCTTAGATATTAACCTGGGTTATCATTGTGAATTATCCCGAGTTGGGGTCTCTCTCTTCCAGTGTCTCAAGCTCCTTCGTTGTGAATTCCAATTTGGTGAAACAGCGTTTATAACAAATATACCAGCACTTTAACCGTTATTACCACTTGAAAGTCTACCCTACCTTTCACAGCGCTTTGGTTACAGACTCTCAGTATTTCAAAATTCAGTAGAGATGTTCGGGTTCGAAAACGTATTCCAGGAGTTCTAGAGTCACTCTGACAAATCCCCCTGGTCCGTTGTTTTGAGCTCTGAGAGTTTTCTTTTTAACACGGGTGTCATACCGGCTTTTTAAAGGCACGTTAAAACGCCGCTCGGAGAAGCCGCAAGCGGTTTGGCTCAGTGGATAGAGCGTCGGTCTGCGGACTGAAGGGTCCCGGGTTCGATTCCGGTCAAGGGCACGTCCATTGGTTGCGGGCACATCCCCGGCAGGGGGTGTTTGCAGGAGGAGGCAGCTGGTCGATATGTTTCCAGCTCTCTGTCCCTCTGCTTTCCTCTCTGTACAAAGTCAATAAGATATATTAAAAAACAAACAAACAAACAAACACAAAATACACTACTTGGGACCCTAGCCCAACTACCATTTTGATTTCATAGGGTTCTCCATACTTTCATACTATACTATAGCTCTACGAAAATGAGTTTTGCAGTGTTTCACCAAAACCTTTTCCTGAAAACGCCAACTCCTTTGGACGGGAAAAATAAATGTAAACAGTGCCACACTCGGTTCTCAGCTGTTTGAACAACATTTCCCAGGGACAAAATTGTGCAGTTCCGATATTCAGGCTATTGGAATATGTGTTCCTAGGGTGTGAAGCACATTTCTCAATATTTCCCTAGTCTGGAGTTGTAAATCCGCAGTGCTACACTCCAATTTGTCCAGTGATTGAAGCTCATTCGTTGTGAATAGCCAACGTTACTACACCGTGACCGTAACCCTGTCCCTAACCCTCTGACCCCAACGCTAAACCTATGCCTAACCTGAGCCTGAACCCTACCCAGCCCGAACCCTTATCGTAACCCTAACCCTGGCCAGAACCCCAAGTCTCTAACGCGAACACCACAACGAACCTCGGTGACATCGTCACTCCCAGCGGGTCCCCTGGCCACAGCATGATCACCTGGGATCAATGGAACCTGCCCACGTGGCCCCTCCCCCCTTGGTGACATCATCACTTCCGCTTTCATGGCCTTAGCAGGCTTCTTTCAAAGACGCCAACTCATGGCCCTGAATTATAAATGTAAGCAGTATCCAACTCGGTTCTATGTTCTTTGAGCACGATTTCCTTGTCAGGAAACAGTGCGTTACAGATATTAAGGCCCTTTCTTCACGTATTCCTAGCGTCTGAAGCACTTTCTTAGATATTAACCTGGGTTATCATTGTGAATTATCCCGAGTTGGGGTCTCTCTCTTCCAGTGTCTCAAGCTCCTTCGCTGTGAATTCCAATTTGGTGAAACAGCGTTTATAACAAATATACCAGCACTTTAACCGTTATTACCACTTGAAAGTCTACCCTACCTTTCACAGCGCTTTGGTTACAGACTCTCAGTATTTCAAAATTCAGTAGAGATGTTCAGGTTCGAAAACGTATTCCAGGAGTTCTAGAGTCACTCTGACAAATCCCCCTGGTCCGTTGTTTTGAGCTCTGAGAGTTTTCTTTTTAACACGGGTGTCATACCGGCTTTTTAAAGGCACGTTAAAACGCCGCTCGGAGAAGGCGCAAGCGGTTTGGCTCAGTGGATAGAGCGTCGGTCTGCGGACTGAAGGGTCCCGGGTTCGATTCCGGTCAAGGGCACGTCCATTGGTTGCGGGCACATCCCCGGCAGGGGGTGTTTGCAGGAGGAGGCAGCTGGTCGATATGTTTCCAGCTCTCTGTCCCTCTGCTTTCCTCTCCGTACAAAATCAATAAGATATATTAAAAAACAAACAAACAAACACAAAATACACTACTTGGGACCCTAGCCCAACTACCATTTTGATTTCATAGGGTTCTCCATACTTTCATACTATTCTATAGCTCTACGAAAATGAGTTTTGCAGTGTTTCACCAAAACCTTTTCCTGAAAACGCCAACTCCTTTGGACGGGAAAAATAAATGTAAACAGTGCCACACTCGGTTCTCAGCTGTTTGAACAACATTTCCCAGGGACAAAATTGTGCAGTTCCGATATTCAGGCTATTGGAATATGTGTTCCTAGTGTGTGAAGCACATTTCTCAATATTTCCCTAGTCTGGAGTTGTAAATCCGCAGTGCTACACTCCAATTTGTCCAGTGATTGAAGCTCATTCGTTGTGAATAGCCAACGTTACTACACCGTGACCGTAACCCTGTCCCTAACCGTCTGTCCCCAACCCTAAACCTATGCCTAACCTGAGCCTGAACCCTACCCAGCCCGAACCCTTATCGTAACCCTAACCCTGGCCAGAACCCCAAGTCTCTAACGCGAACACCACAACGAACCTCGGTGACATCGTCACTCCCAGCGGGTCCCCTGGCCAAAGCATGATCACCTGGGATCAATGGAACCTGCCCACGTGGCCCCTCCCCCCTTGGTGACATCATCACTTCCGCTTTCATGGCCTTAGCAGGCTTCTTTCAAAGACGCCAACTCATGGCCCTGAATTATAAATGTAACCAGTATCCAACTCGGTTCTATGTTCTTTGAGCACGATTTCCTTGTCAGGAAACAGTGCGTTACAGATATTAAGGCCCTTTCTTCCCGTATTCCTAGCGTCTGAAGCACTTTCTTAGATATTAACCTGGGTTATCATTGTGAATTATCCCGAGTTGGGGTCTCTCTCTTCCAGTGTCTCAAGCTCCTTCGTTGTGAATTCCAATTTGGTGAAACAGCGTTTATAACAAATATACCAGCACTTTAACCGTTATTACCACTTGAAAGTCTACCCTACCTTTCACAGCGCTTTGGTTACAGACTCTCAGTATTTCAAAATTCAGTAGAGATGTTCGGGTTCGAAAACGTATTCCAGGAGTTCTAGAGTCACTCTGACAAATCCCCCTGGTCCGTTGTTTTGAGCTCTGAGAGTTTTCTTTTTAACACGGGTGTCATACCGGCTTTTTAAAGGCACGTTAAAACGCCGCTCGGAGAAGCCGCAAGCGGTTTGGCTCAGTGGATAGAGCGTCGGTCTGCGGACTGAAGGGTCCCGGGTTCGATTCCGGTCAAGGGCACGTCCATTGGTTGCGGGCACATCCCCGGCAGGGGGTGTTTGCAGGAGGAGGCAGCTGGTCGATATGTTTCCAGCTCTCGGTCCCTCTGCTTTCCTCTCCGTACAAAGTCAATAAGATATATTAAAAAACAAACAAACAAACACAAAATACACTACTTGGGACCCTAGCCCAACTACCATTTTGATTTCATAGTGTTCTCCATACTTTCATACTATTCTATACCTCTACGAAAATGAGTTTTGCAGTGTTTCACCAAAACCTTTTCCTGAAAACGCCAACTCCTTTGGACGGGAAAAATAAATGTAAACAGTGCCACACTCGGTTCTCAGCTGTTTGAACAACATTTCCCAGGGACAAAATTGTGCTGTTCAGATATTCAGGCTATTGGAATATGTGTTCCTAGGGTGTGAAGCACATTTCTCAATATTTCCCTAGTCTGGAGTTGTAAATCCGCAGTGCTACACTCCAATTTGTCCAGTGATTGAAGGTCATTCGTTGTGAATAGCCAACGTTACTACACCGTGACCGTAACCCTGTCCCTAACCCTCTGACACCAACGCTAAACCTATGCCTAACCTGAGCCTGAACCCTACCCAGCCCGAACCCTTATCGTAACCCTAACCCTAGCCAGAACCCCAAGTCTCTAACCCGAACACCACAACGAACCTCGGTGACATCGTCACTCCCAGCGGGTCCCCTGGCCAAAGCATGATCACCTGGGATCAATGGAACCTGCCCACGTGGCCCCTCCCCCCTTGGTGACATCATCACTTCCGCCTTCATGGCCTTAGCAGGCTTCTTTCAAAGACGCCAACTCATGGCCCTGAATTATAAATGTAACCAGTATCCAACTCGGTTCTATGTTCTTTGAGCACGATTTCCTTGTCAGGAAACAGTGCGTTACAGATATTAAGGCCCTTTCTTCCCGTATTCCTAGCGTCTGAAGCACTTTCTTAGATATTAACCTGGGTTATCATTGTGAATTATCCCGAGTTGGGGTCTCTCTCTTCCAGTGTCTCAAGCTCCTTCGTTGTGAATTCCAATTTGGTGAAACAGCGTTTATAACAAATATACCAGCACTTTAACCGTTATTACCACTTGAAAGTCTACCCTACCTTTCACAGCGCTTTGGTTACAGACTCTCAGTATTTCAAAATTCAGTAGAGATGTTCGGGTTCGAAAACGTATTCCAGGAGTTCTAGAGTCACTCTGACACATCCCCCTGGTCCGTTGTTTTGAGCTCTGAGAGTTTTCTTTTTAACACGGGTGTCATACCGGCTTTTTAAAGGCACGTTAAAACACCGCTCGGAGAAGCCGAAAGCGGTTTGGCTCAGTGGATAGAGCGTCGGTCTGCGGACTGAAGGGTCCCGGGTTCAATTCCGGTCAAGGGCACGTCCATTGGTTGCGGGCACATCACATCCCCGGCAGGGGGTGTTTGCAGGAGGAGGCAGCTGGTCGATATGTTTCCAGCTCTCGGTCCCTCTACTTTCCTCTCCGTACAAAGTCAATAAGATATATTAAAAAACAAACAAACAAACACAAAATACACTACTTGGGACCCTAGCCCAACTACCATTTTGATTTCATAGGGTTCTCCATACTTTCATACTATTCTATAGCTCTACGAAAATGAGTTTTGCAGTGTTTCACCAAAACCTTTTCCTGAAAACGCCAACTCCTTTGGACGGGAAAAATAAATGTAAACAGTGCCACACTCGGTTCTCAGCTGTTTGAACAACATTTCCCAGGGACAAAATTGTGCAGTTCCGATATTCAGGCTATTGGAATATGTGTTCCTAGTGTGTGAAGCACATTTCTCAATATTTCCCTAGTCTGGAGTTGTAAATCCGCAGTGCTACACTCCAATTTGTCCAGTGATTGAAGCTCATTCGTTGTGAATAGCCAACGTTACTACACCGTGACCGTAACCCTGTCCCTAACCGTCTGTCCCCAACCCTAAACCTATGCCTAACCTGAGCCTGAACCCTACCCAGCCCGAACCCTTATCGTAACCCTAACCCTGGCCAGAACCCCAAGTCTCTAACGCGAACACCACAACGAACCTCGGTGACATCGTCACTCCCAGCGGGTCCCCTGGCCAAAGCATGATCACCTGGGATCAATGGAACCTGCCCACGTGGCCCCTCCCCCCTTGGTGACATCATCACTTCCGCTTTCATGGCCTTAGCAGGCTTCTTTCAAAGACGCCAACTCATGGCCCTGAATTATAAATGTAACCAGTATCCAACTCGGTTCTATGTTCTTTGAGCACGATTTCCTTGTCAGGAAACAGTGCGTTACAGATATTAAGGCCCTTTCTTCCCGTATTCCTAGCGTCTGAAGCACTTTCTTAGATATTAACCTGGGTTATCATTGTGAATTATCCCGAGTTGGGGTCTCTCTCTTCCAGTGTCTCAAGCTCCTTCGTTGTGAATTCCAATTTGGTGAAACAGCGTTTATAACAAATATACCAGCACTTTAACCGTTATTACCACTTGAAAGTCTACCCTACCTTTCACAGCGCTTTGGTTACAGACTCTCAGTATTTCAAAATTCAGTAGAGATGTTCGGGTTCGAAAACGTATTCCAGGAGTTCTAGAGTCACTCTGACAAATCCCCCTGGTCCGTTGTTTTGAGCTCTGAGAGTTTTCTTTTTAACACGGGTGTCATACCGGCTTTTTAAAGGCACGTTAAAACGCCGCTCGGAGAAGGCGCAAGCGGTTTGGCTCAGTCTGCGGACTGAAGGGTCCCGGGTTCGATTCCGGTCAAGGGCACGTCCATTGGTTGCGGGCACATCACATCCCCGGCAGGGGGTGTTTGCAGGAGGAGGCAGCTGGTCGATATGTTTCCAGCTCTCGGTCCCTCTGCTTTCCTCTCCGTACAAAGTCAATAAGATATATTAAAAAACAAACAAACAAACACAAAATACACTACTTGGGACCCTAGCCCAACTACCATTTTGATTTCATAGTGTTCTCCATACTTTCATACTATTCTATACCTCTACGAAAATGAGTTTTGCAGTGTTTCACCAAAACCTTTTCCTGAAAACGCCAACTCCTTTGGACGGGAAAAATAAATGTAAACAGTGCCACACTCGGTTCTCAGCTGTTTGAACAACATTTCCCAGGGACAAAATTGTGCTGTTCAGATATTCAGGCTATTGGAATATGTGTTCCTAGGGTGTGAAGCACATTTCTCAATATTTCCCTAGTCTGGAGTTGTAAATCCGCAGTGCTACACTCCAATTTGTCCAGTGATTGAAGGTCATTCGTTGTGAATAGCCAACGTTACTACACCGTGACCGTAACCCTGTCCCTAACCCTCTGACACCAACGCTAAACCTATGCCTAACCTGAGCCTGAACCCTACCCAGCCCGAACCCTTATCGTAACCCTAACCCTAGCCAGAACCCCAAGTCTCTAACCCGAACACCACAACGAACCTCGGTGACATCGTCACTCCCAGCGGGTCCCCTGGCCAAAGCATGATCACCTGGGATCAATGGAACCTGCCCACGTGGCCCCTCCCCCCTTGGTGACATCATCACTTCCGCCTTCATGGCCTTAGCAGGCTTCTTTCAAAGACGCCAACTCATGGCCCTGAATTATAAATGTAACCAGTATCCAACTCGGTTCTATGTTCTTTGAGCACGATTTCCTTGTCAGGAAACAGTGCGTTACAGATATTAAGGCCCTTTCTTCCCGTATTCCTAGCGTCTGAAGCACTTTCTTAGATATTAACCTGGGTTATCATTGTGAATTATCCCGAGTTGGGGTCTCTCTCTTCCAGTGTCTCAAGCTCCTTCGTTGTGAATTCCAATTTGGTGAAACAGCGTTTATAACAAATATACCAGCACTTTAACCGTTATTACCACTTGAAAGTCTACCCTACCTTTCACAGCGCTTTGGTTACAGACTCTCAGTATTTCAAAATTCAGTAGAGATGTTCGGGTTCGAAAACGTATTCCAGGAGTTCTAGAGTCACTCTGACACATCCCCCTGGTCCGTTGTTTTGAGCTCTGAGAGTTTTCTTTTTAACACGGGTGTCATACCGGCTTTTTAAAGGCACGTTAAAACACCGCTCGGAGAAGCCGAAAGCGGTTTGGCTCAGTGGATAGAGCGTCGGTCTGCGGACTGAAGGGTCCCGGGTTCAATTCCGGTCAAGGGCACGTCCATTGGTTGCGGGCACATCACATCCCCGGCAGGGGGTGTTTGCAGGAGGAGGCAGCTGGTCGATATGTTTCCAGCTCTCGGTCCCTCTGCTTTCCTCTCCGTACAAAGTCAATAAGATATATTAAAAAACAAACAAACAAACACAAAATACACTACTTGGGACCCTAGCCCAACTACCATTTTGATTTCATAGGGTTCTCCATACTTTCATACTATTCTATAGCTCTACGAAAATGAGTTTTGCAGTGTTTCACCAAAACCTTTTCCTGAAAACGCCAACTCCTTTGGACGGGAAAAATAAATGTAAACAGTGCCACACTCGGTTCTCAGCTGTTTGAACAACATTTCCCAGGGACAAAATTGTGCAGTTCCGATATTCAGGCTATTGGAATATGTGTTCCTAGTGTGTGAAGCACATTTCTCAATATTTCCCTAGTCTGGAGTTGTAAATCCGCAGTGCTACACTCCAATTTGTCCAGTGATTGAAGCTCATTCGTTGTGAATAGCCAACGTTACTACACCGTGACCGTAACCCTGTCCCTAACCGTCTGTCCCCAACCCTAAACCTATGCCTAACCTGAGCCTGAACCCTACCCAGCCCGAACCCTTATCGTAACCCTAACCCTGGCCAGAACCCCAAGTCTCTAACGCGAACACCACAACGAACCTCGGTGACATCGTCACTCCCAGCGGGTCCCCTGGCCAAAGCATGATCACCTGGGATCAATGGAACCTGCCCACGTGGCCCCTCCCCCCTTGGTGACATCATCACTTCCGCTTTCATGGCCTTAGCAGGCTTCTTTCAAAGACGCCAACTCATGGCCCTGAATTATAAATGTAACCAGTATCCAACTCGGTTCTATGTTCTTTGAGCACGATTTCCTTGTCAGGAAACAGTGCGTTACAGATATTAAGGCCCTTTCTTCCCGTATTCCTAGCGTCTGAAGCACTTTCTTAGATATTAACCTGGGTTATCATTGTGAATTATCCCGAGTTGGGGTCTCTCTCTTCCAGTGTCTCAAGCTCCTTCGTTGTGAATTCCAATTTGGTGAAACAGCGTTTATAACAAATATACCAGCACTTTAACCGTTATTACCACTTGAAAGTCTACCCTACCTTTCACAGCGCTTTGGTTACAGACTCTCAGTATTTCAAAATTCAGTAGAGATGTTCGGGTTCGAAAACGTATTCCAGGAGTTCTAGAGTCACTCTGACAAATCCCCCTGGTCCGTTGTTTTGAGCTCTGAGAGTTTTCTTTTTAACACGGGTGTCATACCGGCTTTTTAAAGGCACGTTAAAACGCCGCTCGGAGAAGGCGCAAGCGGTTTGGCTCAGTCTGCGGACTGAAGGGTCCCGGGTTCGATTCCGGTCAAGGGCACGTCCATTGGTTGCGGGCACATCACATCCCCGGCAGGGGGTGTTTGCAGGAGGAGGCAGCTGGTCGATATGTTTCCAGCTCTCGGTCCCTCTGCTTTCCTCTCCGTACAAAGTCAATAAGATATATTAAAAAACAAACAAACAAACACAAAATACACTACTTGGGACCCTAGCCCAACTACCATTTTGATTTCATAGTGTTCTCCATACTTTCATACTATTCTATACCTCTACGAAAATGAGTTTTGCAGTGTTTCACCAAAACCTTTTCCTGAAAACGCCAACTCCTTTGGACGGGAAAAATAAATGTAAACAGTGCCACACTCGGTTCTCAGCTGTTTGAACAACATTTCCCAGGGACAAAATTGTGCTGTTCAGATATTCAGGCTATTGGAATATGTGTTCCTAGGGTGTGAAGCACATTTCTCAATATTTCCCTAGTCTGGAGTTGTAAATCCGCAGTGCTACACTCCAATTTGTCCAGTGATTGAAGGTCATTCGTTGTGAATAGCCAACGTTACTACACCGTGACCGTAACCCTGTCCCTAACCCTCTGACACCAACGCTAAACCTATGCCTAACCTGAGCCTGAACCCTACCCAGCCCGAACCCTTATCGTAACCCTAACCCTAGCCAGAACCCCAAGTCTCTAACCCGAACACCACAACGAACCTCGGTGACATCGTCACTCCCAGCGGGTCCCCTGGCCAAAGCATGATCACCTGGGATCAATGGAACCTGCCCACGTGGCCCCTCCCCCCTTGGTGACATCATCACTTCCGCCTTCATGGCCTTAGCAGGCTTCTTTCAAAGACGCCAACTCATGGCCCTGAATTATAAATGTAACCAGTATCCAACTCGGTTCTATGTTCTTTGAGCACGATTTCCTTGTCAGGAAACAGTGCGTTACAGATATTAAGGCCCTTTCTTCCCGTATTCCTAGCGTCTGAAGCACTTTCTTAGATATTAACCTGGGTTATCATTGTGAATTATCCCGAGTTGGGGTCTCTCTCTTCCAGTGTCTCAAGCTCCTTCGTTGTGAATTCCAATTTGGTGAAACAGCGTTTATAACAAATATACCAGCACTTTAACCGTTATTACCACTTGAAAGTCTACCCTACCTTTCACAGCGCTTTGGTTACAGACTCTCAGTATTTCAAAATTCAGTAGAGATGTTCGGGTTCGAAAACGTATTCCAGGAGTTCTAGAGTCACTCTGACAAATCCCCCTGGTCCGTTGTTTTGAGCTCTGAGAGTTTTCTTTTTAACACGGGTGTCATACCGGCTTTTTAAAGGCACGTTAAAACGCCGCTCGGAGAAGGCGCAAGCGGTTTGGCTCAGTCTGCGGACTGAAGGGTCCCGGGTTCGATTCCGGTCAAGGGCACGTCCATTGGTTGCGGGCACATCACATCCCCGGCAGGGGGTGTTTGCAGGAGGAGGCAGCTGGTCGATATGTTTCCAGCTCTCGGTCCCTCTACTTTCCTCTCCGTACAAAGTCAATAAGATATATTAAAAAACAAACAAACAAACACAAAATACACTACTTGGGACCCTAGCCCAACTACCATTTTGATTTCATAGGGTTCTCCATACTTTCATACTATTCTATAGCTCTACGAAAATGAGTTTTGCAGTGTTTCACCAAAACCTTTTCCTGAAAACGCCAACTCCTTTGGACGGGAAAAATAAATGTAAACAGTGCCACACTCGGTTCTCAGCTGTTTGAACAACATTTCCCAGGGACAAAATTGTGCAGTTCCGATATTCAGGCTATTGGAATATGTGTTCCTAGTGTGTGAAGCACATTTCTCAATATTTCCCTAGTCTGGAGTTGTAAATCCGCAGTGCTACACTCCAATTTGTCCAGTGATTGAAGCTCATTCGTTGTGAATAGCCAACGTTACTACACCGTGACCGTAACCCTGTCCCTAACCGTCTGTCCCCAACCCTAAACCTATGCCTAACCTGAGCCTGAACCCTACCCAGCCCGAACCCTTATCGTAACCCTAACCCTGGCCAGAACCCCAAGTCTCTAACGCGAACACCACAACGAACCTCGGTGACATCGTCACTCCCAGCGGGTCCCCTGGCCAAAGCATGATCACCTGGGATCAATGGAACCTGCCCACGTGGCCCCTCCCCCCTTGGTGACATCATCACTTCCGCTTTCATGGCCTTAGCAGGCTTCTTTCAAAGACGCCAACTCATGGCCCTGAATTATAAATGTAACCAGTATCCAACTCGGTTCTATGTTCTTTGAGCACGATTTCCTTGTCAGGAAACAGTGCGTTACAGATATTAAGGCCCTTTCTTCCCGTATTCCTAGCGTCTGAAGCACTTTCTTAGATATTAACCTGGGTTATCATTGTGAATTATCCCGAGTTGGGGTCTCTCTCTTCCAGTGTCTCAAGCTCCTTCGTTGTGAATTCCAATTTGGTGAAACAGCGTTTATAACAAATATACCAGCACTTTAACCGTTATTACCACTTGAAAGTCTACCCTACCTTTCACAGCGCTTTGGTTACAGACTCTCAGTATTTCAAAATTCAGTAGAGATGTTCGGGTTCGAAAACGTATTCCAGGAGTTCTAGAGTCACTCTGACAAATCCCCCTGGTCCGTTGTTTTGAGCTCTGAGAGTTTTCTTTTTAACACGGGTGTCATACCGGCTTTTTAAAGGCACGTTAAAACGCCGCTCGGAGAAGGCGCAAGCGGTTTGGCTCAGTCTGCGGACTGAAGGGTCCCGGGTTCGATTCCGGTCAAGGGCACGTCCATTGGTTGCGGGCACATCACATCCCCGGCAGGGGGTGTTTGCAGGAGGAGGCAGCTGGTCGATATGTTTCCAGCTCTCGGTCCCTCTGCTTTCCTCTCCGTACAAAGTCAATAAGATATATTAAAAAACAAACAAACAAACACAAAATACACTACTTGGGACCCTAGCCCAACTACCATTTTGATTTCATAGTGTTCTCCATACTTTCATACTATTCTATACCTCTACGAAAATGAGTTTTGCAGTGTTTCACCAAAACCTTTTCCTGAAAACGCCAACTCCTTTGGACGGGAAAAATAAATGTAAACAGTGCCACACTCGGTTCTCAGCTGTTTGAACAACATTTCCCAGGGACAAAATTGTGCTGTTCAGATATTCAGGCTATTGGAATATGTGTTCCTAGGGTGTGAAGCACATTTCTCAATATTTCCCTAGTCTGGAGTTGTAAATCCGCAGTGCTACACTCCAATTTGTCCAGTGATTGAAGGTCATTCGTTGTGAATAGCCAACGTTACTACACCGTGACCGTAACCCTGTCCCTAACCCTCTGACACCAACGCTAAACCTATGCCTAACCTGAGCCTGAACCCTACCCAGCCCGAACCCTTATCGTAACCCTAACCCTAGCCAGAACCCCAAGTCTCTAACCCGAACACCACAACGAACCTCGGTGACATCGTCACTCCCAGCGGGTCCCCTGGCCAAAGCATGATCACCTGGGATCAATGGAACCTGCCCACGTGGCCCCTCCCCCCTTGGTGACATCATCACTTCCGCCTTCATGGCCTTAGCAGGCTTCTTTCAAAGACGCCAACTCATGGCCCTGAATTATAAATGTAACCAGTATCCAACTCGGTTCTATGTTCTTTGAGCACGATTTCCTTGTCAGGAAACAGTGCGTTACAGATATTAAGGCCCTTTCTTCCCGTATTCCTAGCGTCTGAAGCACTTTCTTAGATATTAACCTGGGTTATCATTGTGAATTATCCCGAGTTGGGGTCTCTCTCTTCCAGTGTCTCAAGCTCCTTCGTTGTGAATTCCAATTTGGTGAAACAGCGTTTATAACAAATATACCAGCACTTTAACCGTTATTACCACTTGAAAGTCTACCCTACCTTTCACAGCGCTTTGGTTACAGACTCTCAGTATTTCAAAATTCAGTAGAGATGTTCGGGTTCGAAAACGTATTCCAGGAGTTCTAGAGTCACTCTGACACATCCCCCTGGTCCGTTGTTTTGAGCTCTGAGAGTTTTCTTTTTAACACGGGTGTCATACCGGCTTTTTAAAGGCACGTTAAAACACCGCTCGGAGAAGCCGAAAGCGGTTTGGCTCAGTGGATAGAGCGTCGGTCTGCGGACTGAAGGGTCCCGGGTTCAATTCCGGTCAAGGGCACGTCCATTGGTTGCGGGCACATCACATCCCCGGCAGGGGGTGTTTGCAGGAGGAGGCAGCTGGTCGATATGTTTCCAGCTCTCGGTCCCTCTGCTTTCCTCTCCGTACAAAGTCAATAAGATATATTAAAAAACAAACAAACAAACACAAAATACACTACTTGGGACCCTAGCCCAACTACCATTTTGATTTCATAGGGTTCTCCATACTTTCATACTATTCTATAGCTCTACGAAAATGAGTTTTGCAGTGTTTCACCAAAACCTTTTCCTGAAAACGCCAACTCCTTTGGACGGGAAAAATAAATGTAAACAGTGCCACACTCGGTTCTCAGCTGTTTGAACAACATTTCCCAGGGACAAAATTGTGCAGTTCCGATATTCAGGCTATTGGAATATGTGTTCCTAGTGTGTGAAGCACATTTCTCAATATTTCCCTAGTCTGGAGTTGTAAATCCGCAGTGCTACACTCCAATTTGTCCAGTGATTGAAGCTCATTCGTTGTGAATAGCCAACGTTACTACACCGTGACCGTAACCCTGTCCCTAACCGTCTGTCCCCAACCCTAAACCTATGCCTAACCTGAGCCTGAACCCTACCCAGCCCGAACCCTTATCGTAACCCTAACCCTGGCCAGAACCCCAAGTCTCTAACGCGAACACCACAACGAACCTCGGTGACATCGTCACTCCCAGCGGGTCCCCTGGCCAAAGCATGATCACCTGGGATCAATGGAACCTGCCCACGTGGCCCCTCCCCCCTTGGTGACATCATCACTTCCGCTTTCATGGCCTTAGCAGGCTTCTTTCAAAGACGCCAACTCATGGCCCTGAATTATAAATGTAACCAGTATCCAACTCGGTTCTATGTTCTTTGAGCACGATTTCCTTGTCAGGAAACAGTGCGTTACAGATATTAAGGCCCTTTCTTCCCGTATTCCTAGCGTCTGAAGCACTTTCTTAGATATTAACCTGGGTTATCATTGTGAATTATCCCGAGTTGGGGTCTCTCTCTTCCAGTGTCTCAAGCTCCTTCGTTGTGAATTCCAATTTGGTGAAACAGCGTTTATAACAAATATACCAGCACTTTAACCGTTATTACCACTTGAAAGTCTACCCTACCTTTCACAGCGCTTTGGTTACAGACTCTCAGTATTTCAAAATTCAGTAGAGATGTTCGGGTTCGAAAACGTATTCCAGGAGTTCTAGAGTCACTCTGACAAATCCCCCTGGTCCGTTGTTTTGAGCTCTGAGAGTTTTCTTTTTAACACGGGTGTCATACCGGCTTTTTAAAGGCACGTTAAAACGCCGCTCGGAGAAGGCGCAAGCGGTTTGGCTCAGTCTGCGGACTGAAGGGTCCCGGGTTCGATTCCGGTCAAGGGCACGTCCATTGGTTGCGGGCACATCACATCCCCGGCAGGGGGTGTTTGCAGGAGGAGGCAGCTGGTCGATATGTTTCCAGCTCTCGGTCCCTCTGCTTTCCTCTCCGTACAAAGTCAATAAGATATATTAAAAAACAAACAAACAAACACAAAATACACTACTTGGGACCCTAGCCCAACTACCATTTTGATTTCATAGTGTTCTCCATACTTTCATACTATTCTATACCTCTACGAAAATGAGTTTTGCAGTGTTTCACCAAAACCTTTTCCTGAAAACGCCAACTCCTTTGGACGGGAAAAATAAATGTAAACAGTGCCACACTCGGTTCTCAGCTGTTTGAACAACATTTCCCAGGGACAAAATTGTGCTGTTCAGATATTCAGGCTATTGGAATATGTGTTCCTAGGGTGTGAAGCACATTTCTCAATATTTCCCTAGTCTGGAGTTGTAAATCCGCAGTGCTACACTCCAATTTGTCCAGTGATTGAAGGTCATTCGTTGTGAATAGCCAACGTTACTACACCGTGACCGTAACCCTGTCCCTAACCCTCTGACACCAACGCTAAACCTATGCCTAACCTGAGCCTGAACCCTACCCAGCCCGAACCCTTATCGTAACCCTAACCCTAGCCAGAACCCCAAGTCTCTAACCCGAACACCACAACGAACCTCGGTGACATCGTCACTCCCAGCGGGTCCCCTGGCCAAAGCATGATCACCTGGGATCAATGGAACCTGCCCACGTGGCCCCTCCCCCCTTGGTGACATCATCACTTCCGCCTTCATGGCCTTAGCAGGCTTCTTTCAAAGACGCCAACTCATGGCCCTGAATTATAAATGTAACCAGTATCCAACTCGGTTCTATGTTCTTTGAGCACGATTTCCTTGTCAGGAAACAGTGCGTTACAGATATTAAGGCCCTTTCTTCCCGTATTCCTAGCGTCTGAAGCACTTTCTTAGATATTAACCTGGGTTATCATTGTGAATTATCCCGAGTTGGGGTCTCTCTCTTCCAGTGTCTCAAGCTCCTTCGTTGTGAATTCCAATTTGGTGAAACAGCGTTTATAACAAATATACCAGCACTTTAACCGTTATTACCACTTGAAAGTCTACCCTACCTTTCACAGCGCTTTGGTTACAGACTCTCAGTATTTCAAAATTCAGTAGAGATGTTCGGGTTCGAAAACGTATTCCAGGAGTTCTAGAGTCACTCTGACACATCTCCCTGGTCCGTTGTTTTGAGCTCTGAGAGTTTTCTTTTTAACACGGGTGTCATACCGGCTTTTTAAAGGCACGTTAAAACACCGCTCGGAGAAGCCGAAAGCGGTTTGGCTCAGTGGATAGAGCGTCGGTCTGCGGACTGAAGGGTCCCGGGTTCAATTCCGGTCAAGGGCACGTCCATTGGTTGCGGGCACATCACATCCCCGGCAGGGGGTGTTTGCAGGAGGAGGCAGCTGGTCGATATGTTTCCAGCTCTCGGTCCCTCTGCTTTCCTCTCCGTACAAAGTCAATAAGATATATTAAAAAACAAACAAACAAACACAAAATACACTACTTGGGACCCTAGCCCAACTACCATTTTGATTTCATAGGGTTCTCCATACTTTCATACTATTCTATAGCTCTACGAAAATGAGTTTTGCAGTGTTTCACCAAAACCTTTTCCTGAAAACGCCAACTCCTTTGGACGGGAAAAATAAATGTAAACAGTGCCACACTCGGTTCTCAGCTGTTTGAACAACATTTCCCAGGGACAAAATTGTGCAGTTCCGATATTCAGGCTATTGGAATATGTGTTCCTAGTGTGTGAAGCACATTTCTCAATATTTCCCTAGTCTGGAGTTGTAAATCCGCAGTGCTACACTCCAATTTGTCCAGTGATTGAAGCTCATTCGTTGTGAATAGCCAACGTTACTACACCGTGACCGTAACCCTGTCCCTAACCGTCTGTCCCCAACCCTAAACCTATGCCTAACCTGAGCCTGAACCCTACCCAGCCCGAACCCTTATCGTAACCCTAACCCTGGCCAGAACCCCAAGTCTCTAACGCGAACACCACAACGAACCTCGGTGACATCGTCACTCCCAGCGGGTCCCCTGGCCAAAGCATGATCACCTGGGATCAATGGAACCTGCCCACGTGGCCCCTCCCCCCTTGGTGACATCATCACTTCCGCTTTCATGGCCTTAGCAGGCTTCTTTCAAAGACGCCAACTCATGGCCCTGAATTATAAATGTAACCAGTATCCAACTCGGTTCTATGTTCTTTGAGCACGATTTCCTTGTCAGGAAACAGTGCGTTACAGATATTAAGGCCCTTTCTTCCCGTATTCCTAGCGTCTGAAGCACTTTCTTAGATATTAACCTGGGTTATCATTGTGAATTATCCCGAGTTGGGGTCTCTCTCTTCCAGTGTCTCAAGCTCCTTCGTTGTGAATTCCAATTTGGTGAAACAGCGTTTATAACAAATATACCAGCACTTTAACCGTTATTACCACTTGAAAGTCTACCCTACCTTTCACAGCGCTTTGGTTACAGACTCTCAGTATTTCAAAATTCAGTAGAGATGTTCGGGTTCGAAAACGTATTCCAGGAGTTCTAGAGTCACTCTGACAAATCCCCCTGGTCCGTTGTTTTGAGCTCTGAGAGTTTTCTTTTTAACACGGGTGTCATACCGGCTTTTTAAAGGCACGTTAAAACGCCGCTCGGAGAAGGCGCAAGCGGTTTGGCTCAGTCTGCGGACTGAAGGGTCCCGGGTTCGATTCCGGTCAAGGGCACGTCCATTGGTTGCGGGCACATCACATCCCCGGCAGGGGGTGTTTGCAGGAGGAGGCAGCTGGTCGATATGTTTCCAGCTCTCGGTCCCTCTGCTTTCCTCTCCGTACAAAGTCAATAAGATATATTAAAAAACAAACAAACAAACACAAAATACACTACTTGGGACCCTAGCCCAACTACCATTTTGATTTCATAGTGTTCTCCATACTTTCATACTATTCTATACCTCTACGAAAAAGAGTTTTGCAGTGTTTCACCAAAACCTTTTCCTGAAAACGCCAACTCCTTTGGACGGGAAAAATAAATGTAAACAGTGCCACACTCGGTTCTCAGCTGTTTGAACAACATTTCCCAGGGACAAAATTGTGCTGTTCAGATATTCAGGCTATTGGAATATGTGTTCCTAGTGTGTGAAGCACATTTCTCAATATTTCCCTAGTCTGGAGTTGTAAATCCGCAGTGCTACACTCCAATTTGTCCAGTGATTGAAGGTCATTCGTTGTGAATAGCCAACGTTACTACACCGTGACCGTAACCCTGTCCCTAACCCTCTGACACCAACGCTAAACCTATGCCTAACCTGAGCCTGAACCCTACCCAGCCCGAACCCTTATCGTAACCCTAACCCTAGCCAGAACCCCAAGTCTCTAACTCGAACACCACAACGAACCTCGGTGACATCGTCACTCCCAGCGGGTCCCCTGGCCAAAGCATGATCACCTGGGATCAATGGAACCTGCCCACGTGGCCCCTCCCCCCTTGGTGACATCATCACTTCCGCCTTCATGGCCTTAGCAGGCTTCTTTCAAAGACGCCAACTCATGGCCCTGAATTATAAATGTAACCAGTATCCAACTCGGTTCTATGTTCTTTGAGCACGATTTCCTTGTCAGGAAACAGTGCGTTACAGATATTAAGGCCCTTTCTTCCCGTATTCCTAGCGTCTGAAGCACTTTCTTAGATATTAACCTGGGTTATCATTGTGAATTATCCCGAGTTGGGGTCTCTCTCTTCCAGTGTCTCAAGCTCCTTCGTTGTGAATTCCAATTTGGTGAAACAGCGTTTATAACAAATATACCAGCACTTTAACCGTTATTACCACTTGAAAGTCTACCCTACCTTTCACAGCGCTTTGGTTACAGACTCTCAGTATTTCAAAATTCAGTAGAGATGTTCGGGTTCGAAAACGTATTCCAGGAGTTCTAGAGTCACTCTGACACATCCCCCTGGTCCGTTGTTTTGAGCTCTGAGAGTTTTCTTTATAACACGGGTGTCATACCGGCTTTTTAAAGGCACGTTAAAACACCGCTCCGAGAAGCCGAAAGCGGTTTGGCTCAGTGGATAGAGCGTCGGTCTGCGGACTGAAGGGTCCCGGGTTCGATTCCGGTCAAGGGCACGTCCATTGGTTGCGGGCACATCCCCGGCAGGGGGTGTTTGCAGGAGGAGGCAGCTGGTCGATATGTTTCCAGCTCTCGGTCCCTCTGCTTTCCTCTCCGTACAAAGTCAATAAGATATATTAAAAAACAAACAAACAAACACAAAATACACTACTTGGGACCCTAGCCCAACTACCATTTTGATTTCATAGTGTTCTCCATACTTTCATACTATTCTATACCTCTACGAAAATGAGTTTTGCAGTGTTTCACCAAAACCTTTTCCTGAAAACGCCAACTCCTTTGGACGGGAAAAATAAATGTAAACAGTGCCACACTCGGTTCTCAGCTGTTTGAACAACATTTCCCAGGGACAAAATTGTGCTGTTCAGATATTCAGGCTATTGGAATATGTGTTCCTAGGGTGTGAAGCACATTTCTCAATATTTCCCTAGTCTGGAGTTGTAAATCCGCAGTGCTACACTCCAATTTGTCCAGTGATTGAAGGTCATTCGTTGTGAATAGCCAACGTTACTACACCGTGACCGTAACCCTGTCCCTAACCCTCTGACACCAACGCTAAACCTATGCCTAACCTGAGCCTGAACCCTACCCAGCCCGAACCCTTATCGTAACCCTAACCCTAGCCAGAACCCCAAGTCTCTAACCCGAACACCACAACGAACCTCGGTGACATCGTCACTCCCAGCGGGTCCCCTGGCCAAAGCATGATCACCTGGGATCAATGGAACCTGCCCACGTGGCCCCTCCCCCCTTGGTGACATCATCACTTCCGCCTTCATGGCCTTAGCAGGCTTCTTTCAAAGACGCCAACTCATGGCCCTGAATTATAAATGTAACCAGTATCCAACTCGGTTCTATGTTCTTTGAGCACGATTTCCTTGTCAGGAAACAGTGCGTTACAGATATTAAGGCCCTTTCTTCCCGTATTCCTAGCGTCTGAAGCACTTTCTTAGATATTAACCTGGGTTATCATTGTGAATTATCCCGAGTTGGGGTCTCTCTCTTCCAGTGTCTCAAGCTCCTTCGTTGTGAATTCCAATTTGGTGAAACAGCGTTTATAACAAATATACCAGCACTTTAACCGTTATTACCACTTGAAAGTCTACCCTACCTTTCACAGCGCTTTGGTTACAGACTCTCAGTATTTCAAAATTCAGTAGAGATGTTCGGGTTCGAAAACGTATTCCAGGAGTTCTAGAGTCACTCTGACACATCCCCCTGGTCCGTTGTTTTGAGCTCTGAGAGTTTTCTTTTTAACACGGGTGTCATACCGGCTTTTTAAAGGCACGTTAAAACACCGCTCGGAGAAGCCGAAAGCGGTTTGGCTCAGTGGATAGAGCGTCGGTCTGCGGACTGAAGGGTCCCGGGTTCGATTCCGGTCAAGGGCACGTCCATTGGTTGCGGGCACATCACATCCCCGGCAGGGGGTGTTTGCAGGAGGAGGCAGCTGGTCGATATGTTTCCAGCTCTCGGTCCCTCTGCTTTCCTCTCCGTACAAAGTCAATAAGATATATTAAAAAACAAACAAACAAACACAAAATACACTACTTGGGACCCTAGCCCAACTACCATTTTGATTTCATAGTGTTCTCCATACTTTCATACTATTCTATAGCTCTACGAAAATGAGTTTTGCAGTGTTTCACCAAAACCTTTTCCTGAAAACGCCAACTCCTTTGGACGGGAAAAATAAATGTAAACAGTGCCACACTCGGTTCTCAGCTGTTTGAACAACATTTCCCAGGGACAAAATTGTGCTGTTCAGATATTCAGGCTATTGGAATATGTGTTCCTAGGGTGTGAAGCACATTTCTCAATATTTCCCTAGTCTGGAGTTGTAAATCCGCAGTGCTACACTCCAATTTGTCCAGTGATTGAAGGTCATTCTTTGTGAATAGCCAACGTTACTACACCGTGACCGTAACCCTGTCCCTAACCCTCTGACCCCAACGCTAAACCTATGCCTAACCTGAGCCTGAACCCTACCCAGCCCGAACCCTTATCGTAACCCTAACCCTAGCCAGAACCCCAAGTCTCTAACCCGAACACCACAACGAACCTCGGTGACATCGTCACTCCCAGCGGGTCCCCTGGCCAAAGCATGATCACCTGGGATCAATGGAACCTGCCCACGTGGCCCCTCCCCCCTTGGTGACATCATCACTTCCGCCTTCATGGCCTTAGCAGGCTTCTTTCAAAGACGCCAACTCATGGCCCTGAATTATAAATGTAACCAGTATCCAACTCGGTTCTATGTTCTTTGAGCACGATTTCCTTGTCAGGAAACAGTGCGTTACAGATATTAAGGCCCTTTCTTCCCGTATTCCTAGCGTCTGAAGCACTTTCTTAGATATTAACCTGGGTTATCATTGTGAATTATCCCGAGTTGGGGTCTCTCTCTTCCAGTGTCTCAAGCTCCTTCGTTGTGAATTCCAATTTGGTGAAACAGCGTTTATAACAAATATACCAGCACTTTAACCGTTATTACCACTTGAAAGTCTACCCTACCTTTCACAGCGCTTTGGTTACAGACTCTCAGTATTTCAAAATTCAGTAGAGATGTTCGGGTTCGAAAACGTATTCCAGGAGTTCTAGAGTCACTCTGACACATCCCCCTGGTCCGTTGTTTTGAGCTCTGAGAGTTTTCTTTTTAACACGGGTGTCATACCGGCTTTTTAAAGGCACGTTAAAACACCGCTCGGAGAAGCCGAAAGCGGTTTGGCTCAGTGGATAGAGCGTCGGTCTGCGGACTGAAGGGTCCCGGGTTCGATTCCGGTCAAGGGCACGTCCATTGGTTGCGGGCACATCACATCCCCAGCAGGGGGTGTTTGCAGGAGGAGGCAGCTGGTCGATATGTTTCCAGCTCTCGGTCCCTCTGCTTTCCTCTCCGTACAAAGTCAATAAGATATATTAAAAAACAAACAAACAAACACAAAATACACTACTTGGGACCCTAGCCCAACTACCATTTTGATTTCATAGTGTTCTCCATACTTTCATACTATTCTATACCTCTACGAAAATGAGTTTTGCAGTGTTTCACCAAAACCTTTTCCTGAAAACGCCAACTCCTTTGGACGGGAAAAATAAATGTAAACAGTGCCACACTCGGTTCTCAGCTGTTTGAACAACATTTCCCAGGGACAAAATTGTGCTGTTCAGATATTCAGGCTATTGGAATATGTGTTCCTAGGGTGTGAAGCACATTTCTCAATATTTCCCTAGTCTGGAGTTGTAAATCCGCAGTGCTACACTCCAATTTGTCCAGTGATTGAAGGTCATTCGTTGTGAATAGCCAACGTTACTACACCGTGACCGTAACCCTGTCCCTAACCCTCTGACCCCAACGCTAAACCTATGCCTAACCTGAGCCTGAACCCTACCCAGCCCGAACCCTTATCGTAACCCTAACCCTAGCCAGAACCCCTAGTCTCTAACCCGAACACCACAACGAACCTCGGTGACATCGTCACTCCCAGCGGGTCCCCTGGCCAAAGCATGATCACCTGGGATCAATGGAACCTGCCCACGTGGCCCCTCCCCCCTTGGTGACATCATCACTTCCGCCTTCATGGCCTTAGCAGGCTTCTTTCAAAGACGCCAACTCATGGCCCTGAATTATAAATGTAACCAGTATCCAACTCGGTTCTATGTTCTTTGAGCACGATTTCCTTGTCAGGAAACAGTGCGTTACAGATATTAAGGCCCTTTCTTCCCGTATTCCTAGCGTCTGAAGCACTTTCTTAGATATTAACCTGGGTTATCATTGTGAATTATCCCGAGTTGGGGTCTCTCTCTTCCAGTGTCTCAAGCTCCTTCGTTGTGAATTCCAATTTGGTGAAACAGCGTTTATAACAAATATACCAGCACTTTAACCGTTATTACCACTTGAAAGTCTACCCTACCTTTCACAGCGCTTTGGTTACAGACTCTCAGTATTTCAAAATTCAGTAGAGATGTTCGGGTTCGAAAACGTATTCCAGGAGTTCTAGAGTCACTCTGACACATCCCCCTGGTCCGTTGTTTTGAGCTCTGAGAGTTTTCTTTATAACACGGGTGTCATACCAGCTTTTTAAAGGCACGTTAAAACACCGCTCGGAGAAGCCGAAAGCGGTTTGGCTCAGTGGATAGAGCGTCGGTCTGCGGACTGAAGGGTCCCGGGTTCGATTCCGGTCAAGGGCACGTCCATTGGTTGCGGGCACATCCCCGGCAGGGGGTGTTTGCAGGAGGAGGCAGCTGGTCGATATGTTTCCAGCTCTCGGTCCCTCTGCTTTCCTCCCCGTACAAAGTCAATAAGATATATTAAAAAACAAACAAACAAACACAAAATACACTACTTGGGACCCTAGCCCAACTACCATTTTGATTTCATAGTGTTCTCCATACTTTCATACTATTCTATACCTCTACGAAAATGAGTTTTGCAGTGTTTCACCAAAACCTTTTCCTGAAAACGCCAACTCCTTTGGACGGGAAAAATAAATGTAAACAGTGCCACACTCGGTTCTCAGCTGTTTGAACAACATTTCCCAGGGACAAAATTGTGCTGTTCAGATATTCAGGCTATTGGAATATGTGTTCCTAGGGTGTGAAGCACATTTCTCAATATTTCCCTAGTCTGGAGTTGTAAATCCGCAGTGCTACACTCCAATTTGTCCAGTGATTGAAGGTCATTCGTTGTGAATAGCCAACGTTACTACACCGTGACCGTAACCCTGTCCCTAACCCTCTGACACCAACGCTAAACCTATGCCTAACCTGAGCCTGAACCCTACCCAGCCCGAACCCTTATCGTAACCCTAACCCTAGCCAGAACCCCAAGTCTCTAACCCGAAAACCACAACGAACCTCGGTGACATCGTCACACCCAGCGGGTCCCCTGGCCAAAGCATGATCACCTGGGATCAATGGAACCTGCCCACGTGGCCCCTCCCCCCTTGGTGACATCATCACTTCCGCCTTCATGGCCTTAGCAGGCTTCTTTCAAAGACGCCAACTCATGGCCCTGAATTATAAATGTAACCAGTATCCAACTCGGTTCTATGTTCTTTGAGCACGATTTCCTTGTCAGGAAACAGTGCGTTACAGATATTAAGGCCCTTTCTTCCCGTATTCCTAGCGTCTGAAGCACTTTCTTAGATATTAACCTGGGTTATCATTGTGAATTATCCCGAGTTGGGGTCTCTCTCTTCCAGTGTCTCAAGCTCCTTCGTTGTGAATTCCAATTTGGTGAAACAGCGTTTATAACAAATATACCAGCACTTTAACCGTTATTACCACTTGAAAGTCTACCCTACCTTTCACAGCGCTTTGGTTACAGACTCTCAGTATTTCAAAATTCAGTAGAGATGTTCGGGTTCGAAAACGTATTCCAGGAGTTCTAGAGTCACTCTGACACATCCCCCTGGTCCGTTGTTTTGAGCTCTGAGAGTTTTCTTTTTAACACGGGTGTCATACCGGCTTTTTAAAGGCACGTTAAAACACCGCTCGGAGAAGCCGAAAGCGGTTTGGCTCAGTGGATAGAGCGTCGGTCTGCGGACTGAAGGGTCCCGGGTTCGATTCCGGTCAAGGGCACGTCCATTGGTTGCGGGCACATCACATCCCCGGCAGGGGGTGTTTGCAGGAGGAGGCAGCTGGTCGATATGTTTCCAGCTCTCGGTCCCTCTGCTTTCCTCTCCGTACAAAGTCAATAAGATATATTAAAAAACAAACAAACAAACACAAAATACACTACTTGGGACCCTAGCCCAACTACCATTTTGATTTCATAGTGTTCTCCATACTTTCATACTATTCTATACCTCTACGAAAATGAGTTTTGCAGTGTTTCACCAAAACCTTTTCCTGAAAACGCCAACTCCTTTGGACGGGAAAAATAAATGTAAACAGTGCCACACTCGGTTCTCAGCTGTTTGAACAACATTTCCCAGGGACAAAATTGTGCTGTTCAGATATTCAGGCTATTGGAATATGTGTTCCTAGGGTGTGAAGCACATTTCTCAATATTTCCCTAGTCTGGAGTTGTAAATCCGCAGTGCTACACTCCAATTTGTCCAGTGATTGAAGGTCATTCGTTGTGAATAGCCAACGTTACTACACCGTGACCGTAACCCTGTCCCTAACCCTCTGACCCCAACGCTAAACCTATGCCTAACCTGAGCCTGAACCCTACCCAGCCCGAACCCTTATCGTAACCCTAACCCTAGCCAGAACCCCTAGTCTCTAACCCGAACACCACAACGAACCTCGGTGACATCGTCACTCCCAGCGGGTCCCCTGGCCAAAGCATGATCACCTGGGATCAATGGAACCTGCCCACGTGGCCCCTCCCCCCTTGGTGACATCATCACTTCCGCCTTCATGGCCTTAGCAGGCTTCTTTCAAAGACGCCAACTCATGGCCCTGAATTATAAATGTAACCAGTATCCAACTCGGTTCTATGTTCTTTGAGCACGATTTCCTTGTCAGGAAACAGTGCGCTACAGATATTAAGGCCCTTTCTTCCCGTATTCCTAGCGTCTGAAGCACTTTCTTAGATATTAACCTGGGTTATCATTGTGAATTATCCCGAGTTGGGGTCTCTCTCTTCCAGTGTCTCAAGCTCCTTCGTTGTGAATTCCAATTTGGTGAAACAGCGTTTATAACAAATATACCAGCACTTTAACCGTTATTACCACTTGAAAGTCTACCCTACCTTTCACAGCGCTTTGGTTACAGACTCTCAGTATTTCAAAATTCAGTAGAGATGTTCGGGTTCGAAAACGTATTCCAGGAGTTCTAGAGTCACTCTGACACATCCCCCTGGTCCGTTGTTTTGAGCTCTGAGAGTTTTCTTTATAACACGGGTGTCATACCGGCTTTTTAAAGGCACGTTAAAACACCGCTCGGAGAAGCCGAAAGCGGTTTGGCTCAGTGGATAGAGCGTCGGTCTGCGGACTGAAGGGTCCCGGGTTCGATTCCGGTCAAGGGCACGTCCATTGGTTGCGGGCACATCACATCCCCGGCAGGGGGTGTTTGCAGGAGGAGGCAGCTGGTCGATATGTTTCCAGCTCTCGGTCCCTCTGCTTTCCTCCCCGTACAAAGTCAATAAGATATATTAAAAAACAAACAAACAAACACAAAATACACTACTTGGGACCCTAGCCCAACTACCATTTTGATTTCATAGTGTTCTCCATACTTTCATACTATTCTATACCTCTACGAAAATGAGTTTTGCAGTGTTTCACCAAAACCTTTTCCTGAAAACGCCAACTCCTTTGGACGGGAAAAATAAATGTAAACAGTGCCACACTCGGTTCTCAGCTGTTTGAACAACATTTCCCAGGGACAAAATTGTGCTGTTCAGATATTCAGGCTATTGGAATATGTGTTCCTAGGGTGTGAAGCACATTTCTCAATATTTCCCTAGTCTGGAGTTGTAAATCCGCAGTGCTACACTCCAATTTGTCCAGTGATTGAAGGTCATTCGTTGTGAATAGCCAACGTTACTACACCGTGACCGTAACCCTGTCCCTAACCCTCTGACACCAACGCTAAACCTATGCCTAACCTGAGCCTGAACCCTACCCAGCCCGAACCCTTATCGTAACCCTAACCCTAGCCAGAACCCCAAGTCTCTAACCCGAAAACCACAACGAACCTCGGTGACATCGTCACACCCAGCGGGTCCCCTGGCCAAAGCATGATCACCTGGGATCAATGGAACCTGCCCACGTGGCCCCTCCCCCCTTGGTGACATCATCACTTCCGCCTTCATGGCCTTAGCAGGCTTCTTTCAAAGACGCCAACTCATGGCCCTGAATTATAAATGTAACCAGTATCCAACTCGGTTCTATGTTCTTTGAGCACGATTTCCTTGTCAGGAAACAGTGCGTTACAGATATTAAGGCCCTTTCTTCCCGTATTCCTAGCGTCTGAAGCACTTTCTTAGATATTAACCTGGGTTATCATTGTGAATTATCCCGAGTTGGGGTCTCTCTCTTCCAGTGTCTCAAGCTCCTTCGTTGTGAATTCCAATTTGGTGAAACAGCGTTTATAACAAATATACCAGCACTTTAACCGTTATTACCACTTGAAAGTCTACCCTACCTTTCACAGCGCTTTGGTTACAGACTCTCAGTATTTCAAAATTCAGTAGAGATGTTCGGGTTCGAAAACGTATTCCAGGAGTTCTAGAGTCACTCTGACACATCCCCCTGGTCCGTTGTTTTGAGCTCTGAGAGTTTTCTTTTTAACACGGGTGTCATACCGGCTTTTTAAAGGCACGTTAAAACACCGCTCGGAGAAGCCGAAAGCGGTTTGGCTCAGTGGATAGAGCGTCGGTCTGCGGACTGAAGGGTCCCGGGTTCGATTCCGGTCAAGGGCACGTCCATTGGTTGCGGGCACATCACATCCCCGGCAGGGGGTGTTTGCAGGAGGAGGCAGCTGGTCGATATGTTTCCAGCTCTCGGTCCCTCTGCTTTCCTCTCCGTACAAAGTCAATAAGATATATTAAAAAACAAACAAACAAACACAAAATACACTACTTGGGACCCTAGCCCAACTACCATTTTGATTTCATAGTGTTCTCCATACTTTCATACTATTCTATACCTCTACGAAAATGAGTTTTGCAGTGTTTCACCAAAACCTTTTCCTGAAAACGCCAACTCCTTTGGACGGGAAAAATAAATGTAAACAGTGCCACACTCGGTTCTCAGCTGTTTGAACAACATTTCCCAGGGACAAAATTGTGCTGTTCAGATATTCAGGCTATTGGAATATGTGTTCCTAGGGTGTGAAGCACATTTCTCAATATTTCCCTAGTCTGGAGTTGTAAATCCGCAGTGCTACACTCCAATTTGTCCAGTGATTGAAGGTCATTCGTTGTGAATAGCCAACGTTACTACACCGTGACCGTAACCCTGTCCCTAACCCTCTGACACCAACGCTAAACCTATGCCTAACCTGAGCCTGAACCCTACCCAGCCCGAACCCTTATCGTAACCCTAACCCTAGCCAGAACCCCAAGTCTCTAACCCGAACACCACAACGAACCTCGGTGACATCGTCACTCCCAGCGGGTCCCCTGGCCAAAGCATGATCACCTGGGATCAATGGAACCTGCCCACGTGGCCCCTCCCCCCTTGGTGACATCATCACTTCCGCCTTCATGGCCTTAGCAGGCTTCTTTCAAAGACGCCAACTCATGGCCCTGAATTATAAATGTAACCAGTATCCAACTCGGTTCTATGTTCTTTGAGCACGATTTCCTTGTCAGGAAACAGTGCGTTACAGATATTAAGGCCCTTTCTTCCCGTATTCCTAGCGTCTGAAGCACTTTCTTAGATATTAACCTGGGTTATCATTGTGAATTATCCCGAGTTGGGGTCTCTCTCTTCCAGTGTCTCAAGCTCCTTCGTTGTGAATTCCAATTTGGTGAAACAGCGTTTATAACAAATATACCAGCACTTTAACCGTTATTACCACTTGAAAGTCTACCCTACCTTTCACAGCGCTTTGGTTACAGACTCTCAGTATTTCAAAATTCAGTAGAGATGTTCGGGTTCGAAAACGTATTCCAGGAGTTCTAGAGTCACTCTGACACATCCCCCTGGTCCGTTGTTTTGAGCTCTGAGAGTTTTCTTTTTAACACGGGTGTCATACCGGCTTTTTAAAGGCACGTTAAAACACCGCTCGGAGAAGCCGAAAGCGGTTTGGCTCAGTGGATAGAGCGTCGGTCTGCGGACTGAAGGGTCCCGGGTTCGATTCCGGTCAAGGGCACGTCCATTGGTTGCGGGCACATCACATCCCCGGCAGGGGGTGTTTGCAGGAGGAGGCAGCTGGTCGATATGTTTCCAGCTCTCGGTCCCTCTGCTTTCCTCTCCGTACAAAGTCAATAAGATATATTAAAAAACAAACAAACAAACACAAAATACACTACTTGGGACCCTAGCCCAACTACCATTTTGATTTCATAGTGTTCTCCATACTTTCATACTATTCTATACCTCTACGAAAATGAGTTTTGCAGTGTTTCACCAAAACCTTTTCCTGAAAACGCCAACTCCTTTGGACGGGAAAAATAAATGTAAACAGTGCCACACTCGGTTCTCAGCTGTTTGAACAACATTTCCCAGGGACAAAATTGTGCTGTTCAGATATTCAGGCTATTGGAATATGTGTTCCTAGGGTGTGAAGCACATTTCTCAATATTTCCCTAGTCTGGAGTTGTAAATCCGCAGTGCTACACTCCAATTTGTCCAGTGATTGAAGGTCATTCGTTGTGAATAGCCAACGTTACTACACCGTGACCGTAACCCTGTCCCTAACCCTCTGACACCAACGCTAAACCTATGCCTAACCTGAGCCTGAACCCTACCCAGCCCGAACCCTTATCGTAACCCTAACCCTAGCCAGAACCCCAAGTCTCTAACCCGAACACCACAACGAACCTCGGTGACATCGTCACTCCCAGCGGGTCCCCTGGCCAAAGCATGATCACCTGGGATCAATGGAACCTGCCCACGTGGCCCCTCCCCCCTTGGTGACATCATCACTTCCGCCTTCATGGCCTTAGCAGGCTTCTTTCAAAGACGCCAACTCATGGCCCTGAATTATAAATGTAACCAGTATCCAACTCGGTTCTATGTTCTTTGAGCACGATTTCCTTGTCAGGAAACAGTGCGTTACAGATATTAAGGCCCTTTCTTCCCGTATTCCTAGCGTCTGAAGCACTTTCTTAGATATTAACCTGGGTTATCATTGTGAATTATCCCGAGTTGGGGTCTCTCTCTTCCAGTGTCTCAAGCTCCTTCGTTGTGAATTCCAATTTGGTGAAACAGCGTTTATAACAAATATACCAGCACTTTAACCGTTATTACCACTTGAAAGTCTACCCTACCTTTCACAGCGCTTTGGTTACAGACTCTCAGTATTTCAAAATTCAGTAGAGATGTTCGGGTTCGAAAACGTATTCCAGGAGTTCTAGAGTCACTCTGACACATCCCCCTGGTCCGTTGTTTTGAGCTCTGAGAGTTTTCTTTTTAACACGGGTGTCATACCGGCTTTTTAAAGGCACGTTAAAACACCGCTCGGAGAAGCCGAAAGCGGTTTGGCTCAGTGGATAGAGCGTCGGTCTGCGGACTGAAGGGTCCCGGGTTCGATTCCGGTCAAGGGCACGTCCATTGGTTGCGGGCACATCACATCCCCGGCAGGGGGTGTTTGCAGGAGGAGGCAGCTGGTCGATATGTTTCCAGCTCTCGGTCCCTCTGCTTTCCTCTCCGTACAAAGTCAATAAGATATATTAAAAAACAAACAAACAAACACAAAATACACTACTTGGGACCCTAGCCCAACTACCATTTTGATTTCATAGTGTTCTCCATACTTTCATACTATTCTATACCTCTACGAGAATGAGTTTTGCAGTGTTTCACCAAAACCTTTTCCTGAAAACGCCAACTCCTTTGGACGGGAAAAATAAATGTAAACAGTGCCACACTCGGTTCTCAGCTGTTTGAACAACATTTCCCAGGGACAAAATTGTGCTGTTCAGATATTCAGGCTATTGGAATATGTGTTCCTAGGGTGTGAAGCACATTTCTCAATATTTCCCTAGTCTGGAGTTGTAAATCCGCAGTGCTACACTCCAATTTGTCCAGTGATTGAAGGTCATTCGTTGTGAATAGCCAACGTTACTACACCGTGACCGTAACCCTGTCCCTAACCCTCTGACACCAACGCTAAACCTATGCCTAACCTGAGCCTGAACCCTACCCAGCCCGAACCCTTATCGTAACCCTAACCCTAGCCAGAACCCCAAGTCTCTAACCCGAACACCACAACGAACCTCGGTGACATCGTCACTCCCAGCGGGTCCCCTGGCCAAAGCATGATCACCTGGGATCAATGGAACCTGCCCACGTGGCCCCTCCCCCCTTGGTGACATCATCACTTCCGCCTTCATGGCCTTAGCAGGCTTCTTTCAAAGACGCCAACTCATGGCCCTGAATTATAAATGTAACCAGTATCCAACTCGGTTCTATGTTCTTTGAGCACGATTTCCTTGTCAGGAAACAGTGCGTTACAGATATTAAGGCCCTTTCTTCCCGTATTCCTAGCGTCTGAAGCACTTTCTTAGATATTAACCTGGGTTATCATTGTGAATTATCCCGAGTTGGGGTCTCTCTCTTCCAGTGTCTCAAGCTCCTTCGTTGTGAATTCCAATTTGGTGAAACAGCGTTTATAACAAATATACCAGCACTTTAACCGTTATTACCACTTGAAAGTCTACCCTACCTTTCACAGCGCTTTGGTTACAGACTCTCAGTATTTCAAAATTCAGTAGAGATGTTCGGGTTCGAAAACGTATTCCAGGAGTTCTAGAGTCACTCTGACACATCCCCCTGGTCCGTTGTTTTGAGCTCTGAGAGTTTTCTTTATAACACGGGTGTCATACCGGCTTTTTAAAGGCACGTTAAAACACCGCTCGGAGAAGCCGAAAGCGGTTTGGCTCAGTGGATAGAGCGTCGGTCTGCGGACTGAAGGGTCCCGGGTTCGATTCCGGTCAAGGGCACGTCCATTGGTTGCGGGCACATCACATCCCCGGCAGGGGGTGTTTGCAGGAGGAGGCAGCTGGTCGATATGTTTCCAGCTCTCGGTCCCTCTGCTTTCCTCTCCGTACAAAGTCAATAAGATATATTAAAAAACAAACAAACAAACACAAAATACACTACTTGGGACCCTAGCCCAACTACCATTTTGATTTCATAGTGTTCTCCATACTTTCATACTATTCTATACCTCTACGAAAATGAGTTTTGCAGTGTTTCACCAAAACCTTTTCCTGAAAACGCCAACTCCTTTGGACGGGAAAAATAAATGTAAACAGTGCCACACTCGGTTCTCAGCTGTTTGAACAACATTTCCCAGGGACAAAATTGTGCTGTTCAGATATTCAGGCTATTGGAATATGTGTTCCTAGGGTGTGAAGCACATTTCTCAATATTTCCCTAGTCTGGAGTTGTAAATCCGCAGTGCTACACTCCAATTTGTCCAGTGATTGAAGGTCATTCGTTGTGAATAGCCAACGTTACTACACCGTGACCGTAACCCTGTCCCTAACCCTCTGACACCAACGCTAAACCTATGCCTAACCTGAGCCTGAACCCTACCCAGCCCGAACCCTTATCGTAACCCTAACCCTAGCCAGAACCCCAAGTCTCTAACCCGAACACCACAACGAACCTCGGTGACATCGTCACTCCCAGCGGGTCCCCTGGCCAAAGCATGATCACCTGGGATCAATGGAACCTGCCCACGTGGCCCCTCCCCCCTTGGTGACATCATCACTTCCGCCTTCATGGCCTTAGCAGGCTTCTTTCAAAGACGCCAACTCATGGCCCTGAATTATAAATGTAACCAGTATCCAACTCGGTTCTATGTTCTTTGAGCACGATTTCCTTGTCAGGAAACAGTGCGTTACAGATATTAAGGCCCTTTCTTCCCGTATTCCTAGCGTCTGAAGCACTTTCTTAGATATTAACCTGGGTTATCATTGTGAATTATCCCGAGTTGGGGTCTCTCTCTTCCAGTGTCTCAAGCTCCTTCGTTGTGAATTCCAATTTGGTGAAACAGCGTTTATAACAAATATACCAGCACTTTAACCGTTATTACCACTTGAAAGTCTACCCTACCTTTCACAGCGCTTTGGTTACAGACTCTCAGTATTTCAAAATTCAGTAGAGATGTTCGGGTTCGAAAACGTATTCCAGGAGTTCTAGAGTCACTCTGACACATCCCCCTGGTCCGTTGTTTTGAGCTCTGAGAGTTTTCTTTTTAACACGGGTGTCATACCGGCTTTTTAAAGGCACGTTAAAACACCGCTCGGAGAAGCCGAAAGCGGTTTGGCTCAGTGGATAGAGCGTCGGTCTGCGGACTGAAGGGTCCCGGGTTCGATTCCGGTCAAGGGCACGTCCATTGGTTGCGGGCACATCACATCCCCGGCAGGGGGTGTTTGCAGGAGGAGGCAGCTGGTCGATATGTTTCCAGCTCTCGGTCCCTCTGCTTTCCTCTCCGTACAAAGTCAATAAGATATATTAAAAAACAAACAAACAAACACAAAATACACTACTTGGGACCCTAGCCCAACTACCATTTTGATTTCATATTGTTCTCCATACTTTCATACTATTCTATACCTCTACGAGAATGAGTTTTGCAGTGTTTCACCAAAACCTTTTCCTGAAAACGCCAACTCCTTTGGACGGGAAAAATAAATGTAAACAGTGCCACACTCGGTTCTCAGCTGTTTGAACAACATTTCCCAGGGACAAAATTGTGCTGTTCAGATATTCAGGCTATTGGAATATGTGTTCCTAGTGTGTGAAGCACATTTCTCAATATTTCCCTAGTCTGGAGTTGTAAATCCGCAGTGCTACACTCCAATTTGTCCAGTGATTGAAGGTCATTCGTTGTGAATAGCCAACGTTACTACACCGTGACCGTAACCCTGTCCCTAACCCTCTGACACCAACGCTAAACCTATGCCTAACCTGAGCCTGAACCCTACCCAGCCCGAACCCTTATCGTAACCCTAACCCTAGCCAGAACCCCAAGTCTCTAACCCGAACACCACAACGAACCTCGGTGACATCGTCACTCCCAGCGGGTCCCCTGGCCAAAGCATGATCACCTGGGATCAATGGAACCTGCCCACGTGGCCCCTCCCCCCTTGGTGACATCATCACTTCCGCCTTCATGGCCTTAGCAGGCTTCTTTCAAAGACGCCAACTCATGGCCCTGAATTATAAATGTAACCAGTATCCAACTCGGTTCTATGTTCTTTGAGCACGATTTCCTTGTCAGGAAACAGTGCGTTACAGATATTAAGGCCCTTTCTTCCCGTATTCCTAGCGTCTGAAGCACTTTCTTAGATATTAACCTGGGTTATCATTGTGAATTATCCCGAGTTGGGGTCTCTCTCTTCCAGTGTCTCAAGCTCCTTCGTTGTGAATTCCAATTTGGTGAAACAGCGTTTATAACAAATATACCAGCACTTTAACCGTTATTACCACTTGAAAGTCTACCCTACCTTTCACAGCGCTTTGGTTACAGACTCTCAGTATTTCAAAATTCAGTAGAGATGTTCGGGTTCGAAAACGTATTCCAGGAGTTCTAGAGTCACTCTGACACATCCCCCTGGTCCGTTGTTTTGAGCTCTGAGAGTTTTCTTTTTAACACGGGTGTCATACCGGCTTTTTAAAGGCACGTTAAAACACCGCTCGGAGAAGCCGAAAGCGGTTTGGCTCAGTGGATAGAGCGTCGGTCTGCGGACTGAAGGGTCCCGGGTTCGATTCCGGTCAAGGGCACGTCCATTGGTTGCGGGCACATCACATCCCCGGCAGGGGGTGTTTGCAGGAGGAGGCAGCTGGTCGATATGTTTCCAGCTCTCGGTCCCTCTGCTTTCCTCTCCGTACAAAGTCAATAAGATATATTAAAAAACAAACAAACAAACACAAAATACACTACTTGGGACCCTAGCCCAACTACCATTTTGATTTCATAGTGTTCTCCATACTTTCATACTATTCTATAGCTCTACGAAAATGAGTTTTGCAGTGTTTCACCAAAACCTTTTCCTGAAAACGCCAACTCCTTTGGACGGGAAAAATAAATGTAAACAGTGCCACACTCGGTTCTCAGCTGTTTGAACAACATTTCCCAGGGACAAAATTGTGCTGTTCAGATATTCAGGCTATTGGAATATGTGTTCCTAGGGTGTGAAGCACATTTCTCAATATTTCCCTAGTCTGGAGTTGTAAATCCGCAGTGCTACACTCCAATTTGTCCAGTGATTGAAGGTCATTCGTTGTGAATAGCCAACGTTACTACACCGTGACCGTAACCCTGTCCCTAACCCTCTGACCCCAACGCTAAACCTATGCCTAACCTGAGCCTGAACCCTACCCAGCCCGAACCCTTATCGTAACCCTAACCCTAGCCAGAACCCCAAGTCTCTAACCCGAACACCACAACGAACCTCGGTGACATCGTCACTCCCAGCGGGTCCCCTGGCCAAAGCATGATCACCTGGGATCAATGGAACCTGCCCACGTGGCCCCTCCCCCCTTGGTGACATCATCACTTCCGCCTTCATGGCCTTAGCAGGCTTCTTTCAAAGACGCCAACTCATGGCCCTGAATTATAAATGTAACCAGTATCCAACTCGGTTCTATGTTCTTTGAGCACGATTTCCTTGTCAGGAAACAGTGCGTTACAGATATTAAGGCCCTTTCTTCCCGTATTCCTAGCGTCTGAAGCACTTTCTTAGATATTAACCTGGGTTATCATTGTGAATTATCCCGAGTTGGGGTCTCTCTCTTCCAGTGTCTCAAGCTCCTTCGTTGTGAATTCCAATTTGGTGAAACAGCGTTTATAACAAATATACCAGCACTTTAACCGTTATTACCACTTGAAAGTCTACCCTACCTTTCACAGCGCTTTGGTTACAGACTCTCAGTATTTCAAAATTCAGTAGAGATGTTCGGGTTCGAAAACGTATTCCAGGAGTTCTAGAGTCACTCTGACACATCCCCCTGGTCCGTTGTTTTGAGCTCTGAGAGTTTTCTTTTTAACACGGGTGTCATACCGGCTTTTTAAAGGCACGTTAAAACACCGCTCGGAGAAGCCGAAAGCGGTTTGGCTCAGTGGATAGAGCGTCGGTCTGCGGACTGAAGGGTCCCGGGTTCGATTCCGGTCAAGGGCACGTCCATTGGTTGCGGGCACATCACATCCCCGGCAGGGGGTGTTTGCAGGAGGAGGCAGCTGGTCGATATGTTTCCAGCTCTCGGTCCCTCTGCTTTCCTCTCCGTACAAAGTCAATAAGATATATTAAAAAACAAACAAACAAACACAAAATACACTACTTGGGACCCTAGCCCAACTACCATTTTGATTTCATATTGTTCTCCATACTTTCATACTATTCTATACCTCTACGAGAATGAGTTTTGCAGTGTTTCACCAAAACCTTTTCCTGAAAACGCCAACTCCTTTGGACGGGAAAAATAAATGTAAACAGTGCCACACTCGGTTCTCAGCTGTTTGAACAACATTTCCCAGGGACAAAATTGTGCTGTTCAGATATTCAGGCTATTGGAATATGTGTTCCTAGTGTGTGAAGCACATTTCTCAATATTTCCCTAGTCTGGAGTTGTAAATCCGCAGTGCTACACTCCAATTTGTCCAGTGATTGAAGGTCATTCGTTGTGAATAGCCAACGTTACTACACCGTGACCGTAACCCTGTCCCTAACCCTCTGACACCAACGCTAAACCTATGCCTAACCTGAGCCTGAACCCTACCCAGCCCGAACCCTTATCGTAACCCTAACCCTAGCCAGAACCCCAAGTCTCTAACTCGAACACCACAACGAACCTCGGTGACATCGTCACTCCCAGCGGGTCCCCTGGCCAAAGCATGATCACCTGGGATCAATGGAACCTGCCCACGTGGCCCCTCCCCCCTTGGTGACATCATCACTTCCGCCTTCATGGCCTTAGCAGGCTTCTTTCAAAGACGCCAACTCATGGCCCTGAATTATAAATGTAACCAGTATCCAACTCGGTTCTATGTTCTTTGAGCACGATTTCCTTGTCAGGAAACAGTGCGTTACAGATATTAAGGCCCTTTCTTCCCGTATTCCTAGCGTCTGAAGCACTTTCTTAGATATTAACCTGGGTTATCATTGTGAATTATCCCGAGTTGGGGTCTCTCTCTTCCAGTGTCTCAAGCTCCTTCGTTGTGAATTCCAATTTGGTGAAACAGCGTTTATAACAAATATACCAGCACTTTAACCGTTATTACCACTTGAAAGTCTACCCTACCTTTCACAGCGCTTTGGTTACAGACTCTCAGTATTTCAAAATTCAGTAGAGATGTTCGGGTTCGAAAACGTATTCCAGGAGTTCTAGAGTCACTCTGACACATCCCCCTGGTCCGTTGTTTTGAGCTCTGAGAGTTTTCTTTATAACACGGGTGTCATACCGGCTTTTTAAAGGCACGTTAAAACACCGCTCGGAGAAGCCGAAAGCGGTTTGGCTCAGTGGATAGAGCGTCGGTCTGCGGACTGAAGGGTCCCGGGTTCGATTCCGGTCAAGGGCACGTCCATTGGTTGCGGGCACATCACATCCCCGGCAGGGGGTGTTTGCAGGAGGAGGCAGCTGGTCGATATGTTTCCAGCTCTCGGTCCCTCTGCTTTCCTCTCCGTACAAAGTCAATAAGATATATTAAAAAACAAACAAACAAACACAAAATACACTACTTGGGACCCTAGCCCAACTACCATTTTGATTTCATAGTGTTCTCCATACTTTCATACTATTCTATAGCTCTACGAAAATGAGTTTTGCAGTGTTTCACCAAAACCTTTTCCTGAAAACGCCAACTCCTTTGGACGGGAAAAATAAATGTAAACAGTGCCACACTCGGTTCTCAGCTGTTTGAACAACATTTCCCAGGGACAAAATTGTGCTGTTCAGATATTCAGGCTATTGGAATATGTGTTCCTAGGGTGTGAAGCACATTTCTCAATATTTCCCTAGTCTGGAGTTGTAAATCCGCAGTGCTACACTCCAATTTGTCCAGTGATTGAAGGTCATTCGTTGTGAATAGCCAACGTTACTACACCGTGACCGTAACCCTGTCCCTAACCCTCTGACCCCAACGCTAAACCTATGCCTAACCTGAGCCTGAACCCTACCCAGCCCGAACCCTTATCGTAACCCTAACCCTAGCCAGAACCCCAAGTCTCTAACCCGAACACCACAACGAACCTCGGTGACATCGTCACTCCCAGCGGGTCCCCTGGCCAAAGCATGATCACCTGGGATCAATGGAACCTGCCCACGTGGCCCCTCCCCCCTTGGTGACATCATCACTTCCGCCTTCATGGCCTTAGCAGGCTTCTTTCAAAGACGCCAACTCATGGCCCTGAATTATAAATGTAACCAGTATCCAACTCGGTTCTATGTTCTTTGAGCACGATTTCCTTGTCAGGAAACAGTGCGTTACAGATATTAAGGCCCTTTCTTCCCGTATTCCTAGCGTCTGAAGCACTTTCTTAGATATTAACCTGGGTTATCATTGTGAATTATCCCGAGTTGGGGTCTCTCTCTTCCAGTGTCTCAAGCTCCTTCGTTGTGAATTCCAATTTGGTGAAACAGCGTTTATAACAAATATACCAGCACTTTAACCGTTATTACCACTTGAAAGTCTACCCTACCTTTCACAGCGCTTTGGTTACAGACTCTCAGTATTTCAAAATTCAGTAGAGATGTTCGGGTTCGAAAACGTATTCCAGGAGTTCTAGAGTCACTCTGACACATCCCCCTGGTCCGTTGTTTTGAGCTCTGAGAGTTTTCTTTTTAACACGGGTGTCATACCGGCTTTTTAAAGGCACGTTAAAACACCGCTCGGAGAAGCCGAAAGCGGTTTGGCTCAGTGGATAGAGCGTCGGTCTGCGGACTGAAGGGTCCCGGGTTCGATTCCGGTCAAGGGCACGTCCATTGGTTGCGGGCACATCACATCCCCGGCAGGGGGTGTTTGCAGGAGGAGGCAGCTGGTCGATATGTTTCCAGCTCTCGGTCCCTCTGCTTTCCTCTCCGTACAAAGTCAATAAGATATATTAAAAAACAAACAAACAAACACAAAATACACTACTTGGGACCCTAGCCCAACTACCATTTTGATTTCATAGTGTTCTCCATACTTTCATACTATTCTATACCTCTACGAAAATGAGTTTTGCAGTGTTTCACCAAAACCTTTTCCTGAAAACGCCAACTCCTTTGGACGGGAAAAATAAATGTAAACAGTGCCACACTCGGTTCTCAGCTGTTTGAACAACATTTCCCAGGGACAAAATTGTGCTGTTCAGATATTCAGGCTATTGGAATATGTGTTCCTAGGGTGTGAAGCACATTTCTCAATATTTCCCTAGTCTGGAGTTGTAAATCCGCAGTGCTACACTCCAATTTGTCCAGTGATTGAAGGTCATTCGTTGTGAATAGCCAACGTTACTACACCGTGACCGTAACCCTGTCCCTAACCCTCTGACCCCAACGCTAAACCTATGCCTAACCTGAGCCTGAACCCTACCCAGCCCGAACCCTTATCGTAACCCTAACCCTAGCCAGAACCCCTAGTCTCTAACCCGAACACCACAACGAACCTCGGTGACATCGTCACTCCCAGCGGATCCCCTGGCCAAAGCATGATCACCTGGGATCAATGGAACCTGCCCACGTGGCCCCTCCCCCCTTGGTGACATCATCACTTCCGCCTTCATGGCCTTAGCAGGCTTCTTTCAAAGACGCCAACTCATGGCCCTGAATTATAAATGTAACCAGTATCCAACTCGGTTCTATGTTCTTTGAGCACGATTTCCTTGTCAGGAAACAGTGCGTTACAGATATTAAGGCCCTTTCTTCCCGTATTCCTAGCGTCTGAAGCACTTTCTTAGATATTAACCTGGGTTATCATTGTGAATTATCCCGAGTTGGGGTCTCTCTCTTCCAGTGTCTCAAGCTCCTTCGTTGTGAATTCCAATTTGGTGAAACAGCGTTTATAACAAATATACCAGCACTTTAACCGTTATTACCACTTGAAAGTCTACCCTACCTTTCACAGCGCTTTGGTTACAGACTCTCAGTATTTCAAAATTCAGTAGAGATGTTCGGGTTCGAAAACGTATTCCAGGAGTTCTAGAGTCACTCTGACACATCCCCCTGGTCCGTTGTTTTGAGCTCTGAGAGTTTTCTTTTTAACACGGGTGTCATACCGGCTTTTTAAAGGCACGTTAAAACACCGCTCGGAGAAGCCGAAAGCGGTTTGGCTCAGTGGATAGAGCGTCGGTCTGCGGACTGAAGGGTCCCGGGTTCGATTCCGGTCAAGGGCACGTCCATTGGTTGCGGGCACATCACATCCCCGGCAGGGGGTGTTTGCAGGAGGAGGCAGCTGGTCGATATGTTTCCAGCTCTCGGTCCCTCTGCTTTCCTCTCCGTACAAAGTCAATAAGATATATTAAAAAACAAACAAACAAACACAAAATACACTACTTGGGACCCTAGCCCAACTACCATTTTGATTTCATAGTGTTCTCCATACTTTCATACTATTCTATACCTCTACGAAAATGAGTTTTGCAGTGTTTCACCAAAACCTTTTCCTGAAAACGCCAACTCCTTTGGACGGGAAAAATAAATGTAAACAGTGCCACACTCGGTTCTCAGCTGTTTGAACAACATTTCCCAGGGACAAAATTGTGCTGTTCAGATATTCAGGCTATTGGAATATGTGTTCCTAGTGTGTGAAGCACATTTCTCAATATTTCCCTAGTCTGGAGTTGTAAATCCGCAGTGCTACACTCCAATTTGTCCAGTGATTGAAGGTCATTCGTTGTGAATAGCCAACGTTACTACACCGTGACCGTAACCCTGTCCCTAACCCTCTGACACCAACGCTAAACCTATGCCTAACCTGAGCCTGAACCCTACCCAGCCCGAACCCTTATCGTAACCCTAACCCTAGCCAGAACCCCAAGTCTCTAACCCGAACACCACAACGAACCTCGGTGACATCGTCACTCCCAGCGGGTCCCCTGGCCAAAGCATGATCACCTGGGATCAATGGAACCTGCCCACGTGGCCCCTCCCCCCTTGGTGACATCATCACTTCCGCCTTCATGGCCTTAGCAGGCTTCTTTCAAAGACGCCAACTCATGGCCCTGAATTATAAATGTAACCAGTATCCAACTCGGTTCTATGTTCTTTGAGCACGATTTCCTTGTCAGGAAACAGTGCGTTACAGATATTAAGGCCCTTTCTTCCCGTATTCCTAGCGTCTGAAGCACTTTCTTAGATATTAACCTGGGTTATCATTGTGAATTATCCCGAGTTGGGGTCTCTCTCTTCCAGTGTCTCAAGCTCCTTCGTTGTGAATTCCAATTTGGTGAAACAGCGTTTATAACAAATATACCAGCACTTTAACCGTTATTACCACTTGAAAGTCTACCCTACCTTTCACAGCGCTTTGGTTACAGACTCTCAGTATTTCAAAATTCAGTAGAGATGTTCGGGTTCGAAAACGTATTCCAGGAGTTCTAGAGTCACTCTGACACATCCCCCTGGTCCGTTGTTTTGAGCTCTGAGAGTTTTCTTTTTAACACGGGTGTCATACCGGCTTTTTAAAGGCACGTTAAAACACCGCTCGGAGAAGCCGAAAGCGGTTTGGCTCAGTGGATAGAGCGTCGGTCTGCGGACTGAAGGGTCCCGGGTTCGATTCCGGTCAAGGGCACGTCCATTGGTTGCGGGCACATCACATCCCCGGCAGGGGGTGTTTGCAGGAGGAGGCAGCTGGTCGATATGTTTCCAGCTCTCGGTCCCTCTGCTTTCCTCTCCGTACAAAGTCAATAAGATATATTAAAAAACAAACAAACAAACACAAAATACACTACTTGGGACCCTAGCCCAACTACCATTTTGATTTCATAGTGTTCTCCATACTTTCATACTATTCTATACCTCTACGAAAATGAGTTTTGCAGTGTTTCACCAAAACCTTTTCCTGAAAACGCCAACTCCTTTGGACGGGAAAAATAAATGTAAACAGTGCCACACTCGGTTCTCAGCTGTTTGAACAACATTTCCCAGGGACAAAATTGTGCTGTTCAGATATTCAGGCTATTGGAATATGTGTTCCTAGGGTGTGAAGCACATTTCTCAATATTTCCCTAGTCTGGAGTTGTAAATCCGCAGTGCTACACTCCAATTTGTCCAGTGATTGAAGGTCATTCGTTGTGAATAGCCAACGTTACTACACCGTGACCGTAACCCTGTCCCTAACCCTCTGACACCAACGCTAAACCTATGCCTAACCTGAGCCTGAACCCTACCCAGCCCGAACCCTTATCGTAACCCTAACCCTAGCCAGAACCCCAAGTCTCTAACCCGAACACCACAACGAACCTCGGTGACATCGTCACTCCCAGCGGGTCCCCTGGCCAAAGCATGATCACCTGGGATCAATGGAACCTGCCCACGTGGCCCCTCCCCCCTTGGTGACATCATCACTTCCGCCTTCATGGCCTTAGCAGGCTTCTTTCAAAGACGCCAACTCATGGCCCTGAATTATAAATGTAACCAGTATCCAACTCGGTTCTATGTTCTTTGAGCACGATTTCCTTGTCAGGAAACAGTGCGTTACAGATATTAAGGCCCTTTCTTCCCGTATTCCTAGCGTCTGAAGCACTTTCTTAGATATTAACCTGGGTTATCATTGTGAATTATCCCGAGTTGGGGTCTCTCTCTTCCAGTGTCTCAAGCTCCTTCGTTGTGAATTCCAATTTGGTGAAACAGCGTTTATAACAAATATACCAGCACTTTAACCGTTATTACCACTTGAAAGTCTACCCTACCTTTCACAGCGCTTTGGTTACAGACTCTCAGTATTTCAAAATTCAGTAGAGATGTTCGGGTTCGAAAACGTATTCCAGGAGTTCTAGAGTCACTCTGACACATCCCCCTGGTCCGTTGTTTTGAGCTCTGAGAGTTTTCTTTTTAACACGGGTGTCATACCGGCTTTTTAAAGGCACGTTAAAACACCGCTCGGAGAAGCCGAAAGCGGTTTGGCTCAGTGGATAGAGCGTCGGTCTGCGGACTGAAGGGTCCCGGGTTCGATTCCGGTCAAGGGCACGTCCATTGGTTGCGGGCACATCACATCCCCGGCAGGGGGTGTTTGCAGGAGGAGGCAGCTGGTCGATATGTTTCCAGCTCTCGGTCCCTCTGCTTTCCTCTCCGTACAAAGTCAATAAGATATATTAAAAAACAAACAAACAAACACAAAATACACTACTTGGGACCCTAGCCCAACTACCATTTTGATTTCATAGTGTTCTCCATACTTTCATACTATTCTATACCTCTACGAAAATGAGTTTTGCAGTGTTTCACCAAAACCTTTTCCTGAAAACGCCAACTCCTTTGGACGGGAAAAATAAATGTAAACAGTGCCACACTCGGTTCTCAGCTGTTTGAACAACATTTCCCAGGGACAAAATTGTGCTGTTCAGATATTCAGGCTATTGGAATATGTGTTCCTAGTGTGTGAAGCACATTTCTCAATATTTCCCTAGTCTGGAGTTGTAAATCCGCAGTGCTACACTCCAATTTGTCCAGTGATTGAAGGTCATTCGTTGTGAATAGCCAACGTTACTACACCGTGACCGTAACCCTGTCCCTAACCCTCTGACACCAACGCTAAACCTATGCCTAACCTGAGCCTGAACCCTACCCAGCCCGAACCCTTATCGTAACCCTAACCCTAGCCAGAACCCCAAGTCTCTAACCCGAACACCACAACGAACCTCGGTGACATCGTCACTCCCAGCGGGTCCCCTGGCCAAAGCATGATCACCTGGGATCAATGGAACCTGCCCACGTGGCCCCTCCCCCCTTGGTGACATCATCACTTCCGCCTTCATGGCCTTAGCAGGCTTCTTTCAAAGACGCCAACTCATGGCCCTGAATTATAAATGTAACCAGTATCCAACTCGGTTCTATGTTCTTTGAGCACGATTTCCTTGTCAGGAAACAGTGCGTTACAGATATTAAGGCCCTTTCTTCCCGTATTCCTAGCGTCTGAAGCACTTTCTTAGATATTAACCTGGGTTATCATTGTGAATTATCCCGAGTTGGGGTCTCTCTCTTCCAGTGTCTCAAGCTCCTTCGTTGTGAATTCCAATTTGGTGAAACAGCGTTTATAACAAATATACCAGCACTTTAACCGTTATTACCACTTGAAAGTCTACCCTACCTTTCACAGCGCTTTGGTTACAGACTCTCAGTATTTCAAAATTCAGTAGAGATGTTCGGGTTCGAAAACGTATTCCAGGAGTTCTAGAGTCACTCTGACACATCCCCCTGGTCCGTTGTTTTGAGCTCTGAGAGTTTTCTTTTTAACACGGGTGTCATACCGGCTTTTTAAAGGCACGTTAAAACACCGCTCGGAGAAGCCGAAAGCGGTTTGGCTCGGTGGATAGAGCGTCGGTCTGCGGACTGAAGGGTCCCGGGTTCGATTCCGGTCAAGGGCACGTCCATTGGTTGCGGGCACATCACATCCCCGGCAGGGGGTGTTTGCAGGAGGAGGCAGCTGGTCGATATGTTTCCAGATCTCGGTCCCTCTGCTTTCCTCTCCGTACAAAGTCAATAAGATATATTAAAAAACAAACAAACAAACACAAAATACACTACTTGGGACCCTAGCCCAACTACCATTTTGATTTCATAGTGTTCTCCATACTTTCATACTATTCTATACCTCTACGAAAATGAGTTTTGCAGTGTTTCACCAAAACCTTTTCCTGAAAACGCCAACTCCTTTGGACGGGAAAAATAAATGTAAACAGTGCCACACTCGGTTCTCAGCTGTTTGAACAACATTTCCCAGGGACAAAATTGTGCTGTTCAGATATTCAGGCTATTGGAATATGTGTTCCTAGTGTGTGAAGCACATTTCTCAATATTTCCCTAGTCTGGAGTTGTAAATCCGCAGTGCTACACTCCAATTTGTCCAGTGATTGAAGGTCATTCGTTGTGAATAGCCAACGTTACTACACCGTGACCGTAACCCTGTCCCTAACCCTCTGACACCAACGCTAAACCTATGCCTAACCTGAGCCTGAACCCTACCCAGCCCGAACCCTTATCGTAACCCTAACCCTAGCCAGAACCCCAAGTCTCTAACCCGAACACCACAACGAACCTCGGTGACATCGTCACTCCCAGCGGGTCCCCTGGCCAAAGCATGATCACCTGGGATCAATGGAACCTGCCCACGTGGCCCCTCCCCCCTTGGTGACATCATCACTTCCGCCTTCATGGCCTTAGCAGGCTTCTTTCAAAGACGCCAACTCATGGCCCTGAATTATAAATGTAACCAGTATCCAACTCGGTTCTATGTTCTTTGAGCACGATTTCCTTGTCAGGAAACAGTGCGTTACAGATATTAAGGCCCTTTCTTCCCGTATTCCTAGCGTCTGAAGCACTTTCTTAGATATTAACCTGGGTTATCATTGTGAATTATCCCGAGTTGGGGTCTCTCTCTTCCAGTGTCTCAAGCTCCTTCGTTGTGAATTCCAATTTGGTGAAACAGCGTTTATAACAAATATACCAGCACTTTAACCGTTATTACCACTTGAAAGTCTACCCTACCTTTCACAGCGCTTTGGTTACAGACTCTCAGTATTTCAAAATTCAGTAGAGATGTTCGGGTTCGAAAACGTATTCTAGGAGTTCTAGAGTCACTCTGACACATCCCCCTGGTCCGTTGTTTTGAGCTCTGAGAGTTTTCTTTTTAACACGGGTGTCATACCGGCTTTTTAAAGGCACGTTAAAACACCGCTCGGAGAAGCCGAAAGCGGTTTGGCTCGGTGGATAGAGCGTCGGTCTGCGGACTGAAGGGTCCCGGGTTCGATTCCGGTCAAGGGCACGTCCATTGGTTGCGGGCACATCACATCCCCGGCAGGGGGTGTTTGCAGGAGGAGGCAGCTGGTCGATATGTTTCCAGCTCTCGGTCCCTCTGCTTTCCTCTCCGTACAAAGTCAATAGGATATATTAAAAAACAAACAAACAAACACAAAATACACTACTTGGGACCCTAGCCCAACTACCATTTTGATTTCATAGTGTTCTCCATACTTTCATACTATTCTATACCTCTACGAAAATGAGTTTTGCAGTGTTTCACCAAAACCTTTTCCTGAAAACGCCAACTCCTTTGGACGGGAAAAATAAATGTAAACAGTGCCACACTCGGTTCTCAGCTGTTTGAACAACATTTCCCAGGGACAAAATTGTGCTGTTCAGATATTCAGGCTATTGGAATATGTGTTCCTAGGGTGTGAAGCACATTTCTCAATATTTCCCTAGTCTGGAGTTGTAAATCCGCAGTGCTACACTCCAATTTGTCCAGTGATTGAAGGTCATTCGTTGTGAATAGCCAACGTTACTACACCGTGACCGTAACCCTGTCCCTAACCCTCTGACTCCAACGCTAAACCTATGCCTAACCTGAGCCTGAACCCTACCCAGCCCGAACCCTTATCGTAACCCTAACCCTAGCCAGAACCCCAAGTCTCTAACCCGAAAACCACAACGAACCTCGGTGACATCGTCACACCCAGCGGGTCCCCTGGCCAAAGCATGATCACCTGGGATCAATGGAACCTGCCCACGTGGCCCCTCCCCCCTTGGTGACATCATCACTTCCGCCTTCATGGCCTTAGCAGGCTTCTTTCAAAGACGCCAACTCATGGCCCTGAATTATAAATGTAACCAGTATCCAACTCGGTTCTATGTTCTTTGAGCACGATTTCCTTGTCAGGAAACAGTGCGTTACAGATATTAAGGCCCTTTCTTCCCGTATTCCTAGCGTCTGAAGCACTTTCTTAGATATTAACCTGGGTTATCATTGTGAATTATCCCGAGTTGGGGTCTCTCTCTTCCAGTGTCTCAAGCTCCTTCGTTGTGAATTCCAATTTGGTGAAACAGCTTTTATAACAAATATACCAGCACTTTAACCGTTAGTACCACTTGAAAGTCTACCCTACCTTTCACAGCGCTTTGGTTACAGACTCTCAGTATTTCAAAATTCAGTAGAGATGTTCGGGTTCGAAAACGTATTCCAGGAGTTCTAGAGTCACTCTGACACATCCCCCTGGTCCGTTGTTTTGAGCTCTGAGAGTTTTCTTTTTAACACGGGTGTCATACCGGCTTTTTAAAGGCACGTTAAAACACCGCTCGGAGAAGCCGAAAGAGGTTTGGCTCAGTGGATAGAGCGTCGGTCTGCGGACTGAAGGGTCCCGGGTTCGATTCCGGTCAAGGGCACGTCCATTGGTTGCGGGCACATCCCCGGCAGGGGGTGTTTGCAGGAGGAGGCAGCTGGTCGATATGTTTCCAGCTCTCTGTCCCTCTGCTTTCCTCTCCGTACAAAGTCAATAAGATATATTAAAAAACAAACAAACAAACACAAAATACACTACTTGGGACCCTAGCCCAACTACCATTTTGATTTCATAGTGTTCTCCATACTTTCATACTATTCTATACCTCTACGAGAATGAGTTTTGCAGTGTTTCACCAAAACCTTTTCCTGAAAACGCCAACTCCTTTGGACGGGAAAAATAAATGTAAACAGTGCCACACTCGGTTCTCAGCTGTTTGAACAACATTTCCCAGGGACAAAATTGTGCTGTTCAGATATTCAGGCTATTGGAATATGTGTTCCTAGTGTGTGAAGCACATTTCTCAATATTTCCCTAGTCTGGAGTTGTAAATCCGCAGTGCTACACTCCAATTTGTCCAGTGATTGAAGGTCATTCGTTGTGAATAGCCAACGTTACTACACCGTGACCGTAACCCTGTCCCTAACCCTCTGACCCCAACGCTAAACCTATGCCTAACCTGAGCCTGAACCCTACCCAGCCCGAACCCTTATCGTAACCCTAACCCTAGCCAGAACCCCTAGTCTCTAACCCGAACACCACAACGAACCTCGGTGACATCGTCACTCCCAGCGGGTTCCCTGGCCAAAGCATGATCACCTGGGATCAATGGAACCTGCCCACGTGGCCCCTCCCCCCTTGGTGACATCATCACTTCCGCCTTCATGGCCTTAGCAGGCTTCTTTCAAAGACGCCAACTCATGGCCCTGAATTATAAATGTAACCAGTATCCAACTCGGTTCTATGTTCTTTGAGCACGATTTCCTTGTCAGGAAACAGTGCGTTACAGATATTAAGGCCCTTTCTTCCCGTATTCCTAGCGTCTGAAGCACTTTCTTAGATATTAACCTGGGTTATCATTGTGAATTATCCCGAGTTGGGGTCTCTCTCTTCCAGTGTCTCAAGCTCCTTCGTTGTGAATTCCAATTTGGTGAAACAGCGTTTATAACAAATATACCAGCACTTTAACCGTTATTACCACTTAAAAGTCTACCCTACCTTTCACAGCGCTTTGGTTACAGACTCTCAGTATTTCAAAATTCAGTAGAGATGTTCGGGTTCGAAAACGTATTCCAGGAGTTCTAGAGTCACTCTGACACATCCCCCTGGTCCGTTGTTTTGAGCTCTGAGAGTTTTCTTTTTAACACGGGTGTCATACCGGCTTTTTAAAGGCACGTTAAAACACCGCTCGGAGAAGCCGAAAGCGGTTTGGCTCAGTGGATAGAGCGTCGGTCTGCGGACTGAAGGGTCCCGGGTTCGATTCCGGTCAAGGGCACGTCCATTGGTTGCGGGCACATCACATCCCCGGCAGGGGGTGTTTGCAGGAGGAGGCAGCTGGTCGATATGTTTCCAGCTCTCGGTCCCTCTGCTTTCCTCTCCGTACAAAGTCAATAAGATATATTAAAAAACAAACAAACAAACACAAAATACACTACTTGGGACCCTAGCCCAACTACCATTTTGATTTCATAGTGTTCTCCATACTTTCATACTATTCTATAGCTCTACGAAAATGAGTTTTGCAGTGTTTCACCAAAACCTTTTCCTGAAAACGCCAACTCCTTTGGACGGGAAAAATAAATGTAAACAGTGCCACACTCGGTTCTCAGCTGTTTGAACAACATTTCCCAGGGACAAAATTGTGCTGTTCAGATATTCAGGCTATTGGAATATGTGTTCCTAGGGTGTGAAGCACATTTCTCAATATTTCCCTAGTCTGGAGTTGTAAATCCGCAGTGCTACACTCCAATTTGTCCAGTGATTGAAGGTCATTCGTTGTGAATAGCCAACGTTACTACACCGTGACCGTAACCCTGTCCCTAACCCTCTGACACCAACGCTAAACCTATGCCTAACCTGAGCCTGAACCCTACCCAGCCCGAACCCTTATCGTAACCCTAACCCTAGCCAGAACCCCAAGTCTCTAACCCGAACACCACAACGAACCTCGGTGACATCGTCACTCCCAGCGGGTCCCCTGGCCAAAGCATGATCACCTGGGATCAATGGAACCTGCCCACGTGGCCCCTCCCCCCTTGGTGACATCATCACTTCCGCCTTCATGGCCTTAGCAGGCTTCTTTCAAAGACGCCAACTCATGGCCCTGAATTATAAATGTAACCAGTATCCAACTCGGTTCTATGTTCTTTGAGCACGATTTCCTTGTCAGGAAACAGTGCGTTACAGATATTAAGGCCCTTTCTTCCCGTATTCCTAGCGTCTGAAGCACTTTCTTAGATATTAACCTGGGTTATCATTGTGAATTATCCCGAGTTGGGGTCTCTCTCTTCCAGTGTCTCAAGCTCCTTCGTTGTGAATTCCAATTTGGTGAAACAGCGTTTATAACAATTATACCAGCACTTTAACCGTTATTACCACTTGAAAGTCTACCCTACCTTTCACAGCGCTTTGGTTACAGACTCTCAGTATTTCAAAATTCAGTAGAGATGTTCGGGTTCGAAAACGTATTCCAGGAGTTCTAGAGTCACTCTGACACATCCCCCTGGTCCGTTGTTTTGAGCTCTGAGAGTTTTCTTTTTAACACGGGTGTCATACCGGCTTTTTAAAGGCACGTTAAAACACCGCTCGGAGAAGCCGAAAGCGGTTTGGCTCAGTGGATAGAGCGTCGGTCTGCGGACTGAAGGGTCCCGGGTTCGATTCCGGTCAAGGGCACGTCCATTGGTTGCGGGCACATCACATCCCCGGCAGGGGGTGTTTGCAGGAGGAGGCAGCTGGTCGATATGTTTCCAGCTCTCGGTCCCTCTGCTTTCCTCTCCGTACAAAGTCAATAAGATATATTAAAAAACAAACAAACAAACACAAAATACACTACTTGGGACCCTAGCCCAACTACCATTTTGATTTCATAGTGTTCTCCATACTTTCATACTATTCTATACCTCTACGAAAATGAGTTTTGCAGTGTTTCACCAAAACCTTTTCCTGAAAACGCCAACTCCTTTGGACGGGAAAAATAAATGTAAACAGTGCCACACTCGGTTCTCAGCTGTTTGAACAACATTTCCCAGGGACAAAATTGTGCTGTTCAGATATTCAGGCTATTGGAATATGTGTTCCTAGGGTGTGAAGCACATTTCTCAATATTTCCCTAGTCTGGAGTTGTAAATCCGCAGTGCTACACTCCAATTTGTCCAGTGATTGAAGGTCATTCGTTGTGAATAGCCAACGTTACTACACCGTGACCGTAACCCTGTCCCTAACCCTCTGACACCAACGCTAAACCTATGCCTAACCTGAGCCTGAACCCTACCCAGCCCGAACCCTTATCGTAACCCTAACCCTAGCCAGAACCCCAAGTCTCTAACCCGAACACCACAACGAACCTCGGTGACATCGTCACTCCCAGCGGGTCCCCTGGCCAAAGCATGATCACCTGGGATCAATGGAACCTGCCCACGTGGCCCCTCCCCCCTTGGTGACATCATCACTTCCGCCTTCATGGCCTTAGCAGGCTTCTTTCAAAGACGCCAACTCATGGCCCTGAATTATAAATGTAACCAGTATCCAACTCGGTTCTATGTTCTTTGAGCACGATTTCCTTGTCAGGAAACAGTGCGTTACAGATATTAAGGCCCTTTCTTCCCGTATTCCTAGCGTCTGAAGCACTTTCTTAGATATTAACCTGGGTTATCATTGTGAATTATCCCGAGTTGGGGTCTCTCTCTTCCAGTGTCTCAAGCTCCTTCGTTGTGAATTCCAATTTGGTGAAACAGCGTTTATAACAAATATACCAGCACTTTAACCGTTATTACCACTTGAAAGTCTACCCTACCTTTCACAGCGCTTTGGTTACAGACTCTCAGTATTTCAAAATTCAGTAGAGATGTTCGGGTTCGAAAACGTATTCCAGGAGTTCTAGAGTCACTCTGACACATCCCCCTGGTCCGTTGTTTTGAGCTCTGAGAGTTTTCTTTTTAACACGGGTGTCATACCGGCTTTTTAAAGGCACGTTAAAACACCGCTCGGAGAAGCCGAAAGCGGTTTGGCTCAGTGGATAGAGCGTCGGTCTGCGGACTGAAGGGTCCCGGGTTCGATTCCGGTCAAGGGCACGTCCATTGGTTGCGGGCACATCACATCCCCGGCAGGGGGTGTTTGCAGGAGGAGGCAGCTGGTCGATATGTTTCCAGCTCTCGGTCCCTCTGCTTTCCTCTCCGTACAAAGTCAATAAGATATATTAAAAAACAAACAAACAAACACAAAATACACTACTTGGGACCCTAGCCCAACTACCATTTTGATTTCATAGTGTTCTCCATACTTTCATACTATTCTATACCTCTACGAAAATGAGTTTTGCAGTGTTTCACCAAAACCTTTTCCTGAAAACGCCAACTCCTTTGGACGGGAAAAATAAATGTAAACAGTGCCACACTCGGTTCTCAGCTGTTTGAACAACATTTCCCAGGGACAAAATTGTGCTGTTCAGATATTCAGGCTATTGGAATATGTGTTCCTAGTGTGTGAAGCACATTTCTCAATATTTCCCTAGTCTGGAGTTGTAAATCCGCAGTGCTACACTCCAATTTGTCCAGTGATTGAAGGTCATTCGTTGTGAATAGCCAACGTTACTACACCGTGACCGTAACCCTGTCCCTAACCCTCTGACACCAACGCTAAACCTATGCCTAACCTGAGCCTGAACCCTACCCAGCCCGAACCCTTATCGTAACCCTAACCCTAGCCAGAACCCCAAGTCTCTAACCCGAACACCACAACGAACCTCGGTGACATCGTCACTCCCAGCGGGTCCCCTGGCCAAAGCATGATCACCTGGGATCAATGGAACCTGCCCACGTGGCCCCTCCCCCCTTGGTGACATCATCACTTCCGCCTTCATGGCCTTAGCAGGCTTCTTTCAAAGACGCCAACTCATGGCCCTGAATTATAAATGTAACCAGTATCCAACTCGGTTCTATGTTCTTTGAGCACGATTTCCTTGTCAGGAAACAGTGCGTTACAGATATTAAGGCCCTTTCTTCCCGTATTCCTAGCGTCTGAAGCACTTTCTTAGATATTAACCTGGGTTATCATTGTGAATTATCCCGAGTTGGGGTCTCTCTCTTCCAGTGTCTCAAGCTCCTTCGTTGTGAATTCCAATTTGGTGAAACAGCGTTTATAACAAATATACCAGCACTTTAACCGTTATTACCACTTGAAAGTCTACCCTACCTTTCACAGCGCTTTGGTTACAGACTCTCAGTATTTCAAAATTCAGTAGAGATGTTCGGGTTCGAAAACGTATTCCAGGAGTTCTAGAGTCACTCTGACACATCCCCCTGGTCCGTTGTTTTGAGCTCTGAGAGTTTTCTTTTTAACACGGGTGTCATACCGGCTTTTTAAAGGCACGTTAAAACACCGCTCGGAGAAGCCGAAAGCGGTTTGGCTCGGTGGATAGAGCGTCGGTCTGCGGACTGAAGGGTCCCGGGTTCGATTCCGGTCAAGGGCACGTCCATTGGTTGCGGGCACATCACATCCCCGGCAGGGGGTGTTTGCAGGAGGAGGCAGCTGGTCGATATGTTTCCAGATCTCGGTCCCTCTGCTTTCCTCTCCGTACAAAGTCAATAAGATATATTAAAAAACAAACAAACAAACACAAAATACACTACTTGGGACCCTAGCCCAACTACCATTTTGATTTCATAGTGTTCTCCATACTTTCATACTATTCTATACCTCTACGAAAATGAGTTTTGCAGTGTTTCACCAAAACCTTTTCCTGAAAACGCCAACTCCTTTGGACGGGAAAAATAAATGTAAACAGTGCCACACTCGGTTCTCAGCTGTTTGAACAACATTTCCCAGGGACAAAATTGTGCTGTTCAGATATTCAGGCTATTGGAATATGTGTTCCTAGTGTGTGAAGCACATTTCTCAATATTTCCCTAGTCTGGAGTTGTAAATCCGCAGTGCTACACTCCAATTTGTCCAGTGATTGAAGGTCATTCGTTGTGAATAGCCAACGTTACTACACCGTGACCGTAACCCTGTCCCTAACCCTCTGACACCAACGCTAAACCTATGCCTAACCTGAGCCTGAACCCTACCCAGCCCGAACCCTTATCGTAACCCTAACCCTAGCCAGAACCCCAAGTCTCTAACCCGAACACCACAACGAACCTCGGTGACATCGTCACTCCCAGCGGGTCCCCTGGCCAAAGCATGATCACCTGGGATCAATGGAACCTGCCCACGTGGCCCCTCCCCCCTTGGTGACATCATCACTTCCGCCTTCATGGCCTTAGCAGGCTTCTTTCAAAGACGCCAACTCATGGCCCTGAATTATAAATGTAACCAGTATCCAACTCGGTTCTATGTTCTTTGAGCACGATTTCCTTGTCAGGAAACAGTGCGTTACAGATATTAAGGCCCTTTCTTCCCGTATTCCTAGCGTCTGAAGCACTTTCTTAGATATTAACCTGGGTTATCATTGTGAATTATCCCGAGTTGGGGTCTCTCTCTTCCAGTGTCTCAAGCTCCTTCGTTGTGAATTCCAATTTGGTGAAACAGCGTTTATAACAAATATACCAGCACTTTAACCGTTATTACCACTTGAAAGTCTACCCTACCTTTCACAGCGCTTTGGTTACAGACTCTCAGTATTTCAAAATTCAGTAGAGATGTTCGGGTTCGAAAACGTATTCTAGGAGTTCTAGAGTCACTCTGACACATCCCCCTGGTCCGTTGTTTTGAGCTCTGAGAGTTTTCTTTTTAACACGGGTGTCATACCGGCTTTTTAAAGGCACGTTAAAACACCGCTCGGAGAAGCCGAAAGCGGTTTGGCTCGGTGGATAGAGCGTCGGTCTGCGGACTGAAGGGTCCCGGGTTCGATTCCGGTCAAGGGCACGTCCATTGGTTGCGGGCACATCACATCCCCGGCAGGGGGTGTTTGCAGGAGGAGGCAGCTGGTCGATATGTTTCCAGCTCTCGGTCCCTCTGCTTTCCTCTCCGTACAAAGTCAATAAGATATATTAAAAAACAAACAAACAAACACAAAATACACTACTTGGGACCCTAGCCCAACTACCATTTTGATTTCATAGTGTTCTCCATACTTTCATACTATTCTATACCTCTACGAAAATGAGTTTTGCAGTGTTTCACCAAAACCTTTTCCTGAAAACGCCAACTCCTTTGGACGGGAAAAATAAATGTAAACAGTGCCACACTCGGTTCTCAGCTGTTTGAACAACATTTCCCAGGGACAAAATTGTGCTGTTCAGATATTCAGGCTATTGGAATATGTGTTCCTAGGGTGTGAAGCACATTTCTCAATATTTCCCTAGTCTGGAGTTGTAAATCCGCAGTGCTACACTCCAATTTGTCCAGTGATTGAAGGTCATTCGTTGTGAATAGCCAACGTTACTACACCGTGACCGTAACCCTGTCCCTAACCCTCTGACTCCAACGCTAAACCTATGCCTAACCTGAGCCTGAACCCTACCCAGCCCGAACCCTTATCGTAACCCTAACCCTAGCCAGAACCCCAAGTCTCTAACCCGAAAACCACAACGAACCTCGGTGACATCGTCACACCCAGCGGGTCCCCTGGCCAAAGCATGATCACCTGGGATCAATGGAACCTGCCCACGTGGCCCCTCCCCCCTTGGTGACATCATCACTTCCGCCTTCATGGCCTTAGCAGGCTTCTTTCAAAGACGCCAACTCATGGCCCTGAATTATAAATGTAACCAGTATCCAACTCGGTTCTATGTTCTTTGAGCACGATTTCCTTGTCAGGAAACAGTGCGTTACAGATATTAAGGCCCTTTCTTCCCGTATTCCTAGCGTCTGAAGCACTTTCTTAGATATTAACCTGGGTTATCATTGTGAATTATCCCGAGTTGGGGTCTCTCTCTTCCAGTGTCTCAAGCTCCTTCGTTGTGAATTCCAATTTGGTGAAACAGCTTTTATAACAAATATACCAGCACTTTAACCGTTAGTACCACTTGAAAGTCTACCCTACCTTTCACAGCGCTTTGGTTACAGACTCTCAGTATTTCAAAATTCAGTAGAGATGTTCGGGTTCGAAAACGTATTCCAGGAGTTCTAGAGTCACTCTGACACATCCCCCTGGTCCGTTGTTTTGAGCTCTGAGAGTTTTCTTTTTAACACGGGTGTCATACCGGCTTTTTAAAGGCACGTTAAAACACCGCTCGGAGAAGCCGAAAGAGGTTTGGCTCAGTGGATAGAGCGTCGGTCTGCGGACTGAAGGGTCCCGGGTTCGATTCCGGTCAAGGGCACGTCCATTGGTTGCGGGCACATCCCCGGCAGGGGGTGTTTGCAGGAGGAGGCAGCTGGTCGATATGTTTCCAGCTCTCTGTCCCTCTGCTTTCCTCTCCGTACAAAGTCAATAAGATATATTAAAAAACAAACAAACAAACACAAAATACACTACTTGGGACCCTAGCCCAACTACCATTTTGATTTCATAGTGTTCTCCATACTTTCATACTATTCTATACCTCTACGAGAATGAGTTTTGCAGTGTTTCACCAAAACCTTTTCCTGAAAACGCCAACTCCTTTGGACGGGAAAAATAAATGTAAACAGTGCCACACTCGGTTCTCAGCTGTTTGAACAACATTTCCCAGGGACAAAATTGTGCTGTTCAGATATTCAGGCTATTGGAATATGTGTTCCTAGTGTGTGAAGCACATTTCTCAATATTTCCCTAGTCTGGAGTTGTAAATCCGCAGTGCTACACTCCAATTTGTCCAGTGATTGAAGGTCATTCGTTGTGAATAGCCAACGTTACTACACCGTGACCGTAACCCTGTCCCTAACCCTCTGACCCCAACGCTAAACCTATGCCTAACCTGAGCCTGAACCCTACCCAGCCCGAACCCTTATCGTAACCCTAACCCTAGCCAGAACCCCTAGTCTCTAACCCGAACACCACAACGAACCTCGGTGACATCGTCACTCCCAGCGGGTCCCCTGGCCAAAGCATGATCACCTGGGATCAATGGAACCTGCCCACGTGGCCCCTCCCCCCTTGGTGACATCATCACTTCCGCCTTCATGGCCTTAGCAGGCTTCTTTCAAAGACGCCAACTCATGGCCCTGAATTATAAATGTAACCAGTATCCAACTCGGTTCTATGTTCTTTGAGCACGATTTCCTTGTCAGGAAACAGTGCGTTACAGATATTAAGGCCCTTTCTTCCCGTATTCCTAGCGTCTGAAGCACTTTCTTAGATATTAACCTGGGTTATCATTGTGAATTATCCCGAGTTGGGGTCTCTCTCTTCCAGTGTCTCAAGCTCCTTCGTTGTGAATTCCAATTTGGTGAAACAGCGTTTATAACAAATATACCAGCACTTTAACCGTTATTACCACTTGAAAGTCTACCCTACCTTTCACAGCGCTTTGGTTACAGACTCTCAGTATTTCAAAATTCAGTAGAGATGTTCGGGTTCGAAAACGTATTCCAGGAGTTCTAGAGTCACTCTGACACATCCCCCTGGTCCGTTGTTTTGAGCTCTGAGAGTTTTCTTTTTAACACGGGTGTCATACCGGCTTTTTAAAGGCACGTTAAAACACCGCTCGGAGAAGCCGAAAGCGGTTTGGCTCAGTGGATAGAGCGTCGGTCTGCGGACTGAAGGGTCCCGGGTTCGATTCCGGTCAAGGGCACGTCCATTGGTTGCGGGCACATCACATCCCCGGCAGGGGGTGTTTGCAGGAGGAGGCAGCTGGTCGATATGTTTCCAGCTCTCGGTCCCTCTGCTTTCCTCTCCGTACAAAGTCAATAAGATATATTAAAAAACAAACAAACAAACACAAAATACACTACTTGGGACCCTAGCCCAACTACCATTTTGATTTCATAGTGTTCTCCATACTTTCATACTATTCTATAGCTCTACGAAAATGAGTTTTGCAGTGTTTCACCAAAACCTTTTCCTGAAAACGCCAACTCCTTTGGACGGGAAAAATAAATGTAAACAGTGCCACACTCGGTTCTCAGCTGTTTGAACAACATTTCCCAGGGACAAAATTGTGCTGTTCAGATATTCAGGCTATTGGAATATGTGTTCCTAGGGTGTGAAGCACATTTCTCAATATTTCCCTAGTCTGGAGTTGTAAATCCGCAGTGCTACACTCCAATTTGTCCAGTGATTGAAGGTCATTCGTTGTGAATAGCCAACGTTACTACACCGTGACCGTAACCCTGTCCCTAACCCTCTGACACCAACGCTAAACCTATGCCTAACCTGAGCCTGAACCCTACCCAGCCCGAACCCTTATCGTAACCCTAACCCTAGCCAGAACCCCAAGTCTCTAACCCGAACACCACAACGAACCTCGGTGACATCGTCACTCCCAGCGGGTCCCCTGGCCAAAGCATGATCACCTGGGATCAATGGAACCTGCCCACGTGGCCCCTCCCCCCTTGGTGACATCATCACTTCCGCCTTCATGGCCTTAGCAGGCTTCTTTCAAAGACGCCAACTCATGGCCCTGAATTATAAATGTAACCAGTATCCAACTCGGTTCTATGTTCTTTGAGCACGATTTCCTTGTCAGGAAACAGTGCGTTACAGATATTAAGGCCCTTTCTTCCCGTATTCCTAGCGTCTGAAGCACTTTCTTAGATATTAACCTGGGTTATCATTGTGAATTATCCCGAGTTGGGGTCTCTCTCTTCCAGTGTCTCAAGCTCCTTCGTTGTGAATTCCAATTTGGTGAAACAGCGTTTATAACAAATATACCAGCACTTTAACCGTTATTACCACTTGAAAGTCTACCCTACCTTTCACAGCGCTTTGGTTACAGACTCTCAGTATTTCAAAATTCAGTAGAGATGTTCGGGTTCGAAAACGTATTCCAGGAGTTCTAGAGTCACTCTGACACATCCCCCTGGTCCGTTGTTTTGAGCTCTGAGAGTTTTCTTTTTAACACGGGTGTCATACCGGCTTTTTAAAGGCACGTTAAAACACCGCTCGGAGAAGCCGAAAGCGGTTTGGCTCAGTGGATAGAGCGTCGGTCTGCGGACTGAAGGGTCCCGGGTTCGATTCCGGTCAAGGGCACGTCCATTGGTTGCGGGCACATCACATCCCCGGCAGGGGGTGTTTGCAGGAGGAGGCAGCTGGTCGATATGTTTCCAGCTCTCGGTCCCTCTGCTTTCCTCTCCGTACAAAGTCAATAAGATATATTAAAAAACAAACAAACAAACACAAAATACACTACTTGGGACCCTAGCCCAACTACCATTTTGATTTCATAGTGTTCTCCATACTTTCATACTATTCTATACCTCTACGAAAATGAGTTTTGCAGTGTTTCACCAAAACCTTTTCCTGAAAACGCCAACTCCTTTGGACGGGAAAAATAAATGTAAACAGTGCCACACTCGGTTCTCAGCTGTTTGAACAACATTTCCCAGGGACAAAATTGTGCTGTTCAGATATTCAGGCTATTGGAATATGTGTTCCTAGTGTGTGAAGCACATTTCTCAATATTTCCCTAGTCTGGAGTTGTAAATCCGCAGTGCTACACTCCAATTTGTCCAGTGATTGTGAATAGCCAACGTTACTACACCGTGACCGTAACCCTGTCCCTAACCCTCTGACCCCAACGCTAAACCTATGCCTAACCTGAGCCTGAACCCTACCCAGCCCGAACCCTTATCGTAACCCTAACCCTAGCCAGAACCCCAAGTCTCTAACCCGAACACCACAACGAACCTCGGTGACATAGTCACTCCCAGCGGGTCCCCTGGCCAAAGCATGATCACCTGGGATCAATGGAACCTGCCCACGTGGCCCCTCCCCCCTTGGTGACATCATCACTTCCGCTTTCATGGCCTTAGCAGGCTTCTTTCAAAGACGCCAACTCATGGCCCTGAATTATAAATGTAACCAGTATCCAACTCGGTTCTATGTTCTTTGAGCACGATTTCCTTGTCAGGAAACAGTGCGTTACAGATATTAAGGCCCTTTCTTCAGGTATTCCTAGCGTCTGAAGCACTTTCTTAGATATTAACCTGGGTTATCATTGTGAATTATGCCGAGTTGGGGTCTCTCTCTTCCAGTGTCTCAAGCTCCTTCGTTGTGAATTCCAATTTGGTGAAACAGCGTTTATAACAAATATACCAGCACTTTAACCGTTATTACCACTTGAAAGTCTACCCTACCTTTCACAGCGCTTTGGTTACAGACTCTCAGTATTTCAAAATTCAGTAGAGATGTTCGGGTTCGAAAACGTATTCCAGGAGTTCTAGAAACACTCTGACAAATCCCCCTGGTCCGTTGTTTTGAGCTCTGAGAGTTTTCTTTTTAACACGGGTGTCATACCGGCTTTTTAAAGGCACGTTAAAACACCGCTCGGAGAAGCCGAAAGCGGTTTGGCTCAGTGGATAGAGCGTCGGTCTGCGGACTGAAGGGTCCCGGGTTCGATTCCGGTCAAGGGCACGTCCATTGGTTGCGGGCACATCCCCGGCAGGGGGTGTTTGCAGGAGGAGGCAGCTGGTCGATATGTTTCCAGCTCTCTGTCCCTCTGCTTTCCTCTCCGTACAAAGTCAATAAGATATATTAAAAAACAAACAAACAAACACAAAATACACTACTTGGGACCCTAGCCCAACTACCATTTTGATTTCATAGTGTTCTCCATACTTTCATATTATTCTATACCTCTACGAAAATGAGTTTTGCAGTGTTTCACCAAAACCTTTTCCTGAAAACGCCAACTCCTTTGGACGGGAAAAATAAATGTAAACAGTGCCACACTCGGTTCTCAGCTGTTTGAACAACATTTCCCAGGGACAAAATTGTGCTGTTCCTATATTCAGGCTATTGGAATATGTGTTCCTAGTGTGTGAAGCACATTTCTCAATATTTCCCTAGTCTGGAGTTGTAAATCGGCAGTGCTACACTCCAATTTGTCCAGTGATTGAAGCTCATTCGTTGTGAATAGCCAACGTTACTACACCGTGACCGTAACCCTGTCCCTAACCCTCTGACTCCAACGCTAAACCTATGCCTAACCTGAGCCTGAACCCTACCCAGCCCGAACCCTTATCGTAACCCTAACCCTAGCCAGAACCCCAAGTCTCTAACCCGAACACCACAACGAACCTCGGTGACATCGTCACTCCCAGCGGGTCCCCTGGCCAAAGCATGATCACCTGGGATCAATGGAACCTGCCCACGTGGCCCCTCCCCCCTTGGTGACATCATCACTTCCGCTTTCATGACCTTAGCAGGCTTCTTTCAAAGACGCCAACTCATGGCCCTGAATTATAAATGTAACCAGTATCCACCTCGGTTCTATGTTCTTTGAGCACGATTTCCTTGTCAGGAAACAGTGCGTTACAGATATTAAGGCCCTTTCTTCCCGTATTCCTAGCGTCTGAAGCACTTTCTTAGATATTAACCTGGGTTATCATTGTGAATTATCCCGAGTTGGGGTCTCTCTCTTCCAGTGTCTCAAGCTCCTTCGTTGTGAATTCCAATTTGGTGAAACAGCTTTTATAACAAATATACCAGCACTTTAACCGTTATTACCACTTGAAAGTCTACCCTACCTTTCACAGCGCTTTGGTTACAGACTCTCAGTATTTCAAAATTCAGTAGAGATGTTCGGGTTCGAAAACGTATTCCAGGAGTTCTAGAGTCACTCTGACACATCCCCCTGGTCCGTTGTTTTGAGCTCTGAGAGTTTTCTTTTTAACGCGGGTGTCATACCGGCTTTTTAAAGGCACGTTAAAACACCGCTCGGAGAAGCCGAAAGCGATTTGGCTCAGTGGATAGAGCGTCGGTCTGCGGACTGAAGGGTCCCGGGTTCGATTCCGGTCAAGGGCACGTCCATTGGTTGCGGGCACATCCCCGGCAGGGGGTGTTTGCAGGAGGAGGCAGCTGGTCGATATGTTTCCAGCTCTCTGTCCCTCTGCTTTCCTCTCCGTACAAAGTCAATAAGATATATTAAAAAACAAACAAACACAAAATAAACTACTTGGAACCCTAGCCCAACTACCATTTTGATTTCATAGTGTTCTCCATACTTTCATACTATTCTATACCTCTACGAAAATGAGTTTTGCAGTGTTTCACCAAAACCTTTTCCTGAAAACGCCAACTCCTTTGGACGGGAAAAATAAATGTAAACAGTGCCACACTCGGTTCTCAGCTGTTTGAACAACATTTCCCAGGGACAAAATTGTGCTGTTCCGATATTCAGGCTATTGGAATATGTGTTCCTAGGGTGTGAAGCACATTTCTCAATATTTCCCTAGTCTGGAGTTTTAAATCCTCAGTGCTACACTCCAATTTGTCCAGTGATTGAAGGTCATTCGTTGTGAATAGCCAACGTTACTACACCGTGACCGTAACCCTGTCCCTAACCCTCTGACACCAACGCTAAACCTATGCCTAACCTGAGCCTGAACCCTACCCAGCCCGAACCCTTATCGTAACCCTAACCCTAACCAGAACCCCAAGTCTCTAACCCGAACACCACAACGAACCTCGGTGACATCGTCACACCCAGCGGGTCCCCTGGCCAAAGCATGATCACCTGGGATCAATGGAACCTGCCCACGTGGCCCCTCCCCCCTTGGTGACATCATCACTTCCGCTTTCATGGCCTTAGCAGGCTTCTTTCAAAGACGCCAACTCATGGCCCTGAATTATAAATGTAACCAGTATCCACCTCGGTTCTATGTTCTTTGAGCACGATTTCCTTGTCAGGAAACAGTGCGTTACAGATATTAAGGCCCTTTCTTCCCGTATTCCTAGCGTCTGAAGCATTTTCTTAGATATTAACCTGGGTTATCATTGTGAATTATCCCGAGTTGGGGTCTCTCTCTTCCAGTGTCTCAAGCTCCTTCGTTGTGAATTCCAATTTGGTGAAACAGCGTTTATAACAAATATACCAGCACTTTAACCGTTATTACCACTTGAAAGTCTACCCTACCTTTCACAGCGCTTTGGTTACAGACTCTCAGTATTTCAAAATTCAGTAGAGATGTTCGGGTTCGAAAACGTATTCCAGGAGTTCTAGAGTCACTCTGACAAATCCCCCTGGTCCGTTGTTTTGAGCTCTGAGAGTTTTCTTTTTAACACGGGTGTCATACCGGCTTTTTAAAGGCACGTTAAAACACCGCTCGGAGAAGCCGAAAGCGGTTTGGCTCAGTGGATAGAGCGTCGGTCTGCGGACTGAAGGGTCCCGGGTTCGATTCCGGTCAAGGGCACGTCCATTGGTTGCGGGCACATCCCCGGCAGGGGGTGTTTGCAGGAGGAGGCAGCTGGTCGATATGTTTCCAGCTCTCTGTCCCTCTATTTTCCTCTCCGTACAAAGTCAATAAGATATATTAAAAAACAAACAAACAAACACAAAATAAACTACTTGGGACCCTAGCCCAACTACCATTTTGATTTCATAGTGTTCTCCATACTTTCATACTATTCTATACCTCTACGAAAATGAGTTTTGCAGTGTTTCACCAAAACCTTTTCCTGAAAACGCCAACTCCGTTGGACGGGAAAAATAAATGTAAACAGTGCCACACTCGGTTCTCAGCTGTTTGAACAACATTTCCCAGGGACAAAATTGTGCTGTTCCGATATTCAGGCTATTGGAATATGTGTTCCTAGGGTGTGAAGCACATTTCTCAATATTTCCCTAGTCTGGAGTTGTAAATCCGCAGTGCTACACTCCAATTTGTCCAGTGATTGAATGTCATTCGTTGTGAATAGCCAACGTTACTACACCGTGACCGTAACCCTGTCCCTAACCCTCTGACACCAACGCTAAACCTATGCCTAACCTGAGCCTGAACCCTACCCAGCCCGAACCCTTATCGTAACCCTAACCCTAGCCAGAACCCCAAATCTCTAACCGGAACACCACAAGGAACCTCGGTGACATCGTCACTCCCAGCGGGTCCCCTGGCCAAAGCATGATCACCTGGGATCAATGGAACCTGCCCACGTGGCCCCTCCCCCCTTGGTGACATCATCACTTCCGCTTTCATGGCCTTAGCAGGCTTCTTTCAAAGACGCCAACTCATGGCCCTGAATTATAAATGTAACCAGTATCCAACTCGGTTCTATGTTCTTTGAGCACGATTTCCTTGTCAGGAAACAGTGCGTTACAGATATTAAGGCCCTTTCTTCCCGTATTCCTAGCGTCTGAAGCACTTTCTTAGATATTAACCTGGGTTATCATTGTGAATTATCCCGAGTTGGGGTCTCTCTCTTCCAGTGTCTCAAGCTCCTTCGTTGTGAATTCCAATTTGGTGAAACAGCGTTTATAACAAATATACCAGCACTTTAACCGTTATTACCACTTGAAAGTCTACCCTACCTTTCACAGCGCTTTGGTTACAGACTCTCAGTATTTCAAAATTCAGTAGAGATGTTCGGGTTCGAAAACGTATTCCAGGAGTTCTAGAGTCACTCTGACACATCCCCCTGGTCCGTTGTTTTGAGCTCTGAGAGTTTTCTTTTTAACACGGGTGTCATACCGGCTTTTTAAAGGCACGTTAAAACACCGCTCTGAGAAGCCGAAAGCGGTTTGGCTCAGTGGATAGAGCGTCGGTCTGCGGACTGAAGGGTCCCGGGTTCGATTCCGGTCAAGGGCACGTCCATTGGTTGCGGGCACATCCCCGGCAGGGGGTGTTTGCAGGAGGAGGCAGCTGGTCGATATGTTTCCAGCTCTCTGTCCCTCTGCTTTCCTCTCCGTACAAAGTCAATAAGATATACTAAAAAACAAACAAACAAAGACAAAATACACTACTTGGGACCCTAGCCCAACTACCATTTTGATTTCATAGTGTTCTCCATACTTTCATACTATTCTATAGCTCTACGAAAATGAGTTTTGCAGTGTTTCACCAAAACCTTTTCCTGAAAACGCCAACTCCTTTGGACGGGAAAAATAAATGTAAACAGTGCCACACTCGGTTCTCAGCTGTTTGAACAACATTTCCCAGTGACAAAATTGTGCTGTTCAGATATTCAGGCTATTGGAATATGTGTTCCTAGTGTGTGAAGCACATTTCTCAATATTTCCCTAGTCTGTAGTTGTAAATCCGTAGTGCTACACTCCAATTTGTCCAGTGATTGAAGGTCATTCGTTGTGAATAGCCAACGTTACTACACCGTGACCGTAACCCTGTCCCTAACCCTCTGACACCAACGCTAAACCTATGCCTAACCTGAGCCTGAACCCTACCCAGCCCGAACCCTTATCGTAACCCTAACCCTAACCAGAACCCCAAGTCTCTAACCCGAACACCACAACGAACCTCGGTGACATCGTCACACCCAGCGGGTCCCCTGGCCAAAGCATGATCACCTGGGATCAATGGAACCTGTCCACGTGGCCCCTCCCCCCTTGGTGACATCATCACTTCCGCTTTCATGGCCTTAGCAGGCTTCTTTCAAAGACGCCAACTCATGGCCCTGAATTATAAATGTAACCAGTATCCACCTCGGTTCTATGTTCTTTGAGCACGATTTCCTTGTCAGGAAACAGTGCGTTACAGATATTAAGGCCCTTTCTTCCCGTATTCCTAGCGTCTGAAGCATTTTCTTAGATATTAACCTGGGTTATCATTGTGAATTATCCCGAGTTGGGGTCTCTCTCTTCCAGTGTCTCAAGCTCCTTCGTTGTGAATTCCAATTTGGTGAAACAGCGTTTATAACAAATATACCAGCACTTTAACCGTTATTACCACTTGAAAGTCTACCCTACCTTTCACAGCGCTTTGGTTACAGACTCTCAGTATTTCAAAATTCAGTAGAGATGTTCGGGTTCGAAAACGTATTCCAGGAGTTCTAGAGTCACTCTGACAAATCCCCCTGGTCCGTTGTTTTGAGCTCTGAGAGTTTTCTTTTTAACACGGGTGTCATACCGGCTTTTTAAAGGCACGTTAAAACACAGCTCGGAGAAGCCGAAAGCGGTTTGGCTCAGTGGATAGAGCGTCGGTCTGCGGACTGAAGGGTCCCGGGTTCGATTCCGGTCAAGGGCACGTCCATTGGTTGCGGGCACATCCCCGGCAGGGGGTGTTTGCAGGAGGAGGCAGCTGGTCGATATGTTTCCAGCTCTCTGTCCCTCTATTTTCCTCTCCGTACAAAGTCAATAAGATATATTAAAAAACAAACAAACAAACACAAAATAAACTACTTGGGACCCTAGCCCAACTACCATTTTGATTTCATAGTGTTCTCCATACTTTCATACTATTCTATACCTCTACGAAAATGAGTTTTGCAGTGTTTCACCAAAACCTTTTCCTGAAAACGCCAACTCCGTTGGACGGGAAAAATAAATGTAAACAGTGCCACACTCGGTTCTCAGCTGTTTGAACAACATTTCCCAGGGACAAAATTGTGCTGTTCCGATATTCAGGCTATTGGAATATGTGTTCCTAGGGTGTGAAGCACATTTCTCAATATTTCCCTAGTCTGGAGTTGTAAATCCGCAGTGCTACACTCCAATTTGTCCAGTGATTGAATGTAATTCGTTGTGAATAGCCAACGTTACTACACCGTGACCGTAACCCTGTCCCTAACCCTCTGACACCAACGCTAAACCTATGCCTAACCTGAGCCTGAACCCTACCCAGCCCGAACCCTTATCGTAACCCTAACCCTAGCCAGAACCCCAAATCTCTAACCGGAACACCACAAGGAACCTCGGTGACATCGTCACTCCCAGCGGGTCCCCTGGCCAAAGCATGATCACCTGGGATCAATGGAACCTGCCCACGTGGCCCCTCCCCCCTTGGTGACATCATCACTTCCGCTTTCATGGCCTTAGCAGGCTTCTTTCAAAGACGCCAACTCATGGCCCTGAATTATAAATGTAACCAGTATCCAACTCGGTTCTATGTTCTTTGAGCACGATTTCCTTGTCAGGAAACAGTGCGTTACAGATATTAAGGCCCTTTCTTCCCGTATTCCTAGCGTCTGAAGCACTTTCTTAGATATTAACCTGGGTTATCATTGTGAATTATCCCGAGTTGGGGTCTCTCTCTTCCAGTGTCTCAAGCTCCTTCGTTGTGAATTCCAATTTGGTGAAACAGCGTTTATAACAAATATACCAGCACTTTAACCGTTATTACCACTTGAAAGTCTACCCTACCTTTCACAGCGCTTTGGTTACAGACTCTCAGTATTTCAAAATTCAGTAGAGATGTTCGGGTTCGAAAACGTATTCCAGGAGTTCTAGAGTCACTCTGACACATCCCCCTGGTCCGTTGTTTTGAGCTCTGAGAGTTTTCTTTTTAACACGGGTGTCATACCGGCTTTTTAAAGGCACGTTAAAACACCGCTCGGAGAAGCCGAAAGCGGTTTGGCTCAGTGGATAGAGCGTCGGTCTGCGGACTGAAGGGTCCCGGGTTCGATTCCGGTCAAGGGCACGTCCATTGGTTGCGGGCACATCCCCGGCAGGGGGTGTTTGCAGGAGGAGGCAGCTGGTCGATATGTTTCCAGCTCTCTGTCCCTCTGCTTTCCTCTCCGTACAAAGTCAATAAGATATACTAAAAAACAAACAAACAAAGACAAAATACACTACTTGGGACCCTAGCCCAACTACCATTTTGATTTCATAGTGTTCTCCATACTTTCATACTATTCTATAGCTCTACGAAAATGAGTTTTGCAGTGTTTCACCAAAACCTTTTCCTGAAAACGCCAACTCCTTTGGACGGGAAAAATAAATGTAAACAGTGCCACACTCGGTTCTCAGCTGTTTGAACAACATTTCCCAGTGACAAAATTGTGCTGTTCAGATATTCAGGCTATTGGAATATGTGTTCCTAGTGTGTGAAGCACATTTCTCAATATTTCCCTAGTCTGTAGTTGTAAATCCGTAGTGCTACACTCCAATTTGTCCAGTGATTGAAGGTCATTCGTTGTGAATAGCCAACGTTACTACACCGTGACCGTAACCCTGTCCCTAACCCTCTGACCCCAACGCTAAACCTATGCCTAACCTGAGCCTGAACCCTACCCAGCCCGAACCCTTATCGTAACCCTAACCCTAGCCAGAACCCCAAGTCTCTAACCCGAACACCACAACGAACCTCGGTGACATAGTCACTCCCAGCGGGTCCCCTGGCCAAAGCATGATCACCTGGGATCAATGGAACCTGCCCACGTGGCCCCTCCCCCCTTGGTGACATCATCACTTCCGCTTTCATGGCCTTAGCAGGCTTCTTTCAAAGACGCCAACTCATGGCCCTGAATTATAAATGTAACCAGTATCCAACTCGGTTCTATGTTCTTTGAGCACGATTTCCTTGTCAGGAAACAGTGCGTTACAGATATTAAGGCCCTTTCTTCAGGTATTCCTAGCGTCTGAAGCACTTTCTTAGATATTAACCTGGGTTATCATTGTGAATTATGCCGAGTTGGGGTCTCTCTCTTCCAGTGTCTCAAGCTCCTTCGTTGTGAATTCCAATTTGGTGAAACAGCGTTTATAACAAATATACCAGCACTTTAACCGTTATTACCACTTGAAAGTCTACCCTACCTTTCACAGCGCTTTGGTTACAGACTCTCAGTATTTCAAAATTCAGTAGAGATGTTCGGGTTCGAAAACGTATTCCAGGAGTTCTAGAAACACTCTGATAAATCCCCCTGGTCCGTTGTTTTGAGCTCTGAGAGTTTTCTTTTTAACACGGGTGTCATACCGGCTTTTTAAAGGCACGTTAAAACACCGCTCGGAGAAGCCGAAAGCGGTTTGGCTCAGTGGATAGAGCGTCGGTCTGCGGACTGAAGGGTCCCGGGTTCGATTCCGGTCAAGGGCACGTCCATTGGTTGCGGGCACATCCCCGGCAGGGGGTGTTTGCAGGAGGAGGCAGCTGGTCGATATGTTTCCAGCTCTCTGTCCCTCTGCTTTCCTCTCCGTACAAAGTCAATAAGATATATTAAAAAACAAACAAACAAACACAAAATACACTACTTGGGACCCTAGCCCAACTACCATTTTGATTTCATAGTGTTCTCCATACTTTCATATTATTCTATAACTCTACGAAAATGAGTTTTGCAGTGTTTCACCAAAACCTTTTCCTGAAAACGCCAACTCCTTTGGACGGGAAAAATAAATGTAAACAGTGCCACACTCGGTTCTCAGCTGTTTGAACAACATTTCCCAGGGACAAAATTGTGCTGTTCCTATATTCAGGCTATTGGAATATGTGTTCCTAGTGTGTGAAGCACATTTCTCAATATTTCCCTAGTCTGGAGTTGTAAATCGGCAGTGCTACACTCCAATTTGTCCAGTGATTGAAGCTCATTCGTTGTGAATAGCCAACGTTACTACACCGTGACCGTAACCCTGTCCCTAACCCTCTGACACCAACGCTAAACCTATGCCTAACCTGAGCCTGAACCCTACCCAGCCCGAACCCTTATCGTAACCCTAACCCTAGCCAGAACCCCAAGTCTCTAACCCGAACACCACAACGAACCTCGGTGACATCGTCACTCCCAGCGGGTCCCCTGGCCAAAGCATGATCACCTGGGATCAATGGAACCTGCCCACGTGGCCCCTCCCCCCTTGGTGACATCATCACTTCCGCTTTCATGACCTTAGCAGGCTTCTTTCAAAGACGCCAACTCATGGCCCTGAATTATAAATGTAACCAGTATCCACCTCGGTTCTATGTTCTTTGAGCACGATTTCCTTGTCAGGAAACAGTGCGTTACAGATATTAAGGCCCTTTCTTCCCGTATTCCTAGCGTCTGAAGCACTTTCTTAGATATTAACCTGGGTTATCATTGTGAATTATCCCGAGTTGGGGTCTCTCTCTTCCAGTGTCTCAAGCTCCTTCGTTGTGAATTCCAATTTGGTGAAACAGCGTTTATAACAAATATACCAGCACTTTAACCGTTATTACCACTTGAAAGTCTACCCTACCTTTCACAGCGCTTTGGTTACAGACTCTCAGTATTTCAAAATTCAGTAGAGATGTTCGGGTTCGAAAACGTATTCCAGGAGTTCTAGAGTCACTCTGACACATCCCCCTGGTCCGTTGTTTTGAGCTCTGAGAGTTTTCTTTTTAACGCGGGTGTCATACCGGCTTTTTAAAGGCACGTTAAAACACCGCTCGGAGAAGCCGAAAGCGGTTTGGCTCAGTGGATAGAGCGTCGGTCTGCGGACTGAAGGGTCCCGGGTTCGATTCCGGTCAAGGGCACGTCCATTGGTTGCGGGCACATCCCCGGCAGGGGGTGTTTGCAGGAGGAGGCAGCTGGTCGATATGTTTCCAGCTCTCTGTCCCTCTGCTTTCCTCTCCGTACAAAGTCAATAAGATATATTAAAAAACAAACAAACACAAAATAAACTACTTGGAACCCTAGCCCAACTACCATTTTGATTTCATAGTGTTCTCCATACTTTCATACTATTCTATACCTCTACGAAAATGAGTTTTGCAGTGTTTCACCAAAACCTTTTCCTGAAAACGCCAACTCCTTTGGACGGGAAAAATAAATGTAAACAGTGCCACACTCGGTTCTCAGCTGTTTGAACAACATTTCCCAGGGACAAAATTGTGCTGTTCAGATATTCAGGCTATTGGAATATGTGTTCCTAGGGTGTGAAGCACATTTCTCAATATTTCCCTAGTCTGGAGTTTTAAATCCTCAGTGCTACACTCCAATTTGTCCAGTGATTGAAGGTCATTCGTTGTGAATAGCCAACGTTACTACACCGTGACCGTAACCCTGTCCCTAACCCTCTGACACCAACGCTAAACCTATGCCTAACCTGAGCCTGAACCCTACCCAGCCCGAACCCTTATCGTAACCCTAACCCTAACCAGAACCCCAAGTCTCTAACCCGAACACCACAACGAACCTCGGTGACATCGTCACACCCAGCGGGTCCCCTGGCCAAAGCATGATCACCTGGGATCAATGGAACCTGCCCACGTGGCCCCTCCCCCCTTGGTGACATCATCACTTCCGCTTTCATGGCCTTAGCAGGCTTCTTTCAAAGACGCCAACTCATGGCCCTGAATTATAAATGTAACCAGTATCCACCTCGGTTCTATGTTCTTTGAGCACGATTTCCTTGTCAGGAAACAGTGCGTTACAGATATTAAGGCCCTTTCTTCCTGTATTCCTAGCGTCTGAAGCACTTTCTTAGATATTAACCTGGGTTATCATTGTGAATTATCCCGAGTTGGGGTCTCTCTCTTCCAGTGTCTCAAGCTCCTTCGTTGTGAATTCCAATTTGGTGAAACAGCGTTTATAACAAATATACCAGCACTTTAACCGTTATTACCACTTGAAAGTCTACCCTACCTTTCACAGCGCTTTGGTTACAGACTCTCAGTATTTCAAAATTCAGTAGAGATGTTCGGGTTCGAAAACGTATTCCAGGAGTTCTAGAGTCACTCTGACACATCCCCCTGGTCCGTTGTTTTGAGCTCTGAGAGTTTTCTTTTTAACGCGGGTGTCATACCGGCTTTTTAAAGGCACGTTAAAACACCGCTCGATGAAGCCGAAAGCGGTTTGGCTCAGTGGATAGAGCGTCGGTCTGCGGACTGAAGGGTCCCGGGTTCGATTCCGGTCAAGGGCACGTCCATTGGTTGCGGGCACATCCCCGGCAGGGGGTGTTTGCAGGAGGAGGCAGCTGGTCGATATGTTTCCAGCTCTCTGTCCCTCTGCTTTCCTCTCCGTACAAAGTCAATGAGATATATTAAAAAACAAACAAACAAACACAAAATACACTACTTGGGACCCTAGCCCAACTACCATTTTGATTTCATAGTGTTCTCCATACTTTCATACTATTCTATACCTCTACGAAAATGAGTTTTGCAGTGTTTCACCAAAACCTTTTCCTGAAAACGCCAACTCCTTTGGACGGGAAAAATAAATGTAAACTGTGCCACACTCGGTTCTCAGCTGTTTGAACAACATTTCCCAGGGACAAAATTGTGCTGTTCCGATATTCAGGCTATTGGAATATGTGTTCCTAGGGTGTGAAGCACATTTCTCAATATTTCCCTAGTCTGGAGTTGTAAATCCGCAGTGCTACACTCCAATTTGTCCAGTGATTGAAGGTCATTCGTTGTGAATACCCAACGTTATTACACCGTGACCGTAACCCTGTCCCTAACCCTCTGACACCAACGCTAAACCTATGCCTAACCTGAGCCTGAACCCTACCCAGCCCGAACCCTTATCGTAACCCTAACCCTAGCCAGAACCCCAAGTCTCTAACCCGAACACCACAACGAACCTCGGTGACATCGTCACTCCCAGCGGGTCCCCTGGCCAAAGCATGATCACCTGGGATCAATGGAACCTGCCCACGTGGCCCCTCCCCCCTTGGTGACATCATCACTTCCGCTTTCATGGCCTTAGCAGGCTTCTTTCAAAGACGCCAACTCATGGCCCTGAATTATAAATGTAACCAGTATCCAACTCGGTTCTATGTTCTTTGAGCACGATTTCCTTGTCAGGAAACAGTGCGTTACAGATATTAAGGCCCTTTCTTCAGGTATTCCTAGCGTCTGAAGTACTTTCTTAGATATTAACCTGGGTTATCATTGTGAATTATCCCGAGTTGGGGTCTCTCTCTTCCAGTGTCTCAAGCACCTTCGTTGTGAATTCCAATTTGGTGAAACAGCGTTTATAACAAATATACCAGCACTTTAACCGTTATTACCACTTGAAAGTCTACCCTACCTTTCACAGCGCTTTGGTTACAGACTCTCAGTATTTCAAAATTCAGTAGAGATGTTCGTGTTCGGAAACATATTCCAGGAGTTCTAGAGTCACTCTGACAAATCCCCCTGGTCCGTTGTTTTGAGCTCTGAGAGTTTTCTTTTTAACACGGGTGTCATACCGGCTTTTTAAAGGCACGTTAAAACACCGCTCGGAGAAGCCGAAAGCGGTTTGGCTCAGTGGATAGAGCGTCGGTCTGCGGACTGAAGGGTCCCGGGTTCGATTCCGGTCAAGGGCACGTCCATTGGTTGCGGGCACATCCCCGGCAGGGGGTGTTTGCAGGAGGAGGCAGCTGGTCGATATGTTTCCAGCTCTCTGTCCCTCTGCTTTCCTCTCCGTACAAAGTCAATAAGATATATTAAAAAACAAACAAACAAACACAAAATAAACTACTTGGGACCCTAGCCCAACTACCATTTTGATTTCATAGTGTTCTCCATACTTTCATACTATTCTATACCTCTACGAAAATGAGTTTTGCAGTGTTTCACCAAAACCTTTTCCTGAAAACGCCAACTCCTTTGGATGGGAAAAATAAATGTAAACAGTGCCACACTCGGTTCTCAGCTGTTTGAACAACATTTCCCAGGGACAAAATTGTGCTGTTCCGATATTCAGGCTATTGGAATATGTGTTCCTAGGGTGTGAAGCACATTTCTCAATATTTCCCTAGTCTGGAGTTGTAAATCCGCAGTGCTACACTCCAATTTGTCCAGTGATTGAATGTCATTCGTTGTGAATAGCCAACGTTACTACACCGTGACCGTAACCCTGTCCCTAACCCTCTGACACCAACGCTAAACCTATGCCTAACCTGAGCCTGAACCCTACCCAGCCCGAACCCTTATCGTAACCCTAACCCTAGCCAGAACCCCAAGTCTCTAACCCGAACACCACAACGAACCTCGGTGACATCGTCACACCCAGCGGGTTTCCTGGCCAAAGCATGATCACCTGGGATCAATGGAACCTGCCCACGTGGCCCCTCCCCCCTTGGTGACATCATCACTTCCGCTTTCATGGCCTTAGCAGGCTTCTTTCAAAGACGCCAACTCATGGCCCTGAATTATAAATGTAACCAGTATCCAACTCGGTTCTATGTTCTTTGAGCACGATTTCCTTGTCAGGAAACAGTGCGTTACAGATATTAAGGCCCTTTCTTCCCGTATTCCTAGCGTCTGAAGCACTTTCTTAGATATTAACCTGGGTTATCATTGTGAATTATCCCGAGTTGGGGTCTCTCTCTTCCAGTGTCTCAAGCTCCTTCGTTGTGAATTCCAATTTGGTGAAACAGCGTTTATAACAAATATACCAGCACTTTAACCGTTATTACCACTTGAAAGTCTACCCTACCTTTCACAGCGCTTTGGTTACAGACTCTCAGTATTTCAAAATTCAGTAGAGATGTTCGGGTTCGAAAACGTATTCCAGGAGTTCTAGAGTCACTCTGACACATCCCCCTGGTCCGTTGTTTTGAGCTCTGAGAGTTTTCTTTTTAACACGGGTGTCATACCGGCTTTTTAAAGGCACGTTAAAACACCGCTCGGAGAAGCCGAAAGCGGTTTGGCTCAGTGGATAGAGCGTCGGTCTGCGGACTGAAGGGTCCCGGGTTCGATTCCGGTCAAGGGCACGTCCATTGGTTGCGGGCACATCCCCGGCAGGGGGTGTTTGCAGGAGGAGGCAGCTGGTCGATATGTTTCCAGCTCTCTGTCCCTCTGCTTTCCTCTCCGTACAAAGTCAATAAGATATACTAAAAAACAAACAAACAAAGACAAAATACACTACTTGGGACCCTAGCCCAACTACCATTTTGATTTCATAGTGTTCTCCATACTTTCATACTATTCTGTAGCTGTACGAAAATGAGTTTTGCAGTGTTTCACCAAAACCTTTTCCTGAAAACGCCAACTCCTTTGGACGGGAAAAATAAATGTAAACAGTGCCACACTCGGTTCTCAGCTGTTTGAACAACATTTCCCAGTGACAAAATTGTGCTGTTCAGATATTCAGGCTATTGGAATATGTGTTCCTAGTGTGTGAAGCACATTTCTCAATATTTCCCTAGTCTGTAGTTGTAAATCCGTAGTGCTACACTCCAATTTGTCCAGTGATTGAAGGTCATTCGTTGTGAATAGCCAACGTTACTACACCGTGACCGTAACCCTGTCCCTAACCCTCTGACCCCAACGCTAAACCTATGCCTAACCTGAGCCTGAACCCTACCCAGCCCGAACCCTTATCGTAACCCTAACCCTAGCCAGAACCCCAAGTCTCTAACCCGAACACCACAACGAACCTCGGTGACATAGTCACTCCCAGCGGGTCCCCTGGCCAAAGCATGATCACCTGGGATCAATGGAACCTGCCCACGTGGCCCCTCCCCCCTTGGTGACATCATCACTTCCGCTTTCATGGCCTTAGCAGGCTTCTTTCAAAGATGCCAACTCATGGCCCTGAATTATAAATGTAACCAGTATCCACCTCGGTTCTATGTTCTTTGAGCACGATTTCCTTGTCAGGAAACAGTGCGTTACAGATATTAAGGCCCTTTCTTCAGGTATTCCTAGCGTCTGAAGCACTTTCTTAGATATTAACCTGGGTTATCATTGTGAATTATGCCGAGTTGGGGTCTCTCTCTTCCAGTGTCTCAAGCTCCTTCGTTGTGAATTCCAATTTGGTGAAACAGCGTTTATAACAAATATACCAGCACTTTAACCGTTATTACCACTTGAAAGTCTACCCTACCTTTCACAGCGCTTTGGTTACAGACTCTCAGTATTTCAAAATTCAGTAGAGATGTTCGGGTTCGAAAACGTATTCCAGGAGTTCTAGAAACACTCTGACAAATCCCCCTGGTCCGTTGTTTTGAGCTCTGAGAGTTTTCTTTTTAACACGGGTGTCATACCGGCTTTTTAAAGGCACGTTAAAACACCGCTCGGAGAAGCCGAAAGCGGTTTGGCTCAGTGGATAGAGCGTCGGTCTGCGGACTGAAGGGTCCCGGGTTCGATTCCGGTCAAGGGCACGTCCATTGGTTGCGGGCACATCCCCGGCAGGGGGTGTTTGCAGGAGGAGGCAGCTGGTCGATATGTTTCCAGCTCTCTGTCCCTCTGCTTTCCTCTCCGTACAAAGTCAATAAGATATATTAAAAAACAAACAAACAAACACAAAATACACTACTTGGGACCCTAGCCCAACTACCATTTTGATTTCATAGTGTTCTCCATACTTTCATATTATTCTATACCTCTACGAAAATGAGTTTTGCAGTGTTTCACCAAAACCTTTTCCTGAAAACGCCAACTCCTTTGGACGGGAAAAATAAATGTAAACAGTGCCACACTCGGTTCTCAGCTGTTTGAACAACATTTCCCAGGGACAAAATTGTGCTGTTCCTATATTCAGGCTATTGGAATATGTGTTCCTAGTGTGTGAAGCACATTTCTCAATATTTCCCTAGTCTGGAGTTGTAAATCGGCAGTGCTACACTCCAATTTGTCCAGTGATTGAAGCTCATTCGTTGTGAATAGCCAACGTTACTACACCGTGACCGTAACCCTGTCCCTAACCCTCTGACACCAACGCTAAACCTATGCCTAACCTGAGCCTGAACCCTACCCAGCCCGAACCCTTATCGTAACCCTAACCCTAACCAGAACCCCAAGTCTCTAACCCGAACACCACAACGAACCCCGGTGACATCGTCACACCCAGCGGGTCCCCTGGCCAAAGCATGATCACCTGGGATCAATGGAACCTGCCCACGTGGCCCCTCCCCCCTTGGTGACATCATCACTTCCGCTTTCATGGCCTTAGCAGGCTTCTTTCAAAGACGCCAACTCATGGCCCTGAATTATAAATGTAACCAGTATCCACCTCGGTTCTATGTTCTTTGAGCACGATTTCCTTGTCAGGAAACAGTGCGTTACAGATATTAAGGCCCTTTCTTCCCGTATTCCTAGCGTCTGAAGCATTTTCTTAGATATTAACCTGGGTTATCATTGTGAATTATCCCGAGTTGGGGTCTCTCTCTTCCAGTGTCTCAAGCTCCTTCGTTGTGAATTCCAATTTGGTGAAACAGCGTTTATAACAAATATACCAGCACTTTAACCGTTATTACCACTTGAAAGTCTACCCTACCTTTCACAGCGCTTTGGTTACAGACTCTCAGTATTTCAAAATTCAGTAGAGATGTTCGGGTTCGAAAACGTATTCCAGGAGTTCTAGAGTCACTCTGACAAATCCCCCTGGTCCGTTGTTTTGAGCTCTGAGAGTTTTCTTTTTAACACGGGTGTCATACCGGCTTTTTAAAGGCACGTTAAAACACCGCTCGGAGAAGCCGAAAGCGGTTTGGCTCAGTGGATAGAGCGTCGGTCTGCGGACTGAAGGGTCCCGGGTTCGATTCCGGTCAAGGGCACGTCCATTGGTTGCGGGCACATCTCCGGCAGGGGGTGTTTGCAGGAGGAGGCAGCTGGTCGATATGTTTCCAGCTCTCTGTCCCTCTATTTTCCTCTCCGTACAAAGTCAATAAGATATATTAAAAAACAAACAAACAAACACAAAATAAACTACTTGGGACCCTAGCCCAACTACCATTTTGATTTCATAGTGTTCTCCATACTTTCATACTATTCTATACCTCTACGAAAATGAGTTTTGCAGTGTTTCACCAAAACCTTTTCCTGAAAACGCCAACTCCGTTGGACGGGAAAAATAAATGTAAACAGTGCCACACTCGGTTCTCAGCTGTTTGAACAACATTTCCCAGGGACAAAATTGTGCTGTTCCGATATTCAGGCTATTGGAATATGTGTTCCTAGGGTGTGAAGCACATTTCTCAATATTTCCCTAGTCTGGAGTTGTAAATCCGCAGTGCTACACTCCAATTTGTCCAGTGATTGAATGTCATTCGTTGTGAATAGCCAACGTTACTACACCGTGACCGTAACCCTGTCCCTAACCCTCTGACACCAACGCTAAACCTATGCCTAACCTGAGCCTGAACCCTACCCAGCCCGAACCCTTATCGTAACCCTAACCCTAGCCAGAACCCCAAATCTCTAACCGGAACACCACAAGGAACCTCGGTGACATCGTCACTCCCAGCGGGTCCCCTGGCCAAAGCATGATCACCTGGGATCAATGGAACCTGCCCACGTGGCCCCTCCCCCCTTGGTGACATCATCACTTCCGCTTTCATGGCCTTAGCAGGCTTCTTTCAAAGACGCCAACTCATGGCCCTGAATTATAAATGTAACCAGTATCCAACTCGGTTCTATGTTCTTTGAGCACGATTTCCTTGTCAGGAAACAGTGCGTTACAGATATTAAGGCCCTTTCTTCCCGTATTCCTAGCGTCTGAAGCACTTTCTTAGATATTAACCTGGGTTATCATTGTGAATTATCCCGAGTTGGGGTCTCTCTCTTCCAGTGTCTCAAGCTCCTTCGTTGTGAATTCCAATTTGGTGAAACAGCGTTTATAACAAATATACCAGCACTTTAACCGTTATTACCACTTGAAAGTCTACCCTACCTTTCACAGCGCTTTGGTTACAGACTCTCAGTATTTCAAAATTCAGTAGAGATGTTCGGGTTCGAAAACGTATTCCAGGAGTTCTAGAGTCACTCTGACACATCCCCCTGGTCCGTTGTTTTGAGCTCTGAGAGTTTTCTTTTTAACACGGGTGTCATACCGGCTTTTTAAAGGCACGTTAAAACACCGCTCGGAGAAGCCGAAAGCGGTTTGGCTCAGTGGATAGAGCGTCGGTCTGCGGACTGAAGGGTCCCGGGTTCGATTCCGGTCAAGGGCACGTCCATTGGTTGCGGGCACATCCCCGGCAGGGGGTGTTTGCAGGAGGAGGCAGCTGGTCGATATGTTTCCAGCTCTCTGTCCCTCTGCTTTCCTCTCCGTACAAAGTCAATAAGATATACTAAAAAACAAACAAACAAAGACAAAATACACTACTTGGGACCCTAGCCCAACTACCATTTTGATTTCATAGTGTTCTCCATACTTTCATACTATTCTATAGCTCTACGAAAATGAGTTTTGCAGTGTTTCACCAAAACCTTTTCCTGAAAACGCCAACTCCTTTGGACGGGAAAAATAAATGTAAACAGTGCCACACTCGGTTCTCAGCTGTTTGAACAACATTTCCCAGTGACAAAATTGTGCTGTTCAGATATTCAGGCTATTGGAATATGTGTTCCTAGTGTGTGAAGCACATTTCTCAATATTTCCCTAGTCTGTAGTTGTAAATCCGTAGTGCTACACTCCAATTTGTCCAGTGATTGAAGGTCATTCGTTGTGAATAGCCAACGTTACTACACCGTGACCGTAACCCTGTCCCTAACCCTCTGACCCCAACGCTAAACCTATGCCTAACCTGAGCCTGAACCCTACCCAGCCCGAACCCTTATCGTAACCCTAACCCTAGCCAGAACCCCAAGTCTCTAACCCGAACACCACAACGAACCTCGGTGACATAGTCACTCCCAGCGGGTCCCCTGGCCAAAGCATGATCACCTGGGATCAATGGAACCTGCCCACGTGGCCCCTCCCCCCTTGGTGACATCATCACTTCCGCTTTCATGGCCTTAGCAGGCTTCTTTCAAAGACGCCAACTCATGGCCCTGAATTATAAATGTAACCAGTATCCAACTCGGTTCTATGTTCTTTGAGCACGATTTCCTTGTCAGGAAACAGTGCGTTACAGATATTAAGGCCCTTTCTTCAGGTATTCCTAGCGTCTGAAGCACTTTCTTAGATATTAACCTGGGTTATCATTGTGAATTATGCCGAGTTGGGGTCTCTCTCTTCCAGTGTCTCAAGCTCCTTCGTTGTGAATTCCAATTTGGTGAAACAGCGTTTATAACAAATATACCAGCACTTTAACCGTTATTACCACTTGAAAGTCTACCCTACCTTTCACAGCGCTTTGGTTACAGACTCTCAGTATTTCAAAATTCAGTAGAGATGTTCGGGTTCGAAAACGTATTCCAGGAGTTCTAGAAACACTCTGACAAATCCCCCTGGTCCGTTGTTTTGAGCTCTGAGAGTTTTCTTTTTAACACGGGTGTCATACCGGCTTTTTAAAGGCACGTTAAAACACCGCTCGGAGAAGCCGAAAGCGGTTTGGCTCAGTGGATAGAGCGTCGGTCTGCGGACTGAAGGGTCCCGGGTTCGATTCCGGTCAAGGGCACGTCCATTGGTTGCGGGCACATCCCCGGCAGGGGGTGTTTGCAGGAGGAGGCAGCTGGTCGATATGTTTCCAGCTCTCTGTCCCTCTGCTTTCCTCTCCGTACAAAGTCAATAAGATATATTAAAAAACAAACAAACAAACACAAAATACACTACTTGGGACCCTAGCCCAACTACCATTTTGATTTCATAGTGTTCTCCATACTTTCATATTATTCTATACCTCTACGAAAATGAGTTTTGCAGTGTTTCACCAAAACCTTTTCCTGAAAACGCCAACTCCTTTGGACGGGAAAAATAAATGTAAACAGTGCCACACTCGGTTCTCAGCTGTTTGAACAACATTTCCCAGGGACAAAATTGTGCTGTTCCTATATTCAGGCTATTGGAATATGTGTTCCTAGTGTGTGAAGCACATTTCTCAATATTTCCCTAGTCTGGAGTTGTAAATCGGCAGTGCTACACTCCAATTTGTCCAGTGATTGAAGCTCATTCGTTGTGAATAGCCAACGTTACTACACCGTGACCGTAACCCTGTCCCTAACCCTCTGACACCAACGCTAAACCTATGCCTAACCTGAGCCTGAACCCTACCCAGCCCGAACCCTTATCGTAACCCTAACCCTAGCCAGAACCCCAAGTCTCTAACCCGAACACCACAACGAACCTCGGTGACATCGTCACTCCCAGCGGGTCCCCTGGCCAAAGCATGATCACCTGGGATCAATGGAACCTGCCCACGTGGCCCCTCCCCCCTTGGTGACATCATCACTTCCGCTTTCATGACCTTAGCAGGCTTCTTTCAAAGACGCCAACTCATGGCCCTGAATTATAAATGTAACCAGTATCCACCTCGGTTCTATGTTCTTTGAGCACGATTTCCTTGTCAGGAAACAGTGCGTTACAGATATTAAGGCCCTTTCTTCCCGTATTCCTAGCGTCTGAAGCACTTTCTTAGATATTAACCTGGGTTATCATTGTGAATTATCCCGAGTTGGGGTCTCTCTCTTCCAGTGTCTCAAGCTCCTTCGTTATGAATTCCAATTTGGTGAAACAGCGTTTATAACAAATATACCAGCACTTTAACCGTTATTACCACTTGAAAGTCTACCCTACCTTTCACAGCGCTTTGGTTACAGACTCTCAGTATTTCAAAATTCAGTAGAGATGTTCGGGTTCGAAAACGTATTCCAGGAGTTCTAGAGTCACTCTGACACATCCCCCTGGTCCGTTGTTTTGAGCTCTGAGAGTTTTCTTTTTAACGCGGGTGTCATACCGGCTTTTTAAAGGCACGTTAAAACACCGCTCGGAGAAGCCGAAAGCGGTTTGGCTCAGTGGATAGAGCGTCGGTCTGCGGACTGAAGGGTCCCGGGTTCGATTCCGGTCAAGGGCACGTCCATTGGTTGCGGGCACATCCCCGGCAGGGGGTGTTTGCAGGAGGAGGCAGCTGGTCGATATGTTTCCAGCTCTCTGTCCCTCTGCTTTCCTCTCCGTACAAAGTCAATAAGATATATTAAAAAACAAACAAACACAAAATAAACTACTTGGAACCCTAGCCCAACTACCATTTTGATTTCATAGTGTTCTCCATACTTTCATACTATTCTATACCTCTACGAAAATGAGTTTTGCAGTGTTTCACCAAAACCTTTTCCTGAAAACGCCAACTCCTTTGGACGGGAAAAATAAATGTAAACAGTGCCACACTCGGTTCTCAGCTGTTTGAACAACATTTCCCAGGGACAAAATTGTGCTGTTCAGATATTCAGGCTATTGGAATATGTGTTCCTAGGGTGTGAAGCACATTTCTCAATATTTCCCTAGTCTGGAGTTTTAAATCCTCAGTGCTACACTCCAATTTGTCCAGTGATTGAAGGTCATTCGTTGTGAATAGCCAACGTTACTACACCGTGACCGTAACCCTGTCCCTAACCCTCTGACACCAACGCTAAACCTATGCCTAACCTGAGCCTGAACCCTACCCAGCCCGAACCCTTATCGTAACCCTAACCCTAACCAGAACCCCAAGTCTCTAACCCGAACACCACAACGAACCTCGGTGACATCGTCACACCCAGCGGGTCCCCTGGCCAAAGCATGATCACCTGGGATCAATGGAACCTGCCCACGTGGCCCCTCCCCCCTTGGTGACATCATCACTTCCGCTTTCATGGCCTTAGCAGGCTTCTTTCAAAGACGCCAACTCATGGCCCTGAATTATAAATGTAACCAGTATCCACCTCGGTTCTATGTTCTTTGAGCACGATTTCCTTGTCAGGAAACAGTGCGTTACAGATATTAAGGCCCTTTCTTCCTGTATTCCTAGCGTCTGAAGCACTTTCTTAGATATTAACCTGGGTTATCATTGTGAATTATCCCGAGTTGGGGTCTCTCTCTTCCAGTGTCTCAAGCTCCTTCGTTGTGAATTCCAATTTGGTGAAACAGCGTTTATAACAAATATACCAGCACTTTAACCGTTATTACCACTTGAAAGTCTACCCTACCTTTCACAGCGCTTTGGTTACAGACTCTCAGTATTTCAAAATTCAGTAGAGATGTTCGGGTTCGAAAACGTATTCCAGGAGTTCTAGAGTCACTCTGACACATCCCCCTGGTCCGTTGTTTTGAGCTCTGAGAGTTTTCTTTTTAACGCGGGTGTCATACCGGCTTTTTAAAGGCACGTTAAAACACCGCTCGATGAAGCCGAAAGCGGTTTGGCTCAGTGGATAGAGCGTCGGTCTGCGGACTGAAGGGTCCCGGGTTCGATTCCGGTCAAGGGCACGTCCATTGGTTGCGGGCACATCCCCGGCAGGGGGTGTTTGCAGGAGGAGGCAGCTGGTCGATATGTTTCCAGCTCTCTGTCCCTCTGCTTTCCTCTCCGTACAAAGTCAATGAGATATATTAAAAAACAAACAAACACAAAATAAACTACTTGGGACCCTAGCCCAACTACCATTTTGATTTCATAGTGTTCTCCATACTTTCATACTATTCTATACCTCTACGAAAATGAGTTTTGCAGTGTTTCACCAAAACCTTTTCCTGAAAACGCCAACTCCTTTGGACGGGAAAAATAAATGTAAACTGTGCCACACTCGGTTCTCAGCTGTTTGAACAACATTTCCCAGGGACAAAATTGTGCTGTTCCGATATTCAGGCTATTGGAATATGTGTTCCTAGGGTGTGAAGCACATTTCTCAATATTTCCCTAGTCTGGAGTTGTAAATCCGCAGTGCTACACTCCAATTTGTCCAGTGATTGAAGGTCATTCGTTGTGAATACCCAACGTTATTACACCGTGACCGTAACCCTGTCCCTAACCCTCTGACACCAACGCTAAACCTATGCCTAACCTGAGCCTGAACCCTACCCAGCCCGAACCCTTATCGTAACCCTAACCCTAGCCAGAACCCCAAGTCTCTAACCCGAACACCACAACGAACCTCGGTGACATCGTCACTCCCAGCGGGTCCCCTGGCCAAAGCATGATCACCTGGGATCAATGGAACCTGCCCACGTGGCCCCTCCCCCCTTGGTGACATCATCACTTCCGCTTTCATGGCCTTAGCAGGCTTCTTTCAAAGACGCCAACTCATGACCCTGAATTATAAATGTAACCAGTATCCAACTCGGTTCTATGTTCTTTGAGCACGATTTCCTTGTCAGGAAACAGTGCGTTACAGATATTAAGGCCCTTTCTTCAGGTATTCCTAGCGTCTGAAGTACTTTCTTAGATATTAACCTGGGTTATCATTGTGAATTATCCCGAGTTGGGGTCTCTCTCTTCCAGTGTCTCAAGCACCTTCGTTGTGAATTCCAATTTGGTGAAACAGCGTTTATAACAAATATACCAGCACTTTAACCGTTATTACCACTTGAAAGTCTACCCTACCTTTCACAGCGCTTTGGTTACAGACTCTCAGTATTTCAAAATTCAGTAGAGATGTTCGTGTTCGGAAACATATTCCAGGAGTTCTAGAGTCACTCTGACAAATCCCCCTGGTCCGTTGTTTTGAGCTCTGAGAGTTTTCTTTTTAACACGGGTGTCATACCGGCTTTTTAAAGGCACGTTAAAACACCGCTCGGAGAAGCCGAAAGCGGTTTGGCTCAGTGGATAGAGCGTCGGTCTGCGGACTGAAGGGTCCCGGGTTCGATTCCGGTCAAGGGCACGTCCATTGGTTGCGGGCACATCCCCGGCAGGGGGTGTTTGCAGGAGGAGGCAGCTGGTCGATATGTTTCCAGCTCTCTGTCCCTCTGCTTTCCTCTCCGTACAAAGTCAATAAGATATATTAAAAAACAAACAAACAAACACAAAATAAACTACTTGGGACCCTAGCCCAACTACCATTTTGATTTCATAGTGTTCTCCATACTTTCATACTATTCTATAGCTCTACGAAAATGAGTTTTGCAGTGTTTCACCAAAACCTTTTCCTGAAAACGCCAACTCCTTTGGATGGGAAAAATAAATGTAAACAGTGCCACACTCGGTTCTCAGCTGTTTGAACAACATTTCCCAGGGACAAAATTGTGCTGTTCCGATATTCAGGCTATTGGAATATGTGTTCCTAGGGTGTGAAGCACATTTCTCAATATTTCCCTAGTCTGGAGTTGTAAATCCGCAGTGCTACACTCCAATTTGTCCAGTGATTGAATGTCATTCGTTGTGAATAGCCAACGTTACTACACCGTGACCGTAACCCTGTCCCTAACCCTCTGACACCAACGCTAAACCTATGCCTAACCTGAGCCTGAACCCTACCCAGCCCGAACCCTTATCGTAACCCTAACCCTAGCCAGAACCCCAAGTCTCTAACCCGAACACCACAACGAACCTCGGTGACATCGTCACACCCAGCGGGTTTCCTGGCCAAAGCATGATCACCTGGGATCAATGGAACCTGCCCACGTGGCCCCTCCCCCCTTGGTGACATCATCACTTCCGCTTTCATGGCCTTAGCAGGCTTCTTTCAAAGACGCCAACTCATGGCCCTGAATTATAAATGTAACCAGTATCCAACTCGGTTCTATGTTCTTTGAGCACGATTTCCTTGTCAGGAAACAGTGTGTTACAGATATTAAGGCCCTTTCTTCCACGTATTCCTAGCGTCTGAAGCACTTTCTTAGATATTAACCTGGGTTATCATTGTGAATTATCCCGAGTTGGGGTCTCTCAATTCCAGTGTCTCAAGCTCCTTCGTTGTGAATTCCAATTTGGTGAAACAGCGTTTATAACAAATATACCAGCACTTTAACCGTTATTACCACTTGAAAGTCTACCCTACCTTTCACAGCGCTTTGGTTACAGACTCTCAGTATTTCAAAATTCAGTAGAGATGTTCGGGTTCGAAAACGTATTCCAGGAGTTCTAGAGTCACTCTGACACATCCCCCTGGTCCGTTGGTTTGAGCTCTGAGAGTTTTCTTTTTAACACGGGTGTCATACCGGCTTTTTAAAAGCACGTTAAAACACCCCTCGGAGAAGGCGAAAGCGGTTTGGCTCAGTGGATAGAGCGTCGGTCTGCGGACTGAAGGGTCCCGGGTTCGATTCCGGTCAAGGGCACGTCCATTGGTTGCGGGCACATCCCCGGCAGGGGGTGTTTGCAGGAGGAGGCAGCTGGTCGTTATGTTTCCAGCTCTCTGTCCCTCTGCTTTCCTCTCCGTACAAAGTCAATAAGATATATTAAAAAACAAACAAACAAACACAAAATACACTACTTGGGACCCTAGCCCAACTACCATTTTGATTTCATAGTGTTCTCCATACTTTCATACTATTCTATAGCTCTACGAAAATGAGTTTTGCAGTGTTTCACCAAAACCTTTTCCTGAAAACGCCAACTCCTTTGGACGGGAAAAATAAATGTAAACAGTGCCACACTCGGTTCTCAGCTGTTTGAACAACATTTCCCAGGGACAAAATTGTGCTGTTCAGATATTCAGGCTATTGGAATATGTGTTCCTAGTGTGTGAAGCACATTTCTCAATATTTCCCTAGTCTGGAGTTGTAAATCCTCAGTGCTACACTCCAATTTGTCCAGTGATTGAAGCTCATTCGTTGTGAATAGCCAACGTTACTACACCGTGACCGTAACCCTGTCCCTAACCCTCTGACCCCAACGCTAAACCTATGCCTAACCTGAGCCTGAACCCTACCCAGCCCGAACCCTTATCGTAACCCTAACCCTAGCCAGAACCCCAAGTCTCTAACCCGAACACCACAACGAACCTCGGTGACATCGTCACTCCCAGCGGGTCCCCTGGCCAAAGCATGATCACCTGGGATCAATGGAACCTGCCCACGTGGCCCCTCCCCCCTTGGTGACATCATCACTTCCGCTTTCATGGCCTTAGCAGGCTTCTTTCAAAGATGCCAACTCATGGCCCTGAATTATAAATGTAACCAGTATCTACCTCGGTTCTATGTTCTTTGAGCACGATTTCCTTGTCAGGAAACAGTGCGTTACAGATATTAAGGCCCTTTCTTCCCATATTCCTAGCGTCTGAAGCACTTTCTTAGATATTAACCTGGGTTATCATTGTGAATTATCCCGAGTTGGGGTCTCTCTCTTCCAGTGTCTCAAGCTCCTTCGTTGTGAATTCCAATTTGGTGAAACAGCGTTTATAACAAATATACCAGCACTTTAACCGTTATTACCACTTGAAAGTCTACCCTACCTTTCACAGCGCTTTGGTTACAGACTCTCAGTATTTCAAAATTCAGTAGAGATGTTCGGGTTCGAAAACGTATTCCAGGAGTTCTAGAGTCACTCTGACACATCCCCCTGGTCCGTTGTTTTGAGCTCTGAGAGTTTTCTTTTTAACGCGGGTGTCATACCGGCTTTTTAAAGGCACGTTAAAACACCGCTCGGAGAAGCCGAAACCGGTTTGTCTCAGTGGATAGAGCGTCGGTCTGCGGACTGAAGGGTCCCGGGTTCGATTCCGGTCAAGGGCACGTCCATTGGTTGCGGGCACATCCCCGGCAGGGGGTGTTTGCAGGAGGAGGCAGCTGGTCGATATGTTTCCAGCTCTCTGTCCCTCTGCTTTCCTCTCCGTACAAAGTCAATAAGATATATTACAAAACAAACAAACAAACACAAAATACACTACTTGGGACCCTAGCCCAACTACCATTTTGATTTCATAGTGTTCTCCATACTTTCATACTATTCTATACCTCTATGAAAATGAGTTTTGCAGTGTTTCACCAAAACCTTTTCCTGAAAACGCCAACTCCTTTGGACGGGAAAAATAAATGTAAACAGTGCCACACTCGGTTCTCAGCTGTTTGAACAACATTTCCCAGGGACAAAATTGTGCTGTTCCTATATTCAGGCTATTGGAATATGTGTTCCTAGGGTGTGAAGCACATTTCTCAATATTTCCCTAGTCTGGAGTTGTAAATCGGCAGTGCTACACTCCAATTTGTCCTGTGATTGAAGCTCATTCGTTGTGAATAGCCAACGTTACTACACCGTGACCGTAACCCTGTCCCTAACCCTCTGACACCAACGCTAAACCTATGCCTAACCTGAGCCTGAACCCTACCCAGCCCGAACCCTTATCGTAACCCTAACCCTAGCCAGAACCCCAAGTCTCTAACCCGAACACCACAACGAACCTCGGTGACATCGTCACTCCCAGCGGGTCCCCTGGCCAAAGCATGATCACCTGGGATCAATGGAACCTGCCCACGTGGCCCCTCCCCCCTTGGTGACATCATCACTTCCGCTTTCATGGCCTTAGCAGGCTTCTTTCAAAGACGCCAACTCATGGCCCTGAATTATAAATGTAACCAGTATCCACCTCGGTTCTATGTTCTCTGAGCACGATTTCCTTGTCAGGAAACAGTGCGTTACAGATATTAAGGCCCTTTCTTCCCGTATTCCTAGCGTCTGAAGCACTTTCTTAGATATTAACCTGGGTTATCATTGTGAATTATCCCGAGTTGGGGTCTCTCTCTTCCAGTGTCTCAAGCTCCTTCGTTGTGAATTCCAATTTGGTGAAACAGCGTTTATAACAAATATACCAGCACTTTAACCGTTATTACCACTTGAAAGTCTACCCTACCTTTCACAGCGCTTTGGTTACAGACTCTCAGTATTTCAAAATTCAGTAGAGATGTTCGGGTTCGAAAACGTATTCCAGGAGTTCTAGAGTCACTCTGACACATCCCCCTGGTCCGTTGTTTTGAGCTCTGAGAGTTTTCTTTTTAACACGGGTGTCATAACGGCTTTTTAAAGGCACGTTAAAACACCGCTCGGAGAAGCCGAAAGCGGTTTGGCTCAGTGGATAGAGCGTCGGTCTGCGGACTGAAGGGTCCCGGGTTCGATTCCGGTCAAGGGCACGTCCATTGGTTGCGGGCACATCCCCGGCAGGGGGTGTTTGCAGGAGGAGGCAGCTGGTCGATATGTTTCCCGCTCTCTGTCCCTCTGCTTTCCTCTCCGTACAAAGTCAATAAGATATACTAAAAAACAAACAAACAAACACAAAATACACTACTTGGGACCCTAGCCCAAGTACCATTTTGATTTCATAGTGTTCTCCATACTTTCATACTATTCTATAGCTCTACGAAAATGAGTTTTGCAGTGTTTCACCAAAACCTTTTCCTGAAAACGCCAACTCCTTTGGACGGGAAAAATAAATGTAAACAGTGCCACACTCGGTTCTCAGCTGTTTGAACAACATTTCCCAGGGACAAAATTGTGCTGTTCCGATATTCAGGCTATTGGAATATGTGTTCCTAGTGTGTGAAGCACATTTCTCAATATTTCCCAAGTCTGGAGTTGTAAATCCGCAGTGCTACACTCCAATTTGTCCAGTGATTGAAGCTCATTCGTTGTGAATAGCCAACGTTACTACAACGTGACCGTAACCCTGTCCCTAACCCTCTGACCCCAACGCTAAACCTATGCCTAACCTGAGCCTGAACCCTACCCAGCCCGAACCCTTATCGTAACCCTAACCCTAGCCAGAACCCCAAGTCTCTAACCCGAACACCACAACGAACCTCGGTGACATCGTCACTCCCAGCGGGTCCCCTGGCCAAAGCTTGATCACCTGGGATCAATGGAACCTGCCCACGTGGCCCCTCCCCCCTTGGTGACATCATCACTTCCGCTTTCATGGCCTTAGCAGGCTTCTTTCAAAGACGCCAACTCATGGCCCTGAATTATAAATGTAACCAGTATCCACCTCGGTTCTATGTTCTTTGAGCACGATTTCCTTGTCCGGAAACAGTGCGTTACAGATATTAAGGCCCTTTCTTCCCGTATTCCTAGCGTCTGAAGCACTTTCTTAGATATTAACCTGGGTTATCATTGTGAATTATCCCGAGTTGGGGTCTCTCTCTTCCAGTGTCTCAAGCTCCTTCGTTGTGAATTCCAATTTGGTGAAACAGCGTTTATAACAAATATACCAGCACTTTAACCGTTATTACCACTTGAAAGTCTACCCTACCTTTCACAGCGCTTTGGTTACAGACTCTCAGTATTTCAAAATTCAGTAGAGATGTTCGGGTTCGAAAACGTATTCCAGGAGTTCTAGAGTCACTCTGACACATCCCCCTGGTCCGTTGTTTTGAGCTCTGAGAGTTTTCTTTTTAACACGGGTGTCATACCGGCTTTTTAAAGGCACGTTAAAACACCGCTCGGAGAAGCCGAAAGCGGTTTGGCTCAGTGGATAGAGCGTCGGTCTGCGGACTGAAGGGTCCCGGGTTCGATTCCGGTCAAGGGCACGTCCATTGGTTGCGGGCACATCCCCGGCAGGGGGTGTTTGCAGGAGGAGGCAGCTGGTCGATATGTTTCCAGCTCTCTGTCCCTCTGCTTTCCTCTCCGTACAAAGTCAATAAGATATATTAAAAAACAAACAAACAAACACAAAATACACTACTTGGGACCCTAGCCCAACTACCATTTTGATTTCATAGTGTTCTCCATACTTTCATACTATTCTATAGCTCTACGAAAATGAGTTTTGCAGTGTTTCACCAAAACCTTTTCCTGAAAACGCCAACTCCTTTGGACGGGAAAAATAAATGTAAACAGTGCCACACTCGGTTCTCAGCTGTTTGAACAACATTTCCCAGGGACAAAATTGTGCTGTTCCTATATTCAGGCTATTGGAATATGTGTTCCTAGTGTGTGAAGCACATTTCTCAATATTTCCCTAGTCTGGAGTTGTAAATCGGCAGTGCTACACTCCAATTTGTCCAGTGATTGAAGCTCATTCGTTGTGAATAGCCAACGTTACTACACCGTGACCGTAACCCTGTCCCTAACCCTCTGACACCAACGCTAAACCTATGCCTAACCTGAGCCTGAACCCTACCCAGCCCGAACCCTTATCGTAACCCTAACCCTAGCCAGAACCCCAAGTCTCTAACCCGAACACCACAACGAACCTCGGTGACATCGTCACTCCCAGCGGGTCCCCTGGCCAAAGCATGATCACCTGGGATCAATGGAACCTGCCCACGTGGCCCCTCCCCCCTTGGTGACATCATCACTTCCGCTTTCATGGCCTTAGCAGGCTTCTTTCAAAGACGCCAACTCATGGCCCTGAATTATAAATGTAACCAGTATCCACCTCGGTTCTATGTTCTTTGAGCACGATTTCCTTGTCCGGAAACAGTGCGTTACAGATATTAAGGCCCTTTCTTCCCGTATTCCTAGCGTCTGAAGCACTTTCTTAGATATTAACCTGGGTTATCATTGTGAATTATCCCGAGTTGGGGTCTCTCTCTTCCAGTGTCTCAAGCTCCTTCGTTGTGAATTCCAATTTGGTGAAATAGCGTTTATAACAAATATACCAGCACTTTAACCGTTATTACCACTTGAAAGTCTACCCTACCTTTCACAGCGCTTTGGTTACAGACTCTCAGTATTTCAAAATTCAGTAGAGATGTTCGGGTTCGAAAACGTATTCCAGGAGTTCTAGAGTCACTCTGACACATCCCCCTGGTCCGTTGTTTTGAGCTCTGAGAGTTTTCTTTTTAACACGGGTGTCATACCGGCTTTTTAAAGGCACGTTAAAACACCGCTCGGAGAAGCCGAAAGCGGTTTGGCTCAGTGGATAGAGCGTCGGTCTGCGGACTGAAGGGTCCCGGGTTCGATTCCGGTCAAGGGCACGTCCATTGGTTGCGGGCACATCCCCGGCAGGGGGTGTTTGCAGGAGGAGGCAGCTGGTCGATATGTTTCCAGCTCTCTGTCCCTCTGCTTTCCTCTCCGTACAAAGTCAATAAGATATATTAAAAAACAAAGAAACACAAAATAAACTACTTGGGACCCTAGCCCAACTACCATTTTGATTTCATAGTGTTCTCCATACTTTCATACTATTCTATACCTCTACGAAAATGAGTTTTGCAGTGTTTCACCAAAACGTTTTCCTGAAAACGCCAACTCCTTTGGACAGGAAAAATAAATGTAAACAGTGCCACACTCGGTTCTCAGCTGTTTGAACAACATTTTCCAGGGACAAAATTGTGCTGTTCAGATATTCAGGCTATTGGAATATGTGTTCCTAGTGTGTGAAGCACATTTCTCAATATTTCCCTAGTCTGGAGTTGTAAATCCGCAGTGCTACATTCCAATTTGTCCAGTGATTGAAGGTCATTCGTTGTGAATAGCCAACGTTACTACACCGTGACCGTAACCCTGTCCCTAACCCTCTGACACCAACGCTAAACCTATGCCTAACCTGAGCCTGAACCCTACCCAGCCCGAACCCTTATCGTAACCCTAACCCTAGCCAGAACCCAAGTCTCTAACCCGAACACCACAACGAACCTCGGTGACATCGTCACTCCCAGCGGGTCCCCTGGCCAAAGCATGATCACCTGGGATCAATGGAACCTGCCCACGTGGCCCCTCCCCCCTTGGTGACATCATCACTTCCGCTTTCATGGCCTTAGCAGGCTTCTTTCAAAGACGCCAACTCATGGCCCTGAATTATAAATGTAACCAGTATCCACCTCGGTTCTATGTTCTTTGAGCACGATTTCCTTGTCCGGAAACAGTGCGTTACAGATATTAAGGCCCTTTCTTCCCGTATTCCTAGCGTCTGAAGCACTTTCTTAGATATTAACCTGGGTTATCATGGTGAATTATCCCGAGTTGGGGTCTCTCTCTTCCAGTGTCTCAAGCTCCTTCGTTGTGAATTCCAATTTGGTGAAACAGCGTTTATAACAAATATACCAGCACTTTAACCGTTATTACCACTTGAAAGTCTACCCTACCTTTCACAGCGCTTTGGTTACAGACTCTCAGTATTTCAAAATTCAGTAGAGATGTTCGGGTTCGAAAACGTATTCCAGGAGTTCTAGAGTCACTCTGACACATCCCCCTGGTCCGTTCTTTTGAGCTCTGAGAGTTTTCTTTTTAACGCGGGTGTCATACCGGCTTTTTAAAGGCACGTTAAAACACCGCTCGGAGAAGCCGAAAGCGGTTTGGCTCAGTGGATAGAGCGTCGGTCTGCGGACTGAAGGGTCCCGGGTTCGATTCCGGTCAAGGGCACGTCCATTGGTTGCGGGCACATCCCCGGCAGGGGGTGTTTGCAGGAGGAGGCAGCTGGTCGATATGTTTCCAGCTCTCTGTCCCTCTGCTTTCCTCTCCGTACAAAGTCAATAAGATATATTAAAAAACAAACAAACAAACACAAAATACACTACTTGGGACCCTAGCCCAACTACCATTTTGATTTCATAGTGTTCTCCATACTTTCGTACTATTCTATAGCTCTACGAAAATGAGTTTTGCAGTGTTTCACCAAAACCTTTTCCTGAAAACGCCAACTCCTTTGGATGGGAAAAATAAATGTAAACAGTGCCACACTCGGTTCTCAGCTGTTTGAACAACATTTCCCAGGGACAAAATTGTGCTGTTCAGATATTCAGGCTATTGGAATATGTGTTCCTAGGGTGTGAAGCACATTTCTCAATATTTCCCTAGTCTGGAGTTGTAAATCCTCAGTGCTACACTCCAATTTGTCCAGTGATTGAAGGTCATTCGTTGTGAATAGCCAACGTTACTACACCGTGACCGTAACCCTGTCCCTAACCCTCTGACACCAACGCTAAACCTATGCCTAACCTGAGCCTGAACCCTACCCAGCCCGAACCCTTATCGTAACCCTAACCCTAGCCAGAACCCCAAGTCTCTAACCCGAACACCACAACGAACCTCGGTGACATCGTCACACCCAGCGGGTCCCCTGGCCAAAGCATGATCACCTGGGATCAATGGAACCTGCCCACGTGGCCCCTCCCCCCATGGTGACATCATCACTTCCGCTTTCATGGCCTTAGCAGGCTTCTTTCAAAGACGCCAACTCATGGCCCTGAATTATAAATGTAACCAGTATCCAACTCGGTTCTATGTTCTTTGAGCACGATTTCCTTGTCAGGAAACAGTGCGTTACAGATATTAAGGCCCTTTCTTCCCGTATTCCTAGCGTCTGAAGCACTTTCTTAGATATTAACCTGGGTTATCATTGTGAATTATCCCGAGTTGGGGTCTCTCTCTTCCAGTGTCTCAAGCTCCTTCGTTGTGAATTCCAATTTGGTGAAACAGCGTTTATAACAAATATACCAGCACTTTAACCGTTATTACCACTTGAAAGTCTACCCTACCTTTCACAGCGCTTTGGTTACAGACTCTCAGTATTTCAAAATTCAGTAGAGATGTTCGGGTTCGAAAACGTATTCCAGGAGTTCTAGAGTCACTCTGACACATCCCCCTGGTCCGTTGTTTTGAGCTCTGAGAGTTTTCTTTTTAACACGGGTGTCATACCGGCTTTTTAAAGGCACGTTAAAACACCGCTCGGAGAAGCCGAAAGCGGTTTGGCTCAGTGGATAGAGCGTCGGTCTGCGGACTGAAGGGTCCCGGGTTCGATTCCGGTCAAGGGCACGTCCATTGGTTGCGGGCACATCCCCGGCAGGGGGTGTTTGCAGGAGGAGGCAGCTGGTCGATATGTTTCCCGCTCTCTGTCCCTCTGCTTTCCTCTCCGTACAAAGTCAATAAGATATACTAAAAAACAAACAAACAAACACAAAATACACTACTTGGCACCCTAGCCCAAGTACCATTTTGATTTCATAGTGTTCTCCATACTTTCATACTATTCTATAGCTCTACGAAAATGAGTTTTGCAGTGTTTCACCAAAACCTTTTCCTGAAAACGCCAACTCCTTTGGACGGGAAAAATAAATGTAAACAGTGCCACACTCGGTTCTCAGCTGTTTGAACAACATTTCCCAGGGACAAAATTGTGCTGTTCCGATATTCAGGCTATTGGAATATGTGTTCCTAGTGTGTGAAGCACATTTCTCAATATTTCCCAAGTCTGGAGTTGTAAATCCGCAGTGCTACACTCCAATTTGTCCAGTGATTGAAGCTCATTCGTTGTGAATAGCCAACGTTACTACACCGTGACCGTAACCCTGTCCCTAACCCTCTGACCCCAACGCTAAACCTATGCCTAACCTGAGCCTGAACCCTACCCAGCCCGAACCCTTATCGTAACCCTAACCCTAGCCAGAACCCCAAGTCTCTAACCCGAACACCACAACGAACCTCGGTGACATCGTCACTCCCAGCGGGTCCCCTGGCCAAAGCATGATCACCTGGGATCAATGGAACCTGCCCACGTGGCCCCTCCCCCCTTGGTGACATCATCACTTCCGCTTTCATGGCCTTAGCAGGCTTCTTTCAAAGACGCCAACTCATGGCCCTGAATTATAAATGTAACCAGTATCCACCTCGGTTCTATGTTCTTTGAGCACGATTTCCTTGTCCGGAAACAGTGCGTTACAGATATTAAGGCCCTTTCTTCCCGTATTCCTAGCGTCTGAAGCACTTTCTTAGATATTAACCTGGGTTATCATTGTGAATTATCCCGAGTTGGGGTCTCTCTCTTCCAGTGTCTCAAGCTCCTTCGTTGTGAATTCCAATTTGGTGAAATAGCGTTTATAACAAATATACCAGCACTTTAACCGTTATTACCACTTGAAAGTCTACCCTACCTTTCACAGCGCTTTGGTTACAGACTCTCAGTATTTCAAAATTCAGTAGAGATGTTCGGGTTCGAAAACGTATTCCAGGAGTTCTAGAGTCACTCTGACACATCCCCCTGATCCGTTGTTTTGAGCTCTGAGAGTTTTCTTTTTAACACGGGTGTCATACCGGCTTTTTAAAGGCACGTTAAAACACCGCTCGGAGAAGCCGAAAGCGGTTTGGCTCAGTGGATAGAGCGTCGGTCTGCGGACTGAAGGGTCCCGGGTTCGATTCCGGTCAAGGGCACGTCCATTGGTTGCGGGCACATCCCCGGCAGGGGGTGTTTGCAGGAGGAGGCAGCTGGTCGATATGTTTCCAGCTCTCTGTCCCTCTGCTTTCCTCTCCGTACAAAGTCAATAAGATATATTAAAAAACAAAGAAACACAAAATAAACTACTTGGGACCCTAGCCCAACTACCATTTTGATTTCATAGTGTTCTCCATACTTTCATACTATTCTATACCTCTACGAAAATGAGTTTTGCAGTGTTTCACCAAAACGTTTTCCTGAAAACGCCAACTCCTTTGGACAGGAAAAATAAATGTAAACAGTGCCACACTCGGTTCTCAGCTGTTTGAACAACATTTTCCAGGGACAAAATTGTGCTGTTCAGATATTCAGGCTATTGGAATATGTGTTCCTAGTGTGTGAAGCACATTTCTCAATATTTCCCTAGTCTGGAGTTGTAAATCCGCAGTGCTACATTCCAATTTGTCCAGTGATTGAAGGTCATTCGTTGTGAATAGCCAACGTTACTACACCGTGACCGTAACCCTGTCCCTAACCCTCTGACACCAACGCTAAACCTATGCCTAACCTGAGCCTGAACCCTACCCAGCCCGAACCCTTATCGTAACCCTAACCCTAGCCAGAACCCCAAGTCTCTAACCCGAACACCACAACGAACCTCGGTGACATCGTCACTCCCAGCGGGTCCCCTGGCCAAAGCATGATCACCTGGGATCAATGGAACCTGCCCACGTGGCCCCTCCCCCCTTGGTGACATCATCACTTCCGCTTTCATGGCCTTAGCAGGCTTCTTTCAAAGACGCCAACTCATGGCCCTGAATTATAAATGTAACCAGTATCCACCTCGGTTCTATGTTCTTTGAGCACGATTTCCTTGTCCGGAAACAGTGCGTTACAGATATTAAGGCCCTTTCTTCCCGTATTCCTAGCGTCTGAAGCACTTTCTTAGATATTAACCTGGGTTATCATGGTGAATTATCCCGAGTTGGGGTCTCTCTCTTCCAGTGTCTCAAGCTCCTTCGTTGTGAATTCCAATTTGGTGAAACAGCGTTTATAACAAATATACCAGCACTTTAACCGTTATTACCACTTGAAAGTCTACCCTACCTTTCACAGCGCTTTGGTTACAGACTCTCAGTATTTCAAAATTCAGTAGAGATGTTCGGGTTCGAAAACGTATTCCAGGAGTTCTAGAGTCACTCTGACACATCCCCCTGGTCCGTTCTTTTGAGCTCTGAGAGTTTTCTTTTTAACGCGGGTGTCATACCGGCTTTTTAAAGGCACGTTAAAACACCGCTCGGAGAAGCCGAAAGCGGTTTGGCTCAGTGGATAGAGCGTCGGTCTGCGGACTGAAGGGTCCCGGGTTCGATTCCGGTCAAGGGCACGTCCATTGGTTGCGGGCACATCCCCGGCAGGGGGTGTTTGCAGGAGGAGGCAGCTGGTCGATATGTTTCCAGCTCTCTGTCCCTCTGCTTTCCTCTCCGTACAAAGTCAATAAGATATATTAAAAAACAAACAAACAAACACAAAATACACTACTTGGGACCCTAGCCCAACTACCATTTTGATTTCATAGTGTTCTCCATACTTTCGTACTATTCTATAGCTCTACGAAAATGAGTTTTGCAGTGTTTCACCAAAACCTTTTCCTGAAAACGCCAACTCCTTTGGATGGGAAAAATAAATGTAAACAGTGCCACACTCGGTTCTCAGCTGTTTGAACAACATTTCCCAGGGACAAAATTGTGCTGTTCAGATATTCAGGCTATTGGAATATGTGTTCCTAGGGTGTGAAGCACATTTCTCAATATTTCCCTAGTCTGGAGTTGTAAATCCTCAGTGCTACACTCCAATTTGTCCAGTGATTGAAGGTCATTCGTTGTGAATAGCCAACGTTACTACACCGTGACCGTAACCCTGTCCCTAACCCTCTGACACCAACGCTAAACCTATGCCTAACCTGAGCCTGAACCCTACCCAGCCCGAACCCTTATCGTAACCCTAACCCTAGCCAGAACCCCAAGTCTCTAACCCGAACACCACAACGAACCTCGGTGACATCGTCACACCCAGCGGGTCCCCTGGCCAAAGCATGATCACCTGGGATCAATGGAACCTGCCCACGTGGCCCCTCCCCCCATGGTGACATCATCACTTCCGCTTTCATGGCCTTAGCAGGCTTCTTTCAAAGACGCCAACTCATGGCCCTGAATTATAAATGTAACCAGTATCCAACTCGGTTCTATGTTCTTTGAGCACGATTTCCTTGTCAGGAAACAGTGCGTTACAGATATTAAGGCCCTTTCTTCCCGTATTCCTAGCGTCTGAAGCACTTTCTTAGATATTAACCTGGGTTATCATTGTGAATTATCCCGAGTTGGGGTCTCTCTCTTCCAGTGTCTCAAGCTCCTTCGTTGTGAATTCCAATTTGGTGAAACAGCGTTTATAACAAATATACCAGCACTTTAACCGTTATTACCACTTGAAAGTCTACCCTACCTTTCACAGCGCTTTGGTTACAGACTCTCAGTATTTCAAAATTCAGTAGAGATGTTCGGGTTCGAAAACGTATTCCAGGAGTTCTAGAGTCACTCTGACACATCCCCCTGGTCCGTTGTTTTGAGCTCTGAGAGTTTTCTTTTTAACACGGGTGTCATACCGGCTTTTTAAAGGCACGTTAAAACACCGCTCGGAGAAGCCGAAAGCGGTTTGGCTCAGTGGATAGAGCGTCGGTCTGCGGACTGAAGGGTCCCGGGTTCGATTCCGGTCAAGGGCACGTCCATTGGTTGCGGGCACATCCCCGGCAGGGGGTGTTTGCAGGAGGAGGCAGCTGGTCGATATGTTTCCCGCTCTCTGTCCCTCTGCTTTCCTCTCCGTACAAAGTCAATAAGATATACTAAAAAACAAACAAACAAACACAAAATACACTACTTGGGACCCTAGCCCAAGTACCATTTTGATTTCATAGTGTTCTCCATACTTTCATACTATTCTATAGCTCTACGAAAATGAGTTTTGCAGTGTTTCACCAAAACCTTTTCCTGAAAACGCCAACTCCTTTGGACGGGAAAAATAAATGTAAACAGTGCCACACTCGGTTCTCAGCTGTTTGAACAACATTTCCCAGGGACAAAATTGTGCTGTTCCGATATTCAGGCTATTGGAATATGTGTTCCTAGTGTGTGAAGCACATTTCTCAATATTTCCCAAGTCTGGAGTTGTAAATCCGCAGTGCTACACTCCAATTTGTCCAGTGATTGAAGCTCATTCGTTGTGAATAGCCAACGTTACTACACCGTGACCGTAACCCTGTCCCTAACCCTCTGACCCCAACGCTAAACCTATGCCTAACCTGAGCCTGAACCCTACCCAGCCCGAACCCTTATCGTAACCCTAACCCTAGCCAGAACCCCAAGTCTCTAACCCGAACACCACAACGAACCTCGGTGACATCGTCACTCCCAGCGGGTCCCCTGGCCAAAGCTTGATCACCTGGGATCAATGGAACCTGCCCACGTGGCCCCTCCCCCCTTGGTGACATCATCACTTCCGCTTTCATGGCCTTAGCAGGCTTCTTTCAAAGACGCCAACTCATGGCCCTGAATTATAAATGTAACCAGTATCCACCTCGGTTCTATGTTCTTTGAGCACGATTTCCTTGTCCGGAAACAGTGCGTTACAGATATTAAGGCCCTTTCTTCCCGTATTCCTAGCGTCTGAAGCACTTTCTTAGATATTAACCTGGGTTATCATTGTGAATTATCCCGAGTTGGGGTCTCTCTCTTCCAGTGTCTCAAGCTCCTTCGTTGTGAATTCCAATTTGGTGAAACAGCGTTTATAACAAATATACCAGCACTTTAACCGTTATTACCACTTGAAAGTCTACCCTACCTTTCACAGCGCTTTGGTTACAGACTCTCAGTATTTCAAAATTCAGTAGAGATGTTCGGGTTCGAAAACGTATTCCAGGAGTTCTAGAGTCACTCTGACACATCCCCCTGGTCCGTTGTTTTGAGCTCTGAGAGTTTTCTTTTTAACACGGGTGTCATACCGGCTTTTTAAAGGCACGTTAAAACACCGCTCGGAGAAGCCGAAAGCGGTTTGGCTCAGTGGATAGAGCGTCGGTCTGCGGACTGAAGGGTCCCGGGTTCGATTCCGGTCAAGGGCACGTCCATTGGTTGCGGGCACATCCCCGGCAGGGGGTGTTTGCAGGAGGAGGCAGCTGGTCGATATGTTTCCAGCTCTCTGTCCCTCTGCTTTCCTCTCCGTACAAAGTCAATAAGATATATTAAAAAACAAACAAACAAACACAAAATACACTACTTGGGACCCTAGCCCAACTACCATTTTGATTTCATAGTGTTCTCCATACTTTCATACTATTCTATAGCTCTACGAAAATGAGTTTTGCAGTGTTTCACCAAAACCTTTTCCTGAAAACGCCAACTCCTTTGGACGGGAAAAATAAATGTAAACAGTGCCACACTCGGTTCTCAGCTGTTTGAACAACATTTCCCAGGGACAAAATTGTGCTGTTCCGATATTCAGGCTATTGGAATATGTGTTCCTAGTGTGTGAAGCACATTTCTCAATATTTCCCTAGTCTGGAGTTGTAAATCCGCAGTGCTACACTCCAATTTGTCCAGTGATTGAAGCTCATTCGTTGTGAATAGCCAACGTTACTACACCGTGACCGTAACCCTGTCCCTAACCCTCTGACCCCAACGCTAAACCTATGCCTAACCTGAGCCTGAACCCTACCCAGCCCGAACCCTTATCGTAACCCTAACCCTAGCCAGAACCCCAAGTCTCTAACCCGAACACCACAACGAACCTCGGTGACATCGTCACTCCCAGCGGGTCCCCTGGCCAAAGCATGATCACCTGGGATCAATGGAACCTGCCCACGTGGCCCCTCCCCCCTTGGTGACATCATCACTTCCGCTTTCATGGCCTTAGCAGGCTTCTTTCAAAGACGCCAACTCATGGCCCTGAATTATAAATGTAACCAGTATCCAACTCGGTTCTATGTTCTTTGAGCACGATTTCCTTGTCAGGAAACAGTGCGTTACAGATATTAAGGCCCTTTCTTCCCGTATTCCTAGCGTCTGAAGCACTTTCTTAGATATTAACCTGGGTTATCATTGTGAATTATCCCGAGTTGGGGTCTCTCTCTTCCAGTGTCTCAAGCTCCTTCGTTGTGAATTCCAATTTGGTGAAACAGCGTTTATAACAAATATACCAGCACTTTAACCGTTATTACCACTTGAAAGTCTACCCTACCTTTCACAGCGCTTTGGTTACAGACTCTCAGTATTTCAAAATTCAGTAGAGATGTTCGGGTTCGAAAACGTATTCCAGGAGTTCTAGAGTCACTCTGACACATCCCCCTGGTCCGTTGATTTGAGCTCTGAGAGTTTTCTTTTTAACACGGGTGTCATACCGGCTTTTTAAAGGCACGTTAAAACACCGCTCGGAGAAGCCGAAAGCGGTTTGGCTCAGTGGATAGAGCGTCGGTCTGCGGACTGAAGGGTCCCGGGTTCGATTCCGGTCAAGGGCACGTCCATTGGTTGCGGGCACATCCCCGGCAGGGGGTGTTTGCAGGAGGAGGCAGCTGGTCGATATGTTTCCAGCTCTCTGTCACTCTGCTTTCCTCTCTGTACAAAGTCAATAAGATATACTAAAAAACAAACAAACAAACACAAAATACACTACTTGGGACCCTAGCCCAACTACCATTTTGATTTCATAGTGTTCTCCATACTTTCATACTATTCTATAGCTCTACGAAAATGAGTTTTGCAGTGTTTCACCAAAACCTTTTCCTGAAAACGCCAACTCCTTTGGACGGGAAAAATAAATGTAAACAGTGCCACACTCGGTTCTCAGCTGTTTGAACAACATTTCCCAGGGACAAAATTGTGCTGTTCCGATATTCAGGCTATTGGAATATGTGTTCCTAGTGTGTGAAGCACATTTCTCAATATTTCCCTAGTCTGGAGTTGTAAATCCGCAGTGCTACACTCCAATTTGTCCAGTGATTGAAGGTCATTCGTTGTGAATAGCCAACGTTACTACACCGTGACCGTAACCCTGTCCCTAACCCTCTGACACCAACGCTAAACCTATGCCTAACCTGAGCCTGAACCCTACCCAGCCCGAACCCTTATCGTAACCCTAACCCTAGCCAGAACCCCAAGTCTCTAACCCGAACACCACAACGAACCTCGGTGACATCGTCACTCCCAGCGGGTCCCCTGGCCAAAGCATGATCACCTGGGATCAATGGAACCTGCCCACGTGGCCCCTCCCCCCTTGGTGACATCATCACTTCCGCTTTCATGGCCTTAGCAGGCTTCTTTCAAAGACGCCAACTCATGGCCCTGAATTATAAATGTAACCAGTATCCACCTCGGTTCTATGTTCTTTGAGCACGATTTCCTTGTCCGGAAACAGTGCGTTACAGATATTAAGGCCCTTTCTTCCCGTATTCCTAGCGTCTGAAGCACTTTCTTAGATATTAACCTGGGTTATCATTGTGAATTATCCCGAGTTGGGGTCTCTCTCTTCCAGTGTCTCAAGCTCCTTCGTTGTGAATTCCAATTTGGTGAAACAGCGTTTATAACAAATATACCAGCACTTTAACCGTTATTACCACTTGAAAGTCTACCCTACCTTTCACAGCGCTTTGGTTACAGACTCTCAGTATTTCAAAATTCAGTAGAGATGTTCGGGTTCGAAAACGTATTCCAGGAGTTCTAGAGTCACTCTGACACATCCCCCTGCTCCGTTGTTTTGAGCTCTGAGAGTTTTCTTTTTAACGCGGGTGTCATACCGGCTTTTTAAAGGCACGTTAAAACACCGCTCGGAGAAGCCGAAAGCGGTTTGGCTCAGTGGATAGAGCGTCGGTCTGCGGACTGAAGGGTCCCGGGTTCGATTCCGGTCAAGGGCACGTCCATTGGTTGCGGGCACATCCCCGGCAGGGGGTGTTTGCAGGAGGAGGCAGCTGGTCGATATGTTTCCAGCTCTCTGTCCCTCTGCTTTCCTCTCCGTACAAAGTCAATAAGATATACTAAAAAACAAACAAACAAACACAAAATACACTACTTGGGACCCTAGCCCAACTACCATTTTGATTTCATAGTGTTCTCCATACTTTCATACTATTCTATAGCTCTACGAAAATGAGTTTTGCAGTGTTTCACCAAAACCTTTTCCTGAAAACGCCAACTCCTTTGGACGGGAAAAATAAATGTAAACAGTGCCACACTCGGTTCTCAGCTGTTTGAACAACATTTCCCAGGGACAAAATTGTGCTGTTCCGATATTCAGGCTATTGGAATATGTGTTCCTAGTGTGTGAAGCACATTTCTCAATATTTCCCAAGTCTGGAGTTGTAAATCCGCAGTGCTACACTCCAATTTGTCCAGTGATTGAAGCTCATTCGTTGTGAATAGCCAACGTTACTACACCGTGACCGTAACCCTGTCCCTAACCCTCTGACCCCAACGCTAAACCTATGCCTAACCTGAGCCTGAACCCTACCCAGCCCGAACCCTTATCGTAACCCTAACCCTAGCCAGAACCCCAAGTCTCTAACCCGAACACCACAACGAACCTCGGTGACATCGTCACACCCAGCGGGTCCCCTGGCCAAAGCATGATCACCTGGGATCAATGGAACCTGCCCACGTGGCCCCTCCCCCCTTGGTGACATCATCACTTCCGCTTTCATGGCCTTAGCAGGCTTCTTTCAAAGACGCCAACTCATGGCCCTGAATTATAAATGTAACCAGTATCCACCTCGGTTCTATGTTCTTTGAGCACGATTTCCTTGTCAGGAAACAGTGCGTTACAGATATTAAGGCCCTTTCTTCCCGTATTCCTAGCGTCTGAAGCACTTTCTTAGATATTAGCCTGGGTTATCATTGTGAATTATCCCGAGTTGGGGTCTCTCTCTTCCAGTGTCTCAAGCTCCTTCGTTGTGAATTCCAATTTGGTGAAACAGCGTTTATAACAAATATACCAGCACTTTAACCGTTATTACCACTTGAAAGTCTACCCTACCTTTCACAGCGCTTTGGTTACAGACTCTCAGTATTTCAAAATTCAGTAGAGATGTTCGGGTTCGAAAACGTATTCCAGGAGTTCTAGAGTCACTCTGACACATCCCCCTGGTCCGTTGATTTGAGCTCTGAGAGTTTTCTTTTTAACACGGGTGTCATACCGGCTTTTTAAAGGCACGTTAAAACACCGCTCAGAGAAGCCGAAAGCGGTTTGGCTCAGTGGATAGAGCGTCGGTCTGCGGACTGAAGGGTCCCGGGTTCGATTCCGGTCAAGGGCACGTCCATTGGTTGCGGGCACATCCCCGGCAGGGGGTGTTTGCAGGAGGAGGCAGCTGGTCGATATGTTTCCAGCTCTCTGTCCCTCTGCTTTCCTCTCCGTACAAAGTCAATAAGATATACTAAAAAACAAACAAACAAACACAAAATACACTACTTGGGACCCTAGCCCAACTACCATTTTGTTTTCATAGTGTTCTCCATACTTTCATACTATTCTATAGCTCTACGAAAATGAGTTTTGCAGTGTTTCACCAAAACCTTTTCCTGAAAACGCCAACTCCTTTGGACGGGAAAAATAAATGTAAACAGTGCCACACTCGGTTCTCAGCTGTTTGAACAACATTTCCCAGGGACAAAATTGTGCTGTTCCGATATTCAGGCTATTGGAATATGTGTTCCTAGTGTGTGAAGCACATTTCTCAATATTTCCCAAGTCTGGAGTTGTAAATCCGCAGTGCTACACTCCAATTTGTCCAGTGATTGAAGGTCATTCGTTGTGAATAGCCAACGTTACTACACCGTGACCGTAACCCTGTCCCTAACCCTCTGACCCCAACGCTAAACCTATGCCTAACCTGAGCCTGAACCCTACCCAGCCCGAACCCTTATCGTAACCCTAACCCTAGCCAGAACCCCAAGTCTCTAACCCGAACACCACAACGAACCTCGGTGACATCGTCACTCCCAGCGGGTCCCCTGGCCAAAGCATGATCACCTGGGATCAATGGAACCTGCCCACGTGGCCCCTCCCCCCTTGGTGACATCATCACTTCCGCTTTCATGGCCTTAGCAGGCTTCTTTCAAAGACGCCAACTCATGGCCCTGAATTATAAATGTAACCAGTATCCACCTCGGTTCTATGTTCTTTGAGCACGATTTCCTTGTCCGGAAACAGTGCGTTACAGATATTAAGGCCCTTTCTTCCCGTATTCCTAGCGTCTGAAGCACTTTCTTAGATATTAACCTGGGTTATCATTGTGAATTATCCCGAGTTGGGGTCTCTCTCTTCCAGTGTCTCAAGCTCCTTCGTTGTGAATTCCAATTTGGTGAAACAGCGTTTATAACAAATATACCAGCACTTTAACCGTTATTACCACTTGAAAGTCTACCCTACCTTTCACAGCGCTTTGGTTACAGACTCTCAGTATTTCAAAATTCAGTAGAGATGTTCGGGTTCGAAAACGTATTCCAGGAGTTCTAGAGTCACTCTGACACATCCCCCTGGTCCGTTCTTTTGAGCTCTGAGAGTTTTCTTTTTAACGCAGGTGTCATACCGGCTTTTTAAAGGCACGTTAAAACACCGCTCGGAGAAGCCGAAAGCGGTTTGGCTCAGTGGATAGAGCGTCGGTCTGCGGACTGAAGGGTCCCGGGTTCGATTCCGGTCAAGGGCACGTCCATTGGTTGCGGGCACATCCCCGGCAGGGGTTGTTTGCAGGAGGAGGCAGCTGGTCGATATGTTTCCAGCTCTCTGTCCCTCTGCTTTCCTCTCCGTACAAAGTCAATAAGATATATTAAAAAACAAACAAACAAACACAAAATACACTACTTGGGACCCTAGCCCAACTACCATTTTGATTTCATAGTGTTCTCCATACTTTCATACTATTCTATACCTCTACGAAAATGAGTTTTGCAGTGTTTCACCAAAACCTTTTCCTGAAAACGCCAACTCCTTTGGACGGGAAAAATAAATGTAAACAGTGCCACACTCGGTTCTCAGCTGTTTGAACAACATTTCCCAGGGACAAAATTGTGCTGTTCCGATATTCAGGCTATTGGAATATGTGTTCCTAGGGTGTGAAGCACATTTCTCAATATTTCCATAGTCTGGAGTTGTAAATCGGCAGTGCTACACTCCAATTTGTCCAGTGATTGAAGCTCATTCGTTGTGAATAGCCAACGTTACTACACCGTGACCGTAACCCTGTCCCTAACCCTCTGACACCAACGCTAAACCTATGCCTAACCTGAGCCTGAACCCTACCCAGCCCGAACCCTTATCGTAACCCTAAGCCTAGCCAGAACCCCAAGTCTCTAACCCGAACACCACAACGAACCTCGGTGACATCGTCACTCCCAGCGGGTCCCCTGGCCAAAGCATGATCACCTGGGATCAATGGAACCTGCCCACGTGGCCCCTCCCCCCTTGGTGACATCATCACTTCCGCTTTCATGGCCTTAGCAGGCTTCTTTCAAAGACGCCAACTCATGGCCCTGAATTATAAATGTAACCAGTATCCACCTCGGTTCTATGTTCTTTGAGCACGATTTCCTTGTCCAGAAACAGTGCGTTACAGATATTAAGGCCCTTTCTTCCCGTATTCCTAGCGTCTGAAGCACTTTCTTAGATATTAACCTGGGTTATCATGGTGAATTATCGCGAGTTGGGGTCTCTCTCTTCCAGTGTCTCAAGCTCCTTCGTTGTGAATTCCAATTTGGTGAAACAGCGTTTATAACAAATATACCAGCACTTTAACCGTTATTACCACTTGAAAGTCTACCCTACCTTTCACAGCGCTTTGGTTACAGACTCTCAGTATTTCAAAATTCAGTAGAGATGTTCGGGTTCGAAAACGTATTCCAGGAGTTCTAGAGTCACTCTGACACATCCCCCTGGTCCGTTGTTTTGAGCTCTGAGAGTTTTCTTTTTAACGCGGGTGTCATACCGGCTTTTTAAAGGCACGTTAAAACACCGCTCGGAGAAGCCGAAAGCGGTTTGGCTCAGTGGATAGAGCGTCGGTCTGCGGACTGAAGGGTCCCGGGTTCGATTCCGGTCAAGGGCACGTCCATTGGTTGCGGGCACATCCCCGGCAGGGGGTGTTTGCAGGAGGAGGCAGCTGGTCGATATGTTTCCAGCTCTCTGTCCCTCTGCTTTCCTCTCCGTACAAAGTCAATAAGATATATTAAAAAACAAACAAACAAACACAAAATACACTACTTGGGACCCTAGCCCAACTACCATTTTGATTTCATAGTGTTCTCCATACTTTCATACTATTCTATAGCTCTACGAAAATGAGTTTTGCAGTGTTTCACCAAAACCTTTTCCTGAAAACGCCAACTCCTTTGGACGGGAAAAATAAATGTAAACAGTGGCACACTCGGTTCTCAGCTGTTTGAACAACATTTCCCAGGGACAAAATTGTGCTGTTCCTATATTCAGGCTATTGGAATATGTGTTCCTAGTGTGTGAAGCACATTTCTCAATATTTCCCTAGTCTGGAGTTGTAAATCGGCAGTGCTACACTCCAATTTGTCCAGTGATTGAAGCTCATTCGTTGTGAATAGCCAACGTTACTACACCGTGACCGTAACCCTGTCCCTAACCCTCTGACACCAACGCTAAACCTATGCCTAACCTGAGCCTGAACCCTACCCAGCCCGAACCCTTATCGTAACCCTAACCCTAGCCAGAACCCCAAGTCTCTAACCCGAACACCACAACGAACCTCGGTGACATCGTCACTCCCAGCGGGTCCCCTGGCCAAAGCATGATCACCTGGGATCAATGGAACCTGCCCACGTGGCCCCTCCCCCCTTGGTGACATCATCACTTCCACTTTCATGGCCTTAGCAGGCTTCTTTCAAAGACGCCAACTCATGGCCCCGAATTATAAATGTAACCAGTATCCAACTCGGTTCTATGTTCTTTGAGCACGATTTCCTTGTCAGGAAACAGTGCGTTACAGATATTAAGGCCCTTTCTTCCCGTATTCCTAGCGTCTGAAGCACTTTCTTAGATATTAACCTGGGTTATCATTGTGAATTATCCCGAGTTGGGGTCTCTCTCTTCCAGAGTCTCAAGCTCCTTCGTTGTGAATTCCAATTTGGTGAAACAGCGTTTATAACAAATATACCAGCACTTTAACCGTTATTACCACTTGAAAGTCTACCCTACCTTTCACAGCGCTTTGGTTACAGACTCTCAGTATTTCAAAATTCAGTAGAGATGTTCGGGTTCGAAAACGTATTCCAGGAGTTCTAGAGTCACTCTGACACATCCCCCTGGTCCGTTGTTTTGAGCTCTGAGAGTTTTCTTTTTAACGCGGGTGTCATACCGGCTTTTTAAAGGCACGTTAAAACACCGCTCGGAGAAGCCGAAACCGGTTTGGCTCAGTGGATAGAGCGTCGGTCTGCGGACTGAAGGGTCCCGGGTTCGATTCCGGTCAAGGGCACGTCCATTGGTTGCGGGCACATCCCCGGCAGGGGGTGTTTGCAGGAGGAGGCAGCTGGTCGATATGTTTCCAGCTCTCTGTCCCTCTGCTTTCCTCTCCGTACAAAGTCAATAAGATATATTAAAAAACAAACAAACACAAAATACACTACTTGGGACCCTAGCCCAACTACCATTTTGATTTCATAGTGTTCTCCATACTTTCATACTATTCTATACCTCTACGAAAATGAGTTTTGCAGTGTTTCACCAAAACCTTTTCCTGAAAACGCCAACTCCTTTGGACGGGAAAAATAAATGTAAACAGTGCCACACTCGGTTCTCAGCTGTTTGAACAACATTTCCCAGGGACAAAATTGTGCTGTTCAGATATTCAGGCTATTGGAATATGTGTTCCTAGGGTGTGAAGCACATTTCTCAATATTTCCCTAGTCTGTAGTTGTAAATCCTCAGTGCTACACTCCAATTTGTCCAGTGATTGAAGCTCATTCATTGTGAATAGCCAACGTTACTACACCGTGACCGTAACCCTGTCCCTAACCCTCTGACACCAACGCTAAACCTATGCCTAACCTGAGCCTGAACCCTACCCAGCCCGAACCCTTATCGTAACCCTAACCCTAGCCAGAACCCCAAGTCTCTAACCCGAACACCACAACGAACCTCGGTGACATCGTCACTCCCAGCGGGTCCCCTGGCCAAAGCATGATCACCTGGGATCAATGGAACCTGCCCACGTGGCCCCTCCCCCCTTGGTGACATCATCACTTCCGCTTTCATGGCCTTAGCAGGCTTCTTTCAAAGACGCCAACTCATGGCCCTGAATTATAAATGTAACCAGTATCCACCTCGGTTCTATGTTCTTTGAGCACGATTTCCTTGTCCGGAAACAGTGCGTTACAGATATTAAGGCCCTTTCTTCCCGTATTCCTAGCGTCTGAAGCACTTTCTTAGATATTAACCTGGGTTATCATTGTGAATTATCCCGAGTTGGGGTCTCTCTCTTCCAGTGTCTCAAGCTCCTTCGTTGTGAATTCCAATTTGGTGAAACAGCGTTTATAACAAATATACCAGCACTTTAACCGTTATTACCACTTGAAAGTCTACCCTACCTTTCACAGCGCTTTGGTTACAGACTCTCAGTATTTCAAAATTCAGTAGAGATGTTCGGGTTCGAAAACGTATTCCAGGAGTTCTAGAGTCACTCTGACAAATCCCCCTGGTCCGTTGTTTTGAGCTCTGAGAGTTTTCTTTTTAACACGGGTGTCATACCGGCTTTTTAAAGGCACGTTAAAACACCGCTCGGAGAAGCCGAAAGCGGTTTGGCTCAGTGGATAGAGCGTCCGTCTGCGGACTGAAGGGTCCCGGGTTCGATTCCGGTCAAGGGCACGTCCATTGGTTGCGGGCACATCCCCGGCAGGGGGTGTTTGCAGGAGGAGGCAGCTGGTCGATATGTTTCCAGCTCTCTGTCCCTCTGCTTTCCTCTCCGTACAAAGTCAATAAGATATATTAAAAAACAAACAAACAAACACAAAATACACTACTTGGGACCCTAGCCCAACTACCATTTTGATTTCATAGTGTTCTCCATACTTTCATACTATTCTATACCTCTACGAAAATGAGTTTTGCAGTGTTTCACCAAAACCTTTTCCTGAAAACGCCAACTCCTTTGGACGGGAAAAATAAATGTAAACAGTGCCACACTCGGTTCTCAGCTGTTTGAACAACATTTCCCAGGGACAAAATTGTGCTGTTCCGATATTCAGGCTATTGGAATATGTGTTCCTAGTGTGTGAAGCACATTTCTCAATATTTCCCTAGTCTGGAGTTGTAAATCCGCAGTGCTACACTCCAATTTGTCCAGTGATTGAAGGTCATTCGTTGTGAATAGCCAACGTTACTACACCGTGACCGTAACCCTGTCCCTAACCCTCTGACACCAACGCTAAACCTATGCCTAACCTGAGCCTGAACCCTACCCAGCCCGAACCCTTATCGTAACCCTAAGCCTAGCCAGAACCCCAAGTCTCTAACCCGAACACCACAACGAACCTCGGTGACATCGTCACTCCCAGCGGGTCCCCTGGCCAAAGCATGATCACCTGGGATCAATGGAACCTGCCCACGTGGCCCCTCCCCCCTTGGTGACATCATCACTTCCGCTTTCATGGCCTTAGCAGGCTTCTTTCAAAGACGCCAACTCATGGCCCTGAATTATAAATGTAACCAGTATCCACCTCGGTTCTATGTTCTTTGAGCACGATTTCCTTGTCCGGAAACAGTGCGTTACAGATATTAAGGCCCTTTCTTCCCGTATTCCTAGCGTCTGAAGCACTTTCTTAGATATTAACCTGGGTTATCATTGTGAATTATCCCGAGTTGGGGTCTCTCTCTTCCAGTGTCTCAAGCTCCTTCGTTGTGAATTCCAATTTGGTGAAACAGCGTTTATAACAAATATACCAGCACTTTAACCGTTATTACCACTTGAAAGTCTACCCTACCTTTCACAGCGCTTTGGTTACAGACTCTCAGTATTTCAAAATTCAGTAGAGATGTTCGGGTTCGAAAACGTATTCCAGGAGTTCTAGAGTCACTCTGACACATCCCCCTGGTCCGTTGTTTTGAGCTCTGAGAGTTTTCTTTTTAACACGGGTGTCATACCGGCTTTTTAAAGGCACGTTAAAACACCGCTCGGAGAAGCCGAAAGCGGTTTGGCTCAGTGGATAGAGCGTCGGTCTGCGGACTGAAGGGTCCCGGGTTCGATTCCGGTCAAGGGCACGTCCATTGGTTGCGGGCACATCCCCGGCAGGGGGTGTTTGCAGGAGGAGGCAGCTGGTCGATATGTTTCCAGCTCTCTGTCCCTCTGCTTTCCTCTCCGTACAAAGTCAATAAGATATATTAAAAAACAAAGAAACACAAAATAAACTACTTGGGACCCTAGCCCAACTACCATTTTGATTTCATAGTGTTCTCCATACTTTCATACTATTCTATACCTCTACGAAAATGAGTTTTGCAGTGTTTCACCAAAACGTTTTCCTGAAAACGCCAACTCCTTTGGACAGGAAAAATAAATGTAAACAGTGCCACACTCGGTTCTCAGCTGTTTGAACAACATTTTCCAGGGACAAAATTGTGCTGTTCAGATATTCAGGCTATTGGAATATGTGTTCCTAGTGTGTGAAGCACATTTCTCAATATTTCCCTAGTCTGGAGTTGTAAATCCGCAGTGCTACATTCCAATTTGTCCAGTGATTGAAGGTCATTCGTTGTGAATAGCCAACGTTACTACACCGTGACCGTAACCCTGTCCCTAACCCTCTGACACCAACGCTAAACCTATGCCTAACCTGAGCCTGAACCCTACCCAGCCCGAACCCTTATCGTAACCCTAACCCTAGCCAGAACCCCAAGTCTCTAACCCGAACACCACAACGAACCTCGGTGACATCGTCACTCCCAGCGGGTCCCCTGGCCAAAGCATGATCACCTGGGATCAATGGAACCTGCCCACGTGGCCCCTCCCCCCTTGGTGACATCATCACTTCCGCTTTCATGGCCTTAGCAGGCTTCTTTCAAAGACGCCAACTCATGGCCCTGAATTATAAATGTAACCAGTATCCACCTCGGTTCTATGTTCTTTGAGCACGATTTCCTTGTCCGGAAACAGTGCGTTACAGATATTAAGGCCCTTTCTTCCCGTATTCCTAGCGTCTGAAGCACTTTCTTAGATATTAACCTGGGTTATCATGGTGAATTATCCCGAGTTGGGGTCTCTCTCTTCCAGTGTCTCAAGCTCCTTCGTTGTGAATTCCAATTTGGTGAAACAGCGTTTATAACAAATATACCAGCACTTTAACCGTTATTACCACTTGAAAGTCTACCCTACCTTTCACAGCGCTTTGGTTACAGACTCTCAGTATTTCAAAATTCAGTAGAGATGTTCGGGTTCGAAAACGTATTCCAGGAGTTCTAGAGTCACTCTGACACATCCCCCTGGTCCGTTCTTTTGAGCTCTGAGAGTTTTCTTTTTAACGCGGGTGTCATACCGGCTTTTTAAAGGCACGTTAAAACACCGCTCGGAGAAGCCGAAAGCGGTTTGGCTCAGTGGATAGAGCGTCGGTCTGCGGACTGAAGGGTCCCGGGTTCGATTCCGGTCAAGGGCACGTCCATTGGTTGCGGGCACATCCCCGGCAGGGGGTGTTTGCAGGAGGAGGCAGCTGGTCGATATGTTTCCAGCTCTCTGTCCCTCTGCTTTCCTCTCCGTACAAAGTCAATAAGATATATTAAAAAACAAACAAACAAACACAAAATACACTACTTGGGACCCTAGCCCAACTACCATTTTGATTTCATAGTGTTCTCCATACTTTCGTACTATTCTATAGCTCTACGAAAATGAGTTTTGCAGTGTTTCACCAAAACCTTTTCCTGAAAACGCCAACTCCTTTGGATGGGAAAAATAAATGTAAACAGTGCCACACTCGGTTCTCAGCTGTTTGAACAACATTTCCCAGGGACAAAATTGTGCTGTTCAGATATTCAGGCTATTGGAATATGTGTTCCTAGGGTGTGAAGCACATTTCTCAATATTTCCCTAGTCTGGAGTTGTAAATCCTCAGTGCTACACTCCAATTTGTCCAGTGATTGAAGGTCATTCGTTGTGAATAGCCAACGTTACTACACCGTGACCGTAACCCTGTCCCTAACCCTCTGACACCAACGCTAAACCTATGCCTAACCTGAGCCTGAACCCTACCCAGCCCGAACCCTTATCGTAACCCTAACCCTAGCCAGAACCCCAAGTCTCTAACCCGAACACCACAACGAACCTCGGTGACATCGTCACACCCAGCGGGTCCCCTGGCCAAAGCATGATCACCTGGGATCATTGGAACCTGCCCACGTGGCCCCTCCCCCCATGGTGACATCATCACTTCCGCTTTCATGGCCTTAGCAGGCTTCTTTCAAAGACGCCAACTCATGGCCCTGAATTATAAATGTAACCAGTATCCAACTCGGTTCTATGTTCTTTGAGCACGATTTCCTTGTCAGGAAACAGTGCGTTACAGATATTAAGGCCCTTTCTTCCCGTATTCCTAGCGTCTGAAGCACTTTCTTAGATATTAACCTGGGTTATCATTGTGAATTATCCCGAGTTGGGGTCTCTCTCTTCCAGTGTCTCAAGCTCCTTCGTTGTGAATTCCAATTTGGTGAAACAGCGTTTATAACAAATATACCAGCACTTTAACCGTTATTACCACTTGAAAGTCTACCCTACCTTTCACAGCGCTTTGGTTACAGACTCTCAGTATTTCAAAATTCAGTAGAGATGTTCGGGTTCGAAAACGTATTCCAGGAGTTCTAGAGTCACTCTGACACATCCCCCTGGTCCGTTGTTTTGAGCTCTGAGAGTTTTCTTTTTAACACGGGTGTCATACCGGCTTTTTAAAGGCACGTTAAAACACCGCTCGGAGAAGCCGAAAGCGGTTTGGCTCAGTGGATAGAGCGTCGGTCTGCGGACTGAAGGGTCCCGGGTTCGATTCCGGTCAAGGGCACGTCCATTGGTTGCGGGCACATCCCCGGCAGGGTGTGTTTGCAGGAGGAGGCAGCTGGTCGATATGTTTCCCGCTCTCTGTCCCTCTGCTTTCCTCTCCGTACAAAGTCAATAAGATATACTAAAAAACAAACAAACAAACACAAAATACACTACTTGGGACCCTAGCCCAAGTACCATTTTGATTTCATAGTGTTCTCCATACTTTCATACTATTCTATAGCTCTACGAAAATGAGTTTTGCAGTGTTTCACCAAAACCTTTTCCTGAAAACGCCAACTCCTTTGGACGGGAAAAATAAATGTAAACAGTGCCACACTCGGTTCTCAGCTGTTTGAACAACATTTCCCAGGGACAAAATTGTGCTGTTCCGATATTCAGGCTATTGGAATATGTGTTCCTAGTGTGTGAAGCACATTTCTCAATATTTCCCAAGTCTGGAGTTGTAAATCCGCAGTGCTACACTCCAATTTGTCCAGTGATTGAAGCTCATTCGTTGTGAATAGCCAACGTTACTACACCGTGACCGTAACCCTGTCCCTAACCCTCTGACCCCAACGCTAAACCTATGCCTAACCTGAGCCTGAACCCTACCCAGCCCGAACCCTTATCGTAACCCTAACCCTAGCCAGAACCCCAAGTCTCTAACCCGAACACCACAACGAACCTCGGTGACATCGTCACTCCCAGCGGGTCCCCTGGCCAAAGCTTGATCACCTGGGATCAATGGAACCTGCCCACGTGGCCCCTCCCCCCTTGGTGACATCATCACTTCCGCTTTCATGGCCTTAGCAGGCTTCTTTCAAAGACGCCAACTCATGGCCCTGAATTATAAATGTAACCAGTATCCACCTCGGTTCTATGTTCTTTGAGCACGATTTCCTTGTCCGGAAACAGTGCGTTACAGATATTAAGGCCCTTTCTTCCCGTATTCCTAGCGTCTGAAGCACTTTCTTAGATATTAACCTGGGTTATCATTGTGAATTATCCCGAGTTGGGGTCTCTCTCTTCCAGTGTCTCAAGCTCCTTCGTTGTGAATTCCAATTTGGTGAAACAGCGTTTATAACAAATATACCAGCACTTTAACCGTTATTACCACTTGAAAGTCTACCCTACCTTTCACAGCGCTTTGGTTACAGACTCTCAGTATTTCAAAATTCAGTAGAGATGTTCGGGTTCGAAAACGTATTCCAGGAGTTCTAGAGTCACTCTGACACATCCCCCTGGTCCGTTGTTTTGAGCTCTGAGAGTTTTCTTTTTAACACGGGTGTCATACCGGCTTTTTAAAGGCACGTTAAAACACCGCTCGGAGAAGCCGAAAGCGGTTTGGCTCAGTGGATAGAGCGTCGGTCTGCGGACTGAAGGGTCCCGGGTTCGATTCCGGTCAAGGGCACGTCCATTGGTTGCGGGCACATCCCCGGCAGGGGGTGTTTGCAGGAGGAGGCAGCTGGTCGATATGTTTCCAGCTCTCTGTCCCTCTGCTTTCCTCTCTGTACAAAGTCAATAAGATATATTAAAAAACAAACAAACAAACACAAAATACACTACTTGGGACCCTAGCCCAACTACCATTTTGATTTCATAGTGTTCTCCATACTTTCATACTATTCTATAGCTCTACGAAAATGAGTTTTGCAGTGTTTCACCAAAACCTTTTCCTGAAAACGCCAACTCCTTTGGACGGGAAAAATAAATGTAAACAGTGCCACACTCGGTTCTCAGCTGTTTGAACAACATTTCCCAGGGACAAAATTGTGCTGTTCCTATATTCAGGCTATTGGAATATGTGTTCCTAGTGTGTGAAGCACATTTCTCAATATTTCCCTAGTCTGGAGTTGTAAATCGGCAGTGCTACACTCCAATTTGTCCAGTGATTGAAGCTCATTCGTTGTGAATAGCCAACGTTACTACACCGTGACCGTAACCCTGTCCCTAACCCTCTGACACCAACGCTAAACCTATGCCTAACCTGAGCCTGAACCCTACCCAGCCCGAACCCTTATCGTAACCCTAACCCTAGCCAGAACCCCAAGTCTCTAACCCGAACACCACAACGAACCTCGGTGACATCGTCACTCCCAGCGGGTCCCCTGGCCAAAGCATGATCACCTGGGATCAATGGAACCTGCCCACGTGGCCCCTCCCCCCTTGGTGACATCATCACTTCCGCTTTCATGGCCTTAGCAGGCTTCTTTCAAAGACGCCAACTCATGGCCCTGAATTATAAATGTAACCAGTATCCACCTCGGTTCTATGTTCTTTGAGCACGATTTCCTTGTCCGGAAACAGTGCGTTACAGATATTAAGGCCCTTTCTTCCCGTATTCCTAGCGTCTGAAGCACTTTCTTAGATATTAACCTGGGTTATCATTGTGAATTATCCCGAGTTGGGGTCTCTCTCTTCCAGTGTCTCAAGCTCCTTCGTTGTGAATTCCAATTTGGTGAAACAGCGTTTATAACAAATATACCAGCACTTTAACCGTTATTACCACTTGAAAGTCTACCCTACCTTTCACAGCGCTTTGGTTACAGACTCTCAGTATTTCAAAATTCAGGAGAGATGTTCGGGTTCGAAAACGTATTCCAGGAGTTCTAGAGTCACTCTGACACATCCCCCTGGTCCGTTGTTTTGAGCTCTGAGAGTTTTCTTTTTAACACGGGTGTCATACCGGCTTTTTAAAGGCACGTTAAAACACCGCTCGGAGAAGCCGAAAGCGGTTTGGCTCAGTGGATAGAGCGTCGGTCTGCGGACTGAAGGGTCCCGGGTTCGATTCCGGTCAAGGGCACGTCCATTGGTTGCGGGCACATCCCCGGCAGGGGGTGTTTGCAGGAGGAGGCAGCTGGTCGATATGTTTCCAGCTCTCTGTCCCTCTGCTTTCCTCTCCGTACAAAGTCAATAAGATATATTAAAAAACAAAGAAACACAAAATAAACTACTTGGGACCCTAGCCCAACTACCATTTTGATTTCATAGTGTTCTCCATACTTTCATACTATTCTATACCTCTACGAAAATGAGTTTTGCAGTGTTTCACCAAAACCTTTTCCTGAAAACGCCAACTCCTTTGGATGGGAAAAATAAATGTAAACAGTGCCACACTTGGTTCTCAGCTGTTTGAACAACATTTCCCAGGGACAAAATTGTGCTGTTCCGATATTCAGGCTATTGGAATATGTGTTCCTAGTGTGTGAAGCACATTTCTCAATATTTCCCTAGTCTGGAGTTGTAAATCCGCAGTGCTACACTCCAATTTGTCCAGTGATTGAAGCTCATTCGTTGTGAATAGCCAACGTTACTACACCGTGACCGTAACCCTGTCCCTAACCCTCTGACCCCAACGCTAAACCTATGCCTAACCTGAGCCTGAACCCTACCCAGCCCGAACCCTTATCGTAACCCTAACCCTAGCCAGAACCCCAAGTCTCTAACCCGAACACCACAACGAACCTCGGTGACATCGTCACTCCCAGCGGGTCCCCTGGCCAAAGCATGATCACCTGGGATCAATGGAACCTGCCCACGTGGCCCCTCCCCCCTTGGTGACATCATCACTTCCGCTTTCATGGCCTTAGCAGGCTTCTTTCAAAGACGCCAACTCATGGCCCTGAATTATAAATGTAACCAGTATCCAACTCGGTTCTATGTTCTTTGAGCACGATTTCCTTGTCAGGAAACAGTGCGTTACAGATATTAAGGCCCTTTCTTCCCGTATTCCTAGCGTCTGAAGCACTTTCTTAGATATTAACCTGGGTTATCATTGTGAATTATCCCGAGTTGGGGTCTCTCTCTTCCAGTGTCTCAAGCTCCTTCGTTGTGAATTCCAATTTGGTGAAACAGCGTTTATAACAAATATACCAGCACTTTAACCGTTATTACCACTTGAAAGTCTACCCTACCTTTCACAGCGCTTTGGTTACAGACTCTCAGTATTTCAAAATTCAGTAGAGATGTTCGGGTTCGAAAACGTATTCCAGGAGTTCTAGAGTCACTCTGACACATCCCCCTGGTCCGTTGATTTGAGCTCTGAGAGTTTTCTTTTTAACACGGGTGTCATACCGGCTTTTTAAAGGCACGTTAAAACACCGCTCGGAGAAGCCGAAAGCGGTTTGGCTCAGTGGATAGAGCGTCGGTCTGCGGACTGAAGGGTCCCGGGTTCGATTCCGGTCAAGGGCACGTCCATTGGTTGCGGGCACATCCCCGGCAGGGGGTGTTTGCAGGAGGAGGCAGCTGGTCGATATGTTTCCAGCTCTCTGTCACTCTGCTTTCCTCTCTGTACAAAGTCAATAAGATATACTAAAAAACAAACAAACAAACACAAAATACACTACTTGGGACCCTAGCCCAACTACCATTTTGATTTCATAGTGTTCTCCATACTTTCATACTATTCTATAGCTCTACGAAAATGAGTTTTGCAGTGTTTCACCAAAACCTTTTCCTGAAAACGCCAACTCCTTTGGACGGGAAAAATAAATGTAAACAGTGCCACACTCGGTTCTCAGCTGTTTGAACAACATTTCCCAGGGACAAAATTGTGCTGTTCCGATATTCAGGCTATTGGAATATGTGTTCCTAGTGTGTGAAGCACATTTCTCAATATTTCCCTAGTCTGGAGTTGTAAATCCGCAGTGCTACACTCCAATTTGTCCAGTGATTGAAGGTCATTCGTTGTGAATAGCCAACGTTACTACACCGTGACCGTAACCCTGTCCCTAACCCTCTGACACCAACGCTAAACCTATGCCTAACCTGAGCCTGAACCCTACCCAGCCCGAACCCTTATCGTAACCCTAACCCTAGCCAGAACCCCAAGTCTCTAACCCGAACACCACAACGAACCTCGGTGACATCGTCACTCCCAGCGGGTCCCCTGGCCAAAGCATGATCACCTGGGATCAATGGAACCTGCCCACGTGGCCCCTCCCCCCTTGGTGACATCATCACTTCCGCTTTCATGGCCTTAGCAGGCTTCTTTCAAAGACGCCAACTCATGGCCCTGAATTATAAATGTAACCAGTATCCACCTCGGTTCTATGTTCTTTGAGCACGATTTCCTTGTCCGGAAACAGTGCGTTACAGATATTAAGGCCCTTTCTTCCCGTATTCCTAGCGTCTGAAGCACTTTCTTAGATATTAACCTGGGTTATCATTGTGAATTATCCCGAGTTGGGGTCTCTCTCTTCCAGTGTCTCAAGCTCCTTCGTTGTGAATTCCAATTTGGTGAAACAGCGTTTATAACAAATATACCAGCACTTTAACCGTTATTACCACTTGAAAGTCTACCCTACCTTTCACAGCGCTTTGGTTACAGACTCTCAGTATTTCAAAATTCAGTAGAGATGTTCGGGTTCGAAAACGTATTCCAGGAGTTCTAGAGTCACTCTGACACATCCCCCTGGTCCGTTGTTTTGAGCTCTGAGAGTTTTCTTTTTAACGCGGGTGTCATACCGGCTTTTTAAAGGCACGTTAAAACACCGCTCGGAGAAGCCGAAAGCGGTTTGGCTCAGTGGATAGAGCGTCGGTCTGCGGACTGAAGGGTCCCGGGTTCGATTCCGGTCAAGGGCACGTCCATTGGTTGCGGGCACATCCCCGGCAGGGGGTGTTTGCAGGAGGAGGCAGCTGGTCGATATGTTTCCAGCTCTCTGTCCCTCTGCTTTCCTCTCCGTACAAAGTCAATAAGATATACTAAAAAACAAACAAACAAACACAAAATACACTACTTGGGACCCTAGCCCAACTACCATTTTGATTTCATAGTGTTCTCCATACTTTCATACTATTCTATAGCTCTACGAAAATGAGTTTTGCAGTGTTTCACCAAAACCTTTTCCTGAAAACGCCAACTCCTTTGGACGGGAAAAATAAATGTAAACAGTGCCACACTCGGTTCTCAGCTGTTTGAACAACATTTCCCAGGGACAAAATTGTGCTGTTCCGATATTCAGGCTATTGGAATATGTGTTCCTAGTGTGTGAAGCACATTTCTCAATATTTCCCAAGTCTGGAGTTGTAAATCCGCAGTGCTACACTCCAATTTGTCCAGTGATTGAAGCTCATTCGTTGTGAATAGCCAACGTTACTACACCGTGACCGTAACCCTGTCCCTAACCCTCTGACCCCAACGCTAAACCTATGCCTAACCTGAGCCTGAACCCTACCCAGCCCGAACCCTTATCGTAACCCTAACCCTAGCCAGAACCCCAAGTCTCTAACCCGAACACCACAACGAACCTCGGTGACATCGTCACTCCCAGCGGGTCCCCTGGCCAAAGCATGATCACCTGGGATCAATGGAACCTGCCCACGTGGCCCCTCCCCCCTTGGTGACATCATCACTTCCGCTTTCATGGCCTTAGCAGGCTTCTTTCAAAGACGCCAACTCATGGCCCTGAATTATAAATGTAACCAGTATCCACCTCGGTTCTATGTTCTTTGAGCACGATTTCCTTGTCAGGAAACAGTGCGTTACAGATATTAAGGCCCTTTCTTCCCGTATTCCTAGCGTCTGAAGCACTTTCTTAGATATTAACCTGGGTTATCATTGTGAATTATCCCGAGTTGGGGTCTCTCTCTTCCAGTGTCTCAAGCTCCTTCGTTGTGAATTCCAATTTGGTGAAACAGCGTTTATAACAAATATACCAGCACTTTAACCGTTATTACCACTTTGAAAGTCTACCCTACCTTTCACAGCGCTTTGGTTACAGACTCTCAGTATTTCAAAATTCAGTAGAGATGTTCGGGTTCGAAAACGTATTCCAGGAGTTCTAGAGTCACTCTGACAAATCCCCCTGGTCCGTTGTTTTGAGCTCTGAGAGTTTTCTTTTTAACACGGGTGTCATACCGGCTTTTTAAAGGCACGTTAAAACACCGCTCGGAGAAGCCGAAAGCGGTTTGGCTCAGTGGATAGAGCGTCCGTCTGCGGACTGAAGGGTCCCGGGTTCGATTCCGGTCAAGGGCACGTCCATTGGTTGCGGGCACATCCCCGGCAGGGGGTGTTTGCAGGAGGAGGCAGCTGGTCGATATGTTTCCAGCTCTCTGTCCCTCTGCTTTCCTCTCCGTACAAAGTCAATAAGATATATTAAAAAACAAACAAACAAACACAAAATACACTACTTGGGACCCTAGCCCAACTACCATTTTGATTTCATAGTGTTCTCCATACTTTCATACTATTCTATACCTCTACGAAAATGAGTTTTGCAGTGTTTCACCAAAACCTTTTCCTGAAAACGCCAACTCCTTTGGACGGGAAAAATAAATGTAAACAGTGCCACACTCGGTTCTCAGCTGTTTGAACAACATTTCCCAGGGACAAAATTGTGCTGTTCCTATATTCAGGCTATTGGAATATGTGTTCCTAGGGTGTGAAGCACATTTCTCAATATTTCCATAGTCTGGAGTTGTAAATCGGCAGTGCTACACTCCAATTTGTCCAGTGATTGAAGCTCATTCGTTGTGAATAGCCAACGTTACTACACCGTGACCGTAACCCTGTCCCTAACCCTCTGACACCAACGCTAAACCTATGCCTAACCTGAGCCTGAACCCTACCCAGCCCGAACCCTTATCGTAACCCTAACCCTAGCCAGAACCCCAAGTCTCTAACCCGAACACCACAACGAACCTCGGTGACATCGTCACTCCCAGCGGGTCCCCTGGCCAAAGCATGATCACCTGGGATCAATGGAACCTGCCCACGTGGCCCCTCCCCCCTTGGTGACATCATCACTTCCGCTTTCATGGCCTTAGCAGGCTTCTTTCAAAGATGCCAACTCATGGCCCTGAATTATAAATGTAACCAGTATCCAACTCGGTTCTATGTTCTTTGAGCACGATTTCCTTGTCAGGAAACAGTGCGTTACAGATATTAAGGCCCTTTCTTCCCGTATTCCTAGCGTCTGAAGGACTTTCTTAGATATTAACCTGGGTTATCATTGTGAATTATCCCGAGTTGGGGTCTCTCTCTTCCAGTGTCTCAAGCTCCTTCGTTGTGAATTCCAATTTGGTGAAACAGCGTTTATAACAAATATACCAGCACTTTAACCGTTATTACCACTTGAAAGTCTACCCTACCTTTCACAGCGCTTTGGTTACAGACTCTCAGTATTTCAAAATTCAGTAGAGATGTTCGGGTTCGAAAACGTATTCCAGGAGTTCTAGAGTCACTCTGACAAATCCCCCTGGTCCGTTGATTTGAGCTCTGAGAGTTTTCTTTTTAACACGGGTGTCATACCGGCTTTTTAAAGGCACGTTAAAACACCGCTCGGAGAAGCCGAAAGCGGTTTGGCTCAGTGGATAGAGCGTCGGTCTGCGGACTGAAGGGTCCCGGGTTCGATTCCGGTCAAGGGCACGTCCATTGGTTGCGGGCACATCCCCGGCAGGGGGTGTTTGCAGGAGGAGGCAGCTGGTCGATATGTTTCCAGCTCTCTGTCACTCTGCTTTCCTCTCTGTACAAAGTCAATAAGATATACTAAAAAACAAACAAACAAACACAAAATACACTACTTGGGACCCTAGCCCAACTACCATTTTGATTTCATAGTGTTCTCCATACTTTCATACTATTCTATAGCTCTACGAAAATGAGTTTTGCAGTGTTTCACCAAAACCTTTTCCTGAAAACGCCAACTCCTTTGGACGGGAAAAATAAATGTAAACAGTGCCACACTCGGTTCTCAGCTGTTTGAACAACATTTCCCAGGGACAAAATTGTGCTGTTCCGATATTCAGGCTATTGGAATATGTGTTCCTAGTGTGTGAAGCACATTTCTCAATATTTCCCTAGTCTGGAGTTGTAAATCCGCAGTGCTACACTCCAATTTGTCCAGTGATTGAAGGTCATTCGTTGTGAATAGCCAACGTTACTACACCGTGACCGTAACCCTGTCCCTAACCCTCTGACACCAACGCTAAACCTATGCCTAACCTGAGCCTGAACCCTACCCAGCCCGAACCCTTATCGTAACCCTAACCCTAGCCAGAACCCCAAGTCTCTAACCCGAACACCACAACGAACCTCGGTGACATCGTCACTCCCAGCGGGTCCCCTGGCCAAAGCATGATCACCTGGGATCAATGGAACCTGCCCACGTGGCCCCTCCCCCCTTGGTGACATCATCACTTCCGCTTTCATGGCCTTAGCAGGCTTCTTTCAAAGACGCCAACTCATGGCCCTGAATTATAAATGTAACCAGTATCCACCTCGGTTCTATGTTCTTTGAGCACGATTTCCTTGTCCGGAAACAGTGCGTTACAGATATTAAGGCCCTTTCTTCCCGTATTCCTAGCGTCTGAAGCACTTTCTTAGATATTAACCTGGGTTATCATTGTGAATTATCCCGAGTTGGGGTCTCTCTCTTCCAGTGTCTCAAGCTCCTTCGTTGTGAATTCCAATTTGGTGAAACAGCGTTTATAACAAATATACCAGCACTTTAACCGTTATTACCACTTGAAAGTCTACCCTACCTTTCACAGCGCTTTGGTTACAGACTCTCAGTATTTCAAAATTCAGTAGAGATGTTCGGGTTCGAAAACGTATTCCAGGAGTTCTAGAGTCACTCTGACACATCCCCCTGGTCCGTTGTTTTGAGCTCTGAGAGTTTTCTTTTTAACGCGGGTGTCATACCGGCTTTTTAAAGGCACGTTAAAACACCGCTCGGAGAAGCCGAAAGCGGTTTGGCTCAGTGGATAGAGCGTCGGTCTGCGGACTGAAGGGTCCCGGGTTCGATTCCGGTCAAGGGCACGTCCATTGGTTGCGGGCACATCCCCGGCAGGGGGTGTTTGCAGGAGGAGGCAGCTGGTCGATATGTTTCCAGCTCTCTGTCCCTCTGCTTTCCTCTCCGTACAAAGTCAATAAGATATACTAAAAAACAAACAAACAAACACAAAATACACTACTTGGGACCCTAGCCCAACTACCATTTTGATTTCATAGTGTTCTCCATACTTTCATACTATTCTATAGCTCTACGAAAATGAGTTTTGCAGTGTTTCACCAAAACCTTTTCCTGAAAACGCCAACTCCTTTGGACGGGAAAAATAAATGTAAACAGTGCCACACTCGGTTCTCAGCTGTTTGAACAACATTTCCCAGGGACAAAATTGTGCTGTTCCGATATTCAGGCTATTGGAATATGTGTTCCTAGTGTGTGAAGCACATTTCTCAATATTTCCCAAGTCTGGAGTTGTAAATCCGCAGTGCTACACTCCAATTTGTCCAGTGATTGAAGCTCATTCGTTGTGAATAGCCAACGTTACTACACCGTGACCGTAACCCTGTCCCTAACCCTCTGACCCCAACGCTAAACCTATGCCTAACCTGAGCCTGAACCCTACCCAGCCCGAACCCTTATCGTAACCCTAACCCTAGCCAGAACCCCAAGTCTCTAACCCGAACACCACAACGAACCTCGGTGACATCGTCACTCCCAGCGGGTCCCCTGGCCAAAGCATGATCACCTGGGATCAATGGAACCTGCCCACGTGGCCCCTCCCCCCTTGGTGACATCATCACTTCCGCTTTCATGGCCTTAGCAGGCTTCTTTCAAAGACGCCAACTCATGGCCCTGAATTATAAATGTAACCAGTATCCACCTCGGTTCTATGTTCTTTGAGCACGATTTCCTTGTCAGGAAACAGTGCGTTACAGATATTAAGGCCCTTTCTTCCCGTATTCCTAGCGTCTGAAGCACTTTCTTAGATATTAACCTGGGTTATCATTGTGAATTATCCCGAGTTGGGGTCTCTCTCTTCCAGTGTCTCAAGCTCCTTCGTTGTGAATTCCAATTTGGTGAAACAGCGTTTATAACAAATATACCAGCACTTTAACCGTTATTACCACTTTGAAAGTCTACCCTACCTTTCACAGCGCTTTGGTTACAGACTCTCAGTATTTCAAAATTCAGTAGAGATGTTCGGGTTCGAAAACGTATTCCAGGAGTTCTAGAGTCACTCTGACAAATCCCCCTGGTCCGTTGTTTTGAGCTCTGAGAGTTTTCTTTTTAACACGGGTGTCATACCGGCTTTTTAAAGGCACGTTAAAACACCGCTCGGAGAAGCCGAAAGCGGTTTGGCTCAGTGGATAGAGCGTCCGTCTGCGGACTGAAGGGTCCCGGGTTCGATTCCGGTCAAGGGCACGTCCATTGGTTGCGGGCACATCCCCGGCAGGGGGTGTTTGCAGGAGGAGGCAGCTGGTCGATATGTTTCCAGCTCTCTGTCCCTCTGCTTTCCTCTCCGTACAAAGTCAATAAGATATATTAAAAAACAAACAAACAAACACAAAATACACTACTTGGGACCCTAGCCCAACTACCATTTTGATTTCATAGTGTTCTCCATACTTTCATACTATTCTATACCTCTACGAAAATGAGTTTTGCAGTGTTTCACCAAAACCTTTTCCTGAAAACGCCAACTCCTTTGGACGGGAAAAATAAATGTAAACAGTGCCACACTCGGTTCTCAGCTGTTTGAACAACATTTCCCAGGGACAAAATTGTGCTGTTCCTATATTCAGGCTATTGGAATATGTGTTCCTAGGGTGTGAAGCACATTTCTCAATATTTCCATAGTCTGGAGTTGTAAATCGGCAGTGCTACACTCCAATTTGTCCAGTGATTGAAGCTCATTCGTTGTGAATAGCCAACGTTACTACACCGTGACCGTAACCCTGTCCCTAACCCTCTGACACCAACGCTAAACCTATGCCTAACCTGAGCCTGAACCCTACCCAGCCCGAACCCTTATCGTAACCCTAACCCTAGCCAGAACCCCAAGTCTCTAACCCGAACACCACAACGAACCTCGGTGACATCGTCACTCCCAGCGGGTCCCCTGGCCAAAGCATGATCACCTGGGATCAATGGAACCTGCCCACGTGGCCCCTCCCCCCTTGGTGACATCATCACTTCCGCTTTCATGGCCTTAGCAGGCTTCTTTCAAAGATGCCAACTCATGGCCCTGAATTATAAATGTAACCAGTATCCAACTCGGTTCTATGTTCTTTGAGCACGATTTCCTTGTCAGGAAACAGTGCGTTACAGATATTAAGGCCCTTTCTTCCCGTATTCCTAGCGTCTGAAGGACTTTCTTAGATATTAACCTGGGTTATCATTGTGAATTATCCCGAGTTGGGGTCTCTCTCTTCCAGTGTCTCAAGCTCCTTCGTTGTGAATTCCAATTTGGTGAAACAGCGTTTATAACAAATATACCAGCACTTTAACCGTTATTACCACTTGAAAGTCTACCCTACCTTTCACAGCGCTTTGGTTACAGACTCTCAGTATTTCAAAATTCAGTAGAGATGTTCGGGTTCGAAAACGTATTCCAGGAGTTCTAGAGTCACTCTGACAAATCCCCCTGGTCCGTTGTTTTGAGCTCTGAGAGTTTTCTTTTTAACACGGGTGTCATACCGGCTTTTTAAAGGCACGTTAAAACACCGCTCGGAGAAGCCGAAAGCGGTTTGGCTCAGTGGATAGAGCGTCCGTCTGCGGACTGAAGGGTCCCGGGTTCGATTCCGGTCAAGGGCACGTCCATTGGTTGCGGGCACATCCCCGGCAGGGGGTGTTTGCAGGAGGAGGCAGCTGGTCGATATGTTTCCAGCTCTCTGTCCCTCTGCTTTCCTCTCCGTACAAAGTCAATAAGATATATTAAAAAACAAACAAACAAACACAAAATACACTACTTGGGACCCTAGCCCAACTACCATTTTGATTTCATAGTGTTCTCCATACTTTCATACTATTCTATACCTCTACGAAAATGAGTTTTGCAGTGTTTCACCAAAACCTTTTCCTGAAAACGCCAACTCCTTTGGACGGGAAAAATAAATGTAAACAGTGCCACACTCGGTTCTCAGCTGTTTGAACAACATTTCCCAGGGACAAAATTGTGCTGTTCCGATATTCAGGCTATTGGAATATGTGTTCCTAGTGTGTGAAGCACATTTCTCAATATTTCCCTAGTCTGGAGTTGTAAATCCGCAGTGCTACACTCCAATTTGTCCAGTGATTGAAGGTCATTCGTTGTGAATAGTCAACGTTACTACACCGTGACCGTAACCCTGTCCCTAACCCTCTGACACCAACGCTAAACCTATGCCTAACCTGAGCCTGAACCCTACCCAGCCCGAACCCTTATCGTAACCCTAACCCTAGCCAGAACCCCAAGTCTCTAACCCGAACACCACAACGAACCTCGGTGACATCGTCACTCCCAGCGGGTCCCCTGGCCAAAGCATGATCACCTGGGATCAATGGAACCTGCCCACGTGGCCCCTCCCCCCTTGGTGACATCATCACTTCCGCTTTCATGGCCTTAGCAGGCTTCTTTCAAAGACGCCAACTCATGGCCCTGAATTATAAATGTAACCAGTATCCACCTCGGTTCTATGTTCTTTGAGCACGATTTCCTTGTCCGGAAACAGTGCGTTACAGATATTAAGGCCCTTTCTTCCCGTATTCCTAGCGTCTGAAGCACTTTCTTAGATATTAACCTGGGTTATCATTGTGAATTATCCCGAGTTGGGGTCTCTCTCTTCCAGTGTCTCAAGCTCCTTCGTTGTGAATTCCAATTTGGTGAAACAGCGTTTATAACAAATATACCAGCACTTTAACCGTTATTACCACTTGAAAGTCTACCCTACCTTTCACAGCGCTTTGGTTACAGACTCTCAGTATTTCAAAATTCAGTAGAGATGTTCGGGTTCGAAAACGTATTCCAGGAGTTCTAGAGTCACTCTGACACATCCCCCTGGTCCGTTCTTTTGAGCTCTGAGAGTTTTCTTTTTAACGCAGGTGTCATACCGGCTTTTTAAAGGCACGTTAAAACACCGCTCGGAGAAGCCGAAAGCGGTTTGGCTCAGTGGATAGAGCGTCGGTCTGCGGACTGAAGGGTCCCGGGTTCGATTCCGGTCAAGGGCACGTCCATTGGTTGCGGGCACATCCCCGGCAGGGGTTGTTTGCAGGAGGAGGCAGCTGGTCGATATGTTTCCAGCTCTCTGTCCCTCTGCTTTCCTCTCCGTACAAAGTCAATAAGATATATTACAAAACAAACAAACAAACACAAAATACACTACTTGGGACCCTAGCCCAACTACCATTTTGATTTCATAGTGTTCTCCATACTTTCATACTATTCTATACCTCTACGAAAATGAGTTTTGCAGTGTTTCACCAAAACCTTTTCCTGAAAACGCCAACTCCTTTGGACGGGAAAAATAAATGTAAACAGTGCCACACTCGGTTCTCAGCTGTTTGAACAACATTTCCCAGGGACAAAATTGTGCTGTTCCTATATTCAGGCTATTGGAATATGTGTTCCTAGGGTGTGAAGCACATTTCTCAATATTTCCATAGTCTGGAGTTGTAAATCGGCAGTGCTACACTCCAATTTGTCCAGTGATTGAAGCTCATTCGTTGTGAATAGCCAACGTTACTACACCGTGACCGTAACCCTGTCCCTAACCCTCTGACACCAACGCTAAACCTATGCCTAACCTGAGCCTGAACCCTACCCAGCCCGAACCCTTATCGTAACCCTAAGCCTAGCCAGAACCCCAAGTCTCTAACCCGAACACCACAACGAACCTCGGTGACATCGTCACTCCCAGCGGGTCCCCTGGCCAAAGCATGATCACCTGGGATCAATGGAACCTGCCCACGTGGCCCCTCCCCCCTTGGTGACATCATCACTTCCGCTTTCATGGCCTTAGCAGGCTTCTTTCAAAGACGCCAACTCATGGCCCTGAATTATAAATGTAACCAGTATCCACCTCGGTTCTATGTTCTTTGAGCACGATTTCCTTGTCCAGAAACAGTGCGTTACAGATATTAAGGCCCTTTCTTCCCGTATTCCTAGCGTCTGAAGCACTTTCTTAGATATTAACCTGGGTTATCATGGTGAATTATCGCGAGTTGGGGTCTCTCTCTTCCAGTGTCTCAAGCTCCTTCGTTGTGAATTCCAATTTGGTGAAACAGCGTTTATAACAAATATACCAGCACTTTAACCGTTATTACCACTTGAAAGTCTACCCTACCTTTCACAGCGCTTTGGTTACAGACTCTCAGTATTTCAAAATTCAGTAGAGATGTTCGGGTTCGAAAACGTATTCCAGGAGTTCTAGAGTCACTCTGACACATCCCCCTGGTCCGTTGTTTTGAGCTCTGAGAGTTTTCTTTTTAACGCGGGTGTCATACCGGCTTTTTAAAGGCACGTTAAAACACCGCTCGGAGAAGCCGAAAGCGGTTTGGCTCAGTGGATAGAGCGTCGGTCTGCGGACTGAAGGGTCCCGGGTTCGATTCCGGTCAAGGGCACGTCCATTGGTTGCGGGCACATCCCCGGCAGGGGGTGTTTGCAGGAGGAGGCAGCTGGTCGATATGTTTCCAGCTCTCTGTCCCTCTGCTTTCCTCTCCGTACAAAGTCAATAAGATATATTAAAAAACAAACAAACAAACACAAAATACACTACTTGGGACCCTAGCCCAACTACCATTTTGATTTCATAGTGTTCTCCATACTTTCATACTATTCTATAGCTCTACGAAAATGAGTTTTGCAGTGTTTCACCAAAACCTTTTCCTGAAAACGCCAACTCCTTTGGACGGGAAAAATAAATGTAAACAGTGCCACACTCGGTTCTCAGCTGTTTGAACAACATTTCCCAGGGACAAAATTGTGCTGTTCCGATATTCAGGCTATTGGAATATGTGTTCCTAGTGTGTGAAGCACATTTCTCAATATTTCCCTAGTCTGGAGTTGTAAATCCGCAGTGCTACACTCCAATTTGTCCAGTGATTGAAGGTCATTCGTTGTGAATAGCCAACGTTACTACACCGTGACCGTAACCCTGTCCCTAACCCTCTGACACCAACGCTAAACCTATGCCTAACCTGAGCCTGAACCCTACCCAGCCCGAACCCTTATCGTAACCCTAACCCTAGCCAGAACCCCAAGTCTCTAACCCGAACACCACAACGAACCTCGGTGACATCGTCACTCCCAGCGGGTCCCCTGGCCAAAGCATGATCACCTGGGATCAATGGAACCTGCCCACGTGGCCCCTCCCCCCTTGGTGACATCATCACTTCCGCTTTCATGGCCTTAGCAGGCTTCTTTCAAAGACGCCAACTCATGGCCCTGAATTATAAATGTAACCAGTATCCACCTCGGTTCTATGTTCTTTGAGCACGATTTCCTTGTCCGGAAACAGTGCGTTACAGATATTAAGGCCCTTTCTTCCCGTATTCCTAGCGTCTGAAGCACTTTCTTAGATATTAACCTGGGTTATCATTGTGAATTATCCCGAGTTGGGGTCTCTCTCTTCCAGTGTCTCAAGCTCCTTCGTTGTGAATTCCAATTTGGTGAAACAGCGTTTATAACAAATATACCAGCACTTTAACCGTTATTACCACTTGAAAGTCTACCCTACCTTTCACAGCGCTTTGGTTACAGACTCTCAGTATTTCAAAATTCAGTAGAGATGTTCGGGTTCGAAAACGTATTCCAGGAGTTCTAGAGTCACTCTGACACATCCCCCTGGTCCGTTGTTTTGAGCTCTGAGAGTTTTCTTTTTAACGCGGGTGTCATACCGGCTTTTTAAAGGCACGTTAAAACACCGCTCGGAGAAGCCGAAAGCGGTTTGGCTCAGTGGATAGAGCGTCGGTCTGCGGACTGAAGGGTCCCGGGTTCGATTCCGGTCAAGGGCACGTCCATTGGTTGCGGGCACATCCCCGGCAGGGGGTGTTTGCAGGAGGAGGCAGCTGGTCGATATGTTTCCAGCTCTCTGTCCCTCTGCTTTCCTCTCCGTACAAAGTCAATAAGATATACTAAAAAACAAACAAACAAACACAAAATACACTACTTGGGACCCTAGCCCAACTACCATTTTGATTTCATAGTGTTCTCCATACTTTCATACTATTCTATAGCTCTACGAAAATGAGTTTTGCAGTGTTTCACCAAAACCTTTTCCTGAAAACGCCAACTCCTTTGGACGGGAAAAATAAATGTAAACAGTGCCACACTCGGTTCTCAGCTGTTTGAACAACATTTCCCAGGGACAAAATTGTGCTGTTCCGATATTCAGGCTATTGGAATATGTGTTCCTAGTGTGTGAAGCACATTTCTCAATATTTCCCAAGTCTGGAGTTGTAAATCCGCAGTGCTACACTCCAATTTGTCCAGTGATTGAAGCTCATTCGTTGTGAATAGCCAACGTTACTACACCGTGACCGTAACCCTGTCCCTAACCCTCTGACCCCAACGCTAAACCTATGCCTAACCTGAGCCTGAACCCTACCCAGCCCGAACCCTTATCGTAACCCTAACCCTAGCCAGAACCCCAAGTCTCTAACCCGAACACCACAACGAACCTCGGTGACATCGTCACTCCCAGCGGGTCCCCTGGCCAAAGCATGATCACCTGGGATCAATGGAACCTGCCCACGTGGCCCCTCCCCCCTTGGTGACATCATCACTTCCGCTTTCATGGCCTTAGCAGGCTTCTTTCAAAGACGCCAACTCATGGCCCTGAATTATAAATGTAACCAGTATCCACCTCGGTTCTATGTTCTTTGAGCACGATTTCCTTGTCAGGAAACAGTGCGTTACAGATATTAAGGCCCTTTCTTCCCGTATTCCTAGCGTCTGAAGCACTTTCTTAGATATTAACCTGGGTTATCATTGTGAATTATCCCGAGTTGGGGTCTCTCTCTTCCAGTGTCTCAAGCTCCTTCGTTGTGAATTCCAATTTGGTGAAACAGCGTTTATAACAAATATACCAGCACTTTAACCGTTATTACCACTTTGAAAGTCTACCCTACCTTTCACAGCGCTTTGGTTACAGACTCTCAGTATTTCAAAATTCAGTAGAGATGTTCGGGTTCGAAAACGTATTCCAGGAGTTCTAGAGTCACTCTGACAAATCCCCCTGGTCCGTTGTTTTGAGCTCTGAGAGTTTTCTTTTTAACACGGGTGTCATACCGGCTTTTTAAAGGCACGTTAAAACACCGCTCGGAGAAGCCGAAAGCGGTTTGGCTCAGTGGATAGAGCGTCCGTCTGCGGACTGAAGGGTCCCGGGTTCGATTCCGGTCAAGGGCACGTCCATTGGTTGCGGGCACATCCCCGGCAGGGGGTGTTTGCAGGAGGAGGCAGCTGGTCGATATGTTTCCAGCTCTCTGTCCCTCTGCTTTCCTCTCCGTACAAAGTCAATAAGATATATTAAAAAACAAACAAACAAACACAAAATACACTACTTGGGACCCTAGCCCAACTACCATTTTGATTTCATAGTGTTCTCCATACTTTCATACTATTCTATACCTCTACGAAAATGAGTTTTGCAGTGTTTCACCAAAACCTTTTCCTGAAAACGCCAACTCCTTTGGACGGGAAAAATAAATGTAAACAGTGCCACACTCGGTTCTCAGCTGTTTGAACAACATTTCCCAGGGACAAAATTGTGCTGTTCCTATATTCAGGCTATTGGAATATGTGTTCCTAGGGTGTGAAGCACATTTCTCAATATTTCCATAGTCTGGAGTTGTAAATCGGCAGTGCTACACTCCAATTTGTCCAGTGATTGAAGCTCATTCGTTGTGAATAGCCAACGTTACTACACCGTGACCGTAACCCTGTCCCTAACCCTCTGACACCAACGCTAAACCTATGCCTAACCTGAGCCTGAACCCTACCCAGCCCGAACCCTTATCGTAACCCTAACCCTAGCCAGAACCCCAAGTCTCTAACCCGAACACCACAACGAACCTCGGTGACATCGTCACTCCCAGCGGGTCCCCTGGCCAAAGCATGATCACCTGGGATCAATGGAACCTGCCCACGTGGCCCCTCCCCCCTTGGTGACATCATCACTTCCGCTTTCATGGCCTTAGCAGGCTTCTTTCAAAGATGCCAACTCATGGCCCTGAATTATAAATGTAACCAGTATCCAACTCGGTTCTATGTTCTTTGAGCACGATTTCCTTGTCAGGAAACAGTGCGTTACAGATATTAAGGCCCTTTCTTCCCGTATTCCTAGCGTCTGAAGGACTTTCTTAGATATTAACCTGGGTTATCATTGTGAATTATCCCGAGTTGGGGTCTCTCTCTTCCAGTGTCTCAAGCTCCTTCGTTGTGAATTCCAATTTGGTGAAACAGCGTTTATAACAAATATACCAGCACTTTAACCGTTATTACCACTTGAAAGTCTACCCTACCTTTCACAGCGCTTTGGTTACAGACTCTCAGTATTTCAAAATTCAGTAGAGATGTTCGGGTTCGAAAACGTATTCCAGGAGTTCTAGAGTCACTCTGACAAATCCCCCTGGTCCGTTGTTTTGAGCTCTGAGAGTTTTCTTTTTAACACGGGTGTCATACCGGCTTTTTAAAGGCACGTTAAAACACCGCTCGGAGAAGCCGAAAGCGGTTTGGCTCAGTGGATAGAGCGTCCGTCTGCGGACTGAAGGGTCCCGGGTTCGATTCCGGTCAAGGGCACGTCCATTGGTTGCGGGCACATCCCCGGCAGGGGGTGTTTGCAGGAGGAGGCAGCTGGTCGATATGTTTCCAGCTCTCTGTCCCTCTGCTTTCCTCTCCGTACAAAGTCAATAAGATATATTAAAAAACAAACAAACAAACACAAAATACACTACTTGGGACCCTAGCCCAACTACCATTTTGATTTCATAGTGTTCTCCATACTTTCATACTATTCTATACCTCTACGAAAATGAGTTTTGCAGTGTTTCACCAAAACCTTTTCCTGAAAACGCCAACTCCTTTGGACGGGAAAAATAAATGTAAACAGTGCCACACTCGGTTCTCAGCTGTTTGAACAACATTTCCCAGGGACAAAATTGTGCTGTTCCGATATTCAGGCTATTGGAATATGTGTTCCTAGTGTGTGAAGCACATTTCTCAATATTTCCCTAGTCTGGAGTTGTAAATCCGCAGTGCTACACTCCAATTTGTCCAGTGATTGAAGGTCATTCGTTGTGAATAGTCAACGTTACTACACCGTGACCGTAACCCTGTCCCTAACCCTCTGACACCAACGCTAAACCTATGCCTAACCTGAGCCTGAACCCTACCCAGCCCGAACCCTTATCGTAACCCTAACCCTAGCCAGAACCCCAAGTCTCTAACCCGAACACCACAACGAACCTCGGTGACATCGTCACTCCCAGCGGGTCCCCTGGCCAAAGCATGATCACCTGGGATCAATGGAACCTGCCCACGTGGCCCCTCCCCCCTTGGTGACATCATCACTTCCGCTTTCATGGCCTTAGCAGGCTTCTTTCAAAGACGCCAACTCATGGCCCTGAATTATAAATGTAACCAGTATCCACCTCGGTTCTATGTTCTTTGAGCACGATTTCCTTGTCCGGAAACAGTGCGTTACAGATATTAAGGCCCTTTCTTCCCGTATTCCTAGCGTCTGAAGCACTTTCTTAGATATTAACCTGGGTTATCATTGTGAATTATCCCGAGTTGGGGTCTCTCTCTTCCAGTGTCTCAAGCTCCTTCGTTGTGAATTCCAATTTGGTGAAACAGCGTTTATAACAAATATACCAGCACTTTAACCGTTATTACCACTTGAAAGTCTACCCTACCTTTCACAGCGCTTTGGTTACAGACTCTCAGTATTTCAAAATTCAGTAGAGATGTTCGGGTTCGAAAACGTATTCCAGGAGTTCTAGAGTCACTCTGACACATCCCCCTGGTCCGTTCTTTTGAGCTCTGAGAGTTTTCTTTTTAACGCAGGTGTCATACCGGCTTTTTAAAGGCACGTTAAAACACCGCTCGGAGAAGCCGAAAGCGGTTTGGCTCAGTGGATAGAGCGTCGGTCTGCGGACTGAAGGGTCCCGGGTTCGATTCCGGTCAAGGGCACGTCCATTGGTTGCGGGCACATCCCCGGCAGGGGTTGTTTGCAGGAGGAGGCAGCTGGTCGATATGTTTCCAGCTCTCTGTCCCTCTGCTTTCCTCTCCGTACAAAGTCAATAAGATATATTACAAAACAAACAAACAAACACAAAATACACTACTTGGGACCCTAGCCCAACTACCATTTTGATTTCATAGTGTTCTCCATACTTTCATACTATTCTATACCTCTACGAAAATGAGTTTTGCAGTGTTTCACCAAAACCTTTTCCTGAAAACGCCAACTCCTTTGGACGGGAAAAATAAATGTAAACAGTGCCACACTCGGTTCTCAGCTGTTTGAACAACATTTCCCAGGGACAAAATTGTGCTGTTCCTATATTCAGGCTATTGGAATATGTGTTCCTAGGGTGTGAAGCACATTTCTCAATATTTCCATAGTCTGGAGTTGTAAATCGGCAGTGCTACACTCCAATTTGTCCAGTGATTGAAGCTCATTCGTTGTGAATAGCCAACGTTACTACACCGTGACCGTAACCCTGTCCCTAACCCTCTGACACCAACGCTAAACCTATGCCTAACCTGAGCCTGAACCCTACCCAGCCCGAACCCTTATCGTAACCCTAAGCCTAGCCAGAACCCCAAGTCTCTAACCCGAACACCACAACGAACCTCGGTGACATCGTCACTCCCAGCGGGTCCCCTGGCCAAAGCATGATCACCTGGGATCAATGGAACCTGCCCACGTGGCCCCTCCCCCCTTGGTGACATCATCACTTCCGCTTTCATGGCCTTAGCAGGCTTCTTTCAAAGACGCCAACTCATGGCCCTGAATTATAAATGTAACCAGTATCCACCTCGGTTCTATGTTCTTTGAGCACGATTTCCTTGTCCAGAAACAGTGCGTTACAGATATTAAGGCCCTTTCTTCCCGTATTCCTAGCGTCTGAAGCACTTTCTTAGATATTAACCTGGGTTATCATGGTGAATTATCGCGAGTTGGGGTCTCTCTCTTCCAGTGTCTCAAGCTCCTTCGTTGTGAATTCCAATTTGGTGAAACAGCGTTTATAACAAATATACCAGCACTTTAACCGTTATTACCACTTGAAAGTCTACCCTACCTTTCACAGCGCTTTGGTTACAGACTCTCAGTATTTCAAAATTCAGTAGAGATGTTCGGGTTCGAAAACGTATTCCAGGAGTTCTAGAGTCACTCTGACACATCCCCCTGGTCCGTTGTTTTGAGCTCTGAGAGTTTTCTTTTTAACGCGGGTGTCATACCGGCTTTTTAAAGGCACGTTAAAACACCGCTCGGAGAAGCCGAAAGCGGTTTGGCTCAGTGGATAGAGCGTCGGTCTGCGGACTGAAGGGTCCCGGGTTCGATTCCGGTCAAGGGCACGTCCATTGGTTGCGGGCACATCCCCGGCAGGGGGTGTTTGCAGGAGGAGGCAGCTGGTCGATATGTTTCCAGCTCTCTGTCCCTCTGCTTTCCTCTCCGTACAAAGTCAATAAGATATATTAAAAAACAAACAAACAAACACAAAATACACTACTTGGGACCCTAGCCCAACTACCATTTTGATTTCATAGTGTTCTCCATACTTTCATACTATTCTATAGCTCTACGAAAATGAGTTTTGCAGTGTTTCACCAAAACCTTTTCCTGAAAACGCCAACTCCTTTGGACGGGAAAAATAAATGTAAACAGTGGCACACTCGGTTCTCAGCTGTTTGAACAACATTTCCCAGGGACAAAATTGTGCTGTTCCTATATTCAGGCTATTGGAATATGTGTTCCTAGTGTGTGAAGCACATTTCTCAATATTTCCCTAGTCTGGAGTTGTAAATCGGCAGTGCTACACTCCAATTTGTCCAGTGATTGAAGCTCATTCGTTGTGAATAGCCAACGTTACTACACCGTGACCGTAACCCTGTCCCTAACCCTCTGACACCAACGCTAAACCTATGCCTAACCTGAGCCTGAACCCTACCCAGCCCGAACCCTTATCGTAACCCTAACCCTAGCCAGAACCCCAAGTCTCTAACCCGAACACCACAACGAACCTCGGTGACATCGTCACTCCCAGCGGGTCCCCTGGCCAAAGCATGATCACCTGGGATCAATGGAACCTGCCCACGTGGCCCCTCCCCCCTTGGTGACATCATCACTTCCACTTTCATGGCCTTAGCAGGCTTCTTTCAAAGACGCCAACTCATGGCCCTGAATTATAAATGTAACCAGTATCCAACTCGGTTCTATGTTCTTTGAGCACGATTTCCTTGTCAGGAAACAGTGCGTTACAGATATTAAGGCCCTTTCTTCCCGTATTCCTAGCGTCTGAAGCACTTTCTTAGATATTAACCTGGGTTATCATTGTGAATTATCCCGAGTTGGGGTCTCTCTCTTCCAGTGTCTCAAGCTCCTTCGTTGTGAATTCCAATTTGGTGAAACAGCGTTTATAACAAATATACCAGCACTTTAACCGTTATTACCACTTGAAAGTCTACCCTACCTTTCACAGCGCTTTGGTTACAGACTCTCAGTATTTCAAAATTCAGTAGAGATGTTCGGGTTCGAAAACGTATTCCAGGAGTTCTAGAGTCACTCTGACACATCCCCCTGGTCCGTTGTTTTGAGCTCTGAGAGTTTTCTTTTTAACGCGGGTGTCATACCGGCTTTTTAAAGGCACGTTAAAACACCGCTCGGAGAAGCCGAAACCGGTTTGGCTCAGTGGATAGAGCGTCGGTCTGCGGACTGAAGGGTCCCGGGTTCGATTCCGGTCAAGGGCACGTCCATTGGTTGCGGGCACATCCCCGGCAGGGGGTGTTTGCAGGAGGAGGCAGCTGGTCGATATGTTTCCAGCTCTCTGTCCCTCTGCTTTCCTCTCCGTACAAAGTCAATAAGATATATTAAAAAACAAACAAACACAAAATACACTACTTGGGACCCTAGCCCAACTACCATTTTGATTTCATAGTGTTCTCCATACTTTCATACTATTCTATACCTCTACGAAAATGAGTTTTGCAGTGTTTCACCAAAACCTTTTCCTGAAAACGCCAACTCCTTTGGACGGGAAAAATAAATGTAAACAGTGCCACACTCGGTTCTCAGCTGTTTGAACAACATTTCCCAGGGACAAAATTGTGCTGTTCAGATATTCAGGCTATTGGAATATGTGTTCCTAGGGTGTGAAGCACATTTCTCAATATTTCCCTAGTCTGTAGTTGTAAATCCTCAGTGCTACACTCCAATTTGTCCAGTGATTGAAGCTCATTCGTTGTGAATAGCCAACGTTACTACACCGTGACCGTAACCCTGTCCCTAACCCTCTGACACCAACGCTAAACCTATGCCTAACCTGAGCCTGAACCCTACCCAGCCCGAACCCTTATCGTAACCCTAACCCTAGCCAGAACCCCAAGTCTCTAACCCGAACACCACAACGAACCTCGGTGACATCGTCACTCCCAGCGGGTCCCCTGGCCAAAGCATGATCACCTGGGATCAATGGAACCTGCCCACGTGGCCCCTCCCCCCTTGGTGACATCATCACTTCCGCTTTCATGGCCTTAGCAGGCTTCTTTCAAAGACGCCAACTCATGGCCCTGAATTATAAATGTAACCAGTATCCACCTCGGTTCTATGTTCTTTGAGCACGATTTCCTTGTCCGGAAACAGTGCGTTACAGATATTAAGGCCCTTTCTTCCCGTATTCCTAGCGTCTGAAGCACTTTCTTAGATATTAACCTGGGTTATCATTGTGAATTATCCCGAGTTGGGGTCTCTCTCTTCCAGTGTCTCAAGCTCCTTCGTTGTGAATTCCAATTTGGTGAAACAGCGTTTATAACAAATATACCAGCACTTTAACCGTTATTACCACTTGAAAGTCTACCCTACCTTTCACAGCGCTTTGGTTACAGACTCTCAGTATTTCAAAATTCAGTAGAGATGTTCGGGTTCGAAAACGTATTCCAGGAGTTCTAGAGTCACTCTGACACATCCCCCTGGTCCGTTCTTTTGAGCTCTGAGAGTTTTCTTTTTAACGCAGGTGTCATACCGGCTTTTTAAAGGCACGTTAAAACACCGCTCGGAGAAGCCGAAAGCGGTTTGGCTCAGTGGATAGAGCGTCGGTCTGCGGACTGAAGGGTCCCGGGTTCGATTCCGGTCAAGGGCACGTCCATTGGTTGCGGGCACATCCCCGGCAGGGGTTGTTTGCAGGAGGAGGCAGCTGGTCGATATGTTTCCAGCTCTCTGTCCCTCTGCTTTCCTCTCCGTACAAAGTCAATAAGATATATTACAAAACAAACAAACAAACACAAAATACACTACTTGGGACCCTAGCCCAACTACCATTTTGATTTCATAGTGTTCTCCATACTTTCATACTATTCTATACCTCTACGAAAATGAGTTTTGCAGTGTTTCACCAAAACCTTTTCCTGAAAACGCCAACTCCTTTGGACGGGAAAAATAAATGTAAACAGTGCCACACTCGGTTCTCAGCTGTTTGAACAACATTTCCCAGGGACAAAATTGTGCTGTTCCTATATTCAGGCTATTGGAATATGTGTTCCTAGGGTGTGAAGCACATTTCTCAATATTTCCATAGTCTGGAGTTGTAAATCGGCAGTGCTACACTCCAATTTGTCCAGTGATTGAAGCTCATTCGTTGTGAATAGCCAACGTTACTACACCGTGACCGTAACCCTGTCCCTAACCCTCTGACACCAACGCTAAACCTATGCCTAACCTGAGCCTGAACCCTACCCAGCCCGAACCCTTATCGTAACCCTAAGCCTAGCCAGAACCCCAAGTCTCTAACCCGAACACCACAACGAACCTCGGTGACATCGTCACTCCCAGCGGGTCCCCTGGCCAAAGCATGATCACCTGGGATCAATGGAACCTGCCCACGTGGCCCCTCCCCCCTTGGTGACATCATCACTTCCGCTTTCATGGCCTTAGCAGGCTTCTTTCAAAGACGCCAACTCATGGCCCTGAATTATAAATGTAACCAGTATCCACCTCGGTTCTATGTTCTTTGAGCACGATTTCCTTGTCCAGAAACAGTGCGTTACAGATATTAAGGCCCTTTCTTCCCGTATTCCTAGCGTCTGAAGCACTTTCTTAGATATTAACCTGGGTTATCATGGTGAATTATCGCGAGTTGGGGTCTCTCTCTTCCAGTGTCTCAAGCTCCTTCGTTGTGAATTCCAATTTGGTGAAACAGCGTTTATAACAAATATACCAGCACTTTAACCGTTATTACCACTTGAAAGTCTACCCTACCTTTCACAGCGCTTTGGTTACAGACTCTCAGTATTTCAAAATTCAGTAGAGATGTTCGGGTTCGAAAACGTATTCCAGGAGTTCTAGAGTCACTCTGACACATCCCCCTGGTCCGTTGTTTTGAGCTCTGAGAGTTTTCTTTTTAACGCGGGTGTCATACCGGCTTTTTAAAGGCACGTTAAAACACCGCTCGGAGAAGCCGAAAGCGGTTTGGCTCAGTGGATAGAGCGTCGGTCTGCGGACTGAAGGGTCCCGGGTTCGATTCCGGTCAAGGGCACGTCCATTGGTTGCGGGCACATCCCCGGCAGGGGGTGTTTGCAGGAGGAGGCAGCTGGTCGATATGTTTCCAGCTCTCTGTCCCTCTGCTTTCCTCTCCGTACAAAGTCAATAAGATATATTAAAAAACAAACAAACAAACACAAAATACACTACTTGGGACCCTAGCCCAACTACCATTTTGATTTCATAGTGTTCTCCATACTTTCATACTATTCTATAGCTCTACGAAAATGAGTTTTGCAGTGTTTCACCAAAACCTTTTCCTGAAAACGCCAACTCCTTTGGACGGGAAAAATAAATGTAAACAGTGGCACACTCGGTTCTCAGCTGTTTGAACAACATTTCCCAGGGACAAAATTGTGCTGTTCCTATATTCAGGCTATTGGAATATGTGTTCCTAGTGTGTGAAGCACATTTCTCAATATTTCCCTAGTCTGGAGTTGTAAATCGGCAGTGCTACACTCCAATTTGTCCAGTGATTGAAGCTCATTCGTTGTGAATAGCCAACGTTACTACACCGTGACCGTAACCCTGTCCCTAACCCTCTGACACCAACGCTAAACCTATGCCTAACCTGAGCCTGAACCCTACCCAGCCCGAACCCTTATCGTAACCCTAACCCTAGCCAGAACCCCAAGTCTCTAACCCGAACACCACAACGAACCTCGGTGACATCGTCACTCCCAGCGGGTCCCCTGGCCAAAGCATGATCACCTGGGATCAATGGAACCTGCCCACGTGGCCCCTCCCCCCTTGGTGACATCATCACTTCCACTTTCATGGCCTTAGCAGGCTTCTTTCAAAGACGCCAACTCATGGCCCTGAATTATAAATGTAACCAGTATCCAACTCGGTTCTATGTTCTTTGAGCACGATTTCCTTGTCAGGAAACAGTGCGTTACAGATATTAAGGCCCTTTCTTCCCGTATTCCTAGCGTCTGAAGCACTTTCTTAGATATTAACCTGGGTTATCATTGTGAATTATCCCGAGTTGGGGTCTCTCTCTTCCAGTGTCTCAAGCTCCTTCGTTGTGAATTCCAATTTGGTGAAACAGCGTTTATAACAAATATACCAGCACTTTAACCGTTATTACCACTTGAAAGTCTACCCTACCTTTCACAGCGCTTTGGTTACAGACTCTCAGTATTTCAAAATTCAGTAGAGATGTTCGGGTTCGAAAACGTATTCCAGGAGTTCTAGAGTCACTCTGACACATCCCCCTGGTCCGTTGTTTTGAGCTCTGAGAGTTTTCTTTTTAACGCGGGTGTCATACCGGCTTTTTAAAGGCACGTTAAAACACCGCTCGGAGAAGCCGAAACCGGTTTGGCTCAGTGGATAGAGCGTCGGTCTGCGGACTGAAGGGTCCCGGGTTCGATTCCGGTCAAGGGCACGTCCATTGGTTGCGGGCACATCCCCGGCAGGGGGTGTTTGCAGGAGGAGGCAGCTGGTCGATATGTTTCCAGCTCTCTGTCCCTCTGCTTTCCTCTCCGTACAAAGTCAATAAGATATATTAAAAAACAAACAAACACAAAATACACTACTTGGGACCCTAGCCCAACTACCATTTTGATTTCATAGTGTTCTCCATACTTTCATACTATTCTATACCTCTACGAAAATGAGTTTTGCAGTGTTTCACCAAAACCTTTTCCTGAAAACGCCAACTCCTTTGGACGGGAAAAATAAATGTAAACAGTGCCACACTCGGTTCTCAGCTGTTTGAACAACATTTCCCAGGGACAAAATTGTGCTGTTCAGATATTCAGGCTATTGGAATATGTGTTCCTAGGGTGTGAAGCACATTTCTCAATATTTCCCTAGTCTGTAGTTGTAAATCCTCAGTGCTACACTCCAATTTGTCCAGTGATTGAAGCTCATTCGTTGTGAATAGCCAACGTTACTACACCGTGACCGTAACCCTGTCCCTAACCCTCTGACACCAACGCTAAACCTATGCCTAACCTGAGCCTGAACCCTACCCAGCCCGAACCCTTATCGTAACCCTAACCCTAGCCAGAACCCCAAGTCTCTAACCCGAACACCACAACGAACCTCGGTGACATCGTCACTCCCAGCGGGTCCCCTGGCCAAAGCATGATCACCTGGGATCAATGGAACCTGCCCACGTGGCCCCTCCCCCCTTGGTGACATCATCACTTCCGCTTTCATGGCCTTAGCAGGCTTCTTTCAAAGACGCCAACTCATGGCCCTGAATTATAAATGTAACCAGTATCCACCTCGGTTCTATGTTCTTTGAGCACGATTTCCTTGTCCGGAAACAGTGCGTTACAGATATTAAGGCCCTTTCTTCCCGTATTCCTAGCGTCTGAAGCACTTTCTTAGATATTAACCTGGGTTATCATTGTGAATTATCCCGAGTTGGGGTCTCTCTCTTCCAGTGTCTCAAGCTCCTTCGTTGTGAATTCCAATTTGGTGAAACAGCGTTTATAACAAATATACCAGCACTTTAACCGTTATTACCACTTGAAAGTCTACCCTACCTTTCACAGCGCTTTGGTTACAGACTCTCAGTATTTCAAAATTCAGTAGATATGTTCGGGTTCGAAAACGTATTCCAGGAGTTCTAGAGTCACTCTGACACATCCCCCTGGTCCGTTGTTTTGAGCTCTGAGAGTTTTCTTTTTAACGCGGGTGTCATACCGGCTTTTTAAAGGCACGTTAAAACACCGCTCGGAGAAGCCGAAACCGGTTTGGCTCAGTGGATAGAGCGTCGTTCTGCGGACTGAAGGGTCCCGGGTTCGATTCCGGTCAAGGGCACGTCCATTGGTTGCGGGCACATCCCCGGCAGGGGGTGTTTGCAGGAGGAGGCAGCTGGTCGATATGTTTCCAGCTCTCTGTCCCTCTGCTTTCCTCTCCCTACAAAGTCAAAAAGATATACTAAAAAACAAACAAACAAACACAAAATACACTACTTGGGACCCTAGCCCAACTACCATTTTGATTTCATAGTGTTCTCCATACTTTCATACTATTCTATAGCTCTACGAAAATGAGTTTTGCAGTGTTTCACCAAAACCTTTTCCTGAAAACGCCAACTCCTTTGGACGGGAAAAATAAATGTAAACAGTGCCACACTCGGTTCTCAGCTGTTTGAACAACATTTCCCAGGGACAAAATTGTGCTGTTCCGATATTCAGGCTATTGGAATATGTGTTCCTAGTGTGTGAAGCACATTTCTCAATATTTCCCTAGTCTGGAGTTGTAAATCGGCAGTGCTACACTCCAATTTGTCCAGTGATTGAAGCTCATTCGTTGTGAATAGCCAACGTTACTACACCGTGACCGTAACCCTGTCCCTAACCCTCTGACACCAACGCTAAACCTATGCCTAACCTGAGCCTGAACCCTACCCAGCCCGAACCCTTATCGTAACCCTAACCCTAGCCAGAACCCCAAGTCTCTAACCCGAACACCACAACGAACCTCGGTGACATCGTCACTCCCAGCGGGTCCCCTGGCCAAAGCATGATCACCTGGGATCAATGGAACCTGCCCACGTGGCCCCTCCCCCCTTGGTGACATCATCACTTCCGCTTTCATGGCCTTAGCAGGCTTCTTTCAAAGACGCCAACTCATGGCCCTGAATTATAAATGTAACCAGTATCCACCTCGGTTCTATGTTCTTTGAGCACGATTTCCTTGTCCGGAAACAGTGCGTTACAGATATTAAGGCCCTTTCTTCCCGTATTCCTAGCGTCTGAAGCACTTTCTTAGATATTAACCTGGGTTATCATTGTGAATTATCCCGAGTTGGGGTCTCTCTCTTCCAGTGTCTCAAGCTCCTTCGTTGTGAATTCCAATTTGGTGAAACAGCGTTTATAACAAATATACCAGCACTTTAACCGTTATTACCACTTGAAAGTCTACCCTACCTTTCACAGCGCTTTGGTTACAGACTCTCAGTATTTCAAAATTCAGTAGAGATGTTCGGGTTCGAAAACGTATTCCAGGAGTTCTAGAGTCACTCTGACACATCCCCCTGGTCCGTTGTTTTGAGCTCTGAGAGTTTTCTTTTTAACACGGGTGTCATACCGGCTTTTTAAAGGCACGTTAAAACACCGCTCGGAGAAGCCGAAAGCGGTTTGGCTCAGTGGATAGAGCGTCGGTCTGCGGACTGAAGGGTCCCGGGTTCGATTCCGGTCAAGGGCACGTCCATTGGTTGCGGGCACATCCCCGGCAGGGGGTGTTTGCAGGAGGAGGCAGCTGGTCGATATGTTTCCAGCTCTCTGTCCCTCTGCTTTCCTCTCCGTACAAAGTCAATAAGATATATTAAAAAACAAACAAACAAACACAAAATACACTACTTGGGACCCTAGCCCAACTACCATTTTGATTTCATAGTGTTCTCCATACTTTCATACTATTCTATAGCTCTACGAAAATGAGTTTTGCAGTGTTTCACCAAAACCTTTTCCTGAAAACGCCAACTCCTTTGGACGGGAAAAATAAATGTAAACAGTGGCACACTCGGTTCTCAGCTGTTTGAACAACATTTCCCAGGGACAAAATTGTGCTGTTCCGATATTCAGGCTATTGGAATATGTGTTCCTAGTGTGTGAAGCACATTTCTCAATATTTCCCTAGTCTGGAGTTGTAAATCGGCAGTGCTACACTCCAATTTGTCCAGTGATTGAAGCTCATTCGTTGTGAATAGCCAACGTTACTACACCGTGACCGTAACCCTGTCCCTAACCCTCTGACACCAACGCTAAACCTATGCCTAACCTGAGCCTGAACCCTACCCAGCCCGAACCCTTATCGTAACCCTAACCCTAGCCAGAACCCCAAGTCTCTAACCCGAACACCACAACGAACCTCGGTGACATCGTCACTCCCAGCGGGTCCCCTGGCCAAAGCATGATCACCTGGGATCAATGGAACCTGCCCACGTGGCCCCTCCCCCCTTGGTGACATCATCACTTCCACTTTCATGGCCTTAGCAGGCTTCTTTCAAAGACGCCAACTCATGGCCCTGAATTATAAATGTAACCAGTATCCAACTCGGTTCTATGTTCTTTGAGCACGATTTCCTTGTCAGGAAACAGTGCGTTACAGATATTAAGGCCCTTTCTTCCCGTATTCCTAGCGTCTGAAGCACTTTCTTAGATATTAACCTGGGTTATCATTGTGAATTATCCCGAGTTGGGGTCTCTCTCTTCCAGTGTCTCAAGCTCCTTCGTTGTGAATTCCAATTTGGTGAAACAGCGTTTATAACAAATATACCAGCACTTTAACCGTTATTACCACTTGAAAGTCTACCCTACCTTTCACAGCGCTTTGGTTACAGACTCTCAGTATTTCAAAATTCAGTAGAGATGTTCGGGTTCGAAAACGTATTCCAGGAGTTCTAGAGTCACTCTGACACATCCCCCTGGTCCGTTGTTTTGAGCTCTGAGAGTTTTCTTTTTAACGCGGGTGTCATACCGGCTTTTTAAAGGCACGTTAAAACACCGCTCGGAGAAGCCGAAACCGGTTTGGCTCAGTGGATAGAGCGTCGGTCTGCGGACTGAAGGGTCCCGGGTTCGATTCCGGTCAAGGGCACGTCCATTGGTTGCGGGCACATCCCCGGCAGGGGGTGTTTGCAGGAGGAGGCAGCTGGTCGATATGTTTCCAGCTCTCTGTCCCTCTGCTTTCCTCTCCGTACAAAGTCAATAAGATATATTAAAAAACAAACAAACACAAAATACACTACTTGGGACCCTAGCCCAACTACCATTTTGATTTCATAGTGTTCTCCATACTTTCATACTATTCTATACCTCTACGAAAATGAGTTTTGCAGTGTTTCACCAAAACCTTTTCCTGAAAACGCCAACTCCTTTGGACGGGAAAAATAAATGTAAACAGTGCCACACTCGGTTCTCAGCTGTTTGAACAACATTTCCCAGGGACAAAATTGTGCTGTTCAGATATTCAGGCTATTGGAATATGTGTTCCTAGGGTGTGAAGCACATTTCTCAATATTTCCCTAGTCTGTAGTTGTAAATCCTCAGTGCTACACTCCAATTTGTCCAGTGATTGAAGCTCATTCGTTGTGAATAGCCAACGTTACTACACCGTGACCGTAACCCTGTCCCTAACCCTCTGACACCAACGCTAAACCTATGCCTAACCTGAGCCTGAACCCTACCCAGCCCGAACCCTTATCGTAACCCTAACCCTAGCCAGAACCCCAAGTCTCTAACCCGAACACCACAACGAACCTCGGTGACATCGTCACTCCCAGCGGGTCCCCTGGCCAAAGCATGATCACCTGGGATCAATGGAACCTGCCCACGTGGCCCCTCCCCCCTTGGTGACATCATCACTTCCGCTTTCATGGCCTTAGCAGGCTTCTTTCAAAGACGCCAACTCATGGCCCTGAATTATAAATGTAACCAGTATCCACCTCGGTTCTATGTTCTTTGAGCACGATTTCCTTGTCCGGAAACAGTGCGTTACAGATATTAAGGCCCTTTCTTCCCGTATTCCTAGCGTCTGAAGCACTTTCTTAGATATTAACCTGGGTTATCATTGTGAATTATCCCGAGTTGGGGTCTCTCTCTTCCAGTGTCTCAAGCTCCTTCGTTGTGAATTCCAATTTGGTGAAACAGCGTTTATAACAAATATACCAGCACTTTAACCGTTATTACCACTTGAAAGTCTACCCTACCTTTCACAGCGCTTTGGTTACAGACTCTCAGTATTTCAAAATTCAGTAGAGATGTTCGGGTTCGAAAACGTATTCCAGGAGTTCTAGAGTCACTCTGACAAATCCCCCTGGTCCGTTGTTTTGAGCTCTGAGAGTTTTCTTTTTAACACGGGTGTCATACCGGCTTTTTAAAGGCACGTTAAAACACCGCTCGGAGAAGCCGAAAGTGGTTTGGCTCAGTGGATAGAGCGTCCGTCTGCGGACTGAAGGGTCCCGGGTTCGATTCCGGTCAAGGGCACGTCCATTGGTTGCGGGCACATCCCCGGCAGGGGGTGTTTGCAGGAGGAGGCAGCTGGTCGATATGTTTCCAGCTCTCTGTCCCTCTGCTTTCCTCTCCGTACAAAGTCAATAAGATATATTAAAAAACAAACAAACAAACACAAAATACACTACTTGGGACCCTAGCCCAACTACCATTTTGATTTCATAGTGTTCTCCATACTTTCATACTATTCTATACCTCTACGAAAATGAGTTTTGCAGTGTTTCACCAAAACCTTTTCCTGAAAACGCCAACTCCTTTGGACGGGAAAAATAAATGTAAACAGTGCCACACTCGGTTCTCAGCTGTTTGAACAACATTTCCCAGGGACAAAATTGTGCTGTTCCGATATTCAGGCTATTGGAATATGTGTTCCTAGTGTGTGAAGCACATTTCTCAATATTTCCCTAGTCTGGAGTTGTAAATCCGCAGTGCTACACTCCAATTTGTCCAGTGATTGAAGGTCATTCGTTGTGAATAGCCAACGTTACTACACCGTGACCGTAACCCTGTCCCTAACCCTCTGACACCAACGCTAAACCTATGCCTAACCTGAGCCTGAACCCTACCCAGCCCGAACCCTTATCGTAACCCTAACCCTAGCCAGAACCCCAAGTCTCTAACCCGAACACCACAACGAACCTCGGTGACATCGTCACTCCCAGCGGGTCCCCTGGCCAAAGCATGATCACCTGGGATCAATGGAACCTGCCCACGTGGCCCCTCCCCCCTTGGTGACATCATCACTTCCGCTTTCATGGCCTTAGCAGGCTTCTTTCAAAGACGCCAACTCATGGCCCTGAATTATAAATGTAACCAGTATCCACCTCGGTTCTATGTTCTTTGAGCACGATTTCCTTGTCCGGAAACAGTGCGTTACAGATATTAAGGCCCTTTCTTCCCGTATTCCTAGCGTCTGAAGCACTTTCTTAGATATTAACCTGGGTTATCATTGTGAATTATCCCGAGTTGGGGTCTCTCTCTTCCAGTGTCTCAAGCTCCTTCGTTGTGAATTCCAATTTGGTGAAACAGCGTTTATAACAAATATACCAGCACTTTAACCGTTATTACCACTTGAAAGTCTACCCTACCTTTCACAGCGCTTTGGTTACAGACTCTCAGTATTTCAAAATTCAGTAGAGATGTTCGGGTTCGAAAACGTATTCCAGGAGTTCTAGAGTCACTCTGACACATCCCCCTGGTCCGTTCTTTTGAGCTCTGAGAGTTTTCTTTTTAACGCAGGTGTCATACCGGCTTTTTAAAGGCACGTTAAAACACCGCTCGGAGAAGCCGAAAGCGGTTTGGCTCAGTGGATAGAGCGTCGGTCTGCGGACTGAAGGGTCCCGGGTTCGATTCCGGTCAAGGGCACGTCCATTGGTTGCGGGCACATCCCCGGCAGGGGTTGTTTGCAGGAGGAGGCAGCTGGTCGATATGTTTCCAGCTCTCTGTCCCTCTGCTTTCCTCTCCGTACAAAGTCAATAAGATATATTACAAAACAAACAAACAAACACAAAATACACTACTTGGGACCCTAGCCCAACTACCATTTTGATTTCATAGTGTTCTCCATACTTTCATACTATTCTATACCTCTACGAAAATGAGTTTTGCAGTGTTTCACCAAAACCTTTTCCTGAAAACGCCAACTCCTTTGGACGGGAAAAATAAATGTAAACAGTGCCACACTCGGTTCTCAGCTGTTTGAACAACATTTCCCAGGGACAAAATTGTGCTGTTCCTATATTCAGGCTATTGGAATATGTGTTCCTAGGGTGTGAAGCACATTTCTCAATATTTCCATAGTCTGGAGTTGTAAATCGGCAGTGCTACACTCCAATTTGTCCAGTGATTGAAGCTCATTCGTTGTGAATAGCCAACGTTACTACACCGTGACCGTAACCCTGTCCCTAACCCTCTGACACCAACGCTAAACCTATGCCTAACCTGAGCCTGAACCCTACCCAGCCCGAACCCTTATCGTAACCCTAAGCCTAGCCAGAACCCCAAGTCTCTAACCCGAACACCACAACGAACCTCGGTGACATCGTCACTCCCAGCGGGTCCCCTGGCCAAAGCATGATCACCTGGGATCAATGGAACCTGCCCACGTGGCCCCTCCCCCCTTGGTGACATCATCACTTCCGCTTTCATGGCCTTAGCAGGCTTCTTTCAAAGACGCCAACTCATGGCCCTGAATTATAAATGTAACCAGTATCCACCTCGGTTCTATGTTCTTTGAGCACGATTTCCTTGTCCAGAAACAGTGCGTTACAGATATTAAGGCCCTTTCTTCCCGTATTCCTAGCGTCTGAAGCACTTTCTTAGATATTAACCTGGGTTATCATGGTGAATTATCGCGAGTTGGGGTCTCTCTCTTCCAGTGTCTCAAGCTCCTTCGTTGTGAATTCCAATTTGGTGAAACAGCGTTTATAACAAATATACCAGCACTTTAACCGTTATTACCACTTGAAAGTCTACCCTACCTTTCACAGCGCTTTGGTTACAGACTCTCAGTATTTCAAAATTCAGTAGAGATGTTCGGGTTCGAAAACGTATTCCAGGAGTTCTAGAGTCACTCTGACACATCCCCCTGGTCCGTTGTTTTGAGCTCTGAGAGTTTTCTTTTTAACGCGGGTGTCATACCGGCTTTTTAAAGGCACGTTAAAACACCGCTCGGAGAAGCCGAAAGCGGTTTGGCTCAGTGGATAGAGCGTCGGTCTGCGGACTGAAGGGTCCCGGGTTCGATTCCGGTCAAGGGCACGTCCATTGGTTGCGGGCACATCCCCGGCAGGGGGTGTTTGCAGGAGGAGGCAGCTGGTCGATATGTTTCCAGCTCTCTGTCCCTCTGCTTTCCTCTCCGTACAAAGTCAATAAGATATATTAAAAAACAAACAAACAAACACAAAATACACTACTTGGGACCCTAGCCCAACTACCATTTTGATTTCATAGTGTTCTCCATACTTTCATACTATTCTATAGCTCTACGAAAATGAGTTTTGCAGTGTTTCACCAAAACCTTTTCCTGAAAACGCCAACTCCTTTGGACGGGAAAAATAAATGTAAACAGTGGCACACTCGGTTCTCAGCTGTTTGAACAACATTTCCCAGGGACAAAATTGTGCTGTTCCTATATTCAGGCTATTGGAATATGTGTTCCTAGTGTGTGAAGCACATTTCTCAATATTTCCCTAGTCTGGAGTTGTAAATCGGCAGTGCTACACTCCAATTTGTCCAGTGATTGAAGCTCATTCGTTGTGAATAGCCAACGTTACTACACCGTGACCGTAACCCTGTCCCTAACCCTCTGACACCAACGCTAAACCTATGCCTAACCTGAGCCTGAACCCTACCCAGCCCGAACCCTTATCGTAACCCTAACCCTAGCCAGAACCCCAAGTCTCTAACCCGAACACCACAACGAACCTCGGTGACATCGTCACTCCCAGCGGGTCCCCTGGCCAAAGCATGATCACCTGGGATCAATGGAACCTGCCCACGTGGCCCCTCCCCCCTTGGTGACATCATCACTTCCACTTTCATGGCCTTAGCAGGCTTCTTTCAAAGACGCCAACTCATGGCCCTGAATTATAAATGTAACCAGTATCCAACTCGGTTCTATGTTCTTTGAGCACGATTTCCTTGTCAGGAAACAGTGCGTTACAGATATTAAGGCCCTTTCTTCCCGTATTCCTAGCGTCTGAAGCACTTTCTTAGATATTAACCTGGGTTATCATTGTGAATTATCCCGAGTTGGGGTCTCTCTCTTCCAGTGTCTCAAGCTCCTTCGTTGTGAATTCCAATTTGGTGAAACAGCGTTTATAACAAATATACCAGCACTTTAACCGTTATTACCACTTGAAAGTCTACCCTACCTTTCACAGCGCTTTGGTTACAGACTCTCAGTATTTCAAAATTCAGTAGAGATGTTCGGGTTCGAAAACGTATTCCAGGAGTTCTAGAGTCACTCTGACACATCCCCCTGGTCCGTTGTTTTGAGCTCTGAGAGTTTTCTTTTTAACGCGGGTGTCATACCGGCTTTTTAAAGGCACGTTAAAACACCGCTCGGAGAAGCCGAAACCGGTTTGGCTCAGTGGATAGAGCGTCGGTCTGCGGACTGAAGGGTCCCGGGTTCGATTCCGGTCAAGGGCACGTCCATTGGTTGCGGGCACATCCCCGGCAGGGGGTGTTTGCAGGAGGAGGCAGCTGGTCGATATGTTTCCAGCTCTCTGTCCCTCTGCTTTCCTCTCCGTACAAAGTCAATAAGATATATTAAAAAACAAACAAACACAAAATACACTACTTGGGACCCTAGCACAACTACCATTTTGATTTCATAGTGTTCTCCATACTTTCATACTATTCTATACCTCTACGAAAATGAGTTTTGCAGTGTTTCACCAAAACCTTTTCCTGAAAACGCCAACTCCTTTGGACGGGAAAAATAAATGTAAACAGTGCCACACTCGGTTCTCAGCTGTTTGAACAACATTTCCCAGGGACAAAATTGTGCTGTTCAGATATTCAGGCTATTGGAATATGTGTTCCTAGGGTGTGAAGCACATTTCTCAATATTTCCCTAGTCTGTAGTTGTAAATCCTCAGTGCTACACTCCAATTTGTCCAGTGATTGAAGCTCATTCGTTGTGAATAGCCAACGTTACTACACCGTGACCGTAACCCTGTCCCTAACCCTCTGACACCAACGCTAAACCTATGCCTAACCTGAGCCTGAACCCTACCCAGCCCGAACCCTTATCGTAACCCTAACCCTAGCCAGAACCCCAAGTCTCTAACCCGAACACCACAACGAACCTCGGTGACATCGTCACTCCCAGCGGGTCCCCTGGCCAAAGCATGATCACCTGGGATCAATGGAACCTGCCCACGTGGCCCCTCCCCCCTTGGTGACATCATCACTTCCGCTTTCATGGCCTTAGCAGGCTTCTTTCAAAGACGCCAACTCATGGCCCTGAATTATAAATGTAACCAGTATCCACCTCGGTTCTATGTTCTTTGAGCACGATTTCCTTGTCCGGAAACAGTGCGTTACAGATATTAAGGCCCTTTCTTCCCGTATTCCTAGCGTCTGAAGCACTTTCTTAGATATTAACCTGGGTTATCATTGTGAATTATCCCGAGTTGGGGTCTCTCTCTTCCAGTGTCTCAAGCTCCTTCGTTGTGAATTCCAATTTGGTGAAACAGCGTTTATAACAAATATACCAGCACTTTAACCGTTATTACCACTTGAAAGTCTACCCTACCTTTCACAGCGCTTTGGTTACAGACTCTCAGTATTTCAAAATTCAGTAGAGATGTTCGGGTTCGAAAACGTATTCCAGGAGTTCTAGAGTCACTCTGACAAATCCCCCTGGTCCGTTGTTTTGAGCTCTGAGAGTTTTCTTTTTAACACGGGTGTCATACCGGCTTTTTAAAGGCACGTTAAAACACCGCTCGGAGAAGCCGAAAGCGGTTTGGCTCAGTGGATAGAGCGTCCGTCTGCGGACTGAAGGGTCCCGGGTTCGATTCCGGTCAAGGGCACGTCCATTGGTTGCGGGCACATCCCCGGCAGGGGGTGTTTGCAGGAGGAGGCAGCTGGTCGATATGTTTCCAGCTCTCTGTCCCTCTGCTTTCCTCTCCGTACAAAGTCAATAAGATATATTAAAAAACAAACAAACAAACACAAAATACACTACTTGGGACCCTAGCCCAACTACCATTTTGATTTCATAGTGTTCTCCATACTTTCATACTATTCTATACCTCTACGAAAATGAGTTTTGCAGTGTTTCACCAAAACCTTTTCCTGAAAACGCCAACTCCTTTGGACGGGAAAAATAAATGTAAACAGTGCCACACTCGGTTCTCAGCTGTTTGAACAACATTTCCCAGGGACAAAATTGTGCTGTTCCGATATTCAGGCTATTGGAATATGTGTTCCTAGGGTGTGAAGCACATTTCTCAATATTTCCCTAGTCTGGAGTTGTAAATCCGCACTGCTACACTCCAATTTGTCCAGTGATTGAAGCTCATTCGTTGTGAATAGCCAACGTTACTACACCGTGACCGTAACCCTGTCCCTAACCCTCTGACACCAACGCTAAACCTATGCCTAACCTGAGCCTGAACCCTACCCAGCCCGAACCCTTATCGTAACCCTAACCCTAGCCAGAACCCCAAGTCTCTAACCCGAACACCACAACGAACCTCGGTGACATCGTCACTCCCAGCGGGTCCCCTGGCCAAAGCATGATCACCTGGGATCAATGGAACCTGCCCACGTGGCCCCTCCCCCCTTGGTGACATCATCACTTCCGCTTTCATGGCCTTAGCAGGCTTCTTTCAAAGACGCCAACTCATGGCCCTGAATTATAAATGTAACCAGTATCCACCTCGGTTCTATGTTCTTTGAGCACGATTTCCTTGTCCGGAAACAGTGCGTTACAGATATTAAGGCCCTTTCTTCCCGTATTCCTAGCGTCTGAAGCACTTTCTTAGATATTAACCTGGGTTATCATTGTGAATTATCCCGAGTTGGGGTCTCTCTCTTCCAGTGTCTCAAGCTCCTTCGTTGTGAATTCCAATTTGGTGAAACAGCGTTTATAACAAATATACCAGCACTTTAACCGTTATTACCACTTGAAAGTCTACCCTACCTTTCACAGCGCTTTGGTTACAGACTCTCAGTATTTCAAAATTCAGTAGAGATGTTCGGGTTCGAAAACGTATTCCAGGAGTTCTAGAGTCACTCTGACACATCCCCCTGGTCCGTTCTTTTGAGCTCTGAGAGTTTTCTTTTTAACGCAGGTGTCATACCGGCTTTTTAAAGGCACGTTAAAACACCGCTCGGAGAAGCCGAAAGCGGTTTGGCTCAGTGGATAGAGCGTCGGTCTGCGGACTGAAGGGTCCCGGGTTCGATTCCGGTCAAGGGCACGTCCATTGGTTGCGGGCACATCCCCGGCAGGGGTTGTTTGCAGGAGGAGGCAGCTGGTCGATATGTTTCCAGCTCTCTGTCCCTCTGCTTTCCTCTCCGTACAAAGTCAATAAGATATATTACAAAACAAACAAACAAACACAAAATACACTACTTGGGACCCTAGCCCAACTACCATTTTGATTTCATAGTGTTCTCCATACTTTCATACTATTCTATACCTCTACGAAAATGAGTTTTGCAGTGTTTCACCAAAACCTTTTCCTGAAAACGCCAACTCCTTTGGACGGGAAAAATAAATGTAAACAGTGCCACACTCGGTTCTCAGCTGTTTGAACAACATTTCCCAGGGACAAAATTGTGCTGTTCCTATATTCAGGCTATTGGAATATGTGTTCCTAGGGTGTGAAGCACATTTCTCAATATTTCCATAGTCTGGAGTTGTAAATCGGCAGTGCTACACTCCAATTTGTCCAGTGATTGAAGCTCATTCGTTGTGAATAGCCAACGTTACTACACCGTGACCGTAACCCTGTCCCTAACCCTCTGACACCAACGCTAAACCTATGCCTAACCTGAGCCTGAACCCTACCCAGCCCGAACCCTTATCGTAACCCTAAGCCTAGCCAGAACCCCAAGTCTCTAACCCGAACACCACAACGAACCTCGGTGACATCGTCACTCCCAGCGGGTCCCCTGGCCAAAGCATGATCACCTGGGATCAATGGAACCTGCCCACGTGGCCCCTCCCCCCTTGGTGACATCATCACTTCCGCTTTCATGGCCTTAGCAGGCTTCTTTCAAAGACGCCAACTCATGGCCCTGAATTATAAATGTAACCAGTATCCACCTCGGTTCTATGTTCTTTGAGCACGATTTCCTTGTCCAGAAACAGTGCGTTACAGATATTAAGGCCCTTTCTTCCCGTATTCCTAGCGTCTGAAGCACTTTCTTAGATATTAACCTGGGTTATCATGGTGAATTATCGCGAGTTGGGGTCTCTCTCTTCCAGTGTCTCAAGCTCCTTCGTTGTGAATTCCAATTTGGTGAAACAGCGTTTATAACAAATATACCAGCACTTTAACCGTTATTACCACTTGAAAGTCTACCCTACCTTTCACAGCGCTTTGGTTACAGACTCTCAGTATTTCAAAATTCAGTAGAGATGTTCGGGTTCGAAAACGTATTCCAGGAGTTCTAGAGTCACTCTGACACATCCCCCTGGTCCGTTGTTTTGAGCTCTGAGAGTTTTCTTTTTAACGCGGGTGTCATACCGGCTTTTTAAAGGCACGTTAAAACACCGCTCGGAGAAGCCGAAAGCGGTTTGGCTCAGTGGATAGAGCGTCGGTCTGCGGACTGAAGGGTCCCGGGTTCGATTCCGGTCAACGGCACGTCCATTGGTTGCGGGCACATCCCCGGCAGGGGGTGTTTGCAGGAGGAGGCAGCTGGTCGATATGTTTCCAGCTCTCTGTCCCTCTGCTTTCCTCTCCGTACAAAGTCAATAAGATATATTAAAAAACAAACAAACAAACACAAAATACACTACTTGGGACCCTAGCCCAACTACCATTTTGATTTCATAGTGTTCTCCATACTTTCATACTATTCTATAGCTCTACGAAAATGAGTTTTGCAGTGTTTCACCAAAACCTTTTCCTGAAAACGCCAACTCCTTTGGACGGGAAAAATAAATGTAAACAGTGGCACACTCGGTTCTCAGCTGTTTGAACAACATTTCCCAGGGACAAAATTGTGCTGTTCCTATATTCAGGCTATTGGAATATGTGTTCCTAGTGTGTGAAGCACATTTCTCAATATTTCCCTAGTCTGGAGTTGTAAATCGGCAGTGCTACACTCCAATTTGTCCAGTGATTGAAGCTCATTCGTTGTGAATAGCCAACGTTACTACACCGTGACCGTAACCCTGTCCCTAACCCTCTGACACCAACGCTAAACCTATGCCTAACCTGAGCCTGAACCCTACCCAGCCCGAACCCTTATCGTAACCCTAACCCTAGCCAGAACCCCAAGTCTCTAACCCGAACACCACAACGAACCTCGGTGACATCGTCACTCCCAGCGGGTCCCCTGGCCAAAGCATGATCACCTGGGATCAATGGAACCTGCCCACGTGGCCCCTCCCCCCTTGGTGACATCATCACTTCCACTTTCATGGCCTTAGCAGGCTTCTTTCAAAGACGCCAACTCATGGCCCTGAATTATAAATGTAACCAGTATCCAACTCGGTTCTATGTTCTTTGAGCACGATTTCCTTGTCAGGAAACAGTGCGTTACAGATATTAAGGCCCTTTCTTCCCGTATTCCTAGCGTCTGAAGCACTTTCTTAGATATTAACCTGGGTTATCATTGTGAATTATCCCGAGTTGGGGTCTCTCTCTTCCAGTGTCTCAAGCTCCTTCGTTGTGAATTCCAATTTGGTGAAACAGCGTTTATAACAAATATACCAGCACTTTAACCGTTATTACCACTTGAAAGTCTACCCTACCTTTCACAGCGCTTTGGCTACAGACTCTCAGTATTTCAAAATTCAGTAGAGATGTTCGGGTTCGAAAACGTATTCCAGGAGTTCTAGAGTCACTCTGACACATCCCCCTGGTCCGTTGTTTTGAGCTCTGAGAGTTTTCTTTTTAACGCGGGTGTCATACCGGCTTTTTAAAGGCACGTTAAAACACCGCTCGGAGAAGCCGAAACCGGTTTGGCTCAGTGGATAGAGCGTCGGTCTGCGGACTGAAGGGTCCCGGGTTCGATTCCGGTCAAGGGCACGTCCATTGGTTGCGGGCACATCCCCGGCAGGGGGTGTTTGCAGGAGGAGGCAGCTGGTCGATATGTTTCCAGCTCTCTGTCCCTCTGCTTTCCTCTCCGTACAAAGTCAATAAGATATATTAAAAAACAAACAAACACAAAATACACTACTTGGGACCCTAGCCCAACTACCATTTTGATTTCATAGTGTTCTCCATACTTTCATACTATTCTATACCTCTACGAAAATGAGTTTTGCAGTGTTTCACCAAAACCTTTTCCTGAAAACGCCAACTCCTTTGGACGGGAAAAATAAATGTAAACAGTGCCACACTCGGTTCTCAGCTGTTTGAACAACATTTCCCAGGGACAAAATTGTGCTGTTCAGATATTCAGGCTATTGGAATATGTGTTCCTAGGGTGTGAAGCACATTTCTCAATATTTCCCTAGTCTGTAGTTGTAAATCCTCAGTGCTACACTCCAATTTGTCCAGTGATTGAAGCTCATTCGTTGTGAATAGCCAACGTTACTACACCGTGACCGTAACCCTGTCCCTAACCCTCTGACACCAACGCTAAACCTATGCCTAACCTGAGCCTGAACCCTACCCAGCCCGAACCCTTATCGTAACCCTAACCCTAGCCAGAACCCCAAGTCTCTAACCCGAACACCACAACGAACCTCGGTGACATCGTCACTCCCAGCGGGTCCCCTGGCCAAAGCATGATCACCTGGGATCAATGGAACCTGCCCACGTGGCCCCTCCCCCCTTGGTGATATCATCACTTCCGCTTTCATGGCCTTAGCAGGCTTCTTTCAAAGACGCCAACTCATGGCCCTGAATTATAAATGTAACCAGTATCCACCTCGGTTCTATGTTCTTTGAGCACGATTTCCTTGTCCGGAAACAGTGCGTTACAGATATTAAGGCCCTTTCTTCCCGTATTCCTAGCGTCTGAAGCACTTTCTTAGATATTAACCTGGGTTATCATTGTGAATTATCCCGAGTTGGGGTCTCTCTCTTCCAGTGTCTCAAGCTCCTTCGTTGTGAATTCCAATTTGGTGAAACAGCGTTTATAACAAATATACCAGCACTTTAACCGTTATTACCACTTGAAAGTCTACCCTACCTTTCACAGCGCTTTGGTTACAGACTCTCAGTATTTCAAAATTCAGTAGATATGTTCGGGTTCGAAAACGTATTCCAGGAGTTCTAGAGTCACTCTGACACATCCCCCTGGTCCGTTGTTTTGAGCTCTGAGAGTTTTCTTTTTAACGCGGGTGTCATACCGGCTTTTTAAAGGCACGTTAAAACACCGCTCGGAGAAGCCGAAACCGGTTTGGCTCAGTGGATAGAGCGTCGGTCTGCGGACTGAAGGGTCCCGGGTTCGATTCCGGTCAAGGGCACGTCCATTGGTTGCGGGCACATCCCCGGCAGGGGGTGTTTGCAGGAGGAGGCAGCTGGTCGATATGTTTCCAGCTCTCTGTCCCTCTGCTTTCCTCTCCGTACAAAGTCAAAAAGATATACTAAAAAACAAACAAACAAACACAAAATACACTACTTGGGACCCTAGCCCAACTACCATTTTGATTTCATAGTGTTCTCCATACTTTCATACTATTCTATAGCTCTACGAAAATGAGTTTTGCAGTGTTTCACCAAAACCTTTTCCTGAAAACGCCAACTCCTTTGGACGGGAAAAATAAATGTAAACAGTGCCACACTCGGTTCTCAGCTGTTTGAACAACATTTCCCAGGGACAAAATTGTGCTGTTCCGATATTCAGGCTATTGGAATATGTGTTCCTAGTGTGTGAAGCACATTTCTCAATATTTCCCTAGTCTGTAGTTGTAAATCGGCAGTGCTACACTCCAATTTGTCCAGTGATTGAAGCTCATTCGTTGTGAATAGCCAACGTTACTACACCGTGACCGTAACCCTGTCCCTAACCCTCTGACACCAACGCTAAACCTATGCCTAACCTGAGCCTGAACCCTACCCAGCCCGAACCCTTATCGTAACCCTAACCCTAGCCAGAACCCCAAGTCTCTAACCCGAACACCACAACGAACCTCGGTGACATCGTCACTCCCAGCGGGTTCCCTGGCCAAAGCATGATCACCTGGGATCAATGGAACCTGCCCACGTGGCCCCTCCCCCCTTGGTGACATCATCACTTCCGCTTTCATGGCCTTAGCAGGCTTCTTTCAAAGACGCCAACTCATGGCCCTGAATTATAAATGTAACCAGTATCCACCTCGGTTCTATGTTCTTTGAGCACGATTTCCTTGTCCGGAAACAGTGCGTTACAGATATTAAGGCCCTTTCTTCCCGTATTCCTAGCGTCTGAAGCACTTTCTTAGATATTAACCTGGGTTATCATTGTGAATTATCCCGAGTTGGGGTCTCTCTCTTCCAGTGTCTCAAGCTCCTTCGTTGTGAATTCCAATTTGGTGAAACAGCGTTTATAACAAATATACCAGCACTTTAACCGTTATTACCACTTGAAAGTCTACCCTACCTTTCACAGCGCTTTGGTTACAGACTCTCAGTATTTCAAAATTCAGTAGAGATGTTCGGGTTCGAAAACGTATTCCAGGAGTTCTAGAGTCACTCTGACACATCCCCCTGGTCCGTTGTTTTGAGCTCTGAGAGTTTTCTTTTTAACACGGGTGTCATACCGGCTTTTTAAAGGCACGTTAAAACACCGCTCGGAGAAGCCGAAAGCGGTTTGGCTCAGTGGATAGAGCGTCGGTCTGCGGACTGAAGGGTCCCGGGTTCGATTCCGGTCAAGGGCACGTCCATTGGTTGCGGGCACATCCCCGGCAGGGGGTGTTTGCAGGAGGAGGCAGCTGGTCGATATGTTTCCAGCTCTCTGTCCCTCTGCTTTCCTCTCCGTACAAAGTCAATAAGATATATTAAAAAACAAACAAACAAACACAAAATACACTACTTGGGACCCTAGCCCAACTACCATTTTGATTTCATAGTGTTCTCCATACTTTCATACTATTCTATAGCTCTACGAAAATGAGTTTTGCAGTGTTTCACCAAAACCTTTTCCTGAAAACGCCAACTCCTTTGGACGGGAAAAATAAATGTAAACAGTGGCACACTCGGTTCTCAGCTGTTTGAACAACATTTCCCAGGGACAAAATTGTGCTGTTCCGATATTCAGGCTATTGGAATATGTGTTCCTAGTGTGTGAAGCACATTTCTCAATATTTCCCTAGTCTGGAGTTGTAAATCGGCAGTGCTACACTCCAATTTGTCCAGTGATTGAAGCTCATTCGTTGTGAATAGCCAACGTTACTACACCGTGACCGTAACCCTGTCCCTAACCCTCTGACACCAACGCTAAACCTATGCCTAACCTGAGCCTGAACCCTACCCAGCCCGAACCCTTATCGTAACCCTAACCCTAGCCAGAACCCCAAGTCTCTAACCCGAACACCACAACGAACCTCGGTGACATCGTCACTCCCAGCGGGTCCCCTGGCCAAAGCATGATCACCTGGGATCAATGGAACCTGCCCACGTGGCCCCTCCCCCCTTGGTGACATCATCACTTCCACTTTCATGGCCTTAGCAGGCTTCTTTCAAAGACGCCAACTCATGGCCCTGAATTATAAATGTAACCAGTATCCAACTCGGTTCTATGTTCTTTGAGCACGATTTCCTTGTCAGGAAACAGTGCGTTACAGATATTAAGGCCCTTTCTTCCCGTATTCCTAGCGTCTGAAGCACTTTCTTAGATATTAACCTGGGTTATCATTGTGAATTATCCCGAGTTGGGGTCTCTCTCTTCCAGTGTCTCAAGCTCCTTCGTTGTGAATTCCAATTTGGTGAAACAGCGTTTATAACAAATATACCAGCACTTTAACCGTTATTACCACTTGAAAGTCTACCCTACCTTTCACAGCGCTTTGGTTACAGACTCTCAGTATTTCAAAATTCAGTAGAGATGTTCGGGTTCGAAAACGTATTCCAGGAGTTCTAGAGTCACTCTGACACATCCCCCTGGTCCGTTGTTTTGAGCTCTGAGAGTTTTCTTTTTAACGCGGGTGTCATACCGGCTTTTTAAAGGCACGTTAAAACACCGCTCGGAGAAGCCGAAACCGGTTTGGCTCAGTGGATAGAGCGTCGGTCTGCGGACTGAAGGGTCCCGGGTTCGATTCCGGTCAAGGGCACGTCCATTGGTTGCGGGCACATCCCCGGCAGGGGGTGTTTGCAGGAGGAGGCAGCTGGTCGATATGTTTCCAGCTCTCTGTCCCTCTGCTTTCCTCTCCGTACAAAGTCAATAAGATATATTAAAAAACAAACAAACACAAAATACACTACTTGGGACCCTAGCCCAACTACCATTTTGATTTCATAGTGTTCTCCATACTTTCATACTATTCTATACCTCTACGAAAATGAGTTTTGCAGTGTTTCACCAAAACCTTTTCCTGAAAACGCCAACTCCTTTGGACGGGAAAAATAAATGTAAACAGTGCCACACTCGGTTCTCAGCTGTTTGAACAACATTTCCCAGGGACAAAATTGTGCTGTTCAGATATTCAGGCTATTGGAATATGTGTTCCTAGGGTGTGAAGCACATTTCTCAATATTTCCCTAGTCTGTAGTTGTAAATCCTCAGTGCTACACTCCAATTTGTCCAGTGATTGAAGCTCATTCGTTGTGAATAGCCAACGTTACTACACCGTGACCGTAACCCTGTCCCTAACCCTCTGACACCAACGCTAAACCTATGCCTAACCTGAGCCTGAACCCTACCCAGCCCGAACCCTTATCGTAACCCTAACCCTAGCCAGAACCCCAAGTCTCTAACCCGAACACCACAACGAACCTCGGTGACATCGTCACTCCCAGCGGGTCCCCTGGCCAAAGCATGATCACCTGGGATCAATGGAACCTGCCCACGTGGCCCCTCCCCCCTTGGTGACATCATCACTTCCGCTTTCATGGCCTTAGCAGGCTTCTTTCAAAGACGCCAACTCATGGCCCTGAATTATAAATGTAACCAGTATCCACCTCGGTTCTATGTTCTTTGAGCACGATTTCCTTGTCCGGAAACAGTGCGTTACAGATATTAAGGCCCTTTCTTCCCGTATTCCTAGCGTCTGAAGCACTTTCTTAGATATTAACCTGGGTTATCATTGTGAATTATCCCGAGTTGGGGTCTCTCTCTTCCAGTGTCTCAAGCTCCTTCGTTGTGAATTCCAATTTGGTGAAACAGCGTTTATAACAAATATACCAGCACTTTAACCGTTATTACCACTTGAAAGTCTACCCTACCTTTCACAGCGCTTTGGTTACAGACTCTCAGTATTTCAAAATTCAGTAGAGATGTTCGGGTTCGAAAACGTATTCCAGGAGTTCTAGAGTCACTCTGACACATCCCCCTGGTCCGTTGTTTTGAGCTCTGAGAGTTTTCTTTTTAACGCGGGTGTCATACCGGCTTTTTAAAGGCACGTTAAAACACCGCTCGGAGAAGCCGAAACCGGTTTGGCTCAGTGGATAGAGCGTCGGTCTGCGGACTGAAGGGTCCCGGGTTCGATTCCGGTCAAGGGCACGTCCATTGGTTGCGGGCACATCCCCGGCAGGGGGTGTTTGCAGGAGGAGGCAGCTGGTCGATATGTTTCCAGCTCTCTGTCCCTCTGCTTTCCTCTCCGTACAAAGTCAAAAAGATATACTAAAAAACAAACAAACAAACACAAAATACACTACTTGGGACCCTAGCCCAACTACCATTTTGATTTCATAGTGTTCTCCTTACTTTCATACTATTCTATAGCTCTACGAAAATGAGTTTTGCAGTGTTTCACCAAAACCTTTTCCTGAAAACGCCAACTCCTTTGGACGGGAAAAATAAATGTAAACAGTGCCACACTCGGTTCTCAGCTGTTTGAACAACATTTCCCAGGGACAAAATTGTGCTGTTCCGATATTCAGGCTATTGGAATATGTGTTCCTAGTGTGTGAAGCACATTTCTCAATATTTCCCTAGTCTGGAGTTGTAAATCGGCAGTGCTACACTCCAATTTGTCCAGTGATTGAAGCTCATTCGTTGTGAATAGCCAACGTTACTACACCGTGACCGTAACCCTGTCCCTAACCCTCTGACACCAACGCTAAACCTATGCCTAACCTGAGCCTGAACCCTACCCAGCCCGAACCCTTATCGTAACCCTAACCCTAGCCAGAACCCCAAGTCTCTAACCCGAACACCACAACGAACCTCGGTGACATCGTCACTCCCAGCGGGTCCCCTGGCCAAAGCATGATCACCTGGGATCAATGGAACCTGCCCACGTGGCCCCTCCCCCCTTGGTGACATCATCACTTCCGCTTTCATGGCCTTAGCAGGCTTCTTTCAAAGACGCCAACTCATGGCCCTGAATTATAAATGTAAGCAGTATCCACCTCGGTTCTATGTTCTTTGAGCACGATTTCCTTGTCCGGAAACAGTGCGTTACAGATATTAAGGCCCTTTCTTCCCGTATTCCTAGCGTCTGAAGCACTTTCTTAGATATTAACCTGGGTTATCATTGTGAATTATCCCGAGTTGGGGTCTCTCTCTTCCAGTGTCTCAAGCTCCTTCGTTGTGAATTCCAATTTGGTGAAACAGCGTTTATAACAAATATACCAGCACTTTAACCGTTATTACCACTTGAAAGTCTACCCTACCTTTCACAGCGCTTTGGTTACAGACTCTCAGTATTTCAAAATTCAGTAGAGATGTTCGGGTTCGAAAACGTATTCCAGGAGTTCTAGAGTCACTCTGACACATCCCCCTGGTCCGTTGTTTTGAGCTCTGAGAGTTTTCTTTTTAACACGGGTGTCATACCGGCTTTTTAAAGGCACGTTAAAACACCGCTCGGAGAAGACGAAAGCGGTTTGGCTCAGTGGATAGAGCGTCGGTCTGCGGACTGAAGGGTCCCGGGTTCGATTCCGGTCAAGGGCACGTCCATTGGTTGCGGGCACATCCCCGGCAGGGGGTGTTTGCAGGAGGAGGCAGCTGGTCGATATGTTTCCAGCTCTCTGTCCCTCTGCTTTCCTCTCCGTACAAAGTCAATAAGATATATTAAAAAACAAACAAACAAACACAAAATACACTACTTGGGACCCTAGCCCAACTACCATTTTGATTTCATAGTGTTCTCCATACTTTCATACTATTCTATAGCTCTACGAAAATGAGTTTTGCAGTGTTTCACCAAAACCTTTTCCTGAAAACGCCAACTCCTTTGGACGGGAAAAATAAATGTAAACAGTGGCACACTCGGTTCTCAGCTGTTTGAACAACATTTCCCAGGGACAAAATTGTGCTGTTCAGATATTCAGGCTATTGGAATATGTGTTCCTAGTGTGTGAAGCACATTTCTCAATATTTCCCTAGTCTGGAGTTGTAAATCGGCAGTGCTACACTCCAATTTGTCCAGTGATTGAAGCTCATTCGTTGTGAATAGCCAACGTTACTACACCGTGACCGTAACCCTGTCCCTAACCCTCTGACACCAACGCTAAACCTATGCCTAACCTGAGCCTGAACCCTACCCAGCCCGAACCCTTATCGTAACCCTAACCCTAGCCAGAACCCCAAGTCTCTAACCCGAACACCACAACGAACCTCGGTGACATCGTCACTCCCAGCGGGTCCCCTGGCCAAAGCATGATCACCTGGGATCAATGGAACCTGCCCACGTGGCCCCTCCCCCCTTGGTGACATCATCACTTCCACTTTCATGGCCTTAGCAGGCTTCTTTCAAAGACGCCAACTCATGGCCCTGAATTATAAATGTAACCAGTATCCAACTCGGTTCTATGTTCTTTGAGCACGATTTCCTTGTCCGGAAACAGTGCGTTACAGATATTAAGGCCCTTTCTTCCCGTATTCCTAGCGTCTGAAGCACTTTCTTAGATATTAACCTGGGTTATCATTGTGAATTATCCCGAGTTGGGGTCTCTCTCTTCCAGTGTCTCAAGCTCCTTCGTTGTGAATTCCAATTTGGTGAAACAGCGTTTATAACAAATATACCAGCACTTTAACCGTTATTACCACTTGAAAGTCTACCCTACCTTTCACAGCGCTTTGGTTACAGACTCTCAGTATTTCAAAATTCAGTAGAGATGTTCGGGTTCGAAAACGTATTCCAGGAGTTCTAGAGTCACTCTGACACATCCCCCTGGTCCGTTGTTTTGAGCTCTGAGAGTTTTCTTTTTAACGCGGGTGTCATACCGGCTTTTTAAAGGCACGTTAAAACACCGCTCGGAGAAGCCGAAACCGGTTTGGCTCAGTGGATAGAGCGTCGGTCTGCGGACTGAAGGGTCCCGGGTTCGATTCCGGTCAAGGGCACGTCCATTGGTTGCGGGCACATCCCCGGCAGGGGGTGTTTGCAGGAGGAGGCAGCTGGTCGATATGTTTCCAGCTCTCTGTCCCTCTGCTTTCCTCTCCGTACAAAGTCAAAAAGATATACTAAAAAACAAACAAACAAACACAAAATACACTACTTGGGACCCTAGCCCAACTACCATTTTGATTTCATAGTGTTCTCCATACTTTCATACTATTCTATAGCTCTACGAAAATGAGTTTTGCAGTGTTTCACCAAAACCTTTTCCTGAAAACGCCAACTCCTTTGGACGGGAAAAATAAATGTAAACAGTGCCACACTCGGTTCTCAGCTGTTTGAACAACATTTCCCAGGGACAAAATTGTGCTGTTCAGATATTCAGGCTATTGGAATATGTGTTCCTAGTGTGTGAAGCACATTTCTCAATATTTCCCTAGTCTGGAGTTGTAAATCCGCAGTGCTACACTCCAATTTGTCCAGTGATTGAAGGTCATTCGTTGTGAATAGCCAACGTTACTACACCGTGACCGTAACCCTGTCCCTAACCCTCTGACACCAACGCTAAACCTATGCCTAACCTGAGCCTGAACCCTACCCAGCCCGAACCCTTATCGTAACCCTAACCCTAGCCAGAACCCCAAGTCTCTAACCCGAACACCACAACGAACCTCGTTGACATCGTCACACCCAGCGGGTCCCCTGGCCAAAGCAAGATCACCTGGGATCAATGGAACCTGCCCACGTGGCCCCTCCCCCCTTGGTGACATCATCACTTCCGCTTTCATGGCCTTAGCAGGCTTCTTTCAAAGACGCCAACTCATGGCCCTGAATTATAAATGTAACCAGTATCCACCTCGGTTCTATGTTCTTTGAGCACGATTTCCTTGTCAGGAAACAGTGCGTTACAGATATTAAGGCCCTTTCTTCCCGTATTCCTAGCGTCTGAAGCACTTTCTTAGATATTAACCTGGGTTATCATTGTGAATTATCCCGAGTTGGGGTCTCTCTCTTCCAGTGTCTCAAGCTCCTTCGTTGTGAATTCCAATTTGGTGAAACAGCATTTATAACAAATATACCAGCACTTTAACCGTTATTACCACTTGAAAGTCTACCCTACCTTTCACAGCGCTTTGGTTACAGACTCTCAGTATTTCAAAATTCAGTAGAGATGTTCGGGTTCGAAAACGTATTCCAGGAGTTCTAGAGTCACTCTGACAAATCCACCTGGTCCGTTGTTTTGAGCTCTGAGAGTTTTCTTTTTAACACGGGTGTCATACCGTCTTTTTAAAGGCACGTTAAAACACCGCTCGGAGAAGCCCAAAGCGGTTTGGCTCAGTGGATAGAGCGTCGGTCTGCGGACTGAAGGGTCCCGGGTTCGATTCCGGTCAAGGGCACGTCCATTGGTTGCGGGCACATCCCTGGCAGGGGGTGTTTGAAGGAGGAGGCAGCTGGTCGATATGTTTCCAGCTCTCTGTCCCTCTGCTTTCCTCTCCGTACAAAGTCAATAAGATATATTAAAAAACAAACAAACAAACACAAAATACACTACTTGGGACCCTAGCCCAACTACCATTTTGATTTCATAGTGTTCTCCATACTTTCATACTATTCTATAGCTCTACGAAAATGAGTTTTGCAGTGTTTCACCAAAACCTTTTCCTGAAAACGCCAACTCCTTTGGACGGGAAAAATAAATGTAAACAGTGCCACACTCGGTTCTCAGCTGTTTGAACAACATTTCCCAGGGACAAAATTGTGCTGTTCCGATATTCAGGCTATTGGAATATGTGTTCCTAGTGTGTGAAGCACATTTCTCAATATTTCCCAAGTCTGGAGTTGTAAATCCGCAGTGCTACACTCCAAATTGTCCAGTGATTGAAGGTCATTCGTTGTGAATAGCCAACGTTACTACACCGTGACCGTAACCCTGTCCCTAACCCTCTGACCCCAACGCTAAACCTATGCCTAACCTGAGCCTGAACCCTACCCAGCCCGAACCCTTATCGTAACCCTAACCCTAGCCAGAACCCCAAGTCTCTAACCCGAACACCACAACGAACCTCGGTGACATCGTCACTCCCAGCGGGTCCCCTGGCCAAAGCATGATCACCTGGGATCAATGGAACCTGCCCACGTGGCCCCTCCCCCCTTGGTGACATCATCACTTCCGCTTTCATGGCCTTAGCAGGCTTCTTTCAAAGACGCCAACTCATGGCCCTGAATTATAAATGTAACCAGTATCCACCTCGGTTCTATGCTCTTTGAGCACGATTTCCTTGTCAGGAAACAGTGCGTTACAGATATTAATGCCCTTTCTTCCCGTATTCCTAGCGTCTGAAGCACTTTCTTAGATATTAACCTGGGTTATCATTGTGAATTATCCCGAGTTGGGGTCTCTCTCTTCCAGTGTCTCAAGCTCCTTCGTTGTGAATTCCAATTTGGTGAAACAGCGTTTATAACAAATATACCAGCACTTTAACCGTTATTACCACTTGAAAGTCTACCCTACCTTTCACAGCGCTTTGGTTACAGACTCTCAGTATTTCAAAATTCAGTAGAGATGTTCGGGTTCGAAAACGTATTCCAGGAGTTCTAGAGTCACTCTGACACATCCCCCTGGTCCGTTGTTTTGAGCTCTGAGAGTTTTCTTTTTAACACGGGTGTCATACCGGCTTTTTAAAGGCACGTTAAAACACCGCTCGGAGAAGCCGAAAGCGGTTTGGCTCAGTGGATAGAGCGTCGGTCTGCGGACTGAAGGGTCCCGGGTTCGATTCCGGTCAAGGGCACGTCCATTGGTTGCGGGCACATCCCCGGCAGGGGGTGTTTGCAGGAGGAGGCAGCTGGTCGATATGTTTCCAGCTCTCTGTCCCTCTGCTTTCCTCTCCGTACAAAGTCCATAAGATATACTAAAAAACAAACAAACAAACACAAAATACACTACTTGGGACCCTAGCCCAACTACCATTTTGATTTCATAGTGTTCTCCATACTTTCATACTATTCTATAGCTCTACGAAAATGAGTTTTGCAGTGTTTCACCAAAACCTTTTCCTGAAAACGCCAACTCCTTTGGACGGGAAAAATAAAAGTAAACAGTGCCACACTCGGTTCTCAGCTGTTTGAACAACATTTCCCAGGGACAAAATTGTGCTGTTCCGATATTCAGGCTATTGGAATATGTGTTCCTAGTGTGTGAAGCACATTTCTCAATATTTCCCAAGTCTGGAGTTGTAAATCCGCAGTGCTACACTCCAATTTGTCCAGTGATTGAAGCTCATTCGTTGTGAATAGCCAACGTTACTACACCGTGACCGTAACCCTGTCCCTAACCCTCTGACCCCAACGCTAAACCTATGCCTAACCTGAGCCTGAACCCTACCCAGCCCGAACCCTTATCGTAACCCTAACCCTAGCCAGAACCCCAAGTCTCTAACCCGAACACCACAACGAACCTCGGTGACATCGTCACTCCCAGCGGGTCCCCTGGCCAAAGCATGATCACCTGGGATCAATGGAACCTGCCCACGTGGCCCCTCCCCCCTTGGTGACATCATCACTTCCGCTTTCATGGCCTTAGCAGGCTTCTTTCAAAGACGCCAACTCATGGCCCTGAATTATAAATGTAACCAGTATCCACCTCGGTTCTATGTTCTTTGAGCACGATTTCCTTGTCCGGAAACAGTGCGTTACAGATATTAAGGCCCTTTCTTCCCGTATTCCTAGCGTCTGAAGCACTTTCTTAGATATTAACCTGGGTTATCATTGTGAATTATCCCGAGTTGGGGTCTCTCTCTTCCAGTGTCTCAAGCTCCTTCGTTGTGAATTCCAATTTGGTGAAACAGCGTTTATAACAAATATACCAGCACTTTAACCGTTATTACCACTTGAAAGTCTACCCTACCTTTCACAGCACTTTGGTTACAGACTCTCAGTATTTCAAAATTCAGTAGAGATGTTCGGGTTCGAAAACGTATTCCAGGAGTTCTAGAGTCACTCTGACACATCCCCCTGGTCCGTTGTTTTGAGCTCTGAGAGTTTTCTTTTTAACGCAGGTGTCATACCGGCTTTTTAAAGGCACGTTAAAACACCGCTCGGAGAAGCCGAAAGCGGTTTGGCTCAGTGGATAGAGCGTCGGTCTGCGGACTGAAGGGTCCCGGGTTCGATTCCGGTCAAGGGCACGTCCATTGGTTGCGGGCACATCCCCGGCAGGGGGTGTTTGCAGGAGGAGGCAGCTGGTCGATATGTTTCCAGCTCTCTGTCCCTCTGCTTTACTCTCCGTACAAAGTCAATAAGATATACTAAAAAACAAACAAACAAACACAAAATACACTACTTGGGACCCTAGCCCAACTACCATTTTGATTTCATAGTGTTCTCCATACTTTCATACTATTCTATAGCTCTACGAAAATGAGTTTTGCAGTGTTTCACCAAAACCTTTTCCTGAAAACGCCAACTCCTTTGGACGGGAAAAATAAATGTAAACAGTGCCACACTCGGTTCTCAGCTGTTTGAACAACATTTCCCAGGGACAAAATTGTGCTGTTCCGATATTCAGGCTATTGGAATATGTGTTCCTAGTGTGTGAAGCACATTTCTCAATATTTCCCAAGTCTGGAGTTGTAAATCCGCAGTGCTACACTCCAATTTGTCCAGTGATTGAAGCTCATTCGTTGTGAATAGCCAACGTTACTACACCGTGACCGTAACCCTGTACCTAACCCTCTGACCCCAACGCTAAACCTATGCCTAACCTGAGCCTGAACCCTACCCAGCCCGAACCCTTATCGTAACCCTAACCCTAGCCAGAACCCCAAGTCTCTAACCCGAACACCACAACGAACCTCGGTGACATCGTCACTCCCAGCGGGTCCCCTGGCCAAAGCATGATCACCTGGGATCAATGGAACCTGCCCACGTGGCCCCTCCCCCCTTGGTGACATCATCACTTCCGCTTTCATGGCCTTAGCAGGCTTCTTTCAAAGACGCCAACTCATGGCCCTGAATTATAAATGTAACCAGTATCCAACTCGGTTCTATGTTCTTTGAGCACGATTTCCTTGTCCGGAAACAGTGCGTTTTAGATATTAAGGCCCTTTCTTCCCGTATTCCTAGCGTCTGAAGCACTTTCTTAGATATTAACCTGGGTTATCATTGTGAATTATCCCGAGTTGGGGTCTCTCTCTTCCAGTGTCTCAAGCTCCTTCGTTGTGAATTCCAATTTGGTGAAACAGCGTTTATAACAAATATACCAGCACTTTAACCGTTATTACCACTTGAAAGTCTACCCTACCTTTCACAGCGCTTTGGTTACAGACTCTCAGTATTTCAAAATTCAGTAGAGATGTTCGGGTTCGAAAACGTATTCCAGGAGTTCTAGAGTCACTCTGACAAATCCCCCTGGTCCGTTGTTTTGAGCTCTGAGAGTTTTCTTTTTAACACGGCTGTCATACCGGCTTTTTAAAGGCACGTTAAAACACCGCTCGGAGAAGACGAAAGCGGTTTGGCTCAGTGGATAGAGCGTCGGTCTGCGGACTGAAGGGTCCCGGGTTCGATTCCGGTCAAGGGCACGTCCATTGGTTGCGGGCACATCCCCGGCAGGGGGTGTTTGCAGGAGGAGGCAGCTGGTCGATATGTTTCCAGCTCTCTGTCCCTCTGCTTTCCTCTCCGTACAAAGTCAATAAGATATATTAAAAAACAAACAAACAAACACAAAATACACTACTTGGGACCCTAGCCCAACTACCATTTTGATTTCATAGTGTTCTCCATACTTTCATACTATTCTATAGCTCTACGAAAATGAGTTTTGCAGTGTTTCACCAAAACCTTTTCCTGAAAACGCCAACTCCTTTGGACGGGAAAAATAAATGTAAACAGTGCCACACTCGGTTCTCAGCTGTTTGAACAACATTTCCCAGGGACAAAATTGTGCTGTTCCTATATTCAGGCTATTGGAATATGTGTTCCTAGTGTGTGAAGCACATTTCTCAATATTTCCCTAGTCTGGAGTTGTAAATCCGCAGTGCTACACTCCAATTTGTCCAGTGATTGAAGGTCATTCATTGTGAATAGCCAACGTTACTACACCGTGACCGTAACCCTGTCCCTAACCCTCTGACCCCAACGCTAAACCTATGCCTAACCTGAGCCTGAACCCTACCCAGCCCGAACCCTTATCGTAACCCTAACCCTAGCCAGAACCCCAAGTCTCTAACCCGAACACCACAACGAACCTCGGTGACATCGTCACTCCCAGCGGGTCCCCTGGCCAAAGCATGATCACCTGGGATCAATGGAACCTGCCCACGTGGCCCCTCCCCCCTTGGTGACATCATCACTTCCGCTTTCATGGCCTTAGCAGGCTTCTTTCAAAGACGCCAACTCATGGCCCTGAATTATAAATGTAACCAGTATCCACCTCGGTTCTATGTTCTTTGAGCACGATTTCCTTGTCCGGAAACAGTGCGTTACAGATATTAAGGCCCTTTCTTCCCGTATTCCTAGCGTGTGAAGCACTTTCTTAGATATTAACCTGGGTTATCATTGTGAATTATCCCGAGTTGGGGTCTCTCTCTTCCAGTGTCTCAAGCTCCTTCGTTGTGAATTCCAATTTGGTGAAACAGCGTTTATAACAAATATACCAGCACTTTAACCGTTATTACCACTTGAAAGTCTACCCTACCTTTCACAGCACTTTGGTTACAGACTCTCAGTATTTCAAAATTCAGTAGAGATGTTCGGGTTCGAAAACGTATTCCAGGAGTTCTAGAGTCACTCTGACACATCCCCCTGGTCCGTTGTTTTGAGCTCTGAGAGTTTTCTTTTTAACGCAGGTGTCATACCGGCTTTTTAAAGGCACGTTAAAACACCGCTCGGAGAAGCCGAAAGCGGTTTGGCTCAGTGGATAGAGCGTCGGTCTGCGGACTGAAGGGTCCCGGGTTCGATTCCGGTCAAGGGCACGTCCATTGGTTGCGGGCACATCCCCGGCAGGGGGTGTTTGCAGGAGGAGGCAGCTGGTCGATATGTTTCCAGCTCTCTGTCCCTCTGCTTTACTCTCCGTACAAAGTCAATAAGATATACTAAAAAACAAACAAACAAACACAAAATACACTACTTGGGACCCTAGCCCAACTACCATTTTGATTTCATAGTGTTCTCCATACTTTCATACTATTCTATAGCTCTACGAAAATGAGTTTTGCAGTGTTTCACCAAAACCTTTTCCTGAAAACGCCAACTCCTTTGGACGGGAAAAATAAATGTAAACAGTGCCACACTCGGTTCTCAGCTGTTTGAACAACATTTCCCAGGGACAAAATTGTGCTGTTCCGATATTCAGGCTATTGGAATATGTGTTCCTAGTGTGTGAAGCACATTTCTCAATATTTCCCAAGTCTGGAGTTGTAAATCCGCAGTGCTACACTCCAATTTGTCCAGTGATTGAAGCTCATTCGTTGTGAATAGCCAACGTTACTACACCGTGACCGTAACCCTGTCCCTAACCCTCTGACCCCAACGCTAAACCTATGCCTAACCTGAGCCTGAACCCTACCCAGCCCGAACCCTTATCGTAACCCTAACCCTAGCCAGAACCCCAAGTCTCTAACCCGAACACCACAACGAACCTCGGTGACATCGTCACTCCCAGCGGGTCCCCTGGCCAAAGCATGATCACCTGGGATCAATGGAACCTGCCCACGTGGCCCCTCCCCCCTTGGTGACATCATCACTTCCGCTTTCATGGCCTTAGCAGGCTTCTTTCAAAGACGCCAACTCATGGCCCTGAATTATAAATGTAACCAGTATCCAACTCGGTTCTATGTTCTTTGAGCACGATTTCCTTGTCCGGAAACAGTGCGTTACAGATATTAAGGCCCTTTCTTCCCGTATTCCTAGCGTCTGAAGCACTTTCTTAGATATTAACCTGGGTTATCATTGTGAATTATCCCGAGTTGGGGTCTCTCTCTTCCAGTGTCTCAAGCTCCTTCGTTGTGAATTCCAATTTGGTGAAACAGCGTTTATAACAAATATACCAGCACTTTAACCGTTATTACCACTTGAAAGTCTACCCTACCTTTCACAGCGCTTTGGTTACAGACTCTCAGTATTTCAAAATTCAGTAGAGATGTTCGGGTTCGAAAACGTATTCCAGGAGTTCTAGAATCACTCTGACAAATCCCCCTGGTCCGTTGTTTTGAGCTCTGAGAGTTTTCTTTTTAACACGGCTGTCATACCGGCTTTTTAAAGGCACGTTAAAACACCGCTCGGAGAAGCCGAAAGCGGTTTGGCTCAGTGGATAGAGCGTCGGTCTGCGGACTGAAGGGTCCCGGGTTCGATTCCGGTCAAGGGCACGTCCATTGGTTGCGGGCACATCCCCGGCAGGGGGTGTTTGCAGGAGGAGGCAGCTGGTCGATATGTTTCCAGCTCTCTGTCCCTCTGCTTTCCTCTCCGTACAAAGTCAATAAGATATATTAAAAAACAAACAAACAAACACAAAATACACTACTTGGGACCCTAGCCCAACTACCATTTTGATTTCATAGTGTTCTCCATACTTTCATACTATTCTATAGCTCTACGAAAATGAGTTTTGCAGTGTTTCACCAAAACCTTTTCCTGAAAACGCCAACTCCTTTGGACGGGAAAAATAAATGTAAACAGTGCCACACTCGGTTCTCAGCTGTTTGAACAACATTTCCCAGGGACAAAATTGCGCTGTTCAGACATTCAGTCTATTGGAATATGAGTTCCTAGTGTGTGAAGCACATTTCTCAATATTTCCCTAGTCTGGAGTGGTAAATCCTCAGTGCTACACTCCAATTTGTCCAGTGAATGAAGCTCATTCGTTGTGAATAGCCAACGTTACTACACCGTGACCGTAACCCTGTCCATAACCCTCTGACCCCAACCCTAAACCTATGCCTAACCTGAGCCTGAACCCTACCCAGCCCGAACCCTTATCGTAACCCTAACCCTAGCCAGAACCCCAATTCTCTAACCCTAACACCACAACGAACCACGGTGACATCGTCACTCCCTGCTGGTCCCCTGGCCAAAGCATGATCACCTGGGATCAATTGAACCTGCCCACGTGGCCCCTCCCCCCTTGGTGACATCATCACCTCCGCTTTCATGGCCTTAGCAGGCTTCTTTCAAAGACGCCAACTCATGGCCCTGAAGTATAAATGTAACCAGTATCCAACTCGGGTCTATGTTCTTTGAGCACGATTTCCTTGTCAGGAAACAGTGCCTGACAGATATTAAGGCCCTTTATTCACGTATTCCTAGCGTTTGAAGCACTTTCTTAGATATTAACCTGGGTTATCATTGTGAATTTCCCGAGTTGGGGTCTCTCTCTTCCAGTGTCTCAAGCTCCTTCCTTGTGAATTCCAATTTGGTGAAACAGCGTTTATAACAAATATACCAGCACTTTAACCGTTATTACCCCTTGAAAGGCTACCCTACCTTTCACAGCGCTTTGGTTACAGATTCTCAGTATTTCAAAATTCAGTAGACATGTTCGGGTTCGAAAACGTATTCCAGGAGTTCTAGAGTCACTCTGACAAATCCCCCTGGTCCGTTGTTTTGAGCTCGGAGAGTTTTCTTTTTAACACGGGTGTCATACCGGCTTTTTAAAGGCACGTTAAAACACCACTCGGATAAGCCGAAACCGGTTTGGCTCAGTGGATAGAGCGTCGGTCTGCGGACTGAAGGGTCCCGGGTTCGATTCCGGTCAAGGGCACGTCCATTGGTTGCGGGCACATCCCCGGCAGGGGGTGTTTGCAGGAGGAGGCAGCTGGCCGATATGTTTCCAGCTCTCTGTCCCTCTGCTTTCCTCTCTGTAAAAAGTCAATAAGATATATTAAAAAACAAACAAACACACACAAAATACACTACTTGGGACCCTAGCCCAACTATCATTTTGATTTCATAGTGTTCTCCATACTTTCATACTATTCTATAGCTCTACGAAAATGAGTTTTGCAGTGTTTCACCAAAACCTTTTCCTGAAAACGCCAACTCCTTTGGACGGGAAAAATAAATGTAAACAGTGCCACACTCGGTTCTCAGCTGTTTGAACAACATTTCCCAGGGACAAAATTGCGCTGTTCAGACATTCAGTCTATTGGAATATGAGTTCCTAGTGTGTGAAGCACATTTCTCAATATTTCCCTAGTCTGGAGTGGTAAATCCTCAGTGCTACACTCCAATTTGTCCAGTGAATGAAGCTCATTCGTTGTGAATAGCCAACGTTACTACACCGTGACCGTAACCCTGTCCATAACCCTCTGACCCCAACCCTAAACCTATGCCTAACCTGAGCCTGAACCCTACCCAGCCCGAACCCTTATCGTAACCCTAACCCTAGCCAGAACCCCAATTCTCTAACCCTAACACCACAACGAACCACGGTGACATCGTCACTCCCTGCTGGTCCCCTGGCCAAAGCATGATCACCTGGGATCAATTGAACCTGCCCACGTGGCCCCTCCCCCCTTGGTGACATCATCACCTCCGCTTTCATGGCCTTAGCAGGCTTCTTTCAAAGACGCCAACTCATGGCCCTGAAGTATAAATGTAACCAGTATCCAACTCGGGTCTATGTTCTTTGAGCACGATTTCCTTGTCAGGAAACAGTGCGTGACAGATATTAAGGCCCTTTATTCACGTATTCCTAGCGTTTGAAGCACTTTCTTAGATATTAACCTGGGTTATCATTGTGAATTTCCCGAGTTGGGGTCTCTCTCTTCCAGTGTCTCAAGCTCCTTCCTTGTGAATTCCAATTTGGTGAAACAGCGGTTATAACAAATATACCAGCACTTTAACCGTTATTACCCCTTGAAAGGCTACCCTACCTTTCACAGCGCTTTGGTTACAGATTCTCAGTATTTCAAAATTCAGTAGACATGTTCGGGTTCGAAAACGTATTCCAGGAGTTCTAGAGTCACTCTGACAAATCCCCCTGGTCCGTTGTTTTGAGCTCGGAGAGTTTTCTTTTTAACACGGGTGTCATACCGGCTTTTTAAAGGCACGTTAAAACACCACTCGGATAAGCCGAAACCGGTTTGGCTCAGTGGATAGAGCGTCGGTCTGCGGACTGAAGGGTCCCGGGTTCGATTCCGGTCAAGGGCACGTCCATTGGTTGCGGGCACATCCCCGGCAGGGGGTGTTTGCAGGAGGAGGCAGCTGGCCGATATGTTTCCAGCTCTCTGTCCCTCTGCTTTCCTCTCTGTAAAAAGTCAATAAGATATATTAAAAAACAAACAAACACACACAAAATACACTACTTGGGACCCTAGCCCAACTATCATTTTGATTTCATAGTGTTCTCCATACTTTCGTACTATTCTATAGCTCTACGAAAATGAGTTTTGCAGTGTTTCACCAAAACCTTTTCCTGAAAACGCCAACTCCTTTGGACGGGAAAAATAAATGTAAACAGTGCCACACTCGGTTCTCAGCTGTTTGAACAACATTTCCCAGGGACAAAATTGCGCTGTTCAGACATTCAGTCTATTGGAATATGAGTTCCTAGTGTGTGAAGCACATTTCTCAATATTTCCCTAGTCTGGAGTGGTAAATCCTCAGTGCTACACTCCAATTTGTCCAGTGAATGAAGCTCATTCGTTGTGAATAGCCAACGTTACTACACCGTGACCGTAACCCTGTCCATAACCCTCTGACCCCAACCCTAAACCTATGCCTAACCTGAGCCTGAACCCTACCCAGCCCGAACCCTTATCGTAACCCTAACCCTAGCCAGAACCCCAATTCTCTAACCCTAACACCACAACGAACCACGGTGACATCGTCACTCCCTGCTGGTCCCCTGGCCAAAGCATGATCACCTGGGATCAATTGAACCTGCCCACGTGGCCCCTCCCCCCTTGGTGACATCATCACCTCCGCTTTCATGGCCTTAGCAGGCTTCTTTCAAAGACGCCAACTCATGGCCCTGAAGTATAAATGTAACCAGTATCCAACTCGGGTCTATGTTCTTTGAGCACGATTTCCTTGTCAGGAAACAGTGCCTGACAGATATTAAGGCCCTTTATTCACGTATTCCTAGCGTTTGAAGCACTTTCTTAGATATTAACCTGGGTTATCATTGTGAATTTCCCGAGTTGGGGTCTCTCTCTTCCAGTGTCTCAAGCTCCTTCCTTGTGAATTCCAATTTGGTGAAACAGCGTTTATAACAAATATACCAGCACTTTAACCGTTATTACCCCTTGAAAGGCTACCCTACCTTTCACAGCGCTTTGGTTACAGATTCTCAGTATTTCAAAATTCAGTAGACATGTTCGGGTTCGAAAACGTATTCCAGGAGTTCTAGAGTCACTCTGACAAATCCCCCTGGTCCGTTGTTTTGAGCTCGGAGAGTTTTCTTTTTAACACGGGTGTCATACCGGCTTTTTAAAGGCACGTTAAAACACCACTCGGATAAGCCGAAACCGGTTTGGCTCAGTGGATAGAGCGTCGGTCTGCGGACTGAAGGGTCCCGGGTTCGATTCCGGTCAAGGGCACGTCCATTGGTTGCGGGCACATCCCCGGCAGGGGGTGTTTGCAGGAGGAGGCAGCTGGCCGATATGTTTCCAGCTCTCTGTCCCTCTGCTTTCCTCTCTGTAAAAAGTCAATAAGATATATTAAAAAACAAACAAACACACACAAAATACACTACTTGGGACCCTAGCCCAACTATCATTTTGATTTCATAGTGTTCTCCATACTTTCGTACTATTCTATAGCTCTACGAAAATGAGTTTTGCAGTGTTTCACCAAAACCTTTTCCTGAAAACGCCAACTCCTTTGGACGGGAAAAATAAATGTAAACAGTGCCACACTCGGTTCTCAGCTGTTTGAACAACATTTCCCAGGGACAAAATTGCGCTGTTCAGACATTCAGTCTATTGGAATATGAGTTCCTAGTGTGTGAAGCACATTTCTCAATATTTCCCTAGTCTGGAGTGGTAAATCCTCAGTGCTACACTCCAATTTGTCCAGTGAATGAAGCTCATTCGTTGTGAATAGCCAACGTTACTACACCGTGACCGTAACCCTGTCCATAACCCTCTGACCCCAACCCTAAACCTATGCCTAACCTGAGCCTGAACCCTACCCAGTCCGAACCCTTATCGTAACCCTAACCCTAGCCAGAACCCCAATTCTCTAACCCTAACACCACAACGAACCACGGTGACATCGTCACTCCCTGCTGGTCCCCTGGCCAAAGCATGATCACCTGGGATCAATTGAACCTGCCCACGTGGCCCCTCCCCCCTTGGTGACATCATCACCTCCGCTTTCATGGCCTTAGCAGGCTTCTTTCAAAGACGCCAACTCATGGCCCTGAAGTATAAATGTAACCAGTATCCAACTCGGGTCTATGTTCTTTGAGCACGATTTCCTTGTCAGGAAACAGTGCGTGACAGATATTAAGGCCCTTTATTCACGTATTCCTAGCGTTTGAAGCACTTTCTTAGATATTAACCTGGGTTATCATTGTGAATTTCCCGAGTTGGGGTCTCTCTCTTCCAGTGTCTCAAGCTCCTTCCTTGTGAATTCCAATTTGGTGAAACAGCGTTTATAACAAATATACCAGCACTTTAACCGTTATTACCCCTTGAAAGGCTACCCTACCTTTCACAGCGCTTTGGTTACAGATTCTCAGTATTTCAAAATTCAGTAGACATGTTCGGGTTCGAAAACGTATTCCAGGAGTTCTAGAGTCACTCTGACAAATCCCCCTGGTCCGTTGTTTTGAGCTCGGAGAGTTTTCTTTTTAACACGGGTGTCATACCGGCTTTTTAAAGGCACGTTAAAACACCACTCGGATAAGCCGAAACCGGTTTGGCTCAGTGGATAGAGCGTCGGTCTGCGGACTGAAGGGTCCCGGGTTCGATTCCGGTCAAGGGCACGTCCATTGGTTGCGGGCACATCCCCGGCAGGGGGTGTTTGCAGGAGGAGGCAGCTGGCCGATATGTTTCCAGCTCTCTGTCCCTCTGCTTTCCTCTCTGTAAAAAGTCAATAAGATATATTAAAAAACAAACAAACACACACAAAATACACTACTTGGGACCCTAGCCCAACTATCATTTTGATTTCATAGTGTTCTCCATACTTTCATACTATTCTATAGCTCTACGAAAATGAGTTTTGCAGTGTTTCACCAAAACCTTTTCCTGAAAACGCCAACTCCTTTGGACGGGAAAAATAAATGTAAACAGTGCCACACTCGGTTCTCAGCTGTTTGAACAACATTTCCCAGGGACAAAATTGTGCTGTTCCGATATTCAGGCTATTGGAATATGTGTTCCTAGTGTGTGAAGCACATTTCTCAATATTTCCCTAGTCTGGAGTTGTAAATCCGCAGTGCTACACTCCAATTTGTCCAGTGATTGAAGCTCATTCGTTGTGAATAGCCAACGTTACTACACCGTGACCGTAACCCTGTCCCTAACCCTCTGACCCCAACGCTAAACCTATGCCTAACCTGAGCCTGAACCCTACCCAGCCCGAACCCTTATCGTAACCCTAACCCTAGCCAGAACCCCAAGTCTCTAACCCGAACACCACAACGAACCTCGGTGACATCGTCACTCCCAGCGGGTCCCCTGGCCAAAGCATGATCACCTGGGATCAATGGAACCTGCCCACGTGGCCCCTCCCCCCTTGGTGACATCATCACTTCCGCTTTCATGGCCTTAGCAGGCTTCTTTCAAAGACGCCAACTCATGGCCCTGAATTATAAATGTAACCAGTATCCAACTCGGTTCTATGTTCTTTGAGCACGATTTCCTTGTCAGGAAACAGTGCGTTACAGATATTAAGGCCCTTTCTTCCCGTATTCCTAGCGTCTGAAGCACTTTCTTAGATATTAACCTGGGTTATCATTGTGAATTATCCCGAGTTGGGGTCTCTCTCTTCCAGTGTCTCAAGCTCCTTCGTTGTGAATTCCAATTTGGTGAAACAGCGTTTATAACAAATATACCAGCACTTTAACCGTTATTACCACTTGAAAGTCTACCCTACCTTTCACAGCGCTTTGGTTACAGACTCTCAGTATTTCAAAATTCAGTAGAGATGTTCGGGTTCGAAAACGTATTCCAGGAGTTCTAGAGTCACTCTGACAAATCCCCCTGGTCCGTTGTTTTGAGCTCTGAGAGTTTTCTTTTTAACACGGGTGTCATACCGGCTTTTTAAAGGCACGTTAAAACACCGCTCGGAGAAGCCGAAAGCGGTTTGGCTCAGTGGATAGAGCGTCGGTCTGCGGACTGAAGGGTCCCGGGTTCGATTCCGGTCAAGGGCACGTCCATTGGTTGCGGGCACATCCCCGGCAGGGGGTGTTTGCAGGAGGAGGCAGCTGGTCGATATGTTTCCAGCTCTCTGTCCCTCTGCTTTCCTCTCCGTACAAAGTCAATAAGATATATTAAAAAACAAACAAACAAACACAAAATACACTACTTGGGACCCTAGCCCAACTACCATTTTGATTTCATAGTGTTCTCCATACTTTCATACTATTCTATACCTCTACGAAAATGAGTTTTGCAGTGTTTCACCAAAACCTTTTCCTGAAAACGCCAACTCCTTTGGACGGGAAAAATAAATGTAAACAGTGCCACACTCGGTTCTCAGCTGTTTGAACAACATTTCCCAGGGACAAAATTGTGCTGTTCCTATATTCAGGCTATTGGAATATGTGTTCCTAGTGTGTGAAGCACATTTCTCAATATTTCCCTAGTCTGGAGTTGTAAATCCGCAGTGCTACACTCCAATTTGTCCAGTGATTGAAGGTCATTCATTGTGAATAGCCAACGTTACTACACCGTGACCGTAACCCTGTCCCTAACCCTCTGACCCCAACGCTAAACCTATGCCTAACCTGAGCCTGAACCCTACCCAGCCCGAACCCTTATCATAACCCTAACCCTAGCCAGAACCCCAAGTCTCTAACCCGAACACCACAACGAACCTCGGTGACATCGTCACTCCCAGCGGGTCCCCTGGCCAAAGCATGATCACCTGGGATCAATGGAACCTGCCCACGTGGCCCCTCCCCCCTTGGTGACATCATCACTTCCGCTTTCATGGCCTTAGCAGGCTTCTTTCAAAGACGCCAACTCATGGCCCTGAATTATAAATGTAACCAGTATCCACCTCGGTTCTATGTTCTTTGAGCATGATTTCCTTGTCCGGAAACAGTGCGTTACAGATATTAAGGCCCTTTCTTCCCGTATTCCTAGCGTCTGAAGCACTTTCTTAGATATTAACCTGGGTTATCATTGTGAATTATCCCGAGTTGGGGTCTCTCTCTTCCAGTGTCTCAAGCTCCTTCGTTGTGAATTCCAATTTGGTGAAACAGCGTTTATAACAAATATACCAGCACTTTAACCGTTATTACCACTTGAAAGTCTACCCTACCTTTCACAGCACTTTGGTTACAGACTCTCAGTATTTCAAAATTCAGTAGAGATGTTCGGGTTCGAAAACGTATTCCAGGAGTTCTAGAGTCACTCTGACACATCCCCCTGGTCCGTTGTTTTGAGCTCTGAGAGTTTTCTTTTTAACGCAGGTGTCATACCGGCTTTTTAAAGGCACGTTAAAACACCGCTCGGAGAAGCCGAAAGCGGTTTGGCTCAGTGGATAGAGCGTCGGTCTGCGGACTGAAGGGTCCCGGGTTCAATTCCGGTCAAGGGCACGTCCATTGGTTGCGGGCACATCCCCGGCAGGGGGTGTTTGCAGGAGGAGGCAGCTGGTCGATATGTTTCCAGCTCTCTGTCCCTCTGCTTTCCTCTCCGTACAAAGTCAATAAGATATATTAAAAAACAAACAAACAAACACAAAATACACTACTTGGGACCCTAGCCCAACTACCATTTTGATTTCATAGTGTTCTCCATACTTTCATACTATTCTATAGCTCTACGAAAATGAGTTTTGCAGTGTTTCACCAAAACCTTTTCCTGAAAACGCCAACTCCTTTGGACGGGAAAAATAAATGTAAACAGTGCCACACTCGGTTCTCAGCTGTTTGAACAACATTTCCCAGGGACAAAATTGTGCTGTTCCGATATTCAGGCTATTGGAATATGTGTTCCTAGTGTGTGAAGCACATTTCTCAATATTTCCCAAGTCTGGAGTTGTAAATCCGCAGTGCTACACTCCAATTTGTCCAGTGATTGAAGGTCATTCGTTGTGAATAGCCAACGTTACTACACCGTGACCGTAACCCTGTCCCTAACCCTCTGACCCCAACGCTAAACCTATGCCTAACCTGAGCCTGAACCCTACCCAGCCCGAACCCTTATCGTAACCCTAACCCTAGCCAGAACCCCAAGTCTCTAACCCGAACACCACAACGAACCTCGGTGACATCGTCACTCCCAGCGGGTCCCCTGGCCAAAGCATGATCACCTGGGATCAATGGAACCTGCCCACGTGGCCCCTCCCCCCTTGGTGACATCATCACTTCCGCTTTCATGGCCTTAGCAGGCTTCTTTCAAAGACGCCAACTCATGGCCCTGAATTATAAATGTAACCAGTATCCAACTCGGTTCTATGTTCTTTGAGCACGATTTCCTTTTCCGGAAACAGTGCGTTACAGATATTAAGGCCCTTTCTTCCCGTATTCCTAGCGTCTGAAGCACTTTCTTAGATATTAACCTGGGTTATCATTGTGAATTATCCCGAGTTGGGGTCTCTCTCTTCCAGTGTCTCAAGCTCCTTCGTTGTGAATTCCAATTTGGTGAAACAGCGTTTATAACAAATATACCAGCACTTTAACCGTTATTACCACTTGAAAGTCTACCCTACCTTTCACAGCGCTTTGGTTACAGACTCTCAGTATTTCAAAATTCAGTAGAGATGTTCGGGTTCGAAAACGTATTCCAGGAGTTCTAGAGTCACTCTGACACATCCCCCTGGTCCGTTGTTTTGAGCTCTGAGAGTTTTCTTTTTAACGCGGGTGTCATACCGGCTTTTTAAAGGCACGTTAAAACACCGCTCGGAGAAGCCGAAAGCGGTTTGGCTCAGTGGATAGAGCGTCGGTCTGCGGACTGAAGGGTCCCGGGTTCGATTCCGGTCAAGGGCACGTCCATTGGTTGCGGGCACATCCCCGGCAGGGGGTGTTTGCAGGAGGAGGCAGCTGGTCGATATGTTTCCAGCTCTCTGTCCCTCTGCTTTCCTCTCCGTACAAAGTCAATAAGATATACTAAAAAACAAACAAACAAACACAAAATACACTACTTGGGACCCTAGCCCAACTACCATTTTGATTTCATAGTGTTCTCCATACTTTCATACTATTCTATAGCTCTACGAAAATGAGTTTTGCAGTGTTTCACCAAAACCTTTTCCTGAAAACGCCAACTCCTTTGGACGGGAAAAATAAATGTAAACAGTGCCACACTCGGTTCTCAGCTGTTTGAACAACATTTCCCAGGGACAAAATTGTGCTGTTCCGATATTCAGGCTATTGGAATATGTGTTCCTAGTGTGTGAAGCACATTTCTCAATATTTCCCAAGTCTGGAGTTGTAAATCCGCAGTGCTACACTCCAATTTGTCCAGTGATTGAAGGTCATTCGTTGTGAATAGCCAACGTTACTACACCGTGACCGTAACCCTGTCCCTAACCCTCTGACCCCAACGCTAAACCTATGCCTAACCTGAGCCTGAACCCTACCCAGCCCGAACCCTTATCGTAACCCTAACCCTAGCCAGAACCCCAAGTCTCTAACCCGAACACCACAACGAACCTCGGTGACATCGTCACTCCCAGCGGGTCCCCTGGCCAAAGCATGATCACCTGGGATCAATGGAACCTGCCCACGTGGCCCCTCCCCCCTTGGTGACATCATCACTTCCGCTTTCATGGCCTTAGCAGGCTTCTTTCAAAGACGCCAACTCATGGCCCTGAATTATAAATGTAACCAGTATCTACCTCGGTTCTATGTTCTTTGAGCACGATTTCCTTGTCCAGAAACAGTGCGTTACAGATATTAAGGCCCTTTCTTCCCGTATTCGTAGCGTCTGAAGCACTTTCTTAGATATTAACCTGGGTTATCATTTTGAATTATCCCGAGTTGGGGTCTCTCTCTTCCAGTGTCTCAAGCTCCTTCGTTGTGAATTCCAATTTGGTGAAACAGCGTTTATAACAAATATACCAGCACTTTAACCGTTATTACCACTTGAAAGTCTACCCTACCTTTCACAGCGCTTTGGTTACAGACTCTCAGTATTTCAAAATTCAGTAGAGATGTTCGGGTTCGAAAACGTATTCCAGGAGTTCTAGAGTCACTCTGACAAATCCCCCTGGTCCGTTGTTTTGAGCTCTGAGAGTTTTCTTTTTAACACGGGTGTCATACCGGCTTTTTAAAGGCACGTTAAAACACCGCTCGGAGAAGCCGAAAGCGGTTTGGCTCAGTGGATAGAGCGTCGGTCTGCGGACTGAAGGGTCCCGGGTTCGATTCCGGTCAAGGGCACGTCCATTGGTTGCGGGCACATCCCCGGCAGGGGGTGTTTGCAGGAGGAGGCAGCTGGTCGATATGTTTCCAGCTCTCTGTCCCTCTGCTTTCCTCTCCGTACAAAGTCAATAAGATATATTAAAAAACAAACAAACAAACACAAAATACACTACTTGGGACCCTAGCCCAACTACCATTTTGATTTCATAGTGTTCTCCATACTTTCATACTATTCTATACCTCTACGAAAATGTGTTTTGCAGTGTTTCACCAAAACCTTTTCCTGAAAACGCCAACTCCTTTGGACGGGAAAAATAAATGTAAACAGTGCCACACTTGGTTCTCAGCTGTTTGAACAACATTTCCCAGGGACAAAATTGTGCTGTTCCGATATTCAGGCTATTGGAATATGTGTTCCTAGTGTGTGAAGCACATTTCTCAATATTTCCCTAGTCTGGAGTTGTAAATCCGCAGTGCTACACTCCAATTTGTCCAGTGATTGAAGCTCATTCGTTGTGAATAGCCAACGTTACTACACCGTGACCGTAACCCTGTCCCTAACCCTCTGACACCAACGCTAAACCTATGCCTAACCTGAGCCTGAACCCTACCCAGCCCGAACCCTTATCGTAACCCTAACCCTAGCCAGAACCCCAAGTCTCTAACCCGAACACCACAACGAACCTCGGTGACATCGTCACTCCCAGCGGGTCCCCTGGCCAAAGCATGATCACCTGGGATCAATGGAACCTGCCCACGTGGCCCCTCCCCCCTTGGTGACATCATCACTTCCGCTTTCATGGCCTTAGCAGGCTTCTTTCAAAGACGCCAACTCATGGCCCTGAATTATAAATGTAACCAGTATCCAACTCGGTTCTATGTTCTTTGAGTACGATTTCCTTTTCCGGAAACAGTGCGTTACAGATATTAAGGCCCTTTCTTCCCGTATTCCTAGCGTCTGAAGCACTTTCTTAGATATTAACCTGGGTTATCATTGTGAATTATCCCGAGTTGGGGTCTCTCTCTTCCAGTGTCTCAAGCTCCTTCGTTGTGAATTCCAATTTGGTGAAACAGCGTTTATAACAAATATACCAGCACTTTAACCGTTATTACCACTTGAAAGTCTACCCTACCTTTCACAGCGCTTTGGTTACAGACTCTCAGTATTTCAAAATTCAGTAGAGATGTTCGGGTTCGAAAACGTATTCCAGGAGTTCTAGAGTCACTCTGACAAATCCCCCTGGTCCGTTGTTTTGAGCTCTGAGAGTTTTCTTTTTAACACGGGTGTCATACCGGCTTTTTAAAGGCACGTTAAAACACCGCTCGGAGAAGCCGAAAGCGGTTTGGCTCAGTGGATGGAGCGTCGGTCTGCGGACTGAAGGGTCCCGGGTTCGATTCCGGTCAAGGGCACGTCCATTGGTTGCGGGCACATCCCCGGCAGGGGGTGTTTGCAGGAGTAGGCAGCTGGTCGATATGTTTCCAGCTCTCTGTCCCTCTGCTTTCCTCTCCGTACAAAGTCAATAAGATATATTAAAAAACAAACAAACAAACACAAAATACACTACTTGGGACCCTAGCCCAACTACCATTTTGATTTCATAGTGTTCTCCATACTTTCATACTATTCTATAGCTCTACGAAAATGAGTTTTGCAGTGTTTCACCAAAACCTTTTCCTGAAAACGCCAACTCCTTTGGACGGGAAAAATAAATGTAAACAGTGCCACACTCGGTTCTCAGCTGTTTGAACAACATTTCCCAGGGACAAAATTGTGCTGTTCCGATATTCAGGCTATTGGAATATGTGTTCCTAGTGTGTGAAGCACATTTCTCAATATTTCCCAAGTCTGGAGTTGTAAATCCGCAGTGCTACACTCCAATTTGTCCAGTGATTGAAGCTCATTCGTTGTGAATAGCCAACGTTACTACACCGTGACCGTAACCCTGTCCCTAACCCTCTGACCCCAACGCTAAACCTATGCCTAACCTGAGCCTGAACCCTACCCAGCCCGAACCCTTATCGTAACCCTAACCCTAGCCAGAACCCCAAGTCTCTAACCCGAACACCACAACGAACCTCGGTGACATCGTCACTCCCAGCGGGTCCCCTGGCCAAAGCATGATCACCTGGGATCAATGGAACCTGCCCACGTGGCCCCTCCCCCCTTGGTGACATCATCACTTCCGCTTTCATGGCCTTAGCAGGCTTCTTTCAAAGACGCCAACTCATGGCCCTGAATTATAAATGTAACCAGTATCCAACTCGGTTCTATGTTCTTTGAGCACGATTTCCTTGTCCGGAAACAGTGCGTTACAGATATTAAGGCCCTTTCTTCCCGTATTCCTAGCGTCTGAAGCACTTTCTTAGATATTAACCTGGGTTATCATTGTGAATTATCCCGAGTTGGGGTCTCTCTCTTCCAGTGTCTCAAGCTCCTTCGTTGTGAATTCCAATTTGGTGAAACAGCGTTTATAACAAATATACCAGCACTTTAACCGTTATTACCACTTGAAAGTCTACCCTACCTTTCACAGCGCTTTGGTTACAGACTCTCAGTATTTCAAAATTCAGTAGAGATGTTCGGGTTCGAAAACGTATTCCAGGAGTTCTAGAGTCACTCTGACACATCCCCCTGGTCCGTTGTTTTGAGCTCTGAGAGTTTTCTTTTTAACGCGGGTGTCATACCGGCTTTTTAAAGGCACGTTAAAACACCGCTCGGAGAAGCAGAAACCGGTTTGGCTCAGTGGATAGAGCGTCGGTCTGCGGACTGAAGGGTCCCGGGTTCGATTCCGGTCAAGGGCACGTCCATTGGTTGCGGGCACATCCCCGGCAGGGGGTGTTTGCAGGAGGAGGCAGCTGGTCGATATGTTTCCAGCTCTCTGTCCCTCTGCTTTCCTCTCCGTACAAAGTCAATAAGATATATTAAAAAACAAACAAACAAACACAAAATACACTACTTGGGACCCTAGCCCAACTACCATTTTGATTTCATAGTGTTCTCCATACTTTCATACTATTCTATACCTCTACGAAAATGAGTTTTGCAGTGTTTCACCAAAACCTTTTCCTGAAAACGCCAACTCCTTTGGACGGGAAAAATAAATGTAAACAGTGCCACACTCGGTTCTCAGCTGTTTGAACAACATTTCCCAGGGACAAAATTGTGCTGTTCCGATATTCAGGCTATTGGAATATGTGTTCCTAGTGTGTGAAGCACATTTCTCAATATTTCCCTAGTCTGGAGTTGTAAATCCGCAGTGCTACACTCCAATTTGTCCAGTGATTGAAGCTCATTCGTTGTGAATAGCCAACGTTACTACACCGTGACCGTAACCCTGTCCCTAACCCTCTGACACCAACGCTAAACCTATGCCTAACCTGAGCCTGAACCCTACCCAGCCCGAACCCTTATCGTAACCCTAACCCTAGCCAGAACCCCAAGTCTCTAACCCGAACACCACAACGAACCTCGGTGACATCGTCACTCCCAGCGGGTCCCCTGGCCAAAGCATGATCACCTGGGATCAATGGAACCTGCCCACGTGGCCCCTCCCCCCTTGGTGACATCATCACTTCCGCTTTCATGGCCTTAGCAGGCTTCTTTCAAAGACGCCAACTCATGGCCCTGAATTATAAATGTAACCAGTATCCAACTCGGTTCTATGTTCTTTGAGCACGATTGCCTTGTCCGGAAACAGTGCGTTACAGATATGAAGGCCCTTTCTTCCCGTATTCCTAGCGTCTGAAGCACTTTCTTAGATATTAACCTGGGTTATCATTGTGAATTATCCCGAGTTGGGGTCTCTCTCTTCCAGTGTCTCAAGCTCCTTCGTTGTGAATTCCAATTTGGTGAAACAGCGTTTATAACAAATATACCAGCACTTTAACCGTTATTACCACTTGAAAGTCTACCCTACCTTTCACAGCGCTTTGGTTACAGACTCTCAGTATTTCAAAATTCAGGAGAGATGTTCGGGTTCGAAAACGTATTCCAGGAGTTCTAGAGTCACTCTGACACATCCCCCTGGTCCGTTGTTTTGAGCTCTGAGAGTTTTCTTTTTAACGCGGGTGTCATACCGGCTTTTTAAAGGCACGTTAAAACACCGCTCGGAGAAGCCGAAAGCGGTTTGGCTCAGTGGATAGAGCGTCGGTCTGCGGACTGAAGGGTCCCGGGTTCGATTCCGGTCAAGGGCACGTCCATTGGTTGCGGGCACATCCCCGGCAGGGGGTGTTTGCAGGAGGAGGCAGCTGGTCGATATGTTTCCAGCTCTCTGTCCCTCTGCTTTCCTCTCCGTACAAAGTCAATAAGATATATTAAAAAACAAACAAACAAACACAAAATACACTACTTGGGACCCTAGCCCAACTACCATTTTGATTTCATAGTGTTCTCCATACTTTCATACTATTCTATACCTCTACGAAAATGAGTTTTGCAGTGTTTCACCAAAACCTTTTCCTGAAAACGCCAACTCCTTTGGACGGGAAAAATAAATGTAAACAGTGCCACACTCGGTTCTCAGCTGTTTGAACAACATTTCCCAGGGACAAAATTGTGCTGTTCCGATATTCAGGCTATTGGAATATGTGTTCCTAGTGTGTGAAGCACATTTCTCAATATTTCCCAAGTCTGGAGTTGTAAATCCGCAGTGCTACACTCCAATTTGTCCAGTGATTGAAGCTCATTCGTTGTGAATAGCCAACGTTACTACACCGTGACCGTAACCCTGTCCCTAACCCTCTGACCCCAACGCTAAACCTATGCCTAACCTGAGCCTGAACCCTACCCAGCCCGAACCCTTATCGTAACCCTAACCCTAGCCAGAACCCCAAGTCTCTAACCCGAACACCACAACGAACCTCGGTGACATCGTCACTCCCAGCGGGTCCCCTGGCCAAAGCATGATCACCTGGGATCAATGGAACCTGCCCACGTGGCCCCTCCCCCCTTGGTGACATCATCACTTCCACTTTCATGGCCTTAGCAGGCTTCTTTCAAAGACGCCAACTCATGGCCCTGAATTATAAATGTAACCAGTATCCAACTTGGTTCTATGTTCTTTGAGCACGATTTCCTTGTCAGGAAACAGTGCGTTACAGATATTAAGGCCCTTTCTTCCCGTATTCCTAGCGTCTGAAGCACTTTCTTAGATATTAACCTGGGTTATCATTGTGAATTATCCCGAGTTGGGGTCTCTCTCTTCCAGTGTCTCAAGCTCCTTCGTTGTGAATTCCAATTTGGTGAAACAGCGTTTATAACAAATATACCAGCACTTTAACCGTTATTACCACTTGAAAGTCTACCCTACCTTTCACAGCGCTTTGGTTACAGACTCTCAGTATTTCAAAATTCAGTAGAGATGTTCGGGTTCGAAAACGTATTCCAGGAGTTCTAGAGTCACTCTGACAAATCCCCCTGGTCCGTTGTTTTGAGCTCTGAGAGTTTTCTTTTTAACACGGGTGTCATACCGGCTTTTTAAAGGCACGTTAAAACACCGCTCGGAGAAGCCGAAAGCGGTTTGGCTCAGTGGATAGAGCGTCGGTCTGCGGACTGAAGGGTCCCGGGTTAGATTCCGGTCAAGGGCACGTCCATTGGTTGCGGGCACATCCCCGGCAGGGGGTGTTTGCAGGAGGAGGCAGCTGGTCGATATGTTTCCAGCTCTCTGTCCCTCTGCTTTCCTCTCCGTACAAAGTCAATAAGATATATTAAAAAACAAACAAACAAACACAAAATACACTACTTGGGACCCTAGCCCAACTACCATTTTGATTTCATAGTGTTCTCCATACTTTCATACTATTCTATACCTCTACGAAAATGAGTTTTGCAGTGTTTCACCAAAACCTTTTCCTGAAAACGCCAACTCCTTTGGACGGGAAAAATAAATGTAAACAGTGCCACACTCGGTTCTCAGCTGTTTGAACAACATTTCCCAGGGACAAAATTGTGCTGTTCCGATATTCAGGCTATTGGAATATGTGTTCCTAGTGTGTGAAGCACATTTCTCAATATTTCCCTAGTCTGGAGTTGTAAATCCGCAGTGCTACACTCCAATTTGTCCAGTGATTGAAGCTCATTCGTTGTGAATAGCCAACGTTACTACACCGTGACCGTAACCCTGTCCCTAACCCTCTGACACCAACGCTAAACCTATGCCTAACCTGAGCCTGAACCCTACCCAGCCCGAACCCTTATCGTAACCCTAACCCTAGCCAGAACCCCAAGTCTCTAACCCGAACACCACAACGAACCTCGGTGACATCGTCACTCCCAGCGGGTCCCCTGGCCAAAGCATGATCACCTGGGATCAATGGAACCTGCCCACGTGGCCCCTCCCCCCTTGGTGACATCATCACTTCCGCTTTCATGGCCTTAGCAGGCTTCTTTCAAAGACGCCAACTCATGGCCCTGAATTATAAATGTAACCAGTATCCAACTCGGTTCTATGTTCTTTGAGCACGATTTCCTTGTCAGGAAACAGTGCGTTACAGATATTAAGGCCCTTTCTTCCCGTATTCCTAGCGTCTGAAGCACTTTCTTAGATATTAACCTGGGTTATCATTGTGAATTATCCCGAGTTGGGGTCTCTCTCTTCCAGTGTCTCAAGCTCCTTCGTTGTGAATTCCAATTTGGTGAAACAGCGTTTATAACAAATATACCAGCACTTTAACCGTTATTACCACTTGAATGTCTACCCTACCTTTCACAGCGCTTTGGTTACAGACTCTCAGTATTTCAAAATTCAGGAGAGATGTTCGGGTTCGAAAACGTATTCCAGGAGTTCTAGAGTCACTCTGACAAATCCCCCTGGTCCGTTGTTTTGAGCTCTGAGAGTTTTCTTTTTAACGCGGGTGTCATACCGGCTTTTTAAAGGCACGTTAAAACACCGCTCGGAGAAGCCGAAAGCGGTTTGGCTCAGTGGATAGAGCGTCGGTCTGCGGACTGAAGGGTCCCGGGTTCGATTCCGGTCAAGGGCACGTCCATTGGTTGCGGGCACATCCCCGGCAGGGGGTGTTTGCAGGAGGAGGCAGCTGGTCGATATGTTTCCAGCTCTCTGTCCCTCTGCTTTCCTCTCCGTACAAAGTCAATAAGATATATTAAAAAACAAACAAACAAACACAAAATACACTACTTGGGACCCTAGCCCAACTACCATTTTGATTTCATAGTGTTCTCCATACTTTCATACTATTCTATACCTCTACGAAAATGAGTTTTGCAGTGTTTCACCAAAACCTTTTCCTGAAAACGCCAACTCCTTTGGACGGGAAAAATAAATGTAAACAGTGCCACACTCGGTTCTCAGCTGTTTGAACAACATTTCCCAGGGACAAAATTGTGCTGTTCAGATATTCAGGCTATTGGAATATGTGTTCCTAGGGTGTGAAGCACATTTCTCAATATTTCCCTAGTCTGGAGTTGTAAATCCGCAGTGCTACACTCCAATTTGTCCAGTGATTGAAGGTCATTCGTTGTGAATAGCCAACGTTACTACACCGTGACCGTAACCCTGTCCCTAACCCTCTGACACCAACGCTAAACCTATGCCTAACCTGAGCCTGAACCCTACCCAGCCCGAACCCTTATCGTAACCCTAACCCTAGCCAGAACCCCAAGTCTCTAACCCGAACACCACAACGAACCTCGGTGACATCGTCACACCCAGCGGGTCCCCTGGCCAAAGCATGATCACCTGGGATCAATGGAACCTGCCCACGTGGCCCCTCCCCCCTTGGTGACATCATCACTTCCGCTTTCATGGCCTTAGCAGGCTTCTTTCAAAGACGCCAACTCATGGCCCTGAATTATAAATGTAACCAGTATCCACCTCGGTTCTATGTTCTTTGAGCACGATTTCCTTGTCAGGAAACAGTGCGTTACAGATATTAAGGCCCTTTCTTCCCGTATTCCTAGCGTGTGAAGCACTTTCTTAGATATTAACCTGGGTTATCATTGTGAATTATCCCGAGTTGGGGTCTCTCTCTTCCAGTGTCTCAAGCTCCTTCGTTGTGAATTCCCATTTGGTGAAACAGCGTTTATAACAAATATACCAGCACTTTAACCGTTATTACCACTTGAAAGTCTACCCTACCTTTCACAGCGCTTTGGTTACAGACTCTCAGTATTTCAAAATTCAGTAGAGATGTTCGGGTTCGAAAACGTATTCCAGGAGTTCTAGAGTCACTCTGACACATCCCCCTGGTCCGTTGTTTTGAGCTCTGAGAGTTTTCTTTTTAACGCGGGTGTCATACCGGCTTTTTAAAGGCACGTTAAAACACCGCTCGGAGAAGCCGAAAGCGGTTTGGCTCAGTGGATAGAGCGTCGGTCTGCGGACTGAAGGGTCCCGGGTTCGATTCCGGTCAAGGGCACGTCCATTGGTTGCGGGCACATCCCCGGCAGGGGGTGTTTGCAGGAGGAGGCAGCTGGTCGATATGTTTCCAGCTCTCTGTCCCTCTGCTTTCCTCTCCGTACAAAGTCAATAAGATATACTAAAAAACAAACAAACAAACACAAAATACACTACTTGGGACCCTAGCCCAACTACCATTTTGATTTCATAGTGTTCTCCATACTTTCATACTATTCTATAGCTCTACGAAAATGAGTTTTGCAGTGTTTCACCAAAACCTTTTCCTGAAAACGCCAACTCCTTTGGACGGGAAAAATAAATGTAAACAGTGCCACACTCGGTTCTCAGCTGTTTGAACAACATTTCCCAGGGACAAAATTGTGCTGTTCCGATATTCAGGCTATTGGAATATGTGTTCCTAGTGTGTGAAGCACATTTCTCAATATTTCCCAAGTCTGGAGTTGTAAATCCGCAGTGCTACACTCCAATTTGTCCAGTGATTGAAGCTCATTCGTTGTGAATAGCCAACGTTACTACACCGTGACCGTAACCCTGTCCCTAACCCTCTGACCCCAACGCTAAACCTATGCCTAACCTGAGCCTGAACCCTACCCAGCCCGAACCCTTATCGTAACCCTAACCCTAGCCAGAACCCCAAGTCTCTAACCCGAACACCACAACGAACCTCGGTGACATCGTCACTCCCAGCGGGTCCCCTGGCCAAAGCATGATCACCTGGGATCAATGGAACCTGCCCACGTGGCCCCTCCCCCCTTGGTGACATCATCACTTCCGCTTTCATGGCCTTAGCAGGCTTCTTTCAAAGACGCCAACTCATGGCCCTGAATTATAAATGTAACCAGTATCCAACTCGGTTCTATGTTCTTTGAGCACGATTTCCTTGTCAGGAAACAGTGCGTTACAGATATTAAGGCCCTTTCTTCCCGTATTCCTAGCGTCTGAAGCACTTTCTTAGATATTAACCTGGGTTATCATTGTGAATTATCCCGAGTTGGGGTCTCTCTCTTCCAGTGTCTCAAGCTCCTTCGTTGTGAATTCCAATTTGGTGAAACAGCGTTTATAACAAATATACCAGCACTTTAACCGTTATTACCACTTGAAAGTCTACCCTACCTTTCACAGCGCTTTGGTTACAGACTCTCAGTATTTCAAAATTCAGTAGAGATGTTCGGGTTCGAAAACGTATTCCAGGAGTTCTAGAGTCACTCTGACACATCCCCCTGGTCCGTTGTTTTGAGCTCTGAGAGTTTTCTTTTTAACGCGGGTGTCATACCGGCTTTTTAAAGGCACGTTAAAACACCGCTCGGAGAAGCAGAAACCGGTTTGGCTCAGTGGATAGAGCGTCGGTCTGCGGACTGAAGGGTCCCGGGTTCGATTCCGGTCAAGGGCACGTCCATTGGTTGCGGGCACATCCCCGGCAGGGGGTGTTTGCAGGAGGAGGCAGCTGGTCGATATGTTTCCAGCTCTCTGTCCCTCTGCTTTCCTCTCCGTACAAAGTCAATAAGATATATTAAAAAACAAACAAACAAACACAAAATACACTACTTGGGACCCTAGCCCAACTACCATTTTGATTTCATAGTGTTCTCCATACTTTCATACTATTCTATACCTCTACGAAAATGAGTTTTGCAGTGTTTCACCAAAACCTTTTCCTGAAAACGCCAACTCCTTTGGACGGGAAAAATAAATGTAAACAGTGCCACACTCGGTTCTCAGCTGTTTGAACAACATTTCCCAGGGACAAAATTGTGCTGTTCCGATATTCAGGCTATTGGAATATGTGTTCCTAGTGTGTGAAGCACATTTCTCAATATTTCCCTAGTCTGGAGTTGTAAATCCGCAGTGCTACACTCCAATTTGTCCAGTGATTGAAGCTCATTCGTTGTGAATAGCCAACGTTACTACACCGTGACCGTAACCCTGTCCCTAACCCTCTGACACCAACGCTAAACCTATGCCTAACCTGAGCCTGAACCCTACCCAGCCCGAACCCTTATCGTAACCCTAACCCTAGCCAGAACCCCAAGTCTCTAACCCGAACACCACAACGAACCTCGGTGACATCGTCACACCCAGCGGGTCCCCTGGCCAAAGCATGATCACCTGGGATCAATGGAACCTGCCCACGTGGCCCCTCCCCCCTTGGTGACATCATCACTTCCGCTTTCATGGCCTTAGCAGGCTTCTTTCAAAGACGCCAACTCATGGCCCTGAATTATAAATGTAACCAGTATCCACCTCGGTTCTATGTTCTTTGAGCACGATTTCCTTGTCAGGAAACAGTGCGTTACAGATATTAAGGCCCTTTCTTCCCGTATTCCTAGCGTCTGAAGCACTTTCTTAGATATTAACCTGGGTTATCATTGTGAATTATCCCGAGTTGGGGTCTCTCTCTTCCAGTGTCTCAAGCTCCTTCGTTGTGAATTCCAATTTGGTGAAACAGCGTTTATAACAAATATACCAGCACTTTAACCGTTATTACCACTTGAAAGTCTACCCTACCTTTCACAGCGCTTTGGTTACAGACTCTCAGTATTTCAAAATTCAGTAGAGATGTTCGGGTTCGAAAACGTATTCCAGGAGTTCTAGAGTCACTCTGACACATCCCCCTGGTCCGTTGTTTTGAGCTCTGAGAGTTTTCTTTTTAACGCGGGTGTCATACCGGCTTTTTAAAGGCACGTTAAAACACCGCTCGGAGAAGCCGAAAGCGGTTTGGCTCAGTGGATAGAGCGTCGGTCTGCGGACTGAAGGGTCCCGGGTTCGATTCCGGTCAAGGGCACGTCCATTGGTTGGGGGCACATCCCCGGCAGGGGGTGTTTGCAGGAGGAGGCAGCTGGTCGATATGTTTCCAGCTCTCTGTCCCTCTGCTTTCCTCTCCGTACAAAGTCAATAAGATATACTAAAAAACAAACAAACAAACACAAAATACACTACTTGGGACCCTAGCCCAACTACCATTTTGATTTCATAGTGTTCTCCATACTTTCATACTATTCTATAGCTCTACGAAAATGAGTTTTGCAGTGTTTCACCAAAACCTTTTCCTGAAAACGCCAACTCCTTTGGACGGGAAAAATAAATGTAAACAGTGCCACACTCGGTTCTCAGCTGTTTGAACAACATTTCCCAGGGACAAAATTGTGCTGTTCCGATATTCAGGCTATTGGAATATGTGTTCCTAGTGTGTGAAGCACATTTCTCAATATTTCCCAAGTCTGGAGTTGTAAATCCGCAGTGCTACACTCCAATTTGTCCAGTGATTGAAGCTCATTCGTTGTGAATAGCCAACGTTACTACACCGTGACCGTAACCCTGTCCCTAACCCTCTGACCCCAACGCTAAACCTATGCCTAACCTGAGCCTGAACCCTACCCAGCCCGAACCCTTATCGTAACCCTAACCCTAGCCAGAACCCCAAGTCTCTAACCCGAACACCACAACGAACCTCGGTGACATCGTCACTCCCAGCGGGTCCCCTGGCCAAAGCATGATCACCTGGGATCAATGGAACCTGCCCACGTGGCCCCTCCCCCCTTGGTGACATCATCACTTCCGCTTTCATGGCCTTAGCAGGCTTCTTTCAAAGACGCCAACTCATGGCCCTGAATTATAAATGTAACCAGTATCCAACTCGGTTCTATGTTCTTTGAGCACGATTTCCTTGTCAGGAAACAGTGCGTTACAGATATTAAGGCCCTTTCTTCCCGTATTCCTAGCGTCTGAAGCACTTTCTTAGATATTAACCTGGGTTATCATTGTGAATTATCCCGAGTTGGGGTCTCTCTCTTCCAGTGTCTCAAGCTCCTTCGTTGTGAATTCCAATTTGGTGAAACAGCGTTTATAACAAATATACCAGCACTTTAACCGTTATTACCACTTGAAAGTCTACCCTACCTTTCACAGCGCTTTGGTTACAGACTCTCAGTATTTCAAAATTCAGTAGAGATGTTCGGGTTCGAAAACGTATTCCAGGAGTTCTAGAGTCACTCTGACACATCCCCCTGGTCCGTTGTTTTGAGCTCTGAGAGTTTTCTTTTTAACGCGGGTGTCATACCGGCTTTTTAAAGGCACGTTAAAACACCGCTCGGAGAAGCCGAAAGCGGTTTGGCTCAGTGGATAGAGCGTCGGTCTGCGGACTGAAGGGTCCCGGGTTCGATTCCGGTCAAGGGCACGTCCATTGGTTGCGGGCACATCCCCGGCAGGGGGTGTTTGCAGGAGGAGGCAGCTGGTCGATATGTTTCCAGCTCTCTGTCCCTCTGCTTTCCTCTCCGTACAAAGTCAATAAGATATATTAAAAAACAAACAAACAAACACAAAATACACTACTTGGGACCCTAGCCCAACTACCATTTTGATTTCATAGTGTTCTCCATACTTTCATACTATTCTATACCTCTACGAAAATGAGTTTTGCAGTGTTTCACCAAAACCTTTTCCTGAAAACGCCAACTCCTTTGGACGGGAAAAATAAATGTAAACAGTGCCACACTCGGTTCTCAGCTGTTTGAACAACATTTCCCAGGGACAAAATTGTGCTGTTCCGATATTCAGGCTATTGGAATATGTGTTCCTAGTGTGTGAAGCACATTTCTCAATATTTCCCAAGTCTGGAGTTGTAAATCCGCAGTGCTACACTCCAATTTGTCCAGTGATTGAAGCTCATTCGTTGTGAATAGCCAACGTTACTACACCGTGACCGTAACCCTGTCCCTAACCCTCTGACCCCAACGCTAAACCTATGCCTAACCTGAGCCTGAACCCTACCCAGCCCGAACCCTTATCGTAACCCTAACCCTAGCCAGAACCCCAAGTCTCTAACCCGAACACCACAACGAACCTCGGTGACATCGTCACTCCCAGCGGGTCCCCTGGCCAAAGCATGATCACCTGGGATCAATGGAACCTGCCCACGTGGCCCCTCCCCCCTTGGTGACATCATCACTTCCACTTTCATGGCCTTAGCAGGCTTCTTTCAAAGACGCCAACTCATGGCCCTGAATTATAAATGTAACCAGTATCCAACTCGGTTCTATGTTCTTTGAGCACGATTTCCTTGTCAGGAAACAGTGCGTTACAGATATTAAGGCCCTTTCTTCCCGTATTCCTAGCGTCTGAAGCACTTTCTTAGATATTAACCTGGGTTATCATTGTGAATTATCCCGAGTTGGGGTCTCTCTCTTCCAGTGTCTCAAGCTCCTTCGTTGTGAATTCCAATTTGGTGAAACAGCGTTTATAACAAATATACCAGCACTTTAACCGTTATTACCACTTGAAAGTCTACCCTACCTTTCACAGCGCTTTGGTTACAGACTCTCAGTATTTCAAAATTCAGTAGAGATGTTCGGGTTCGAAAACGTATTCCAGGAGTTCTAGAGTCACTCTGACAAATCCCCCTGGTCCGTTGTTTTGAGCTCTGAGAGTTTTCTTTTTAACACGGGTGTCATACCGGCTTTTTAAAGGCACGTTAAAACACCGCTCGGAGAAGCCGAAAGCGGTTTGGCTCAGTGGATAGAGCGTCGGTCTGCGGACTGAAGGGTCCCGGGTTAGATTCCGGTCAAGGGCACGTCCATTGGTTGCGGGCACATCCCCGGCAGGGGGTGTTTGCAGGAGGAGGCAGCTGGTCGATATGTTTCCAGCTCTCTGTCCCTCTGCTTTCCTCTCCGTACAAAGTCAATAAGATATATTAAAAAACAAACAAACAAACACAAAATACACTACTTGGGACCCTAGCCCAACTACCATTTTGATTTCATAGTGTTCTCCATACTTTCATACTATTCTATACCTCTACGAAAATGAGTTTTGCAGTGTTTCACCAAAACCTTTTCCTGAAAACGCCAACTCCTTTGGACGGGAAAAATAAATGTAAACAGTGCCACACTCGGTTCTCAGCTGTTTGAACAACATTTCCCAGGGACAAAATTGTGCTGTTCCGATATTCAGGCTATTGGAATATGTGTTCCTAGTGTGTGAAGCACATTTCTCAATATTTCCCTAGTCTGGAGTTGTAAATCCGCAGTGCTACACTCCAATTTGTCCAGTGATTGAAGCTCATTCGTTGTGAATAGCCAACGTTACTACACCGTGACCGTAACCCTGTCCCTAACCCTCTGACACCAACGCTAAACCTATGCCTAACCTGAGCCTGAACCCTACCCAGCCCGAACCCTTATCGTAACCCTAACCCTAGCCAGAACCCCAAGTCTCTAACCCGAACACCACAACGAACCTCGGTGACATCGTCACTCCCAGCGGGTCCCCTGGCCAAAGCATGATCACCTGGGATCAATGGAACCTGCCCACGTGGCCCCTCCCCCCTTGGTGACATCATCACTTCCGCTTTCATGGCCTTAGCAGGCTTCTTTCAAAGACGCCAACTCATGGCCCTGAATTATAAATGTAACCAGTATCCAACTCGGTTCTATGTTCTTTGAGCACGATTTCCTTGTCAGGAAACAGTGCGTTACAGATATTAAGGCCCTTTCTTCCCGTATTCCTAGCGTCTGAAGCACTTTCTTAGATATTAACCTGGGTTATCATTGTGAATTATCCCGAGTTGGGGTCTCTCTCTTCCAGTGTCTCAAGCTCCTTCGTTGTGAATTCCAATTTGGTGAAACAGCGTTTATAACAAATATACCAGCACTTTAACCGTTATTACCACTTGAAAGTCTACCCTACCTTTCACAGCGCTTTGGTTACAGACTCTCAGTATTTCAAAATTCAGTAGAGATGTTCGGGTTCGAAAACGTATTCCAGGAGTTCTAGAGTCACTCTGACAAATCCCCCTGGTCCGTTGTTTTGAGCTCTGAGAGTTTTCTTTTTAACACGGGTGTCATACCGGCTTTTTAAAGGCACGTTAAAACACCGCTCGGAGAAGCCGAAAGCGGTTTGGCTCAGTGGATAGAGCGTCGGTCTGCGGACTGAAGGGTCCCGGGTTAGATTCCGGTCAAGGGCACGTCCATTGGTTGCGGGCACATCCCCGGCAGGGGGTGTTTGCAGGAGGAGGCAGCTGGTCGATATGTTTCCAGCTCTCTGTCCCTCTGCTTTCCTCTCCGTACAAAGTCAATAAGATATATTAAAAAACAAACAAACAAACACAAAATACACTACTTGGGACCCTAGCCCAACTACCATTTTGATTTCATAGTGTTCTCCATACTTTCATACTATTCTATACCTCTACGAAAATGAGTTTTGCAGTGTTTCACCAAAACCTTTTCCTGAAAACGCCAACTCCTTTGGACGGGAAAAATAAATGTAAACAGTGCCACACTCGGTTCTCAGCTGTTTGAACAACATTTCCCAGGGACAAAATTGTGCTGTTCCGATATTCAGGCTATTGGAATATGTGTTCCTAGTGTGTGAAGCACATTTCTCAATATTTCCCTAGTCTGGAGTTGTAAATCCGCAGTGCTACACTCCAATTTGTCCAGTGATTGAAGCTCATTCGTTGTGAATAGCCAACGTTACTACACCGTGACCGTAACCCTGTCCCTAACCCTCTGACACCAACGCTAAACCTATGCCTAACCTGAGCCTGAACCCTACCCAGCCCGAACCCTTATCGTAACCCTAACCCTAGCCAGAACCCCAAGTCTCTAACCCGAACACCACAACGAACCTCGGTGACATCGTCACTCCCAGCGGGTCCCCTGGCCAAAGCATGATCACCTGGGATCAATGGAACCTGCCCACGTGGCCCCTCCCCCCTTGGTGACATCATCACTTCCGCTTTCATGGCCTTAGCAGGCTTCTTTCAAAGACGCCAACTCATGGCCCTGAATTATAAATGTAACCAGTATCCAACTCGGTTCTATGTTCTTTGAGCACGATTTCCTTGTCCGGAAACAGTGCGTTACAGATATTAAGGCCCTTTCTTCCCGTATTCCTAGCGTCTGAAGCACTTTCTTAGATATTAACCTGGGTTATCATTGTGAATTATCCCGAGTTGGGGTCTCTCTCTTCCAGTGTCTCAAGCTCCTTCGTTGTGAATTCCAATTTGGTGAAACAGCGTTTATAACAAATATACCAGCACTTTAACCGTTATTACCACTTGAAAGTCTACCCTACCTTTCACAGCGCTTTGGTTACAGACTCTCAGTATTTCAAAATTCAGTAGAGATGTTCGGGTTCGAAAACGTATTCCAGGAGTTCTAGAGTCACTCTGACACATCCCCCTGGTCCGTTGTTTTGAGCTCTGAGAGTTTTCTTTTTAACGCGGGTGTCATACCGGCTTTTTAAAGGCACGTTAAAACACCGCTCGGAGAAGCCGAAAGCGGTTTGGCTCAGTGGATAGAGCGTCGGTCTGCGGACTGAAGGGTCCCGGGTTCGATTCCGGTCAAGGGCACGTCCATTGGTTGTGGGCACATCCCCGGCTGGGGGTGTTTGCAGGAGGAGGCAGCTGGTCGATATGTTTCCAGCTCTCTGTCCCTCTGCTTTCCTCTCCGTACAAAGTCAATAAGATATATTAAAAAACAAACAAACAAACACAAAATACACTACTTGGGACCCTAGCCCAACTACCATTTTGATTTCATAGTGTTCTCCATACTTTCATACTATTCTATACCTCTACGAAAACGAGTTTTGCAGTGTTTCACCAAAACCTTTTCCTGAAAACGCCAACTCCTTTGGACGGGAAAAATAAATGTAAACAGTGCCACACTCGGTTCTCAGCTGTTTGAACAACATTTCCCAGGGACAAAATTGTGCTGTTCCGATATTCAGGCTATTGGAATATGTGTTCCTAGTGTGTGAAGCACATTTCTCAATATTTCCCAAGTCTGGAGTTGTAAATCCGCAGTGCTACACTCCAATTTGTCCAGTGATTGAAGCTCATTCGTTGTGAATAGCCAACGTTACTACACCGTGACCGTAACCCTGTCCCTAACCCTCTGACCCCAACGCTAACCCTATGCCTAACCTGAGCCTGAACCCTACCCAGCCCGAACCCTTATCGTAACCCTAACCCTAGCCAGAACCCCAAGTCTCTAACCCGAACACCACAACGAACCTCGGTGACATAGTCACTCCCAGCGGGTCCCCTGGCCAAAGCATGATCACCTGGGATCAATGGAACCTGCCCACGTGGCCCCTCCCCCCTTGGTGACATCATCACTTCCGCTTTCATGGCCTTAGCAGGCTTCTTTCAAAGACGCCAACTCATGGCCCTGAATTATAAATGTAACCAGTATCCAACTCGGTTCTATGTTCTTTGAGCACGATTTCCTTGTCAGGAAACAGTGCGTTACAGATATTAAGGCCCTTTCTTCCCGTATTCCTAGCGTCTGAAGCACTTTCTTAGATATTAACCTGGGTTATCATTGTGAATTATCCCGAGTTGGGGTCTCTCTCTTCCAGTGTCTCAAGCTCCTTCGTTGTGAATTCCAATTTGGTGAAACAGCGTTTATAACAAATATACCAGCACTTTAACCGTTATTACCACTTGAAAGTCTACCCTACCTTTCACAGCGCTTTGGTTACAGACTCTCAGTATTTCAAAATTCAGGAGAGATGTTCGGGTTCGAAAACGTATTCCAGGAGTTCTAGAGTCACTCTGACAAATCCCCCTGGTCCGTTGTTTTGAGCTCTGAGAGTTTTCTTTTTAACGCGGGTGTCATACCGGCTTTTTAAAGGCACGTTAAAACACCGCTCGGAGAAGCCGAAAGCGGTTTGGCTCAGTGGATAGAGCGTCGGTCTGCGGACTGAAGGGTCCCGGGTTCGATTCCGGTCAAGGGCACGTCCATTGGTTGCGGGCACATCCCCGGCAGGGGGTGTTTGCAGGAGGAGGCAGCTGGTCGATATGTTTCCAGCTCTCTGTCCCTCTGCTTTCCTCTCCGTACAAAGTCAATAAGATATATTAAAAAACAAACAAACAAACACAAAATACACTACTTGGGACCCTAGCCCAACTACCATTTTGATTTCATAGTGTTCTCCATACTTTCATACTATTCTATACCTCTACGAAAATGAGTTTTGCAGTGTTTCACCAAAACCTTTTCCTGAAAACGCCAACTCCTTTGGACGGGAAAAATAAATGTAAACAGTGCCACACTCGGTTCTCAGCTGTTTGAACAACATTTCCCAGGGACAAAATTGTGCTGTTCAGATATTCAGGCTATTGGAATATGTGTTCCTAGGGTGTGAAGCACATTTCTCAATATTTCCCTAGTCTGGAGTTGTAAATCCGCAGTGCTACACTCCAATTTGTCCAGTGATTGAAGGTCATTCGTTGTGAATAGCCAACGTTACTACACCGTGACCGTAACCCTGTCCCTAACCCTCTGACACCAACGCTAAACCTATGCCTAACCTGAGCCTGAACCCTACCCAGCCCGAACCCTTATCGTAACCCTAACCCTAGCCAGAATCCCAAGTCTCTAACCCGAACACCACAACGAACCTCGGTGACATCGTCACACCCAGCGGGTCCCCTGGCCAAAGCATGATCACCTGGGATCAATGGAACCTGCCCACGTGGCCCCTCCCCCCTTGGTGACATCATCACTTCCGCTTTCATGGCCTTAGCAGGCTTTTTTCAAAGACGCCAACTCATGGCCCTGAATTATAAATGTAACCAGTATCCACCTCGGTTCTATGTTCTTTGAGCACGATTTCCTTGTCAGGAAACAGTGCGTTACAGATATTAAGGCCCTTTCTTCCCGTATTCCTAGCGTCTGAAGCACTTTCTTAGATATTAACCTGGGTTATCATTGTGAATTATCCCGAGTTGGGGTCTCTCTCTTCCAGTGTCTCAAGCTCCTTCGTTGTGAATTCCAATTTGGTGAAACAGCGTTTATAACAAATATACCAGCACTTTAACCGTTATTACCACTTGAAAGTCTACCCTACCTTTCACAGCGCTTTGGTTACAGACTCTCAGTATTTCAAAATTCAGTAGAGATGTTCGGGTTCGAAAACGTATTCCAGGAGTTCTAGAGTCACTCTGACACATCCCCCTGGACCGTTGTTTTGAGCTCTGAGAGTTTTCTTTTTAACGCGGGTGTCATACCGGCTTTTTAAAGGCACGTTAAAACACCGCTCGGAGAAGCCGAAAGCGGTTTGGCTCAGTGGATAGAGCGTCGGTCTGCGGACTGAAGGGTCCCGGGTTCGATTCCGGTCAAGGGCACGTCCATTGGTTGCGGGCACATCCCCGGCAGGGGGTGTTTGCAGGAGGAGGAAGCTGGTCGATATGTTTCCAGCTCTCTGTCCCTCTGCTTTCCTCTCCGTACAAAGTCAATAAGATATACTAAAAAACAAACAAACAAACACAAAATACACTACTTGGGACCCTAGCCCAACTACCATTTTGATTTCATAGTGTTCTCCATACTTTCATACTATTCTATAGCTCTACGAAAATGAGTTTTGCAGTGTTTCACCAAAACCTTTTCCTGAAAACGCCAACTCCTTTGGACGGGAAAAATAAATGTAAACAGTGCCACACTCGGTTCTCAGCTGTTTGAACAACATTTCCCAGGGACAAAATTGTGCTGTTCCTATATTCAGGCTATTGGAATATGTGTTCCTAGTGTGTGAAGCACATTTCTCAATATTTCCCAAGTCTGGAGTTGTAAATCCGCAGTGCTACACTCCAATTTGTCCAGTGATTGAAGCTCATTCGTTGTGAATAGCCAACGTTACTACACCGTGACCGTAACCCTGTCCCTAACCCTCTGACCCCAACGCTAACCCTATGCCTAACCTGAGCCTGAACCCTACCCAGCCCGAACCCTTATCGTAACCCTAACCCTAGCCAGAACCCCAAGTCTCTAACCCGAACACCACAACGAACCTCGGTGACATAGTCACTCCCAGCGGGTCCCCTGGCCAAAGCATGATCACCTGGGATCAATGGAACCTGCCCACGTGGCCCCTCCCCCCTTGGTGACATCATCACTTCCGCTTTCATGGCCTTAGCAGGCTTCTTTCAAAGACGCCAACTCATGGCCCTGAATTATAAATGTAACCAGTATCCAACTCGGTTCTATGTTCTTTGAGCACGATTTCCTTGTCAGGAAACAGTGCGTTACAGATATTAAGGCCCTTTCTTCCCGTATTCCTAGCGTCTGAAGCACTTTCTTAGATATTAACCTGGGTTATCATTGTGAATTATCCCGAGTTGGGGTCTCTCTCTTCCAGTGTCTCAAGCTCCTTCGTTGTGAATTCCAATTTGGTGAAACAGCGTTTATAACAAATATACCAGCACTTTAACCGTTATTACCACTTGAAAGTCTACCCTACCTTTCACAGCGCTTTGGTTACAGACTCTCAGTATTTCAAAATTCAGTAGAGATGTTCGGGTTCGAAAACGTATTCCAGGAGTTCTAGAGTCACTCTGACAAATCCCCCTGGTCCGTTGTTTTGAGCTCTGAGAGTTTTCTTTTTAACACGGGTGTCATACCGGCTTTTTAAAGGCACGTTAAAACACCGCTCGGAGAAGCCGAAAGCGGTTTGGCTCAGTGGATAGAGCGTCGGTCTGCGGACTGAAGGGTCCCGGGTTCGATTCCGGTCAAGGGCACGTCCATTGGTTGCGGGCACATCCCCGGCAGGGGGTGTTTGCAGGAGGAGGTTGCTGGTCGATATGTTTCCAGCTCTCTGTCCCTCTGCTTTCCTCTCCGTACAAAGTCAATAAGATATATTAAAAAACAAACAAACAAACACAAAATACACTACTTGGGACCCTAGCCCAACTACCATTTTGATTTCATAGTGTTCTCCATACTTTCATACTATTCTATAGCTCTTCGAAAATGAGTTTTGCAGTGTTTCACCAAAACCTTTTCCTGAAAACGCCAACTTCTTTGGACGGGAAAAATAAATGTAAACAGTGCCACACTTGGTTCTCAGCTGTTTGAACCACATTTCCCAGGGACAAAATTGTGCTGTTCCGATATTCAGGCTATTGGAATATGTGTTCCTAGTGTGTGAAGCACATTTCTCAATATTTCCCAAGTCTGGAGTTGTAAATCCGCAGTGCTACACTCCAATTTGTCCAGTGATTGAAGCTCATTCGTTGTGAATAGCCAACGTTACTACACCGTGACCGTAACCCTGTCCCTAACCCTCTGACCCCAACGCTAAACCTATGCCTAACCTGAGCCTGAACCCTACCCAGCCCGAACCCTTATCGTAACCCTAACCCTAGCCAGAACCCCAAGTCTCTAACCCGAACACCACAACGAACCTCGGTGACATCGTCACTCCCAGCGGGTCCCCTGTCCAAAGCATGATCACCTGGGATCAATGGAACCTGCCCACGTGGCCCGTCCCCCCTTGGTGACATCATCACTTCCGCTTTCATGGCCTTAGCAGGCTTCTTTCAAAGACGCCAACTCATGGCCCTGAATTATAAATGTAACCAGTATCCAACTCGGTTCTATGTTCTTTGAGCACGATTTCCTTGTCAGGAAACAGTGCGTTACAGATATTAAGGCCCTTTCTTCCCGTATTCCTAGCGTCTGAAGCTCTTTCTTAGATATTAACCTGGGTTATCATTGTGAATTATCCCGAGTTGGGGTCTCTCTCTTCCAGTGTCTCAAGCTCCTTCGTTGTGAATTCCAATTTGGTGAAACAGCGTTTATAACAAATATACCAGCACTTTAACCGTTATTACCACTTGAAAGTCTACCCTACCTTTCACAGCGCTTTGGTTACAGACTCTCAGTATTTCAAAATTCAGGAGAGATGTTCGGGTTCGAAAACGTATTCCAGGAGTTCTAGAGTCACTCTGACAAATCCCCCTGGTCCGTTGTTTTGAGCTCTGAGAGTTTTCTTTTTAACGCGGGTGTCATACCGGCTTTTTAAAGGCACGTTAAAACACCGCTCGGAGAAGCCGAAAGCGGTTTGGCTCAGTGGATAGAGCGTCGGTCTGCGGACTGAAGGGTCCCGGGTTCGATTCCGGTCAAGGGCACGTCCATTGGTTGCGGGCACATCCCCGGCAGGGGGTGTTTGCAGGAGGAGGCAGCTGGTCGATATGTTTCCAGCTCTCTGTCCCTCTGCTTTCCTCTCCGTACAAAGTCAATAAGATATATTAAAAAACAAACAAACAAACACAAAATACACTACTTGGGACCCTAGCCCAACTACCATTTTGATTTCATAGTGTTCTCCATACTTTCATACTATTCTATACCTTTACGAAAATGAGTTTTGCAGTGTTTCACCAAAACCTTTTCCTGAAAACGCCAACTCCTTTGGATGGGAAAAATAAATGTAAACAGTGCCACACTCGGTTCTCAGCTGTTTGAACAACATTTCCCAGGGACAAAATTGTGCTGTTCAGATATTCAGGCTATTGGAATATGTGTTCCTAGGGTGTGAAGCACATTTCTCAATATTTCCCTAGTCTGGAGTTGTAAATCCGCAGTGCTACACTCCAATTTGTCCAGTGATTGAAGGTCATTCGTTGTGAATAGCCAACGTTACTACACCGTGACCGTAACCCTGTCCCTAACCCTCTGACACCAACGCTAAACCTATGCCTAACCTGAGCCTGAACCCTACCCAGCCCGAACCCTTATCGTAACCCTAACCCTAGCCAGAACCCCAAGTCTCTAACCCGAACACCACAACGAACCTCGGTGAAATCGTCACACCCAGCGGGTCCCTGGCCAAAGCATGATCACCTGGGATCAATGGAACCTGCCCACGTGGCCCCTCCCCCCTTGGTGACATCATCACTTCCGCTTTCATGGCCTTAGCAGGCTTCTTTCAAAGACGCCAACTCATGGCCCTGAATTATAAATGTAACCCGTATCCAACTCGGTTCTATGTTCTTTGAGCACGATTTCCTTGTCAGGAAACAGTGCGTTACAGATATTAAGGCCCTTTCTTCCCGTATTCCTAGTGTCTGAAGCACTTTCTTAGATATTAACCTGGGTTATCATTGTGAATTATCCCGAGTTGGGGTCTCTCTCTTCCAGTGTCTCAAGCTCCTTCGTTGTGAATTCCAATTTGGTGAAACAGCGTTTATAACAAATATACCAGCACTTTAACCGTTATTACCACTTGAAAGTCTACCCTACCTTTCACAGCGCTTTGGTTACAGACTCTCAGTATTTCAAAATTCAGTAGAGATGTTCGGGTTCGAAAACGTATTCCAGGAGTTCTAGAGTCACTCTGACACATCCCCCTGGTCCGTTGTTTTGAGCTCTGAGAGTTTTCTTTTTAACACGGGTGTCATACCGGCTTTTTAAAGGCACGTTAAAACACCGCTCGGAGAAGCCGAAAGCGGTTTGGCTCAGTGGATAGAGCGTCGGTCTGCGGACTGAAGGGTCCCGGGTTCGATTCCGGTCAAGGGCACGTCCATTGGTTGCGGGCACATCCCCGGCAGGGGGTGTTTGCAGGAGGAGGCAGCTGGTCGATATGTTTCCAGCTCTCTGTCCCTCTGCTTTCCTCTCCGTACAAAGTCAATAAGATATATTAAAAAACAAACAAACAAACACAAAATACACTACTTGGGACCCTAGCCCAACTACCATTTTGATTTCATAGTGTTCTCCATACTTTCATACTATTCTATACCTCTACGAAAATGAGTTTTGCAGTGTTTCACCAAAACCTTTTCCTGAAAACGCCAACTCCTTTGGACGGGAAAAATAAATGTAAACAGTGCCACACTCGGTTCTCAGCTGTTTGAACAACATTTCCCAGGGACAAAATTGTGCTGTTCCTATATTCAGGCTATTGGAATATGTGTTCCTAGTGTGTGAAGCACATTTCTCAATATTTCCCTAGTCTGGAGTTGTAAATCGGCAGTGCTACACTCCAATTTGTCCAGTGATTGAAGCTCATTCGTTGTGAATAGCCAACGTTACTACACCGTGACCGTAACCCTGTCCCTAACCCTCTGACACCAACGCTAAACCTATGCCTAACCTGAGCCTGAACCCTACCCAGCCCGAACCCTTATCGTAACCCTAACCCTAGCCAGAACCCCAAGTCTCTAACCCGAACACCACAACGAACCTCGGTGACATCGTCACTCCCAGCGGGTCCCCTGGCCAAAGCATGATCACCTGGGATCAATGGAACCTGCCCACGTGGCCCCTCCCCCCTTGGTGACATCATCACTTCCGCTTTCATGGCCTTAGCAGGCTTCTTTCAAAGACGCCAACTCATGGCCCTGAATTATAAATGTAACCAGTATCCACCTCGGTTCTATGTTCTTTGAGCACGATTTCCTTGTCAGGAAACAGTGCGTTACAGATATTAAGGCCCTTTCTTCCCGTATTCCTAGCGTCTGAAGCACTTTCTTAGATATTAACCTGGGTTATCATTGTGAATTATCCCGAGTTGGGGTCTCTCTCTTCCAGTGTCTCAAGCTCCTTCGTTGTGAATTCCAATTTGGTGAAACAGCGTTTATAACAAATATACCAGCACTTTAACCGTTATTACCACTTGAAAGTCTACCCTACCTTTCACAGCGCTTTGGTTACAGACTCTCAGTATTTCAAAATTCAGTAGAGATGTTCGGGTTCGAAAACGTATTCCAGGAGTTCTAGAGTCACTCTGACACATCCCCCTGGTCCGTTGTTTTGAGCTCTGAGAGTTTTCTTTTTAACGCGGGTGTCATACCGGCTTTTTAAAGGCACGTTAAAACACCGCTCGGAGAAGCCGAAAGCGGTTTGGCTCAGTGGATAGAGCGTCGGTCTGCGGACTGAAGGGTCCCGGGTTCGATTCCGGTCAAGGGCACATCCATTGGTTGCGGGCACATCCCCGGCAGGGGGTGTTTGCAGGAGGAGGCAGCTGGTCGATATGTTTCCAGCTCTCTGTCCCTCTGCTTTCCTCTCCGTACAAAGACAATAAGATATATTAAAAAACAAACAAACAAACACAAAATACACTACTTGGGACCCTAGCCCAACTACCATTTTGATTTCATAGTGTTCTCCATACTTTCATACTATTCTATAGCTCTACGAAAATGAGTTTTGCAGTGTTTCACCAAAACCTTTTCCTGAAAACGCCAACTCCTTTGGACGGGAAAAATAAATGTAAACAGTGCCACACTCAGTTCTCAGCTGTTTGAACAACATTTCCCAGGGACAAAATTGTGCTGTTCCGATATTCAGGCTATTGGAATATGTGTTCCTAGTGTGTGAAGCACATTTCTCAATATTTCCCAAGTCTGGAGTTGTAAATCCGCAGTGCTACACTCCAATTTGTCCAGTGATTGAAGCTCATTCGTTGTGAATAGCCAACGTTACTACACCGTGACCGTAACCCTGTCCCTAACCCTCTGACCCCAACCCTAAACCTATGCCTAACCTGAGCCTGAACCCTACCCAGCCCGAACCCTTATCGTAACCCTAACCCTAGCCAGAACCCCAAGTCTCTAACCCGAACACCACAACGAACCTCGGTGACATCGTCACTCCCAGCGGGTCCCCTGGCCAAAGCATGATCACCTGGGATCAATGGAACCTGCCCACGTGGCCCCTCCCCCCTTGGTGACATCATCACTTCCGCTTTCATGGCCTTAGCAGGCTTCTTTCAAAGACGCCAACTCATGGCCCTGAATTATAAATGTAACCAGTATCCAACTCGGTTCTATGTTCTTTGAGCACGATTTCCTTGTCAGGAAACAGTGCGTTACAGATATTAAGGCCCTTTCTTCCCGTATTCCTAGCGTCTGAAGCACTTTCTTAGATATTAACCTGGGTTATCATTGTGAATTATCCCGAGTTGGGGTCTCTCTCTTCCAGTGTCTCAAGCTCCTTCGTTGTGAATTCCAATTTGGTGAAACAGCGTTTATAACAAATATACCAGCACTTTAACCGTTATTACCACTTGAAAGTCTACCCTACCTTTCACAGCGCTTTGGTTACAGACTCTCAGTATTTCAAAATTCAGTAGAGATGTTCGGGTTCGAAAACGTATTCCAGGAGTTCTAGAGTCACTCTGACACATCCCCCTGGTCCGTTGTTTTGAGCTCTGAGAGTTTTCTTTTTAACGCGGGTGTCATACCGGCTTTTTAAAGGCACGTTAAAACACCGCTCGGAGAAGCAGAAACCGGTTTGGCTCAGTGGATAGAGCGTCGGTCTGCGGACTGAAGGGTCCCGGGTTCGATTCCGGTCAAGGGCACGTCCATTGGTTGCGGGCACATCCCCGGCAGGGGGTGTTTGCAGGAGGAGGCAGCTGGTCGATATGTTTCCAGCTCTCTGTCCCTCTGCTTTCCTCTCCGTACAAAGTCAATAAGATATATTAAAAAACAAACAAACACAAAATAAACTACTTGGGACCCTAGCCCAACTACCATTTTGATTTCATAGTGTTCTCCATACTTTCATACTATTCTATACCTCTACGAAAATGAGTTTTGCAGTGTTTCACCAAAACCTTTTCCTGAAAACGCCAACTCCTTTGGACGGGAAAAATAAATGTAAACAGTGCCACACTCGGTTCTCAGCTGTTTGAACAACATTTCCCAGGGACAAAATTGTGCTGTTCCGATATTCAGGCTATTGGAATATGTGTTCCTAGGGTGTGAAGCACATTTCTCAATATTTCCCTAGTCTGTAGTTGTAAATCCTCAGTGCTACACTCCAATTTGTCCAGTGATTGAAGGTCATTCGTTGTGAATAGCCAACGTTACTACACCGTGACCGTAACCCTGTCCCTAACCCTCTGACACCAACGCTAAACCTATGCCTAACCTGAGCCTGAACCCTACCCAGCCCGAACCCTTATCGTAACCCTAACCCTAGCCAGAACCCCAAGTCTCTAACCCGAACACCACAACGAACCTCGGTGACATCGTCACACCCAGCGGGTCCCCTGGCCAAAGCATGATCACCTGGGATCAATGGAACCTGCCCACGTGGCCCCTCCCCCCTTGGTGACATCATCACTTCCGCTTTCATGGCCTTAGCAGGCTTCTTTCAAAGACGCCAACTCATGGCCCTGAATTATAAATGTAACCAGTATCCACCTCGGTTCTATGTTCTTTGAGCACGATTTCCTTGTCAGGAAACAGTGCGTTACAGATATTAAGGCCCTTTCTTCCCGTATTCCTAGCGTCTGAAGCACTTTCTTAGATATTAACCTGGGTTATCATTGTGAATTATCCCGAGTTGGGGCCTCTCTCTTCCAGTGTCTCAAGCTCCTTCGTTGTGAATTCCAATTTGGTGAAACAGCGTTTATAACAAATATACCAGCACTTTAACCGTTATTACCACTTGAAAGTCTACCCTACCTTTCACAGCGCTTTGGTTACAGACTCTCAGTATTTCAAAATTCAGTAGAGATGTTCGGGTTCGAAAACGTATTCCAGGAGTTCTAGAGTCACTCTGACACATCCCCCTGGTCCGTTGTTTTGAGCTCTGAGAGTTTTCTTTTTAACACGGGTGTCATACCGGCTTTTTAAAGGCACGTTAAAACACCGCTCGGAGAAGCCGAAAGCGGTTTGGCTCAGTGGATAGAGCGTCGGTCTGCGGACTGAAGGGTCCCGGGTTCGATTCCGGTCAAGGGCACGTCCATTGGTTGCGGGCACATCCCCGGCAGGGGGTGTTTGCAGGAGGAGGCAGCTGGTCGATATGTTTCCAGCTCTCTGTCCCTCTGCTTTCCTCTCCGTACAAAGTCAATAAGATATATTAAAAAACAAACAAACAAACACAAAATACACTACTTGGGACCCTAGCCCAACTACCATTTTGATTTCATAGTGTTCTCCATACTTTCATACTATTCTATACCTCTACGAAAATGAGTTTTGCAGTGTTTCACCAAAACCTTTTCCTGAAAACGCCAACTCCTTTGGACGGGAAAAATAAATGTAAACAGTGCCACACTCGGTTCTCAGCTGTTTGAACAACATTTCCCAGGGACAAAATTGTGCTGTTCCTATATTCAGGCTATTGGAATATGTGTTCCTAGTGTGTGAAGCACATTTCTCAATATTTCCCTAGTCTGGAGTTGTAAATCGGCAGTGCTACACTCCAATTTGTCCAGTGATTGAAGCTCATTCGTTGTGAATAGCCAACGTTACTACACCGTGACCGTAACCCTGTCCCTAACCCTCTGACACCAACGCTAAACCTATGCCTAACCTGAGCCTGAACCCTACCCAGCCCGAACCCTTATCGTAACCCTAACCCTAGCCAGAACCCCAAGTCTCTAACCCGAACACCACAACGAACCTCGGTGACATCGTCACTCCCAGCGGGTCCCCTGGCCAAAGCATGATCACCTGGGATCAATGGAACCTGCCCACGTGGCCCCTCCCCCCTTGGTGACATCATCACTTCCGCTTTCATGGCCTTAGCAGGCTTCTTTCAAAGACGCCAACTCATGGCCCTGAATTATAAATGTAACCAGTATCCACCTCGGTTCTATGTTCTTTGAGCACGATTTCCTTGTCAGGAAACAGTGCGTTACAGATATTAAGGCCCTTTCTTCCCGTATTCCTAGCGTCTGAAGCACTTTCTTAGATATTAACCTGGGTTATCATTGTGAATTATCCCGAGTTGGGGTCTCTCTCTTCCAGTGTCTCAAGCTCCTTCGTTGTGAATTCCAATTTGGTGAAACAGCGTTTATAACAAATATACCAGCACTTTAACCGTTATTACCACTTGAAAGTCTACCCTACCTTTCACAGCGCTTTGGTTACAGACTCTCAGTATTTCAAAATTCAGTAGAGATGTTCGGGTTCGAAAACGTATTCCAGGAGTTCTAGAGTCACTCTGACACATCCCCCTGGTCCGTTGTTTTGAGCTCTGAGAGTTTTCTTTTTAACACGGGTGTCATACCGGCTTTTTAAAGGCACGTTAAAACACCGCTCGGAGAAGCCGAAAGCGGTTTGGCTCAGTGGATAGAGCGTCGGTCTGCGGACTGAAGGGTCCCGGGTTCGATTCCGGTCAAGGGCACATCCATTGGTTGCGGGCACATCCCCGGCAGGGGGTGTTTGCAGGAGGAGGCAGCTGGTCGATATGTTTCCAGCTCTCTGTCCCTCTGCTTTCCTCTCCGTACAAAGACAATAAGATATATTAAAAAACAAACAAACAAACACAAAATACACTACTTGGGACCCTAGCCCAACTACCATTTTGATTTCATAGTGTTCTCCATACTTTCATACTATTCTATAGCTCTACGAAAATGAGTTTTGCAGTGTTTCACCAAAACCTTTTCCTGAAAACGCCAACTCCTTTGGACGGGAAAAATAAATGTAAACAGTGCCACACTCAGTTCTCAGCTGTTTGAACAACATTTCCCAGGGACAAAATTGTGCTGTTCCGATATTCAGGCTATTGGAATATGTGTTCCTAGTGTGTGAAGCACATTTCTCAATATTTCCCAAGTCTGGAGTTGTAAATCCGCAGTGCTACACTCCAATTTGTCCAGTGATTGAAGCTCATTCGTTGTGAATAGCCAACGTTACTACACCGTGACCGTAACCCTGTCCCTAACCCTCTGACCCCAACCCTAAACCTATGCCTAACCTGAGCCTGAACCCTACCCAGCCCGAACCCTTATCGTAACCCTAACCCTAGCCAGAACCCCAAGTCTCTAACCCGAACACCACAACGAACCTCGGTGACATCGTCACTCCCAGCGGGTCCCCTGGCCAAAGCATGATCACCTGGGATCAATGGAACCTGCCCACGTGGCCCCTCCCCCCTTGGTGACATCATCACTTCCGCTTTCATGGCCTTAGCAGGCTTCTTTCAAAGACGCCAACTCATGGCCCTGAATTATAAATGTAACCGGTATCCAACTCGGTTCTATGTTCTTTGAGCACGATTTCCTTGTCAGGAAACAGTGCGTTACAGATATTAAGGCCCTTTCTTCCCGTATTCCTAGCGTCTGAAGCACTTTCTTAGATATTAACCTGGGTTATCATTGTGAATTATCCCGAGTTGGGGTCTCTCTCTTCCAGTGTCTCAAGCTCCTTCGTTGTGAATTCCAATTTGGTGAAACAGCGTTTATAACAAATATACCAGCACTTTAACCGTTATTACCACTTGAAAGTCTACCCTACCTTTCACAGCGCTTTGGTTACAGACTCTCAGTATTTCAAAATTCAGTAGAGATGTTCGGGTTCGAAAACGTATTCCAGGAGTTCTAGAGTCACTCTGACACATCCCCCTGGTCCGTTGTTTTGAGCTCTGAGAGTTTTCTTTTTAACGCGGGTGTCATACCGGCTTTTTAAAGGCACGTTAAAACACCGCTCGGAGAAGCAGAAACCGGTTTGGCTCAGTGGATAGAGCGTCGGTCTGCGGACTGAAGGGTCCCGGGTTCGATTCCGGTCAAGGGCACGTCCATTGGTTGCGGGCACATCCCCGGCAGGGGGTGTTTGCAGGAGGAGGCAGCTGGTCGATATGTTTCCAGCTCTCTGTCCCTCTGCTTTCCTCTCCGTACAAAGTCAATAAGATATATTAAAAAACAAACAAACACAAAATAAACTACTTGGGACCCTAGCCCAACTACCATTTTGATTTCATAGTGTTCTCCATACTTTCATACTATTCTATACCTCTACGAAAATGAGTTTTGCAGTGTTTCACCAAAACCTTTTCCTGAAAACGCCAACTCCTTTGGACGGGAAAAATAAATGTAAACAGTGCCACACTCGGTTCTCAGCTGTTTGAACAACATTTCCCAGGGACAAAATTGTGCTGTTCCGATATTCAGGCTATTGGAATATGTGTTCCTAGGGTGTGAAGCACATTTCTCAATATTTCCCTAGTCTGTAGTTGTAAATCCTCAGTGCTACACTCCAATTTGTCCAGTGATTGAAGGTCATTCGTTGTGAATAGCCAACGTTACTACACCGTGACCGTAACCCTGTCCCTAACCCTCTGACACCAACGCTAAACCTATGCCTAACCTGAGCCTGAACCCTACCCAGCCCGAACCCTTATCGTAACCCTAACCCTAGCCAGAACCCCAAGTCTCTAACCCGAACACCACAACGAACCTCGGTGACATCGTCACACCCAGCGGGTCCCCTGGCCAAAGCATGATCACCTGGGATCAATGGAACCTGCCCACGTGGCCCCTCCCCCCTTGGTGACATCATCACTTCCGCTTTCATGGCCTTAGCAGGCTTCTTTCAAAGACGCCAACTCATGGCCCTGAATTATAAATGTAACCAGTATCCACCTCGGTTCTATGTTCTTTGAGCACGATTTCCTTGTCAGGAAACAGTGCGTTACAGATATTAAGGCCCTTTCTTCCCGTATTCCTAGCGTCTGAAGCACTTTCTTAGATATTAACCTGGGTTATCATTGTGAATTATCCCGAGTTGGGGCCTCTCTCTTCCAGTGTCTCAAGCTCCTTCGTTGTGAATTCCAATTTGGTGAAACAGCGTTTATAACAAATATACCAGCACTTTAACCGTTATTACCACTTGAAAGTCTACCCTACCTTTCACAGCGCTTTGGTTACAGACTCTCAGTATTTCAAAATTCAGTAGAGATGTTCGGGTTCGAAAACGTATTCCAGGAGTTCTAGAGTCACTCTGACACATCCCCCTGGTCCGTTGTTTTGAGCTCTGAGAGTTTTCTTTTTAACACGGGTGTCATACCGGCTTTTTAAAGGCACGTTAAAACACCGCTCGGAGAAGCCGAAAGCGGTTTGGCTCAGTGGATAGAGCGTCGGTCTGCGGACTGAAGGGTCCCGGGTTCGATTCCGGTCAAGGGCACGTCCATTGGTTGCGGGCACATCCCCGGCAGGGGGTGTTTGCAGGAGGAGGCAGCTGGTCGATATGTTTCCAGCTCTCTGTCCCTCTGCTTTCCTCTCCGTACAAAGTCAATAAGATATATTAAAAAACAAACAAACAAACACAAAATACACTACTTGGGACCCTAGCCCAACTACCATTTTGATTTCATAGTGTTCTCCATACTTTCATACTATTCTATACCTCTACGAAAATGAGTTTTGCAGTGTTTCACCAAAACCTTTTCCTGAAAACGCCAACTCCTTTGGACGGGAAAAATAAATGTAAACAGTGCCACACTCGGTTCTCAGCTGTTTGAACAACATTTCCCAGGGACAAAATTGTGCTGTTCCTATATTCAGGCTATTGGAATATGTGTTCCTAGTGTGTGAAGCACATTTCTCAATATTTCCCTAGTCTGGAGTTGTAAATCGGCAGTGCTACACTCCAATTTGTCCAGTGATTGAAGCTCATTCGTTGTGAATAGCCAACGTTACTACACCGTGACCGTAACCCTGTCCCTAACCCTCTGACACCAACGCTAAACCTATGCCTAACCTGAGCCTGAACCCTACCCAGCCCGAACCCTTATCGTAACCCTAACCCTAGCCAGAACCCCAAGTCTCTAACCCGAACACCACAACGAACCTCGGTGACATCGTCACTCCCAGCGGGTCCCCTGGCCAAAGCATGATCACCTGGGATCAATGGAACCTGCCCACGTGGCCCCTCCCCCCTTGGTGACATCATCACTTCCGCTTTCATGGCCTTAGCAGGCTTCTTTCAAAGACGCCAACTCATGGCCCTGAATTATAAATGTAACCAGTATCCACCTCGGTTCTATGTTCTTTGAGCACGATTTCCTTGTCAGGAAACAGTGCGTTACAGATATTAAGGCCCTTTCTTCCCGTATTCCTAGCGTCTGAAGCACTTTCTTAGATATTAACCTGAGTTATCATTGTGAATTATCCCGAGTTGGGGTCTCTCTCTTCCAGTGTCTCAAGCTCCTTCGTTGTGAATTCCAATTTGGTGAAACAGCGTTTATAACAAATATACCAGCACTTTAACCGTTATTACCACTTGAAAGTCTACCCTACCTTTCACAGCGCTTTGGTTACAGACTCTCAGTATTTCAAAATTCAGTAGAGATGTTCGGGTTCGAAAACGTATTCCAGGAGTTCTAGAGTCACTCTGACACATCCCCCTGGTCCGTTGTTTTGAGCTCTGAGAGTTTTCTTTTTAACGCGGGTGTCATACCGGCTTTTTAAAGGCACGTTAAAACACCGCTCGGAGAAGCCGAAAGCGGTTTGGCTCAGTGGATAGAGCGTCGGTCTGCGGACTGAAGGGTCCCGGGTTCGATTCCGGTCAAGGGCACGTCCATTGGTTGCGGGCACATCCCCGGCAGGGGGTGTTTGCAGGAGGAGGCAGCTGGTCGATATGTTTCCAGCTCTCTGTCCCTCTGCTTTCCTCTCCGTACAAAGTCAATAAGATATACTAAAAAACAAACAAACAAACACAAAATACACTACTTGGGACCCTAGCCCAACTACCATTTTGATTTCATAGTGTTCTCCATACTTTCATACTATTCTATACCTCTACGAAAATGAGTTTTGCAGTGTTTCACCAAAACCTTTTCCTGAAAACGCCAACTCCTTTGGACGGGAAAAATAAATGTAAACAGTGCCACACTCGGTTCTCAGCTGTTTGAACAACATTTCCCAGGGACAAAATTGTGCTGTTCCGATATTCAGGCTATTGGAATATGTGTTCCTAGTGTGTGAAGCACATTTCTCAATATTTCCCAAGTCTGGAGTTGTAAATCCGCAGTGCTACACTCCAATTTGTCCAGTGATTGAAGCTCATTCGTTGTGAATAGCCAACGTTACTACACCGTGACCGTAACCCTGTCCCTAACCCTCTGACACCAACGCTAAACCTATGCCTAACCTGAGCCTGAACCCTACCCAGCCCGAACCCTTATCGTAACCCTAACCCTAGCCAGAACCCCAAGTCTCTAACCCGAACACCACAACGAACCTCGGTGACATCGTCACTCCCAGCGGGTCCCCTGGCCAAAGCATGATCACCTGGGATCAATGGAACCTGCCCACGTGGCCCGTCCCCCCTTGGTGACATCATCACTTCCGCTTTCATGGCCTTAGCAGGCTTCTTTCAAAGACGCCAACTCATGGCCCTGAATTATAAATGTAACCAGTATCCACCTCGGTTCTATGTTCTTTGAGCACGATTTCCTTGTCAGGAAACAGTGCGTTACAGATATTAAGGCCCTTTCTTCCCGTATTCCTAGCGTCTGAAGCACTTTCTTAGATATTAACCTGGGTTATCATTGTGAATTATCCCGAGTTGGGGTCTCTCTCTTCCAGTGTCTCAAGCTCCTTCGTTGTGAATTCCAATTTGGTGAAACAGCGTTTATAACAAATATACCAGCACTTTAACCGTTATTACCACTTGAAAGTCTACCCTACCTTTCACAGCGCTTTGGTTACAGACTCTCAGTATTTCAAAATTCAGGAGAGATGTTCGGGTTCGAAAACGTATTCCAGGAGTTCTAGAGTCACTCTGACACATCCCCCTGGTCCGTTGTTTTGAGCTCTGAGAGTTTTCTTTTTAACACGGGTGTCATACCGGCTTTTTAAAGGCACGTTAAAACACCGCTCGGAGAAGCCGAAAGCGGTTTGGCTCAGTGGATAGAGCGTCGGTCTGCGGACTGAAGGGTCCCGGGTTCGATTCCGGTCAAGGGCACGTCCATTGGTTGCGGGCACATCCCCGGCAGGGGGTGTTTGCAGGAGGAGGCAGCTGGTCGATATGTTTCCAGCTCTCTGTCCCTCTGCTTTCCTCTCCGTACAAAGTCAATAAGATATATTAAAAAACAAACAAACAAACACAAAATACACTACTTGGGACCCTAGCCCAACTACCATTTTGATTTCATAGTGTTCTCCATACTTTCATACTATTCTATACCTCTACGAAAATGAGTTTTGCAGTGTTTCACCAAAACCTTTTCCTGAAAACGCCAACTCCTTTGGACGGGAAAAATAAATGTAAACAGTGCCACACTCGGTTCTCAGCTGTTTGAACAACATTTCCCAGGGACAAAATTGTGCTGTTCAGATATTCAGGCTATTGGAATATGTGTTCCTAGGGTGTGAAGCACATTTCTCAATATTTCCCTAGTCTGGAGTTGTAAATCCGCAGTGCTACACTCCAATTTGTCCAGTGATTGAAGGTCATTCGTTGTGAATAGCCAACGTTACTACACCGTGACCGTAACCCTGTCCCTAACCCTCTGACACCAACGCTAAACCTATGCCTAACCTGAGCCTGAACCCTACCCAGCCCGAACCCTTATCGTAACCCTAACCCTAGCCAGAACCCCAAGTCTCTAACCCGAACACCACAACGAACCTCGGTGAAATCGTCACACCCAGCGGGTCCCTGGCCAAAGCATGATCACCTGGGATCAATGGAACCTGCCCACGTGGCCCCTCCCCCCTTGGTGACATCATCACTTCCGCTTTCATGGCCTTAGCAGGCTTCTTTCAAAGACGCCAACTCATGGCCCTGAATTATAAATGTAACCCGTATCCAACTCGGTTCTATGTTCTTTGAGCACGATTTCCTTGTCAGGAAACAGTGCGTTACAGATATTAAGGCCCTTTCTTCCCGTATTCCTAGTGTCTGAAGCACTTTCTTAGATATTAACCTGGGTTATCATTGTGAATTATCCCGAGTTGGGGTCTCTCTCTTCCAGTGTCTCAAGCTCCTTCGTTGTGAATTCCAATTTGGTGAAACAGCGTTTATAACAAATATACCAGCACTTTAACCGTTATTACCACTTGAAAGTCTACCCTACCTTTCACAGCGCTTTGGTTACAGACTCTCAGTATTTCAAAATTCAGGAGAGATGTTCGGGTTCGAAAACGTATTCCAGGAGTTCTAGAGTCACTCTGACACATCCCCCTGGTCCGTTGTTTTGAGCTCTGAGAGTTTTCTTTTTAACACGGGTGTCATACCGGCTTTTTAAAGGCACGTTAAAACACCGCTCGGAGAAGCCGAAAGCGGTTTGGCTCAGTGGATAGAGCGTCGGTCTGCGGACTGAAGGGTCCCGGGTTCGATTCCGGTCAAGGGCACGTCCATTGGTTGCGGGCACATCCCCGGCAGGGGGTGTTTGCAGGAGGAGGCAGCTGGTCGATATGTTTCCAGCTCTCTGTCCCTCTGCTTTCCTCTCCGTACAAAGTCAATAAGATATATTAAAAAACAAACAAACAAACACAAAATACACTACTTGGGACCCTAGCCCAACTACCATTTTGATTTCATAGTGTTCTCCATACTTTCATACTATTCTATACCTCTACGAAAATGAGTTTTGCAGTGTTTCACCAAAACCTTTTCCTGAAAACGCCAACTCCTTTGGACGGGAAAAATAAATGTAAACAGTGCCACACTCGGTTCTCAGCTGTTTGAACAACATTTCCCAGGGACAAAATTGTGCTGTTCCTATATTCAGGCTATTGGAATATGTGTTCCTAGTGTGTGAAGCACATTTCTCAATATTTCCCTAGTCTGGAGTTGTAAATCGGCAGTGCTACACTCCAATTTGTCCAGTGATTGAAGCTCATTCGTTGTGAATAGCCAACGTTACTACACCGTGACCGTAACCCTGTCCCTAACCCTCTGACACCAACGCTAAACCTATGCCTAACCTGAGCCTGAACCCTACCCAGCCCGAACCCTTATCGTAACCCTAACCCTAGCCAGAACCCCAAGTCTCTAACCCGAACACCACAACGAACCTCGGTGACATCGTCACTCCCAGCGGGTCCCCTGGCCAAAGCATGATCACCTGGGATCAATGGAACCTGCCCACGTGGCCCCTCCCCCCTTGGTGACATCATCACTTCCGCTTTCATGGCCTTAGCAGGCTTCTTTCAAAGACGCCAACTCATGGCCCTGAATTATAAATGTAACCAGTATCCAACTCGGTTCTATGTTCTTTGAGCACGATTTCCTTGTCAGGAAACAGTGCGTTACAGATATTAAGGCCCTTTCTTCCCGTATTCCTAGCGTCTGAAGCACTTTCTTAGATATTAACCTGGGTTATCATTGTGAATTATCCCGAGTTGGGGTCTCTCTCTTCCAGTGTCTCAAGCTCCTTCGTTGTGAATTCCAATTTGGTGAAACAGCGTTTATAACAAATATACCAGCACTTTAACCGTTATTACCACTTGAAAGTCTACCCTACCTTTCACAGCGCTTTGGTTACAGACTCTCAGTATTTCAAAATTCAGTAGAGATGTTCGGGTTCGAAAACGTATTCCAGGAGTTCTAGAGTCACTCTGACACATCCCCCTGGTCCGTTGTTTTGAGCTCTGAGAGTTTTCTTTTTAACGCGGGTGTCATACCGGCTTTTTAAAGGCACGTTAAAACACCGCTCGGAGAAGCCGAAAGCGGTTTGGCTCAGTGGATAGAGCGTCGGTCTGCGGACTGAAGGGTCCCGGGTTCGATTCCGGTCAAGGGCACGTCCATTGGTTGCGGGCACATCCCCGGCAGGGGGTGTTTGCAGGAGGAGGCAGCTGGTCGATATGTTTCCAGCTCTCTGTCCCTCTGCTTTCCTCTCCGTACAAAGTCAATAAGATATACTAAAAAACAAACAAACAAACACAAAATACACTACTTGGGACCCTAGCCCAACTACCATTTTGATTTCATAGTGTTCTCCATACTTTCATACTATTCTATAGCTCTACGAAAATGAGTTTTGCAGTGTTTCACCAAAACCTTTTCCTGAAAACGCCAACTCCTTTGGACGGGAAAAATAAATGTAAACAGTGCCACACTCGGTTCTCAGCTGTTTGAACAACATTTCCCAGGGACAAAATTGTGCTGTTCCGATATTCAGGCTATTGGAATATGTGTTCCTAGTGTGTGAAGCACATTTCTCAATATTTCCCAAGTCTGGAGTTGTAAATCCGCAGTGCTACACTCCAATTTGTCCAGTGATTGAAGCTCATTCGTTGTGAATAGCCAACGTTACTACACCGTGACCGTAACCCTGTCCCTAACCCTCTGACACCAACGCTAAACCTATGCCTAACCTGAGCCTGAACCCTACCCAGCCCGAACCCTTATCGTAACCCTAACCCTAGCCAGAACCCCAAGTCTCTAACCCGAACACCACAACGAACCTCGGTGACATCGTCACTCCCAGCGGGTCCCCTGGCCAAAGCATGATCACCTGGGATCAATGGAACCTGCCCACGTGGCCCGTCCCCCCTTGGTGACATCATCACTTCCGCTTTCATGGCCTTAGCAGGCTTCTTTCAAAGACGCCAACTCATGGCCCTGAATTATAAATGTAACCAGTATCCACCTCGGTTCTATGTTCTTTGAGCACGATTTCCTTGTCAGGAAACAGTGCGTTACAGATATTAAGGCCCTTTCTTCCCGTATTCCTAGCGTCTGAAGCACTTTCTTAGATATTAACCTGGGTTATCATTGTGAATTATCCCGAGTTGGGGTCTCTCTCTTCCAGTGTCTCAAGCTCCTTCGTTGTGAATTCCAATTTGGTGAAACAGCGTTTATAACAAATATACCAGCACTTTAACCGTTATTACCACTTGAAAGTCTACCCTACCTTTCACAGCGCTTTGGTTACAGACTCTCAGTATTTCAAAATTCAGGAGAGATGTTCGGGTTCGAAAACGTATTCCAGGAGTTCTAGAGTCACTCTGACACATCCCCCTGGTCCGTTGTTTTGAGCTCTGAGAGTTTTCTTTTTAACACGGGTGTCATACCGGCTTTATAAAGGCACGTTAAAACACCGCTCGGAGAAGCCGAAAGCGGTTTGGCTCAGTGGATAGAGCGTCGGTCTGCGGACTGAAGGGTCCCGGGTTCGATTCCGGTCAAGGGCACGTCCATTGGTTGCGGGCACATCCCCGGCAGGGGGTGTTTGCAGGAGGAGGCAGCTGGTCGATATGTTTCCAGCTCTCTGTCCCTCTGCTTTCCTCTCCGTACAAAGTCAATAAGATATATTAAAAAACAAACAAACAAACACAAAATACACTACTTGGGACCCTAGCCCAACTACCATTTTGATTTCATAGTGTTCTCCATACTTTCATACTATTCTATACCTCTACGAAAATGAGTTTTGCAGTGTTTCACCAAAACCTTTTCCTGAAAACGCCAACTCCTTTGGACGGGAAAAATAAATGTAAACAGTGCCACACTCGGTTCTCAGCTGTTTGAACAACATTTCCCAGGGACAAAATTGTGCTGTTCAGATATTCAGGCTATTGGAATATGTGTTCCTAGGGTGTGAAGCACATTTCTCAATATTTCCCTAGTCTGGAGTTGTAAATCCGCAGTGCTACACTCCAATTTGTCCAGTGATTGAAGGTCATTCGTTGTGAATAGCCAACGTTACTACACCGTGACCGTAACCCTGTCCCTAACCCTCTGACACCAACGCTAAACCTATGCCTAACCTGAGCCTGAACCCTACCCAGCCCGAACCCTTATCGTAACCCTAACCCTAGCCAGAACCCCAAGTCTCTAACCCGAACACCACAACGAACCTCGGTGAAATCGTCACACCCAGCGGGTCCCTGGCCAAAGCATGATCACCTGGGATCAATGGAACCTGCCCACGTGGCCCCTCCCCCCTTGGTGACATCATCACTTCCGCTTTCATGGCCTTAGCAGGCTTCTTTCAAAGACGCCAACTCATGGCCCTGAATTATAAATGTAACCCGTATCCAACTCGGTTCTATGTTCTTTGAGCACGATTTCCTTGTCAGGAAACAGTGCGTTACAGATATTAAGGCCCTTTCTTCCCGTATTCCTAGCGTCTGAAGCACTTTCTTAGATATTAACCTGGGTTATCATTGTGAATTATCCCGAGTTGGGGTCTCTCTCTTCCAGTGTCTCAAGCTCCTTCGTTGTGAATTCCAATTTGGTGAAACAGCGTTTATAACAAATATACCAGCACTTTAACCGTTATTACCACTTGAAAGTCTACCCTACCTTTCACAGCGCTTTGGTTACAGACTCTCAGTATTTCAAAATTCAGTAGAGATGTTCGGGTTCGAAAACGTATTCCAGGAGTTCTAGAGTCACTCTGACACATCCCCCTGGTCCGTTGTTTTGAGCTCTGAGAGTTTTCTTTTTAACACGGGTGTCATACCGGCTTTTTAAAGGCACGTTAAAACACCGCTCGGAGAAGCCGAAAGCGGTTTGGCTCAGTGGATAGAGCGTCGGTCTGCGGACTGAAGGGTCCCGGGTTCGATTCCGGTCAAGGGCACGTCCATTGGTTGCGGGCACATCCCCGGCAGGGGGTGTTTGCAGGAGGAGGCAGCTGGTCGATATGTTTCCAGCTCTCTGGCCCTCTGCTTTCCTCTCCGTACAAAGTCAATAAGATATATTAAAAAACAAACAAACACAAAATACACTACTTGGGACCCTAGCCCAACTACCATTTTGATTTCATAGTGTTCTCCATACTTTCATACTATTCTATACCTCTACGAAAATGAGTTTTGCAGTGTTTCACCAAAACCTTTTCCTGAAAATGCCAACTCCTTTGGACGGGAAAAATAAATGTAAACAGTGCCACACTCGGTTCTCAGCTGTTTGAACAACATTTCCCAGGGACAAAATTGTGCTGTTCAGATATTCAGGCTATTGGAATATGTGTTCCTAGGGTGTGAAGCACATTTCTCAATATTTCCCTAGTCTGGAGTTGTAAATCCGCAGTGCTACACTCCAATTTGTCCAGTGATTGAAGGTCATTCGTTGTGAATAGCCAACGTTACTACAACGTGACCGTAACCCTGTCCCTAACCCTCTGACACCAACGCTAAACCTATGCCTAACCTGAGCCTGAACCCTACCCAGCCCGAACCCTTATCGTAACCCTAACCCTAGCCAGAACCCTAAGTCTCTAACCCGAACACCACAACGAACCTCGGTGAAATCGTCACACCCAGCGGGTCCCTGGCCAAAGCATGATCACCTGGGATCAATGGAACCTGCCCACGTGGCCCCTCCCCCCTTGGTGACATCATCACTTCCGCTTTCATGGCCTTAGCAGGCTTCTTTCAAAGACGCCAACTCATGGCCCTGAATTATAAATGTAACCAGTATCCAACTCGGTTCTATGTTCTTTGAGCACGATTTCCTTGTCAGGAAACAGTGCGTTACAGATATTAAGGCCCTTTCTTCCCGTATTCCTAGCGTCTGAAGCACTTTCTTAGATATTAACCTGGGTTATCATTGTGAATTTTCCCGAGTTGGGGTCTCTCTCTTCCAGTGTCTCAAGCTCCTTCGTTGTGAATTCCAATTTGGTGAAACAGCGTTTATAACAAATATACCAGCACTTTAACCGTTATTACCACTTGAAAGTCTACCCTACCTTTCACAGCGCTTTGGTTACAGACTCTCAGTATTTCAAAATTCAGTAGAGATGTTCGGGTTCGAAAACGTATTCCAGGAGTTCTAGAGTCACTCTGACACATCCCCCTGGTCCGTTGTTTTGAGCTCTGAGAGTTTTCTTTTTAACACGGGTGTCATACCGGCTTTTTAAAGGCACGTTAAAACACCGCTCGGAGAAGCCGAAAGCGGTTTGGCTCAGTGGATAGAGCGTCGGTCTGCGGACTGAAGGGTCCCGGGTTCGATTCCGGTCAAGGGCACGTCCATTGGTTGCGGGCACATCCCCGGCAGGGGGTGTTTGCAGGAGGAGGCAGCTGGTCGACATGTTTCCAGCTCTCTGTCCCTCTGCTTTCCTCTCCGTACAAAGTCAATAAGATATATTACAAAACAAACAAACAAACACAAAATACACTACTTGGGACCCTAGCCCAACTACCATTTTGATTTCATAGTGTTCTCCATACTTTCATACTATTCTATACCTCTACGAAAATGAGTTTTGCAGTGTTTCACCAAAACCTTTTCCTGAAAACGCCAACTCCTTTGGACGGGAAAAATAAATGTAAACAGCGCCACACTCGGTTCTCAGCTGTTTGAACAACATTTCCCAGGGACAAAATTGTGCTGTTCCGATATTCAGGCTATTGGAATATGTGTTCCTAGTGTGTGAAGCACATTTCTCAATATTTCCCTAGTCTGGAGTTGTAAATCCTCAGTGCTACACTCCAATTTGTCCAGTGATTGAAGCTCATTCGTTGTGAATAGCCAACGTTACTACACCGTGACCGTAACCCTGTCCCTAACCGTCTGACCCCAACCCTAAACCTATGCCTAACCTGAGCGTGAACCCTACCCAGCCCGAACCCTTATCGTAACCCTAACCCTAGCCAGAACCCCAAGTCTCTAACCCGAACACCACAACGAACCTCGGTGACATCGTCACTCCCAGCGGGTCCCCTGGCCAAAGCATGATCACCTGGGATCAATGGAACCTGCCCACGTGGCCCCTCCCCCCTTGGTGACATCATCACTTCCGCTTTCAGGGCCTTAGCAGGCTTCTTTCAAAGACGCCAACTCGTGGCCCTGAATTCTAAATGTAACCAGTATCCAACTCGGTTCTATGTTCTTTGAGCACGATTTCCTTGTCAGGAAACAGTGCGTTACAGATATTAAGGCCCTTTATTCAGGTATTCCTAGCGTCTGAAGCACTTTCTTAGATATTAACCTGGGTTATCATTGTGAATTATCCCGAGTTGGGGTCTCTCTCTTCCAGTGTCTCAAGCTCCTTCGTTGTGAATTCCAATTTGGTGAAACAGCGTTTATAACAAATATACCAGCACTTTAACCATTATTACCACTTGAAAGTCTACCCTACCTTTCACAGCGCTTTGGTTACAGACTCTCAGTATTTCAAAATTCAGTAGAGATGTTCGGGTTCGAAAACGTATTCCAGGAGTTCTAGAGTCACTCTGACACATCCCCCTGGTCCGTTGTTTTGAGCTCTGAGAGTTTTCTTTTTAACACGGGTGTCATACCGGCTTTTTAAAGGCACGTTAAAACACCGCTCGGAGAAGCCGAAAGCGGTTTGGCTCAGTGGATAGAGCGTTGGTCTGCGGACTGAAGGGTCCCGGGTTCGATTCCGGTCAAGGGCACGTCCATTGGTTGCGGGCACATCCCCGGCAGGGGGTGTTTGCAGGAGGAGGCAGCTGGTCGATATGTTTCCAGCTCTCTGTCCCTCTGCTTTCCTCTCCGTACAAAGTCAATAAGATATATTAAAAAACAAACAAACACAAAATACACTACTTGGGACTCTAGCCCAGCTACCATTTTGATTTCATAGTGTTCTCCATACTTTCATACTATTCTATACCTCTACGAAAATGAGTTTTGCAGTGTTTCACCAAAACCTTTTCCTGAAAACGCCAACTCCTTTGGACGGGAAAAATAAATGTAAACAGTGCCACACTCGGTTCTCAGCTGTTTGAACAACATTTCCCAGGGACAAAATTGTGCTGTTCAGATATTCAGGCTATTGGAATATGTGTTCCTAGTGTGTGAAGCACATTTCTCAATATTTCCCTAGTCTGGAGTTGTAAATCCTCAGTGCTACACTCCAATTTGTCCAGTGATTGAAGCTCATTCGTTGTGAATAGCCAACGTTACTACACCGTGACCGTAACCCTGTCCCTAACCCTCTGACACCAACGCTAAACCTATGCCTAACCTGAGCCTGAACCCTACCCAGCCCGAACCCTTATCGTAACCCTAACCCTAGCCAGAACCCCAAGTCTCTAACCCGAACACCACAACGAACCTCGGTGACATCGTCACTCCCAGCGGGTCCCCTGGCCAAAGCATGATCACCTGGGATCAATGGAACCTGCCCACGTGGCCCCTCCCCCCTTGGTGACATCATCACTTCCGCTTTCATGGCCTTAGCAGGCTTCTTTCAAAGACGCCAACTCATGGCCCTGAATTATAAATGTAACCAGTATCCAACTCGGTTCTATGTTCTTTGAGCACGATTTCCTTGTCAGGAAACAGTGCGTTACAGATATTAAGGCCCTTTCTTCCCGTATTCCTAGCGTCTGAAGCACTTTCTTAGATATTAACCTGGGTTATCATTGTGAATTATCCCGAGTTGGGGTCTCTCTCTTCCAGTGTCTCAAGCTCCTTCGTTGTGAATTCCAATTTGGTGAAACAGCGTTTATAACAAATATACCAGCACTTTAACCGTTATTACCACTTGAAAGTCTACCCTACCTTTCACAGCGCTTTGGTTACAGACTCTCAGTATTTCAAAATTCAGTAGAGATGTTCGGGTTCGAAAACGTATTCCAGGAGTTCTAGAGTCACTCTGACAAATCCCCCTGGTCCGTTGTTTTGAGCTCTGAGAGTTTTCTTTTTAACACAGGTGTCATACCGGCTTTTTAAAGGCACGTTAAAACACCGCTCGGAGAAGCCGAAAGCGGTTTGGCTCAGTGGATAGAGCGTTGGTCTGCGGACTGAAGGGTCCCGGGTTCCATTCCGGTCAAGGGCACGTCCATTGGTTGCGGGCACATCCCCGGCAGGGGGTGTTTGCAGGAGGAGGCAGCTGGTCGATATGTTTCCAGCTCTCTGTCCCTCTGCTTTCCTCTCCGTACAAAGTCAATAAGATATATTAAAAAACAAACAAACACAAAATACACTACTTGGGACCCTAGCCCAACTACCATTTTGATTTCATAGTGTTCTCCATACTTTCATACTATTCTATACCTCTACGAAAATGAGTTTTGCAGTGTTTCACCAAAACCTTTTCCTGAAAACGCCAACTCCTTTGGACGGGAAAAATAAATGTAAACAGTGCCACACTCGGTTCTCAGCTGTTTGAACAACATTTCCCAGGGACAAAATTGTGCTGTTCAGATATTCAGGCTATTGGAATATGTGTTCCTAGGGTGTGAAGCACATTTCTCAATATTTCCCTAGTCTGGAGTTGTAAATCCGCAGTGCTACACTCCAATTTGTCCAGTGATTGAAGGTCATTCGTTGTGAATAGCCAACGTTACTACACCGTGACCGTAACCCTGTCCCTAACCCTCTGACACCAACGCTAAACCTATGCCTAACCTGAGCCTGAACCCTACCCAGCCCGAACCCTTATCGTAACCCTAACCCTAGCCAGAACCCCAAGTCTCTAACCCGAACACCACAACGAACCTCGGTGACATCGTCACACCCAGCGGGTCCCTGGCCAAAGCATGATCACCTGGGATCAATGGAACCTGCCCACGTGGCCCCTCCCCCCTTGGTGACATCATCACTTCCGCTTTCATGGCCTTAGCAGGCTTCTTTCAAAGACGCCAACTCATGGCCCTGAATTATAAATGTAACCAGTATCCACCTCGGTTCTATGTTCTTTGAGCACGATTTCCTTGTCAGGAAACAGTGCGTTACAGATATTAAGGCCCTTTCTTCCCGTATTCCTAGCGTCTGAAGCACTTTCTTAGATATTAACCTGGGTTATCATTGTGAATTATCCCGAGTTGGGGTCTCTCTCTTCCAGTGTCTCAAGCTCCTTCGTTGTGAATTCCAATTTGGTGAAACAGCGTTTATAACAAATATACCAGCACTTTAACCGTTATTACCACTTGAAAGTCTACCCTACCTTTCACAGCGCTTTGGTTACAGACTCTCAGTATTTCAAAATTCAGTAGAGATGTTCGGGTTCGAAAACGTATTCCAGGAGTTCTAGAGTCACTCTGACAAATCCCCCTGGTCCGTTGTTTTGAGCTCTGAGAGTTTTCTTTTTAACACGGGTGTCATACCGGCTTTTTAAAGGCACGTTAAAACACCGCTCGGAGAAGCCGAAAGCGGTTTGGCTCAGTGGATAGAGCGTCGGTCTGCGGACTGAAGGGTCCCGGGTTAGATTCCGGTCAAGGGCACGTCCATTGGTTGCGGGCACATCCCCGGCAGGGGGTGTTTGCAGGAGGAGGCAGCTGGTCGATATGTTTCCAGCTCTCTGTCCCTCTGCTTTCCTCTCCGTACAAAGTCAATAAGATATATTAAAAAACAAACAAACAAACACAAAATACACTACTTGGGACCCTAGCCCAACTACCATTTTGATTTCATAGTGTTCTCCATACTTTCATACTATTCTATACCTCTACGAAAATGAGTTTTGCAGTGTTTCACCAAAACCTTTTCCTGAAAACGCCAACTCCTTTGGACGGGAAAAATAAATGTAAACAGTGCCACACTCGGTTCTCAGCTGTTTGAACAACATTTCCCAGGGACAAAATTGTGCTGTTCCGATATTCAGGCTATTGGAATATGTGTTCCTAGTGTGTGAAGCACATTTCTCAATATTTCCCTAGTCTGGAGTTGTAAATCCGCAGTGCTACACTCCAATTTGTCCAGTGATTGAAGCTCATTCGTTGTGAATAGCCAACGTTACTACACCGTGACCGTAACCCTGTCCCTAACCCTCTGACACCAACGCTAAACCTATGCCTAACCTGAGCCTGAACCCTACCCAGCCCGAACCCTTATCGTAACCCTAACCCTAGCCAGAACCCCAAGTCTCTAACCCGAACACCACAACGAACCTCGGTGACATCGTCACTCCCAGCGGGTCCCCTGGCCAAAGCATGATCACCTGGGATCAATGGAACCTGCCCACGTGGCCCCTCCCCCCTTGGTGACATCATCACTTCCGCTTTCATGGCCTTAGCAGGCTTCTTTCAAAGACGCCAACTCATGGCCCTGAATTATAAATGTAACCAGTATCCAACTCGGTTCTATGTTCTTTGAGCACGATTTCCTTGTCCGGAAACAGTGCGTTACAGATATTAAGGCCCTTTCTTCCCGTATTCCTAGCGTCTGAAGCACTTTCTTAGATATTAACCTGGGTTATCATTGTGAATTATCCCGAGTTGGGGTCTCTCTCTTCCAGTGTCTCAAGCTCCTTCGTTGTGAATTCCAATTTGGTGAAACAGCGTTTATAACAAATATACCAGCACTTTAACCGTTATTACCACTTGAAAGTCTACCCTACCTTTCACAGCGCTTTGGTTACAGACTCTCAGTATTTCAAAATTCAGTAGAGATGTTCGGGTTCCAAAACGTATTCCAGGAGTTCTAGAGTCACTCTGACACATCCCCCTGGTCCGTTGTTTTGAGCTCTGAGAGTTTTCTTTTTAACGCGGGTGTCATACCGGCTTTTTAAAGGCACGTTAAAACACCGCTCGGAGAAGCCGAAAGCGGTTTGGCTCAGTGGATAGAGCGTCGGTCTGCGGACTGAAGGGTCCCGGGTTCGATTCCGGTCAAGGGCACGTCCATTGGTTGCGGGCACATCCCCGGCAGGGGGTGTTTGCAGGAGGAGGCAGCTGGTCGATATGTTTCCAGCTCTCTGTCCCTCTGCTTTCCTCTCCGTACAAAGTCAATAAGATATACTAAAAAACAAACAAACAAACACAAAATACACTACTTGGGACCCTAGCCCAACTACCATTTTGATTTCATAGTGTTCTCCATACTTTCATACTATTCTATAGCTCTACGAAAATGAGTTTTGCAGTGTTTCACCAAAACCTTTTCCTGAAAACGCCAACTCCTTTGGACGGGAAAAATAAATGTAAACAGTGCCACACTCGGTTCTCAGCTGTTTGAACAACATTTCCCAGGGACAAAATTGTGCTGTTCCGATATTCAGGCTATTGGAATATGTGTTCCTAGTGTGTGAAGCACATTTCTCAATATTTCCCAAGTCTGGAGTTGTAAATCCGCAGTGCTACACTCCAATTTGTCCAGTGATTGAAGCTCATTCGTTGTGAATAGCCAACGTTACTACACCGTGACCGTAACCCTGTCCCTAACCCTCTGACCCCAACGCTAAACCTATGCCTAACCTGAGCCTGAACCCTACCCAGCCCGAACCCTTATCGTAACCCTAACCCTAGCCAGAACCCCAAGTCTCTAACCCGAACACCACAACGAACCTCGGTGACATCGTCACTCCCAGCGGGTCCCCTGGCCAAAGCATGATCACCTGGGATCAATGGAACCTGCCCACGTGGCCCCTCCCCCCTTGGTGACATCATCACTTCCGCTTTCATGGCCTTAGCAGGCTTCTTTCAAAGACGCCAACTCATGGCCCTGAATTATAAATGTAACCAGTATCCAACTCGGTTCTATGTTCTTTGAGCACGATTTCCTTGTCAGGAAACAGTGCGTTACAGATATTAAGGCCCTTTCTTCCCGTATTCCTAGCGTCTGAAGCACTTTCTTAGATATTAACCTGGGTTATCATTGTGAATTATCCCGAGTTGGGGTCTCTCTCTTCCAGTGTCTCAAGCTCCTTCGTTGTGAATTCCAATTTGGTGAAACAGCGTTTATAACAAATATACCAGCACTTTAACCGTTATTACCACTTGAAAGTCTACCCTACCTTTCACAGCGCTTTGGTTACAGACTCTCAGTATTTCAAAATTCAGGAGAGATGTTCGGGTTCGAAAACGTATTCCAGGAGTTCTAGAGTCACTCTGACAAATCCCCCTGGTCCGTTGTTTTGAGCTCTGAGAGTTTTCTTTTTAACGCGGGTGTCATACCGGCTTTTTAAAGGCACGTTAAAACACCGCTCGGAGAAGCCGAAAGCGGTTTGGCTCAGTGGATAGAGCGTCGGTCTGCGGACTGAAGGGTCCCGGGTTCGATTCCGGTCAAGGGCACGTCCATTGGTTGCGGGCACATCCCCGGCAGGGGGTGTTTGCAGGAGGAGGCAGCTGGTCGATATGTTTCCAGCTCTCTGTCCCTCTGCTTTCCTCTCCGTACAAAGTCAATAAGATATATTAAAAAACAAACAAACAAACACAAAATACACTACTTGGGACCCTAGCCCAACTACCATTTTGATTTCATAGTGTTCTCCATACTTTCATACTATTCTATACCTCTACGAAAATGAGTTTTGCAGTGTTTCACCAAAACCTTTTCCTGAAAACGCCAACTCCTTTGGACGGGAAAAATAAATGTAAACAGTGCCACACTCGGTTCTCAGCTGTTTGAACAACATTTCCCAGGGACAAAATTGTGCTGTTCAGATATTCAGGCTATTGGAATATGTGTTCCTAGGGTGTGAAGCACATTTCTCAATATTTCCCTAGTCTGGAGTTGTAAATCCGCAGTGCTACACTCCAATTTGTCCAGTGATTGAAGGTCATTCGTTGTGAATAGCCAACGTTACTACACCGTGACCGTAACCCTGTCCCTAACCCTCTGACACCAACGCTAAACCTATGCCTAACCTGAGCCTGAACCCTACCCAGCCCGAACCCTTATCGTAACCCTAACCCTAGCCAGAACCCCAAGTCTCTAACCCGAACACCACAACGAACCTCGGTGACATCGTCACACCCAGCGGGTCCCCTGGCCAAAGCATGATCACCTGGGATCAATGGAACCTGCCCACGTGGCCCCTCCCCCCTTGGTGACATCATCACTTCCGCTTTCATGGCCTTAGCAGGCTTCTTTCAAAGACGCCAACTCATGGCCCTGAATTATAAATGTAACCAGTATCCACCTCGGTTCTATGTTCTTTGAGCACGATTTCCTTGTCAGGAAACAGTGCGTTACAGATATTAAGGCCCTTTCTTCCCGTATTCCTAGCGTCTGAAGCACTTTCTTAGATATTAACCTGGGTTATCATTGTGAATTATCCCGAGTTGGGGTCTCTCTCTTCCAGTGTCTCAAGCTCCTTCGTTGTGAATTCCAATTTGGTGAAACAGCGTTTATAACAAATATACCAGCACTTTAACCGTTATTACCACTTGAAAGTCTACCCTACCTTTCACAGCGCTTTGGTTACAGACTCTCAGTATTTCAAAATTCAGGAGAGATGTTCGGGTTCGAAAACGTATTCCAGGAGTTCTAGAGTCACTCTGACAAATCCCCCTGGTCCGTTGTTTTGAGCTCTGAGAGTTTTCTTTTTAACGCGGGTGTCATACCGGCTTTTTAAAGGCACGTTAAAACACCGCTCGGAGAAGCCGAAAGCGGTTTGGCTCAGTGGATAGAGCGTCGGTCTGCGGACTGAAGGGTCCCGGGTTCGATTCCGGTCAAGGGCACGTCCATTGGTTGCGGGCACATCCCCGGCAGGGGGTGTTTGCAGGAGGAGGCAGCTGGTCGATATGTTTCCAGCTCTCTGTCCCTCTGCTTTCCTCTCCGTACAAAGTCAATAAGATATACTAAAAAACAAACAAACAAACACAAAATACACTACTTGGGACCCTAGCCCAACTACCATTTTGATTTCATAGTGTTCTCCATACTTTCATACTATTCTATAGCTCTACGAAAATGAGTTTTGCAGTGTTTCACCAAAACCTTTTCCTGAAAACGCCAACTCCTTTGGACGGGAAAAATAAATGTAAACAGTGCCACACTCGGTTCTCAGCTGTTTGAACAACATTTCCCAGGGACAAAATTGTGCTGTTCCGATATTCAGGCTATTGGAATATGTGTTCCTAGTGTGTGAAGCACATTTCTCAATATTTCCCAAGTCTGGAGTTGTAAATCCGCAGTGCTACACTCCAATTTGTCCAGTGATTGAAGCTCATTCGTTGTGAATAGCCAACGTTACTACACCGTGACCGTAACCCTGTCCCTAACCCTCTGACCCCAACGCTAAACCTATGCCTAACCTGAGCCTGAACCCTACCCAGCCCGAATCCTTATCGTAAACCTAACCCTAGCCAGAACCCCAAGTCTCTAACCCGAACACCACAACGAACCTCGGTGACATCGTCACTCCCAGCGGGTCCCCTGGCCAAAGCATGATCACCTGGGATCAATGGAACCTGCCCACGTGGCCCCTCCCCCCTTGGTGACATCATCACTTCCGCTTTCATGGCCTTAGCAGGCTTCTTTCAAAGACGCCAACTCATGGCCCTGAATTATAAATGTAACCAGTATCCACCTCGGTTCTATGTTCTTTGAGCACGATTTCCTTGTCAGGAAACAGTGCGTTACAGATATTAAGGCCCTTTCTTCCCGTATTCCTAGCGTCTGAAGCACTTTCTTAGATATTAACCTGGGTTATCATTGTGAATTATCCCGAGTTGGGGTCTCTCTCTTCCAGTGTCTCAAGCTCCTTCGTTGTGAATTCCAATTTGGTGAAACAGCGTTTATAACAAATATACCAGCACTTTAACCGTTATTACCACTTGAAAGTCTACCCTACCTTTCACAGCGCTTTGGTTACAGACTCTCAGTATTTCAAAATTCAGTAGAGATGTTCGGGTTCGAAAACGTATTCCAGGAGTTCTAGAGTCACTCTGACAAATCCCCCTGGTCCGTTGTTTTGAGCTCTGAGAGTTTTCTTTTTAACGCGGGTGTCATACCGGCTTTTTAAAGGCACGTTAAAACACCGCTCGGAGAAGCCGAAAGCGGTTTGGCTCAGTGGATAGAGCGTCGGTCTGCGGACTGAAGGGTCCCGGGTTCGATTCCGGTCAAGGGCACGTCCATTGGTTGCGGGCACATCCCCGGCAGGGGGTGTTTGCAGGAGGAGGCAGCTGGTCGATATGTTTCCAGCTCTCTGTCCCTCTGCTTTCCTCTCCGTACAAAGTCAATAAGATATATTAAAAAACAAACAAACAAACACAAAATACACTACTTGGGACCCTAGCCCAACTACCATTTTGATTTCATAGTGTTCTCCATACTTTCATACTATTCTATACCTCTACGAAAACGAGTTTTGCAGTGTTTCACCAAAACCTTTTCCTGAAAACGCCAACTCCTTTGGACGGGAAAAATAAATGTAAACAGTGCCACACTCGGTTCTCAGCTGTTTGAACAACATTTCCCAGGGACAAAATTGTGCTGTTCCGATATTCAGGCTATTGGAATATGTGTTCCTAGTGTGTGAAGCACATTTCTCAATATTTCCCAAGTCTGGAGTTGTAAATCCGCAGTGCTACACTCCAATTTGTCCAGTGATTGAAGCTCATTCGTTGTGAATAGCCAACGTTACTACACCGTGACCGTAACCCTGTCCCTAACCCTCTGACCCCAACGCTAACCCTATGCCTAACCTGAGCCTGAACCCTACCCAGCCCGAACCCTTATCGTAACCCTAACCCTAGCCAGAACCCCAAGTCTCTAACCCGAACACCACAACGAACCTCGGTGACATAGTCACTCCCAGCGGGTCCCCTGGCCAAAGCATGATCACCTGGGATCAATGGAACCTGCCCACGTGGCCCCTCCCCCCTTGGTGACATCATCACTTCCGCTTTCATGGCCTTAGCAGGCTTCTTTCAAAGACGCCAACTCATGGCCCTGAATTATAAATGTAACCAGTATCCAACTCGGTTCTATGTTCTTTGAGCACGATTTCCTTGTCAGGAAACAGTGCGTTACAGATATTAAGGCCCTTTCTTCCCGTATTCCTAGCGTCTGAAGCACTTTCTTAGATATTAACCTGGGTTATCATTGTGAATTATCCCGAGTTGGGGTCTCTCTCTTCCAGTGTCTCAAGCTCCTTCGTTGTGAATTCCAATTTGGTGAAACAGCGTTTATAACAAATATACCAGCACTTTAACCGTTATTACCACTTGAAAGTCTACCCTACCTTTCACAGCGCTTTGGTTACAGACTCTCAGTATTTCAAAATTCAGGAGAGATGTTCGGGTTCGAAAACGTATTCCAGGAGTTCTAGAGTCACTCTGACAAATCCCCCTGGTCCGTTGTTTTGAGCTCTGAGAGTTTTCTTTTTAACGCGGGTGTCATACCGGCTTTTTAAAGGCACGTTAAAACACCGCTCGGAGAAGCCGAAAGCGGTTTGGCTCAGTGGATAGAGCGTCGGTCTGCGGACTGAAGGGTCCCGGGTTCGATTCCGGTCAAGGGCACGTCCATTGGTTGCGGGCACATCCCCGGCAGGGGGTGTTTGCAGGAGGAGGCAGCTGGTCGATATGTTTCCAGCTCTCTGTCCCTCTGCTTTCCTCTCCGTACAAAGTCAATAAGATATATTAAAAAACAAACAAACAAACACAAAATACACTACTTGGGACCCTAGCCCAACTACCATTTTGATTTCATAGTGTTCTCCATACTTTCATACTATTCTATACCTCTACGAAAACGAGTTTTGCAGTGTTTCACCAAAACCTTTTCCTGAAAACGCCAACTCCTTTGGACGGGAAAAATAAATGTAAACAGTGCCACACTCGGTTCTCAGCTGTTTGAACAACATTTCCCAGGGACAAAATTGTGCTGTTCCGATATTCAGGCTATTGGAATATGTGTTCCTAGTGTGTGAAGCACATTTCTCAATATTTCCCAAGTCTGGAGTTGTAAATCCGCAGTGCTACACTCCAATTTGTCCAGTGATTGAAGCTCATTCGTTGTGAATAGCCAACGTTACTACACCGTGACCGTAACCCTGTCCCTAACCCTCTGACCCCAACGCTAACCCTATGCCTAACCTGAGCCTGAACCCTACCCAGCCCGAACCCTTATCGTAACCCTAACCCTAGCCAGAACCCCAAGTCTCTAACCCGAACACCACAACGAACCTCGGTGACATAGTCACTCCCAGCGGGTCCCCTGGCCAAAGCATGATCACCTGGGATCAATGGAACCTGCCCACGTGGCCCCTCCCCCCTTGGTGACATCATCACTTCCGCTTTCATGGCCTTAGCAGGCTTCTTTCAAAGACGCCAACTCATGGCCCTGAATTATAAATGTAACCAGTATCCAACTCGGTTCTATGTTCTTTGAGCACGATTTCCTTGTCAGGAAACAGTGCGTTACAGATATTAAGGCCCTTTCTTCCCGTATTCCTAGCGTCTGAAGCACTTTCTTAGATATTAACCTGGGTTATCATTGTGAATTATCCCGAGTTGGGGTCTCTCTCTTCCAGTGTCTCAAGCTCCTTCGTTGTGAATTCCAATTTGGTGAAACAGCGTTTATAACAAATATACCAGCACTTTAACCGTTATTACCACTTGAAAGTCTACCCTACCTTTCACAGCGCTTTGGTTACAGACTCTCAGTATTTCAAAATTCAGGAGAGATGTTCGGGTTCGAAAACGTATTCCAGGAGTTCTAGAGTCACTCTGACAAATCCCCCTGGTCCGTTGTTTTGAGCTCTGAGAGTTTTCTTTTTAACGCGGGTGTCATACCGGCTTTTTAAAGGCACGTTAAAACACCGCTCGGAGAAGCCGAAAGCGGTTTGGCTCAGTGGATAGAGCGTCGGTCTGCGGACTGAAGGGTCCCGGGTTCGATTCCGGTCAAGGGCACGTCCATTGGTTGCGGGCACATCCCCGGCAGGGGGTGTTTGCAGGAGGAGGCAGCTGGTCGATATGTTTCCAGCTCTCTGTCCCTCTGCTTTCCTCTCCGTACAAAGTCAATAAGATATATTAAAAAACAAACAAACAAACACAAAATACACTACTTGGGACCCTAGCCCAACTACCATTTTGATTTCATAGTGTTCTCCATACTTTCATACTATTCTATACCTCTACGAAAATGAGTTTTGCAGTGTTTCACCAAAACCTTTTCCTGAAAACGCCAACTCCTTTGGACGGGAAAAATAAATGTAAACAGTGCCACACTCGGTTCTCAGCTGTTTGAACAACATTTCCCAGGGACAAAATTGTGCTGTTCAGATATTCAGGCTATTGGAATATGTGTTCCTAGGGTGTGAAGCACATTTCTCAATATTTCCCTAGTCTGGAGTTGTAAATCCGCAGTGCTACACTCCAATTTGTCCAGTGATTGAAGGTCATTCGTTGTGAATAGCCAACGTTACTACACCGTGACCGTAACCCTGTCCCTAACCCTCTGACACCAACGCTAAACCTATGCCTAACCTGAGCCTGAACCCTACCCAGCCCGAACCCTTATCGTAACCCTAACCCTAGCCAGAATCCCAAGTCTCTAACCCGAACACCACAACGAACCTCGGTGACATCGTCACACCCAGCGGGTCCCCTGGCCAAAGCATGATCACCTGGGATCAATGGAACCTGCCCACGTGGCCCCTCCCCCCTTGGTGACATCATCACTTCCGCTTTCATGGCCTTAGCAGGCTTCTTTCAAAGACGCCAACTCATGGCCCTGAATTATAAATGTAACCAGTATCCACCTCGGTTCTATGTTCTTTGAGCACGATTTCCTTGTCAGGAAACAGTGCGTTACAGATATTAAGGCCCTTTCTTCCCGTATTCCTAGCGTCTGAAGCACTTTCTTAGATATTAACCTGGGTTATCATTGTGAATTATCCCGAGTTGGGGTCTCTCTCTTCCAGTGTCTCAAGCTCCTTCGTTGTGAATTCCAATTTGGTGAAACAGCGTTTATAACAAATATACCAGCACTTTAACCGTTATTACCACTTGAAAGTCTACCCTACCTTTCACAGCGCTTTGGTTACAGACTCTCAGTATTTCAAAATTCAGTAGAGATGTTCGGGTTCGAAAACGTATTCCAGGAGTTCTAGAGTCACTCTGACACATCCCCCTGGTCCGTTGTTTTGAGCTCTGAGAGTTTTCTTTTTAACGCGGGTGTCATACCGGCTTTTTAAAGGCACGTTAAAACACCGCTCGGAGAAGCCGAAAGCGGTTTGGCTCAGTGGATAGAGCGTCGGTCTGCGGACTGAAGGGTCCCGGGTTCGATTCCGGTCAAGGGCACGTCCATTGGTTGCGGGCACATCCCCGGCAGGGGGTGTTTGCAGGAGGAGGAAGCTGGTCGATATGTTTCCAGCTCTCTGTCCCTCTGCTTTCCTCTCCGTACAAAGTCAATAAGATATACTAAAAAACAAACAAACAAACACAAAATACACTACTTGGGACCCTAGCCCAACTACCATTTTGATTTCATAGTGTTCTCCATACTTTCATACTATTCTATAGCTCTACGAAAATGAGTTTTGCAGTGTTTCACCAAAACCTTTTCCTGAAAACGCCAACTCCTTTGGACGGGAAAAATAAATGTAAACAGTGCCACACTCGGTTCTCAGCTGTTTGAACAACATTTCCCAGGGACAAAATTGTGCTGTTCCGATATTCAGGCTATTGGAATATGTGTTCCTAGTGTGTGAAGCACATTTCTCAATATTTCCCAAGTCTGGAGTTGTAAATCCGCAGTGCTACACTCCAATTTGTCCAGTGATTGAAGCTCATTCGTTGTGAATAGCCAACGTTACTACACCGTGACCGTAACCCTGTCCCTAACCCTCTGACCCCAACGCTAACCCTATGCCTAACCTGAGCCTGAACCCTACCCAGCCCGAACCCTTATCGTAACCCTAACCCTAGCCAGAACCCCAAGTCTCTAACCCGAACACCACAACGAACCTCGGTGACATAGTCACTCCCAGCGGGTCCCCTGGCCAAAGCATGATCACCTGGGATCAATGGAACCTGCCCACGTGGCCCCTCCCCCCTTGGTGACATCATCACTTCCGCTTTCATGGCCTTAGCAGGCTTCTTTCAAAGACGCCAACTCATGGCCCTGAATTATAAATGTAACCAGTATCCAACTCGGTTCTATGTTCTTTGAGCACGATTTCCTTGTCAGGAAACAGTGCGTTACAGATATTAAGGCCCTTTCTTCCCGTATTCCTAGCGTCTGAAGCACTTTCTTAGATATTAACCTGGGTTATCATTGTGAATTATCCCGAGTTGGGGTCTCTCTCTTCCAGTGTCTCAAGCTCCTTCGTTGTGAATTCCAATTTGGTGAAACAGCGTTTATAACAAATATACCAGCACTTTAACCGTTATTACCACTTGAAAGTCTACCCTACCTTTCACAGCGCTTTGGTTACAGACTCTCAGTATTTCAAAATTCAGTAGAGATGTTCGGGTTCGAAAACGTATTCCAGGAGTTCTAGAGTCACTCTGACAAATCCCCCTGGTCCGTTGTTTTGAGCTCTGAGAGTTTTCTTTTTAACACGGGTGTCATACCGGCTTTTTAAAGGCACGTTAAAACACCGCTCGGAGAAGCCGAAAGCGGTTTGGCTCAGTGGATAGAGCGTCGGTCTGCGGACTGAAGGGTCCCGGGTTCGATTCCGGTCAAGGGCACGTCCATTGGTTGCGGGCACATCCCCGGCAGGGGGTGTTTGCAGGAGGAGGTTGCTGGTCGATATGTTTCCAGCTCTCTGTCCCTCTGCTTTCCTCTCCGTACAAAGTCAATAAGATATATTAAAAAACAAACAAACAAACACAAAATACACTACTTGGGACCCTAGCCCAACTACCATTTTGATTTCATAGTGTTCTCCATACTTTCATACTATTCTATAGCTCTTCGAAAATGAGTTTTGCAGTGTTTCACCAAAACCTTTTCCTGAAAACGCCAACTTCTTTGGACGGGAAAAATAAATGTAAACAGTGCCACACTTGGTTCTCAGCTGTTTGAACCACATTTCCCAGGGACAAAATTGTGCTGTTCCGATATTCAGGCTATTGGAATATGTGTTCCTAGTGTGTGAAGCACATTTCTCAATATTTCCCAAGTCTGGAGTTGTAAATCCGCAGTGCTACACTCCAATTTGTCCAGTGATTGAAGCTCATTCGTTGTGAATAGCCAACGTTACTACACCGTGACCGTAACCCTGTCCCTAACCCTCTGACCCCAACGCTAAACCTATGCCTAACCTGAGCCTGAACCCTACCCAGCCCGAACCCTTATCGTAACCCTAACCCTAGCCAGAACCCCAAGTCTCTAACCCGAACACCACAACGAACCTCGGTGACATCGTCACTCCCAGCGGGTCCCCTGTCCAAAGCATGATCACCTGGGATCAATGGAACCTGCCCACGTGGCCCGTCCCCCCTTGGTGACATCATCACTTCCGCTTTCATGGCCTTAGCAGGCTTCTTTCAAAGACGCCAACTCATGGCCCTGAATTATAAATGTAACCAGTATCCAACTCGGTTCTATGTTCTTTGAGCACGATTTCCTTGTCAGGAAACAGTGCGTTACAGATATTAAGGCCCTTTCTTCCCGTATTCCTAGCGTCTGAAGCTCTTTCTTAGATATTAACCTGGGTTATCATTGTGAATTATCCCGAGTTGGGGTCTCTCTCTTCCAGTGTCTCAAGCTCCTTCGTTGTGAATTCCAATTTGGTGAAACAGCGTTTATAACAAATATACCAGCACTTTAACCGTTATTACCACTTGAAAGTCTACCCTACCTTTCACAGCGCTTTGGTTACAGACTCTCAGTATTTCAAAATTCAGGAGAGATGTTCGGGTTCGAAAACGTATTCCAGGAGTTCTAGAGTCACTCTGACAAATCCCCCTGGTCCGTTGTTTTGAGCTCTGAGAGTTTTCTTTTTAACGCGGGTGTCATACCGGCTTTTTAAAGGCACGTTAAAACACCGCTCGGAGAAGCCGAAAGCGGTTTGGCTCAGTGGATAGAGCGTCGGTCTGCGGACTGAAGGGTCCCGGGTTCGATTCCGGTCAAGGGCACGTCCATTGGTTGCGGGCACATCCCCGGCAGGGGGTGTTTGCAGGAGGAGGCAGCTGGTCGATATGTTTCCAGCTCTCTGTCCCTCTGCTTTCCTCTCCGTACAAAGTCAATAAGATATATTAAAAAACAAACAAACAAACACAAAATACACTACTTGGGACCCTAGCCCAACTACCATTTTGATTTCATAGTGTTCTCCATACTTTCATACTATTCTATACCTTTACGAAAATGAGTTTTGCAGTGTTTCACCAAAACCTTTTCCTGAAAACGCCAACTCCTTTGGATGGGAAAAATAAATGTAAACAGTGCCACACTCGGTTCTCAGCTGTTTGAACAACATTTCCCAGGGACAAAATTGTGCTGTTCAGATATTCAGGCTATTGGAATATGTGTTCCTAGGGTGTGAAGCACATTTCTCAATATTTCCCTAGTCTGGAGTTGTAAATCCGCAGTGCTACACTCCAATTTGTCCAGTGATTGAAGGTCATTCGTTGTGAATAGCCAACGTTACTACACCGTGACCGTAACCCTGTCCCTAACCCTCTGACACCAACGCTAAACCTATGCCTAACCTGAGCCTGAACCCTACCCAGCCCGAACCCTTATCGTAACCCTAACCCTAGCCAGAACCCCAAGTCTCTAACCCGAACACCACAACGAACCTCGGTGAAATCGTCACACCCAGCGGGTCCCTGGCCAAAGCATGATCACCTGGGATCAATGGAACCTGCCCACGTGGCCCCTCCCCCCTTGGTGACATCATCACTTCCGCTTTCATGGCCTTAGCAGGCTTCTTTCAAAGACGCCAACTCATGGCCCTGAATTATAAATGTAACCCGTATCCAACTCGGTTCTATGTTCTTTGAGCACGATTTCCTTGTCAGGAAACAGTGCGTTACAGATATTAAGGCCCTTTCTTCCCGTATTCCTAGTGTCTGAAGCACTTTCTTAGATATTAACCTGGGTTATCATTGTGAATTATCCCGAGTTGGGGTCTCTCTCTTCCAGTGTCTCAAGCTCCTTCGTTGTGAATTCCAATTTGGTGAAACAGCGTTTATAACAAATATACCAGCACTTTAACCGTTATTACCACTTGAAAGTCTACCCTACCTTTCACAGCGCTTTGGTTACAGACTCTCAGTATTTCAAAATTCAGTAGAGATGTTCGGGTTCGAAAACGTATTCCAGGAGTTCTAGAGTCACTCTGACACATCCCCCTGGTCCGTTGTTTTGAGCTCTGAGAGTTTTCTTTTTAACACGGGTGTCATACCGGCTTTTTAAAGGCACGTTAAAACACCGCTCGGAGAAGCCGAAAGCGGTTTGGCTCAGTGGATAGAGCGTCGGTCTGCGGACTGAAGGGTCCCGGGTTCGATTCCGGTCAAGGGCACGTCCATTGGTTGCGGGCACATCCCCGGCAGGGGGTGTTTGCAGGAGGAGGCAGCTGGTCGATATGTTTCCAGCTCTCTGGCCCTCTGCTTTCCTCTCCGTACAAAGTCAATAAGATATATTAAAAAACAAACAAACAAACACAAAATACACTACTTGGGACCCTAGCCCAACTACCATTTTGATTTCATAGTGTTCTCCATACTTTCATACTATTCTATACCTCTACGAAAATGAGTTTTGCAGTGTTTCACCAAAACCTTTTCCTGAAAACGCCAACTCCTTTGGACGGGAAAAATAAATGTAAACAGTGCCACACTCGGTTCTCAGCTGTTTGAACAACATTTCCCAGGGACAAAATTGTGCTGTTCCTATATTCAGGCTATTGGAATATGTGTTCCTAGTGTGTGAAGCACATTTCTCAATATTTCCCTAGTCTGGAGTTGTAAATCGGCAGTGCTACACTCCAATTTGTCCAGTGATTGAAGCTCATTCGTTGTGAATAGCCAACGTTACTACACCGTGACCGTAACCCTGTCCCTAACCCTCTGACACCAACGCTAAACCTATGCCTAACCTGAGCCTGAACCCTACCCAGCCCGAACCCTTATCGTAACCCTAACCCTAGCCAGAACCCCAAGTCTCTAACCCGAACACCACAACGAACCTCGGTGACATCGTCACTCCCAGCGGGTCCCCTGGCCAAAGCATGATCACCTGGGATCAATGGAACCTGCCCACGTGGCCCCTCCCCCCTTGGTGACATCATCACTTCCGCTTTCATGGCCTTAGCAGGCTTCTTTCAAAGACGCCAACTCATGGCCCTGAATTATAAATGTAACCAGTATCCACCTCGGTTCTATGTTCTTTGAGCACGATTTCCTTGTCAGGAAACAGTGCGTTACAGATATTAAGGCCCTTTCTTCCCGTATTCCTAGCGTCTGAAGCACTTTCTTAGATATTAACCTGGGTTATCATTGTGAATTATCCCGAGTTGGGGTCTCTCTCTTCCAGTGTCTCAAGCTCCTTCGTTGTGAATTCCAATTTGGTGAAACAGCGTTTATAACAAATATACCAGCACTTTAACCGTTATTACCACTTGAAAGTCTACCCTACCTTTCACAGCGCTTTGGTTACAGACTCTCAGTATTTCAAAATTCAGTAGAGATGTTCGGGTTCGAAAACGTATTCCAGGAGTTCTAGAGTCACTCTGACACATCCCCCTGGTCCGTTGTTTTGAGCTCTGAGAGTTTTCTTTTTAACACGGGTGTCATACCGGCTTTTTAAAGGCACGTTAAAACACCGCTCGGAGAAGCCGAAAGCGGTTTGGCTCAGTGGATAGAGCGTCGGTCTGCGGACTGAAGGGTCCCGGGTTCGATTCCGGTCAAGGGCACATCCATTGGTTGCGGGCACATCCCCGGCAGGGGGTGTTTGCAGGAGGAGGCAGCTGGTCGATATGTTTCCAGCTCTCTGTCCCTCTGCTTTCCTCTCCGTACAAAGACAATAAGATATATTAAAAAACAAACAAACAAACACAAAATACACTACTTGGGACCCTAGCCCAACTACCATTTTGATTTCATAGTGTTCTCCATACTTTCATACTATTCTATAGCTCTACGAAAATGAGTTTTGCAGTGTTTCACCAAAACCTTTTCCTGAAAACGCCAACTCCTTTGGACGGGAAAAATAAATGTAAACAGTGCCACACTCAGTTCTCAGCTGTTTGAACAACATTTCCCAGGGACAAAATTGTGCTGTTCCGATATTCAGGCTATTGGAATATGTGTTCCTAGTGTGTGAAGCACATTTCTCAATATTTCCCAAGTCTGGAGTTGTAAATCCGCAGTGCTACACTCCAATTTGTCCAGTGATTGAAGCTCATTCGTTGTGAATAGCCAACGTTACTACACCGTGACCGTAACCCTGTCCCTAACCCTCTGACCCCAACCCTAAACCTATGCCTAACCTGAGCCTGAACCCTACCCAGCCCGAACCCTTATCGTAACCCTAACCCTAGCCAGAACCCCAAGTCTCTAACCCGAACACCACAACGAACCTCGGTGACATCGTCACTCCCAGCGGGTCCCCTGGCCAAAGCATGATCACCTGGGATCAATGGAACCTGCCCACGTGGCCCCTCCCCCCTTGGTGACATCATCACTTCCGCTTTCATGGCCTTAGCAGGCTTCTTTCAAAGACGCCAACTCATGGCCCTGAATTATAAATGTAACCAGTATCCAACTCGGTTCTATGTTCTTTGAGCACGATTTCCTTGTCAGGAAACAGTGCGTTACAGATATTAAGGCCCTTTCTTCCCGTATTCCTAGCGTCTGAAGCACTTTCTTAGATATTAACCTGGGTTATCATTGTGAATTATCCCGAGTTGGGGTCTCTCTCTTCCAGTGTCTCAAGCTCCTTCGTTGTGAATTCCAATTTGGTGAAACAGCGTTTATAACAAATATACCAGCACTTTAACCGTTATTACCACTTGAAAGTCTACCCTACCTTTCACAGCGCTTTGGTTACAGACTCTCAGTATTTCAAAATTCAGTAGAGATGTTCGGGTTCGAAAACGTATTCCAGGAGTTCTAGAGTCACTCTGACACATCCCCCTGGTCCGTTGTTTTGAGCTCTGAGAGTTTTCTTTTTAACGCGGGTGTCATACCGGCTTTTTAAAGGCACGTTAAAACACCGCTCGGAGAAGCAGAAACCGGTTTGGCTCAGTGGATAGAGCGTCGGTCTGCGGACTGAAGGGTCCCGGGTTCGATTCCGGTCAAGGGCACGTCCATTGGTTGCGGGCACATCCCCGGCAGGGGGTGTTTGCAGGAGGAGGCAGCTGGTCGATATGTTTCCAGCTCTCTGTCCCTCTGCTTTCCTCTCCGTACAAAGTCAATAAGATATATTAAAAAACAAACAAACACAAAATAAACTACTTGGGACCCTAGCCCAACTACCATTTTGATTTCATAGTGTTCTCCATACTTTCATACTATTCTATACCTCTACGAAAATGAGTTTTGCAGTGTTTCACCAAAACCTTTTCCTGAAAACGCCAACTCCTTTGGACGGGAAAAATAAATGTAAACAGTGCCACACTCGGTTCTCAGCTGTTTGAACAACATTTCCCAGGGACAAAATTGTGCTGTTCCGATATTCAGGCTATTGGAATATGTGTTCCTAGGGTGTGAAGCACATTTCTCAATATTTCCCTAGTCTGTAGTTGTAAATCCTCAGTGCTACACTCCAATTTGTCCAGTGATTGAAGGTCATTCGTTGTGAATAGCCAACGTTACTACACCGTGACCGTAACCCTGTCCCTAACCCTCTGACACCAACGCTAAACCTATGCCTAACCTGAGCCTGAACCCTACCCAGCCCGAACCCTTATCGTAACCCTAACCCTAGCCAGAACCCCAAGTCTCTAACCCGAACACCACAACGAACCTCGGTGACATCGTCACACCCAGCGGGTCCCCTGGCCAAAGCATGATCACCTGGGATCAATGGAACCTGCCCACGTGGCCCCTCCCCCCTTGGTGACATCATCACTTCCGCTTTCATGGCCTTAGCAGGCTTCTTTCAAAGACGCCAACTCATGGCCCTGAATTATAAATGTAACCAGTATCCACCTCGGTTCTATGTTCTTTGAGCACGATTTCCTTGTCAGGAAACAGTGCGTTACAGATATTAAGGCCCTTTCTTCCCGTATTCCTAGCGTCTGAAGCACTTTCTTAGATATTAACCTGGGTTATCATTGTGAATTATCCCGAGTTGGGGCCTCTCTCTTCCAGTGTCTCAAGCTCCTTCGTTGTGAATTCCAATTTGGTGAAACAGCGTTTATAACAAATATACCAGCACTTTAACCGTTATTACCACTTGAAAGTCTACCCTACCTTTCACAGCGCTTTGGTTACAGACTCTCAGTATTTCAAAATTCAGTAGAGATGTTCGGGTTCGAAAACGTATTCCAGGAGTTCTAGAGTCACTCTGACACATCCCCCTGGTCCGTTGTTTTGAGCTCTGAGAGTTTTCTTTTTAACACGGGTGTCATACCGGCTTTTTAAAGGCACGTTAAAACACCGCTCGGAGAAGCCGAAAGCGGTTTGGCTCAGTGGATAGAGCGTCGGTCTGCGGACTGAAGGGTCCCGGGTTCGATTCCGGTCAAGGGCACGTCCATTGGTTGCGGGCACATCCCCGGCAGGGGGTGTTTGCAGGAGGAGGCAGCTGGTCGATATGTTTCCAGCTCTCTGTCCCTCTGCTTTCCTCTCCGTACAAAGTCAATAAGATATATTAAAAAACAAACAAACAAACACAAAATACACTACTTGGGACCCTAGCCCAACTACCATTTTGATTTCATAGTGTTCTCCATACTTTCATACTATTCTATACCTCTACGAAAATGAGTTTTGCAGTGTTTCACCAAAACCTTTTCCTGAAAACGCCAACTCCTTTGGACGGGAAAAATAAATGTAAACAGTGCCACACTCGGTTCTCAGCTGTTTGAACAACATTTCCCAGGGACAAAATTGTGCTGTTCCTATATTCAGGCTATTGGAATATGTGTTCCTAGTGTGTGAAGCACATTTCTCAATATTTCCCTAGTCTGGAGTTGTAAATCGGCAGTGCTACACTCCAATTTGTCCAGTGATTGAAGCTCATTCGTTGTGAATAGCCAACGTTACTACACCGTAACCGTAACCCTGTCCCTAACCCTCTGACACCAACGCTAAACCTATGCCTAACCTGAGCCTGAACCCTACCCAGCCCGAACCCTTATCGTAACCCTAACCCTAGCCAGAACCCCAAGTCTCTAACCCGAACACCACAACGAACCTCGGTGACATCGTCACTCCCAGCGGGTCCCCTGGCCAAAGCATGATCACCTGGGATCAATGGAACCTGCCCACGTGGCCCCTCCCCCCTTGGTGACATCATCACTTCCGCTTTCATGGCCTTAGCAGGCTTCTTTCAAAGACGCCAACTCATGGCCCTGAATTATAAATGTAACCAGTATCCACCTCGGTTCTATGTTCTTTGAGCACGATTTCCTTGTCAGGAAACAGTGCGTTACAGATATTAAGGCCCTTTCTTCCCGTATTCCTAGCGTCTGAAGCACTTTCTTAGATATTAACCTGAGTTATCATTGTGAATTATCCCGAGTTGGGGTCTCTCTCTTCCAGTGTCTCAAGCTCCTTCGTTGTGAATTCCAATTTGGTGAAACAGCGTTTATAACAAATATACCAGCACTTTAACCGTTATTACCACTTGAAAGTCTACCCTACCTTTCACAGCGCTTTGGTTACAGACTCTCAGTATTTCAAAATTCAGTAGAGATGTTCGGGTTCGAAAACGTATTCCAGGAGTTCTAGAGTCACTCTGACACATCCCCCTGGTCCGTTGTTTTGAGCTCTGAGAGTTTTCTTTTTAACGCGGGTGTCATACCGGCTTTTTAAAGGCACGTTAAAACACCGCTCGGAGAAGCCGAAAGCGGTTTGGCTCAGTGGATAGAGCGTCGGTCTGCGGACTGAAGGGTCCCGGGTTCGATTCCGGTCAAGGGCACGTCCATTGGTTGCGGGCACATCCCCGGCAGGGGGTGTTTGCAGGAGGAGGCAGCTGGTCGATATGTTTCCAGCTCTCTGTCCCTCTGCTTTCCTCTCCGTACAAAGTCAATAAGATATACTAAAAAACAAACAAACAAACACAAAATACACTACTTGGGACCCTAGCCCAACTACCATTTTGATTTCATAGTGTTCTCCATACTTTCATACTATTCTATACCTCTACGAAAATGAGTTTTGCAGTGTTTCACCAAAACCTTTTCCTGAAAACGCCAACTCCTTTGGACGGGAAAAATAAATGTAAACAGTGCCACACTCGGTTCTCAGCTGTTTGAACAACATTTCCCAGGGACAAAATTGTGCTGTTCCGATATTCAGGCTATTGGAATATGTGTTCCTAGTGTGTGAAGCACATTTCTCAATATTTCCCAAGTCTGGAGTTGTAAATCCGCAGTGCTACACTCCAATTTGTCCAGTGATTGAAGCTCATTCGTTGTGAATAGCCAACGTTACTACACCGTGACCGTAACCCTGTCCCTAACCCTCTGACACCAACGCTAAACCTATGCCTAACCTGAGCCTGAACCCTACCCAGCCCGAACCCTTATCGTAACCCTAACCCTAGCCAGAACCCCAAGTCTCTAACCCGAACACCACAACGAACCTCGGTGACATCGTCACTCCCAGCGGGTCCCCTGGCCAAAGCATGATCACCTGGGATCAATGGAACCTGCCCACGTGGCCCGTCCCCCCTTGGTGACATCATCACTTCCGCTTTCATGGCCTTAGCAGGCTTCTTTCAAAGACGCCAACTCATGGCCCTGAATTATAAATGTAACCAGTATCCACCTCGGTTCTATGTTCTTTGAGCACGATTTCCTTGTCAGGAAACAGTGCGTTACAGATATTAAGGCCCTTTCTTCCCGTATTCCTAGCGTCTGAAGCACTTTCTTAGATATTAACCTGGGTTATCATTGTGAATTATCCCGAGTTGGGGTCTCTCTCTTCCAGTGTCTCAAGCTCCTTCGTTGTGAATTCCAATTTGGTGAAACAGCGTTTATAACAAATATACCAGCACTTTAACCGTTATTACCACTTGAAAGTCTACCCTACCTTTCACAGCGCTTTGGTTACAGACTCTCAGTATTTCAAAATTCAGGAGAGATGTTCGGGTTCGAAAACGTATTCCAGGAGTTCTAGAGTCACTCTGACACATCCCCCTGGTCCGTTGTTTTGAGCTCTGAGAGTTTTCTTTTTAACACGGGTGTCATACCGGCTTTTTAAAGGCACGTTAAAACACCGCTCGGAGAAGCCGAAAGCGGTTTGGCTCAGTGGATAGAGCGTCGGTCTGCGGACTGAAGGGTCCCGGGTTCGATTCCGGTCAAGGGCACGTCCATTGGTTGCGGGCACATCCCCGGCAGGGGGTGTTTGCAGGAGGAGGCAGCTGGTCGATATGTTTCCAGCTCTCTGTCCCTCTGCTTTCCTCTCCGTACAAAGTCAATAAGATATATTAAAAAACAAACAAACAAACACAAAATACACTACTTGGGACCCTAGCCCAACTACCATTTTGATTTCATAGTGTTCTCCATACTTTCATACTATTCTATACCTCTACGAAAATGAGTTTTGCAGTGTTTCACCAAAACCTTTTCCTGAAAACGCCAACTCCTTTGGACGGGAAAAATAAATGTAAACAGTGCCACACTCGGTTCTCAGCTGTTTGAACAACATTTCCCAGGGACAAAATTGTGCTGTTCAGATATTCAGGCTATTGGAATATGTGTTCCTAGGGTGTGAAGCACATTTCTCAATATTTCCCTAGTCTGGAGTTGTAAATCCGCAGTGCTACACTCCAATTTGTCCAGTGATTGAAGGTCATTCGTTGTGAATAGCCAACGTTACTACACCGTGACCGTAACCCTGTCCCTAACCCTCTGACACCAACGCTAAACCTATGCCTAACCTGAGCCTGAACCCTACCCAGCCCGAACCCTTATCGTAACCCTAACCCTAGCCAGAACCCCAAGTCTCTAACCCGAACACCACAACGAACCTCGGTGAAATCGTCACACCCAGCGGGTCCCTGGCCAAAGCATGATCACCTGGGATCAATGGAACCTGCCCACGTGGCCCCTCCCCCCTTGGTGACATCATCACTTCCGCTTTCATGGCCTTAGCAGGCTTCTTTCAAAGACGCCAACTCATGGCCCTGAATTATAAATGTAACCCGTATCCAACTCGGTTCTATGTTCTTTGAGCACGATTTCCTTGTCAGGAAACAGTGCGTTACAGATATTAAGGCCCTTTCTTCCCGTATTCCTAGTGTCTGAAGCACTTTCTTAGATATTAACCTGGGTTATCATTGTGAATTATCCCGAGTTGGGGTCTCTCTCTTCCAGTGTCTCAAGCTCCTTCGTTGTGAATTCCAATTTGGTGAAACAGCGTTTATAACAAATATACCAGCACTTTAACCGTTATTACCACTTGAAAGTCTACCCTACCTTTCACAGCGCTTTGGTTACAGACTCTCAGTATTTCAAAATTCAGGAGAGATGTTCGGGTTCGAAAACGTATTCCAGGAGTTCTAGAGTCACTCTGACACATCCCCCTGGTCCGTTGTTTTGAGCTCTGAGAGTTTTCTTTTTAACACGGGTGTCATACCGGCTTTTTAAAGGCACGTTAAAACACCGCTCGGAGAAGCCGAAAGCGGTTTGGCTCAGTGGATAGAGCGTCGGTCTGCGGACTGAAGGGTCCCGGGTTCGATTCCGGTCAAGGGCACGTCCATTGGTTGCGGGCACATCCCCGGCAGGGGGTGTTTGCAGGAGGAGGCAGCTGGTCGATATGTTTCCAGCTCTCTGTCCCTCTGCTTTCCTCTCCGTACAAAGTCAATAAGATATATTAAAAAACAAACAAACAAACACAAAATACACTACTTGGGACCCTAGCCCAACTACCATTTTGATTTCATAGTGTTCTCCATACTTTCATACTATTCTATACCTCTACGAAAATGAGTTTTGCAGTGTTTCACCAAAACCTTTTCCTGAAAACGCCAACTCCTTTGGACGGGAAAAATAAATGTAAACAGTGCCACACTCGGTTCTCAGCTGTTTGAACAACATTTCCCAGGGACAAAATTGTGCTGTTCCTATATTCAGGCTATTGGAATATGTGTTCCTAGTGTGTGAAGCACATTTCTCAATATTTCCCTAGTCTGGAGTTGTAAATCGGCAGTGCTACACTCCAATTTGTCCAGTGATTGAAGCTCATTCGTTGTGAATAGCCAACGTTACTACACCGTGACCGTAACCCTGTCCCTAACCCTCTGACACCAACGCTAAACCTATGCCTAACCTGAGCCTGAACCCTACCCAGCCCGAACCCTTATCGTAACCCTAACCCTAGCCAGAACCCCAAGTCTCTAACCCGAACACCACAACGAACCTCGGTGACATCGTCACTCCCAGCGGGTCCCCTGGCCAAAGCATGATCACCTGGGATCAATGGAACCTGCCCACGTGGCCCGTCCCCCCTTGGTGACATCATCACTTCCGCTTTCATGGCCTTAGCAGGCTTCTTTCAAAGACGCCAACTCATGGCCCTGAATTATAAATGTAACCAGTATCCACCTCGGTTCTATGTTCTTTGAGCACGATTTCCTTGTCAGGAAACAGTGCGTTACAGATATTAAGGCCCTTTCTTCCCGTATTCCTAGCGTCTGAAGCACTTTCTTAGATATTAACCTGGGTTATCATTGTGAATTATCCCGAGTTGGGGTCTCTCTCTTCCAGTGTCTCAAGCTCCTTCGTTGTGAATTCCAATTTGGTGAAACAGCGTTTATAACAAATATACCAGCACTTTAACCGTTATTACCACTTGAAAGTCTACCCTACCTTTCACAGCGCTTTGGTTACAGACTCTCAGTATTTCAAAATTCAGGAGAGATGTTCGGGTTCGAAAACGTATTCCAGGAGTTCTAGAGTCACTCTGACACATCCCCCTGGTCCGTTGTTTTGAGCTCTGAGAGTTTTCTTTTTAACACGGGTGTCATACCGGCTTTATAAAGGCACGTTAAAACACCGCTCGGAGAAGCCGAAAGCGGTTTGGCTCAGTGGATAGAGCGTCGGTCTGCGGACTGAAGGGTCCCGGGTTCGATTCCGGTCAAGGGCACGTCCATTGGTTGCGGGCACATCCCCGGCAGGGGGTGTTTGCAGGAGGAGGCAGCTGGTCGATATGTTTCCAGCTCTCTGTCCCTCTGCTTTCCTCTCCGTACAAAGTCAATAAGATATATTAAAAAACAAACAAACAAACACAAAATACACTACTTGGGACCCTAGCCCAACTACCATTTTGATTTCATAGTGTTCTCCATACTTTCATACTATTCTATACCTCTACGAAAATGAGTTTTGCAGTGTTTCACCAAAACCTTTTCCTGAAAACGCCAACTCCTTTGGACGGGAAAAATAAATGTAAACAGTGCCACACTCGGTTCTCAGCTGTTTGAACAACATTTCCCAGGGACAAAATTGTGCTGTTCAGATATTCAGGCTATTGGAATATGTGTTCCTAGGGTGTGAAGCACATTTCTCAATATTTCCCTAGTCTGGAGTTGTAAATCCGCAGTGCTACACTCCAATTTGTCCAGTGATTGAAGGTCATTCGTTGTGAATAGCCAACGTTACTACACCGTGACCGTAACCCTGTCCCTAACCCTCTGACACCAACGCTAAACCTATGCCTAACCTGAGCCTGAACCCTACCCAGCCCGAACCCTTATCGTAACCCTAACCCTAGCCAGAACCCCAAGTCTCTAACCCGAACACCACAACGAACCTCGGTGAAATCGTCACACCCAGCGGGTCCCTGGCCAAAGCATGATCACCTGGGATCAATGGAACCTGCCCACGTGGCCCCTCCCCCCTTGGTGACATCATCACTTCCGCTTTCATGGCCTTAGCAGGCTTCTTTCAAAGACGCCAACTCATGGCCCTGAATTATAAATGTAACCCGTATCCAACTCGGTTCTATGTTCTTTGAGCACGATTTCCTTGTCAGGAAACAGTGCGTTACAGATATTAAGGCCCTTTCTTCCCGTATTCCTAGTGTCTGAAGCACTTTCTTAGATATTAACCTGGGTTATCATTGTGAATTATCCCGAGTTGGGGTCTCTCTCTTCCAGTGTCTCAAGCTCCTTCGTTGTGAATTCCAATTTGGTGAAACAGCGTTTATAACAAATATACCAGCACTTTAACCGTTATTACCACTTGAAAGTCTACCCTACCTTTCACAGCGCTTTGGTTACAGACTCTCAGTATTTCAAAATTCAGTAGAGATGTTCGGGTTCGAAAACGTATTCCAGGAGTTCTAGAGTCACTCTGACACATCCCCCTGGTCCGTTGTTTTGAGCTCTGAGAGTTTTCTTTTTAACACGGGTGTCATACCGGCTTTTTAAAGGCACGTTAAAACACCGCTCGGAGAAGCCGAAAGCGGTTTGGCTCAGTGGATAGAGCGTCGGTCTGCGGACTGAAGGGTCCCGGGTTCGATTCCGGTCAAGGGCACGTCCATTGGTTGCGGGCACATCCCCGGCAGGGGGTGTTTGCAGGAGGAGGCAGCTGGTCGATATGTTTCCAGCTCTCTGTCCCTCTGCTTTCCTCTCCGTACAAAGTCAATAAGATATATTAAAAAACAAACAAACAAACACAAAATACACTACTTGGGACCCTAGCCCAACTACCATTTTGATTTCATAGTGTTCTCCATACTTTCATACTATTCTATACCTCTACGAAAATGAGTTTTGCAGTGTTTCACCAAAACCTTTTCCTGAAAACGCCAACTCCTTTGGACGGGAAAAATAAATGTAAACAGCGCCACACTCGGTTCTCAGCTGTTTGAACAACATTTCCCAGGGACAAAATTGTGCTGTTCAGATATTCAGGCTATTGGAATATGTGTTCCTAGGGTGTGAAGCACATTTCTCAATATTTCCCTAGTCTGGAGTTGTAAATCCGCAGTGCTACACTCCAATTTGTCCAGTGATTGAAGGTCATTCGTTGTGAATAGCCAACGTTACTACACCGTGACCGTAACCCTGTCCCTAACCCTCTGACACCAACGCTAAACCTATGCCTAACCTGAGCCTGAACCCTACCCAGCCCGAACCCTTATCGTAACCCTAACCCTAGCCAGAACCCCAAGTCTCTAACCCGAACACCACAACGAACCTCGGTGAAATCGTCACACCCAGCGGGTCCCTGGCCAAAGCATGATCACCTGGGATCAATGGAACCTGCCCACGTGGCCCCTCCCCCCTTGGTGACATCATCACTTCCGCTTTCATGGCCTTAGCAGGCTTCTTTCAAAGACGCCAACTCATGGCCCTGAATTATAAATGTAACCCGTATCCAACTCGGTTCTATGTTCTTTGAGCACGATTTCCTTGTCAGGAAACAGTGCGTTACAGATATTAAGGCCCTTTCTTCCCGTATTCCTAGTGTCTGAAGCACTTTCTTAGATATTAACCTGGGTTATCATTGTGAATTATCCCGAGTTGGGGTCTCTCTCTTCCAGTGTCTCAAGCTCCTTCGTTGTGAATTCCAATTTGGTGAAACAGCGTTTATAACAAATATACCAGCACTTTAACCGTTATTACCACTTGAAAGTCTACCCTACCTTTCACAGCGCTTTGGTTACAGACTCTCAGTATTTCAAAATTCAGTAGAGATGTTCGGGTTCGAAAACGTATTCCAGGAGTTCTAGAGTCACTCTGACACATCCCCCTGGTCCGTTGTTTTGAGCTCTGAGAGTTTTCTTTTTAACACGGGTGTCATACCGGCTTTTTAAAGGCACGTTAAAACACCGCTCGGAGAAGCCGAAAGCGGTTTGGCTCAGTGGATAGAGCGTCGGTCTGCGGACTGAAGGGTCCCGGGTTCGATTCCGGTCAAGGGCACGTCCATTGGTTGCGGGCACATCCCCGGCAGGGGGTGTTTGCAGGAGGAGGCAGCTGGTCGATATGTTTCCAGCTCTCTGGCCCTCTGCTTTCCTCTCCGTACAAAGTCAATAAGATATATTAAAAAACAAACAAACACAAAATACACTACTAGGGACCCTAGCCCAACTACCATTTTGATTTCATAGTGTTCTCCATACTTTCATACTATTCTATACCTCTACGAAAATGAGTTTTGCAGTGTTTCACCAAAACCTTTTCCTGAAAATGCCAACTCCTTTGGACGGGAAAAATAAATGTAAACAGTGCCACACTCGGTTCTCAGCTGTTTGAACAACATTTCCCAGGGACAAAATTGTGCTGTTCAGATATTCAGGCTATTGGAATATGTGTTCCTAGGGTGTGAAGCACATTTCTCAATATTTCCCTAGTCTGGAGTTGTAAATCCGCAGTGCTACACTCCAATTTGTCCAGTGATTGAAGGTCATTCGTTGTGAATAGCCAACGTTACTACACCGTGACCGTAACCCTGTCCCTAACCCTCTGACACCAACGCTAAACCTATGCCTAACCTGAGCCTGAACCCTACCCAGCCCGAACCCTTATCGTAACCCTAACCCTAGCCAGAACCCTAAGTCTCTAACCCGAACACCACAACGAACCTCGGTGAAATCGTCACACCCAGCGGGTCCCTGGCCAAAGCATGATCACCTGGGATCAATGGAACCTGCCCACGTGGCCCCTCCCCCCTTGGTGACATCATCACTTCCGCTTTCATGGCCTTAGCAGGCTTCTTTCAAAGACGCCAACTCATGGCCCTGAATTATAAATGTAACCAGTATCCAACTCGGTTCTATGTTCTTTGAGCACGATTTCCTTGTCAGGAAACAGTGCGTTACAGATATTAAGGCCCTTTCTTCCCGTATTCCTAGCGTCTGAAGCACTTTCTTAGATATTAACCTGGGTTATCATTGTGAATTTTCCCGAGTTGGGGTCTCTCTCTTCCAGTGTCTCAAGCTCCTTCGTTGTGAATTCCAATTTGGTGAAACAGCGTTTATAACAAATATACCAGCACTTTAACCGTTATTACCACTTGAAAGTCTACCCTACCTTTCACAGCGCTTTGGTTACAGACTCTCAGTATTTCAAAATTCAGGAGAGATGTTCGGGTTCGAAAACGTATTCCAGGAGTTCTAGAGTCACTCTGACACATCCCCCTGGTCCGTTGTTTTGAGCTCTGAGAGTTTTCTTTTTAACACGGGTGTCATACCGGCTTTTTAAAGGCACGTTAAAACACCGCTCGGAGAAGCCGAAAGCGGTTTGGCTCAGTGGATAGAGCGTCGGTCTGCGGACTGAAGGGTCCCGGGTTCGATTCCGGTCAAGGGCACGTCCATTGGTTGCGGGCACATCCCCGGCAGGGGGTGTTTGCAGGAGGAGGCAGCTGGTCGACATGTTTCCAGCTCTCTGTCCCTCTGCTTTCCTCTCCGTACAAAGTCAATAAGATATATTACAAAACAAACAAACAAACACAAAATACACTACTTGGGACCCTAGCCCAACTACCATTTTGATTTCATAGTGTTCTCCATACTTTCATACTATTCTATACCTCTACGAAAATGAGTTTTGCAGTGTTTCACCAAAACCTTTTCCTGAAAACGCCAACTCCTTTGGACGGGAAAAATAAATGTAAACAGCGCCACACTCGGTTCTCAGCTGTTTGAACAACATTTCCCAGGGACAAAATTGTGCTGTTCCGATATTCAGGCTATTGGAATATGTGTTCCTAGTGTGTGAAGCACATTTCTCAATATTTCCCTAGTCTGGAGTTGTAAATCCTCAGTGCTACACTCCAATTTGTCCAGTGATTGAAGCTCATTCGTTGTGAATAGCCAACGTTACTACACCGTGACCGTAACCCTGTCCCTAACCGTCTGACCCCAACCCTAAACCTATGCCTAACCTGAGCGTGAACCCTACCCAGCCCGAACCCTTATCGTAACCCTAACCCTAGCCAGAACCCCAAGTCTCTAACCCGAACACCACAACGAACCTCGGTGACATCGTCACTCCCAGCGGGTCCCCTGGCCAAAGCATGATCACCTGGGATCAATGGAACCTGCCCACGTGGCCCCTCCCCCCTTGGTGACATCATCACTTCCGCTTTCAGGGCCTTAGCAGGCTTCTTTCAAAGACGCCAACTCGTGGCCCTGAATTCTAAATGTAACCAGTATCCAACTCGGTTCTATGTTCTTTGAGCACGATTTCCTTGTCAGGAAACAGTGCGTTACAGATATTAAGGCCCTTTATTCAGGTATTCCTAGCGTCTGAAGCACTTTCTTAGATATTAACCTGGGTTATCATTGTGAATTATCCCGAGTTGGGGTCTCTCTCTTCCAGTGTCTCAAGCTCCTTCGTTGTGAATTCCAATTTGGTGAAACAGCGTTTATAACAAATATACCAGCACTTTAACCGTTATTACCACTTGAAAGTCTACCCTACCTTTCACAGCGCTTTGGTTACAGACTCTCAGTATTTCAAAATTCAGTAGAGATGTTCGGGTTCGAAAACGTATTCCAGGAGTTCTAGAGTCACTCTGACACATCCCCCTGGTCCGTTGTTTTGAGCTCTGAGAGTTTTCTTTTTAACACGGGTGTCATACCGGCTTTTTAAAGGCACGTTAAAACACCGCTCGGAGAAGCCGAAAGCGGTTTGGCTCAGTGGATAGAGCGTTGGTCTGCGGACTGAAGGGTCCCGGGTTCGATTCCGGTCAAGGGCACGTCCATTGGTTGCGGGCACATCCCCGGCAGGGGGTGTTTGCAGGAGGAGGCAGCTGGTCGATATGTTTCCAGCTCTCTGTCCCTCTGCTTTCCTCTCCGTACAAAGTCAATAAGATATATTAAAAAACAAACAAACACAAAATACACTACTTGGGACTCTAGCCCAGCTACCATTTTGATTTCATAGTGTTCTCCATACTTTCATACTATTCTATACCTCTACGAAAATGAGTTTTGCAGTGTTTCACCAAAACCTTTTCCTGAAAACGCCAACTCCTTTGGACGGGAAAAATAAATGTAAACAGTGCCACACTCGGTTCTCAGCTGTTTGAACAACATTTCCCAGGGACAAAATTGTGCTGTTCAGATATTCAGGCTATTGGAATATATGTTCCTAGTGTGTGAAGCACATTTCTCAATATTTCCCTAGTCTGGAGTTGTAAATCCTCAGTGCTACACTCCAATTTGTCCAGTGATTGAAGCTCATTCGTTGTGAATAGCCAACGTTACTACACCGTGACCGTAACCCTGTCCCTAACCCTCTGACCCCAACGCTAAACCTATGCCTAACCTGAGCCTGAACCCTACCCAGCCCGAACCCTTATCGTAACCCTAACCCTAGCCAGAACCCCAAGTCTCTAACCCGAACACCACAACGAACCTCGGTGACATCGTCACTCCCAGCGGGTCCCCTGGCCAAAGCATGATCACCTGGGATCAATGGAACCTGCCCACGTGGCCCCTCCCCCCTTGGTGACATCATCACTTCCGCTTTCATGGCCTTAGCAGGCTTCTTTCAAAGACGCCAACTCATGGCCCTGAATTATAAATGTAACCAGTATCCAACTCGGTTCTATGTTCTTTGAGCACGATTTCCTTGTCAGGAAACAGTGCGTTACAGATATTAAGGCCCTTTCTTCCCGTATTCCTAGCGTCTGAAGCACTTTCTTAGATATTAACCTGGGTTATCATTGTGAATTATCCCGAGTTGGGGTCTCTCTCTTCCAGTGTCTCAAGCTCCTTCGTTGTGAATTCCAATTTGGTGAAACAGCGTTTATAACAAATATACCAGCACTTTAACCGTTATTACCACTTGAAAGTCTACCCTACCTTTCACAGCGCTTTGGTTACAGACTCTCAGTATTTCAAAATTCAGTAGAGATGTTCGGGTTCGAAAACGTATTCCAGGAGTTCTAGAGTCACTCTGACAAATCCCCCTGGTCCGTTGTTTTGAGCTCTGAGAGTTTTCTTTTTAACACAGGTGTCATACCGGCTTTTTAAAGGCACGTTAAAACACCGCTCGGAGAAGCCGAAAGCGGTTTGGCTCAGTGGATAGAGCGTTGGTCTGCGGACTGAAGGGTCCCGGGTTCGATTCCGGTCAAGGGCACGTCCATTGGTTGCGGGCACATCCCCGGCAGGGGGTGTTTGCAGGAGGAGGCAGCTGGTCGATATGTTTCCAGCTCTCTGTCCCTCTGCTTTCCTCTCCGTACAAAGTCAATAAGATATATTAAAAAACAAACAAACACAAAATACACTACTTGGGACCCTAGCCCAACTACCATTTTGATTTCATAGTGTTCTCCATACTTTCATACTATTCTATACCTCTACGAAAATGAGTTTTGCAGTGTTTCACCAAAACCTTTTCCTGAAAACGCCAACTCCTTTGGACGGGAAAAATAAATGTAAACAGTGCCACACTCGGTTCTCAGCTGTTTGAACAACATTTCCCAGGGACAAAATTGTGCTGTTCAGATATTCAGGCTATTGGAATATGTGTTCCTAGGGTGTGAAGCACATTTCTCAATATTTCCCTAGTCTGGAGTTGTAAATCCGCAGTGCTACACTCCAATTTGTCCAGTGATTGAAGGTCATTCGTTGTGAATAGCCAACGTTACTACACCGTGACCATAACCCTGTCCCTAACCCTCTGACACCAACGCTAAACCTATGCCTAACCTGAGCCTGAACCCTACCCAGCCCGAACCCTTATCGTAACCCTAACCCTAGCCAGAACCCCAAGTCTCTAACCCGAACACCACAACGAACCTCGGTGACATCGTCACACCCAGCGGGTCCCTGGCCAAAGCATGATCACCTGGGATCAATGGAACCTGCCCACGTGGCCCCTCCCCCCTTGGTGACATCATCACTTCCGCTTTCATGGCCTTAGCAGGCTTCTTTCAAAGACGCCAACTCATGGCCCTGAATTATAAATGTAACCAGTATCCACCTCGGTTCTATGTTCTTTGAGCACGATTTCCTTGTCAGGAAACAGTGCGTTACAGATATTAAGGCCCTTTCTTCCCGTATTCCTAGCGTCTGAAGCACTTTCTTAGATATTAACCTGGGTTATCATTGTGAATTATCCCGAGTTGGGGTCTCTCTCTTCCAGTGTCTCAAGCTCCTTCGTTGTGAATTCCAATTTGGTGAAACAGCGTTTATAACAAATATACCAGCACTTTAACCGTTATTACCACTTGAAAGTCTACCCTACCTTTCACAGCGCTTTGGTTACAGACTCTCAGTATTTCAAAATTCAGTAGAGATGTTCGGGTTCGAAAACGTATTCCAGGAGTTCTAGAGTCACTCTGACACATCCCCCTGGTCCGTTGTTTTGAGCTCTGAGAGTTTTCTTTTTAACACGGGTGTCATACCGGCTTTTTAAAGGCACGTTAAAACACCGCTCGGAGAAGCCGAAAGCGGTTTGGCTCAGTGGATAGAGCGTCGGTCTGCGGACTGAAGGGTCCCGGGTTCGATTCCGGTCAAGGGCATGTCCATTGGTTGCGGGCACATCCCCGGCAGGGGGTGTTTGCAGGAGGAGGCAGCTGGTCGATATGTTTCCAGCTCTCTGTCCCTCTGCTTTCCTCTCCGTACAAAGTCAATAAGATATATTAAAAAACAAACAAACACAAAATACACTACTTGGGACCCTAGCCCAACTACCATTTTGATTTCATAGTGTTCTCCATACTTTCATACTATTCTATAGCTCTACGAAAATGAGTTTTGCAGTGTTTCACCAAAACCTTTTCCTGAAAACGCCAACTCCTTTGGACGGGAAAAATAAATGTAATCAGTGCCACACTCGGTTCTCAGCTGTTTGAACAACATTTCCCAGGGTCAAAATTGTGCTGTTCCGATATTCAGGCTATTGGAATATGTGTTCCTAGTGTGTGAAGCACATTTCTCAATATTTCCCTAGTCTGGAGTTGTAAATCCGCAGTGCTACACTCCAATTTGTCCAGTGATTGAAGCTCATTCGTTGTGAATAGCCAACGTTACTACACCGTGACCGTAACCCTGTCCCTAACCCTCTGACCCCAACCCTAAAACTATGCCTAACCTGAGCCTGAACCCTACCCAGCCCGAACCCTTATCGTAACCCTAACGCTAGGCAGAACTCCAAGTCTCTAACCCGAACACCACAACGAACCTAGGTGACATCGTCACTCCCAGCTGGTCCCCTGGCCAAAGCATGATCACCTGGGATCAATGGAACCTGCCCACTTGGCCCCTCCCCCCTTGGTGACATCATCACTTCCGCTTTCATGGCCTTAGCAGGCTTCTTTCAAAGACGCCAATTCATGGCCCTGAATTATAAATGTAACCCGTATCCAACTCGGTTCTATGTTCTTTGAGCACGATTCCCTTGTCAGGAAACAGTGCGTTACAGATATTAAGGCCCTTTATTCAGGTATTCCTAGCGTCTGAAGCACTTTCTTAGATATTAACCTGGGTTATCATTGTGAATTATCCCGAGTTGGGGTCTCTCTCTTCCAGTGTCTCAAGCTCCTTCGTTGTGAATTCCAATTTGGTGAAAGAGCGTTTATAACAAATATACCAGCACTTTAACCGTTATTACCACTTGAAAGTCTACCCTACCTTTCACAGCGCTTTGGTTACAGACTCTCAGTATTTCAAAATTCAGTAGAGATGTTCGGGTTCGAAAACGTATTCCAGGAGTTCTAGAGTCACTCTGACAAATCCCCCTGGTCCGTTGTTTTGAGCTCTGAGAGTTTTCTTTTTAACACAGGTGTCATACCGGCTTTTTAAAGGCACGTTAAAACACCGCTCGGAGAAGCCGAAAGCGGTTTGGCTCAGTGGATAGAGCTACGGTCTGCGGACTGAAGGGTCCCGGGTTCGATTCCGGTCAAGGGCACGTCCATTGGTTGCGGGCACATCCCCGGCAGGGGGTGTTTGCAGGAGGAGGCAGCTGGTCGATATGTTTCCAGCTCTCTGTCCCTCTGCTTTCCTCTCCGTACAAAGTCAATAAGATATATTACAAAACAAACAAACAAACACAAAATACACTACTTGGGACCCTAGCCCAACTACCATTTTGATTTCATAGTGTTCTCCATACTTTCATACTATTCTATAGCTCTACGAAAATGAGTTTTGCAGTGTTTCACCAAAACCTTTTCCTGAAAACGCCAACTCCTTTGGACGGGAAAAATAAATGTAAACAGTGCCACACTCGGTTCTCAGCTGTTTGAACAACATTTCCCAGGGACAAAATTGTGCTGTTCCGATATTCAGGCTATTGGAATATGTGTTCCTAGTGTGTGAAGCACATTTCTCAATATTTCCCTAGTCTGGAGTTGTAAATCCTCAGTGCTACACTCCAATTTGTCCAGTGATTGAAGCTCATTCGTTGTGAATAGCCAATGTTACTACACCGTGACCGTAACCCTGTCCCTAACCGTCTGACCCCAACGCTAAACCTATGCCTAACCTGAGCCTGAACCCTACCCAGCCCGAACCCTTATCGTAACCCTAACCCTAGCCAGAACCCCAAGTCTCTAACCCGAACACCACAACGAACCTCGGTGACATCGTCACTCCCAGCGGGTCCCCTGGCCAAAGCATGATCACCTGGGATCAATGGAACCTGCCCACGTGGCCCCTCCTCCCTTGGTGACATCATCACTTCCGCTTTCATGGCCTTAGCAGGCTTCTTTCAAAGACGCCAACTCATGGCCCTGAATTATAAATGTAACCCGTATCCAACTCGGTTCTATGTTCTTTGAGCACGATTCCGTTGTCAGGAAACAGTGCGTTACAGATATTAAGGCCCTTTATTCAGGTATTCCTAGCGTCTGAAGCACTTTCTTAGATATTAACCTGGGTTATCATTGTGAATTATCCCGAGTTGGGGTCTCTCTCTTCCAGTGTCTCAAGCTCCTTCGTTGTGAATTCCAATTTGGTGAAACAGCGTTTATAACAAATATACCAGCACTTTAACCATTATTACCACTTGAAAGTCTACCCTACCTTTCACAGCGCTTTGGTTACAGACTCTCAGTATTTCAAAATTCAGTAGAGATGTTCGGGTTCGAAAACGTATTCCAGGAGTTCTAGAGTCACTCTGACAAATCCCCCTGATCCGTTGTTTTGAGCTCTGAGAGTTTTCTTTTTAACACGGGTGTCATACCGGCTTTTTAAAGGCACGTTAAAACACCGCTCGGAGAAGCCGAAAGCGGTTTGGCTCAGTGGATAGAGCGTCGGTCTGCGGACTGAAGGGTCCCGGGTTCGATTCCGGTCAAGGGCAAGTCCATTGGTTGCGGGCACATCCCCGGCAGGGGGTGTTTGCAGGAGGAGGCAGCTGGTCGATATGTTTCCAGCTCTCTGTCCCTCTGCTTTCCTCTCCGTACAAAGTCAATAAGATATATTAAAAAACAAACAAACAAACACAAAATACACTACTTGGGACCCTAGCCCAACTATCATTTTGATTTCATAGTGTTCTCCATACTTTCATACTATTCTATAGCTCTACGAAAATGAGTTTTGCAGTGTTTCACCAAAACCTTTTCCTGAAAACGCCAACTCCTTTGGACCGGAAAAATAAATGTAAACAGTGCCACACTCGGTTCTCAGCTCTTTGAACAACATTTCCCAGGGACAAAATTGAGCTGTTCAGATATTCAGGCTATTGGAATATGTGTTCCTAGTGTGTGAAGCACATTTCTCAATATTTCCCTAGTCTGGAGTTGTAAATCCTCAGTGCTACACTCCAATTTGTCCAGTGATTGAAGCTCATTCGTTGTGAATAGCCAAAGTTACTACACCGTGACCGTAACCCTGTCCCTGACCCTCTGACCCCAACGCTAAACCTATGCCTAACCTGAGCCTGAACCCTACCCAGCCCGAACCCTTATCGTAACCCTAACCCTAGCCAGAACCCCAAGTCTCTAACCCGAACACCACAACGAACCTCGGTGACATCGTCACACCCAGCGGGTCCCTGGCCAAAGCATGATCACCTGGGATCAATGGAACCTGCCCACGTGGCCCCTCCCCCCTTGGTGACATCATCACTTCCGCTTTCATGGCCTTAGCAGGCTTCTTTCAAAGACGCCAACTCATGGCCCTGAATTATAAATGTAACCAGTATCCACCTCGGTTCTATGTTCTTTGAGCATGATTTCCTTGTCAGGAAACAGTGCGTTACAGATATTAAGGCCCTTTCTTCCCGTATTCCTAGCGTCTGAAGCACTTTCTTAGATATTAACCTGGGTTATCATTGTGAATTATCCCGAGTTGGGGTCTCTCTCTTCCAGTGTCTCAAGCTCCTTCGTTGTGAATTCCAATTTGGTGAAACAGCGTTTATAACAAATATACCAGCACTTTAACCGTTATTACCACTTGAAAGTCTACCCTACCTTTCACAGCGCTTTGGTTACAGACTCTCAGTATTTCAAAATTCAGTAGAGATGTTCGGGTTCGAAAACGTATTCCAGGAGTTCTAGAGTCACTCTGACACATCCCCCTGGTCCGTTGTTTTGAGCTCTGAGAGTTTTCTTTTTAACACGGGTGTCATACCGGCTTTTTAAAGGCACGTTAAAACACCGCTCGGAGAAGCCGAAAGCGGTTTGGCTCAGTGGATAGAGCGTCGGTCTGCGGACTGAAGGGTCCCGGGTTCGATTCCGGTCAAGGGCATGTCCATTGGTTGCGGGCACATCCCCGGCAGGGGGTGTTTGCAGGAGGAGGCAGCTGGTCGATATGTTTCCAGCTCTCTGTCCCTCTGCTTTCCTCTCCGTACAAAGTCAATAAGATATATTACAAAACAAACACAAAATACACTACTTGGGACCCTAGCCCAACTACCATTTTGATTTCATAGTGTTCTCCATACTTTCATACTATTCTATAGCTCTACGAAAATGAGTTTTGCAGTGTTTCACCAAAACCTTTTCCTGAAAACGCCAACTCCTTTGGACGGGAAAAATAAATGTAAACAGTGCCACACTCGGTTCTCAGCTGTTTGAACAACATTTCCCAGGGACAAAATTGTGCTGTTCCGATATTCAGGCTATTGGAATATGTGTTCCTAGTGTGTGAAGCACATTTCTTAATATTTCCCTAGTCTGGAGTTGTAAATCCGCAGTGCTACACTCCAATTTGTCCAGTGATTGAAGCTCATTCGTTGTGAATAGCCAACGTTACTACACCGTGACCGTAACCCTGTCCCTAACCCTCTGACCCCAACCCTAAAACTATGCCTAACCTGAGCCTGAACCCTACCCAGCCCGAACCCTTATCGTAACCCTAACGCTAGGCAGAACTCCAAGTCTCTAACCCGAACACCACAACGAACCTAGGTGACATCGTCACTCCCAGCTGGTCCCCTGGCCAAAGCATGATCACCTGGGATCAATGGAACCTGCCCACTTGGCCCCTCCCCCCTTGGTGACATCATCACTTCCGCTTTCATGGCCTTAGCAGGCTTCTTTCAAAGACGCCAATTCATGGCCCTGAATTATAAATGTAACCCGTATCCAACTCGGTTCTATGTTCTTTGAGCACGATTCCGTTGTCAGGAAACAGTGCGTTACAGATATTAAGGCCCTTTATTCAGGTATTCCTAGCGTCTGAAGCACTTTCTTAGATATTAACCTGGGTTATCATTGTGAATTATCCCGAGTTGGGGTCTCTCTCTTCCAGTGTCTCAAGCTCCTTCGTTGTGAATTCCAATTTGGAGAAACAGCGTTTATAACAAATATACCAGCACTTTAACCATTATTACCACTTGAAAGTCTACCCTACCTTTCACAGCGCTTTGGTTACAGACTCTCAGTATTTCAAAATTCAGTAGAGATGTTCGGGTTCGAAAACGTATTCCAGGAGTTCTAGAGTCACTCTGACAAATCCCCCTGGTCCGTTGTTTTGAGCTCTGAGAGTTTTCTTTTTAACACAGGTGTCATACCGGCTTTTTAAAGGCACGTTAAAACACCGCTCGGAGAAGCCGAAAGCGGTTTGGCTCAGTGGATAGAGCGTTGGTCTGCGGACTGAAGGGTCCCGGGTTCGATTCCGGTCAAGGGCACGTCCATTGGTTGCGGGCACATCCCCGGCAGGGGGTGTTTGCAGGAGGAGGCAGCTGGTCGATATGTTTCCAGCTCTCTGTCCCTCTGCTTTCCTCTCCGTACAAAGTCAATAAGATATATTAAAAAACAAACAAACACAAAATACACTACTTGGGACCCTAGCCCAACTACCATTTTGATTTCATAGTGTTCTCCATACTTTCATACTATTCTATACCTCTACGAAAATGAGTTTTGCAGTGTTTCACCAAAACCTTTTCCTGAAAACGCCAACTCCTTTGGACGGGAAAAATAAATGTAAACAGTGCCACACTCGGTTCTCAGCTGTTTGAACAACATTTCCCAGGGACAAAATTGTGCTGTTCAGATATTCAGGCTATTGGAATATGTGTTCCTAGGGTGTGAAGCACATTTCTCAATATTTCCCTAGTGTGGAGTTGTAAATCCACAGTGCTACACTCCAATTTGTCCAGTGATTGAAGGTCATTCGTTGTGAATAGCCAACGTTACTACACCGTGACCATAACCCTGTCCCTAACCCTCTGACACCAACGCTAAACCTATGCCTAACCTGAGCCTGAACCCTACCCAGCCCGAACCCTTATCGTAACCCTAACCCTAGCCAGAACCCCAAGTCTCTAACCCGAACACCACAACGAACCTCGGTGACATCGTCACACCCAGCGGGTCCCTGGCCAAAGCATGATCACCTGGGATCAATGGAACCTGCCCACGTGGCCCCTCCCCCCTTGGTGACATCATCACTTCCGCTTTCATGGCCTTAGCAGGCTTCTTTCAAAGACGCCAACTCATGGCCCTGAATTATAAATGTAACCAGTATCCACCTCGGTTCTATGTTCTTTGAGCACGATTTCCTTGTCAGGAAACAGTGCGTTACAGATATTAAGGCCCTTTCTTCCCGTATTCCTAGCGTCTGAAGCACTTTCTTAGATATTAACCTGGGTTATCATTGTGAATTATCCCGAGTTGGGGTCTCTCTCTTCCAGTGTCTCAAGCTCCTTCGTTGTGAATTCCAATTTGGTGAAACAGCGTTTATAACAAATATACCAGCACTTTAACCGTTATTACCACTTGAAAGTCTACCCTACCTTTCACAGCGCTTTGGTTACAGACTCTCAGTATTTCAAAATTCAGTAGAGATGTTCGGGTTCGAAAACGTATTCCAGGAGTTCTAGAGTCACTCTGACACATCCCCCTGGTCCGTTGTTTTGAGCTCTGAGAGTTTTCTTTTTAACACGGGTGTCATACCGGCTTTTTAAAGGCACGTTAAAACACCGCTCGGAGAAGCCGAAAGCGGTTTGGCTCAGTGGATAGAGCGTCGGTCTGCGGACTGAAGGGTCCCGGGTTCGATTCCGGTCAAGGGCATGTCCATTGGTTGCGGGCACATCCCCGGCAGGGGGTGTTTGCAGGAGGAGGCAGCTGGTCGATATGTTTCCAGCTCTCTGTCCCTCTGCTTTCCTCTCCGTACAAAGTCAATAAGATATATTAAAAAACAAACAAACACAAAATACACTACTTGGGACCCTAGCCCAACTACCATTTTGATTTCATAGTGTTCTCCATACTTTCATACTATTCTATAGCTCTACGAAAATGAGTTTTGCAGTGTTTCACCAAAACCTTTTCCTGAAAACGCCAACTCCTTTGGACGGGAAAAATAAATGTAAACAGTGCCACACTCGGTTCTCAGCTGTTTGAACAACATTTCCCAGGGTCAAAATTGTGCTGTTCCGATATTCAGGCTATTGGAATATGTGTTCCTAGTGTGTGAAGCACATTTCTCAATATTTCCCTAGTCTGGAGTTGTAAATCCGCAGTGCTACACTCCAATTTGTCCAGTGATTGAAGCTCATTCGTTGTGAATAGCCAACGTTACTACACCGTGACCGTAACCCTGTCCCTAACCCTCTGACCCCAACCCTAAAACTATGCCTAACCTGAGCCTGAACCCTACCCAGCCCGAACCCTTATCGTAACCCTAACGCTAGGCAGAACTCCAAGTCTCTAACCCGAACACCACAACGAACCTAGGTGACATCGTCACTCCCAGCTGGTCCCCTGGCCAAAGCATGATCACCTGGGATCAATGGAACCTGCCCACTTGGCCCCTCCCCCCTTGGTGACATCATCACTTCCGCTTTCATGGCCTTAGCAGGCTTCTTTCAAAGACGCCAATTCATGGCCCTGAATTATAAATGTAACCCGTATCCAACTCGGTTCTATGTTCTTTGAGCACGATTCCCTTGTCAGGAAACAGTGCGTTACAGATATTAAGGCCCTTTATTCAGGTATTCCTAGCGTCTGAAGCACTTTCTTAGATATTAACCTGGGTTATCATTGTGAATTATCCCGAGTTGGGGTCTCTCTCTTCCAGTGTCTCAAGCTCCTTCGTTGTGAATTCCAATTTGGTGAAAGAGCGTTTATAACAAATATACCAGCACTTTAACCGTTATTACCACTTGAAAGTCTACCCTACCTTTCACAGCGCTTTGGTTACAGACTCTCAGTATTTCAAAATTCAGTAGAGATGTTCGGGTTCGAAAACGTATTCCAGGAGTTCTAGAGTCACTCTGACAAATCCCCCTGGTCCGTTGTTTTGAGCTCTGAGAGTTTTCTTTTTAACACAGGTGTCATACCGGCTTTTTAAAGGCACGTTAAAACACCGCTCGGAGAAGCCGAAAGCGGTTTGGCTCAGTGGATAGAGCTACGGTCTGCGGACTGAAGGGTCCCGGGTTCGATTCCGGTCAAGGGCACGTCCATTGGTTGCGGGCACATCCCCGGCAGGGGGTGTTTGCAGGAGGAGGCAGCTGGTCGATATGTTTCCAGCTCTCTGTCCCTCTGCTTTCCTCTCCGTACAAAGTCAATAAGATATATTACAAAACAAACAAACAAACACAAAATACACTACTTGGGACCCTAGCCCAACTACCATTTTGATTTCATAGTGTTCTCCATACTTTCATACTATTCTATAGCTCTACGAAAATGAGTTTTGCAGTGTTTCACCAAAACCTTTTCCTGAAAACGCCAACTCCTTTGGACGGGAAAAATAAATGTAAACAGTGCCACACTCGGTTCTCAGCTGTTTGAACAACATTTCCCAGGGACAAAATTGTGCTGTTCCGATATTCAGGCTATTGGAATATGTGTTCCTAGTGTGTGAAGCACATTTCTCAATATTTCCCTAGTCTGGAGTTGTAAATCCTCAGTGCTACACTCCAATTTGTCCAGTGATTGAAGCTCATTCGTTGTGAATAGCCAATGTTACTACACCGTGACCGTAACCCTGTCCCTAACCGTCTGACCCCAACGCTAAACCTATGCCTAACCTGAGCCTGAACCCTACCCAGCCCGAACCCTTATCGTAACCCTAACCCTAGCCAGAACCCCAAGTCTCTAACCCGAACACCACAACGAACCTCGGTGACATCGTCACTCCCAGCGGGTCCCCTGGCCAAAGCATGATCACCTGGGATCAATGGAACCTGCCCACGTGGCCCCTCCTCCCTTGGTGACATCATCACTTCCGCTTTCATGGCCTTAGCAGGCTTCTTTCAAAGACGCCAACTCATGGCCCTGAATTATAAATGTAACCCGTATCCAACTCGGTTCTATGTTCTTTGAGCACGATTCCGTTGTCAGGAAACAGTGCGTTACAGATATTAAGGCCCTTTATTCAGGTATTCCTAGCGTCTGAAGCACTTTCTTAGATATTAACCTGGGTTATCATTGTGAATTATCCCGAGTTGGGGTCTCTCTCTTCCAGTGTCTCAAGCTCCTTCGTTGTGAATTCCAATTTGGTGAAACAGCGTTTATAACAAATATACCAGCACTTTAACCATTATTACCACTTGAAAGTCTACCCTACCTTTCACAGCGCTTTGGTTACAGACTCTCAGTATTTCAAAATTCAGTAGAGATGTTCGGGTTCGAAAACGTATTCCAGGAGTTCTAGAGTCACTCTGACAAATCCCCCTGATCCGTTGTTTTGAGCTCTGAGAGTTTTCTTTTTAACACGGGTGTCATACCGGCTTTTTAAAGGCACGTTAAAACACCGCTCGGAGAAGCCGAAAGCGGTTTGGCTCAGTGGATAGAGCGTCGGTCTGCGGACTGAAGGGTCCCGGGTTCGATTCCGGTCAAGGGCAAGTCCATTGGTTGCGGGCACATCCCCGGCAGGGGGTGTTTGCAGGAGGAGGCAGCTGGTCGATATGTTTCCAGCTCTCTGTCCCTCTGCTTTCCTCTCCGTACAAAGTCAATAAGATATATTAAAAAACAAACAAACAAACACAAAATACACTACTTGGGACCCTAGCCCAACTATCATTTTGATTTCATAGTGTTCTCCATACTTTCATACTATTCTATAGCTCTACGAAAATGAGTTTTGCAGTGTTTCACCAAAACCTTTTCCTGAAAACGCCAACTCCTTTGGACCGGAAAAATAAATGTAAACAGTGCCACACTCGGTTCTCAGCTCTTTGAACAACATTTCCCAGGGACAAAATTGAGCTGTTCAGATATTCAGGCTATTGGAATATGTGTTCCTAGTGTGTGAAGCACATTTCTCAATATTTCCCTAGTCTGGAGTTGTAAATCCTCAGTGCTACACTCCAATTTGTCCAGTGATTGAAGCTCATTCGTTGTGAATAGCCAAAGTTACTACACCGTGACCGTAACCCTGTCCCTAACCCTCTGACCCCAACGCTAAACCTATGCCTAACCTGAGCCTGAACCCTACCCAGCCCGAACCCTTATCGTAACCCTAACCCTAGCCAGAACCCCAAGTCTCTAACCCGAACACCACAACGAACCTCGGTGACATCGTCACACCCAGCGGGTCCCTGGCCAAAGCATGATCACCTGGGATCAATGGAACCTGCCCACGTGGCCCCTCCCCCCTTGGTGACATCATCACTTCCGCTTTCATGGCCTTAGCAGGCTTCTTTCAAAGACGCCAACTCATGGCCCTGAATTATAAATGTAACCAGTATCCACCTCGGTTCTATGTTCTTTGAGCATGATTTCCTTGTCAGGAAACAGTGCGTTACAGATATTAAGGCCCTTTCTTCCCGTATTCCTAGCGTCTGAAGCACTTTCTTAGATATTAACCTGGGTTATCATTGTGAATTATCCCGAGTTGGGGTCTCTCTCTTCCAGTGTCTCAAGCTCCTTCGTTGTGAATTCCAATTTGGTGAAACAGCGTTTATAACAAATATACCAGCACTTTAACCGTTATTACCACTTGAAAGTCTACCCTACCTTTCACAGCGCTTTGGTTACAGACTCTCAGTATTTCAAAATTCAGTAGAGATGTTCGGGTTCGAAAACGTATTCCAGGAGTTCTAGAGTCACTCTGACACATCCCCCTGGTCCGTTGTTTTGAGCTCTGAGAGTTTTCTTTTTAACACGGGTGTCATACCGGCTTTTTAAAGGCACGTTAAAACACCGCTCGGAGAAGCCGAAAGCGGTTTGGCTCAGTGGATAGAGCGTCGGTCTGCGGACTGAAGGGTCCCGGGTTCGATTCCGGTCAAGGGCATGTCCATTGGTTGCGGGCACATCCCCGGCAGGGGGTGTTTGCAGGAGGAGGCAGCTGGTCGATATGTTTCCAGCTCTCTGTCCCTCTGCTTTCCTCTCCGTACAAAGTCAATAAGATATATTACAAAACAAACAAACACAAAATACACTACTTGGGACCCTAGCCCAACTACCATTTTGATTTCATAGTGTTCTCCATACTTTCATACTATTCTATAGCTCTACGAAAATGAGTTTTGCAGTGTTTCACCAAAACCTTTTCCTGAAAACGCCAACTCCTTTGGACGGGAAAAATAAATGTAAACAGTGCCACACTCGGTTCTCAGCTGTTTGAACAACATTTCCCAGGGACAAAATTGTGCTGTTCCGATATTCAGGCTATTGGAATATGTGTTCCTAGTGTGTGAAGCACATTTCTTAATATTTCCCTAGTCTGGAGTTGTAAATCCGCAGTGCTACACTCCAATTTGTCCAGTGATTGAAGCTCATTCGTTGTGAATAGCCAACGTTACTACACCGTGACCGTAACCCTGTCCCTAACCCTCTGACCCCAACCCTAAAACTATGCCTAACCTGAGCCTGAACCCTACCCAGCCCGAACCCTTATCGTAACCCTAACGCTAGGCAGAACTCCAAGTCTCTAACCCGAACACCACAACGAACCTAGGTGACATCGTCACTCCCAGCTGGTCCCCTGGCCAAAGCATGATCACCTGGGATCAATGGAACCTGCCCACTTGGCCCCTCCCCCCTTGGTGACATCATCACTTCCGCTTTCATGGCCTTAGCAGGCTTCTTTCAAAGACGCCAATTCATGGCCCTGAATTATAAATGTAACCCGTATCCAACTCGGTTCTATGTTCTTTGAGCACGATTCCGTTGTCAGGAAACAGTGCGTTACAGATATTAAGGCCCTTTATTCAGGTATTCCTAGCGTCTGAAGCACTTTCTTAGATATTAACCTGGGTTATCATTGTGAATTATCCCGAGTTGGGGTCTCTCTCTTCCAGTGTCTCAAGCTCCTTCGTTGTGAATTCCAATTTGGTGAAACAGCGTTTATAACAAATATACCAGCACTTTAACCATTATTACCACTTGAAAGTCTACCCTACCTTTCACAGCGCTTTGGTTACAGACTCTCAGTATTTCAAAATTCAGTAGAGATGTTCGGGTTCGAAAACGTATTCCAGGAGTTCTAGAGTCACTCTGACAAATCCCCCTGGTCCGTTGTTTTGAGCTCTGAGAGTTTTCTTTTTAACACGGGTGTCATACCGGCTTTTTAAAGGCACGTTAAAACACCGCTCGGAGAAGCCGAAAGCGGTTTGGCTCAGTGGATAGAGCTACGGTCTGCGGACTGAAGGGTCCCGGGTTCGATTCCGGTCAAGGGCACGTCCATTGGTTGCGGGCACATCCCCGGCAGGGGGTGTTTGCAGGAGGAGGCAGCTGGTCGATATGTTTCCAGCTCTCTGTCCCTCTGCTTTCCTCTCCGTACAAAGTCAATAAGATATATTACAAAACAAACAAACAAACACAAAATACACTACTTGGGACCCTAGCCCAACTACCATTTTGATTTCATAGTGTTCTCCATACTTTCATACTATTCTATAGCTCTACGAAAATGAGTTTTGCAGTGTTTCACCAAAACCTTTTCCTGAAAACGCCAACTCCTTTGGACGGGAAAAATAAATGTAAACAGTGCCACACTCGGTTCTCAGCTGTTTGAACAACATTTCCCAGGGACAAAATTGTGCTGTTCCGATATTCAGGCTATTGGAATATGTGTTCCTAGTGTGTGAAGCACATTTCTCAATATTTCCCTAGTCTGGAGTTGTAAATCCTCAGTGCTACACTCCAATTTGTCCAGTGATTGAAGCTCATTCGTTGTGAATAGCCAATGTTACTACACCGTGACCGTAACCCTGTCCCTAACCGTCTGACCCCAACGCTAAACCTATGCCTAACCTGAGCCTGAACCCTACCCAGCCCGAACCCTTATCGTAACCCTAACCCTAGCCAGAACCCCAAGTCTCTAACCCGAACACCACAACGAACCTCGGTGACATCGTCACTCCCAGCGGGTCCCCTGGCCAAAGCATGATCACCTGGGATCAATGGAACCTGCCCACGTGGCCCCTCCTCCCTTGGTGACATCATCACTTCCGCTTTCATGGCCTTAGCAGGCTTCTTTCAAAGACGCCAACTCATGGCCCTGAATTATAAATGTAACCCGTATCCAACTCGGTTCTATGTTCTTTGAGCACGATTCCGTTGTCAGGAAACAGTGCGTTACAGATATTAAGGCCCTTTATTCAGGTATTCCTAGCGTCTGAAGCACTTTCTTAGATATTAACCTGGGTTATCATTGTGAATTATCCCGAGTTGGGGTCTCTCTCTTCCAGTGTCTCAAGCTCCTTTGTTGTGAATTCCAATTTGGTGAAACAGCGTTTATAACAAATATACCAGCACTTTAACCGTTATTACCACTTGAAAGTCTACCCTACCTTTCACAGCGCTTTGGTTACAGACTCTCAGTATTTCAAAATTCAGTAGAGATGTTCGGGTTCGAAAACGTATTCCAGGAGTTCTAGAGTCACTCTGACACATCCCCCTGGTCCGTTGTTTTGAGCTCTGAGAGTTTTCTTTTTAACGCGGGTGTCATACCGGCTTTTTAAAGGCACGTTAAAACACCGCTCGGAGAAGCCGAAAGCGGTTTGGCTCAGTGGATAGAGCGTCGGTCTGCGGACTGAAGGGTCCCGGGTTCGATTCCGGTCAAGGGCACGTCCATTGGTTGCGGGCACATCCCCGGCAGGGGGTGTTTGCAGGAGGAGGCAGCTGGTCGATATATTTCCAGCTCTCTGTCCCTCTGCTTTCCTCTCCGTACAAAGTCAATAAGATATACTAAAAAACAAACAAACAAACACAAAATACACTACTTGGGACCCTAGCCCAGCTACCATTTTGATTTCATAGTGTTCTCCATACTTTCATACTATTCTATACCTCTACGAAAATGAGTTTTGCAGTGTTTCACCAAAACCTTTTCCTGAAAACGCCAACTCCTTTGGACGGGAAAAATAAATGTAAACAGTGCCACACTCGGTTCTCAGCTGTTTGAACAACATTTCCCAGGGACAAAATTGTGCTGTTCAGATATTCAGGCTATTGGAATATGTGTTCCTAGTGTGTGAAGCACATTTCTCAATATTTCCCTAGTCTGGAGTTGTAAATCCGCAGTGCTACACTCCAATTTGTCCAGTGATTGAAGCTCATTCGTTGTGAATAGCCAACGTTACTACACCGTGACCGTAACCCTGTCCCTAACCCTCTGACCCCAACCCTAAACCTATGCCTAACCTGAGCCTGAACCCTACCCAGCCCGAACCCTTATCGTAACCCTAACCCTAGCCAGAACCCCAAGTCTCTAACCCGAACACCACAACGAACCTCGGTGACATCGTCACTCCCAGCGGGTCCCCTGGCCAAAGCATGATCACCTGGGATCAATGGAACCTGCCCACGTGGCCCCTCCCCCCTTGGTGACATCATCACTTCTGCTTTCATGGCCTTAGCAGGCTTCTTTCAAAGACGCCAACTCATGGCCCTGAATTATAAATGTAACCCGTATCCAACTCGGTTCTATGTTCTTTGAGCACGATTCCCTGGTCAGGAAACAGTGCGTTTCAGATATTAAGGCCCTTTCTTCAGGTATTCCTAGCGTCTGAAGCACTTTCTTAGATATTAACCTGGGTTATCATTGTGAATTATCCCGAGTTGGGGTCTCTCTCTTCCAGTGTCTCAAGCTCCTTCGTTGTGAATTCCAATTTGGTGAAACAGCGTTTATAACAAATATACCAGCACTTTAACCGTTATTACCACTTGAAAGTCTACCCTACCTTTCACAGCGCTTTGGTTACAGACTCTCAGTATTTCAAAATTCAGTAGAGATGTTCGGGTTCGAAAACGTATTCCAGGAGTTCTAGAGTCACTCTGACACATCCCCCTGGTCCGTTGTTTTGAGCTCTGAGAGTTTTCTTTTTAACACGGGTGTCATACCGGCTTTTTAAAGGCACGTTAAAACACCGCTCGGAGAAGCCGAAAGCGGTTTGGCTCAGTGGATAGAGCGTCGGTCTGCGGACTGAAGGGTCCCGGGTTCGATTCCGGTCAAGGGCACGTCCATTGGTTGCGGGCACATCCCCGGCAGGGGGTGTTTGCAGGAGGAGGCAGCTGGTCGATATGTTTCCAGCTCTCTGTCCCTCTGCTTTCCTCTCCGTACAAAGTCAATAAGATATATTACAAAACAAACAAACAAACACAAAATACACTACTTGGGACCCTAGCCCAACTACCATTTTGATTTCATAGTGTTCTCCATACTTTCATACTATTCTATACCTCTACGAAAATGAGTTTTGCAGTGTTTCACCAAAACCTTTTCCTGAAAACGCCAACTCCTTTGGACGGGAAAAATAAATGTAAACAGTGCCACACTCGGTTCTCAGCTGTTTGAACAACATTTCCCAGGGACAAAATTGTGCTGTTCCGATATTCAGGCTATTGGAATATGTGTTCCTAGTGTGTGAAGCACATTTCTCAATATTTCCCTAGTCTGGAGTTGTAAATCCTCAGTGCTACACTCCAATTTGTCCAGTGATTGAAGCTCATTCGTTGTGAATAGCCAATGTTACTACACCGTGACCGTAACCCTGTCCCTAACCGTCTGACCCCAACGCTAAACCTATGCCTAACCTGAGCCTGAACCCTACCCAGCCCGAACCCTTATCGTAACCCTAACCCTAGCCAGAACCCCAAGTCTCTAACCCGAACACCACAACGAACCTCGGTGACATCGTCACTCCCAGCGGGTCCCCTGGCCAAAGCATGATCACCTGGGATCAATGGAACCTGCCCACGTGGCCCCTCCCCCCTTGGTGACATCATCACTTCCGCTTTCAAGGCCTTAGCAGGCTTCTTTCAAAGACGCCAACTCATGGCCCTGAATTATAAATGTAACCAGTATCCAACTCGGTTCTATGTTCTTTGAGCACGATTTCCTTGTCAGGAAACAGTGCGTTACAGATATTAAGGCCCTTTCTTCCCGTATTCCTAGCGTCTGAAGCACTTTCTTAGATATTAACCTGGGTTATCATTGTGAATTATCCCGAGTTGGGGTCTCTCTCTTCCAGTGTCTCAAGCTCCTTTGTTGTGAATTCCAATTTGGTGAAACAGCGTTTATAACAAATATACCAGCACTTTAACCGTTATTACCACTTGAAAGTCTACCCTACCTTTCACAGCGCTTTGGTTACAGACTCTCAGTATTTCAAAATTCAGTAGAGATGTTCGGGTTCGAAAACGTATTCCAGGAGTTCTAGAGTCACTCTGACACATCCCCCTGGTCCGTTGTTTTGAGCTCTGAGAGTTTTCTTTTTAACGCGGGTGTCATACCGGCTTTTTAAAGGCACGTTAAAACACCGCTCGGAGAAGCCGAAAGCGGTTTGGCTCAGTGGATAGAGCGTCGGTCTGCGGACTGAAGGGTCCCGGGTTCGATTCCGGTCAAGGGCACGTCCATTGGTTGCGGGCACATCCCCGGCAGGGGGTGTTTGCAGGAGGAGGCAGCTGGTCGATATATTTCCAGCTCTCTGTCCCTCTGCTTTCCTCTCCGTACAAAGTCAATAAGATATACTAAAAAACAAACAAACAAACACAAAATACACTACTTGGGACCCTAGCCCAGCTACCATTTTGATTTCATAGTGTTCTCCATACTTTCATACTATTCTATACCTCTACGAAAATGAGTTTTGCAGTGTTTCACCAAAACCTTTTCCTGAAAACGCCAACTCCTTTGGACGGGAAAAATAAATGTAAACAGTGCCACACTCGGTTCTCAGCTGTTTGAACAACATTTCCCAGGGACAAAATTGTGCTGTTCAGATATTCAGGCTATTGGAATATGTGTTCCTAGTGTGTGAAGCACATTTCTCAATATTTCCCTAGTCTGGAGTTGTAAATCCTCAGTGCTACACTCCAATTTGTCCAGTGATTGAAGCTCATTCGTTGTGAATAGCCAACGTTACTACACCGTGACCGTAACCCTGTCCCTAACCCTCTGACCCCAACGCTAAACCTATGCCTAACCTGAGCCTGAACCCTACCCAGCCCGAACCCTTATCGTAACCCTAACCCTAGCCAGAACCCCAAGTCTCTAACCCGAACACCACAACGAACCTCGGTGACATCGTCACTCCCAGCGGGTCCCCTGGCCAAAGCATGATCACCTGGGATCAATGGAACCTGCCCACGTGGCCCCTCCCCCCTTGGTGACATCATCACTTCCGCTTTCATGGCCTTAGCAGGCTTCTTTCAAAGACGCCAACTCATGGCCCTGAATTATAAATGTAACCAGTATCCAACTCGGTTCTATGTTCTTTGAGCACGATTTCCTTGTCAGGAAACAGTGCGTTACAGATATTAAGGCCCTTTCTTCCCGTATTCCTAGCGTCTGAAGCACTTTCTTAGATATTAACCTGGGTTATCATTGTGAATTATCCCGAGTTGGGGTCTCTCTCTTCCAGTGTCTCAAGCTCCTTCGTTGTGAATTCCAATTTGGTGAAACAGCGTTTATAACAAATATACCAGCACTTTAACCGTTATTACCACTTGAAAGTCTACCCTACCTTTCACAGCGCTTTGGTTACAGACTCTCAGTATTTCAAAATTCAGTAGAGATGTTCGGGTTCGAAAACGTATTCCAGGAGTTCTAGAGTCACTCTGACAAATCCCCCTGGTCCGTTGTTTTGAGCTCTGAGAGTTTTCTTTTTAACACGGGTGTCATACCGGCTTTTTAAAGGCACGTTAAAACACCGCTCGGAGAAGCCGAAAGCGGTTTGGCTCAGTGGATAGAGCGTTGGTCTGCGGACTGAAGGGTCCCGGGTTCGATTCCGGTCAAGGGCACGTCCATTGGTTGCGGGCACATCCCCGGCAGGGGGTGTTTGCAGGAGGAGGCAGCTGGTCGATATGTTTCCAGCTCTCTGTCCCTCTGCTTTCCTCTCCGTACAAAGTCAATAAGATATATTAAAAAACAAACAAACACAAAATACACTACTTGGGACCCTAGCCCAACTACCATTTTGATTTCATACTGTTCTCCATACTTTCATACTATTCTATACCTCTACGAAAATGAGTTTTGCAGTGATTCACCAAAACCTTTTCCTGAAAACGCCAACTCCTTTGGACGGGAAAAATAAATGTAAACAGTGCCACACTCGGTTCTCAGCTGTTTGAACAACATTTCCCAGGGACAAAATTGTGCTGTTCAGATATTCAGGCTATTGGAATATGTGTTCCTAGGGTGTGAAGCACATTTCTCAATATTTCCCTAGTCTGGAGTTGTAAATCCGCAGTGCTACACTCCAATTTGTCCAGTGATTGAAGGTCATTCGTTGTGAATAGCCAACGTTACTACACCGTGACCATAACCCTGTCCCTAACCCTCTGACACCAACGCTAAACCTATGCCTAACCTGAGCCTGAACCCTACCCAGCCCGAACCCTTATCGTAACCCTAACCCTAGCCAGAACCCCAAGTCTCTAACCCGAACACCACAACGAACCTCGGTGACATCGTCACACCCAGCGGGTCCCTGGCCAAAGCATGATCACCTGGGATCAATGGAACCTGCCCACGTGGCCCCTCCCCCCTTGGTGACATCATCACTTCCGCTTTCATGGCCTTAGCAGGCTTCTTTCAAAGACGCCAACTCATGGCCCTGAATTATAAATGTAACCAGTATCCACCTCGGTTCTATGTTCTTTGAGCACGATTTCCTTGTCAGGAAACAGTGCGTTACAGATATTAAGGCCCTTTCTTCCCGTATTCCTTGCGTCTGAAGCACTTTCTTAGATATTAACCTGGGTTATCATTGTGAATTATCCCGAGTTGGGGTCTCTCTCTTCCAGTGTCTCAAGCTCCTTCGTTGTGAATTCCAATTTGGTGAAACAGCGTTTATAACAAATATACCAGCACTTTAACCGTTATTACCACTTGAAAGTCTACCCTACCTTTCACAGCGCTTTGGTTACAGACTCTCAGTATTTCAAAATTCAGTAGAGATGTTCGGGTTCGAAAACGTATTCCAGGAGTTCTAGAGTCACTCTGACACATCCCCCTGGTCCGTTGTTTTGAGCTCTGAGAGTTTTCTTTTTAACACGGGTGTCATACCGGCTTTTTAAAGGCACGTTAAAACACCGCTCGGAGAAGCCGAAAGCGGTTTGGCTCAGTGGATAGAGCGTCGGTCTGCGGACTGAAGGGTCCCGGGTTCGATTCCGGTCAAGGGCACGTCCATTGGTTGCGGGCACATCCCCGGCAGGGGGTGTTTGCAGGAGGAGGCAGCTGGTCGATATGTTTCCAGCTCTCTGTCCCTCTGCTTTCCTCTCCGTACAAAGTCAATAAGATATATTAAAAAACAAACAAACACAAAATACACTACTTGGGACCCTAGCCCAACTACCATTTTGATTTCATAGTGTTCTCCATACTTTCATACTATTCTATAGCTCTACGAAAATGAGTTTTGCAGTGTTTCACCAAAACCTTTTCCTGAAAACGCCAACTCCTTTGGACGGGAAAAATAAATGTAAACAGTGCCACACTCGGTTCTCAGCTGTTTGAACAACATTTCCCAGGGTCAAAATTGTGCTGTTCCGATATTCAGGCTATTGGAATATGTGTTCCTAGTGTGTGAAGCACATTTCTCAATATTTCCCTAGTCTGGAGTTGTAAATCCGCAGTGCTACACTCCAATTTGTCCAGTGATTGAAGCTCATTCGTTGTGAATAGCCAACGTTACTACACCGTGACCGTAACCCTGTCCCTAACCCTCTGACCCCAACGCTAAACCTATGCCTAACCTGAGCCTGAACCCTACCCAGCCCGAACCCTTATCGTAACCCTAACCCTAGCCAGAACCCCAAGTCTCTAACCCGAACACCACAACGAACCTCGGTGACATCGTCACTCCCAGCGGGTCCCCTGGCCAAAGCATGATCACCTGGGATCAATGGAACCTGCCCACGTGGCCCCTCCCCCCTTGGTGACATCATCACTTCCGCTTTCAAGGCCTTAGCAGGCTTCTTTCAAAGACGCCAACTCATGGCCCTGAATTATAAATGTAACCAGTATCCAACTCGGTTCTATGTTCTTTGAGCACGATTTCCTTGTCAGGAAACAGTGCGTTACAGATATTAAGGCCCTTTCTTCCCGTATTCCTAGCGTCTGAAGCACTTTCTTAGATATTAACCTGGGTTATCATTGTGAATTATCCCGAGTTGGGGTCTCTCTCTTCCAGTGTCTCAAGCTCCTTTGTTGTGAATTCCAATTTGGTGAAACAGCGTTTATAACAAATATACCAGCACTTTAACCGTTATTACCACTTGAAAGTCTACCCTACCTTTCACAGCGCTTTGGTTACAGACTCTCAGTATTTCAAAATTCAGTAGAGATGTTCGGGTTCGAAAACGTATTCCAGGAGTTCTAGAGTCACTCTGACACATCCCCCTGGTCCGTTGTTTTGAGCTCTGAGAGTTTTCTTTTTAACGCGGGTGTCATACCGGCTTTTTAAAGGCACGTTAAAACACCGCTCGGAGAAGCCGAAAGCGGTTTGGCTCAGTGGATAGAGCGTCGGTCTGCGGACTGAAGGGTCCCGGGTTCGATTCCGGTCAAGGGCACGTCCATTGGTTGCGGGCACATCCCCGGCAGGGGGTGTTTGCAGGAGGAGGCAGCTGGTCGATATATTTCCAGCTCTCTGTCCCTCTGCTTTCCTCTCCGTACAAAGTCAATAAGATATACTAAAAAACAAACAAACAAACACAAAATACACTACTTGGGACCCTAGCCCAGCTACCATTTTGATTTCATAGTGTTCTCCATACTTTCATACTATTCTATACCTCTACGAAAATGAGTTTTGCAGTGTTTCACCAAAACCTTTTCCTGAAAACGCCAACTCCTTTGGACGGGAAAAATAAATGTAAACAGTGCCACACTCGGTTCTCAGCTGTTTGAACAACATTTCCCAGGGACAAAATTGTGCTGTTCAGATATTCAGGGTATTGGAATATGTGTTCCTAGTGTGTGAAGCACATTTCTCAATATTTCCCTAGTCTGGAGTTGTAAATCCTCAGTGCTACACTCCAATTTGTCCAGTGATTGAAGCTCATTCGTTGTGAATAGCCAACGTTACTACACCGTGACCGTAACCCTGTCCCTAACCCTCTGACCCCAACGCTAAACCTATGCCTAACCTGAGCCTGAACCCTACCCAGCCCGAACCCTTATCGTAACCCTAACCCTAGCCAGAACCCCAAGTCTCTAACCCGAACACCACAACGAACCTCGGTGACATCGTCACTCCCAGCGGGTCCCCTGGCCAAAGCATGATCACCTGGGATCAATGGAACCTGCCCACGTGGCCCCTCCCCCCTTGGTGACATCATCACTTCCGCTTTCATGGCCTTAGCAGGCTTCTTTCAAAGACGCCAACTCATGGCCCTGAATTATAAATGTAACCAGTATCCAACTCGGTTCTATGTTCTTTGAGCACGATTTCCTTGTCAGGAAACAGTGCGTTACAGATATTAAGGCCCTTTCTTCCCGTATTCCTAGCGTCTGAAGCACTTTCTTAGATATTAACCTGGGTTATCATTGTGAATTATCCCGAGTTGGGGTCTCTCTCTTCCAGTGTCTCAAGCTCCTTCGTTGTGAATTCCAATTTGGTGAAACAGCGTTTATAACAAATATACCAGCACTTTAACCGTTATTACCACTTGAAAGTCTACCCTACCTTTCACAGCGCTTTGGTTACAGACTCTCAGTATTTCAAAATTCAGTAGAGATGTTCGGGTTCGAAAACGTATTCCAGGAGTTCTAGAGTCACTCTGACAAATCCCCCTGGTCCGTTGTTTTGAGCTCTGAGAGTTTTCTTTTTAACACGGGTGTCATACCGGCTTTTTAAAGGCACGTTAAAACACCGCTCGGAGAAGCCGAAAGCGGTTTGGCTCAGTGGATAGAGCATTGGTCTGCGGACTGAAGGGTCCCGGGTTCGATTCCGGTCAAGGGCACGTCCATTGGTTGCGGGCACATCCCCGGCAGGGGGTGTTTGCAGGAGGAGGCAGCTGGTCGATATGTTTCCAGCTCTCTGTCCCTCTGCTTTCCTCTCCGTACAAAGTCAATAAGATATATTAAAAAACAAACAAACACAAAATACACTACTTGGGACCCTAGCCCAACTACCATTTTGATTTCATACTGTTCTCCATACTTTCATACTATTCTATACCTCTACGAAAATGAGTTTTGCAGTGTTTCACCAAAACCTTTTCCTGAAAACGCCAACTCCTTTGGACGGGAAAAATAAATGTAAACAGTGCCACACTCGGTTCTCAGCTGTTTGAACAACATTTCCCAGGGACAAAATTGTGCTGTTCAGATATTCAGGCTATTGGAATATGTGTTCCTAGGGTGTGAAGCACATTTCTCAATATTTCCCTAGTCTGGAGTTGTAAATCCGCAGTGCTACACTCCAATTTGTCCAGTGATTGAAGGTCATTCGTTGTGAATAGCCAACGTTACTACACCGTGACCATAACCCTGTCCCTAACCCTCTGACACCAACGCTAAACCTATGCCTAACCTGAGCCTGAACCCTACCCAGCCCGAACCCTTATCGTAACCCTAACCCTAGCCAGAACCCCAAGTCTCTAACCCGAACACCACAACGAACCTCGGTGACATCGTCACACCCAGCGGGTCCCTGGCCAAAGCATGATCACCTGGGATCAATGGAACCTGCCCACGTGGCCCCTCCCCCCTTGGTGACATCATCACTTCCGCTTTCATGGCCTTAGCAGGCTTCTTTCAAAGACGCCAACTCATGGCCCTGAATTATAAATGTAACCAGTATCCACCTCGGTTCTATGTTCTTTGAGCACGATTTCCTTGTCAGGAAACAGTGCGTTACAGATATTAAGGCCCTTTCTTCCCGTATTCCTAGCGTCTGAAGCACTTTCTTAGATATTAACCTGGGTTATCATTGTGAATTATCCCGAGTTGGGGTCTCTCTCTTCCAGTGTCTCAAGCTCCTTCGTTGTGAATTCCAATTTGGTGAAACAGCGTTTATAACAAATATACCAGCACTTTAACCGTTATTACCACTTGAAAGTCTACCCTACCTTTCACAGCGCTTTGGTTACAGACTCTCAGTATTTCAAAATTCAGTAGAGATGTTCGGGTTCGAAAACGTATTCCAGGAGTTCTAGAGTCACTCTGACACATCCCCCTGGTCCGTTGTTTTGAGCTCTGAGAGTTTTCTTTTTAACACGGGTGTCATACCGGCTTTTTAAAGGCACGTTAAAACACCGCTCGGAGAAGCCGAAAGCGGTTTGGCTCAGTGGATAGAGCGTCGGTCTGCGGACTGAAGGGTCCCGGGTTCGATTCCGGTCAAGGGCATGTCCATTGGTTGCGGGCACATCCCCGGCAGGGGGTGTTTGCAGGAGGAGGCAGCTGGTCGATATGTTTCCAGCTCTCTGTCCCTCTGCTTTCCTCTCCGTACAAAGTCAATAAGATATATTAAAAAACAAACAAACACAAAATACACTACTTGGGACCCTAGCCCAACTACCATTTTGATTTCATAGTGTTCTCCATACTTTCATACTATTCTATAGCTCTACGAAAATGAGTTTTGCAGTGTTTCACCAAAACCTTTTCCTGAAAACGCCAACTCCTTTGGACGGGAAAAATAAATGTAAACAGTGCCACACTCGGTTCTCAGCTGTTTGAACAACATTTCCCAGGGTCAAAATTGTGCTGTTCCGATATTCAGGCTATTGGAATATGTGTTCCTAGTGTGTGAAGCACATTTCTCAATATTTCCCTAGTCTGGAGTTGTAAATCCGCAGTGCTACACTCCAATTTGTCCAGTGATTGAAGCTCATTCGTTGTGAATAGCCAACGTTACTACACCGTGACCGTAACCCTGTCCCTAACCCTCTGACCCCAACCCTAAAACTATGCCTAACCTGAGCCTGAACCCTACCCAGCCCGAACCCTTATCGTAACCCTAACGCTAGGCAGAACTCCAAGTCTCTAACCCGAACACCACAACGAACCTAGGTGACATCGTCACTCCCAGCTGGTCCCCTGGCCAAAGCATGATCACCTGGGATCAATGGAACCTGCCCACTTGGCCCCTCCCCCCTTGGTGACATCATCACTTCCGCTTTCATGGCCTTAGCAGGCTTCTTTCAAAGACGCCAATTCATGGCCCTGAATTATAAATGTAACCCGTATCCAACTCGGTTCTATGTTCTTTGAGCACGATTCCCTTGTCAGGAAACAGTGCGTTACAGATATTAAGGCCCTTTATTCAGGTATTCCTAGCGTCTGAAGCACTTTCTTAGATATTAACCTGGGTTATCATTGTGAATTATCCCGAGTTGGGGTCTCTCTCTTCCAGTGTCTCAAGCTCCTTCGTTGTGAATTCCAATTTGGTGAAAGAGCGTTTATAACAAATATACCAGCACTTTAACCGTTATTACCACTTGAAAGTCTACCCTACCTTTCACAGCGCTTTGGTTACAGACTCTCAGTATTTCAAAATTCAGTAGAGATGTTCGGGTTCGAAAACGTATTCCAGGAGTTCTAGAGTCACTCTGACAAATCCCCCTGGTCCGTTGTTTTGAGCTCTGAGAGTTTTCTTTTTAACACGGGTGTCATACCGGCTTTTTAAAGGCACGTTAAAACACCGCTCGGAGAAGCCGAAAGCGGTTTGGCTCAGTGGATAGAGCTACGGTCTGCGGACTGAAGGGTCCCGGGTTCGATTCCGGTCAAGGGCACGTCCATTGGTTGCGGGCACATCCCCGGCAGGGGGTGTTTGCAGGAGGAGGCAGCTGGTCGATATGTTTCCAGCTCTCTGTCCCTCTGCTTTCCTCTCCGTACAAAGTCAATAAGATATATTACAAAACAAACAAACAAACACAAAATACACTACTTGGGACCCTAGCCCAACTACCATTTTGATTTCATAGTGTTCTCCATACTTTCATACTATTCTATAGCTCTACGAAAATGAGTTTTGCAGTGTTTCACCAAAACCTTTTCCTGAAAACGCCAACTCCTTTGGACGGGAAAAATAAATGTAAACAGTGCCACACTCGGTTCTCAGCTGTTTGAACAACATTTCCCAGGGACAAAATTGTGCTGTTCCGATATTCAGGCTATTGGAATATGTGTTCCTAGTGTGTGAAGCACATTTCTCAATATTTCCCTAGTCTGGAGTTGTAAATCCTCAGTGCTACACTCCAATTTGTCCAGTGATTGAAGCTCATTCGTTGTGAATAGCCAATGTTACTACACCGTGACCGTAACCCTGTCCCTAACCGTCTGACCCCAACGCTAAACCTATGCCTAACCTGAGCCTGAACCCTACCCAGCCCGAACCCTTATCGTAACCCTAACCCTAGCCAGAACCCTAAGTCTCTAACCCGAACACCACAACGAACCTCGGTGACATCGTCACTCCCAGCGGGTCCCCTGGCCAAAGCATGATCACCTGGGATCAATGGAACCTGCCCACGTGGCCCCTCCTCCCTTGGTGACATCATCACTTCCGCTTTCATGGCCTTAGCAGGCTTCTTTCAAAGACGCCAACTCATGGCCCTGAATTATAAATGTAACCCGTATCCAACTCGGTTCTATGTTCTTTGAGCACGATTCCGTTGTCAGGAAACAGTGCGTTACAGATATTAAGGCCCTTTATTCAGGTATTCCTAGCGTCTGAAGCACTTTCTTAGATATTAACCTGGGTTATCATTGTGAATTATCCCGAGTTGGGGTCTCTCTCTTCCAGTGTCTCAAGCTCCTTCGTTGTGAATTCCAATTTGGTGAAACAGCGTTTATAACAAATATACCAGCACTTTAACCATTATTACCACTTGAAAGTCTACCCTACCTTTCACAGCGCTTTGGTTACAGACTCTCAGTATTTCAAAATTCAGTAGAGATGTTCGGGTTCGAAAACGTATTCCAGGAGTTCTAGAGTCACTCTGACAAATCCCCCTGATCCGTTGTTTTGAGCTCTGAGAGTTTTCTTTTTAACACGGGTGTCATACCGGCTTTTTAAAGGCACGTTAAAACACCGCTCGGAGAAGCCGAAAGCGGTTTGGCTCAGTGGATAGAGCGTCGGTCTGCGGACTGAAGGGTCCCGGGTTCGATTCCGGTCAAGGGCAAGTCCATTGGTTGCGGGCACATCCCCGGCAGGGGGTGTTTGCAGGAGGAGGCAGCTGGTCGATATGTTTCCAGCTCTCTGTCCCTCTGCTTTCCTCTCCGTACAAAGTCAATAAGATATATTAAAAAACAAACAAACAAACACAAAATACACTACTTGGGACCCTAGCCCAACTATCATTTTGATTTCATAGTGTTCTCCATACTTTCATACTATTCTATAGCTCTACGAAAATGAGTTTTGCAGTGTTTCACCAAAACCTTTTCCTGAAAACGCCAACTCCTTTGGACCGGAAAAATAAATGTAAACAGTGCCACACTCGGTTCTCAGCTCTTTGAACAACATTTCCCAGGGACAAAATTGAGCTGTTCAGATATTCAGGCTATTGGAATATGTGTTCCTAGTGTGTGAAGCACATTTCTCAATATTTCCCTAGTCTGGAGTTGTAAATCCTCAGTGCTACACTCCAATTTGTCCAGTGATTGAAGCTCATTCGTTGTGAATAGCCAAAGTTACTACACCGTGACCGTAACCCTGTCCCTAACCCTCTGACCCCAACGCTAAACCTATGCCTAACCTGAGCCTGAACCCTACCCAGCCCGAACCCTTATCGTAACCCTAACCCTAGCCAGAACCCCAAGTCTCTAACCCGAACACCACAACGAACCTCGGTGACATCGTCACTCCCAGCGGGTCCCCTGGCCAAAGCATGATCACCTGGGATCAATGGAACCTGCCCACGTGGCCCCTCCCCCCTTGGTGACATCATCACTTCCGCTTTCAAGGCCTTAGCAGGCTTCTTTCAAAGACGCCAACTCATGGCCCTGAATTATAAATGTAACCAGTATCCAACTCGGTTCTATGTTCTTTGAGCACGATTTCCTTGTCAGGAAACAGTGCGTTACAGATATTAAGGCCCTTTCTTCCCGTATTCCTAGCGTCTGAAGCACTTTCTTAGATATTAACCTGGGTTATCATTGTGAATTATCCCGAGTTGGGGTCTCTCTCTTCCAGTGTCTCAAGCTCCTTTGTTGTGAATTCCAATTTGGTGAAACAGCGTTTATAACAAATATACCAGCACTTTAACCGTTATTACCACTTGAAAGTCTACCCTACCTTTCACAGCGCTTTGGTTACAGACTCTCAGTATTTCAAAATTCAGTAGAGATGTTCGGGTTCGAAAACGTATTCCAGGAGTTCTAGAGTCACTCTGACACATCCCCCTGGTCCGTTGTTTTGAGCTCTGAGAGTTTTCTTTTTAACGCGGGTGTCATACCGGCTTTTTAAAGGCACGTTAAAACACCGCTCGGAGAAGCCGAAAGCGGTTTGGCTCAGTGGATAGAGCGTCGGTCTGCGGACTGAAGGGTCCCGGGTTCGATTCCGGTCAAGGGCACGTCCATTGGTTGCGGGCACATCCCCGGCAGGGGGTGTTTGCAGGAGGAGGCAGCTGGTCGATATATTTCCAGCTCTCTGTCCCTCTGCTTTCCTCTCCGTACAAAGTCAATAAGATATACTAAAAAACAAACAAACAAACACAAAATACACTACTTGGGACCCTAGCCCAGCTACCATTTTGATTTCATAGTGTTCTCCATACTTTCATACTATTCTATACCTCTACGAAAATGAGTTTTGCAGTGTTTCACCAAAACCTTTTCCTGAAAACGCCAACTCCTTTGGACGGGAAAAATAAATGTAAACAGTGCCACACTCGGTTCTCAGCTGTTTGAACAACATTTCCCAGGGACAAAATTGTGCTGTTCAGATATTCAGGCTATTGGAATATGTGTTCCTAGTGTGTGAAGCACATTTCTCAATATTTCCCTAGTCTGGAGTTGTAAATCCTCAGTGCTACACTCCAATTTGTCCAGTGATTGAAGCTCATTCGTTGTGAATAGCCAACGTTACTACACCGTGACCGTAACCCTGTCCCTAACCCTCTGACCCCAACGCTAAACCTATGCCTAACCTGAGCCTGAACCCTACCCAGCCCGAACCCTTATCGTAACCCTAACCCTAGCCAGAACCCCAAGTCTCTAACCCGAACACCACAACGAACCTAGGTGACATCGTCACTCCCAGCGGGTCCCCTGGCCAAAGCATGATCACCTGGGATCAATGGAACCTGCCCACGTGGCCCCTCCCCCCTTGGTGACATCATCACTTCCGCTTTCATGGCCTTAGCAGGCTTCTTTCAAAGACGCCAACTCATGGCCCTGAATTATAAATGTAACCAGTATCCAACTCGGTTCTATGTTCTTTGAGCACGATTTCCTTGTCAGGAAACAGTGCGTTACAGATATTAAGGCCCTTTCTTCCCGTATTCCTAGCGTCTGAAGCACTTTCTTAGATATTAACCTGGGTTATCATTGTGAATTATCCCGAGTTGGGGTCTCTCTCTTCCAGTGTCTCAAGCTCCTTCGTTGTGAATTCCAATTTGGTGAAACAGCGTTTATAACAAATATACCAGCACTTTAACCGTTATTACCACTTGAAAGTCTACCCTACCTTTCACAGCGCTTTGGTTACAGACTCTCAGTATTTCAAAATTCAGTAGAGATGTTCGGGTTCGAAAACGTATTCCAGGAGTTCTAGAGTCACTCTGACAAATCCCCCTGGTCCGTTGTTTTGAGCTCTGAGAGTTTTCTTTTTAACACGGGTGTCATACCGGCTTTTTAAAGGCACGTTAAAACACCGCTCGGAGAAGCCGAAAGCGGTTTGGCTCAGTGGATAGAGCGTTGGTCTGCGGACTGAAGGGTCCCGGGTTCGATTCCGGTCAAGGGCACGTCCATTGGTTGCGGGCACATCCCCGGCAGGGGGTGTTTGCAGGAGGAGGCAGCTGGTCGATATGTTTCCAGCTCTCTGTCCCTCTGCTTTCCTCTCCGTACAAAGTCAATAAGATATATTAAAAAACAAACAAACACAAAATACACTACTTGGGACCCTAGCCCAACTACCATTTTGATTTCATAGTGTTCTCCATACTTTCATACTATTCTATACCTCTACGAAAATGAGTTTTGCAGTGTTTCACCAAAACCTTTTCCTGAAAACGCCAACTCCTTTGGACGGGAAAAATAAATGTAAACAGTGCCACACTCGGTTCTCAGCTGTTTGAACAACATTTCCCAGGGACAAAATTGTGCTGTTCAGATATTCAGGCTATTGGAATATGTGTTCCTAGGGTGTGAAGCACATTTCTCAATATTTCCCTAGTCTGGAGTTGTAAATCCGCAGTGCTACACTCCAATTTGTCCAGTGATTGAAGGTCATTCGTTGTGAATAGCCAACGTTACTACACCGTGACCATAACCCTGTCCCTAACCCTCTGACACCAACGCTAAACCTATGCCTAACCTGAGCCTGAACCCTACCCAGCCCGAACCCTTATCGTAACCCTAACCCTAGCCAGAACCCCAAGTCTCTAACCCGAACACCACAACGAACCTCGGTGACATCGTCACACCCAGCGGGTCCCTGGCCAAAGCATGATCACCTGGGATCAATGGAACCTGCCCACGTGGCCCCTCCCCCCTTGGTGACATCATCACTTCCGCTTTCATGGCCTTAGCAGGCTTCTTTCAAAGACGCCAACTCATGGCCCTGAATTATAAATGTAACCAGTATCCACCTCGGTTCTATGTTCTTTGAGCACGATTTCCTTGTCAGGAAACAGTGCGTTACAGATATTAAGGCCCTTTCTTCCCGTATTCCTAGCGTCTGAAGCACTTTCTTAGATATTAACCTGGGTTATCATTGTGAATTATCCCGAGTTGGGGTCTCTCTCTTCCAGTGTCTCAAGCTCCTTCGTTGTGAATTCCAATTTGGTGAAACAGCGTTTATAACAAATATACCAGCACTTTAACCGTTATTACCACTTGAAAGTCTACCCTACCTTTCACAGCGCTTTGGTTACAGACTCTCAGTATTTCAAAATTCAGTAGAGATGTTCGGGTTCGAAAACGTATTCCAGGAGTTCTAGAGTCACTCTGACACATCCCCCTGGTCCGTTGTTTTGAGCTCTGAGAGTTTTCTTTTTAACACGGGTGTCATACCGGCTTTTTAAAGGCACGTTAAAACACCGCTCGGAGAAGCCGAAAGCGGTTTGGCTCAGTGGATAGAGCGTCGGTCTGCGGACTGAAGGGTCCCGGGTTCGATTCCGGTCAAGGGCATGTCCATTGGTTGCGGGCACATCCCCGGCAGGGGGTGTTTGCAGGAGGAGGCAGCTGGTCGATATGTTTCCAGCTCTCTGTCCCTCTGCTTTCCTCTCCGTACAAAGTCAATAAGATATATTAAAAAACAAACAAACACAAAATACACTACTTGGGACCCTAGCCCAACTACCATTTTGATTTCATAGTGTTCTCCATACTTTCATACTATTCTATAGCTCTACGAAAATGAGTTTTGCAGTGTTTCACCAAAACCTTTTCCTGAAAACGCCAACTCCTTTGGACGGGAAAAATAAATGTAAACAGTGCCACACTCGGTTCTCAGCTGTTTGAACAACATTTCCCAGGGTCAAAATTGTGCTGTTCCGATATTCAGGCTATTGGAATATGTGTTCCTAGTGTGTGAAGCACATTTCTCAATATTTCCCTAGTCTGGAGTTGTAAATCCGCAGTGCTACACTCCAATTTGTCCAGTGATTGAAGCTCTTTCGTTGTGAATAGCCAACGTTACTACACCGTGACCGTAACCCTGTCCCTAACCCTCTGACCCTAACCCTAAAACTATGCCTAACCTGAGCCTGAACCCTACCCAGCCCGAACCCTTATCGTAACCCTAACGCTAGGCAGAACTCCAAGTCTCTAACCCGAACACCACAACGAACCTAGGTGACATCGTCACTCCCAGCTGGTCCCCTGGCCAAAGCATGATCACCTGGGATCAATGGAACCTGCCCACTTGGCCCCTCCCCCCTTGGTGACATCATCACTTCCGCTTTCATGGCCTTAGCAGGCTTCTTTCAAAGACGCCAATTCATGGCCCTGAATTATAAATGTAACCCGTATCCAACTCGGTTCTATGTTCTTTGAGCACGATTCCCTTGTCAGGAAACAGTGCGTTACAGATATTAAGGCCCTTTATTCAGGTATTCCTAGCGTCTGAAGCACTTTCTTAGATATTAACCTGGGTTATCATTGTGAATTATCCCGAGTTGGGGTCTCTCTCTTCCAGTGTCTCAAGCTCCTTCGTTGTGAATTCCAATTTGGTGAAAGAGCGTTTATAACAAATATACCAGCACTTTAACCGTTATTACCACTTGAAAGTCTACCCTACCTTTCACAGCGCTTTGGTTACAGACTCTCAGTATTTCAAAATTCAGTAGAGATGTTCGGGTTCGAAAACGTATTCCAGGAGTTCTAGAGTCACTCTGACAAATCCCCCTGGTCCGTTGTTTTGAGCTCTGAGAGTTTTCTTTTTAACACGGGTGTCATACCGGCTTTTTAAAGGCACGTTAAAACACCGCTCGGAGAAGCCGAAAGCGGTTTGGCTCAGTGGATAGAGCTACGGTCTGCGGACTGAAGGGTCCCGGGTTCGATTCCGGTCAAGGGCACGTCCATTGGTTGCGGGCACATCCCCGGCAGGGGGTGTTTGCAGGAGGAGGCAGCTGGTCGATATGTTTCCAGCTCTCTGTCCCTCTGCTTTCCTCTCCGTACAAAGTCAATAAGATATATTACAAAACAAACAAACAAACACAAAATACACTACTTGGGACCCTAGCCCAACTACCATTTTGATTTCATAGTGTTCTCCATACTTTCATACTATTCTATAGCTCTACGAAAATGAGTTTTGCAGTGTTTCACCAAAACCTTTTCCTGAAAACGCCAACTCCTTTGGACGGGAAAAATAAATGTAAACAGTGCCACACTCGGTTCTCAGCTGTTTGAACAACATTTCCCAGGGACAAAATTGTGCTGTTCCGATATTCAGGCTATTGGAATATGTGTTCCTAGTGTGTGAAGCACATTTCTCAATATTTCCCTAGTCTGGAGTTGTAAATCCTCAGTGCTACACTCCAATTTGTCCAGTGATTGAAGCTCATTCGTTGTGAATAGCCAATGTTACTACACCGTGACCGTAACCCTGTCCCTAACCGTCTGACCCCAACGCTAAACCTATGCCTAACCTGAGCCTGAACCCTACCCAGCCCGAACCCTTATCGTAACCCTAACCCTAGCCAGAACCCCAAGTCTCTAACCCGAACACCACAACGAACCTCGGTGACATCGTCACTCCCAGCGGGTCCCCTGGCCAAAGCATGATCACCTGGGATCAATGGAACCTGCCCACGTGGCCCCTCCTCCCTTGGTGACATCATCACTTCCGCTTTCATGGCCTTAGCAGGCTTCTTTCAAAGACGCCAACTCATGGCCCTGAATTATAAATGTAACCCGTATCCAACTCGGTTCTATGTTCTTTGAGCACGATTCCGTTGTCAGGAAACAGTGCGTTACAGATATTAAGGCCCTTTATTCAGGTATTCCTAGCGTCTGAAGCACTTTCTTAGATATTAACCTGGGTTATCATTGTGAATTATCCCGAGTTGGGGTCTCTCTCTTCCAGTGTCTCAAGCTCCTTCGTTGTGAATTCCAATTTGGTGAAACAGCGTTTATAACAAATATACCAGCACTTTAACCATTATTACCACTTGAAAGTCTACCCTACCTTTCACAGCGCTTTGGTTACAGACTCTCAGTATTTCAAAATTCAGTAGAGATGTTCGGGTTCGAAAACGTATTCCAGGAGTTCTAGAGTCACTCTGACAAATCCCCCTGATCCGTTGTTTTGAGCTCTGAGAGTTTTCTTTTTAACACGGGTGTCATACCGGCTTTTTAAAGGCACGTTAAAACACCGCTCGGAGAAGCCGAAAGCGGTTTGGCTCAGTGGATAGAGCGTCGGTCTGCGGACTGAAGGGTCCCGGGTTCGATTCCGGTCAAGGGCAAGTCCATTGGTTGCGGGCACATCCCCGGCAGGGGGTGTTTGCAGGAGGAGGCAGCTGGTCGATATGTTTCCAGCTCTCTGTCCCTCTGCTTTCCTCTCCGTACAAAGTCAATAAGATATATTAAAAAACAAACAAACAAACACAAAATACACTACTTGGGACCCTAGCCCAACTATCATTTTGATTTCATAGTGTTCTCCATACTTTCATACTATTCTATAGCTCTACGAAAATGAGTTTTGCAGTGTTTCACCAAAACCTTTTCCTGAAAACGCCAACTCCTTTGGACCGGAAAAATAAATGTAAACAGTGCCACACTCGGTTCTCAGCTCTTTGAACAACATTTCCCAGGGACAAAATTGAGCTGTTCAGATATTCAGGCTATTGGAATATGTGTTCCTAGTGTGTGAAGCACATTTCTCAATATTTCCCTAGTCTGGAGTTGTAAATCCTCAGTGCTACACTCCAATTTGTCCAGTGATTGAAGCTCATTCGTTGTGAATAGCCAAAGTTACTACACCGTGACCGTAACCCTGTCCCTAACCCTCTGACCCCAACGCTAAACCTATGCCTAACCTGAGCCTGAACCCTACCCAGCCCGAACCCTTATCGTAACCCTAACCCTAGCCAGAACCCCAAGTCTCTAACCCGAACACCACAACGAACCTCGGTGACATCGTCACACCCAGCGGGTCCCTGGCCAAAGCATGATCACCTGGGATCAATGGAACCTGCCCACGTGGCCCCTCCCCCCTTGGTGACATCATCACTTCCGCTTTCATGGCCTTAGCAGGCTTCTTTCAAAGACGCCAACTCATGGCCCTGAATTATAAATGTAACCAGTATCCACCTCGGTTCTATGTTCTTTGAGCACGATTTCCTTGTCAGGAAACAGTGCGTTACAGATATTAAGGCCCTTTCTTCCCGTATTCCTAGCGTCTGAAGCACTTTCTTAGATATTAACCTGGGTTATCATTGTGAATTATCCCGAGTTGGGGTCTCTCTCTTCCAGTGTCTCAAGCTCCTTCGTTGTGAATTCCAATTTGGTGAAACAGCGTTTATAACAAATATACCAGCACTTTAACCGTTATTACCACTTGAAAGTCTACCCTACCTTTCACAGCGCTTTGGTTACAGACTCTCAGTATTTCAAAATTCAGTAGAGATGTTCGGGTTCGAAAACGTATTCCAGGAGTTCTAGAGTCACTCTGACACATCCCCCTGGTCCGTTGTTTTGAGCTCTGAGAGTTTTCTTTTTAACACGGGTGTCATACCGGCTTTTTAAAGGCACGTTAAAACACCGCTCGGAGAAGCCGAAAGCGGTTTGGCTCAGTGGATAGAGCGTCGGTCTGCGGACTGAAGGGTCCCGGGTTCGATTCCGGTCAAGGGCATGTCCATTGGTTGCGGGCACATCCCCGGCAGGGGGTGTTTGCAGGAGGAGGCAGCTGGTCGATATGTTTCCAGCTCTCTGTCCCTCTGCTTTCCTCTCCGTACAAAGTCAATAAGATATATTAAAAAACAAACAAACACAAAATACACTACTTGGGACCCTAGCCCAACTACCATTTTGATTTCATAGTGTTCTCCATACTTTCATACTATTCTATAGCTCTACGAAAATGAGTTTTGCAGTGTTTCACCAAAACCTTTTCCTGAAAACGCCAACTCCTTTGGACGGGAAAAATAAATGTAAACAGTGCCACACTCGGTTCTCAGCTGTTTGAACAACATTTCCCAGGGTCAAAATTGTGCTGTTCCGATATTCAGGCTATTGGAATATGTGTTCCTAGTGTGTGAAGCACATTTCTCAATATTTCCCTAGTCTGGAGTTGTAAATCCGCAGTGCTACACTCCAATTTGTCCAGTGATTGAAGCTCATTCGTTGTGAATAGCCAACGTTACTACACCGTGACCGTAACCCTGTCCCTAACCCTCTGACCCCAACCCTAAAACTATGCCTAACCTGAGCCTGAACCCTACCCAGCCCGAACCCTTATCGTAACCCTAACGCTAGGCAGAACTCCAAGTCTCTAACCCGAACACCACAACGAACCTAGGTGACATCGTCACTCCCAGCTGGTCCCCTGGCCAAAGCATGATCACCTGGGATCAATGGAACCTGCCCACTTGGCCCCTCCCCCCTTGGTGACATCATCACTTCCGCTTTCATGGCCTTAGCAGGCTTCTTTCAAAGACGCCAATTCATGGCCCTGAATTATAAATGTAACCCGTATCCAACTCGGTTCTATGTTCTTTGAGCACGATTCCCTTGTCAGGAAACAGTGCGTTACAGATATTAAGGCCCTTTATTCAGGTATTCCTAGCGTCTGAAGCACTTTCTTAGATATTAACCTGGGTTATCATTGTGAATTATCCCGAGTTGGGGTCTCTCTCTTCCAGTGTCTCAAGCTCCTTCGTTGTGAATTCCAATTTGGTGAAAGAGCGTTTATAACAAATATACCAGCACTTTAACCGTTATTACCACTTGAAAGTCTACCCTACCTTTCACAGCGCTTTGGTTACAGACTCTCAGTATTTCAAAATTCAGTAGAGATGTTCGGGTTCGAAAACGTATTCCAGGAGTTCTAGAGTCACTCTGACAAATCCCCCTGGTCCGTTGTTTTGAGCTCTGAGAGTTTTCTTTTTAACACGGGTGTCATACCGGCTTTTTAAAGGCACGTTAAAACACCGCTCGGAGAAGCCGAAAGCGGTTTGGCTCAGTGGATAGAGCTACGGTCTGCGGACTGAAGGGTCCCGGGTTCGATTCCGGTCAAGGGCACGTCCATTGGTTGCGGGCACATCCCCGGCAGGGGGTGTTTGCAGGAGGAGGCAGCTGGTCGATATGTTTCCAGCTCTCTGTCCCTCTGCTTTCCTCTCCGTACAAAGTCAATAAGATATATTACAAAACAAACAAACAAACACAAAATACACTACTTGGGACCCTAGCCCAACTACCATTTTGATTTCATAGTGTTCTCCATACTTTCATACTATTCTATAGCTCTACGAAAATGAGTTTTGCAGTGTTTCACCAAAACCTTTTCCTGAAAACGCCAACTCCTTTGGACGGGAAAAATAAATGTAAACAGTGCCACACTCGGTTCTCAGCTGTTTGAACAACATTTCCCAGGGACAAAATTGTGCTGTTCCGATATTCAGGCTATTGGAATATGTGTTCCTAGTGTGTGAAGCACATTTCTCAATATTTCCCTAGTCTGGAGTTGTAAATCCTCAGTGCTACACTCCAATTTGTCCAGTGATTGAAGCTCATTCGTTGTGAATAGCCAATGTTACTACACCGTGACCGTAACCCTGTCCCTAACCGTCTGACCCCAACGCTAAACCTATGCCTAACCTGAGCCTGAACCCTACCCAGCCCGAACCCTTATCGTAACCCTAACCCTAGCCAGAACCCCAAGTCTCTAACCCGAACACCACAACGAACCTCGGTGACATCGTCACTCCCAGCGGGTCCCCTGGCCAAAGCATGATCACCTGGGATCAATGGAACCTGCCCACGTGGCCCCTCCTCCCTTGGTGACATCATCACTTCCGCTTTCATGGCCTTAGCAGGCTTCTTTCAAAGACGCCAACTCATGGCCCTGAATTATAAATGTAACCCGTATCCAACTCGGTTCTATGTTCTTTGAGCACGATTCCGTTGTCAGGAAACAGTGCGTTACAGATATTAAGGCCCTTTATTCAGGTATTCCTAGCGTCTGAAGCACTTTCTTAGATATTAACCTGGGTTATCATTGTGAATTATCCCGAGTTGGGGTCTCTCTCTTCCAGTGTCTCAAGCTCCTTCGTTGTGAATTCCAATTTGGTGAAACAGCGTTTATAACAAATATACCAGCACTTTAACCATTATTACCACTTGAAAGTCTACCCTACCTTTCACAGCGCTTTGGTTACAGACTCTCAGTATTTCAAAATTCAGTAGAGATGTTCGGGTTCGAAAACGTATTCCAGGAGTTCTAGAGTCACTCTGACAAATCCCCCTGATCCGTTGTTTTGAGCTCTGAGAGTTTTCTTTTTAACACGGGTGTCATACCGGCTTTTTAAAGGCACGTTAAAACACCGCTCGGAGAAGCCGAAAGCGGTTTGGCTCAGTGGATAGAGCGTCGGTCTGCGGACTGAAGGGTCCCGGGTTCGATTCCGGTCAAGGGCAAGTCCATTGGTTGCGGGCACATCCCCGGCAGGGGGTGTTTGCAGGAGGAGGCAGCTGGTCGATATGTTTCCAGCTCTCTGTCCCTCTGCTTTCCTCTCCGTACAAAGTCAATAAGATATATTAAAAAACAAACAAACAAACACAAAATACACTACTTGGGACCCTAGCCCAACTATCATTTTGATTTCATAGTGTTCTCCATACTTTCATACTATTCTATAGCTCTACGAAAATGAGTTTTGCAGTGTTTCACCAAAACCTTTTCCTGAAAACGCCAACTCCTTTGGACCGGAAAAATAAATGTAAACAGTGCCACACTCGGTTCTCAGCTCTTTGAACAACATTTCCCAGGGACAAAATTGAGCTGTTCAGATATTCAGGCTATTGGAATATGTGTTCCTAGTGTGTGAAGCACATTTCTCAATATTTCCCTAGTCTGGAGTTGTAAATCCTCAGTGCTACACTCCAATTTGTCCAGTGATTGAAGCTCATTCGTTGTGAATAGCCAAAGTTACTACACCGTGACCGTAACCCTGTCCCTAACCCTCTGACCCCAACGCTAAACCTATGCCTAACCTGAGCCTGAACCCTACCCAGCCCGAACCCTTATCGTAACCCTAACCCTAGCCAGAACCCCAAGTCTCTAACCCGAACACCACAACGAACCTCGGTGACATCGTCACTCCCAGCGGGTCCCCTGGCCAAAGCATGATCACCTGGGATCAATGGAACCTGCCTTCGTGGCCCCTCCCCCCTTGGTGACATCATCACTTCTGCTTTCATGGCCTTAGCAGGCTTCTTTCAAAGACGCCAACTCATGGCCCTGAATTATAAATGTAACCCGTATCCAACTCGGTTCTATGTTCTTTGAGCACGATTCCCTGGTCAGGAAACAGTGCGTTTCAGATATTAAGGCCCTTTCTTCAGGTATTCCTAGCGTCTGAAGCACTTTCTTAGATATTAACCTGGGTTATCATTGTGAATTATCCCGAGTTGGGGTCTCTCTCTTCCAGTGTCTCAAGCTCCTTCGTTGTGAATTCCAATTTGGTGAAACAGCGTTTATAACAAATATACCAGCACTTTAACCGTTATTACCACTTGAAAGTCTACCCTACCTTTCACAGCGCTTTGGTTACAGACTCTCAGTATTTCAAAATTCAGTAGAGATGTTCGGGTTCGAAAACGTATTCCAGGAGTTCTAGAGTCACTCTGACAAATCCCCCTGGTCCGTTGTTTTGAGCTCTGAGAGTTTTCTTTTTAACACGGGTGTCATACCGGCTTTTTAAAGGCACGTTAAAACACCGCTCGGAGAAGCCGAAAGCGGTTTGGCTCAGTGGATAGAGCGTCGGTCTGCGGACTGAAGGGTCCCGGGTTCGATTCCGGTCAAGGGCACGTCCATTGGTTGCGGGCACATCCCCGGCAGGGGGTGTTTGCAGGAGGAGGCAGCTGGTCGATATGTTTCCAGCTCTCTGTCCCTCTGCTTTCCTCTCCGTACAAAGTCAATAAGATATATTACAAAACAAACAAACAAACACAAAATACACTACTTGGGACCCTAGACCAACTATCATTTTGATTTCATAGTGTTCTCCATATTTTCATACTATTCTATAGCTCTACGAAAATGAGTTTTGCAGTGTTTCACCAAAACCTTTTCCTGAAAACGCCAACTCCTTTGGACGGGAAAAATAAATGTAAACAGTGCCACACTCGGTTCTCAGCTGTTTGAACAACATTTCCCAGGGACAAAATTGTGCTGTTCCGATATTCAGGCTATTGGAATATGTGTTCCTAGTGTGTGAAGCACATTTCTCAATATTTCCCTAGTCTGGAGTTGTAAATCCGCAGTGCTACACTCCAATTTGTCCAGTGATTGAAGCTCATTCGTTGTGAATAGCCAACGTTACTACACCGTGACCGTAACCCTGTCCCTAACCCTCTGACCCCAACCCTAAACCTATGCCTAACCTGAGCCTGAACCCTACCCAGCCCGAACCCTTATCGTAACCCTAATGCTAGGCAGAACCCCAAGTCTCTAACCCGAACACCACAACGAACCTAGGTGACATCGTCACTCCCAGCTGGTCCCCTGGCCAAAGCATGATCACCTGGGATCAATGGAACCTGCCCACGTGGCCCCTCCCCCCTTGGTGACATCATCACTTCCGCTTTCATGGCCTTAGCAGGCTTCTTTCAAAGACGCCAACTCATGGCCCTGAATTATAAATGTAACCCGTATCCAACTCGGTTCTATGTTCTTTGAGCACGATTCCCTTGTCAGGAAACAGTGCGTTACAGATATTAAGGCCCTTTCTTCACGTATTCCTAGCGTCTGAAGCACTTTCTTAGATATTAACTTGGGTTATCATTGAGAATTATCCCGAGTTGGGGTCTCTCTCTTCCAGTGTCTCAAGCTCCTTCGTTGTGAATTCCAATTTGGTGAAACAGCGTTTATAACAAATATACCAGCACTTTAACCGTTATTACCACTTGAAAGTCTACCCTACCTTTCACAGCGCTTTGGTTACAGACTCTCAGTATTTCAAAATTCAGTAGAGATGTTCGGGTTCGAAAACGTATTCCAGGAGTTCTAGAGTCACTCTGACAAATCCCCCTGGTCCGTTGTTTTGAGCTCTGAGAGTTTTCTTTTTAACACGGGTGTCATACCGGCTTTTTAAAGGCAAGTTAAAACACCGCTCGGAGAAGCCGAAAGCGGTTTGGCTCAGTGGATAGAGCGTCGGTCTGCGGACTGAAGGGTCCCGGGTTCGATTCCGGTCAAGGGCACGTCCATTGGTTGCGGGCACATCCCCGGCAGGGGGTGTTTGCAGGAGGAGGCAGCTGGTCGATATGTTTCCAGCTCTCTGTCCCTCTGCTTTCCTCTCCGTACAAAGTCAATAAGATATATTACAAAACAAACAAACAAACACAAAATACACTACTTGGGACCCTAGACCAACTATCATTTTGATTTCATAGTGTTCTCCATATTTTCATACTATTCTATAGCTCTACGAAAATGAGTTTTGCAGTGTTTCACCAAAACCTTTTCCTGAAAACGCCAACTCCTTTGGACGGGAAAAATAAATGTAAACAGTGCAACACTCGGTTCTCAGCTGTTTGAACAACATTTCCCAGGGACAAAATTGTGCTGTTCCGATATTCAGGCTATTGGAATATGTGTTCCTAGTGTGTGAAGCACATTTCTCAATATTTCCCTAGTCTGGAGTTGTAAATCCGCAGTGCTACACTCCAATTTGTCCAGTGATTGAAGCTCATTCGTTGTGAATAGCCAACGTTACTACACCGTGACCGTAACCCTGTCCCTAACCCTCTGACCCCAACCCTAAACCTATGCCTAACCTGAGCCTGAACCCTACCCAGCCCGAACCCTTATCGTAACCCTAATGCTAGGCAGAACCCCAAGTCTCTAACCCGAACACCACAACGAACCTAGGTGACATCGTCACTCCCAGCTGGTCCCCTGGCCAAAGCATGATCACCTGGTATCAATGGAACCTGCCCACGTGGCCCCTCCCCCCTTGGTGACATCATCACTTCCGCTTTCATGGCCTTAGCAGGCTTCTTTCAAAGACGCCAACTCATGGCCCTGAATTATAAATGTAACCCGTATCCAACTCGGTTCTATGTTCTTTGAGCACGATTCCCTTGTCAGGAAACAGTGCGTTACAGATATTAAGGCCCTTTCTTCACGTATTCCTAGCGTCTGAAGCACTTTCTTAGATATTAACTTGGGTTATCATTGAGAATTATCCCGAGTTGGGGTCTCTCTCTTCCAGTGTCTCAAGCTCCTTCGTTGTGAATTCCAATTTGGTGAAACAGCGTTTATAACAAATATACCAGCACTTTAACCGTTATTACCACTTGAAAGTCTACCCTACCTTTCACAGCGCTTTGGTTACAGACTCTCAGTATTTCAAAATTCAGTAGAGATGTTCGGGTTCGAAAACGTATTCCAGGAGTTCTAGAGTCACTCTGACAAATCCCCCTGGTCCGTTGTTTTGAGCTCTGAGAGTTTTCTTTTTAACACGGGTGTCATACCGGCTTTTTAAAGGCACGTTAAAACACCGCTCGGAGAAGCCGAAAGCGGTTTGGCTCAGTGGATAGAGCGTCGGTCTGCGGACTGAAGGGTCCCGGGTTCGATTCCGGTCAAGGGCACGTCCATTGGTTGCGGGCACATCCCCGGCAGGGGGTGTTTGCAGGAGGAGGCAGCTGGTCGATATGTTTCCAGCTCTCTGTCCCTCTGCTTTCCTCTCCGTACAAAGTCAATAAGATATATTACAAAACAAACAAACAAACACAAAATACACTACTTGGGACCCTAGCCCAACTATCATTTTGATTTCATAGTGTTCTCCATACTTTCATACTATTCTATAGCTCTACGAAAATGAGTTTTGCAGTGTTTCACCAAAACCTTTTCCTGAAAACGCCAACTCCTTTGGACCGGAAAAATAAATGTAAACAGTGCCACACTCGGTTCTCAGCTCTTTGAACAACATTTCCCAGGGACAAAATTGAGCTGTTCCGATATTCAGGCTATTGGAATATGTGTTCCTAGTGTGTGAAGCACATTTCTCAATATTTCCCTAGTCTGGAGTTGTAAATCCTCAGTGCTACACTCCAATTTGTCCAGTGATTGAAGCTCATTCGTTGTGAATAGCCAAAGTTACTACACCGTGACCGTAACCCTGTCCCTAACCCTCTGACCCCAACGCTAAACCTATGCCTAACCTGAGCCTGAACCCTACCCAGCCCGAACCCTTATCGTAACCCTAACCCTAGCCAGAACCCCAAGTCTCTAACCCGAACACCACAACGAACCTCGGTGACATCGTCACTCCCAGCGGGTCCCCTGGCCAAAGCATGATCACCTGGGATCAATGGAACCTGCCCACGTGGCCCGTCCCCCCTTGGTGACATCATCACTTCCGCTTTCATGGCCTTAGCAGGCTTCTTTCAAAGACGCCAACTCATGGCCCTGAATTATAAATGTAACCAGTATCCACCTCGGTTCTATGTTCTTTGACCACGATTTCCTTGTCAGGAAACAGTGCGTTACAGATATTAAGGCCCTTTCTTCCCGTATTCCTAGCGTCTGAAGCACTTTCTTAGATATTAACCTGGGTTATCATTGTGAATTATCCCGAGTTGGGGTCTCTCTCTTCCAGTGTCTCAAGCTCCTTCGTTGTGAATTCCAATTTGGTGAAACAGCGTTTATAACAAATATACCAGCACTTTAACCGTTATTACCACTTGAAAGTCTACCCTACCTTTCACAGCGCTTTGGTTACAGACTCTCAGTATTTCAAAATTCAGTAGAGATGTTCGGGTTCGAAAACGTATTCCAGGAGTTCTAGAGTCACTCTGACACATCCCCCTGGTCCGTTGTTTTGAGCTCTGAGAGTTTTCTTTTTAGCACGGGTGTCATACCGGCTTTTTAAAGGCACGTTAAAACACCGCTCGGAGAAGCCGAAAGCGGTTTGGCTCAGTGGATAGAGCGTCGGTCTGCGGACTGAAGGGTCCCGGGTTCGATTCCGGTCAAGGGCACGTCCATTGGTTGCGGGCACATCCCCGGCAGGGGGTGTTTGCAGGAGGAGGCAGCTGGTCGATATGTTTCCAGCTCTCTGTCCCTCTGCTTTCCTCTCCGTACAAAGTCAATAAGATATATTAAAAAACAAACAAACAAACACAAAATACACTACTTGGGACCCTAGCCCAACTACCATTTTGATTTCATAGTGTTCTCCATACTTTCATACTATTCTATACCTCTACGAAAATGAGTTTTGCAGTGTTTCACCAAAACCTTTTCCTGAAAACGCCAACTCCTTTGGACGGGAAAAATAAATGTAAACAGTGCCACACTCGGTTCTCAGCTGTTTGAACAACATTTCCCAGGGACAAAATTGTGCTGTTCAGATATTCAGGCTATTGGAATATGTGTTCCTAGTGTGTGAAGCACATTTCTCAATATTTCCCTAGTCTGGAGTTGTAAATCCGCAGTGCTACACTCCAATTTGTCCAGTGATTGAAGGTCATTCGTTGTGAATAGCCAACGTTACTACACCGTGACCATAACCCTGTCCCTAACCCTCTGACACCAACGCTAAACCTATGCCTAACCTGAGCCTGAACCCTACCCAGCCCGAACCCTTATCGTAACCCTAACCCTAGCCAGAACCCCAAGTCTCTAACCCGAACACCACAACGAACCTCGGTGACATCGTCACACCCAGCGGGTCCCTGGCCAAAGCATGATCACCTGGGATCAATGGAACCTGCCCACGTGGCCCCTCCCCCCTTGGTGACATCATCACTTCCGCTTTCATGGCCTTAGCAGGCTTCTTTCAAAGACGCCAACTCATGGCCCTGAATTATAAATGTAACCAGTATCCAACTCGGTTCTATGTTCTTTGAGCACGATTTCCTTGTCAGGAAACAGTGCGTTACAGATATTAAGGCCCTTTCTTCCCGTATTCCTAGTGTCTGAAGCACTTTCTTAGATATTAACCTGGGTTATCATTGTGAATTATCCCGAGTTGGGGTCTCTCTCTTCCAGTGTCTCAAGCTCCTTCGTTGTGAATTCCAATTTGGTGAAACAGCGTTTATAACAAATATACCAGCACTTTAACCGTTATTACCACTTGAAAGTCTACCCTACCTTTCACAGCGCTTTGGTTACAGACTCTCAGTATTTCAAAATTCAGTAGAGATGTTCGGGTTCGAAAACGTATTCCAGGAGTTCTAGAGTCACTCTGACACATCCCCCTGGTCCGTTGTTTTGAGCTCTGAGAGTTTTCTTTTTAACACGGGTGTCATACCGGCTTTTTAAAGGCACGTTAAAACACCGCTCGGAGAAGCCGAAAGCGGTTTGGCTCAGTGGATAGAGCGTCGGTCTGCGGACTGAAGGGTCCCGGGTTCGATTCCGGTCAAGGGCACGTCCATTGGTTGCGGGCACATCCCCGGCAGGGGGTGTTTGCAGGAGGAGGCAGCTGGTCGATATGTTTCCAGCTCTCTGGCCCTCTGCTTTCCTCTCCGTACAAAGTCAATAAGATATATTAAAAAACAAACAAACACAAAATACACTACTTGGGACCCTAGCCCAACTACCATTTTGATTTCATAGTGTTCTCCATACTTTCATACTATTCTATACCTCTACGAAAATGAGTTTTGCAGTGTTTCACCAAAACCTTTTCCTGAAAATGCCAACTCCTTTGGACGGGAAAAATAAATGTAAACAGTGCCACACTCGGTTCTCAGCTGTTTGAACAACATTTCCCAGGGACAAAATTGTGCTGTTCAGATATTCAGGCTATTGGAATATGTGTTCCTAGGGTGTGAAGCACATTTCTCAATATTTCCCTAGTCTGGAGTTGTAAATCCGCAGTGCTACACTCCAATTTGTCCAGTGATTGAAGGTCATTCGTTGTGAATAGCCAACGTTACTACACCGTGACCGTAACCCTGTCCCTAACCGTCTGACCCCAACGCTAAACCTATGCCTAACCTGAGCCTGAACCCTACCCAGCCCGAACCCTTATCGTAACCCTAACCCTAGCCAGAACCCCAAGTCTCTAACCCGAACACCACAACGAACCTCGGTGAAATCGTCACACCCAGCGGGTCCCTGGCCAAAGCATGATCACCTGGGATCAATGGAACCTGCCCACGTGGCCCCTCCCCCCTTGGTGACATCATCACTTCCGCTTTCATGGCCTTAGCAGGCTTCTTTCAAAGACGCCAACTCATGGCCCTGAATTATAAATGTAACCAGTATCCAACTCGGTTCTATGTTCTTTGAGCACGATTTCCTTGTCAGGAAACAGTGCGTTACAGATATTAAGGCCCTTTCTTCCCGTATTCCTAGCGTCTGAAGCACTTTCTTAGATATTAACCTGGGTTATCATTGTGAATTTTCCCGAGTTGGGGTCTCTCTCTTCCAGTGTCTCAAGCTCCTTCGTTGTGAATTCCAATTTGGTGAAACAGCGTTTATAACAAATATACCAGCACTTTAACCGTTATTACCACTTGAAAGTCTACCCTACCTTTCACAGCGCTTTGGTTACAGACTCTCAGTATTTCAAAATTCAGTAGAGATGTTCGGGTTCGAAAACGTATTCCAGGAGTTCTAGAGTCACTCTGACACATCCCCCTGGTCCGTTGTTTTGAGCTCTGAGAGTTTTCTTTTTAACACGGGTGTCATACCGGCTTAAAGGCACGTTAAAACACCGCTCGGAGAAGCCGAAAGCGGTTTGGCTCAGTGGATAGAGCGTCGGTCTGCGGACTGAAGGGTCCCGGGTTCGATTCCGGTCAAGGGCACGTCCATTGGTTGCGGGCACATCCCCGGCAGGGGGTGTTTGCAGGAGGAGGCAGCTGGTCGATATGTTTCCAGCTCTCTGTCCCTCTGCTTTCCTCTCCGTACAAAGTCAATAAGATATATTAAAAAACAAACAAACACAAAATACACTACTTGGGACCCTAGCCCAACTACCATTTTGATTTCATAGTGTTCTCCATACTTTCATACTATTCTATACCTCTACGAAAATGAGTTTTGCAGTGTTTCACCAAAACCTTTTCCTGAAAACGCCAACTCCTTTGGACGGGAAAAATAAATGTAAACAGTGCCACACTCGGTTCTCAGCTGTTTGAACAACATTTCCCAGGGACAAAATTGTGCTGTTCAGATATTCAGGCTATTGGAATATGTGTTCCTAGTGTGTGAAGCACATTTCTCAATATTTCCCTAGTCTGGAGTTGTAAATCCTCAGTGCTACACTCCAATTTGTCCAGTGATTGAAGCTCATTCGTTGTGAATAGCCAACGTTACTACACCGTGACCGTAACCCTGTCCCTAACCCTCTGACCCCAACGCTAAACCTATGCCTAACCTGAGCCTGAACCCTACCCAGCCCGAACCCTTATCGTAACCCTAACCCTAGCCAGAACCCCAAGTCTCTAACCCGAACACCACAACGAACCTCGGTGACATCGTCACTCCCAGCGGGTCCCCTGGCCAAAGCATGATCACCTGGGATCAATGGAACCTGCCCACGTGGCCCCTCCCCCCTTGGTGACATCATCACTTCCGCTTTCATGGCCTTAGCAGGCTTCTTTCAAAGACGCCAACTCATGGCCCTGAATTATAAATGTAACCAGTATCCAACTCGGTTCTATGTTCTTTGAGCACGATTTCCTTGTCAGGAAACAGTGCGTTACAGATATTAAGGCCCTTTCTTCCCGTATTCCTAGCGTCTGAAGCACTTTCTTAGATATTAACCTGGGTTATCATTGTGAATTATCCCGAGTTGGGGTCTCTCTCTTCCAGTGTCTCAAGCTCCTTCGTTGTGAATTCCAATTTGGTGAAACAGCGTTTATAACAAATATACCAGCACTTTAACCGTTATTACCACTTGAAAGTCTACCCTACCTTTCACAGCGCTTTGGTTACAGACTCTCAGTATTTCAAAATTCAGTAGAGATGTTCGGGTTCGAAAACGTATTCCAGGAGTTCTAGAGTCACTCTGACAAATCCCCCTGGTCCGTTGTTTTGAGCTCTGAGAGTTTTCTTTTTAACACGGGTGTCATACCGGCTTTTTAAAGGCACGTTAAAACACCGCTCGGAGAAGCCGAAAGCGGTTTGGCTCAGTGGATAGAGCGTTGGTCTGCGGACTGAAGGGTCCCGGGTTCGATTCCGGTCAAGGGCACGTCCATTGGTTGCGGGCACATCCCCGGCAGGGGGTGTTTGCAGGAGGAGGCAGCTGGTCGATATGTTTCCAGCTCTCTGTCCCTCTGCTTTCCTCTCCGTACAAAGTCAATAAGATATATTAAAAAACAAACAAACACAAAATACACTACTTGGGACCCTAGCCCAACTACCATTTTGATTTCATAGTGTTCTCCATACTTTCATACTATTCTATACCTCTACGAAAATGAGTTTTGCAGTGTTTCACCAAAACCTTTTCCTGAAAACGCCAACTCCTTTGGACGGGAAAAATAAATGTAAACAGTGCCACACTCGGTTCTCAGCTGTTTGAACAACATTTCCCAGGGACAAAATTGTGCTGTTCAGATATTCAGGCTATTGGAATATGTGTTCCTAGTGTGTGAAGCACATTTCTCAATATTTCCCTAGTCTGGAGTTGTAAATCCGCAGTGCTACACTCCAATTTGTCCAGTGATTGAAGGTCATTCGTTGTGAATAGCCAACGTTACTACACCGTGACCGTAACCCTGTCCCTAACCCTCTGACACCAACGCTAAACCTATGCCTAACCTGAGCCTGAACCCTACCCAGCCCGAACCCTTATCGTAACCCTAACCCTAGCCAGAACCCCAAGTCTCTAACCCGAACACCACAACGAACCTCGGTGACATCGTCACACCCAGCGGGTCCCTGGCCAAAGCATGATCACCTGGGATCAATGGAACCTGCCCACGTGGCCCCTCCCCCCTTGGTGACATCATCACTTCCGCTTTCATGGCCTTAGCAGGCTTCTTTCAAAGACGCCAACTCATGGCCCTGAATTATAAATGTAACCAGTATCCACCTCGGTTCTATGTTCTTTGAGCACGATTTCCTTGTCAGGAAACAGTGCGTTACAGATATTAAGGCCCTTTCTTCCCGTATTCCTAGCGTCTGAAGCACTTTCTTAGATATTAACCTGGGTTATCATTGTGAATTATCCCGAGTTGGGGTCTCTCTCTTCCAGTGTCTCAAGCTCCTTCGTTGTGAATTCCAATTTGGTGAAACAGCGTTTATAACAAATATACCAGCACTTTAACCGTTATTACCACTTGAAAGTCTACCCTACCTTTCACAGCGCTTTGGTTACAGACTCTCAGTATTTCAAAATTCAGTAGAGATGTTCGGGTTCGAAAACGTATTCCAGGAGTTCTAGAGTCACTCTGACACATCCCCCTGGTCCGTTGTTTTGAGCTCTGAGAGTTTTCTTTTTAACACGGGTGTCATACCGGCTTTTTAAAGGCACGTTAAAACACCGCTCGGAGAAGCCGAAAGCGGTTTGGCTCAGTGGATAGAGCGTCGGTCTGCGGACTGAAGGGTCCCGGGTTCGATTCCGGTCAAGGGCATGTCCATTGGTTGCGGGCACATCCCCGGCAGGGGGTGTTTGCAGGAGGAGGCAGCTGGTCGATATGTTTCCAGCTCTCTGTCCCTCTGCTTTCCTCTCCGTACAAAGTCAATAAGATATATTAAAAAACAAACAAACACAAAATACACTACTTGGGACCCTAGCCCAACTACCATTTTGATTTCATAGTGTTCTCCATACTTTCATACTATTCTATAGCTCTACGAAAATGAGTTTTGCAGTGTTTCACCAAAACCTTTTCCTGAAAACGCCAACTCCTTTGGACGGGAAAAATAAATGTAAACAGTGCCACACTCGGTTCTCAGCTGTTTGAACAACATTTCCCAGGGACAAAATTGTGCTGTTCCGATATTCAGGCTATTGGAATATGTGTTCCTAGTGTGTGAAGCACATTTCTTAATATTTCCCTAGTCTGGAGTTGTAAATCCGCAGTGCTACACTCCAATTTGTCCAGTGATTGAAGCTCATTCGTTGTGAATAGCCAACGTTACTACACCGTGACCGTAACCCTGTCCCTAACCCTCTGACCCCAACCCTAAAACTATGCCTAACCTGAGCCTGAACCCTACCCAGCCCGAACCCTTATCGTAACCCTAACGCTAGGCAGAACTCCAAGTCTCTAACCCGAACACCACAACGAACCTAGGTGACATCGTCACTCCCAGCTGGTCCCCTGGCCAAAGCATGATCACCTGGGATCAATGGAACCTGCCCACTTGGCCCCTCCCCCCTTGGTGACATCATCACTTCCGCTTTCAAGGCCTTAGCAGGCTTCTTTCAAAGACGCCAACTCATGGCCCTGAATTATAAATGTAACCAGTATCCAACTCGGTTCTATGTTCTTTGAGCACGATTTCCTTGTCAGGAAACAGTGCGTTACAGATATTAAGGCCCTTTCTTCCCGTATTCCTAGCGTCTGAAGCACTTTCTTAGATATTAACCTGGGTTATCATTGTGAATTATCCCGAGTTGGGGTCTCTCTCTTCCAGTGTCTCAAGCTCCTTTGTTGTGAATTCCAATTTGGTGAAACAGCGTTTATAACAAATATACCAGCACTTTAACCGTTATTACCACTTGAAAGTCTACCCTACCTTTCACAGCGCTTTGGTTACAGACTCTCAGTATTTCAAAATTCAGTAGAGATGTTCGGGTTCGAAAACGTATTCCAGGAGTTCTAGAGTCACTCTGACACATCCCCCTGGTCCGTTGTTTTGAGCTCTGAGAGTTTTCTTTTTAACGCGGGTGTCATACCGGCTTTTTAAAGGCACGTTAAAACACCGCTCGGAGAAGCCGAAAGCGGTTTGGCTCAGTGGATAGAGCGTCGGTCTGCGGACTGAAGGGTCCCGGGTTCGATTCCGGTCAAGGGCACGTCCATTGGTTGCGGGCACATCCCCGGCAGGGGGTGTTTGCAGGAGGAGGCAGCTGGTCGATATATTTCCAGCTCTCTGTCCCTCTGCTTTCCTCTCCGTACAAAGTCAATAAGATATACTAAAAAACAAACAAACAAACACAAAATACACTACTTGGGACCCTAGCCCAACTACCATTTTGATTTCATAGTGTTCTCCATACTTTCATACTATTCTATAGCTCTACGAAAATGAGTTTTGCAGTGTTTCACCAAAACCTTTTCCTGAAAACGCCAACTCCTTTGGACGGGAAAAATAAATGTAAACAGTGCCACACTCGGTTCTCAGCTGTTTGAACAACATTTCCCAGGGACAAAATTGTGCTGTTCCGATATTCAGGCTATTGGAATATGTGTTCCTAGTGTGTGAAGCACATTTCTCAATATTTCCCAAGTCTGGAGTTGTAAATCCGCAGTGCTACACTCCAATTTGTCCAGTGATTGAAGCTAATTCGTTGTGAATAGCCAACGTTACTACACCGTGACCGTAACCCTGTCCCTAACCCTCTGACCCCAACGCTAAACCTATGCCTAACCTGAGCCTGAACCCTACCCAGCCCGAACCCTTATCGTAACCCTAACCCTAGCCAGAACCCCAAGTCTCTAACCCGAACACCACAACGAACCTCGGTGACATCGTCACTCCCAGCGGGTCCCCTGGCCAAAGCATGATCACCTGGGATCAATGGAACCTGCCCACGTGGCCCCTCCCCCCTTGGTGACATCATCACTTCCGCTTTCATGGCCTTAGCAGGCTTCTTTCAAAGACGCCAACTCATGGCCCTGAATTATAAATGTAACCAGTATCCACCTCGGTTCTATGTTCTTTGAGCACGATTTCCTTGTCAGGAAACAGTGCGTTACAGATATTAAGGCCCTTTCTTCCCGTATTCCTAGCGTCTGAAGCACTTTCTTAGATATTAACCTGGGTTATCATTGTGAATTATCCCGAGTTGGGGTCTCTCTCTTCCAGTGTCTCAAGCTCCTTCGTTGTGAATTCCAATTTGGTGAAACAGCGTTTATAACAAATATACCAGCACTTTAACCGTTATTACCACTTGAAAGTCTACCCTACCTTTCACAGCGCTTTGGTTACAGACTCTCAGTATTTCAAAATTCAGTAGAGATGTTCGGGTTCGAAAACGTATTCCAGGAGTTCTAGAGTCACTCTGACACATCCCCCTGGTCCGTTGTTTTGAGCTCTGAGAGTTTTCTTTTTAACGCGGGTGTCATACCGGCTTTTTAAAGGCACGTTAAAACACCGCTCGGAGAAGCCGAAAGCGGTTTGGCTCAGTGGATAGAGCGTCGGTCTGCGGACTGAAGGGTCCCGGGTTCGATTCCGGTCAAGGGCACGTCCATTGGTTGCGGGCACATCCCCGGCAGGGGGTGTTTGCAGGAGGAGGCAGCTGGTCGATATGTTTCCAGCTCTCTGTCCCTCTGCTTTCCTCTCCGTACAAAGTCAATAAGATATACTAAAAAACAAACAAACAAACACAAAATACACTACTTGGGACCCTAGCCCAACTACCATTTTGATTTCATAGTGTTCTCCATACTTTCATACTATTCTATAGCTCTACGAAAATGAGTTTTGCAGTGTTTCACCAAAACCTTTTCCTGAAAACGCCAACTCCTTTGGACGGGAAAAATAAATGTAAACAGTGCCACACTCGGTTCTCAGCTGTTTGAACAACATTTCCCAGGGACAAAATTGTGCTGTTCCGATATTCAGGCTATTGGAATATGTGTTCCTAGTGTGTGAAGCACATTTCTCAATATTTCCCAAGTCTGGAGTTGTAAATCCGCAGTGCTACACTCCAATTTGTCCAGTGATTGAAGCTCATTCGTTGTGAATAGCCAACGTTACTACACCGTGACCGTAACCCTGTCCCTAACCCTCTGACCCCAACCCTAAACCTATGCCTAACCTGAGCCTGAACCCTACCCAGCCCGAACCCTTATCATAACCCTAACCCTAGCCAGAACCCCAAGTCTCTAACCCGAACACCACAACGAACCTCGGTGACATCGTCACTCCCAGCGGGTCCCCTGGCCAAAGCATGATCACCTGGGATCAATGGAACCTGCCCACGTGGCCCCTCCCCCCTTGGTGACATCATCACTTCCGCTTTCATGGCCTTAGCAGGCTTCTTTCAAAGACGCCAACTCATGGCCCTGAATTATAAATGTAACCAGTATCCAACTCGGTTCTATGTTCTTTGAGCACGATTTCCTTGTCAGGAAACAGTGCGTTAAAGATATTAAGGCCCTTTCTTCCCGTATTCCTAGCGTCTGAAGCACTTTCTTAGATATTAACCTGGGTTATCATTGTGAATTATCCCGAGTTGGGGTCTCTCTCTTCCAGTGTCTCAAGCTCCTTCGTTGTGAATTCCAATTTGGTGAAACAGCGTTTATAACAAATATACCAGCACTTTAACCGTTATTACCACTTGAAAGTCTACCCTACCTTTCACAGCGCTTTGGTTACAGACTCTCAGTATTTCAAAATTCAGTAGAGATGTTCGGGTTCGAAAACGTATTCCAGGAGTTCTAGAGTCACTCTGACACATCCCCCTGGTCCGTTGTTTTGAGCTCTGAGAGTTTTCTTTTTAACGCGGGTGTCATACCGGCTTTTTAAAGGCACGTTAAAACACCGCTCGGAGAAGCAGACACCGGTTTGGCTCAGTGGATAGAGCGTCGGTCTGCGGACTGAAGGGTCCCGGGTTCGATTCCGGTCAAGGGCACGTCCATTGGTTGCGGGCACATCCCCGGCAGGGGGTGTTTGCAGGAGGAGGCAGCTGGTCGATATGTTTCCAGCTCTCTGTCCCTCTGCTTTCCTCTCCGTACAAAGTCAATAAGATATACTAAAAAACAAACAAACAAACACAAAATACACTACTTGGGACCCTAGCCCAACTACCATTTTGATTTCATAGTGTTCTCCATACTTTCATACTATTCTATAGCTCTACGAAAATGAGTTTTGCAGTGTTTCACCAAAACCTTTTCCTGAAAACGCCAACTCCTTTGGACGGGAAAAATAAATGTAAACAGTGCCACACTCGGTTCTCAGCTGTTTGAACAACATTTCCCAGGGACAAAATTGTGCTGTTCCGATATTCAGGCTATTGGAATATGTGTTCCTAGTGTGTGAAGCACATTTCTCAATATTTCCCAAGTCTGGAGTTGTAAATCCGCAGTGCTACACTCCAATTTGTCCAGTGATTGAAGCTCATTCGTTGTGAATAGCCAACGTTACTACACCGTGACCGTAACCCTGTCCCTAACCCTCTGACCCCAACGCTAAACCTATGCCTAACCTGAGCCTGAACCCTACCCAGCCCGAACCCTTATCGTAACCCTAACCCTAGCCAGAACCCCAAGTCTCTAACCCGAACACCACAACGAACCTCGGTGACATCGTCACTCCCAGCGGGTCCCCTGGCCAAAGCATGATCACCTGGGATCAATGGAACCTGCCCACGTGGCCCCTCCCCCCTTGGTGACATCATCACTTCCGCTTTCATGGCCTTAGCAGGCTTCTTTCAAAGACGCCAACTCATGGCCCTGAATTATAAATGTAACCAGTATCCACCTCGGTTCTATGTTCTTTGAGCACGATTTCCTTGTCAGGAAACAGTGCGTTACAGATATTAAGGCCCTTTCTTCCCGTATTCCTAGCGTCTGAAGCACTTTCTTAGATATTAACCTGGGTTATCATTGTGAATTATCCCGAGTTGGGGTCTCTCTCTTCCAGTGTCTCAAGCTCCTTCGTTGTGAATTCCAATTTGGTGAAACAGCGTTTATAACAAATATACCAGCACTTTAACCGTTATTACCACTTGAAAGTCTACCCTACCTTTCACAGCGCTTTGGTTACAGACTCTCAGTATTTCAAAATTCAGTAGAGATGTTCGGGTTCGAAAACGTATTCCAGGAGTTCTAGAGTCACTCTGACACATCCCCCTGGTCCGTTGTTTTGAGCTCTGAGAGTTTTCTTTTTAACGCGGGTGTCATACCGGCTTTTTAAAGGCACGTTAAAACACCGCTCGGAGAAGCCGAAAGCGGTTTGGCTCAGTGGATAGAGCGTCGGTCTGCGGACTGAAGGGTCCCGGGTTCGATTCCGGTCAAGGGCACGTCCATTGGTTGCGGGCACATCCCCGGCAGGGGGTGTTTGCAGGAGGAGGCAGCTGGTCGATATGTTTCCAGCTCTCTGTCCCTCTGCTTTCCTCTCCGTACAAAGTCAATAAGATATACTAAAAAACAAACAAACAAACACAAAATACACTACTTGGGACCCTAGCCCAACTACCATTTTGATTTCATAGTGTTCTCCATACTTTCATACTATTCTATAGCTCTACGAAAATGAGTTTTGCAGTGTTTCACCAAAACCTTTTCCTGAAAACGCCAACTCCTTTGGACGGGAAAAATAAATGTAAACAGTGCCACACTCGGTTCTCAGCTGTTTGAACAACATTTCCCAGGGACAAAATTGTGCTGTTCCGATATTCAGGCTATTGGAATATGTGTTCCTAGTGTGTGAAGCACATTTCTCAATATTTCCCAAGTCTGGAGTTGTAAATCCGCAGTGCTACACTCCAATTTGTCCAGTGATTGAAGCTCATTCGTTGTGAATAGCCAACGTTACTACACCGTGACCGTAACCCTGTCCCTAACCCTCTGACCCCAACCCTAAACCTATGCCTAACCTGAGCCTGAACCCTACCCAGCCCGAACCCTTATCGTAACCCTAACCCTAGCCAGAACCCCAAGTCTCTAACCCGAACACCACAACGAACCTCGGTGACATCGTCACTCCCAGCGGGTCCCCTGGCCAAAGCATGATCACCTGGGATCAATGGAACCTGCCCACGTGGCCCCTCCCCCCTTGGTGACATCATCACTTCCGCTTTCATGGCCTTAGCAGGCTTCTTTCAAAGACGCCAACTCATGGCCCTGAATTATAAATGTAACCAGTATCCAACTCGGTTCTATGTTCTTTGAGCACGATTTCCTTGTCAGGAAACAGTGCGTTACAGATATTAAGGCCCTTTCTTCCCGTATTCCTAGCGTCTGAAGCACTTTCTTAGATATTAACCTGGGTTATCATTGTGAATTATCCCGAGTTGGGGTCTCTCTCTTCCAGTGTCTCAAGCTCCTTCGTTGTGAATTCCAATTTGGTGAAACAGCGTTTATAACAAATATACCAGCACTTTAACCGTTATTACCACTTGAAAGTCTACCCTACCTTTCACAGCGCTTTGGTTACAGACTCTCAGTATTTCAAAATTCAGTAGAGATGTTCGGGTTCGAAAACGTATTCCAGGAGTTCTAGAGTCACTCTGACACATCCCCCTGGTCCGTTGTTTTGAGCTCTGAGAGTTTTCTTTTTAACGCGGGTGTCATACCGGCTTTTTAAAGGCACGTTAAAACACCGCTCGGAGAAGCAGAAACCGGTTTGGCTCAGTGGATAGAGCGTCGGTCTGCGGACTGAAGGGTCCCGGGTTCGATTCCGGTCAAGGGCACGTCCATTGGTTGCGGGCACATCCCCGGCAGGGGGTGTTTGCAGGAGGAGGCAGCTGGTCGATATGTTTCCAGCTCTCTGTCCCTCTGCTTTCCTCTCCGTACAAAGTCAATAAGATATATTAAAAAACAAACAAACAAACACAAAATACACTACTTGGGACCCTAGCCCAACTACCATTTTGATTTCATAGTGTTCTCCATACTTTCATACTATTCTATACCTCTACGAAAATGAGTTTTGCAGTGTTTCACCAAAACCTTTTCCTGAAAACGCCAACTCCTTTGGACGGGAAAAATAAATGTAAACAGTGCCACACTCGGTTCTCAGCTGTTTGAACAACATTTCCCAGGGACAAAATTGTGCTGTTCCGATATTCAGGCTATTGGAATATGTGTTCCTAGTGTGTGAAGCACATTTCTCAATATTTCCCTAGTCTGGAGTTGTAAATCCGCAGTGCTACACTCCAATTTGTCCAGTGATTGAAGCTCATTCGTTGTGAATAGCCAACGTTACTACACCGTGACCGTAACCCTGTCCCTAACCCTCTGACACCAACGCTAAACCTATGCCTAACCTGAGCCTGAACCCTACCCAGCCCGAACCCTTATCGTAACCCTAACCCTAGCCAGAACCCCAAGTCTCTAACCCGAACACCACAACGAACCTCGGTGACATCGTCACTCCCAGCGGGTCCCCTGGCCAAAGCATGATCACCTGGGATCAATGGAACCTGCCCACGTGGCCCCTCCCCCCTTGGTGACATCATCACTTCCGCTTTCATGGCCTTAGCAGGCTTCTTTCAAAGACGCCAACTCATGGCCCTGAATTATAAATGTAACCAGTATCCAACTCGGTTCTATGTTCTTTGAGCACGATTGCCTTGTCCGGAAACAGTGCGTTACAGATATTAAGGCCCTTTCTTCCCGTATTCCTAGCGTCTGAAGCACTTTCTTAGATATTAACCTGGGTTATCATTGTGAATTATCCCGAGTTGGGGTCTCTCTCTTCCAGTGTCTCAAGCTCCTTCGTTGTGAATTCCAATTTGGTGAAACAGCGTTTATAACAAATATACCAGCACTTTAACCGTTATTACCACTTGAAAGTCTACCCTACCTTTCACAGCGCTTTGGTTACAGACTCTCAGTATTTCAAAATTCAGGAGAGATGTTCGGGTTCGAAAACGTATTCCAGGAGTTCTAGAGTCACTCTGACAAATCCCCCTGGTCCGTTGTTTTGAGCTCTGAGAGTTTTCTTTTTAACGCGGGTGTCATACCGGCTTTTTAAAGGCACGTTAAAACACCGCTCGGAGAAGCCGAAAGCGGTTTGGCTCAGTGGATAGAGCGTCGGTCTGCGGACTGAAGGGTCCCGGGTTCGATTCCGGTCAAGGGCACGTCCATTGGTTGCGGGCACATCCCCGGCAGGGGGTGTTTGCAGGAGGAGGCAGCTGGTCGATATGTTTCCAGCTCTCTGTCCCTCTGCTTTCCTCTCCGTACAAAGTCAATAAGATATATTAAAAAACAAACAAACAAACACAAAATACACTACTTGGGACCCTAGCCCAACTACCATTTTGATTTCATAGTGTTCTCCATACTTTCATACTATTCTATACCTCTACGAAAATGAGTTTTGCAGTGTTTCACCAAAACCTTTTCCTGAAAACGCCAACTCCTTTGGACGGGAAAAATAAATGTAAACAGTGCCACACTCGGTTCTCAGCTGTTTGAACAACATTTCCCAGGGACAAAATTGTGCTGTTCAGATATTCAGGCTATTGGAATATGTGTTCCTAGGGTGTGAAGCACATTTCTCAATATTTCCCTAGTCTGGAGTTGTAAATCCGCAGTGCTACACTCCAATTTGTCCAGTGATTGAAGGTCATTCGTTGTGAATAGCCAACGTTACTACACCGTGACCGTAACCCTGTCCCTAACCCTCTGACACCAACGCTAAACCTATGCCTAACCTGAGCCTGAACCCTACCCAGCCCGAACCCTTATCGTAACCCTAACCCTAGCCAGAACCCCAAGTCTCTAACCCGAACACCACAACGAACCTCGGTGACATCGTCACACCCAGCGGGTCCCCTGGCCAAAGCATGATCACCTGGGATCAATGGAACCTGCCCACGTGGCCCCTCCCCCCTTGGTGACATCATCACTTCCGCTTTCATGGCCTTAGCAGGCTTCTTTCAAAGACGCCAACTCATGGCCCTGAATTATAAATGTAACCAGTATCCACCTCGGTTCTATGTTCTTTGAGCACGATTTCCTTGTCAGGAAACAGTGCGTTACAGATATTAAGGCCCTTTCTTCCCGTATTCCTAGCGTCTGAAGCACTTTCTTAGATATTAACCTGGGTTATCATTGTGAATTATCCCGAGTTGGGGTCTCTCTCTTCCAGTGTCTCAAGCTCCTTCGTTGTGAATTCCAATTTGGTGAAACAGCGTTTATAACAAATATACCAGCACTTTAACCGTTATTACCACTTGAAAGTCTACCCTACCTTTCACAGCGCTTTGGTTACAGACTCTCAGTATTTCAAAATTCAGTAGAGATGTTCGGGTTCGAAAACGTATTCCAGGAGTTCTAGAGTCACTCTGACACATCCCCCTGGTCCGTTGTTTTGAGCTCTGAGAGTTTTCTTTTTAACGCGGGTGTCATACCGGCTTTTTAAAGGCACGTTAAAACACCGCTCGGAGAAGCCGAAAGCGGTTTGGCTCAGTGGATAGAGCGTCGGTCTGCGGACTGAAGGGTCCCGGGTTCGATTCCGGTCAAGGGCACGTCCATTGGTTGGGGGCACATCCCCGGCAGGGGGTGTTTGCAGGAGGAGGCAGCTGGTCGATATGTTTCCAGCTCTCTGTCCCTCTGCTTTCCTCTCCGTACAAAGTCAATAAGATATACTAAAAAACAAACAAACAAACACAAAATACACTACTTGGGACCCTAGCCCAACTACCATTTTGATTTCATAGTGTTCTCCATACTTTCATACTATTCTATAGCTCTACGAAAATGAGTTTTGCAGTGTTTCACCAAAACCTTTTCCTGAAAACGCCAACTCCTTTGGACGGGAAAAATAAATGTAAACAGTGCCACACTCGGTTCTCAGCTGTTTGAACAACATTTCCCAGGGACAAAATTGTGCTGTTCCGATATTCAGGCTATTGGAATATGTGTTCCTAGTGTGTGAAGCACATTTCTCAATATTTCCCAAGTCTGGAGTTGTAAATCCGCAGTGCTACACTCCAATTTGTCCAGTGATTGAAGCTCATTCGTTGTGAATAGCCAACGTTACTACACCGTGACCGTAACCCTGTCCCTAACCCTCTGACCCCAACGCTAAACCTATGCCTAACCTGAGCCTGAACCCTACCCAGCCCGAACCCTTATCGTAACCCTAACCCTAGCCAGAACCCCAAGTCTCTAACCCGAACACCACAACGAACCTCGGTGACATCGTCACACCCAGCGGGTCCCCTGGCCAAAGCATGATCACCTGGGATCAATGGAACCTGCCCACGTGGCCCCTCCCCCCTTGGTGACATCATCACTTCCGCTTTCATGGCCTTAGCAGGCTTCTTTCAAAGACGCCAACTCATGGCCCTGAATTATAAATGTAACCAGTATCCAACTCGGTTCTATGTTCTTTGAGCACGATTTCCTTGTCAGGAAACAGTGCGTTACAGATATTAAGGCCCTTTCTTCCCGTATTCCTAGCGTCTGAAGCACTTTCTTAGATATTAACCTGGGTTATCATTGTGAATTATCCCGAGTTGGGGTCTCTCTCTTCCAGTGTCTCAAGCTCCTTCGTTGTGAATTCCAATTTGGTGAAACAGCGTTTATAACAAATATACCAGCACTTTAACCGTTATTACCACTTGAAAGTCTACCCTACCTTTCACAGCGCTTTGGTTACAGACTCTCAGTATTTCAAAATTCAGTAGAGATGTTCGGGTTCGAAAACGTATTCCAGGAGTTCTAGAGTCACTCTGACACATCCCCCTGGTCCGTTGTTTTGAGCTCTGAGAGTTTTCTTTTTAACGCGGGTGTCATACCGGCTTTTTAAAGGCACGTTAAAACACCGCTCGGAGAAGCCGAAAGCGGTTTGGCTCAGTGGATAGAGCGTCGGTCTGCGGACTGAAGGGTCCCGGGTTCGATTCCGGTCAAGGGCACGTCCATTGGTTGCGGGCACATCCCCGGCAGGGGGTGTTTGCAGGAGGAGGCAGCTGGTCGATATGTTTCCAGCTCTCTGTCCCTCTGCTTTCCTCTCCGTACAAAGTCAATAAGATATATTAAAAAACAAACAAACAAACACAAAATACACTACTTGGGACCCTAGCCCAACTACCATTTTGATTTCATAGTGTTCTCCATACTTTCATACTATTCTATACCTCTACGAAAATGAGTTTTGCAGTGTTTCACCAAAACCTTTTCCTGAAAACGCCAACTCCTTTGGACGGGAAAAATAAATGTAAACAGTGCCACACTCGGTTCTCAGCTGTTTGAACAACATTTCCCAGGGACAAAATTGTGCTGTTCCGATATTCAGGCTATTGGAATATGTGTTCCTAGTGTGTGAAGCACATTTCTCAATATTTCCCAAGTCTGGAGTTGTAAATCCGCAGTGCTACACTCCAATTTGTCCAGTGATTGAAGCTCATTCGTTGTGAATAGCCAACGTTACTACACCGTGACCGTAACCCTGTCCCTAACCCTCTGACCCCAACGCTAAACCTATGCCTAACCTGAGCCTGAACCCTACCCAGCCCGAACCCTTATCGTAACCCTAACCCTAGCCAGAACCCCAAGTCTCTAACCCGAACACCACAACGAACCTCGGTGACATCGTCACTCCCAGCGGGTCCCCTGGCCAAAGCATGATCACCTGGGATCAATGGAACCTGCCCACGTGGCCCCTCCCCCCTTGGTGACATCATCACTTCCACTTTCATGGCCTTAGCAGGCTTCTTTCAAAGACGCCAACTCATGGCCCTGAATTATAAATGTAACCAGTATCCAACTTGGTTCTATGTTCTTTGAGCACGATTTCCTTGTCAGGAAACAGTGCGTTACAGATATTAAGGCCCTTTCTTCCCGTATTCCTAGCGTCTGAAGCACTTTCTTAGATATTAACCTGGGTTATCATTGTGAATTATCCCGAGTTGGGGTCTCTCTCTTCCAGTGTCTCAAGCTCCTTCGTTGTGAATTCCAATTTGGTGAAACAGCGTTTATAACAAATATACCAGCACTTTAACCGTTATTACCACTTGAAAGTCTACCCTACCTTTCACAGCGCTTTGGTTACAGACTCTCAGTATTTCAAAATTCAGTAGAGATGTTCGGGTTCGAAAACGTATTCCAGGAGTTCTAGAGTCACTCTGACAAATCCCCCTGGTCCGTTGTTTTGAGCTCTGAGAGTTTTCTTTTTAACACGGGTGTCATACCGGCTTTTTAAAGGCACGTTAAAACACCGCTCGGAGAAGCCGAAAGCGGTTTGGCTCAGTGGATAGAGCGTCGGTCTGCGGACTGAAGGGTCCCGGGTTAGATTCCGGTCAAGGGCACGTCCATTGGTTGCGGGCACATCCCCGGCAGGGGGTGTTTGCAGGAGGAGGCAGCTGGTCGATATGTTTCCAGCTCTCTGTCCCTCTGCTTTCCTCTCCGTACAAAGTCAATAAGATATATTAAAAAACAAACAAACAAACACAAAATACACTACTTGGGACCCTAGCCCAACTACCATTTTGATTTCATAGTGTTCTCCATACTTTCATACTATTCTATACCTCTACGAAAATGAGTTTTGCAGTGTTTCACCAAAACCTTTTCCTGAAAACGCCAACTCCTTTGGACGGGAAAAATAAATGTAAACAGTGCCACACTCGGTTCTCAGCTGTTTGAACAACATTTCCCAGGGACAAAATTGTGCTGTTCCGATATTCAGGCTATTGGAATATGTGTTCCTAGTGTGTGAAGCACATTTCTCAATATTTCCCTAGTCTGGAGTTGTAAATCCGCAGTGCTACACTCCAATTTGTCCAGTGATTGAAGCTCATTCGTTGTGAATAGCCAACGTTACTACACCGTGACCGTAACCCTGTCCCTAACCCTCTGACACCAACGCTAAACCTATGCCTAACCTGAGCCTGAACCCTACCCAGCCCGAACCCTTATCGTAACCCTAACCCTAGCCAGAACCCCAAGTCTCTAACCCGAACACCACAACGAACCTCGGTGACATCGTCACTCCCAGCGGGTCCCCTGGCCAAAGCATGATCACCTGGGATCAATGGAACCTGCCCACGTGGCCCCTCCCCCCTTGGTGACATCATCACTTCCGCTTTCATGGCCTTAGCAGGCTTCTTTCAAAGACGCCAACTCATGGCCCTGAATTATAAATGTAACCAGTATCCAACTCGGTTCTATGTTCTTTGAGCACGATTTCCTTGTCAGGAAACAGTGCGTTACAGATATTAAGGCCCTTTCTTCCCGTATTCCTAGCGTCTGAAGCACTTTCTTAGATATTAACCTGGGTTATCATTGTGAATTATCCCGAGTTGGGGTCTCTCTCTTCCAGTGTCTCAAGCTCCTTCGTTGTGAATTCCAATTTGGTGAAACAGCGTTTATAACAAATATACCAGCACTTTAACCGTTATTACCACTTGAAAGTCTACCCTACCTTTCACAGCGCTTTGGTTACAGACTCTCAGTATTTCAAAATTCAGGAGAGATGTTCGGGTTCGAAAACGTATTCCAGGAGTTCTAGAGTCACTCTGACAAATCCCCCTGGTCCGTTGTTTTGAGCTCTGAGAGTTTTCTTTTTAACGCGGGTGTCATACCGGCTTTTTAAAGGCACGTTAAAACACCGCTCGGAGAAGCCGAAAGCGGTTTGGCTCAGTGGATAGAGCGTCGGTCTGCGGACTGAAGGGTCCCGGGTTCGATTCCGGTCAAGGGCACGTCCATTGGTTGCGGGCACATCCCCGGCAGGGGGTGTTTGCAGGAGGAGGCAGCTGGTCGATATGTTTCCAGCTCTCTGTCCCTCTGCTTTCCTCTCCGTACAAAGTCAATAAGATATATTAAAAAACAAACAAACAAACACAAAATACACTACTTGGGACCCTAGCCCAACTACCATTTTGATTTCATAGTGTTCTCCATACTTTCATACTATTCTATACCTCTACGAAAATGAGTTTTGCAGTGTTTCACCAAAACCTTTTCCTGAAAACGCCAACTCCTTTGGACGGGAAAAATAAATGTAAACAGTGCCACACTCGGTTCTCAGCTGTTTGAACAACATTTCCCAGGGACAAAATTGTGCTGTTCAGATATTCAGGCTATTGGAATATGTGTTCCTAGGGTGTGAAGCACATTTCTCAATATTTCCCTAGTCTGGAGTTGTAAATCCGCAGTGCTACACTCCAATTTGTCCAGTGATTGAAGGTCATTCGTTGTGAATAGCCAACGTTACTACACCGTGACCGTAACCCTGTCCCTAACCCTCTGACCCCAACGCTAAACCTATGCCTAACCTGAGCCTGAACCCTACCCAGCCCGAACCCTTATCGTAACCCTAACCCTAGCCAGAACCCCAAGTCTCTAACCCGAACACCACAACGAACCTCGGTGACATCGTCACACCCAGCGGGTCCCCTGGCCAAAGCATGATCACCTGGGATCAATGGAACCTGCCCACGTGGCCCCTCCCCCCTTGGTGACATCATCACTTCCGCTTTCATGGCCTTAGCAGGCTTCTTTCAAAGACGCCAACTCATGGCCCTGAATTATAAATGTAACCAGTATCCACCTCGGTTCTATGTTCTTTGAGCACGATTTCCTTGTCAGGAAACAGTGCGTTACAGATATTAAGGCCCTTTCTTCCCGTATTCCTAGCGTCTGAAGCACTTTCTTAGATATTAACCTGGGTTATCATTGTGAATTATCCCGAGTTGGGGTCTCTCTCTTCCAGTGTCTCAAGCTCCTTCGTTGTGAATTCCCATTTGGTGAAACAGCGTTTATAACAAATATACCAGCACTTTAACCGTTATTACCACTTGAAAGTCTACCCTACCTTTCACAGCGCTTTGGTTACAGACTCTCAGTATTTCAAAATTCAGTAGAGATGTTCGGGTTCGAAAACGTATTCCAGGAGTTCTAGAGTCACTCTGACACATCCCCCTGGTCCGTTGTTTTGAGCTCTGAGAGTTTTCTTTTTAACGCGGGTGTCATACCGGCTTTTTAAAGGCACGTTAAAACACCGCTCGGAGAAGCCGAAAGCGGTTTGGCTCAGTGGATAGAGCGTCGGTCTGCGGACTGAAGGGTCCCGGGTTCGATTCCGGTCAAGGGCACGTCCATTGGTTGCGGGCACATCCCCGGCAGGGGGTGTTTGCAGGAGGAGGCAGCTGGTCGATATGTTTCCAGCTCTCTGTCCCTCTGCTTTCCTCTCCGTACAAAGTCAATAAGATATACTAAAAAACAAACAAACAAACACAAAATACACTACTTGGGACCCTAGCCCAACTACCATTTTGATTTCATAGTGTTCTCCATACTTTCATACTATTCTATAGCTCTACGAAAATGAGTTTTGCAGTGTTTCACCAAAACCTTTTCCTGAAAACGCCAACTCCTTTGGACGGGAAAAATAAATGTAAACAGTGCCACACTCGGTTCTCAGCTGTTTGAACAACATTTCCCAGGGACAAAATTGTGCTGTTCCGATATTCAGGCTATTGGAATATGTGTTCCTAGTGTGTGAAGCACATTTCTCAATATTTCCCAAGTCTGGAGTTGTAAATCCGCAGTGCTACACTCCAATTTGTCCAGTGATTGAAGCTCATTCGTTGTGAATAGCCAACGTTACTACACCGTGACCGTAACCCTGTCCCTAACCCTCTGACCCCAACGCTAAACCTATGCCTAACCTGAGCCTGAACCCTACCCAGCCCGAACCCTTATCGTAACCCTAACCCTAGCCAGAACCCCAAGTCTCTAACCCGAACACCACAACGAACCTCGGTGACATCGTCACTCCCAGCGGGTCCCCTGGCCAAAGCATGATCACCTGGGATCAATGGAACCTGCCCACGTGGCCCCTCCCCCCTTGGTGACATCATCACTTCCGCTTTCATGGCCTTAGCAGGCTTCTTTCAAAGACGCCAACTCATGGCCCTGAATTATAAATGTAACCAGTATCCAACTCGGTTCTATGTTCTTTGAGCACGATTTCCTTGTCAGGAAACAGTGCGTTACAGATATTAAGGCCCTTTCTTCCCGTATTCCTAGCGTCTGAAGCACTTTCTTAGATATTAACCTGGGTTATCATTGTGAATTATCCCGAGTTGGGGTCTCTCTCTTCCAGTGTCTCAAGCTCCTTCGTTGTGAATTCCAATTTGGTGAAACAGCGTTTATAACAAATATACCAGCACTTTAACCGTTATTACCACTTGAAAGTCTACCCTACCTTTCACAGCGCTTTGGTTACAGACTCTCAGTATTTCAAAATTCAGTAGAGATGTTCGGGTTCGAAAACGTATTCCAGGAGTTCTAGAGTCACTCTGACACATCCCCCTGGTCCGTTGTTTTGAGCTCTGAGAGTTTTCTTTTTAACGCGGGTGTCATACCGGCTTTTTAAAGGCACGTTAAAACACCGCTCGGAGAAGCCGAAAGCGGTTTGGCTCAGTGGATAGAGCGTCGGTCTGCGGACTGAAGGGTCCCGGGTTCGATTCCGGTCAAGGGCACGTCCATTGGTTGCGGGCACATCCCCGGCAGGGGGTGTTTGCAGGAGGAGGCAGCTGGTCGATATGTTTCCAGCTCTCTGTCCCTCTGCTTTCCTCTCCGTACAAAGTCAATAAGATATATTAAAAAACAAACAAACAAACACAAAATACACTACTTGGGACCCTAGCCCAACTACCATTTTGATTTCATAGTGTTCTCCATACTTTCATACTATTCTATACCTCTACGAAAATGAGTTTTGCAGTGTTTCACCAAAACCTTTTCCTGAAAACGCCAACTCCTTTGGACGGGAAAAATAAATGTAAACAGTGCCACACTCGGTTCTCAGCTGTTTGAACAACATTTCCCAGGGACAAAATTGTGCTGTTCCGATATTCAGGCTATTGGAATATGTGTTCCTAGTGTGTGAAGCACATTTCTCAATATTTCCCAAGTCTGGAGTTGTAAATCCGCAGTGCTACACTCCAATTTGTCCAGTGATTGAAGCTCATTCGTTGTGAATAGCCAACGTTACTACACCGTGACCGTAACCCTGTCCCTAACCCTCTGACCCCAACGCTAAACCTATGCCTAACCTGAGCCTGAACCCTACCCAGCCCGAACCCTTATCGTAACCCTAACCCTAGCCAGAACCCCAAGTCTCTAACCCGAACACCACAACGAACCTCGGTGACATCGTCACTCCCAGCGGGTCCCCTGGCCAAAGCATGATCACCTGGGATCAATGGAACCTGCCCACGTGGCCCCTCCCCCCTTGGTGACATCATCACTTCCACTTTCATGGCCTTAGCAGGCTTCTTTCAAAGACGCCAACTCATGGCCCTGAATTATAAATGTAACCAGTATCCAACTCGGTTCTATGTTCTTTGAGCACGATTTCCTTGTCAGGAAACAGTGCGTTACAGATATTAAGGCCCTTTCTTCCCGTATTCCTAGCGTCTGAAGCACTTTCTTAGATATTAACCTGGGTTATCATTGTGAATTATCCCGAGTTGGGGTCTCTCTCTTCCAGTGTCTCAAGCTCCTTCGTTGTGAATTCCAATTTGGTGAAACAGCGTTTATAACAAATATACCAGCACTTTAACCGTTATTACCACTTGAAAGTCTACCCTACCTTTCACAGCGCTTTGGTTACAGACTCTCAGTATTTCAAAATTCAGTAGAGATGTTCGGGTTCGAAAACGTATTCCAGGAGTTCTAGAGTCACTCTGACAAATCCCCCTGGTCCGTTGTTTTGAGCTCTGAGAGTTTTCTTTTTAACACGGGTGTCATACCGGCTTTTTAAAGGCACGTTAAAACACCGCTCGGAGAAGCCGAAAGCGGTTTGGCTCAGTGGATAGAGCGTCGGTCTGCGGACTGAAGGGTCCCGGGTTAGATTCCGGTCAAGGGCACGTCCATTGGTTGCGGGCACATCCCCGGCAGGGGGTGTTTGCAGGAGGAGGCAGCTGGTCGATATGTTTCCAGCTCTCTGTCCCTCTGCTTTCCTCTCCGTACAAAGTCAATAAGATATATTAAAAAACAAACAAACAAACACAAAATACACTACTTGGGACCCTAGCCCAACTACCATTTTGATTTCATAGTGTTCTCCATACTTTCATACTATTCTATACCTCTACGAAAATGAGTTTTGCAGTGTTTCACCAAAACCTTTTCCTGAAAACGCCAACTCCTTTGGACGGGAAAAATAAATGTAAACAGTGCCACACTCGGTTCTCAGCTGTTTGAACAACATTTCCCAGGGACAAAATTGTGCTGTTCCGATATTCAGGCTATTGGAATATGTGTTCCTAGTGTGTGAAGCACATTTCTCAATATTTCCCTAGTCTGGAGTTGTAAATCCGCAGTGCTACACTCCAATTTGTCCAGTGATTGAAGCTCATTCGTTGTGAATAGCCAACGTTACTACACCGTGACCGTAACCCTGTCCCTAACCCTCTGACACCAACGCTAAACCTATGCCTAACCTGAGCCTGAACCCTACCCAGCCCGAACCCTTATCGTAACCCTAACCCTAGCCAGAACCCCAAGTCTCTAACCCGAACACCACAACGAACCTCGGTGACATCGTCACTCCCAGCGGGTCCCCTGGCCAAAGCATGATCACCTGGGATCAATGGAACCTGCCCACGTGGCCCCTCCCCCCTTGGTGACATCATCACTTCCGCTTTCATGGCCTTAGCAGGCTTCTTTCAAAGACGCCAACTCATGGCCCTGAATTATAAATGTAACCAGTATCCAACTCGGTTCTATGTTCTTTGAGCACGATTTCCTTGTCAGGAAACAGTGCGTTACAGATATTAAGGCCCTTTCTTCCCGTATTCCTAGCGTCTGAAGCACTTTCTTAGATATTAACCTGGGTTATCATTGTGAATTATCCCGAGTTGGGGTCTCTCTCTTCCAGTGTCTCAAGCTCCTTCGTTGTGAATTCCAATTTGGTGAAACAGCGTTTATAACAAATATACCAGCACTTTAACCGTTATTACCACTTGAAAGTCTACCCTACCTTTCACAGCGCTTTGGTTACAGACTCTCAGTATTTCAAAATTCAGTAGAGATGTTCGGGTTCGAAAACGTATTCCAGGAGTTCTAGAGTCACTCTGACAAATCCCCCTGGTCCGTTGTTTTGAGCTCTGAGAGTTTTCTTTTTAACACGGGTGTCATACCGGCTTTTTAAAGGCACGTTAAAACACCGCTCGGAGAAGCCGAAAGCGGTTTGGCTCAGTGGATAGAGCGTCGGTCTCCGGACTGAAGGGTCCCGGGTTAGATTCCGGTCAAGGGCACGTCCATTGGTTGCGGGCACATCCCCGGCAGGGGGTGTTTGCAGGAGGAGGCAGCTGGTCGATATGTTTCCAGCTCTCTGTCCCTCTGCTTTCCTCTCCGTACAAAGTCAATAAGATATATTAAAAAACAAACAAACAAACACAAAATACACTACTTGGGACCCTAGCCCAACTACCATTTTGATTTCATAGTGTTCTCCATACTTTCATACTATTCTATACCTCTACGAAAATGAGTTTTGCAGTGTTTCACCAAAACCTTTTCCTGAAAACACCAACTCCTTTGGACGGGAAAAATAAATGTAAACAGTGCCACACTCGGTTCTCAGCTGTTTGAACAACATTTCCCAGGGACAAAATTGTGCTGTTCCGATATTCAGGCTATTGGAATATGTGTTCCTAGTGTGTGAAGCACATTTCTCAATATTTCCCTAGTCTGGAGTTGTAAATCCGCAGTGCTACACTCCAATTTGTCCAGTGATTGAAGCTCATTCGTTGTGAATAGCCAACGTTACTACACCGTGACCGTAACCCTGTCCCTAACCCTCTGACACCAACGCTAAACCTATGCCTAACCTGAGCCTGAACCCTACCCAGCCCGAACCCTTATCGTAACCCTAACCCTAGCCAGAACCCCAAGTCTCTAACCCGAACACCACAACGAACCTCGGTGACATCGTCACTCCCAGCGGGTCCCCTGGCCAAAGCATGATCACCTGGGATCAATGGAACCTGCCCACGTGGCCCCTCCCCCCTTGGTGACATCATCACTTCCGCTTTCATGGCCTTAGCAGGCTTCTTTCAAAGACGCCAACTCATGGCCCTGAATTATAAATGTAACCAGTATCCAACTCGGTTCTATGTTCTTTGAGCACGATTTCCTTGTCCGGAAACAGTGCGTTACAGATATTAAGGCCCTTTCTTCCCGTATTCCTAGCGTCTGAAGCACTTTCTTAGATATTAACCTGGGTTATCATTGTGAATTATCCCGAGTTGGGGTCTCTCTCTTCCAGTGTCTCAAGCTCCTTCGTTGTGAATTCCAATTTGGTGAAACAGCGTTTATAACAAATATACCAGCACTTTAACCGTTATTACCACTTGAAAGTCTACCCTACCTTTCACAGCGCTTTGGTTACAGACTCTCAGTATTTCAAAATTCAGTAGAGATGTTCGGGTTCGAAAACGTATTCCAGGAGTTCTAGAGTCACTCTGACACATCCCCCTGGTCCGTTGTTTTGAGCTCTGAGAGTTTTCTTTTTAACGCGGGTGTCATACCGGCTTTTTAAAGGCACGTTAAAACACCGCTCGGAGAAGCCGAAAGCGGTTTGGCTCAGTGGATAGAGCGTCGGTCTGCGGACTGAAGGGTCCCGGGTTCGATTCCGGTCAAGGGCACGTCCATTGGTTGCGGGCACATCCCCGGCTGGGGGTGTTTGCAGGAGGAGGCAGCTGGTCGATACGTTTCCAGCTCTCTGTCCCTCTGCTTTCCTCTCTGTTCAAAGTCAATACGATATACTAAAAAATAAACAAACAAACACAAAATACACTACTTGGGACCCTAGCCCAACTACCATTTTGATTTCATAGTGTTCTCCATACTTTCATGCTATTCTATAGCTCTACGAAAATGAGTTTTGCAGTGTTTCACCAAAACCTTTTCCTGAAAACGCCAACTCCTTTGGACGGGAAAAATAAATGTAAACAGTGCCACACTCGGTTCTCAGCTGTTTGAACAACATTTCCCAGGGACAAAATTGTGCTGTTCAAATATTCAGGCTATTGGAATATGTGTTCCTAGGGTGTGAAGCACATTTCTCAATATTTCCCTAGTCTGGAGTTGTAAATCCTCAGTGCTACACTCCAATTTGTCCAGTGATTGAAGGTCATTCGTTGTGAATAGCCAACGTTACTACACCGTGACCGTAACCCTGTCCCTAACCCTCTGACACCAACGCTAAACCTATGCCTAACCTGAGCCTGAACCCTACCCAGCCCGAACCCTTATCGTAACCCTAACCCTAGCCAGAACCCCAAGTCTCTAACCCGAACACCACAACGAACCTCGGTGACATCGTCACACCCAGCGGGTCCCCTGGCCAAAGCATGATCACCTGGGATCAATGGAACCTGCCCACGTGGCCCCTCCCCCCTTGGTGACATCATCACTTCCGCTTTCATGGCCTTAGCAGGCTTCTTTCAAAGACGCCAACTCATGGCCCTGAATTATAAATGTAACCAGTATCCACCTCGGTTCTATGTTCTTTGAGCACGATTTCCTTGTCAGGAAACAGTGCGTTACAGATATTAAGGCCCTTTCTTCCCGTATTCCTAGCGTCTGAAGCACTTTCTTAGATATTAACCTGGGTTATCATTGTGAATTATCCCGAGTTGGGGTCTCTCTCTTCCAGTGTCTCAAGCTCCTTCGTTGTGAATTCCAATTTGGTGAAACAGCGTTTATAACAAATATACCAGCACTTTAACCGTTATTACCACTTGAAAGTCTACCCTACCTTTCACAGCGCTTTGGTTACAGACTCTCAGTATTTCAAAATTCAGTAGAGATGTTCGGGTTCCAAAACGTATTCCAGGAGTTCTAGAGTCACTCTGACACATCCCCCTGGTCCGTTGTTTTGAGCTCTGAGAGTTTTCTTTTTAACGCGGGTGTCATACCGGCTTTTTAAAGGCACGTTAAAACACCGCTCGGAGAAGCCGAAAGCGGTTTGGCTCAGTGGATAGAGCGTCGGTCTGCGGACTGAAGGGTCCCGGGTTCGATTCCGGTCAAGGGCACGTCCATTGGTTGCGGGCACATCCCCGGCAGGGGGTGTTTGCAGGAGGAGGCAGCTGGTCGATATGTTTCCAGCTCTCTGTCCCTCTGCTTTCCTCTCCGTACAAAGTCAATAAGATATACTAAAAAACAAACAAACAAACACAAAATACACTACTTGGGACCCTAGCCCAACTACCATTTTGATTTCATAGTGTTCTCCATACTTTCATACTATTCTATAGCTCTACGAAAATGAGTTTTGCAGTGTTTCACCAAAACCTTTTCCTGAAAACGCCAACTCCTTTGGACGGGAAAAATAAATGTAAACAGTGCCACACTCGGTTCTCAGCTGTTTGAACAACATTTCCCAGGGACAAAATTGTGCTGTTCCGATATTCAGGCTATTGGAATATGTGTTCCTAGTGTGTGAAGCACATTTCTCAATATTTCCCAAGTCTGGAGTTGTAAATCCGCAGTGCTACACTCCAATTTGTCCAGTGATTGAAGCTCATTCGTTGTGAATAGCCAACGTTACTACACCGTGACCGTAACCCTGTCCCTAACCCTCTGACCCCAACGCTAAACCTATGCCTAACCTGAGCCTGAACCCTACCCAGCCCGAACCCTTATCGTAACCCTAACCCTAGCCAGAACCCCAAGTCTCTAACCCGAACACCACAACGAACCTCGGTGACATCGTCACTCCCAGCGGGTCCCCTGGCCAAAGCATGATCACCTGGGATCAATGGAACCTGCCCACGTGGCCCCTCCCCCCTTGGTGACATCATCACTTCCGCTTTCATGGCCTTAGCAGGCTTCTTTCAAAGACGCCAACTCATGGCCCTGAATTATAAATGTAACCAGTATCCAACTCGGTTCTATGTTCTTTGAGCACGATTTCCTTGTCAGGAAACAGTGCGTTACAGATATTAAGGCCCTTTCTTCCCGTATTCCTAGCGTCTGAAGCACTTTCTTAGATATTAACCTGGGTTATCATTGTGAATTATCCCGAGTTGGGGTCTCTCTCTTCCAGTGTCTCAAGCTCCTTCGTTGTGAATTCCAATTTGGTGAAACAGCGTTTATAACAAATATACCAGCACTTTAACCGTTATTACCACTTGAAAGTCTACCCTACCTTTCACAGCGCTTTGGTTACAGACTCTCAGTATTTCAAAATTCAGGAGAGATGTTCGGGTTCGAAAACGTATTCCAGGAGTTCTAGAGTCACTCTGACAAATCCCCCTGGTCCGTTGTTTTGAGCTCTGAGAGTTTTCTTTTTAACGCGGGTGTCATACCGGCTTTTTAAAGGCACGTTAAAACACCGCTCGGAGAAGCCGAAAGCGGTTTGGCTCAGTGGATAGAGCGTCGGTCTGCGGACTGAAGGGTCCCGGGTTCGATTCCGGTCAAGGGCACGTCCATTGGTTGCGGGCACATCCCCGGCAGGGGGTGTTTGCAGGAGGAGGCAGCTGGTCGATATGATTCCAGCTCTCTGTCCCTCTGCTTTCCTCTCCGTACAAAGTCAATAAGATATATTAAAAAACAAACAAACAAACACAAAATACACTACTTGGGACCCTAGCCCAACTACCATTTTGATTTCATAGTGTTCTCCATACTTTCATACTATTCTATACCTCTACGAAAATGAGTTTTGCAGTGTTTCACCAAAACCTTTTCCTGAAAACGCCAACTCCTTTGGACGGGAAAAATAAATGTAAACAGTGCCACACTCGGTTCTCAGCTGTTTGAACAACATTTCCCAGGGACAAAATTGTGCTGTTCAGATATTCAGGCTATTGGAATATGTGTTCCTAGGGTGTGAAGCACATTTCTCAATATTTCCCTAGTCTGGAGTTGTAAATCCGCAGTGCTACACTCCAATTTGTCCAGTGATTGAAGGTCATTCGTTGTGAATAGCCAACGTTACTACACCGTGACCATAACCCTGTCCCTAACCCTCTGACACCAACGCTAAACCTATGCCTAACCTGAGCCTGAACCCTACCCAGCCCGAACCCTTATCGTAACCCTAACCCTAGCCAGAACCCCAAGTCTCTAACCCGAACACCACAACGAACCTCGGTGACATCGTCACACCCAGCGGGTCCCCTGGCCAAAGCATGATCACCTGGGATCAATGGAACCTGCCCACGTGGCCCCTCCCTTCTTGGTGACATCATCACTTCCGCTTTCATGGCCTTAGCAGGCTTCTTTCAAAGACGCCAACTCATGGCCCTGAATTAAAAATGTAACCAGTATCCACCTCGGTTCTATGTTCTTTGAGCACGATTTCCTTGTCAGGAAACAGTGCGTTACAGATATTAAGGCCCTTTCTTCCCGTATTCCTAGCGTCTGAAGCACTTTCTTAGATATTAACCTGGGTTATCATTGTGAATTATCCCGAGTTGGGGTCTCTCTCTTCCAGTGTCTCAAGCTCCTTCGTTGTGAATTCCAATTTGGTGAAACAGCGTTTATAACAAATATACCAGCACTTTAACCGTTATTACCACTTGAAAGTCTACCCTACCTTTCACAGCGCTTTGGTTACAGACTCTCAGTATTTCAAAATTCAGGAGAGATGTTCGGGTTCGAAAACGTATTCCAGGAGTTCTAGAGTCACTCTGACAAATCCCCCTGGTCCGTTGTTTTGAGCTCTGAGAGTTTTCTTTTTAACGCGGGTGTCATACCGGCTTTTTAAAGGCACGTTAAAACACCGCTCGGAGAAGCCGAAAGCGGTTTGGCTCAGTGGATAGAGCGTCGGTCTGCGGACTGAAGGGTCCCGGGTTCGATTCCGGTCAAGGGCACGTCCATTGGTTGCGGGCACATCCCCGGCAGGGGGTGTTTGCAGGAGGAGGCAGCTGGTCGATATGTTTCCAGCTCTCTGTCCCTCTGCTTTCCTCTCCGTACAAAGTCAATAAGATATACTAAAAAACAAACAAACAAACACAAAATACACTACTTGGGACCCTAGCCCAACTACCATTTTGATTTCATAGTGTTCTCCATACTTTCATACTATTCTATAGCTCTACGAAAATGAGTTTTGCAGTGTTTCACCAAAACCTTTTCCTGAAAACGCCAACTCCTTTGGACGGGAAAAATAAATGTAAACAGTGCCACACTCGGTTCTCAGCTGTTTGAACAACATTTCCCAGGGACAAAATTGTGCTGTTCCGATATTCAGGCTATTGGAATATGTGTTCCTAGTGTGTGAAGCACATTTCTCAATATTTCCCAAGTCTGGAGTTGTAAATCCGCAGTGCTACACTCCAATTTGTCCAGTGATTGAAGCTCATTCGTTGTGAATAGCCAACGTTACTACACCGTGACCGTAACCCTGTCCCTAACCCTCTGACCCCAACGCTAAACCTATGCCTAACCTGAGCCTGAACCCTACCCAGCCCGAACCCTTATCGTAAACCTAACCCTAGCCAGAACCCCAAGTCTCTAACCCGAACACCACAACGAACCTCGGTGACATCGTCACTCCCAGCGGGTCCCCTGGCCAAAGCATGATCACCTGGGATCAATGGAACCTGCCCACGTGGCCCCTCCCCCCTTGGTGACATCATCACTTCCGCTTTCATGGCCTTAGCAGGCTTCTTTCAAAGACGCCAACTCATGGCCCTGAATTATAAATGTAACCAGTATCCACCTCGGTTCTATGTTCTTTGAGCACGATTTCCTTGTCAGGAAACAGTGCGTTACAGATATTAAGGCCCTTTCTTCCCGTATTCCTAGCGTCTGAAGCACTTTCTTAGATATTAACCTGGGTTATCATTGTGAATTATCCCGAGTTGGGGTCTCTCTCTTCCAGTGTCTCAAGCTCCTTCGTTGTGAATTCCAATTTGGTGAAACAGCGTTTATAACAAATATACCAGCACTTTAACCGTTATTACCACTTGAAAGTCTACCCTACCTTTCACAGCGCTTTGGTTACAGACTCTCAGTATTTCAAAATTCAGTAGAGATGTTCGGGTTCGAAAACGTATTCCAGGAGTTCTAGAGTCACTCTGACAAATCCCCCTGGTCCGTTGTTTTGAGCTCTGAGAGTTTTCTTTTTAACGCGGGTGTCATACCGGCTTTTTAAAGGCACGTTAAAACACCGCTCGGAGAAGCCGAAAGCGGTTTGGCTCAGTGGATAGAGCGTCGGTCTGCGGACTGAAGGGTCCCGGGTTCGATTCCGGTCAAGGGCACGTCCATTGGTTGCGGGCACATCCCCGGCAGGGGGTGTTTGCAGGAGGAGGCAGCTGGTCGATATGTTTCCAGCTCTCTGTCCCTCTGCTTTCCTCTCCGTACAAAGTCAATAAGATATATTAAAAAACAAACAAACAAACACAAAATACACTACTTGGGACCCTAGCCCAACTACCATTTTGATTTCATAGTGTTCTCCATACTTTCATACTATTCTATACCTCTACGAAAACGAGTTTTGCAGTGTTTCACCAAAACCTTTTCCTGAAAACGCCAACTCCTTTGGACGGGAAAAATAAATGTAAACAGTGCCACACTCGGTTCTCAGCTGTTTGAACAACATTTCCCAGGGACAAAATTGTGCTGTTCCGATATTCAGGCTATTGGAATATGTGTTCCTAGTGTGTGAAGCACATTTCTCAATATTTCCCAAGTCTGGAGTTGTAAATCCGCAGTGCTACACTCCAATTTGTCCAGTGATTGAAGCTCATTCGTTGTGAATAGCCAACGTTACTACACCGTGACCGTAACCCTGTCCCTAACCCTCTGACCCCAACGCTAACCCTATGCCTAACCTGAGCCTGAACCCTACCCAGCCCGAACCCTTATCGTAACCCTAACCCTAGCCAGAACCCCAAGTCTCTAACCCGAACACCACAACGAACCTCGGTGACATAGTCACTCCCAGCGGGTCCCCTGGCCAAAGCATGATCACCTGGGATCAATGGAACCTGCCCACGTGGCCCCTCCCCCCTTGGTGACATCATCACTTCCGCTTTCATGGCCTTAGCAGGCTTCTTTCAAAGACGCCAACTCATGGCCCTGAATTATAAATGTAACCAGTATCCAACTCGGTTCTATGTTCTTTGAGCACGATTTCCTTGTCAGGAAACAGTGCGTTACAGATATTAAGGCCCTTTCTTCCCGTATTCCTAGCGTCTGAAGCACTTTCTTAGATATTAACCTGGGTTATCATTGTGAATTATCCCGAGTTGGGGTCTCTCTCTTCCAGTGTCTCAAGCTCCTTCGTTGTGAATTCCAATTTGGTGAAACAGCGTTTATAACAAATATACCAGCACTTTAACCGTTATTACCACTTGAAAGTCTACCCTACCTTTCACAGCGCTTTGGTTACAGACTCTCAGTATTTCAAAATTCAGGAGAGATGTTCGGGTTCGAAAACGTATTCCAGGAGTTCTAGAGTCACTCTGACAAATCCCCCTGGTCCGTTGTTTTGAGCTCTGAGAGTTTTCTTTTTAACGCGGGTGTCATACCGGCTTTTTAAAGGCACGTTAAAACACCGCTCGGAGAAGCCGAAAGCGGTTTGGCTCAGTGGATAGAGCGTCGGTCTGCGGACTGAAGGGTCCCGGGTTCGATTCCGGTCAAGGGCACGTCCATTGGTTGCGGGCACATCCCCGGCAGGGGGTGTTTGCAGGAGGAGGCAGCTGGTCGATATGTTTCCAGCTCTCTGTCCCTCTGCTTTCCTCTCCGTACAAAGTCAATAAGATATACTAAAAAACAAACAAACAAACACAAAATACACTACTTGGGACCCTAGCCCAACTACCATTTTGATTTCATAGTGTTCTCCATACTTTCATACTATTCTATAGCTCTACGAAAATGAGTTTTGCAGTGTTTCACCAAAACCTTTTCCTGAAAACGCCAACTCCTTTGGACGGGAAAAATAAATGTAAACAGTGCCACACTCGGTTCTCAGCTGTTTGAACAACATTTCCCAGGGACAAAATTGTGCTGTTCCGATATTCAGGCTATTGGAATATGTGTTCCTAGTGTGTGAAGCACATTTCTCAATATTTCCCAAGTCTGGAGTTGTAAATCCGCAGTGCTACACTCCAATTTGTCCAGTGATTGAAGCTCATTCGTTGTGAATAGCCAACGTTACTACACCGTGACCGTAACCCTGTCCCTAACCCTCTGACCCCAACGCTAAACCTATGCCTAACCTGAGCCTGAACCCTACCCAGCCCGAACCCTTATCGTAACCCTAACCCTAGCCAGAACCCCAAGTCTCTAACCCGAACACCACAACGAACCTCGGTGACATCGTCACTCCCAGCGGGTCCCCTGGCCAAAGCATGATCACCTGGGATCAATGGAACCTGCCCACGTGGCCCCTCCCCCCTTGGTGACATCATCACTTCCGCTTTCATGGCCTTAGCAGGCTTCTTTCAAAGACGCCAACTCATGGCCCTGAATTATAAATGTAACCAGTATCCAACTCGGTTCTATGTTCTTTGAGCACGATTTCCTTGTCAGGAAACAGTGCGTTACAGATATTAAGGCCCTTTCTTCCCGTATTCCTAGCGTCTGAAGCACTTTCTTAGATATTAACCTGGGTTATCATTGTGAATTATCCCGAGTTGGGGTCTCTCTCTTCCAGTGTCTCAAGCTCCTTCGTTGTGAATTCCAATTTGGTGAAACAGCGTTTATAACAAATATACCAGCACTTTAACCGTTATTACCACTTGAAAGTCTACCCTACCTTTCACAGCGCTTTGGTTACAGACTCTCAGTATTTCAAAATTCAGGAGAGATGTTCGGGTTCGAAAACGTATTCCAGGAGTTCTAGAGTCACTCTGACAAATCCCCCTGGTCCGTTGTTTTGAGCTCTGAGAGTTTTCTTTTTAACGCGGGTGTCATACCGGCTTTTTAAAGGCACGTTAAAACACCGCTCGGAGAAGCCGAAAGCGGTTTGGCTCAGTGGATAGAGCGTCGGTCTGCGGACTGAAGGGTCCCGGGTTCGATTCCGGTCAAGGGCACGTCCATTGGTTGCGGGCACATCCCCGGCAGGGGGTGTTTGCAGGAGGAGGCAGCTGGTCGATATGTTTCCAGCTCTCTGTCCCTCTGCTTTCCTCTCCGTACAAAGTCAATAAGATATATTAAAAAACAAACAAACAAACACAAAATACACTACTTGGGACCCTAGCCCAACTACCATTTTGATTTCATAGTGTTCTCCATACTTTCATACTATTCTATACCTCTACGAAAATGAGTTTTGCAGTGTTTCACCAAAACCTTTTCCTGAAAACGCCAACTCCTTTGGACGGGAAAAATAAATGTAAACAGTGCCACACTCGGTTCTCAGCTGTTTGAACAACATTTCCCAGGGACAAAATTGTGCTGTTCAGATATTCAGGCTATTGGAATATGTGTTCCTAGGGTGTGAAGCACATTTCTCAATATTTCCCTAGTCTGGAGTTGTAAATCCGCAGTGCTACACTCCAATTTGTCCAGTGATTGAAGGTCATTCGTTGTGAATAGCCAACGTTACTACACCGTGACCATAACCCTGTCCCTAACCCTCTGACACCAACGCTAAACCTATGCCTAACCTGAGCCTGAACCCTACCCAGCCCGAACCCTTATCGTAACCCTAACCCTAGCCAGAACCCCAAGTCTCTAACCCGAACACCACAACGAACCTCGGTGACATCGTCACACCCAGCGGGTCCCCTGGCCAAAGCATGATCACCTGGGATCAATGGAACCTGCCCACGTGGCCCCTCCCCCCTTGGTGACATCATCACTTCCGCTTTCATGGCCTTAGCAGGCTTCTTTCAAAGACGCCAACTCATGGCCCTGAATTATAAATGTAACCAGTATCCACCTCGGTTCTATGTTCTTTGAGCACGATTTCCTTGTCAGGAAACAGTGCGTTACAGATATTAAGGCCCTTTCTTCCCGTATTCCTAGCGTCTGAAGCACTTTCTTAGATATTAACCTGGGTTATCATTGTGAATTATCCCGAGTTGGGGTCTCTCTCTTCCAGTGTCTCAAGCTCCTTCGTTGTGAATTCCAATTTGGTGAAACAGCGTTTATAACAAATATACCAGCACTTTAACCGTTATTACCACTTGAAAGTCTACCCTACCTTTCACAGCGCTTTGGTTACAGACTCTCAGTATTTCAAAATTCAGGAGAGATGTTCGGGTTCGAAAACGTATTCCAGGAGTTCTAGAGTCACTCTGACAAATCCCCCTGGTCCGTTGTTTTGAGCTCTGAGAGTTTTCTTTTTAACGCGGGTGTCATACCGGCTTTTTAAAGGCACGTTAAAACACCGCTCGGAGAAGCCGAAAGCGGTTTGGCTCAGTGGATAGAGCGTCGGTCTGCGGACTGAAGGGTCCCGGGTTCGATTCCGGTCAAGGGCACGTCCATTGGTTGCGGGCACATCCCCGGCAGGGGGTGTTTGCAGGAGGAGGCAGCTGGTCGATATGTTTCCAGCTCTCTGTCCCTCTGCTTTCCTCTCCGTACAAAGTCAATAAGATATACTAAAAAACAAACAAACAAACACAAAATACACTACTTGGGACCCTAGCCCAACTACCATTTTGATTTCATAGTGTTCTCCATACTTTCATACTATTCTATAGCTCTACGAAAATGAGTTTTGCAGTGTTTCACCAAAACCTTTTCCTGAAAACGCCAACTCCTTTGGACGGGAAAAATAAATGTAAACAGTGCCACACTCGGTTCTCAGCTGTTTGAACAACATTTCCCAGGGACAAAATTGTGCTGTTCCGATATTCAGGCTATTGGAATATGTGTTCCTAGTGTGTGAAGCACATTTCTCAATATTTCCCAAGTCTGGAGTTGTAAATCCGCAGTGCTACACTCCAATTTGTCCAGTGATTGAAGCTCATTCGTTGTGAATAGCCAACGTTACTACACCGTGACCGTAACCCTGTCCCTAACCCTCTGACCCCAACGCTAAACCTATGCCTAACCTGAGCCTGAACCCTACCCAGCCCGAACCCTTATCGTAAACCTAACCCTAGCCAGAACCCCAAGTCTCTAACCCGAACACCACAACGAACCTCGGTGACATCGTCACTCCCAGCGGGTCCCCTGGCCAAAGCATGATCACCTGGGATCAATGGAACCTGCCCACGTGGCCCCTCCCCCCTTGGTGACATCATCACTTCCGCTTTCATGGCCTTAGCAGGCTTCTTTCAAAGACGCCAACTCATGGCCCTGAATTATAAATGTAACCAGTATCCACCTCGGTTCTATGTTCTTTGAGCACGATTTCCTTGTCAGGAAACAGTGCGTTACAGATATTAAGGCCCTTTCTTCCCGTATTCCTAGCGTCTGAAGCACTTTCTTAGATATTAACCTGGGTTATCATTGTGAATTATCCCGAGTTGGGGTCTCTCTCTTCCAGTGTCTCAAGCTCCTTCGTTGTGAATTCCAATTTGGTGAAACAGCGTTTATAACAAATATACCAGCACTTTAACCGTTATTACCACTTGAAAGTCTACCCTACCTTTCACAGCGCTTTGGTTACAGACTCTCAGTATTTCAAAATTCAGTAGAGATGTTCGGGTTCGAAAACGTATTCCAGGAGTTCTAGAGTCACTCTGACAAATCCCCCTGGTCCGTTGTTTTGAGCTCTGAGAGTTTTCTTTTTAACGCGGGTGTCATACCGGCTTTTTAAAGGCACGTTAAAACACCGCTCGGAGAAGCCGAAAGCGGTTTGGCTCAGTGGATAGAGCGTCGGTCTGCGGACTGAAGGGTCCCGGGTTCGATTCCGGTCAAGGGCACGTCCATTGGTTGCGGGCACATCCCCGGCAGGGGGTGTTTGCAGGAGGAGGCAGCTGGTCGATATGTTTCCAGCTCTCTGTCCCTCTGCTTTCCTCTCCGTACAAAGTCAATAAGATATATTAAAAAACAAACAAACAAACACAAAATACACTACTTGGGACCCTAGCCCAACTACCATTTTGATTTCATAGTGTTCTCCATACTTTCATACTATTCTATACCTCTACGAAAACGAGTTTTGCAGTGTTTCACCAAAACCTTTTCCTGAAAACGCCAACTCCTTTGGACGGGAAAAATAAATGTAAACAGTGCCACACTCGGTTCTCAGCTGTTTGAACAACATTTCCCAGGGACAAAATTGTGCTGTTCCGATATTCAGGCTATTGGAATATGTGTTCCTAGTGTGTGAAGCACATTTCTCAATATTTCCCAAGTCTGGAGTTGTAAATCCGCAGTGCTACACTCCAATTTGTCCAGTGATTGAAGCTCATTCGTTGTGAATAGCCAACGTTACTACACCGTGACCGTAACCCTGTCCCTAACCCTCTGACCCCAACGCTAACCCTATGCCTAACCTGAGCCTGAACCCTACCCAGCCCGAACCCTTATCGTAACCCTAACCCTAGCCAGAACCCCAAGTCTCTAACCCGAACACCACAACGAACCTCGGTGACATAGTCACTCCCAGCGGGTCCCCTGGCCAAAGCATGATCACCTGGGATCAATGGAACCTGCCCACGTGGCCCCTCCCCCCTTGGTGACATCATCACTTCCGCTTTCATGGCCTTAGCAGGCTTCTTTCAAAGACGCCAACTCATGGCCCTGAATTATAAATGTAACCAGTATCCAACTCGGTTCTATGTTCTTTGAGCACGATTTCCTTGTCAGGAAACAGTGCGTTACAGATATTAAGGCCCTTTCTTCCCGTATTCCTAGCGTCTGAAGCACTTTCTTAGATATTAACCTGGGTTATCATTGTGAATTATCCCGAGTTGGGGTCTCTCTCTTCCAGTGTCTCAAGCTCCTTCGTTGTGAATTCCAATTTGGTGAAACAGCGTTTATAACAAATATACCAGCACTTTAACCGTTATTACCACTTGAAAGTCTACCCTACCTTTCACAGCGCTTTGGTTACAGACTCTCAGTATTTCAAAATTCAGGAGAGATGTTCGGGTTCGAAAACGTATTCCAGGAGTTCTAGAGTCACTCTGACAAATCCCCCTGGTCCGTTGTTTTGAGCTCTGAGAGTTTTCTTTTTAACGCGGGTGTCATACCGGCTTTTTAAAGGCACGTTAAAACACCGCTCGGAGAAGCCGAAAGCGGTTTGGCTCAGTGGATAGAGCGTCGGTCTGCGGACTGAAGGGTCCCGGGTTCGATTCCGGTCAAGGGCACGTCCATTGGTTGCGGGCACATCCCCGGCAGGGGGTGTTTGCAGGAGGAGGCAGCTGGTCGATATGTTTCCAGCTCTCTGTCCCTCTGCTTTCCTCTCCGTACAAAGTCAATAAGATATATTAAAAAACAAACAAACAAACACAAAATACACTACTTGGGACCCTAGCCCAACTACCATTTTGATTTCATAGTGTTCTCCATACTTTCATACTATTCTATACCTCTACGAAAACGAGTTTTGCAGTGTTTCACCAAAACCTTTTCCTGAAAACGCCAACTGCTTTGGACGGGAAAAATAAATGTAAACAGTGCCACACTCGGTTCTCAGCTGTTTGAACAACATTTCCCAGGGACAAAATTGTGCTGTTCCGATATTCAGGCTATTGGAATATGTGTTCCTAGTGTGTGAAGCACATTTCTCAATATTTCCCAAGTCTGGAGTTGTAAATCCGCAGTGCTACACTCCAATTTGTCCAGTGATTGAAGCTCATTCGTTGTGAATAGCCAACGTTACTACACCGTGACCGTAACCCTGTCCCTAACCCTCTGACCCCAACGCTAACCCTATGCCTAACCTGAGCCTGAACCCTACCCAGCCCGAACCCTTATCGTAACCCTAACCCTAGCCAGAACCCCAAGTCTCTAACCCGAACACCACAACGAACCTCGGTGACATAGTCACTCCCAGCGGGTCCCCTGGCCAAAGCATGATCACCTGGGATCAATGGAACCTGCCCACGTGGCCCCTCCCCCCTTGGTGACATCATCACTTCCGCTTTCATGGCCTTAGCAGGCTTCTTTCAAAGACGCCAACTCATGGCCCTGAATTATAAATGTAACCAGTATCCAACTCGGTTCTATGTTCTTTGAGCACGATTTCCTTGTCAGGAAACAGTGCGTTACAGATATTAAGGCCCTTTCTTCCCGTATTCCTAGCGTCTGAAGCACTTTCTTAGATATTAACCTGGGTTATCATTGTGAATTATCCCGAGTTGGGGTCTCTCTCTTCCAGTGTCTCAAGCTCCTTCGTTGTGAATTCCAATTTGGTGAAACAGCGTTTATAACAAATATACCAGCACTTTAACCGTTATTACCACTTGAAAGTCTACCCTACCTTTCACAGCGCTTTGGTTACAGACTCTCAGTATTTCAAAATTCAGGAGAGATGTTCGGGTTCGAAAACGTATTCCAGGAGTTCTAGAGTCACTCTGACAAATCCCCCTGGTCCGTTGTTTTGAGCTCTGAGAGTTTTCTTTTTAACGCGGGTGTCATACCGGCTTTTTAAAGGCACGTTAAAACACCGCTCGGAGAAGCCGAAAGCGGTTTGGCTCAGTGGATAGAGCGTCGGTCTGCGGACTGAAGGGTCCCGGGTTCGATTCCGGTCAAGGGCACGTCCATTGGTTGCGGGCACATCCCCGGCAGGGGGTGTTTGCAGGAGGAGGCAGCTGGTCGATATGTTTCCAGCTCTCTGTCCCTCTGCTTTCCTCTCCGTACAAAGTCAATAAGATATATTAAAAAACAAACAAACAAACACAAAATACACTACTTGGGACCCTAGCCCAACTACCATTTTGATTTCATAGTGTTCTCCATACTTTCATACTATTCTATACCTCTACAAAAATGAGTTTTGCAGTGTTTCACCAAAACCTTTTCCTGAAAACGCCAACTCCTTTGGACGGGAAAAATAAATGTAAACAGTGCCACACTCGGTTCTCAGCTGTTTGAACAACATTTCCCAGGGACAAAATTGTGCTGTTCAGATATTCAGGCTATTGGAATATGTGTTCCTAGGGTGTGAAGCACATTTCTCAATATTTCCCTAGTCTGGAGTTGTAAATCCGCAGTGCTACACTCCAATTTGTCCAGTGATTGAAGGTCATTCGTTGTGAATAGCCAACGTTACTACACCGTGACCGTAACCCTGTCCCTAACCCTCTGACACCAACGCTAAACCTATGCCTAACCTGAGCCTGAACCCTACCCAGCCCGAACCCTTATCGTAACCCTAACCCTAGCCAGAATCCCAAGTCTCTAACCCGAACACCACAACGAACCTCGGTGACATCGTCACACCCAGCGGGTCCCCTGGCCAAAGCATGATCACCTGGGATCAATGGAACCTGCCCACGTGGCCCCTCCCCCCTTGGTGACATCATCACTTCCGCTTTCATGGCCTTAGCAGGCTTCTTTCAAAGACGCCAACTCATGGCCCTGAATTATAAATGTAACCAGTATCCACCTCGGTTCTATGTTCTTTGAGCACGATTTCCTTGTCAGGAAACAGTGCGTTACAGATATTAAGGCCCTTTCTTCCCGTATTCCTAGCGTCTGAAGCACTTTCTTAGATATTAACCTGGGTTATCATTGTGAATTATCCCGAGTTGGGGTCTCTCTCTTCCAGTGTCTCAAGCTCCTTCGTTGTGAATTCCAATTTGGTGAAACAGCGTTTATAACAAATATACCAGCACTTTAACCGTTATTACCACTTGAAAGTCTACCCTACCTTTCACAGCGCTTTGGTTACAGACTCTCAGTATTTCAAAATTCAGTAGAGATGTTCGGGTTCGAAAACGTATTCCAGGAGTTCTAGAGTCACTCTGACACATCCCCCTGGTCCGTTGTTTTGAGCTCTGAGAGTTTTCTTTTTAACGCGGGTGTCATACCGGCTTTTTAAAGGCACGTTAAAACACCGCTCGGAGAAGCCGAAAGCGGTTTGGCTCAGAGGATAGAGCATCGGTCTGCGGACTGAAGGGTCCCGGGTTCGATTCCGGTCAAGGGCACGTCCATTGGTTGCGGGCACATCCCCGGCAGGGGGTGTTTGCAGGAGGAGGAAGCTGGTCGATATGTTTCCAGCTCTCTGTCCCTCTGCTTTCCTCTCCGTACAAAGTCAATAAGATATACTAAAAAACAAACAAACAAACACAAAATACACTACTTGGGACCCTAGCCCAACTACCATTTTGATTTCATAGTGTTCTCCATACTTTCATACTATTCTATAGCTCTACGAAAATGAGTTTTGCAGTGTTTCACCAAAACCTTTTCCTGAAAACGCCAACTCCTTTGGACGGGAAAAATAAATGTAAACAGTGCCACACTCGGTTCTCAGCTGTTTGAACAACATTTCCCAGGGACAAAATTGTGCTGTTCCTATATTCAGGCTATTGGAATATGTGTTCCTAGTGTGTGAAGCACATTTCTCAATATTTCCCTAGTCTGGAGTTGTAAATCGGCAGTGCTACACTCCAATTTGTCCAGTGATTGAAGCTCATTCGTTGTGAATAGCCAACGTTACTACACCGTGACCGTAACCCTGTCCCTAACCCTCTGACACCAACGCTAAACCTATGCCTAACCTGAGCCTGAACCCTACCCAGCCCGAACCCTTATCGTAACCCTAACCCTAGCCAGAACCCCAAGTCTCTAACCCGAACACCACAACGAACCTCGGTGACATCGTCACTCCCAGCGGGTCCCCTGGCCAAAGCATGATCACCTGGGATCAATGGAACCTGCCCACGTGGCCCGTCCCCCCTTGGTGACATCATCACTTCCGCTTTCATGGCCTTAGCAGGCTTCTTTCAAAGACGCCAACTCATGGCCCTGAATTATAAATGTAACCAGTATCCACCTCGGTTCTATGTTCTTTGAGCACGATTTCCTTGTCAGGAAACAGTGCGTTACAGATATTAAGGCCCTTTCTTCCCGTATTCCTAGCGTCTGAAGCACTTTCTTAGATATTAACCTGGGTTATCATTGTGAATTATCCCGAGTTGGGGTCTCTCTCTTCCAGTGTCTCAAGCTCCTTCGTTGTGAATTCCAATTTGGTGAAACAGCGTTTATAACAAATATACCAGCACTTTAACCGTTATTACCACTTGAAAGTCTACCCTACCTTTCACAGCGCTTTGGTTACAGACTCTCAGTATTTCAAAATTCAGGAGAGATGTTCGGGTTCGAAAACGTATTCCAGGAGTTCTAGAGTCACTCTGACACATCCCCCTGGTCCGTTGTTTTGAGCTCTGAGAGTTTTCTTTTTAACACGGGTGTCATACCGGCTTTTTAAAGGCACGTTAAAACACCGCTCGGAGAAGCCGAAAGCGGTTTGGCTCAGTGGATAGAGCGTCGGTCTGCGGACTGAAGGGTCCCGGGTTCGATTCCGGTCAAGGGCACGTCCATTGGTTGCGGGCACATCCCCGGCAGGGGGTGTTTGCAGGAGGAGGCAGCTGGTCGATATGTTTCCAGCTCTCTGTCCCTCTGCTTTCCTCTCCGTACAAAGTCAATAAGATATATTAAAAAACAAACAAACAAACACAAAATACACTACTTGGGACCCTAGCCCAACTACCATTTTGATTTCATAGTGTTCTCCATACTTTCATACTATTCTATACCTCTACGAAAATGAGTTTTGCAGTGTTTCACCAAAACCTTTTCCTGAAAACGCCAACTCCTTTGGACGGGAAAAATAAATGTAAACAGTGCCACACTCGGTTCTCAGCTGTTTGAACAACATTTCCCAGGGACAAAATTGTGCTGTTCAGATATTCAGGCTATTGGAATATGTGTTCCTAGGGTGTGAAGCACATTTCTCAATATTTCCCTAGTCTGGAGTTGTAAATCCGCAGTGCTACACTCCAATTTGTCCAGTGATTGAAGGTCATTCGTTGTGAATAGCCAACGTTACTACACCGTGACCGTAACCCTGTCCCTAACCCTCTGACACCAACGCTAAACCTATGCCTAACCTGAGCCTGAACCCTACCCAGCCCGAACCCTTATCGTAACCCTAACCCTAGCCAGAACCCCAAGTCTCTAACCCGAACACCACAACGAACCTCGGTGAAATCGTCACACCCAGCGGGTCCCTGGCCAAAGCATGATCACCTGGGATCAATGGAACCTGCCCACGTGGCCCCTCCCCCCTTGGTGACATCATCACTTCCGCTTTCATGGCCTTAGCAGGCTTCTTTCAAAGACGCCAACTCATGGCCCTGAATTATAAATGTAACCCGTATCCAACTCGGTTCTATGTTCTTTGAGCACGATTTCCTTGTCAGGAAACAGTGCGTTACAGATATTAAGGCCCTTTCTTCCCGTATTCCTAGTGTCTGAAGCACTTTCTTAGATATTAACCTGGGTTATCATTGTGAATTATCCCGAGTTGGGGTCTCTCTCTTCCAGTGTCTCAAGCTCCTTCGTTGTGAATTCCAATTTGGTGAAACAGCGTTTATAACAAATATACCAGCACTTTAACCGTTATTACCACTTGAAAGTCTACCCTACCTTTCACAGCGCTTTGGTTACAGACTCTCAGTATTTCAAAATTCAGTAGAGATGTTCGGGTTCGAAAACGTATTCCAGGAGTTCTAGAGTCACTCTGACACATCCCCCTGGTCCGTTGTTTTGAGCTCTGAGAGTTTTCTTTTTAACACGGGTGTCATACCGGCTTTTTAAAGGCACGTTAAAACACCGCTCGGAGAAGCCGAAAGCGGTTTGGCTCAGTGGATAGAGCGTCGGTCTGCGGACTGAAGGGTCCCGGGTTCGATTCCGGTCAAGGGCACGTCCATTGGTTGCGGGCACATCCCCGGCAGGGGGTGTTTGCAGGAGGAGGCAGCTGGTCGATATGTTTCCAGCTCTCTGTCCCTCTGCTTTCCTCTCCGTACAAAGTCAATAAGATATATTAAAAAACAAACAAACAAACACAAAATACACTACTTGGGACCCTAGCCCAACTACCATTTTGATTTCATAGTGTTCTCCATACTTTCATACTATTCTATACCTCTACGAAAATGAGTTTTGCAGTGTTTCACCAAAACCTTTTCCTGAAAACGCCAACTCCTTTGGACGGGAAAAATAAATGTAAACAGCGCCACACTCGGTTCTCAGCTGTTTGAACAACATTTCCCAGGGACAAAATTGTGCTGTTCAGATATTCAGGCTATTGGAATATGTGTTCCTAGGGTGTGAAGCACATTTCTCAATATTTCCCTAGTCTGGAGTTGTAAATCCGCAGTGCTACACTCCAATTTGTCCAGTGATTGAAGGTCATTCGTTGTGAATAGCCAACGTTACTACACCGTGACCGTAACCCTGTCCCTAACCCTCTGACACCAACGCTAAACCTATGCCTAACCTGAGCCTGAACCCTACCCAGCCCGAACCCTTATCGTAACCCTAACCCTAGCCAGAACCCCAAGTCTCTAACCCGAACACCACAACGAACCTCGGTGAAATCGTCACACCCAGCGGGTCCCTGGCCAAAGCATGATCACCTGGGATCAATGGAACCTGCCCACGTGGCCCCTCCCCCCTTGGTGACATCATCACTTCCGCTTTCATGGCCTTAGCAGGCTTCTTTCAAAGACGCCAACTCATGGCCCTGAATTATAAATGTAACCCGTATCCAACTCGGTTCTATGTTCTTTGAGCACGATTTCCTTGTCAGGAAACAGTGCGTTACAGATATTAAGGCCCTTTCTTCCCGTATTCCTAGTGTCTGAAGCACTTTCTTAGATATTAACCTGGGTTATCATTGTGAATTATCCCGAGTTGGGGTCTCTCTCTTCCAGTGTCTCAAGCTCCTTCGTTGTGAATTCCAATTTGGTGAAACAGCGTTTATAACAAATATACCAGCACTTTAACCGTTATTACCACTTGAAAGTCTACCCTACCTTTCACAGCGCTTTGGTTACAGACTCTCAGTATTTCAAAATTCAGTAGAGATGTTCGGGTTCGAAAACGTATTCCAGGAGTTCTAGAGTCACTCTGACACATCCCCCTGGTCCGTTGTTTTGAGCTCTGAGAGTTTTCTTTTTAACACGGGTGTCATACCGGCTTTTTAAAGGCACGTTAAAACACCGCTCGGAGAAGCCGAAAGCGGTTTGGCTCAGTGGATAGAGCGTCGGTCTGCGGACTGAAGGGTCCCGGGTTCGATTCCGGTCAAGGGCACGTCCATTGGTTGCGGGCACATCCCCGGCAGGGGGTGTTTGCAGGAGGAGGCAGCTGGTCGATATGTTTCCAGCTCTCTGGCCCTCTGCTTTCCTCTCCGTACAAAGTCAATAAGATATATTAAAAAACAAACAAACACAAAATACACTACTTGGGACCCTAGCCCAACTACCATTTTGATTTCATAGTGTTCTCCATACTTTCATACTATTCTATACCTCTACGAAAATGAGTTTTGCAGTGTTTCACCAAAACCTTTTCCTGAAAATGCCAACTCCTTTGGACGGGAAAAATAAATGTAAACAGTGCCACACTCGGTTCTCAGCTGTTTGAACAACATTTCCCAGGGACAAAATTGTGCTGTTCAGATATTCAGGCTATTGGAATATGTGTTCCTAGGGTGTGAAGCACATTTCTCAATATTTCCCTAGTCTGGAGTTGTAAATCCGCAGTGCTACACTCCAATTTGTCCAGTGATTGAAGGTCATTCGTTGTGAATAGCCAACGTTACTACACCGTGACCGTAACCCTGTCCCTAACCCTCTGACACCAACGCTAAACCTATGCCTAACCTGAGCCTGAACCCTACCCAGCCCGAACCCTTATCGTAACCCTAACCCTAGTCAGAACCCTAAGTCTCTAACCCGAACACCACAACGAACCTCGGTGAAATCGTCACACCCAGCGGGTCCCTGGCCAAAGCATGATCACCTGGGATCAATGGAACCTGCCCACGTGGCCCCTCCCCCCTTGGTGACAACATCACTTCCGCTTTCATGGCCTTAGCAGGCTTCTTTCAAAGACACCAACTCATGGCCCTGAATTATAAATGTAACCAGTATCCAACTCGGTTCTATGTTCTTTGAGCACGATTTCCTTGTCAGGAAACAGTGCGTTACAGATATTAAGGCCCTTTCTTCCCGTATTCCTAGCGTCTGAAGCACTTTCTTAGATATTAACCTGGGTTATCATTGTGAATTTTCCCGAGTTGGGGTCTCTCTCTTCCAGTGTCTCAAGCTCCTTCGTTGTGAATTCCAATTTGGTGAAACAGCGTTTATAACAAATATACCAGCACTTTAACCGTTATTACCACTTGAAAGTCTACCCTACCTTTCACAGCGCTTTGGTTACAGACTCTCAGTATTTCAAAATTCAGTAGAGATGTTCGGGTTCGAAAACGTATTCCAGGAGTTCTAGAGTCACTCTGACACATCCCCCTGGTCCGTTGTTTTGAGCTCTGAGAGTTTTCTTTTTAACACGGGTGTCATACCGGCTTTTTAAAGGCACGTTAAAACACCGCTCGGAGAAGCCGAAAGCGGTTTGGCTCAGTGGATAGAGCGTCGGTCTGCGGACTGAAGGGTCCCGGGTTCGATTCCGGTCAAGGGCACGTCCATTGGTTGCGGGCACATCCCCGGCAGGGGGTGTTTGCAGGAGGAGGCAGCTGGTCGACATGTTTCCAGCTCTCTGTCCCTCTGCTTTCCTCTCCGTACAAAGTCAATAAGATATATTACAAAACAAACAAACAAACACAAAATACACTACTTGGGACCCTAGCCCAACTACCATTTTGATTTCATAGTGTTCTCCATACTTTCATACTATTCTATACCTCTACGAAAATGAGTTTTGCAGTGTTTCACCAAAACCTTTTCCTGAAAACGCCAACTCCTTTGGACGGGAAAAATAAATGTAAACAGCGCCACACTCGGTTCTCAGCTGTTTGAACAACATTTCCCAGGGACAAAATTGTGCTGTTCCGATATTCAGGCTATTGGAATATGTGTTCCTAGTGTGTGAAGCACATTTCTCAATATTTCCCTAGTCTGGAGTTGTAAATCCTCAGTGCTACACTCCAATTTGTCCAGTGATTGAAGCTCATTCGTTGTGAATAGCCAACGTTACTACACCGTGACCGTAACCCTGTCCCTAACCGTCTGACCCCAACCCTAAACCTATGCCTAACCTGAGCGTGAACCCTACCCAGCCCGAACCCTTATCGTAACCCTAACCCTAGCCAGAACCCCAAGTCTCTAACCCGAACACCACAACGAACCTCGGTGACATCGTCACTCCCAGCGGGTCCCCTGGCCAAAGCATGATCACCTGGGATCAATGGAACCTGCCCACGTGGCCCCTCCCCCCTTGGTGACATCATCACTTCCGCTTTCAGGGCCTTAGCAGGCTTCTTTCAAAGACGCCAACTCGTGGCCCTGAATTCTAAATGTAACCAGTATCCAACTCGGTTCTATGTTCTTTGAGCACGATTTCCTTGTCAGGAAACAGTGCGTTACAGATATTAAGGCCCTTTATTCAGGTATTCCTAGCGTCTGAAGCACTTTCTTAGATATTAACCTGGGTTATCATTGTGAATTATCCCGAGTTGGGGTCTCTCTCTTCCAGTGTCTCAAGCTCCTTCGTTGTGAATTCCAATTTGGTGAAACAGCGTTTATAACAAATATACCAGCACTTTAACCGTTATTACCACTTGAAAGTCTACCCTACCTTTCACAGCGCTTTGGTTACAGACTCTCAGTATTTCAAAATTCAGTAGAGATGTTCGGGTTCGAAAACGTATTCCAGGAGTTCTAGAGTCACTCTGACACATCCCCCTGGTCCGTTGTTTTGAGCTCTGAGAGTTTTCTTTTTAACACGGGTGTCATACCGGCTTTTTAAAGGCACGTTAAAACACCGCTCGGAGAAGCCGAAAGCGGTTTGGCTCAGTGGATAGAGCGTTGGTCTGCGGACTGAAGGGTCCCGGGTTCGATTCCGGTCAAGGGCACGTCCATTGGTTGCGGGCACATCCCCGGCAGGGGGTGTTTGCAGGAGGAGGCAGCTGGTCGATATGTTTCCAGCTCTCTGTCCCTCTGCTTTCCTCTCCGTACAAAGTCAATAAGATATATTAAAAAACAAACAAACACAAAATACACTACTTGGGACTCTAGCCCAGCTACCATTTTGATTTCATAGTGTTCTCCATACTTTCATACTATTCTATACCTCTACGAAAATGAGTTTTGCAGTGTTTCACCAAAACCTTTTCCTGAAAACGCCAACTCCTTTGGACGGGAAAAATAAATGTAAACAGTGCCACACTCGGTTCTCAGCTGTTTGAACAACATTTCCCAGGGACAAAATTGTGCTGTTCAGATATTCAGGCTATTGGAATATGTGTTCCTAGTGTGTGAAGCACATTTCTCAATATTTCCCTAGTCTGGAGTTGTAAATCCTCAGTGCTACACTCCAATTTGTCCAGTGATTGAAGCTCATTCGTTGTGAATAGCCAACGTTACTACACCGTGACCGTAACCCTGTCCCTAACCCTCTGACCCCAACGCTAAACCTATGCCTAACCTGAGCCTGAACCCTACCCAGCCCGAACCCTTATCGTAACCCTAACCCTAGCCAGAACCCCAAGTCTCTAACCCGAACACCACAACGAACCTCGGTGACATCGTCACTCCCAGCGGGTCCCCTGGCCAAAGCATGATCACCTGGGATCAATGGAACCTGCCCACGTGGCCCCTCCCCCCTTGGTGACATCATCACTTCCGCTTTCATGGCCTTAGCAGGCTTCTTTCAAAGACGCCAACTCATGGCCCTGAATTATAAATGTAACCAGTATCCAACTCGGTTCTATGTTCTTTGAGCACGATTTCCTTGTCAGGAAACAGTGCGTTACAGATATTAAGGCCCTTTCTTCCCGTATTCCTAGCGTCTGAAGCACTTTCTTAGATATTAACCTGGGTTATCATTGTGAATTATCCCGAGTTGGGGTCTCTCTCTTCCAGTGTCTCAAGCTCCTTCGTTGTGAATTCCAATTTGGTGAAACAGCGTTTATAACAAATATACCAGCACTTTAACCGTTATTACCACTTGAAAGTCTACCCTACCTTTCACAGCGCTTTGGTTACAGACTCTCAGTATTTCAAAATTCAGTAGAGATGTTCGGGTTCGAAAACGTATTCCAGGAGTTCTAGAGTCACTCTGACAAATCCCCCTGGTCCGTTGTTTTGAGCTCTGAGAGTTTTCTTTTTAACACGGGTGTCATACCGGCTTTTTAAAGGCACGTTAAAACACCGCTCGGAGAAGCCGAAAGCGGTTTGGCTCAGTGGATAGAGCGTTGGTCTGCGGACTGAAGGGTCCCGGGTTCGATTCCGGTCAAGGGCACGTCCATTGGTTGCGGGCACATCCCCGGCAGGGGGTGTTTGCAGGAGGAGGCAGCTGGTCGATATGTTTCCAGCTCTCTGTCCCTCTGCTTTCCTCTCCGTACAAAGTCAATAAGATATATTAAAAAACAAACAAACACAAAATACACTACTTGGGACCCTAGCCCAACTACCATTTTGATTTCATAGTGTTCTCCATACTTTCATACTATTCTATACCTCTACGAAAATGAGTTTTGCAGTGTTTCACCAAAACCTTTTCCTGAAAACGCCAACTCCTTTGGACGGGAAAAATAAATGTAAACAGTGCCACACTCGGTTCTCAGCTGTTTGAACAACATTTCCCAGGGACAAAATTGTGCTGTTCAGATATTCAGGCTATTGGAATATGTGTTCCTAGGGTGTGAAGCACATTTCTCAATATTTCCCTAGTCTGGAGTTGTAAATCCGCAGTGCTACACTCCAATTTGTCCAGTGATTGAAGGTCATTCGTTGTGAATAGCCAACGTTACTACACCGTGACCATAACCCTGTCCCTAACCCTCTGACACCAACGCTAAACCTATGCCTAACCTGAGCCTGAACCCTACCCAGCCCGAACCCTTATCGTAACCCTAACCCTAGCCAGAACCCCAAGTCTCTAACCCGAACACCACAACGAACCTCGGTGACATCGTCACACCCAGCGGGTCCCTGGCCAAAGCATGATCACCTGGGATCAATGGAACCTGCCCACGTGGCCCCTCCCCCCTTGGTGACATCATCACTTCCGCTTTCATGGCCTTAGCAGGCTTCTTTCAAAGACGCCAACTCATGGCCCTGAATTATAAATGTAACCAGTATCCACCTCGGTTCTATGTTCTTTGAGCACGATTTCCTTGTCAGGAAACAGTGCGTTACAGATATTAAGGCCCTTTCTTCCCGTATTCCTAGCGTCTGAAGCACTTTCTTAGATATTAACCTGGGTTATCATTGTGAATTATCCCGAGTTGGGGTCTCTCTCTTCCAGTGTCTCAAGCTCCTTCGTTGTGAATTCCAATTTGGTGAAACAGCGTTTATAACAAATATACCAGCACTTTAACCGTTATTACCACTTGAAAGTCTACCCTACCTTTCACAGCGCTTTGGTTACAGACTCTCAGTATTTCAAAATTCAGTAGAGATGTTCGGGTTCGAAAACGTATTCCAGGAGTTCTAGAGTCACTCTGACACATCCCCCTGGTCCGTTGTTTTGAGCTCTGAGAGTTTTCTTTTTAACACGGGTGTCATACCGGCTTTTTAAAGGCACGTTAAAACACCGCTCGGAGAAGCCGAAAGCGGTTTGGCTCAGTGGATAGAGCGTCGGTCTGCGGACTGAAGGGTCCCGGGTTCGATTCCGGTCAAGGGCATGTCCATTGGTTGCGGGCACATCCCCGGCAGGGGGTGTTTGCAGGAGGAGGCAGCTGGTCGATATGTTTCCAGCTCTCTGTCCCTCTGCTTTCCTCTCCGTACAAAGTCAATAAGATATATTAAAAAACAAACAAACACAAAATACACTACTTGGGACCCTAGCCCAACTACCATTTTGATTTCATAGTGTTCTCCATACTTTCATACTATTCTATAGCTCTACGAAAATGAGTTTTGCAGTGTTTCACCAAAACCTTTTCCTGAAAACGCCAACTCCTTTGGACGGGAAAAATAAATGTAAACAGTGCCACACTCGGTTCTCAGCTGTTTGAACAACATTTCCCAGGGTCAAAATTGTGCTGTTCCGATATTCAGGCTATTGGAATATGTGTTCCTAGTGTGTGAAGCACATTTCTCAATATTTCCCTAGTCTGGAGTTGTAAATCCGCAGTGCTACACTCCAATTTGTCCAGTGATTGAAGCTCATTCGTTGTGAATAGCCAACGTTACTACACCGTGACCGTAACCCTGTCCCTAACCCTCTGACCCCAACCCTAAAACTATGCCTAACCTGAGCCTGAACCCTACCCAGCCCGAACCCTTATCGTAACCCTAACGCTAGGCAGAACTCCAAGTCTCTAACCCGAACACCACAACGAACCTAGGTGACATCGTCACTCCCAGCTGGTCCCCTGGCCAAAGCATGATCACCTGGGATCAATGGAACCTGCCCACTTGGCCCCTCCCCCCTTGGTGACATCATCACTTCCGCTTTCATGGCCTTAGCAGGCTTCTTTCAAAGACGCCAATTCATGGCCCTGAATTATCAATGTAACCCGTATCCAACTCGGTTCTATGTTCTTTGAGCACGATTCCCTTGTCAGGAAACAGTGCGTTACAGATATTAAGGCCCTTTATTCAGGTATTCCTAGCGTCTGAAGCACTTTCTTAGATATTAACCTGGGTTATCATTGTGAATTATCCCGAGTTGGGGTCTCTCTCTTCCAGTGTCTCAAGCTCCTTCGTTGTGAATTCCAATTTGGTGAAAGAGCGTTTATAACAAATATACCAGCACTTTAACCGTTATTACCACTTGAAAGTCTACCCTACCTTTCACAGCGCTTTGGTTACAGACTCTCAGTATTTCAAAATTCAGTAGAGATGTTCGGGTTCGAAAACGTATTCCAGGAGTTCTAGAGTCACTCTGACAAATCCCCCTGGTCCGTTGTTTTGAGCTCTGAGAGTTTTCTTTTTAACACAGGTGTCATACCGGCTTTTTAAAGGCACGTTAAAACACCGCTCGGAGAAGCCGAAAGCGGTTTGGCTCAGTGGATAGAGCTACGGTCTGCGGACTGAAGGGTCCCGGGTTCGATTCCGGTCAAGGGCACGTCCATTGGTTGCGGGCACATCCCCGGCAGGGGGTGTTTGCAGGAGGAGGCAGCTGGTCGATATGTTTCCAGCTCTCTGTCCCTCTGCTTTCCTCTCCGTACAAAGTCAATAAGATATATTACAAAACAAACAAACAAACACAAAATACACTACTTGGGACCCTAGCCCAACTACCATTTTGATTTCATAGTGTTCTCCATACTTTCATACTATTCTATAGCTCTACGAAAATGAGTTTTGCAGTGTTTCACCAAAACCTTTTCCTGAAAACGCCAACTCCTTTGGACGGGAAAAATAAATGTAAACAGTGCCACACTCGGTTCTCAGCTGTTTGAACAACATTTCCCAGGGACAAAATTGTGCTGTTCCGATATTCAGGCTATTGGAATATGTGTTCCTAGTGTGTGAAGCACATTTCTCAATATTTCCCTAGTCTGGAGTTGTAAATCCTCAGTGCTACACTCCAATTTGTCCAGTGATTGAAGCTCATTCGTTGTGAATAGCCAATGTTACTACACCGTGACCGTAACCCTGTCCCTAACCGTCTGACCCCAACGCTAAACCTATGCCTAACCTGAGCCTGAACCCTACCCAGCCCGAACCCTTATCGTAACCCTAACCCTAGCCAGAACCCCAAGTCTCTAACCCGAACACCACAACGAACCTCGGTGACATCGTCACTCCCAGCGGGTCCCCTGGCCAAAGCATGATCACCTGGGATCAATGGAACCTGCCCACGTGGCCCCTCCTCCCTTGGTGACATCATCACTTCCGCTTTCATGGCCTTAGCAGGCTTCTTTCAAAGACGCCAACTCATGGCCCTGAATTATAAATGTAACCCGTATCCAACTCGGTTCTATGTTCTTTGAGCACGATTCCGTTGTCAGGAAACAGTGCGTTACAGATATTAAGGCCCTTTCTTCCCGTATTCCTAGCGTCTGAAGCACTTTCTTAGATATTAACCTGGGTTATCATTGTGAATTATCCCGAGTTGGGGTCTCTCTCTTCCAGTGTCTCAAGCTCCTTTGTTGTGAATTCCAATTTGGTGAAACAGCGTTTATAACAAATATACCAGCACTTTAACCGTTATTACCACTTGAAAGTCTACCCTACCTTTCACAGCGCTTTGGTTACAGACTCTCAGTATTTCAAAATTCAGTAGAGATGTTCGGGTTCGAAAACGTATTCCAGGAGTTCTAGAGTCACTCTGACAAATCCCCCTGATCCGTTGTTTTGAGCTCTGAGAGTTTTCTTTTTAACACGGGTGTCATACCGGCTTTTTAAAGGCACGTTAAAACACCGCTCGGAGAAGCCGAAAGCGGTTTGGCTCAGTGGATAGAGCGTCGGTCTGCGGACTGAAGGGTCCCGGGTTCGATTCCGGTCAAGGGCACGTCCATTGGTTGCGGGCACATCCCCGGCAGGGGGTGTTTGCAGGAGGAGGCAGCTGGTCGATATGTTTCCAGCTCTCTGTCCCTCTGCTTTCCTCTCCGTACAAAGTCAATAAGATATATTAAAAAACAAACAAACAAACACAAAATACACTACTTGGGACCCTAGCCCAACTATCATTTTGATTTCATAGTGTTCTCCATACTTTCATACTATTCTATAGCTCTACGAAAATGAGTTTTGCAGTGTTTCACCAAAACCTTTTCCTGAAAACGCCAACTCCTTTGGACCGGAAAAATAAATGTAAACAGTGCCACACTCGGTTCTCAGCTCTTTGAACAACATTTCCCAGGGACAAAATTGAGCTGTTCAGATATTCAGGCTATTGGAATATGTGTTCCTAGTGTGTGAAGCACATTTCTCAATATTTCCCTAGTCTGGAGTTGTAAATCCTCAGTGCTACACTCCAATTTGTCCAGTGATTGAAGCTCATTCGTTGTGAATAGCCAAAGTTACTACACCGTGACCGTAACCCTGTCCCTAACCCTCTGACCCCAACGCTAAACCTATGCCTAACCTGAGCCTGAACCCTACCCAGCCCGAACCCTTATCGTAACCCTAACCCTAGCCAGAACCCCAAGTCTCTAACCCGAACACCACAACGAACCTCGGTGACATCGTCACACCCAGCGGGTCCCTGGCCAAAGCATGATCACCTGGGATCAATGGAACCTGCCCACGTGGCCCCTCCCCCCTTGGTGACATCATCACTTCCGCTTTCATGGCCTTAGCAGGCTTCTTTCAAAGACGCCAACTCATGGCCCTGAATTATAAATGTAACCAGTATCCACCTCGGTTCTATGTTCTTTGAGCATGATTTCCTTGTCAGGAAACAGTGCGTTACAGATATTAAGGCCCTTTCTTCCCGTATTCCTAGCGTCTGAAGCACTTTCTTAGATATTAACCTGGGTTATCATTGTGAATTATCCCGAGTTGGGGTCTCTCTCTTCCAGTGTCTCAAGCTCCTTCGTTGTGAATTCCAATTTGGTGAAACAGCGTTTATAACAAATATACCAGCACTTTAACCGTTATTACCACTTGAAAGTCTACCCTACCTTTCACAGCGCTTTGGTTACAGACTCTCAGTATTTCAAAATTCAGTAGAGATGTTCGGGTTCGAAAACGTATTCCAGGAGTTCTAGAGTCACTCTGACACATCCCCCTGGTCCGTTGTTTTGAGCTCTGAGAGTTTTCTTTTTAACACGGGTGTCATACCGGCTTTTTAAAGGCACGTTAAAACACCGCTCGGAGAAGCCGAAAGCGGTTTGGCTCAGTGGATAGAGCGTCGGTCTGCGGACTGAAGGGTCCCGGGTTCGATTCCGGTCAAGGGCATGTCCATTGGTTGCGGGCACATCCCCGGCAGGGGGTGTTTGCAGGAGGAGGCAGCTGGTCGATATGTTTCCAGCTCTCTGTCCCTCTGCTTTCCTCTCCGTACAAAGTCAATAAGATATATTACAAAACAAACAAACACAAAATACACTACTTGGGACCCTAGCCCAACTACCATTTTGATTTCATAGTGTTCTCCATACTTTCATACTATTCTATAGCTCTACGAAAATGAGTTTTGCAGTGTTTCACCAAAACCTTTTCCTGAAAACGCCAACTCCTTTGGACGGGAAAAATAAATGTAAACAGTGCCACACTCGGTTCTCAGCTGTTTGAACAACATTTCCCAGGGACAAAATTGTGCTGTTCCGATATTCAGGCTATTGGAATATGTGTTCCTAGTGTGTGAAGCACATTTCTTAATATTTCCCTAGTCTGGAGTTGTAAATCCGCAGTGCTACACTCCAATTTGTCCAGTGATTGAAGCTCATTCGTTGTGAATAGCCAACGTTACTACACCGTGACCGTAACCCTGTCCCTAACCCTCTGACCCCAACCCTAAAACTATGCCTAACCTGAGCCTGAACCCTACCCAGCCCGAACCCTTATCGTAACCCTAACGCTAGGCAGAACTCCAAGTCTCTAACCCGAACACCACAACGAACCTAGGTGACATCGTCACTCTCAGCTGGTCCCCTGGCCAAAGCATGATCACCTGGGATCAATGGAACCTGCCCACTTGGCCCCTCCCCCCTTGGTGACATCATCACTTCCGCTTTCATGGCCTTAGCAGGCTTCTTTCAAAGACGCCAATTCATGGCCCTGAATTATAAATGTAACCCGTATCCAACTCGGTTCTATGTTCTTTGAGCACGATTCCGTTGTCAGGAAACAGTGCGTTACAGATATTAAGGCCCTTTATTCAGGTATTCCTAGCGTCTGAAGCACTTTCTTAGATATTAACCTGGGTTATCATTGTGAATTATCCCGAGTTGGGGTCTCTCTCTTCCAGTGTCTCAAGCTCCTTCGTTGTGAATTCCAATTTGGTGAAACAGCGTTTATAACAAATATACCAGCACTTTAACCATTATTACCACTTGAAAGTCTACCCTACCTTTCACAGCGCTTTGGTTACAGACTCTCAGTATTTCAAAATTCAGTAGAGATGTTCGGGTTCGAAAACGTATTCCAGGAGTTCTAGAGTCACTCTGACAAATCCCCCTGGTCCGTTGTTTTGAGCTCTGAGAGTTTTCTTTTTAACACGGGTGTCATACCGGCTTTTTAAAGGCACGTTAAAACACCGCTCGGAGAAGCCGAAAGCGGTTTGGCTCAGTGGATAGAGCTACGGTCTGCGGACTGAAGGGTCCCGGGTTCGATTCCGGTCAAGGGCACGTCCATTGGTTGCGGGCACATCCCCGGCAGGGGGTGTTTGCAGGAGGAGGCAGCTGGTCGATATGTTTCCAGCTCTCTGTCCCTCTGCTTTCCTCTCCGTACAAAGTCAATAAGATATATTACAAAACAAACAAACAAACACAAAATACACTACTTGGGACCCTAGCCCAACTACCATTTTGATTTCATAGTGTTCTCCATACTTTCATACTATTCTATAGCTCTACGAAAATGAGTTTTGCAGTGTTTCACCAAAACCTTTTCCTGAAAACGCCAACTCCTTTGGACGGGAAAAATAAATGTAAACAGTGCCACACTCGGTTCTCAGCTGTTTGAACAACATTTCCCAGGGACAAAATTGTGCTGTTCCGATATTCAGGCTATTGGAATATGTGTTCCTAGTGTGTGAAGCACATTTCTCAATATTTCCCTAGTCTGGAGTTGTAAATCCTCAGTGCTACACTCCAATTTGTCCAGTGATTGAAGCTCATTCGTTGTGAATAGCCAATGTTACTACACCGTGACCGTAACCCTGTCCCTAACCGTCTGACCCCAACGCTAAACCTATGCCTAACCTGAGCCTGAACCCTACCCAGCCCGAACCCTTATCGTAACCCTAACCCTAGCCAGAACCCCAAGTCTCTAACCCGAACACCACAACGAACCTCGGTGACATCGTCACTCCCAGCGGGTCCCCTGGCCAAAGCATGATCACCTGGGATCAATGGAACCTGCCCACGTGGCCCCTCCTCCCTTGGTGACATCATCACTTCCGCTTTCATGGCCTTAGCAGGCTTCTTTCAAAGACGCCAACTCATGGCCCTGAATTATAAATGTAACCCGTATCCAACTCGGTTCTATGTTCTTTGAGCACGATTCCGTTGTCAGGAAACAGTGCGTTACAGATATTAAGGCCCTTTATTCAGGTATTCCTAGCGTCTGAAGCACTTTCTTAGATATTAACCTGGGTTATCATTGTGAATTATCCCGAGTTGGGGTCTCTCTCTTCCAGTGTCTCAAGCTCCTTTGTTGTGAATTCCAATTTGGTGAAACAGCGTTTATAACAAATATACCAGCACTTTAACCGTTATTACCACTTGAAAGTCTACCCTACCTTTCACAGCGCTTTGGTTACAGACTCTCAGTATTTCAAAATTCAGTAGAGATGTTCGGGTTCGAAAACGTATTCCAGGAGTTCTAGAGTCACTCTGACACATCCCCCTGGTCCGTTGTTTTGAGCTCTGAGAGTTTTCTTTTTAACGCGGGTGTCATACCGGCTTTTTAAAGGCACGTTAAAACACCGCTCGGAGAAGCCGAAAGCGGTTTGGCTCAGTGGATAGAGCGTCGGTCTGCGGACTGAAGGGTCCCGGGTTCGATTCCGGTCAAGGGCACGTCCATTGGTTGCGGGCACATCCCCGGCAGGGGGTGTTTGCAGGAGGAGGCAGCTGGTCGATATATTTCCAGCTCTCTGTCCCTCTGCTTTCCTCTCCGTACAAAGTCAATAAGATATACTAAAAAACAAACAAACAAACACAAAATACACTACTTGGGACCCTAGCCCAGCTACCATTTTGATTTCATAGTGTTCTCCATACTTTCATACTATTCTATACCTCTACGAAAATGAGTTTTGCAGTGTTTCACCAAAACCTTTTCCTGAAAACGCCAACTCCTTTGGACGGGAAAAATAAATGTAAACAGTGCCACACTCGGTTCTCAGCTGTTTGAACAACATTTCCCAGGGACAAAATTGTGCTGTTCAGATATTCAGGCTATTGGAATATGTGTTCCTAGTGTGTGAAGCACATTTCTCAATATTTCCCTAGTCTGGAGTTGTAAATCCTCAGTGCTACACTCCAATTTGTCCAGTGATTGAAGCTCATTCGTTGTGAATAGCCAACGTTACTACACCGTGACCGTAACCCTGTCCCTAACCCTCTGACCCCAACGCTAAACCTATGCCTAACCTGAGCCTGAACCCTACCCAGCCCGAACCCTTATCGTAACCCTAACCCTAGCCAGAACCCCAAGTCTCTAACCCGAACACCACAACGAACCTCGGTGACATCGTCACTCCCAGCGGGTCCCCTGGCCAAAGCATGATCACCTGGGATCAATGGAACCTGCCCACGTGGCCCCTCCCCCCTTGGTGACATCATCACTTCCGCTTTCATGGCCTTAGCAGGCTTCTTTCAAAGACGCCAACTCATGGCCCTGAATTATAAATGTAACCAGTATCCAACTCGGTTCTATGTTCTTTGAGCACGATTTCCTTGTCAGGAAACAGTGCGTTACAGATATTAAGGCCCTTTCTTCCCGTATTCCTAGCGTCTGAAGCACTTTCTTAGATATTAACCTGGGTTATCATTGTGAATTATCCCGAGTTGGGGTCTCTCTCTTCCAGTGTCTCAAGCTCCTTCGTTGTGAATTCCAATTTGGTGAAACAGCGTTTATAACAAATATACCAGCACTTTAACCGTTATTACCACTTGAAAGTCTACCCTACCTTTCACAGCGCTTTGGTTACAGACTCTCAGTATTTCAAAATTCAGTAGAGATGTTCGGGTTCGAAAACGTATTCCAGGAGTTCTAGAGTCACTCTGACAAATCCCCCTGGTCCGTTGTTTTGAGCTCTGAGAGTTTTCTTTTTAACACGGGTGTCATACCGGCTTTTTAAAGGCACGTTAAAACACCGCTCGGAGAAGCCGAAAGCGGTTTGGCTCAGTGGATAGAGCGTCGGTCTGCGGACTGAAGGGTCCCGGGTTCGATTCCGGTCAAGGGCACGTCCATTGGTTGCGGGCACATCCCCGGCAGGGGGTGTTTGCAGGACGAGGCAGCTGGTCGATATGTTTCCAGCTCTCTGTCCCTCTGCTTTCCTCTCCGTACAAAGTCAATAAGATATATTACAAAACAAACAAACAAACACAAAATACACTACTTGGGACCCTAGACCAACTATCATTTTGATTTCATAGTGTTCTCCATATTTTCATACTATTCTATAGCTCTACGAAAATGAGTTTTGCAGTGTTTCACCAAAACCTTTTCCTGAAAACGCCAACTCCTTTGGACGGGAAAAATAAATGTAAACAGTGCCACACTCGGTTCTCAGCTGTTTGAACAACATTTCCCAGGGACAAAATTGTGCTGTTCCGATATTCAGGCTATTGGAATATGTGTTCCTAGTGTGTGAAGCACATTTCTCAATATTTCCCTAGTCTGGAGTTGTAAATCCGCAGTGCTACACTCCAATTTGTCCAGTGATTGAAGCTCATTCGTTGTGAATAGCCAACGTTACTACACCGTGACCGTAACCCTGTCCCTAACCCTCTGACCCCAACCCTAAACCTATGCCTAACCTGAGCCTGAACCCTACCCAGCCCGAACCCTTATCGTAACCCTAATGCTAGGCAGAACCCCAAGTCTCTAACCCGAACACCACAACGAACCTAGGTGACATCGTCACTCCCAGCTGGTCCCCTGGCCAAAGCATGATCACCTGGGATCAATGGAACCTGCCCACGTGGCCCCTCCCCCCTTGGTGACATCATCACTTCCGCTTTCATGGCCTTAGCAGGATTCTTTCAAAGACGCCAACTCATGGCCCTGAATTATAAATGTAACCCGTATCCAACTCGGTTCTATGTTCTTTGAGCACGATTCCCTTGTCAGGAAACAGTGCGTTACAGATATTAAGGCCCTTTCTTCACGTATTCCTAGCGTCTGAAGCACTTTCTTAGATATTAACTTGGGTTATCATTGAGAATTATCCCGAGTTGGGGTCTCTCTCTTCCAGTGTCTCAAGCTCCTTCGTTGTGAATTCCAATTTGGTGAAACAGCGTTTATAACAAATATACCAGCACTTTAACCGTTATTACCACTTGAAAGTCTACCCTACCTTTCACAGCGCTTTGGTTACAGACTCTCAGTATTTCAAAATTCAGTAGAGATGTTCGGGTTCGAAAACGTATTCCAGGAGTTCTAGAGTCACTCTGACAAATCCCCCTGGTCCGTTGTTTTGAGCTCTGAGAGTTTTCTTTTTAACACGGGTGTCATACCGGCTTTTTAAAGGCACGTTAAAACACCGCTCGGAGAAGCCGAAAGCGGTTTGGCTCAGTGGATAGAGCGTCGGTCTGCGGACTGAAGGGTCCCGGGTTCGATTCCGGTCAAGGGCACGTCCATTGGTTGCGGGCACATCCCCGGCAGGGGGTGTTTGCAGGAGGAGGCAGCTGGTCGATATGTTTCCAGCTCTCTGTCCCTCTGCTTTCCTCTCCGTACAAAGTCAATAAGATATATTACAAAACAAACAAACAAACACAAAATACACTACTTGGGACCCTAGACCAACTATCATTTTGATTTCATAGTGTTCTCCATATTTTCATACTATTCTATAGCTCTACGAAAATGAGTTTTGCAGTGTTTCACCAAAACCTTTTCCTGAAAACGCCAACTCCTTTGGACGGGAAAAATAAATGTAAACAGTGCCACACTCGGTTCTCAGCTGTTTGAACAACATTTCCCAGGGACAAAATTGTGCTGTTCCGATATTCAGGCTATTGGAATATGTGTTCCTAGTGTGTGAAGCACATTTCTCAATATTTCCCTAGTCTGGAGTTGTAAATCCGCAGTGCTACACTCCAATTTGTCCAGTGATTGAAGCTCATTCGTTGTGAATAGCCAAAGTTACTACACCGTGACCGTAACCCTGTCCCTAACCCTCTGACCCCAACGCTAAACCTATGCCTAACCTGAGCCTGAACCCTACCCAGCCCGAACCCTTATCGTAACCCTAACCCTAGCCAGAACCCCAAGTCTCTAACCCGAACACCACAACGAACCTCGGTGACATCGTCACTCCCAGCGGGTCCCCTGGCCAAAGCATGATCACCTGGGATCAATGGAACCTGCCCACGTGGCCCCTCCCCCCTTGGTGACATCATCACTTCTGCTTTCATGGCCTTAGCAGGCTTCTTTCAAAGACGCCAACTCATGGCCCTGAATTATAAATGTAACCCGTATCCAACTCGGTTCTATGTTCTTTGAGCACGATTCCCTGGTCAGGAAACAGTGCGTTTCAGATATTAAGGCCCTTTCTTCAGGTATTCCTAGCGTCTGAAGCACTTTCTTAGATATTAACCTGGGTTATCATTGTGAATTATCCCGAGTTGGGGTCTCTCTCTTCCAGTGTCTCAAGCTCCTTCGTTGTGAATTCCAATTTGGTGAAACAGCGTTTATAACAAATATACCAGCACTTTAACCGTTATTACCACTTGAAAGTCTACCCTACCTTTCACAGCGCTTTGGTTACAGACTCTCAGTATTTCAAAATTCAGTAGAGATGTTCGGGTTCGAAAACGTATTCCAGGAGTTCTAGAGTCACTCTGACACATCCCCCTGGTCCGTTGTTTTGAGCTCTGAGAGTTTTCTTTTTAACACGGGTGTCATACCGGCTTTTTAAAGGCACGTTAAAACACCGCTCGGAGAAGCCGAAAGCGGTTTGGCTCAGTGGATAGAGCGTCGGTCTGCGGACTGAAGGGTCCCGGGTTCGATTCCGGTCAAGGGCACGTCCATTGGTTGCGGGCACATCCCCGGCAGGGGGTGTTTGCAGGAGGAGGCAGCTGGTCGATATGTTTCCAGCTCTCTGTCCCTCTGCTTTCCTCTCCGTACAAAGTCAATAAGATATATTACAAAACAAACAAACAAACACAAAATACACTACTTGGGACCCTAGCCCAACTACCATTTTGATTTCATAGTGTTCTCCATACTTTCATACTATTCTATACCTCTACGAAAATGAGTTTTGCAGTGTTTCACCAAAACCTTTTCCTGAAAACGCCAACTCCTTTGGACGGGAAAAATAAATGTAAACAGTGCCACACTCGGTTCTCAGCTGTTTGAACAACATTTCCCAGGGACAAAATTGTGCTGTTCCGATATTCAGGCTATTGGAATATGTGTTCCTAGTGTGTGAAGCACATTTCTCAATATTTCCCTAGTCTGGAGTTGTAAATCCTCAGTGCTACACTCCAATTTGTCCAGTGATTGAAGCTCATTCGTTGTGAATAGCCAATGTTACTACACCGTGACCGTAACCCTGTCCCTAACCGTCTGACCCCAACGCTAAACCTATGCCTAACCTGAGCCTGAACCCTACCCAGCCCGAACCCTTATCGTAACCCTAACCCTAGCCAGAACCCCAAGTCTCTAACCCGAACACCACAACGAACCTCGGTGACATCGTCACTCCCAGCGGGACCCCTGGCCAAAGCATGATCACCTGGGATCAATGGAACCTGCCCACGTGGCCCCTCCCCCCTTGGTGACATCATCACTTCCGCTTTCAAGGCCTTAGCAGGCTTCTTTCAAAGACGCCAACTCATGGCCCTGAATTATAAATGTAACCAGTATCCAACTCGGTTCTATGTTCTTTGAGCACGATTTCCTTGTCAGGAAACAGTGCGTTACAGATATTAAGGCCCTTTCTTCCCGTATTCCTAGCGTCTGAAGCACTTTCTTAGATATTAACCTGGGTTATCATTGTGAATTATCCCGAGTTGGGGTCTCTCTCTTCCAGTGTCTCAAGCTCCTTTGTTGTGAATTCCAATTTGGTGAAACAGCGTTTATAACAAATATACCAGCACTTTAACCGTTATTACCACTTGAAAGTCTACCCTACCTTTCACAGCGCTTTGGTTACAGACTCTCAGTATTTCAAAATTCAGTAGAGATGTTCGGGTTCGAAAACGTATTCCAGGAGTTCTAGAGTCACTCTGACACATCCCCCTGGTCCGTTGTTTTGAGCTCTGAGAGTTTTCTTTTTAACGCGGGTGTCATACCGGCTTTTTAAAGGCACGTTAAAACACCGCTCGGAGAAGCCGAAAGCGGTTTGGCTCAGTGGATAGAGCGTCGGTCTGCGGACTGAAGGGTCCCGGGTTCGATTCCGGTCAAGGGCACGTCCATTGGTTGCGGGCACATCCCCGGCAGGGGGTGTTTGCAGGAGGAGGCAGCTGGTCGATATATTTCCAGCTCTCTGTCCCTCTGCTTTCCTCTCCGTACAAAGTCAATAAGATATACTAAAAAACAAACAAACAAACACAAAATACACTACTTGGGACCCTAGCCCAGCTACCATTTTGATTTCATAGTGTTCTCCATACTTTCATACTATTCTATACCTCTACGAAAATGAGTTTTGCAGTGTTTCACCAAAACCTTTTCCTGAAAACGCCAACTCCTTTGGACGGGAAAAATAAATGTAAACAGTGCCACACTCGGTTCTCAGCTGTTTGAACAACATTTCCCAGGGACAAAATTGTGCTGTTCAGATATTCAGGCTATTGGAATATGTGTTCCTAGTGTGTGAAGCACATTTCTCAATATTTCCCTAGTCTGGAGTTGTAAATCCTCAGTGCTACACTCCAATTTGTCCAGTGATTGAAGCTCATTCGTTGTGAATAGCCAACGTTACTACACCGTGACCGTAACCCTGTCCCTAACCCTCTGACCCCAACGCTAAACCTATGCCTAACCTGAGCCTGAACCCTACCCAGCCCGAACCCTTATCGTAACCCTAACCCTAGCCAGAACCCCAAGTCTCTAACCCGAACACCACAACGAACCTCGGTGACATCGTCACTCCCAGCGGGTCCCCTGGCCAAAGCATGATCACCTGGGATCAATGGAACCTGCCCACGTGGCCCGTCCCCCCTTGGTGACATCATCACTTCCGCTTTCATGGCCTTAGCAGGCTTCTTTCAAAGACGCCAACTCATGGCCCTGAATTATAAATGTAACCAGTATCCAACTCGGTTCTATGTTCTTTGAGCACGATTTCCTTGTCAGGAAACAGTGCGTTACAGATATTAAGGCCCTTTCTTCCCGTATTCCTAGCGTCTGAAGCACTTTCTTAGATATTAACCTGGGTTATCATTGTGAATTATCCCGAGTTGGGGTCTCTCTCTTCCAGTGTCTCAAGCTCCTTCGTTGTGAATTCCAATTTGGTGAAACAGCGTTTATAACAAATATACCAGCACTTTAACCGTTATTACCACTTGAAAGTCTACCCTACCTTTCACAGCGCTTTGGTTACAGACTCTCAGTATTTCAAAATTCAGTAGAGATGTTCGGGTTCGAAAACGTATTCCAGGAGTTCTAGAGTCACTCTGACAAATCCCCCTGGTCCGTTGTTTTGAGCTCTGAGAGTTTTCTTTTTAACACGGGTGTCATACCGGCTTTTTAAAGGCACGTTAAAACACCGCTCGGAGAAGCCGAAAGCGGTTTGGCTCAGTGGATAGAGCGTTGGTCTGCGGACTGAAGGGTCCCGGGTTCGATTCCGGTCAAGGGCACGTCCATTGGTTGCGGGCACATCCCCGGCAGGGGGTGTTTGCAGGAGGAGGCAGCTGGTCGATATGTTTCCAGCTCTCTGTCCCTCTGCTTTCCTCTCCGTACAAAGTCAATAAGATATATTAAAAAACAAACAAACACAAAATACACTACTTGGGACCCTAGCCCAACTACCATTTTGATTTCATAGTGTTCTCCATACTTTCATACTATTCTATACCTCTACGAAAATGAGTTTTGCAGTGTTTCACCAAAACCTTTTCCTGAAAACGCCAACTCCTTTGGACGGGAAAAATAAATGTAAACAGTGCCACACTCGGTTCTCAGCTGTTTGAACAACATTTCCCAGGGACAAAATTGTGCTGTTCAGATATTCAGGCTATTGGAATATGTGTTCCTAGTGTGTGAAGCACATTTCTCAATATTTCCCTAGTCTGGAGTTGTAAATCCTCAGTGCTACACTCCAATTTGTCCAGTGATTGAAGCTCATTCGTTGTGAATAGCCAACGTTACTACACCGTGACCGTAACCCTGTCCCTAACCCTCTGACCCCAACGCTAAACCTATGCCTAACCTGAGCCTGAACCCTACCCAGCCCGAACCCTTATCGTAACCCTAACCCTAGCCAGAACCCCAAGTCTCTAACCCGAACACCACAACGAACCTCGGTGACATCGTCACTCCCAGCGGGTCCCCTGGCCAAAGCATGATCACCTGGGATCAATGGAACCTGCCCACGTGGCCCCTCCCCCCTTGGTGACATCATCACTTCCGCTTTCATGGCCTTAGCAGGCTTCTTTCAAAGACGCCAACTCATGGCCCTGAATTATAAATGTAACCAGTATCCAACTCGGTTCTATGTTCTTTGAGCACGATTTCCTTGTCAGGAAACAGTGCGTTACAGATATTAAGGCCCTTTCTTCCCGTATTCCTAGCGTCTGAAGCACTTTCTTAGATATTAACCTGGGTTATCATTGTGAATTATCCCGAGTTGGGGTCTCTCTCTTCCAGTGTCTCAAGCTCCTTCGTTGTGAATTCCAATTTGGTGAAACAGCGTTTATAACAAATATACCAGCACTTTAACCGTTATTACCACTTGAAAGTCTACCCTACCTTTCACAGCGCTTTGGTTACAGACTCTCAGTATTTCAAAATTCAGTAGAGATGTTCGGGTTCGAAAACGTATTCCAGGAGTTCTAGAGTCACTCTGACAAATCCCCCTGGTCCGTTGTTTTGAGCTCTGAGAGTTTTCTTTTTAACACGGGTGTCATACCGGCTTTTTAAAGGCACGTTAAAACACCGCTCGGAGAAGCCGAAAGCGGTTTGGCTCAGTGGATAGAGCGTTGGTCTGCGGACTGAAGGGTCCCGGGTTCGATTCCGGTCAAGGGCACGTCCATTGGTTGCGGGCACATCCCCGGCAGGGGGTGTTTGCAGGAGGAGGCAGCTGGTCGATATGTTTCCAGCTCTCTGTCCCTCTGCTTTCCTCTCCGTACAAAGTCAATAAGATATATTAAAAAACAAACAAACACAAAATACACTACTTGGGACCCTAGCCCAACTACCATTTTGATTTCATAGTGTTCTCCATACTTTCATACTATTCTATACCTCTACGAAAATGAGTTTTGCAGTGTTTCACCAAAACCTTTTCCTGAAAACGCCAACTCCTTTGGACGGGAAAAATAAATGTAAACAGTGCCACACTCGGTTCTCAGCTGTTTGAACAACATTTCCCAGGGACAAAATTGTGCTGTTCAGATATTCAGGCTATTGGAATATGTGTTCCTAGGGTGTGAAGCACATTTCTCAATATTTCCCTAGTCTGGAGTTGTAAATCCGCAGTGCTACACTCCAATTTGTCCAGTGATTGAAGGTCATTCGTTGTGAATAGCCAACGTTACTACACCGTGACCATAACCCTGTCCCTAACCCTCTGACACCAACGCTAAACCTATGCCTAACCTGAGCCTGAACCCTACCCAGCCCGAACCCTTATCGTAACCCTAACCCTAGCCAGAACCCCAAGTCTCTAACCCGAACACCACAACGAACCTCGGTGACATCGTCACACCCAGCGGGTCCCTGGCCAAAGCATGATCACCTGGGATCAATGGAACCTGCCCACGTGGCCCCTCCCCCCTTGGTGACATCATCACTTCCGCTTTCATGGCCTTAGCAGGCTTCTTTCAAAGACGCCAACTCATGGCCCTGAATTATAAATGTAACCAGTATCCACCTCGGTTCTATGTTCTTTGAGCACGATTTCCTTGTCAGGAAACAGTGCGTTACAGATATTAAGGCCCTTTCTTCCCGTATTCCTAGCGTCTGAAGCACTTTCTTAGATATTAACCTGGGTTATCATTGTGAATTATCCCGAGTTGGGGTCTCTCTCTTCCAGTGTCTCAAGCTCCTTCGTTGTGAATTCCAATTTGGTGAAACAGCGTTTATAACAAATATACCAGCACTTTAACCGTTATTACCACTTGAAAGTCTACCCTACCTTTCACAGCGCTTTGGTTACAGACTCTCAGTATTTCAAAATTCAGTAGAGATGTTCGGGTTCGAAAACGTATTCCAGGAGTTCTAGAGTCACTCTGACACATCCCCCTGGTCCGTTGTTTTGAGCTCTGAGAGTTTTCTTTTTAACACGGGTGTCATACCGGCTTTTTAAAGGCACGTTAAAACACCGCTCGGAGAAGCCGAAAGCGGTTTGGCTCAGTGGATAGAGCGTCGGTCTGCGGACTGAAGGGTCCCGGGTTCGATTCCGGTCAAGGGCATGTCCATTGGTTGCGGGCACATCCCCGGCAGGGGGTGTTTGCAGGAGGAGGCAGCTGGTCGATATGTTTCCAGCTCTCTGTCCCTCTGCTTTCCTCTCCGTACAAAGTCAATAAGATATATTAAAAAACAAACAAACACAAAATACACTACTTGGGACCCTAGCCCAACTACCATTTTGATTTCATAGTGTTCTCCATACTTTCATACTATTCTATAGCTCTACGAAAATGAGTTTTGCAGTGTTTCACCAAAACCTTTTCCTGAAAACGCCAACTCCTTTGGACGGGAAAAATAAATGTAAACAGTGCCACACTCGGTTCTCAGCTGTTTGAACATTTCCCAGGGTCAAAATTGTGCTGTTCCGATATTCAGGCTATTGGAATATGTGTTCCTAGTGTGTGAAGCACATTTCTCAATATTTCCCTAGTCTGGAGTTGTAAATCCGCAGTGCTACACTCCAATTTGTCCAGTGATTGAAGCTCATTCGTTGTGAATAGCCAACGTTACTACACCGTGACCGTAACCCTGTCCCTAACCCTCTGACCCCAACCCTAAAACTATGCCTAACCTGAGCCTGAACCCTACCCAGCCCGAACCCTTATCGTAACCCTAACGCTAGGCAGAACTCCAAGTCTCTAACCCGAACACCACAACGAACCTAGGTGACATCGTCACTCCCAGCTGGTCCCCTGGCCAAAGCATGATCACCTGGGATCAATGGAACCTGCCCACTTGGCCCCTCCCCCCTTGGTGACATCATCACTTCCGCTTTCATGGCCTTAGCAGGCTTCTTTCAAAGACGCCAATTCATGGCCCTGAATTATAAATGTAACCCGTATCCAACTCGGTTCTATGTTCTTTGAGCACGATTCCCTTGTCAGGAAACAGTGCGTTACAGATATTAAGGCCCTTTATTCAGGTATTCCTAGCGTCTGAAGCACTTTCTTAGATATTAACCTGGGTTATCATTGTGAATTATCCCGAGTTGGGGTCTCTCTCTTCCAGTGTCTCAAGCTCCTTCGTTGTGAATTCCAATTTGGTGAAAGAGCGTTTATAACAAATATACCAGCACTTTAACCGTTATTACCACTTGAAAGTCTACCCTACCTTTCACAGCGCTTTGGTTACAGACTCTCAGTATTTCAAAATTCAGTAGAGATGTTCGGGTTCGAAAACGTATTCCAGGAGTTCTAGAGTCACTCTGACAAATCCCCCTGGTCCGTTGTTTTGAGCTCTGAGAGTTTTCTTTTTAACACGGGTGTCATACCGGCTTTTTAAAGGCACGTTAAAACACCGCTCGGAGAAGCCGAAAGCGGTTTGGCTCAGTGGATAGAGCTACGGTCTGCGGACTGAAGGGTCCCGGGTTCGATTCCGGTCAAGGGCACGTCCATTGGTTGCGGGCACATCCCCGGCAGGGGGTGTTTGCAGGAGGAGGCAGCTGGTCGATATGTTTCCAGCTCTCTGTCCCTCTGCTTTCCTCTCCGTACAAAGTCAATAAGATATATTACAAAACAAACAAACAAACACAAAATACACTACTTGGGACCCTAGCCCAACTACCATTTTGATTTCATAGTGTTCTCCATACTTTCATACTATTCTATAGCTCTACGAAAATGAGTTTTGCAGTGTTTCACCAAAACCTTTTCCTGAAAACGCCAACTCCTTTGGACGGGAAAAATAAATGTAAACAGTGCCACACTCGGTTCTCAGCTGTTTGAACAACATTTCCCAGGGACAAAATTGTGCTGTTCCGATATTCAGGCTATTGGAATATGTGTTCCTAGTGTGTGAAGCACATTTCTCAATATTTCCCTAGTCTGGAGTTGTAAATCCTCAGTGCTACACTCCAATTTGTCCAGTGATTGAAGCTCATTCGTTGTGAATAGCCAATGTTACTACACCGTGACCGTAACCCTGTCCCTAACCGTCTGACCCCAACGCTAAACCTATGCCTAACCTGAGCCTGAACCCTACCCAGCCCGAACCCTTATCGTAACCCTAACCCTAGCCAGAACCCCAAGTCTCTAACCCGAACACCACAACGAACCTCGGTGACATCGTCACTCCCAGCGGGTCCCCTGGCCAAAGCATGATCACCTGGGATCAATGGAACCTGCCCACGTGGCCCCTCCTCCCTTGGTGACATCATCACTTCCGCTTTCATGGCCTTAGCAGGCTTCTTTCAAAGACGCCAACTCATGGCCCTGAATTATAAATGTAACCCGTATCCAACTCGGTTCTATGTTCTTTGAGCACGATTCCGTTGTCAGGAAACAGTGCGTTACAGATATTAAGGCCCTTTATTCAGGTATTCCTAGCGTCTGAAGCACTTTCTTAGATATTAACCTGGGTTATCATTGTGAATTATCCCGAGTTGGGGTCTCTCTCTTCCAGTGTCTCAAGCTCCTTCGTTGTGAATTCCAATTTGGTGAAACAGCGTTTATAACAAATATACCAGCACTTTAACCATTATTACCACTTGAAAGTCTACCCTACCTTTCACAGCGCTTTGGTTACAGACTCTCAGTATTTCAAAATTCAGTAGAGATGTTCGGGTTCGAAAACGTATTCCAGGAGTTCTAGAGTCACTCTGACAAATCCCCCTGATCCGTTGTTTTGAGCTCTGAGAGTTTTCTTTTTAACACGGGTGTCATACCGGCTTTTTAAAGGCACGTTAAAACACCGCTCGGAGAAGCCGAAAGCGGTTTGGCTCAGTGGATAGAGCGTCGGTCTGCGGACTGAAGGGTCCCGGGTTCGATTCCGGTCAAGGGCAAGTCCATTGGTTGCGGGCACATCCCCGGCAGGGGGTGTTTGCAGGAGGAGGCAGCTGGTCGATATGTTTCCAGCTCTCTGTCCCTCTGCTTTCCTCTCCGTACAAAGTCAATAAGATATATTAAAAAACAAACAAACAAACACAAAATACACTACTTGGGACCCTAGCCCAACTATCATTTTGATTTCATAGTGTTCTCCATACTTTCATACTATTCTATAGCTCTACGAAAATGAGTTTTGCAGTGTTTCACCAAAACCTTTTCCTGAAAACGCCAACTCCTTTGGACCGGAAAAATAAATGTAAACAGTGCCACACTCGGTTCTCAGCTCTTTGAACAACATTTCCCAGGGACAAAATTGAGCTGTTCAGATATTCAGGCTATTGGAATATGTGTTCCTAGTGTGTGAAGCACATTTCTCAATATTTCCCTAGTCTGGAGTTGTAAATCCTCAGTGCTACACTCCAATTTGTCCAGTGATTGAAGCTCATTCGTTGTGAATAGCCAAAGTTACTACACCGTGACCGTAACCCTGTCCCTAACCCTCTGACCCCAACGCTAAACCTATGCCTAACCTGAGCCTGAACCCTACCCAGCCCGAACCCTTATCGTAACCCTAACCCTAGCCAGAACCCCAAGTCTCTAACCCGAACACCACAACGAACCTCGGTGACATCGTCACACCCAGCGGGTCCCTGGCCAAAGCATGATCACCTGGGATCAATGGAACCTGCCCACGTGGCCCCTCCCCCCTTGGTGACATCATCACTTCCGCTTTCATGGCCTTAGCAGGCTTCTTTCAAAGACGCCAACTCATGGCCCTGAATTATAAATGTAACCAGTATCCACCTCGGTTCTATGTTCTTTGAGCACGATTTCCTTGTCAGGAAACAGTGCGTTACAGATATTAAGGCCCTTTCTTCCCGTATTCCTAGCGTCTGAAGCACTTTCTTAGATATTAACCTGGGTTATCATTGTGAATTATCCCGAGTTGGGGTCTCTCTCTTCCAGTGTCTCAAGCTCCTTCGTTGTGAATTCCAATTTGGTGAAACAGCGTTTATAACAAATATACCAGCACTTTAACCGTTATTACCACTTGAAAGTCTACCCTACCTTTCACAGCGCTTTGGTTACAGACTCTCAGTATTTCAAAATTCAGTAGAGATGTTCGGGTTCGAAAACGTATTCCAGGAGTTCTAGAGTCACTCTGACACATCCCCCTGGTCCGTTGTTTTGAGCTCTGAGAGTTTTCTTTTTAACACGGGTGTCATACCGGCTTTTTAAAGGCACGTTAAAACACCGCTCGGAGAAGCCGAAAGCGGTTTGGCTCAGTGGATAGAGCGTCGGTCTGCGGACTGAAGGGTCCCGGGTTCGATTCCGGTCAAGGGCATGTCCATTGGTTGCGGGCACATCCCCGGCAGGGGGTGTTTGCAGGAGGAGGCAGCTGGTCGATATGTTTCCAGCTCTCTGTCCCTCTGCTTTCCTCTCCGTACAAAGTCAATAAGATATATTAAAAAACAAACAAACACAAAATACACTACTTGGGACCCTAGCCCAACTACCATTTTGATTTCATAGTGTTCTCCATACTTTCATACTATTCTATAGCTCTACGAAAATGAGTTTTGCAGTGTTTCACCAAAACCTTTTCCTGAAAACGCCAACTCCTTTGGACGGGAAAAATAAATGTAAACAGTGCCACACTCGGTTCTCAGCTGTTTGAACAACATTTCCCAGGGTCAAAATTGTGCTGTTCCGATATTCAGGCTATTGGAATATGTGTTCCTAGTGTGTGAAGCACATTTCTCAATATTTCCCTAGTCTGGAGTTGTAAATCCGCAGTGCTACACTCCAATTTGTCCAGTGATTGAAGCTCATTCGTTGTGAATAGCCAACGTTACTACACCGTGACCGTAACCCTGTCCCTAACCCTCTGACCCCAACCCTAAAACTATGCCTAACCTGAGCCTGAAACCTACCCAGCCCGAACCCTTATCGTAACCCTAACGCTAGGCAGAACTCCAAGTCTCTAACCCGAACACCACAACGAACCTAGGTGACATCGTCACTCCCAGCTGGTCCCCTGGCCAAAGCATGATCACCTGGGATCAATGGAACCTGCCCACTTGGCCCCTCCCCCCTTGGTGACATCATCACTTCCGCTTTCATGGCCTTAGCAGGCTTCTTTCAAAGACGCCAATTCATGGCCCTGAATTATAAATGTAACCCGTATCCAACTCGGTTCTATGTTCTTTGAGCACGATTCCCTTGTCAGGAAACAGTGCGTTACAGATATTAAGGCCCTTTCTTCACGTATTCCTAGCGTCTGAAGCACTTTCTTAGATATTAACCTGGGTTATCATTGTGAATTATCCCGAGTTGGGGTCTCTCTCTTCCAGTGTCTCAAGCTCCTTCGTTGTGAATTCCAATTTGGTGAAAGAGCGTTTATAACAAATATACCAGCACTTTAACCGTTATTACCACTTGAAAGTCTACCCTACCTTTCACAGCGCTTTGGTTACAGACTCTCAGTATTTCAAAATTCAGTAGAGATGTTCGGGTTCGAAAACGTATTCCAGGAGTTCTAGAGTCACTCTGACAAATCCCCCTGGTCCGTTGTTTTGAGCTCTGAGAGTTTTCTTTTTAACACGGGTGTCATACCGGCTTTTTAAAGGCACGTTAAAACACCGCTCGGAGAAGCCGAAAGCGGTTTGGCTCAGTGGATAGAGCTACGGTCTGCGGACTGAAGGGTCCCGGGTTCGATTCCGGTCAAGGGCACGTCCATTGGTTGCGGGCACATCCCCGGCAGGGGGTGTTTGCAGGAGGAGGCAGCTGGTCGATATGTTTCCAGCTCTCTGTCCCTCTGCTTTCCTCTCCGTACAAAGTCAATAAGATATATTACAAAACAAACAAACAAACACAAAATACACTACTTGGGACCCTAGCCCAACTACCATTTTGATTTCATAGTGTTCTCCATACTTTCATACTATTCTATAGCTCTACGAAAATGAGTTTTGCAGTGTTTCACCAAAACCTTTTCCTGAAAACGCCAACTCCTTTGGACGGGAAAAATAAATGTAAACAGTGCCACACTCGGTTCTCAGCTGTTTGAACAACATTTCCCAGGGACAAAATTGTGCTGTTCCGATATTCAGGCTATTGGAATATGTGTTCCTAGTGTGTGAAGCACATTTCTCAATATTTCCCTAGTCTGGAGTTGTAAATCCTCAGTGCTACACTCCAATTTGTCCAGTGATTGAAGCTCATTCGTTGTGAATAGCCAATGTTACTACACCGTGACCGTAACCCTGTCCCTAACCGTCTGACCCCAACGCTAAACCTATGCCTAACCTGAGCCTGAACCCTACCCAGCCCGAACCCTTATCGTAACCCTAACCCTAGCCAGAACCCCAAGTCTCTAACCCGAACACCACAACGAACCTCGGTGACATCGTCACTCCCAGCGGGTCCCCTGGCCAAAGCATGATCACCTGGGATCAATGGAACCTGCCCACGTGGCCCCTCCTCCCTTGGTGACATCATCACTTCCGCTTTCATGGCCTTAGCAGGCTTCTTTCAAAGACGCCAACTCATGGCCCTGAATTATAAATGTAACCCGTATCCAACTCGGTTCTATGTTCTTTGAGCACGATTCCGTTGTCAGGAAACAGTGCGTTACAGATATTAAGGCCCTTTATTCAGGTATTCCTAGCGTCTGAAGCACTTTCTTAGATATTAACCTGGGTTATCATTGTGAATTATCCCGAGTTGGGGTCTCTCTCTTCCAGTGTCTCAAGCTCCTTCGTTGTGAATTCCAATTTGGTGAAACAGCGTTTATAACAAATATACCAGCACTTTAACCATTATTACCACTTGAAAGTCTACCCTACCTTTCACAGCGCTTTGGTTACAGACTCTCAGTATTTCAAAATTCAGTAGAGATGTTCGGGTTCGAAAACGTATTCCAGGAGTTCTAGAGTCACTCTGACAAATCCCCCTGATCCGTTGTTTTGAGCTCTGAGAGTTTTCTTTTTAACACGGGTGTCATACCGGCTTTTTAAAGGCACGTTAAAACACCGCTCGGAGAAGCCGAAAGCGGTTTGGCTCAGTGGATAGAGCGTCGGTCTGCGGACTGAAGGGTCCCGGGTTCGATTCCGGTCAAGGGCAAGTCCATTGGTTGCGGGCACATCCCCGGCAGGGGGTGTTTGCAGGAGGAGGCAGCTGGTCGATATGTTTCCAGCTCTCTGTCCCTCTGCTTTCCTCTCCGTACAAAGTCAATAAGATATATTAAAAAACAAACAAACAAACACAAAATACACTACTTGGGACCCTAGCCCAACTATCATTTTGATTTCATAGTGTTCTCCATACTTTCATACTATTCTATAGCTCTACGAAAATGAGTTTTGCAGTGTTTCACCAAAACCTTTTCCTGAAAACGCCAACTCCTTTGGACCGGAAAAATAAATGTAAACAGTGCCACACTCGGTTCTCAGCTCTTTGAACAACATTTCCCAGGGACAAAATTGAGCTGTTCAGATATTCAGGCTATTGGAATATGTGTTCCTAGTGTGTGAAGCACATTTCTCAATATTTCCCTAGTCTGGAGTTGTAAATCCTCAGTGCTACACTCCAATTTGTCCAGTGATTGAAGCTCATTCGTTGTGAATAGCCAAAGTTACTACACCGTGACCGTAACCCTGTCCCTAACCCTCTGACCCCAACGCTAAACCTATGCCTAACCTGAGCCTGAACCCTACCCAGCCCGAACCCTTATCGTAACCCTAACCCTAGCCAGAACCCCAAGTCTCTAACCCGAACACCACAACGAACCTCGGTGACATCGTCACTCCCAGCGGGTCCCCTGGCCAAAGCATGATCACCTGGGATCAATGGAACCTGCCTTCGTGGCCCCTCCCCCCTTGGTGACATCATCACTTCTGCTTTCATGGCCTTAGCAGGCTTCTTTCAAAGACGCCAACTCATGGCCCTGAATTATAAATGTAACCCGTATCCAACTCGGTTCTATGTTCTTTGAGCACGATTCCCTGGTCAGGAAACAGTGCGTTTCAGATATTAAGGCCCTTTCTTCAGGTATTCCTAGCGTCTGAAGCACTTTCTTAGATATTAACCTGGGTTATCATTGTGAATTATCCCGAGTTGGGGTCTCTCTCTTCCAGTGTCTCAAGCTCCTTCGTTGTGAATTCCAATTTGGTGAAACAGCGTTTATAACAAATATACCAGCACTTTAACCGTTATTACCACTTGAAAGTCTACCCTACCTTTCACAGCGCTTTGGTTACAGACTCTCAGTATTTCAAAATTCAGTAGAGATGTTCGGGTTCGAAAACGTATTCCAGGAGTTCTAGAGTCACTCTGACAAATCCCCCTGGTCCGTTGTTTTGAGCTCTGAGAGTTTTCTTTTTAACACGGGTGTCATACCGGCTTTTTAAAGGCACGTTAAAACACCGCTCGGAGAAGCCGAAAGCGGTTTGGCTCAGTGGATAGAGCGTCGGTCTGCGGACTGAAGGGTCCCGGGTTCGATTCCGGTCAAGGGCACGTCCATTGGTTGCGGGCACATCCCCGGCAGGGGGTGTTTGCAGGAGGAGGCAGCTGGTCGATATGTTTCCAGCTCTCTGTCCCTCTGCTTTCCTCTCCGTACAAAGTCAATAAGATATATTACAAAACAAACAAACAAACACAAAATACACTACTTGGGACCCTAGACCAACTATCATTTTGATTTCATAGTGTTCTCCATATTTTCATACTATTCTATAGCTCTACGAAAATGAGTTTTGCAGTGTTTCACCAAAACCTTTTCCTGAAAACGCCAACTCCTTTGGACGGGAAAAATAAATGTAAACAGTGCCACACTCGGTTCTCAGCTGTTTGAACAACATTTCCCAGGGACAAAATTGTGCTGTTCCGATATTCAGGCTATTGGAATATGTGTTCCTAGTGTGTGAAGCACATTTCTCAATATTTCCCTAGTCTGGAGTTGTAAATCCGCAGTGCTACACTCCAATTTGTCCAGTGATTGAAGCTCATTCGTTGTGAATAGCCAACGTTACTACACCGTGACCGTAACCCTGTCCCTAACCCTCTGACCCCAACCCTAAACCTATGCCTAACCTGAGCCTGAACCCTACCCAGCCCGAACCCTTATCGTAACCCTAATGCTAGGCAGAACCCCAAGTCTCTAACCCGAACACCACAACGAACCTAGGTGACATCGTCACTCCCAGCTGGTCCCCTGGCCAAAGCATGATCACCTGGGATCAATGGAACCTGCCCACGTGGCCCCTCCCCCCTTGGTGACATCATCACTTCCGCTTTCATGGCCTTAGCAGGCTTCTTTCAAAGACGCCAACTCATGGCCCTGAATTATAAATGTAACCCGTATCCAACTCGGTTCTATGTTCTTTGAGCACGATTCCCTTGTCAGGAAACAGTGCGTTACAGATATTAAGGCCCTTTCTTCACGTATTCCTAGCGTCTGAAGCACTTTCTTAGATATTAACTTGGGTTATCATTGAGAATTATCCCGAGTTGGGGTCTCTCTCTTCCAGTGTCTCAAGCTCCTTCGTTGTGAATTCCAATTTGGTGAAACAGCGTTTATAACAAATATACCAGCACTTTAACCGTTATTACCACTTGAAAGTCTACCCTACCTTTCACAGCGCTTTGGTTACAGACTCTCAGTATTTCAAAATTCAGTAGAGATGTTCGGGTTCGAAAACGTATTCCAGGAGTTCTAGAGTCACTCTGACAAATCCCCCTGGTCCGTTGTTTTGAGCTCTGAGAGTTTTCTTTTTAACACGGGTGTCATACCGGCTTTTTAAAGGCACGTTAAAACACCGCTCGGAGAAGCCGAAAGCGGTTTGGCTCAGTGGATAGAGCGTCGGTCTGCGGACTGAAGGGTCCCGGGTTCGATTCCGGTCAAGGGCACGTCCATTGGTTGCGGGCACATCCCCGGCAGGGGGTGTTTGCAGGAGGAGGCAGCTGGTCGATATGTTTCCAGCTCTCTGTCCCTCTGCTTTCCTCTCCGTACAAAGTCAATAAGATATATTACAAAACAAACAAACAAACACAAAATACACTACTTGGGACCCTAGACCAACTATCATTTTGATTTCATAGTGTTCTCCATATTTTCATACTATTCTATAGCTCTACGAAAATGAGTTTTGCAGTGTTTCACCAAAACCTTTTCCTGAAAACGCCAACTCCTTTGGACGGGAAAAATAAATGTAAACAGTGCCACACTCGGTTCTCAGCTGTTTGAACAACATTTCCCAGGGACAAAATTGTGCTGTTCCGATATTCAGGCTATTGGAATATGTGTTCCTAGTGTGTGAAGCACATTTCTCAATATTTCCCTAGTCTGGAGTTGTAAATCCGCAGTGCTACACTCCAATTTGTCCAGTGATTGAAGCTCATTCGTTGTGAATAGCCAACGTTACTACACCGTGACCGTAACCCTGTCCCTAACCCTCTGACCCCAACCCTAAACCTATGCCTAACCTGAGCCTGAACCCTACCCAGCCCGAACCCTTATCGTAACCCTAATGCTAGGCAGAACCCCAAGTCTCTAACCCGAACACCACAACGAACCTAGGTGACATCGTCACTCCCAGCTGGTCCCCTGGCCAAAGCATGATCACCTGGTATCAATGGAACCTGCCCACGTGGCCCCTCCCCCCTTGGTGACATCATCACTTCCGCTTTCATGGCCTTAGCAGGCTTCTTTCAAAGACGCCAACTCATGGCCCTGAATTATAAATGTAACCCGTATCCAACTCGGTTCTATGTTCTTTGAGCACGATTCCCTTGTCAGGAAACAGTGCGTTACAGATATTAAGGCCCTTTCTTCACGTATTCCTAGCGTCTGAAGCACTTTCTTAGATATTAACTTGGGTTATCATTGAGAATTATCCCGAGTTGGGGTCTCTCTCTTCCAGTGTCTCAAGCTCCTTCGTTGTGAATTCCAATTTGGTGAAACAGCGTTTATAACAAATATACCAGCACTTTAACCGTTATTACCACTTGAAAGTCTACCCTACCTTTCACAGCGCTTTGGTTACAGACTCTCAGTATTTCAAAATTCAGTAGAGATGTTCGGGTTCGAAAACGTATTCCAGGAGTTCTAGAGTCACTCTGACAAATCCCCCTGGTCCGTTGTTTTGAGCTCTGAGAGTTTTCTTTTTAACACGGGTGTCATACCGGCTTTTTAAAGGCACGTTAAAACACCGCTCGGAGAAGCCGAAAGCGGTTTGGCTCAGTGGATAGAGCGTCGGTCTGCGGACTGAAGGGTCCCGGGTTCGATTCCGGTCAAGGGCACGTCCATTGGTTGCGGGCACATCCCCGGCAGGGGGTGTTTGCAGGAGGAGGCAGCTGGTCGATATGTTTCCAGCTCTCTGTCCCTCTGCTTTCCTCTCCGTACAAAGTCAATAAGATATATTACAAAACAAACAAACAAACACAAAATACACTACTTGGGACCCTAGCCCAACTATCATTTTGATTTCATAGTGTTCTCCATACTTTCATACTATTCTATAGCTCTACGAAAATGAGTTTTGCAGTGTTTCACCAAAACCTTTTCCTGAAAACGCCAACTCCTTTGGACCGGAAAAATAAATGTAAACAGTGCCACACTCGGTTCTCAGCTCTTTGAACAACATTTCCCAGGGACAAAATTGAGCTGTTCCGATATTCAGGCTATTGGAATATGTGTTCCTAGTGTGTGAAGCACATTTCTCAATATTTCCCTAGTCTGGAGTTGTAAATCCTCAGTGCTACACTCCAATTTGTCCAGTGATTGAAGCTCATTCGTTGTGAATAGCCAAAGTTACTACACCGTGACCGTAACCCTGTCCCTAACCCTCTGACCCCAACGCTAAACCTATGCCTAACCTGAGCCTGAACCCTACCCAGCCCGAACCCTTATCGTAACCCTAACCCTAGCCAGAACCCCAAGTCTCTAACCCGAACACCACAACGAACCTCGGTGACATCGTCACTCCCAGCGGGTCCCCTGGCCAAAGCATGATCACCTGGGATCAATGGAACCTGCCCACGTGGCCCCTCCCCCCTTGGTGACATCATCACTTCTGCTTTCATGGCCTTAGCAGGCTTCTTTCAAAGACGCCAACTCATGGCCCTGAATTATAAATGTAACCCGTATCCAACTCGGTTCTATGTTCTTTGAGCACGATTCCCTGGTCAGGAAACAGTGCGTTTCAGATATTAAGGCCCTTTCTTCAGGTATTCCTAGCGTCTGAAGCACTTTCTTAGATATTAACCTGGGTTATCATTGTGAATTATCCCGAGTTGGGGTCTCTCTCTTCCAGTGTCTCAAGCTCCTTCGTTGTGAATTCCAATTTGGTGAAACAGCGTTTATAACAAATATACCAGCACTTTAACCGTTATTACCACTTGAAAGTCTACCCTACCTTTCACAGCGCTTTGGTTACAGACTCTCAGTATTTCAAAATTCAGTAGAGATGTTCGGGTTCGAAAACGTATTCCAGGAGTTCTAGAGTCACTCTGACACATCCCCCTGGTCCGTTGTTTTGAGCTCTGAGAGTTTTCTTTTTAACGCGGGTGTCATACCGGCTTTTTAAAGGCACGTTAAAACACCGCTCGGAGAAGCCGAAAGCGGTTTGGCTCAGTGGATAGAGCGTCGGTCTGCGGACTGAAGGGTCCCGGGTTCGATTCCGGTCAAGGGCACGTCCATTGGTTGCGGGCACATCCCCGGCAGGGGGTGTTTGCAGGAGGAGGCAGCTGGTCGATATATTTCCAGCTCTCTGTCCCTCTGCTTTCCTCTCCGTACAAAGTCAATAAGATATACTAAAAAACAAACAAACAAACACAAAATACACTACTTGGGACCCTAGCCCAGCTACCATTTTGATTTCATAGTGTTCTCCATACTTTCATACTATTCTATACCTCTACGAAAATGAGTTTTGCAGTGTTTCACCAAAACCTTTTCCTGAAAACGCCAACTCCTTTGGACGGGAAAAATAAATGTAAACAGTGCCACACTCGGTTCTCAGCTGTTTGAACAACATTTCCCAGGGACAAAATTGTGCTGTTCAGATATTCAGGCTATTGGAATATGTGTTCCTAGTGTGTGAAGCACATTTCTCAATATTTCCCTAGTCTGGAGTTGTAAATCCTCAGTGCTACACTCCAATTTGTCCAGTGATTGAAGCTCATTCGTTGTGAATAGCCAACGTTACTACACCGTGACCGTAACCCTGTCCCTAACCCTCTGACCCCAACGCTAAACCTATGCCTAACCTGAGCCTGAACCCTACCCAGCCCGAACCCTTATCGTAACCCTAACCCTAGCCAGAACCCCAAGTCTCTAACCCGAACACCACAACGAACCTCGGTGACATCGTCACTCCCAGCGGGTCCCCTGGCCAAAGCATGATCACCTGGGATCAATGGAACCTGCCCCCGTGGCCCCTCCCCCCTTGGTGACATCATCACTTCCGCTTTCATGGCCTTAGCAGGCTTCTTTCAAAGACGCCAACTCATGGCCCTGAATTATAAATGTAACCAGTATCCAACTCGGTTCTATGTTCTTTGAGCACGATTTCCTTGTCAGGAAACAGTGCGTTACAGATATTAAGGCCCTTTCTTCCCGTATTCCTAGCGTCTGAAGCACTTTCTTAGATATTAACCTGGGTTATCATTGTGAATTATCCCGAGTTGGGGTCTCTCTCTTCCAGTGTCTCAAGCTCCTTCGTTGTGAATTCCAATTTGGTGAAACAGCGTTTATAACAAATATACCAGCACTTTAACCGTTATTACCACTTGAAAGTCTACCCTACCTTTCACAGCGCTTTGGTTACAGACTCTCAGTATTTCAAAATTCAGTAGAGATGTTCGGTTTCGAAAACGTATTCCAGGAGTTCTAGAGTCACTCTGACAAATCCCCCTGGTCCGTTGTTTTGAGCTCTGAGAGTTTTCTTTTTAACACGGGTGTCATACCGGCTTTTTAAAGGCACGTTAAAACACCGCTCGGAGAAGCCGAAAGCGGTTTGGCTCAGTGGATAGAGCGTTGGTCTGCGGACTGAAGGGTCCCGGGTTCGATTCCGGTCAAGGGCACGTCCATTGGTTGCGGGCACATCCCCGGCAGGGGGTGTTTGCAGGAGGAGGCAGCTGGTCGATATGTTTCCAGCTCTCTGTCCCTCTGCTTTCCTCTCCGTACAAAGTCAATAAGATATATTAAAAAACAAACAAACACAAAATACACTACTTGGGACCCTAGCCCAACTACCATTTTGATTTCATAGTGTTCTCCATACTTTCATACTATTCTATACCTCTACGAAAATGAGTTTTGCAGTGTTTCACCAAAACCTTTTCCTGAAAACGCCAACTCCTTTGGACGGGAAAAATAAATGTAAACAGTGCCACACTCGGTTCTCAGCTGTTTGAACAACATTTCCCAGGGACAAAATTGTGCTGTTCAGATATTCAGGCTATTGGAATATGTGTTCCTAGTGTGTGAAGCACATTTCTCAATATTTCCCTAGTCTGGAGTTGTAAATCCTCAGTGCTACACTCCAATTTGTCCAGTGATTGAAGCTCATTCGTTGTGAATAGCCAACGTTACTACACCGTGACCGTAACCCTGTCCCTAACCCTCTGACCCCAACGCTAAACCTATGCCTAACCTGAGCCTGAACCCTACCCAGCCCGAACCCTTATCGTAACCCTAACCCTAGCCAGAACCCCAAGTCTCTAACCCGAACACCACAACGAACCTCGGTGACATCGTCACTCCCAGCGGGTCCCCTGGCCAAAGCATGATCACCTGGGATCAATGGAACCTGCCCACGTGGCCCCTCCCCCCTTGGTGACATCATCACTTCCGCTTTCATGGCCTTAGCAGGCTTCTTTCAAAGACGCCAACTCATGGCCCTGAATTATAAATGTAACCAGTATCCAACTCGGTTCTATGTTCTTTGAGCACGATTTCCTTGTCAGGAAACAGTGCGTTACAGATATTAAGGCCCTTTCTTCCCGTATTCCTAGCGTCTGAAGCACTTTCTTAGATATTAACCTGGGTTATCATTGTGAATTATCCCGAGTTGGGGTCTCTCTCTTCCAGTGTCTCAAGCTCCTTCGTTGTGAATTCCAATTTGGTGAAACAGCGTTTATAACAAATATACCAGCACTTTAACCGTTATTACCACTTGAAAGTCTACCCTACCTTTCACAGCGCTTTGGTTACAGACTCTCAGTATTTCAAAATTCAGTAGAGATGTTCGGGTTCGAAAACGTATTCCAGGAGTTCTAGAGTCACTCTGACAAATCCCCCTGGTCCGTTGTTTTGAGCTCTGAGAGTTTTCTTTTTAACACGGGTGTCATACCGGCTTTTTAAAGGCACGTTAAAACACCGCTCGGAGAAGCCGAAAGCGGTTTGGCTCAGTGGATAGAGCGTTGGTCTGCGGACTGAAGGGTCCCGGGTTCGATTCCGGTCAAGGGCACGTCCATTGGTTGCGGGCACATCCCCGGCAGGGGGTGTTTGCAGGAGGAGGCAGCTGGTCGATATGTTTCCAGCTCTCTGTCCCTCTGCTTTCCTCTCCGTACAAAGTCAATAAGATATATTAAAAAACAAACAAACACAAAATACACTACTTGGGACCCTAGCCCAACTACCATTTTGATTTCATAGTGTTCTCCATACTTTCATACTATTCTATACCTCTACGAAAATGAGTTTTGCAGTGTTTCACCAAAACCTTTTCCTGAAAACGCCAACTCCTTTGGACGGGAAAAATAAATGTAAACAGTGCCACACTCGGTTCTCAGCTGTTTGAACAACATTTCCCAGGGACAAAATTGTGCTGTTCAGATATTCAGGCTATTGGAATATGTGTTCCTAGGGTGTGAAGCACATTTCTCAATATTTCCCTAGTCTGGAGTTGTAAATCCGCAGTGCTACACTCCAATTTGTCCAGTGATTGAAGGTCATTCGTTGTGAATAGCCAACGTTACTACACCGTGACCGTAACCCTGTCCCTAACCCTCTGACACCAACGCTAAACCTATGCCTAACCTGAGCCTGAACCCTACCCAGCCCGAACCCTTATCGTAACCCTAACCCTAGCCAGAACCCCAAGTCTCTAACCCGAACACCACAACGAACCTCGGTGACATCGTCACACCCAGCGGGTCCCTGGCCAAAGCATGATCACCTGGGATCAATGGAACCTGCCCACGTGGCCCCTCCCCCCTTGGTGACATCATCACTTCCGCTTTCATGGCCTTAGCAGGCTTCTTTCAAAGACGCCAACTCATGGCCCTGAATTATAAATGTAACCAGTATCCACCTCGGTTCTATGTTCTTTGAGCACGATTTCCTTGTCAGGAAACAGTGCGTTACAGATATTAAGGCCCTTTCTTCCCGTATTCCTAGCGTCTGAAGCACTTTCTTAGATATTAACCTGGGTTATCATTGTGAATTATCCCGAGTTGGGGTCTCTCTCTTCCAGTGTCTCAAGCTCCTTCGTTGTGAATTCCAATTTGGTGAAACAGCGTTTATAACAAATATACCAGCACTTTAACCGTTATTACCACTTGAAAGTCTACCCTACCTTTCACAGCGCTTTGGTTACAGACTCTCAGTATTTCAAAATTCAGTAGAGATGTTCGGGTTCGAAAACGTATTCCAGGAGTTCTAGAGTCACTCTGACACATCCCCCTGGTCCGTTGTTTTGAGCTCTGAGAGTTTTCTTTTTAACACGGGTGTCATACCGGCTTTTTAAAGGCACGTTAAAACACCGCTCGGAGAAGCCGAAAGCGGTTTGGCTCAGTGGATAGAGCGTCGGTCTGCGGACTGAAGGGTCCCGGGTTCGATTCCGGTCAAGGGCATGTCCATTGGTTGCGGGCACATCCCCGGCAGGGGGTGTTTGCAGGAGGAGGCAGCTGGTCGATATGTTTCCAGCTCTCTGTCCCTCTGCTTTCCTCTCCGTACAAAGTCAATAAGATATATTAAAAAACAAACAAACACAAAATACACTACTTGGGACCCTAGCCCAACTACCATTTTGATTTCATAGTGTTCTCCATACTTTCATACTATTCTATAGCTCTACGAAAATGAGTTTTGCAGTGTTTCACCAAAACCTTTTCCTGAAAACGCCAACTCCTTTGGACGGGAAAAATAAATGTAAACAGTGCCACACTCGGTTCTCAGCTGTTTGAACAACATTTCCCAGGGACAAAATTGTGCTGTTCCGATATTCAGGCTATTGGAATATGTGTTCCTAGTGTGTGAAGCACATTTCTTAATATTTCCCTAGTCTGGAGTTGTAAATCCGCAGTGCTACACTCCAATTTGTCCAGTGATTGAAGCTCATTCGTTGTGAATAGCCAACGTTACTACACCGTGACCGTAACCCTGTCCCTAACCCTCTGACCCCAACCCTAAAACTATGCCTAACCTGAGCCTGAACCCTACCCAGCCCGAACCCTTATCGTAACCCTAACGCTAGGCAGAACTCCAAGTCTCTAACCCGAACACCACAACGAACCTAGGTGACATCGTCACTCCCAGCTGGTCCCCTGGCCAAAGCATGATCACCTGGGATCAATGGAACCTGCCCACTTGGCCCCTCCCCCCTTGGTGACATCATCACTTCCGCTTTCAAGGCCTTAGCAGGCTTCTTTCAAAGACGCCAACTCATGGCCCTGAATTATAAATGTAACCAGTATCCAACTCGGTTCTATGTTCTTTGAGCACGATTTCCTTGTCAGGAAACAGTGCGTTACAGATATTAAGGCCCTTTCTTCCCGTATTCCTAGCGTCTGAAGCACTTTCTTAGATATTAACCTGGGTTATCATTGTGAATTATCCCGAGTTGGGGTCTCTCTCTTCCAGTGTCTCAAGCTCCTTTGTTGTGAATTCCAATTTGGTGAAACAGCGTTTATAACAAATATACCAGCACTTTAACCGTTATTACCACTTGAAAGTCTACCCTACCTTTCACAGCGCTTTGGTTACAGACTCTCAGTATTTCAAAATTCAGTAGAGATGTTCGGGTTCGAAAACGTATTCCAGGAGTTCTAGAGTCACTCTGACACATCCCCCTGGTCCGTTGTTTTGAGCTCTGAGAGTTTTCTTTTTAACGCGGGTGTCATACCGGCTTTTTAAAGGCACGTTAAAACACCGCTCGGAGAAGCCGAAAGCGGTTTGGCTCAGTGGATAGAGCGTCGGTCTGCGGACTGAAGGGTCCCGGGTTCGATTCCGGTCAAGGGCACGTCCATTGGTTGCGGGCACATCCCCGGCAGGGGGTGTTTGCAGGAGGAGGCAGCTGGTCGATATATTTCCAGCTCTCTGTCCCTCTGCTTTCCTCTCCGTACAAAGTCAATAAGATATACTAAAAAACAAACAAACAAACACAAAATACACTACTTGGGACCCTAGCCCAACTACCATTTTGATTTCATAGTGTTCTCCATACTTTCATACTATTCTATAGCTCTACGAAAATGAGTTTTGCAGTGTTTCACCAAAACCTTTTCCTGAAAACGCCAACTCCTTTGGACGGGAAAAATAAATGTAAACAGTGCCACACTCGGTTCTCAGCTGTTTGAACAACATTTCCCAGGGACAAAATTGTGCTGTTCCGATATTCAGGCTATTGGAATATGTGTTCCTAGTGTGTGAAGCACATTTCTCAATATTTCCCAAGTCTGGAGTTGTAAATCCGCAGTGCTACACTCCAATTTGTCCAGTGATTGAAGCTAATTCGTTGTGAATAGCCAACGTTACTACACCGTGACCGTAACCCTGTCCCTAACCCTCTGACCCCAACGCTAAACCTATGCCTAACCTGAGCCTGAACCCTACCCAGCCCGAACCCTTATCGTAACCCTAACCCTAGCCAGAACCCCAAGTCTCTAACCCGAACACCACAACGAACCTCGGTGACATCGTCACTCCCAGCGGGTCCCCTGGCCAAAGCATGATCACCTGGGATCAATGGAACCTGCCCACGTGGCCCCTCCCCCCTTGGTGACATCATCACTTCCGCTTTCATGGCCTTAGCAGGCTTCTTTCAAAGACGCCAACTCATGGCCCTGAATTATAAATGTAACCAGTATCCACCTCGGTTCTATGTTCTTTGAGCACGATTTCCTTGTCAGGAAACAGTGCGTTACAGATATTAAGGCCCTTTCTTCCCGTATTCCTAGCGTCTGAAGCACTTTCTTAGATATTAACCTGGGTTATCATTGTGAATTATCCCGAGTTGGGGTCTCTCTCTTCCAGTGTCTCAAGCTCCTTCGTTGTGAATTCCAATTTGGTGAAACAGCGTTTATAACAAATATACCAGCACTTTAACCGTTATTACCACTTGAAAGTCTACCCTACCTTTCACAGCGCTTTGGTTACAGACTCTCAGTATTTCAAAATTCAGTAGAGATGTTCGGGTTCGAAAACGTATTCCAGGAGTTCTAGAGTCACTCTGACACATCCCCCTGGTCCGTTGTTTTGAGCTCTGAGAGTTTTCTTTTTAACGCGGGTGTCATACCGGCTTTTTAAAGGCACGTTAAAACACCGCTCGGAGAAGCCGAAAGCGGTTTGGCTCAGTGGATAGAGCGTCGGTCTGCGGACTGAAGGGTCCCGGGTTCGATTCCGGTCAAGGGCACGTCCATTGGTTGCGGGCACATCCCCGGCAGGGGGTGTTTGCAGGAGGAGGCAGCTGGTCGATATGTTTCCAGCTCTCTGTCCCTCTGCTTTCCTCTCCGTACAAAGTCAATAAGATATACTAAAAAACAAACAAACAAACACAAAATACACTACTTGGGACCCTAGCCCAACTACCATTTTGATTTCATAGTGTTCTCCATACTTTCATACTATTCTATAGCTCTACGAAAATGAGTTTTGCAGTGTTTCACCAAAACCTTTTCCTGAAAACGCCAACTCCTTTGGACGGGAAAAATAAATGTAAACAGTGCCACACTCGGTTCTCAGCTGTTTGAACAACATTTCCCAGGGACAAAATTGTGCTGTTCCGATATTCAGGCTATTGGAATATGTGTTCCTAGTGTGTGAAGCACATTTCTCAATATTTCCCAAGTCTGGAGTTGTAAATCCGCAGTGCTACACTCCAATTTGTCCAGTGATTGAAGCTCATTCGTTGTGAATAGCCAAAGTTACTACACCGTGACCGTAACCCTGTCCCTAACCCTCTGACCCCAACGCTAAACCTATGCCTAACCTGAGCCTGAACCCTACCCAGCCCGAACCCTTATCGTAACCCTAACCCTAGCCAGAACCCCAAGTCTCTAACCCGAACACCACAACGAACCTCGGTGACATCGTCACACCCAGCGGGTCCCTGGCCAAAGCATGATCACCTGGGATCAATGGAACCTGCCCACGTGGCCCCTCCCCCCTTGGTGACATCATCACTTCCGCTTTCATGGCCTTAGCAGGCTTCTTTCAAAGACGCCAACTCATGGCCCTGAATTATAAATGTAACCAGTATCCACCTCGGTTCTATGTTCTTTGAGCACGATTTCCTTGTCAGGAAACAGTGCGTTACAGATATTAAGGCCCTTTCTTCCCGTATTCCTAGCGTCTGAAGCACTTTCTTAGATATTAACCTGGGTTATCATTGTGAATTATCCCGAGTTGGGGTCTCTCTCTTCCAGTGTCTCAAGCTCCTTCGTTGTGAATTCCAATTTGGTGAAACAGCGTTTATAACAAATATACCAGCACTTTAACCGTTATTACCACTTGAAAGTCTACCCTACCTTTCACAGCGCTTTGGTTACAGACTCTCAGTATTTCAAAATTCAGTAGAGATGTTCGGGTTCGAAAACGTATTCCAGGAGTTCTAGAGTCACTCTGACACATCCCCCTGGTCCGTTGTTTTGAGCTCTGAGAGTTTTCTTTTTAACACGGGTGTCATACCGGCTTTTTAAAGGCACGTTAAAACACCGCTCGGAGAAGCCGAAAGCGGTTTGGCTCAGTGGATAGAGCGTCGGTCTGCGGACTGAAGGGTCCCGGGTTCGATTCCGGTCAAGGGCATGTCCATTGGTTGCGGGCACATCCCCGGCAGGGGGTGTTTGCAGGAGGAGGCAGCTGGTCGATATGTTTCCAGCTCTCTGTCCCTCTGCTTTCCTCTCCGTACAAAGTCAATAAGATATATTAAAAAACAAACAAACACAAAATACACTACTTGGGACCCTAGCCCAACTACCATTTTGATTTCATAGTGTTCTCCATACTTTCATACTATTCTATAGCTCTACGAAAATGAGTTTTGCAGTGTTTCACCAAAACCTTTTCCTGAAAACGCCAACTCCTTTGGACGGGAAAAATAAATGTAAACAGTGCCACACTCGGTTCTCAGCTGTTTGAACAACATTTCCCAGGGTCAAAATTGTGCTGTTCCGATATTCAGGCTATTGGAATATGTGTTCCTAGTGTGTGAAGCACATTTCTCAATATTTCCCTAGTCTGGAGTTGTAAATCCGCAGTGCTACACTCCAATTTGTCCAGTGATTGAAGCTCATTCGTTGTGAATAGCCAACGTTACTACACCGTGACCGTAACCCTGTCCCTAACCCTCTGACCCCAACCCTAAAACTATGCCTAACCTGAGCCTGAAACCTACCCAGCCCGAACCCTTATCGTAACCCTAACGCTAGGCAGAACTCCAAGTCTCTAACCCGAACACCACAACGAACCTAGGTGACATCGTCACTCCCAGCTGGTCCCCTGGCCAAAGCATGATCACCTGGGATCAATGGAACCTGCCCACTTGGCCCCTCCCCCCTTGGTGACATCATCACTTCCGCTTTCATGGCCTTAGCAGGCTTCTTTCAAAGACGCCAATTCATGGCCCTGAATTATAAATGTAACCCGTATCCAACTCGGTTCTATGTTCTTTGAGCACGATTCCCTTGTCAGGAAACAGTGCGTTACAGATATTAAGGCCCTTTCTTCACGTATTCCTAGCGTCTGAAGCACTTTCTTAGATATTAACCTGGGTTATCATTGTGAATTATCCCGAGTTGGGGTCTCTCTCTTCCAGTGTCTCAAGCTCCTTCGTTGTGAATTCCAATTTGGTGAAAGAGCGTTTATAACAAATATACCAGCACTTTAACCGTTATTACCACTTGAAAGTCTACCCTACCTTTCACAGCGCTTTGGTTACAGACTCTCAGTATTTCAAAATTCAGTAGAGATGTTCGGGTTCGAAAACGTATTCCAGGAGTTCTAGAGTCACTCTGACAAATCCCCCTGGTCCGTTGTTTTGAGCTCTGAGAGTTTTCTTTTTAACACGGGTGTCATACCGGCTTTTTAAAGGCACGTTAAAACACCGCTCGGAGAAGCCGAAAGCGGTTTGGCTCAGTGGATAGAGCTACGGTCTGCGGACTGAAGGGTCCCGGGTTCGATTCCGGTCAAGGGCACGTCCATTGGTTGCGGGCACATCCCCGGCAGGGGGTGTTTGCAGGAGGAGGCAGCTGGTCGATATGTTTCCAGCTCTCTGTCCCTCTGCTTTCCTCTCCGTACAAAGTCAATAAGATATATTACAAAACAAACAAACAAACACAAAATACACTACTTGGGACCCTAGCCCAACTACCATTTTGATTTCATAGTGTTCTCCATACTTTCATACTATTCTATAGCTCTACGAAAATGAGTTTTGCAGTGTTTCACCAAAACCTTTTCCTGAAAACGCCAACTCCTTTGGACGGGAAAAATAAATGTAAACAGTGCCACACTCGGTTCTCAGCTGTTTGAACAACATTTCCCAGGGACAAAATTGTGCTGTTCCGATATTCAGGCTATTGGAATATGTGTTCCTAGTGTGTGAAGCACATTTCTCAATATTTCCCTAGTCTGGAGTTGTAAATCCTCAGTGCTACACTCCAATTTGTCCAGTGATTGAAGCTCATTCGTTGTGAATAGCCAATGTTACTACACCGTGACCGTAACCCTGTCCCTAACCGTCTGACCCCAACGCTAAACCTATGCCTAACCTGAGCCTGAACCCTACCCAGCCCGAACCCTTATCGTAACCCTAACCCTAGCCAGAACCCCAAGTCTCTAACCCGAACACCACAACGAACCTCGGTGACATCGTCACTCCCAGCGGGTCCCCTGGCCAAAGCATGATCACCTGGGATCAATGGAACCTGCCCACGTGGCCCCTCCTCCCTTGGTGACATCATCACTTCCGCTTTCATGGCCTTAGCAGGCTTCTTTCAAAGACGCCAACTCATGGCCCTGAATTATAAATGTAACCCGTATCCAACTCGGTTCTATGTTCTTTGAGCACGATTCCGTTGTCAGGAAACAGTGCGTTACAGATATTAAGGCCCTTTATTCAGGTATTCCTAGCGTCTGAAGCACTTTCTTAGATATTAACCTGGGTTATCATTGTGAATTATCCCGAGTTGGGGTCTCTCTCTTCCAGTGTCTCAAGCTCCTTCGTTGTGAATTCCAATTTGGTGAAACAGCGTTTATAACAAATATACCAGCACTTTAACCATTATTACCACTTGAAAGTCTACCCTACCTTTCACAGCGCTTTGGTTACAGACTCTCAGTATTTCAAAATTCAGTAGAGATGTTCGGGTTCGAAAACGTATTCCAGGAGTTCTAGAGTCACTCTGACAAATCCCCCTGATCCGTTGTTTTGAGCTCTGAGAGTTTTCTTTTTAACACGGGTGTCATACCGGCTTTTTAAAGGCACGTTAAAACACCGCTCGGAGAAGCCGAAAGCGGTTTGGCTCAGTGGATAGAGCGTCGGTCTGCGGACTGAAGGGTCCCGGGTTCGATTCCGGTCAAGGGCAAGTCCATTGGTTGCGGGCACATCCCCGGCAGGGGGTGTTTGCAGGAGGAGGCAGCTGGTCGATATGTTTCCAGCTCTCTGTCCCTCTGCTTTCCTCTCCGTACAAAGTCAATAAGATATATTAAAAAACAAACAAACAAACACAAAATACACTACTTGGGACCCTAGCCCAACTATCATTTTGATTTCATAGTGTTCTCCATACTTTCATACTATTCTATAGCTCTACGAAAATGAGTTTTGCAGTGTTTCACCAAAACCTTTTCCTGAAAACGCCAACTCCTTTGGACCGGAAAAATAAATGTAAACAGTGCCACACTCGGTTCTCAGCTCTTTGAACAACATTTCCCAGGGACAAAATTGAGCTGTTCAGATATTCAGGCTATTGGAATATGTGTTCCTAGTGTGTGAAGCACATTTCTCAATATTTCCCTAGTCTGGAGTTGTAAATCCTCAGTGCTACACTCCAATTTGTCCAGTGATTGAAGCTCATTCGTTGTGAATAGCCAAAGTTACTACACCGTGACCGTAACCCTGTCCCTAACCCTCTGACCCCAACGCTAAACCTATGCCTAACCTGAGCCTGAACCCTACCCAGCCCGAACCCTTATCGTAACCCTAACCCTAGCCAGAACCCCAAGTCTCTAACCCGAACACCACAACGAACCTCGGTGACATCGTCACTCCCAGCGGGTCCCCTGGCCAAAGCATGATCACCTGGGATCAATGGAACCTGCCTTCGTGGCCCCTCCCCCCTTGGTGACATCATCACTTCTGCTTTCATGGCCTTAGCAGGCTTCTTTCAAAGACGCCAACTCATGGCCCTGAATTATAAATGTAACCCGTATCCAACTCGGTTCTATGTTCTTTGAGCACGATTCCCTGGTCAGGAAACAGTGCGTTTCAGATATTAAGGCCCTTTCTTCAGGTATTCCTAGCGTCTGAAGCACTTTCTTAGATATTAACCTGGGTTATCATTGTGAATTATCCCGAGTTGGGGTCTCTCTCTTCCAGTGTCTCAAGCTCCTTCGTTGTGAATTCCAATTTGGTGAAACAGCGTTTATAACAAATATACCAGCACTTTAACCGTTATTACCACTTGAAAGTCTACCCTACCTTTCACAGCGCTTTGGTTACAGACTCTCAGTATTTCAAAATTCAGTAGAGATGTTCGGGTTCGAAAACGTATTCCAGGAGTTCTAGAGTCACTCTGACAAATCCCCCTGGTCCGTTGTTTTGAGCTCTGAGAGTTTTCTTTTTAACACGGGTGTCATACCGGCTTTTTAAAGGCACGTTAAAACACCGCTCGGAGAAGCCGAAAGCGGTTTGGCTCAGTGGATAGAGCGTCGGTCTGCGGACTGAAGGGTCCCGGGTTCGATTCCGGTCAAGGGCACGTCCATTGGTTGCGGGCACATCCCCGGCAGGGGGTGTTTGCAGGAGGAGGCAGCTGGTCGATATGTTTCCAGCTCTCTGTCCCTCTGCTTTCCTCTCCGTACAAAGTCAATAAGATATATTACAAAACAAACAAACAAACACAAAATACACTACTTGGGACCCTAGACCAACTATCATTTTGATTTCATAGTGTTCTCCATATTTTCATACTATTCTATAGCTCTACGAAAATGAGTTTTGCAGTGTTTCACCAAAACCTTTTCCTGAAAACGCCAACTCCTTTGGACGGGAAAAATAAATGTAAACAGTGCCACACTCGGTTCTCAGCTGTTTGAACAACATTTCCCAGGGACAAAATTGTGCTGTTCCGATATTCAGGCTATTGGAATATGTGTTCCTAGTGTGTGAAGCACATTTCTCAATATTTCCCTAGTCTGGAGTTGTAAATCCGCAGTGCTACACTCCAATTTGTCCAGTGATTGAAGCTCATTCGTTGTGAATAGCCAACATTACTACACCGTGACCGTAACCCTGTCCCTAACCCTCTGACCCCAACCCTAAACCTATGCCTAACCTGAGCCTGAACCCTACCCAGCCCGAACCCTTATCGTAACCCTAATGCTAGGCAGAACCCCAAGTCTCTAACCCGAACACCACAACGAACCTAGGTGACATCGTCACTCCCAGCTGGTCCCCTGGCCAAAGCATGATCACCTGGGATCAATGGAACCTGCCCACGTGGCCCCTCCCCCCTTGGTGACATCATCACTTCCGCTTTCATGGCCTTAGCAGGCTTCTTTCAAAGACGCCAACTCATGGCCCTGAATTATAAATGTAACCCGTATCCAACTCGTTCTATGTTCTTTGAGCACGATTCCCTTGTCAGGAAACAGTGCGTTACAGATATTAAGGCCCTTTCTTCACGTATTCCTAGCGTCTGAAGCACTTTCTTAGATATTAACTTGGGTTATCATTGAGAATTATCACGAGTTGGGGTCTCTCTCTTCCAGTGTCTCAAGCTCCTTCGTTGTGAATTCCAATTTGGTGAAACAGCGTTTATAACAAATATACCAGCACTTTAACCGTTATTACCACTTGAAAGTCTACCCTACCTTTCACAGCGCTTTGGTTACAGACTCTCAGTATTTCAAAATTCAGTAGAGATGTTCGGGTTCGAAAACGTATTCCAGGAGTTCTAGAGTCACTCTGACAAATCCCCCTGGTCCGTTGTTTTGAGCTCTGAGAGTTTTCTTTTTAACACGGGTGTCATACCGGCTTTTTAAAGGCACGTTAAAACACCGCTCGGAGAAGCCGAAAGCGGTTTGGCTCAGTGGATAGAGCGTCGGTCTGCGGACTGAAGGGTCCCGGGTTCGATTCCGGTCAAGGGCACGTCCATTGGTTGCGGGCACATCCCCGGCAGGGGGTGTTTGCAGGAGGAGGCAGCTGGTCGATATGTTTCCAGCTCTCTGTCCCTCTGCTTTCCTCTCCGTACAAAGTCAATAAGATATATTACAAAACAAACAAACAAACACAAAATACACTACTTGGGACCCTAGACCAACTATCATTTTGATTTCATAGTGTTCTCCATATTTTCATACTATTCTATAGCTCTACGAAAATGAGTTTTGCAGTGTTTCACCAAAACCTTTTCCTGAAAACGCCAACTCCTTTGGACGGGAAAAATAAATGTAAACAGTGCAACACTCGGTTCTCAGCTGTTTGAACAACATTTCCCAGGGACAAAATTGTGCTGTTCCGATATTCAGGCTATTGGAATATGTGTTCCTAGTGTGTGAAGCACATTTCTCAATATTTCCCTAGTCTGGAGTTGTAAATCCGCAGTGCTACACTCCAATTTGTCCAGTGATTGAAGCTCATTCGTTGTGAATAGCCAACGTTACTACACCGTGACCGTAACCCTGTCCCTAACCCTCTGACCCCAACCCTAAACCTATGCCTAACCTGAGCCTGAACCCTACCCAGCCCGAACCCTTATCGTAACCCTAATGCTAGGCAGAACCCCAAGTCTCTAACCCGAACACCACAACGAACCTAGGTGACATCGTCACTCCCAGCTGGTCCCCTGGCCAAAGCATGATCACCTGGTATCAATGGAACCTGCCCACGTGGCCCCTCCCCCCTTGGTGACATCATCACTTCCGCTTTCATGGCCTTAGCAGGCTTCTTTCAAAGACGCCAACTCATGGCCCTGAATTATAAATGTAACCCGTATCCAACTCGGTTCTATGTTCTTTGAGCACGATTCCCTTGTCAGGAAACAGTGCGTTACAGATATTAAGGCCCTTTCTTCACGTATTCCTAGCGTCTGAAGCACTTTCTTAGATATTAACTTGGGTTATCATTGAGAATTATCCCGAGTTGGGGTCTCTCTCTTCCAGTGTCTCAAGCTCCTTCGTTGTGAATTCCAATTTGGTGAAACAGCGTTTATAACAAATATACCAGCACTTTAACCGTTATTACCACTTGAAAGTCTACCCTACCTTTCACAGCGCTTTGGTTACAGACTCTCAGTATTTCAAAATTCAGTAGAGATGTTCGGGTTCGAAAACGTATTCCAGGAGTTCTAGAGTCACTCTGACAAATCCCCCTGGTCCGTTGTTTTGAGCTCTGAGAGTTTTCTTTTTAACACGGGTGTCATACCGGCTTTTTAAAGGCACGTTAAAACACCGCTCGGAGAAGCCGAAAGCGGTTTGGCTCAGTGGATAGAGCGTCGGTCTGCGGACTGAAGGGTCCCGGGTTCGATTCCGGTCAAGGGCACGTCCATTGGTTGCGGGCACATCCCCGGCAGGGGGTGTTTGCAGGAGGAGGCAGCTGGTCGATATGTTTCCAGCTCTCTGTCCCTCTGCTTTCCTCTCCGTACAAAGTCAATAAGATATATTACAAAACAAACAAACAAACACAAAATACACTACTTGGGACCCTAGCCCAACTATCATTTTGATTTCATAGTGTTCTCCATACTTTCATACTATTCTATAGCTCTACGAAAATGAGTTTTGCAGTGTTTCACCAAAACCTTTTCCTGAAAACGCCAACTCCTTTGGACCGGAAAAATAAATGTAAACAGTGCCACACTCGGTTCTCAGCTCTTTGAACAACATTTCCCAGGGACAAAATTGAGCTGTTCCGATATTCAGGCTATTGGAATATGTGTTCCTAGTGTGTGAAGCACATTTCTCAATATTTCCCTAGTCTGGAGTTGTAAATCCTCAGTGCTACACTCCAATTTGTCCAGTGATTGAAGCTCATTCGTTGTGAATAGCCAAAGTTACTACACCGTGACCGTAACCCTGTCCCTAACCCTCTGACCCCAACGCTAAACCTATGCCTAACCTGAGCCTGAACCCTACCCAGCCCGAACCCTTATCGTAACCCTAACCCTAGCCAGAACCCCAAGTCTCTAACCCGAACACCACAACGAACCTCGGTGACATCGTCACTCCCAGCGGGTCCCCTGGCCAAAGCCTGATCACCTGGGATCAATGGAACCTGCCTACGTGGCCCCTCCCCCCTTGGTGACATCATCACTTCTGCTTTCATGGCCTTAGCAGGCTTCTTTCAAAGACGCCAACTCATGGCCCTGAATTATAAATGTAACCCGTATCCAACTCGGTTCTATGTTCTTTGAGCACGATTCCCTGGTCAGGAAACAGTGCGTTTCAGATATTAAGGCCCTTTCTTCAGGTATTCCTAGCGTCTGAAGCACTTTCTTAGATATTAACCTGGGTTATCATTGTGAATTATCCCGAGTTGGGGTCTCTCTCTTCCAGTGTCTCAAGCTCCTTCGTTGTGAATTCCAATTTGGTGAAACAGCGTTTATAACAAATATACCAGCACTTTAACCGTTATTACCACTTGAAAGTCTACCCTACCTTTCACAGCGCTTTGGTTACAGACTCTCAGTATTTCAAAATTCAGTAGAGATGTTCGGGTTCGAAAACGTATTCCAGGAGTTCTAGAGTCACTCTGACAAATCCCCCTGGTCCGTTGTTTTGAGCTCTGAGAGTTTTCTTTTTAACACGGGTGTCATACCGGCTTTTTAAAGGCACGTTAAAACACCGCTCGGAGAAGCCGAAAGCGGTTTGGCTCAGTGGATAGAGCGTCGGTCTGCGGACTGAAGGGTCCCGGGTTCGATTCCGGTCAAGGGCACGTCCATTGGTTGCGGGCACATCCCCGGCAGGGGGTGTTTGCAGGAGGAGGCAGCTGGTCGATATGTTTCCAGCTCTCTGTCCCTCTGCTTTCCTCTCCGTACAAAGTCAATAAGATATATTACAAAACAAACAAACAAACACAAAATACACTACTTGGGACCCTAGACCAACTATCATTTTGATTTCATAGTGTTCTCCATATTTTCATACTATTCTATAGCTCTACGAAAATGAGTTTTGCAGTGTTTCACCAAAACCTTTTCCTGAAAACGCCAACTCCTTTGGACGGGAAAAATAAATGTAAACAGTGCCACACTCGGTTCTCAGCTGTTTGAACAACATTTCCCAGGGACAAAATTGTGCTGTTCCGATATTCAGGCTATTGGAATATGTGTTCCTAGTGTGTGAAGCACATTTCTCAATATTTCCCAAGTCTGGAGTTGTAAATCCGCAGTGCTACACTCCAATTTCTCCAGTGATTGAAGGTCATTCGTTGTGAATAGCCAACGTTACTACACCGTGACCGTAACCCTGTCCCTAACCCTCTGACCCCAACGCTAAACCTATGCCTAACCTGAGCCTGAACCCTACCCAGCCCGAACCCTTATCGTAACCCTAACCCTAGCCAGAACCCCAAGTCTCTAACCCGAACACCACAACGAACCTCGGTGACATCGTCACTCCCAGCGGGTCCCCTGGCCAAAGCATGATCACCTGGGATCAATGGAACCTGCCCACGTGGCCCGTCCCCCCTTGGTGACATCATCACTTCCGCTTTCATGGCCTTAGCAGGCTTCTTTCAAAGACGCCAACTCATGGCCCTGAATTATAAATGTAACCAGTATCCACCTCGGTTCTATGTTCTTTGACCACGATTTCCTTGTCAGGAAACAGTGCGTTACAGATATTAAGGCCCTTTCTTCCCGTATTCCTAGCGTCTGAAGCACTTTCTTAGATATTAACCTGGGTTATCATTGTGAATTATCCCGAGTTGGGGTCTCTCTCTTCCAGTGTCTCAAGCTCCTTCGTTGTGAATTCCAATTTGGTGAAACAGCGTTTATAACAAATATACCAGCACTTTAACCGTTATTACCACTTGAAAGTCTACCCTACCTTTCACAGCGCTTTGGTTACAGACTCTCAGTATTTCAAAATTCAGTAGAGATGTTCGGGTTCGAAAACGTATTCCAGGAGTTCTAGAGTCACTCTGACACATCCCCCTGGTCCGTTGTTTTGAGCTCTGAGAGTTTTCTTTTTAGCACGGGTGTCATACCGGCTTTTTAAAGGCACGTTAAAACACCGCTCGGAGAAGCCGAAAGCGGTTTGGCTCAGTGGATAGAGCGTCGGTCTGCGGACTGAAGGGTCCCGGGTTCGATTCCGGTCAAGGGCACGTCCATTGGTTGCGGGCACATCCCCGGCAGGGGGTGTTTGCAGGAGGAGGCAGCTGGTCGATATGTTTCCAGCTCTCTGTCCCTCTGCTTTCCTCTCCGTACAAAGTCAATAAGATATATTACAAAACAAACAAACAAACACAAAATACACTACTTGGGACCCTAGCCCAACTACCATTTTGATTTCATAGTGTTCTCCATACTTTCATACTATTCTATACCTCTACGAAAATGAGTTTTGCAGTGTTTCACCAAAACCTTTTCCTGAAAACGCCAACTCCTTTGGACGGGAAAAATAAATGTAAACAGTGCCACACTCGGTTCTCAGCTGTTTGAACAACATTTCCCAGGGACAAAATTGTGCTGTTCAGATATTCAGGCTATTGGAATATGTGTTCCTAGTGTGTGAAGCACATTTCTCAATATTTCCCTAGTCTGGAGTTGTAAATCCGCAGTGCTACACTCCAATTTGTCCAGTGATTGAAGGTCATTCGTTGTGAATAGCCAACGTTACTACACCGTGACCGTAACCCTGTCCCTAACCCTCTGACACCAACGCTAAACCTATGCCTAACCTGAGCCTGAACCCTACCCAGCCCGAACCCTTATCGTAACCCTAACCCTAGCCAGAACCCCAAGTCTCTAACCCGAACACCACAACGAACCTCGGTGACATCGTCACACCCAGCGGGTCCCTGGCCAAAGCATGATCACCTGGGATCAATGGAACCTGCCCACGTGGCCCCTCCCCCCTTGGTGACATCATCACTTCCGCTTTCATGGCCTTAGCAGGCTTCTTTCAAAGACGCCAACTCATGGCCCTGAATTATAAATGTAACCAGTATCCAACTCGGTTCTATGTTCTTTGAGCACGATTTCCTTGTCAGGAAACAGTGCGTTACAGATATTAAGGCCCTTTCTTCCCGTATTCCTAGCGTCTGAAGCACTTTCTTAGATATTAACCTGGGTTATCATTGTGAATTTTCCCGAGTTGGGGTCTCTCTCTTCCAGTGTCTCAAGCTCCTTCGTTGTGAATTCCAATTTGGTGAAACAGCGTTTATAACAAATATACCAGCACTTTAACCGTTATTACCACTTGAAAGTCTACCCTACCTTTCACAGCGCTTTGGTTACAGACTCTCAGTATTTCAAAATTCACTAGAGATGTTCGGGTTCGAAAACGTATTCCAGGAGTTCTAGAGTCACTCTGACACATCCCCCTGGTCCGTTGTTTTGAGCTCTGAGAGTTTTCTTTTTAACACGGGTGTCATACCGGCTTTTTAAAGGCACGTTAAAACACCGCTCGGAGAAGCCGAAAGCGGTTTGGCTCAGTGGATAGAGCGTCGGTCTGCGGACTGAAGGGTCCCGGGTTCGATTCCGGTCAAGGGCACGTCCATTGGTTGCGGGCACATCCCCGGCAGGGGGTGTTTGCAGGAGGAGGCAGCTGGTCGATATGTTTCCAGCTCTCTGTCCCTCTGCTTTCCTCTCCGTACAAAGTCAATAAGATATATTAAAAAACAAACAAACACAAAATACACTACTTGGGACCCTAGCCCAACTACCATTTTGATTTCATAGTGTTCTCCATACTTTCATACTATTCTATACCTCTACGAAAATGAGTTTTGCAGTGTTTCACCAAAACCTTTTCCTGAAAACGCCAACTCCTTTGGACGGGAAAAATAAATGTAAACAGTGCCACACTCGGTTCTCAGCTGTTTGAACAACATTTCCCAGGGACAAAATTGTGCTGTTCAGATATTCAGGCTATTGGAATATGTGTTCCTAGTGTGTGAAGCACATTTCTCAATATTTCCCTAGTCTGGAGTTGTAAATCCTCAGTGCTACACTCCAATTTGTCCAGTGATTGAAGCTCATTCGTTGTGAATAGCCAACGTTACTACACCGTGACCGTAACCCTGTCCCTAACCCTCTGACCCCAACGCTAAACCTATGCCTAACCTGAGCCTGAACCCTACCCAGCCCGAACCCTTATCGTAACCCTAACCCTAGCCAGAACCCCAAGTCTCTAACCCGAACACCACAACGAACCTCGGTGACATCGTCACTCCCAGCGGGTCCCCTGGCCAAAGCATGATCACCTGGGATCAATGGAACCTGCCCACGTGGCCCCTCCCCCCTTGGTGACATCATCACTTCCGCTTTCATGGCCTTAGCAGGCTTCTTTCAAAGACGCCAACTCATGGCCCTGAATTATAAATGTAACCAGTATCCAACTCGGTTCTATGTTCTTTGAGCACGATTTCCTTGTCAGGAAACAGTGCGTTACAGATATTAAGGCCCTTTCTTCCCGTATTCCTAGCGTCTGAAGCACTTTCTTAGATATTAACCTGGGTTATCATTGTGAATTATCCCGAGTTGGGGTCTCTCTCTTCCAGTGTCTCAAGCTCCTTCGTTGTGAATTCCAATTTGGTGAAACAGCGTTTATAACAAATATACCAGCACTTTAACCGTTATTACCACTTGAAAGTCTACCCTACCTTTCACAGCGCTTTGGTTACAGACTCTCAGTATTTCAAAATTCAGTAGAGATGTTCGGGTTCGAAAACGTATTCCAGGAGTTCTAGAGTCACTCTGACAAATCCCCCTGGTCCGTTGTTTTGAGCTCTGAGAGTTTTCTTTTTAACACGGGTGTCATACCGGCTTTTTAAAGGCACGTTAAAACACCGCTCGGAGAAGCCGAAAGCGGTTTGGCTCAGTGGATAGAGCGTTGGTCTGCGGACTGAAGGGTCCCGGGTTCGATTCCGGTCAAGGGCACGTCCATTGGTTGCGGGCACATCCCCGGCAGGGGGTGTTTGCAGGAGGAGGCAGCTGGTCGATATGTTTCCAGCTCTCTGTCCCTCTGCTTTCCTCTCCGTACAAAGTCAATAAGATATATTAAAAAACAAACAAACACAAAATACACTACTTGGGACCCTAGCCCAACTACCATTTTGATTTCATAGTGTTCTCCATACTTTCATACTATTCTATACCTCTACGAAAATGAGTTTTGCAGTGTTTCACCAAAACCTTTTCCTGAAAACGCCAACTCCTTTGGACGGGAAAAATAAATGTAAACAGTGCCACACTCGGTTCTCAGCTGTTTGAACAACATTTCCCAGGGACAAAATTGTGCTGTTCAGATATTCAGGCTATTGGAATATGTGTTCCTAGGGTGTGAAGCACATTTCTCAATATTTCCCTAGTCTGGAGTTGTAAATCCGCAGTGCTACACTCCAATTTGTCCAGTGATTGAAGGTCATTCGTTGTGAATAGCCAACGTTACTACACCGTGACCGTAACCCTGTCCCTAACCCTCTGACACCAACGCTAAACCTATGCCTAACCTGAGCCTGAACCCTACCCAGCCCGAACCCTTATCGTAACCCTAACCCTAGCCAGAACCCCAAGTCTCTAACCCGAACACCACAACGAACCTCGGTGACATCGTCACACCCAGCGGGTCCCTGGCCAAAGCATGATCACCTGGGATCAATGGAACCTGCCCACGTGGCCCCTCCCCCCTTGGTGACATCATCACTTCCGCTTTCATGGCCTTAGCAGGCTTCTTTCAAAGACGCCAACTCATGGCCCTGAATTATAAATGTAACCAGTATCCACCTCGGTTCTATGTTCTTTGAGCACGATTTCCTTGTCAGGAAACAGTGCGTTACAGATATTAAGGCCCTTTCTTCCCGTATTCCTAGCGTCTGAAGCACTTTCTTAGATATTAACCTGGGTTATCATTGTGAATTATCCCGAGTTGGGGTCTCTCTCTTCCAGTGTCTCAAGCTCCTTCGTTGTGAATTCCAATTTGGTGAAACAGCGTTTATAACAAATATACCAGCACTTTAACCGTTATTACCACTTGAAAGTCTACCCTACCTTTCACAGCGCTTTGGTTACAGACTCTCAGTATTTCAAAATTCAGTAGAGATGTTCGGGTTCGAAAACGTATTCCAGGAGTTCTAGAGTCACTCTGACACATCCCCCTGGTCCGTTGTTTTGAGCTCTGAGAGTTTTCTTTTTAACACGGGTGTCATACCGGCTTTTTAAAGGCACGTTAAAACACCGCTCGGAGAAGCCGAAAGCGGTTTGGCTCAGTGGATAGAGCGTCGGTCTGCGGACTGAAGGGTCCCGGGTTCGATTCCGGTCAAGGGCATGTCCATTGGTTGCGGGCACATCCCCGGCAGGGGGTGTTTGCAGGAGGAGGCAGCTGGTCGATATGTTTCCAGCTCTCTGTCCCTCTGCTTTCCTCTCCGTACAAAGTCAATAAGATATATTAAAAAACAAACAAACACAAAATACACTACTTGGGACCCTAGCCCAACTACCATTTTGATTTCATAGTGTTCTCCATACTTTCATACTATTCTATAGCTCTACGAAAATGAGTTTTGCAGTGTTTCACCAAAACCTTTTCCTGAAAACGCCAACTCCTTTGGACGGGAAAAATAAATGTAAACAGTGCCACACTCGGTTCTCAGCTGTTTGAACAACATTTCCCAGGGACAAAATTGTGCTGTTCCGATATTCAGGCTATTGGAATATGTGTTCCTAGTGTGTGAAGCACATTTCTTAATATTTCCCTAGTCTGGAGTTGTAAATCCGCAGTGCTACACTCCAATTTGTCCAGTGATTGAAGCTCATTCGTTGTGAATAGCCAACGTTACTACACCGTGACCGTAACCCTGTCCCTAACCCTCTGACCCCAACCCTAAAACTATGCCTAACCTGAGCCTGAACCCTACCCAGCCCGAACCCTTATCGTAACCCTAACGCTAGGCAGAACTCCAAGTCTCTAACCCGAACACCACAACGAACCTAGGTGACATCGTCACTCCCAGCTGGTCCCCTGGCCAAAGCATGATCACCTGGGATCAATGGAACCTGCCCACTTGGCCCCTCCCCCCTTGGTGACATCATCACTTCCGCTTTCAAGGCCTTAGCAGGCTTCTTTCAAAGACGCCAACTCATGGCCCTGAATTATAAATGTAACCAGTATCCAACTCGGTTCTATGTTCTTTGAGCACGATTTCCTTGTCAGGAAACAGTGCGTTACAGATATTAAGGCCCTTTCTTCCCGTATTCCTAGCGTCTGAAGCACTTTCTTAGATATTAACCTGGGTTATCATTGTGAATTATCCCGAGTTGGGGTCTCTCTCTTCCAGTGTCTCAAGCTCCTTTGTTGTGAATTCCAATTTGGTGAAACAGCGTTTATAACAAATATACCAGCACTTTAACCGTTATTACCACTTGAAAGTCTACCCTACCTTTCACAGCGCTTTGGTTACAGACTCTCAGTATTTCAAAATTCAGTAGAGATGTTCGGGTTCGAAAACGTATTCCAGGAGTTCTAGAGTCACTCTGACACATCCCCCTGGTCCGTTGTTTTGAGCTCTGAGAGTTTTCTTTTTAACGCGGGTGTCATACCGGCTTTTTAAAGGCACGTTAAAACACCGCTCGGAGAAGCCGAAAGCGGTTTGGCTCAGTGGATAGAGCGTCGGTCTGCGGACTGAAGGGTCCCGGGTTCGATTCCGGTCAAGGGCACGTCCATTGGTTGCGGGCACATCCCCGGCAGGGGGTGTTTGCAGGAGGAGGCAGCTGGTCGATATATTTCCAGCTCTCTGTCCCTCTGCTTTCCTCTCCGTACAAAGTCAATAAGATATACTAAAAAACAAACAAACAAACACAAAATACACTACTTGGGACCCTAGCCCAACTACCATTTTGATTTCATAGTGTTCTCCATACTTTCATACTATTCTATAGCTCTACGAAAATGAGTTTTGCAGTGTTTCACCAAAACCTTTTCCTGAAAACGCCAACTCCTTTGGACGGGAAAAATAAATGTAAACAGTGCCACACTCGGTTCTCAGCTGTTTGAACAACATTTCCCAGGGACAAAATTGTGCTGTTCCGATATTCAGGCTATTGGAATATGTGTTCCTAGTGTGTGAAGCACATTTCTCAATATTTCCCAAGTCTGGAGTTGTAAATCCGCAGTGCTACACTCCAATTTGTCCAGTGATTGAAGCTAATTCGTTGTGAATAGCCAACGTTACTACACCGTGACCGTAACCCTGTCCCTAACCCTCTGACCCCAACGCTAAACCTATGCCTAACCTGAGCCTGAACCCTACCCAGCCCGAACCCTTATCGTAACCCTAACCCTAGCCAGAACCCCAAGTCTCTAACCCGAACACCACAACGAACCTCGGTGACATCGTCACTCCCAGCGGGTCCCCTGGCCAAAGCATGATCACCTGGGATCAATGGAACCTGCCCACGTGGCCCCTCCCCCCTTGGTGACATCATCACTTCCGCTTTCATGGCCTTAGCAGGCTTCTTTCAAAGACGCCAACTCATGGCCCTGAATTATAAATGTAACCAGTATCCACCTCGGTTCTATGTTCTTTGAGCACGATTTCCTTGTCAGGAAACAGTGCGTTACAGATATTAAGGCCCTTTCTTCCCGTATTCCTAGCGTCTGAAGCACTTTCTTAGATATTAACCTGGGTTATCATTGTGAATTATCCCGAGTTGGGGTCTCTCTCTTCCAGTGTCTCAAGCTCCTTCGTTGTGAATTCCAATTTGGTGAAACAGCGTTTATAACAAATATACCAGCACTTTAACCGTTATTACCACTTGAAAGTCTACCCTACCTTTCACAGCGCTTTGGTTACAGACTCTCAGTATTTCAAAATTCAGTAGAGATGTTCGGGTTCGAAAACGTATTCCAGGAGTTCTAGAGTCACTCTGACACATCCCCCTGGTCCGTTGTTTTGAGCTCTGAGAGTTTTCTTTTTAACGCGGGTGTCATACCGGCTTTTTAAAGGCACGTTAAAACACCGCTCGGAGAAGCCGAAAGCGGTTTGGCTCAGTGGATAGAGCGTCGGTCTGCGGACTGAAGGGTCCCGGGTTCGATTCCGGTCAAGGGCACGTCCATTGGTTGCGGGCACATCCCCGGCAGGGGGTGTTTGCAGGAGGAGGCAGCTGGTCGATATGTTTCCAGCTCTCTGTCCCTCTGCTTTCCTCTCCGTACAAAGTCAATAAGATATACTAAAAAACAAACAAACAAACACAAAATACACTACTTGGGACCCTAGCCCAACTACCATTTTGATTTCATAGTGTTCTCCATACTTTCATACTATTCTATAGCTCTACGAAAATGAGTTTTGCAGTGTTTCACCAAAACCTTTTCCTGAAAACGCCAACTCCTTTGGACGGGAAAAATAAATGTAAACAGTGCCACACTCGGTTCTCAGCTGTTTGAACAACATTTCCCAGGGACAAAATTGTGCTGTTCCGATATTCAGGCTATTGGAATATGTGTTCCTAGTGTGTGAAGCACATTTCTCAATATTTCCCAAGTCTGGAGTTGTAAATCCGCAGTGCTACACTCCAATTTGTCCAGTGATTGAAGCTCATTCGTTGTGAATAGCCAACGTTACTACACCGTGACCGTAACCCTGTCCCTAACCCTCTGACCCCAACCCTAAACCTATGCCTAACCTGAGCCTGAACCCTACCCAGCCCGAACCCTTATCATAACCCTAACCCTAGCCAGAACCCCAAGTCTCTAACCCGAACACCACAACGAACCTCGGTGACATCGTCACTCCCAGCGGGTCCCCTGGCCAAAGCATGATCACCTGGGATCAATGGAACCTGCCCACGTGGCCCCTCCCCCCTTGGTGACATCATCACTTCCGCTTTCATGGCCTTAGCAGGCTTCTTTCAAAGACGCCAACTCATGGCCCTGAATTATAAATGTAACCAGTATCCAACTCGGTTCTATGTTCTTTGAGCACGATTTCCTTGTCAGGAAACAGTGCGTTAAAGATATTAAGGCCCTTTCTTCCCGTATTCCTAGCGTCTGAAGCACTTTCTTAGATATTAACCTGGGTTATCATTGTGAATTATCCCGAGTTGGGGTCTCTCTCTTCCAGTGTCTCAAGCTCCTTCGTTGTGAATTCCAATTTGGTGAAACAGCGTTTATAACAAATATACCAGCACTTTAACCGTTATTACCACTTGAAAGTCTACCCTACCTTTCACAGCGCTTTGGTTACAGACTCTCAGTATTTCAAAATTCAGTAGAGATGTTCGGGTTCGAAAACGTATTCCAGGAGTTCTAGAGTCACTCTGACACATCCCCCTGGTCCGTTGTTTTGAGCTCTGAGAGTTTTCTTTTTAACGCGGGTGTCATACCGGCTTTTTAAAGGCACGTTAAAACACCGCTCGGAGAAGCAGACACCGGTTTGGCTCAGTGGATAGAGCGTCGGTCTGCGGACTGAAGGGTCCCGGGTTCGATTCCGGTCAAGGGCACGTCCATTGGTTGCGGGCACATCCCCGGCAGGGGGTGTTTGCAGGAGGAGGCAGCTGGTCGATATGTTTCCAGCTCTCTGTCCCTCTGCTTTCCTCTCCGTACAAAGTCAATAAGATATACTAAAAAACAAACAAACAAACACAAAATACACTACTTGGGACCCTAGCCCAACTACCATTTTGATTTCATAGTGTTCTCCATACTTTCATACTATTCTATAGCTCTACGAAAATGAGTTTTGCAGTGTTTCACCAAAACCTTTTCCTGAAAACGCCAACTCCTTTGGACGGGAAAAATAAATGTAAACAGTGCCACACTCGGTTCTCAGCTGTTTGAACAACATTTCCCAGGGACAAAATTGTGCTGTTCCGATATTCAGGCTATTGGAATATGTGTTCCTAGTGTGTGAAGCACATTTCTCAATATTTCCCAAGTCTGGAGTTGTAAATCCGCAGTGCTACACTCCAATTTGTCCAGTGATTGAAGCTCATTCGTTGTGAATAGCCAACGTTACTACACCGTGACCGTAACCCTGTCCCTAACCCTCTGACCCCAACGCTAAACCTATGCCTAACCTGAGCCTGAACCCTACCCAGCCCGAACCCTTATCGTAACCCTAACCCTAGCCAGAACCCCAAGTCTCTAACCCGAACACCACAACGAACCTCGGTGACATCGTCACTCCCAGCGGGTCCCCTGGCCAAAGCATGATCACCTGGGATCAATGGAACCTGCCCACGTGGCCCCTCCCCCCTTGGTGACATCATCACTTCCGCTTTCATGGCCTTAGCAGGCTTCTTTCAAAGACGCCAACTCATGGCCCTGAATTATAAATGTAACCAGTATCCACCTCGGTTCTATGTTCTTTGAGCACGATTTCCTTGTCAGGAAACAGTGCGTTACAGATATTAAGGCCCTTTCTTCCCGTATTCCTAGCGTCTGAAGCACTTTCTTAGATATTAACCTGGGTTATCATTGTGAATTATCCCGAGTTGGGGTCTCTCTCTTCCAGTGTCTCAAGCTCCTTCGTTGTGAATTCCAATTTGGTGAAACAGCGTTTATAACAAATATACCAGCACTTTAACCGTTATTACCACTTGAAAGTCTACCCTACCTTTCACAGCGCTTTGGTTACAGACTCTCAGTATTTCAAAATTCAGTAGAGATGTTCGGGTTCGAAAACGTATTCCAGGAGTTCTAGAGTCACTCTGACACATCCCCCTGGTCCGTTGTTTTGAGCTCTGAGAGTTTTCTTTTTAACGCGGGTGTCATACCGGCTTTTTAAAGGCACGTTAAAACACCGCTCGGAGAAGCCGAAAGCGGTTTGGCTCAGTGGATAGAGCGTCGGTCTGCGGACTGAAGGGTCCCGGGTTCGATTCCGGTCAAGGGCACGTCCATTGGTTGCGGGCACATCCCCGGCAGGGGGTGTTTGCAGGAGGAGGCAGCTGGTCGATATGTTTCCAGCTCTCTGTCCCTCTGCTTTCCTCTCCGTACAAAGTCAATAAGATATACTAAAAAACAAACAAACAAACACAAAATACACTACTTGGGACCCTAGCCCAACTACCATTTTGATTTCATAGTGTTCTCCATACTTTCATACTATTCTATAGCTCTACGAAAATGAGTTTTGCAGTGTTTCACCAAAACCTTTTCCTGAAAACGCCAACTCCTTTGGACGGGAAAAATAAATGTAAACAGTGCCACACTCGGTTCTCAGCTGTTTGAACAACATTTCCCAGGGACAAAATTGTGCTGTTCCGATATTCAGGCTATTGGAATATGTGTTCCTAGTGTGTGAAGCACATTTCTCAATATTTCCCAAGTCTGGAGTTGTAAATCCGCAGTGCTACACTCCAATTTGTCCAGTGATTGAAGCTCATTCGTTGTGAATAGCCAACGTTACTACACCGTGACCGTAACCCTGTCCCTAACCCTCTGACCCCAACCCTAAACCTATGCCTAACCTGAGCCTGAACCCTACCCAGCCCGAACCCTTATCGTAACCCTAACCCTAGCCAGAACCCCAAGTCTCTAACCCGAACACCACAACGAACCTCGGTGACATCGTCACTCCCAGCGGGTCCCCTGGCCAAAGCATGATCACCTGGGATCAATGGAACCTGCCCACGTGGCCCCTCCCCCCTTGGTGACATCATCACTTCCGCTTTCATGGCCTTAGCAGGCTTCTTTCAAAGACGCCAACTCATGGCCCTGAATTATAAATGTAACCAGTATCCAACTCGGTTCTATGTTCTTTGAGCACGATTTCCTTGTCAGGAAACAGTGCGTTAAAGATATTAAGGCCCTTTCTTCCCGTATTCCTAGCGTCTGAAGCACTTTCTTAGATATTAACCTGGGTTATCATTGTGAATTATCCCGAGTTGGGGTCTCTCTCTTCCAGTGTCTCAAGCTCCTTCGTTGTGAATTCCAATTTGGTGAAACAGCGTTTATAACAAATATACCAGCACTTTAACCGTTATTACCACTTGAAAGTCTACCCTACCTTTCACAGCGCTTTGGTTACAGACTCTCAGTATTTCAAAATTCAGTAGAGATGTTCGGGTTCGAAAACGTATTCCAGGAGTTCTAGAGTCACTCTGACACATCCCCCTGGTCCGTTGTTTTGAGCTCTGAGAGTTTTCTTTTTAACGCGGGTGTCATACCGGCTTTTTAAAGGCACGTTAAAACACCGCTCGGAGAAGCAGAAACCGGTTTGGCTCAGTGGATAGAGCGTCGGTCTGCGGACTGAAGGGTCCCGGGTTCGATTCCGGTCAAGGGCACGTCCATTGGTTGCGGGCACATCCCCGGCAGGGGGTGTTTGCAGGAGGAGGCAGCTGGTCGATATGTTTCCAGCTCTCTGTCCCTCTGCTTTCCTCTCCGTACAAAGTCAATAAGATATATTAAAAAACAAACAAACAAACACAAAATACACTACTTGGGACCCTAGCCCAACTACCATTTTGATTTCATAGTGTTCTCCATACTTTCATACTATTCTATACCTCTACGAAAATGAGTTTTGCAGTGTTTCACCAAAACCTTTTCCTGAAAACGCCAACTCCTTTGGACGGGAAAAATAAATGTAAACAGTGCCACACTCGGTTCTCAGCTGTTTGAACAACATTTCCCAGGGACAAAATTGTGCTGTTCCGATATTCAGGCTATTGGAATATGTGTTCCTAGTGTGTGAAGCACATTTCTCAATATTTCCCTAGTCTGGAGTTGTAAATCCGCAGTGCTACACTCCAATTTGTCCAGTGATTGAAGCTCATTCGTTGTGAATAGCCAACGTTACTACACCGTGACCGTAACCCTGTCCCTAACCCTCTGACACCAACGCTAAACCTATGCCTAACCTGAGCCTGAACCCTACCCAGCCCGAACCCTTATCGTAACCCTAACCCTAGCCAGAACCCCAAGTCTCTAACCCGAACACCACAACGAACCTCGGTGACATCGTCACTCCCAGCGGGTCCCCTGGCCAAAGCATGATCACCTGGGATCAATGGAACCTGCCCACGTGGCCCCTCCCCCCTTGGTGACATCATCACTTCCGCTTTCATGGCCTTAGCAGGCTTCTTTCAAAGACGCCAACTCATGGCCCTGAATTATAAATGTAACCAGTATCCAACTCGGTTCTATGTTCTTTGAGCACGATTTCCTTGTCCGGAAACAGTGCGTTACAGATATTAAGGCCCTTTCTTCCCGTATTCCTAGCGTCTGAAGCACTTTCTTAGATATTAACCTGGGTTATCATTGTGAATTATCCCGAGTTGGGGTCTCTCTCTTCCAGTGTCTCAAGCTCCTTCGTTGTGAATTCCAATTTGGTGAAACAGCGTTTATAACAAATATACCAGCACTTTAACCGTTATTACCACTTGAAAGTCTACCCTACCTTTCACAGCGCTTTGGTTACAGACTCTCAGTATTTCAAAATTCAGTAGAGATGTTCGGGTTCGAAAACGTATTCCAGGAGTTCTAGAGTCACTCTGACACATCCCCCTGGTCCGTTGTTTTGAGCTCTGAGAGTTTTCTTTTTAACACGGGTGTCATACCGGCTTTTTAAAGGCACGTTAAAACACCGCTCGGAGAAGCCGAAAGCGGTTTGGCTCAGTGGATAGAGCGTCGGTCTGCGGACTGAAGGGTCCCGGGTTCGATTCCGGTCAAGGGCACGTCCATTGGTTGCGGGCACATCCCCGGCTGGGGGTGTTTGCAGGAGGAGGCAGCTGGTCGATACGTTTCCAGCTCTCTGTCCCTCTGCTTTCCTCTCTGTACAAAGTCAATACGATATACTAAAAAATAAACAAACAAACACAAAATACACTACTTGGGACCCTAGCCCAACTACCATTTTGATTTCATAGTGTTCTCCATACTTTCATGCTATTCTATAGCTCTACGAAAATGAGTTTTGCAGTGTTTCACCAAAACCTTTTCCTGAAAACGCCAACTCCTTTGGACGGGAAAAATAAATGTAAACAGTGCCACACTCGGTTCTCAGCTGTTTGAACAACATTTCCCAGGGACAAAATTGTGCTGTTCAGATATTCAGGCTATTGGAATATGTGTTCCTAGGGTGTGAAGCACATTTCTCAATATTTCCCTAGTCTGGAGTTGTAAATCCTCAGTGCTACACTCCAATTTGTCCAGTGATTGAAGGTCATTCGTTGTGAATAGCCAACGTTACTACACCGTGACCGTAACCCTGTCCCTAACCCTCTGACACCAACGCTAAACCTATGCCTAACCTGAGCCTGAACCCTACCCAGCGTGAACCCTTATCGTAACCCTAACCCTAGCCAGAACCCCAAGTCTCTAACCCGAACACCACAACGAACCTCGGTGACATCGTCACACCCAGCGGGTCCCCTGGCCAAAGCATGATCACCTGGGATCAATGGAACCTGCCTACGTGGCCCCTCCCCCCTTGGTGACATCATCACTTCCGCTTTCATGGCCTTAGCAGGCTTCTTTCAAAGACGCCAACTCATGGCCCTGAATTATAAATGTAACCAGTATCCACCTCGGTTCTATGTTCTTTGAGCACGATTTCCTTGTCAGGAAACAGTGCGTTACAGATATTAAGGCCCTTTCTTCCCGTATTCCTAGCGTCTGAAGCACTTTCTTAGATATTAACCTGGGTTATCATTGTGAATTATCCCGAGTTGGGGTCTCTCTCTTCCAGTGTCTCAAGCTCCTTCGTTGTGAATTCCAATTTGGTGAAACAGCGTTTATAACAAATATACCAGCACTTTAACCGTTATTACCACTTGAAAGTCTACCCTACCTTTCACAGCGCTTTGGTTACAGACTCTCAGTATTTCAAAATTCAGTAGAGATGTTCGGGTTCGAAAACGTATTCCAGGAGTTCTAGAGTCACTCTGACACATCCCCCTGGTCCGTTGTTTTGAGCTCTGAGAGTTTTCTTTTTAACGCGGGTGTCATACCGGCTTTTTAAAGGCACGTTAAAACACCGCTCGGAGAAGCCGAAAGCGGTTTGGCTCAGTGGATAGAGCGTCGGTCTGCGGACTGAAGGGTCCCGGGTTCGATTCCGGTCAAGGGCACGTCCATTGGTTGCGGGCACATCCCCGGCAGGGGGTGTTTGCAGGAGGAGGCAGCTGGTCGATATGTTTCCAGCTCTCTGTCCCTCTGCTTTCCTCTCCGTACAAAGTCAATAAGATATACTAAAAAACAAACAAACAAACACAAAATACACTACTTGGGACCCTAGCCCAACTACCATTTTGATTTCATAGTGTTCTCCATACTTTCATACTATTCTATAGCTCTACGAAAACGAGTTTTGCAGTGTTTCACCAAAACCTTTTCCTGAAAACGCCAACTCCTTTGGACGGGAAAAATAAATGTAAACAGTGCCACACTCGGTTCTCAGCTGTTTGAACAACATTTCCCAGGGACAAAATTGTGCTGTTCCGATATTCAGGCTATTGGAATATGTGTTCCTAGTGTGTGAAGCACATTTCTCAATATTTCCCAAGTCTGGAGTTGTAAATCCGCAGTGCTACACTCCAATTTGTCCAGTGATTGAAGCTCATTCGTTGTGAATAGCCAACGTTACTACACCGTGACCGTAACCCTGTCCCTAACCCTCTGACCCCAACGCTAACCCTATGCCTAACCTGAGCCTGAACCCTACCCAGCCCGAACCCTTATCGTAACCCTAACCCTAGCCAGAACCCCAAGTCTCTAACCCGAACACCACAACGAACCTCGGTGACATCGTCACTCCCAGCGGGTCCCCTGGCCAAAGCATGATCACCTGGGATCAATGGAACCTGCCCACGTGGCCCCTCCCCCCTTGGTGACATCATCACTTCCGCTTTCATGGCCTTAGCAGGCTTCTTTCAAAGACGCCAACTCATGGCCCTGAATTATAAATGTAACCAGTATCCACCTCGGTTCTATGTTCTTTGAGCACGATTTCCTTGTCAGGAAACAGTGCGTTACAGATATTAAGGCCCTTTCTTCCCGTATTCCTAGCGTCTGAAGCACTTTCTTAGATATTAACCTGGGTTATCATTGTGAATTATCCCGAGTTGGGGTCTCTCTCTTCCAGTGTCTCAAGCTCCTTCGTTGTGAATTCCAATTTGGTGAAACAGCGTTTATAACAAATATACCAGCACTTTAACCGTTATTACCACTTGAAAGTCTACCCTACCTTTCACAGCGCTTTGGTTACAGACTCTCAGTATTTCAAAATTCAGTAGAGATGTTCGGGTTCGAAAACGTATTCCAGGAGTTCTAGAGTCACTCTGACACATCCCCCTGGTCCGTTGTTTTGAGCTCTGAGAGTTTTCTTTTTAACGCGGGTGTCATACCGGCTTTTTAAAGGCACGTTAAAACACCGCTCGGAGAAGCCGAAAGCGGTTTGGCTCAGTGGATAGAGCGTCGGTCTGCGGACTGAAGGGTCCCGGGTTCGATTCCGGTCAAGGGCACGTCCATTGGTTGCGGGCACATCCCCGGCAGGGGGTGTTTGCAGGAGGAGGCAGCTGGTCGATATGTTTCCAGCTCTCTGTCCCTCTGCTTTCCTCTCCGTACAAAGTCAATAAGATATACTAAAAAACAAACAAACAAACACAAAATACACTACTTGGGACCCTAGCCCAACTACCATTTTGATTTCATAGTGTTCTCCATACTTTCATACTATTCTATACCTCTACGAAAATGAGTTTTGCAGTGTTTCACCAAAACCTTTTCCTGAAAACGCCACCTCCTTTGGACGGGAAAAATAAATGTAAACAGTGCCACACTCGGTTCTCAGCTGTTTGAACAACATTTCCCAGGGACAAAATTGTGCTGTTCCGATATTCAGGCTATTGGAATATGTGTTCCTAGGGTGTGAAGCACATTTCTCAATATTTCCCTAGTCTGGAGTTGTAAATCCGCAGTGCTACACTCCAATTTGTCCAGTGATTGAAGCTCATTCGTTGTGAATAGCCAACGTTACTACACCGTGACCGTAACCCTGTCCCTAACCCTCTGACCCCAACGCTAAACCTATGCCTAACCTGAGCCTGAACCCTACCCAGCCCGAACCCTTATCGTAACCCTAACCCTAGCCAGAACCCCAAGTCTCTAACCCGAACACCACAACGAACCTCGGTGACATCGTCACACCCAGCGGGTCCCCTGGCCAAAGCATGATCACCTGGGATCAATGGAACCTGCCCACGTGGCCCCTCCCCCCTTGGTGACATCATCACTTCCGCTTTCATGGCCTTAGCAGGCTTCTTTCAAAGACGCCAACTCATGGCCCTGAATTATAAATGTAACCAGTATCCACCTCGGTTCTATGTTCTTTGAGCACGATTTCCTTGTCAGGAAACAGTGCGTTACAGATATTAAGGCCCTTTCTTCCCGTATTCCTAGCGTCTGAAGCACTTTCTTAGATATTAACCTGGGTTATCATTGTGAATTATCCCGAGTTGGGGTCTCTCTCTTCCAGTGTCTCAAGCTCCTTCGTTGTGAATTCCAATTTGGTGAAACAGCGTTTATAACAAATATACCAGCACTTTAACCGTTATTACCACTTGAAAGTCTACCCTACCTTTCACAGCGCTTTGGTTACAGACTCTCAGTATTTCAAAATTCAGTAGAGATGTTCGGGTTCGAAAACGTATTCCAGGAGTTCTAGAGTCACTCTGACACATCCCCCTGGTCCGTTGTTTTGAGCTCTGAGAGTTTTCTTTTTAACGCGGGTGTCATACCGGCTTTTTAAAGGCACGTTAAAACACCGCTCGGAGAAGCCGAAAGCGGTTTGGCTCAGTGGATAGAGCGTCGGTCTGCGGACTGAAGGGTCCCGGGTTCGATTCCGGTCAAGGGCACGTCCATTGGTTGCGGGCACATCCCCGGCAGGGGGTGTTTGCAGGAGGAGGCAGCTGGTCGATATGTTTCCAGCTCTCTGTCCCTCTGCTTTCCTCTCCGTACAAAGTCAATAAGATATATTAAAAAACAAACAAACAAACACAAAATACACTACTTGGGACCCTAGCCCAACTACCATTTTGATTTCATAGTGTTCTCCATACTTTCATACTATTCTATACCTCTACGAAAACGAGTTTTGCAGTGTTTCACCAAAACCTTTTCCTGAAAACGCCAACTCCTTTGGACGGGAAAAATAAATGTAAACAGTGCCACACTCGGTTCTCAGCTGTTTGAACAACATTTCCCAGGGACAAAATTGTGCTGTTCCGATATTCAGGCTATTGGAATATGTGTTCCTAGTGTGTGAAGCACATTTCTCAATATTTCCCAAGTCTGGAGTTGTAAATCCGCAGTGCTACACTCCAATTTGTCCAGTGATTGAAGCTCATTCGTTGTGAATAGCCAACGTTACTACACCGTGACCGTAACCCTGTCCCTAACCCTCTGACCCCAACGCTAACCCTATGCCTAACCTGAGCCTGAACCCTACCCAGCCCGAACCCTTATCGTAACCCTAACCCTAGCCAGAACCCCAAGTCTCTAACCCGAACACCACAACGAACCTCGGTGACATAGTCACTCCCAGCGGGTCCCCTGGCCAAAGCATGATCACCTGGGATCAATGGAACCTGCCCACGTGGCCCCTCCCCCCTTGGTGACATCATCACTTCCGCTTTCATGGCCTTAGCAGGCTTCTTTCAAAGACGCCAACTCATGGCCCTGAATTATAAATGTAACCAGTATCCAACTCGGTTCTATGTTCTTTGAGCACGATTTCCTTGTCAGGAAACAGTGCGTTACAGATATTAAGGCCCTTTCTTCCCGTATTCCTAGCGTCTGAAGCACTTTCTTAGATATTAACCTGGGTTATCATTGTGAATTATCCCGAGTTGGGGTCTCTCTCTTCCAGTGTCTCAAGCTCCTTCGTTGTGAATTCCAATTTGGTGAAACAGCGTTTATAACAAATATACCAGCACTTTAACCGTTATTACCACTTGAAAGTCTACCCTACCTTTCACAGCGCTTTGGTTACAGACTCTCAGTATTTCAAAATTCAGTAGAGATGTTCGGGTTCGAAAACGTATTCCAGGAGTTCTAGAGTCACTCTGACAAATCCCCCTGGTCCGTTGTTTTGAGCTCTGAGAGTTTTCTTTTTAACACGGGTGTCATACCGGCTTTTTAAAGGCACGTTAAAACACCGCTCGGAGAAGCCGAAAGCGGTTTGGCTCAGTGGATAGAGCGTCGGTCTGCGGACTGAAGGGTCCCGGGTTCGATTCCGGTCAAGGGCACGTCCATTGGTTGCGGGCACATCCCCGGCAGGGGGTGTTTGCAGGAGGAGGTTGCTGGTCGATATGTTTCCAGCTCTCTGTCCCTCTGCTTTCCTCTCCGTACAAAGTCAATAAGATATATTAAAAAACAAACAAACAAACACAAAATACACTACTTGGGACCCTAGCCCAACTACCATTTTGATTTCATAGTGTTCTCCATACTTTCATACTATTCTATAGCTCTTCGAAAATGAGTTTTGCAGTGTTTCACCAAAACCTTTTCCTGAAAACGCCAACTCCTTTGGACGGGAAAAATAAATGTAAACAGTGCCACACTTGGTTCTCAGCTGTTTGAACCACATTTCCCAGGGACAAAATTGTGCTGTTCCGATATTCAGGCTATTGGAATATGTGTTCCTAGTGTGTGAAGCACATTTCTCAATATTTCCCAAGTCTGGAGTTGTAAATCCGCAGTGCTACACTCCAATTTGTCCAGTGATTGAAGCTCATTCGTTGTGAATAGCCAACGTTACTACACCGTGACCGTAACCCTGTCCCTAACCCTCTGACCCCAACGCTAAACCTATGCCTAACCTGAGCCTGAACCCTACCCAGCCCGAACCCTTATCGTAACCCTAACCCTAGCCAGAACCCCAAGTCTCTAACCCGAACACCACAACGAACCTCGGTGACATCGTCACTCCCAGCGGGTCCCCTGTCCAAAGCATGATCACCTGGGATCAATGGAACCTGCCCACGTGGCCCGTCCCCCCTTGGTGACATCATCACTTCCGCTTTCATGGCCTTAGCAGGCTTCTTTCAAAGACGCCAACTCATGGCCCTGAATTATAAATGTAACCAGTATCCAACTCGGTTCTATGTTCTTTGAGCACGATTTCCTTGTCAGGAAACAGTGCGTTACAGATATTAAGGCCCTTTCTTCCCGTATTCCTAGCGTCTGAAGCACTTTCTTAGATATTAACCTGGGTTATCATTGTGAATTATCCCGAGTTGGGGTCTCTCTCTTCCAGTGTCTCAAGCTCCTTCGTTGTGAATTCCAATTTGGTGAAACAGCGTTTATAACAAATATACCAGCACTTTAACCGTTATTACCACTTGAAAGTCTACCCTACCTTTCACAGCGCTTTGGTTACAGACTCTCAGTATTTCAAAATTCAGGAGAGATGTTCGGGTTCGAAAACGTATTCCAGGAGTTCTAGAGTCACTCTGACAAATCCCCCTGGTCCGTTGTTTTGAGCTCTGAGAGTTTTCTTTTTAACGCGGGTGTCATACCGGCTTTTTAAAGGCACGTTAAAACACCGCTCGGAGAAGCCGAAAGCGGTTTGGCTCAGTGGATAGAGCGTCGGTCTGCGGACTGAAGGGTCCCGGGTTCGATTCCGGTCAAGGGCACGTCCATTGGTTGCGGGCACATCCCCGGCAGGGGGTGTTTGCAGGAGGAGGCAGCTGGTCGATATGTTTCCAGCTCTCTGTCCCTCTGCTTTCCTCTCCGTACAAAGTCAATAAGATATATTAAAAAACAAACAAACAAACACAAAATACACTACTTGGGACCCTAGCCCAACTACCATTTTGATTTCATAGTGTTCTCCATACTTTCATACTATTCTATAGCTCTACGAAAACGAGTTTTGCAGTGTTTCACCAAAACCTTTTCCTGAAAACGCCAACTCCTTTGGACGGGAAAAATAAATGTAAACAGTGCCACACTCGGTTCTCAGCTGTTTGAACAACATTTCCCAGGGACAAAATTGTGCTGTTCCGATATTCAGGCTATTGGAATATGTGTTCCTAGTGTGTGAAGCACATTTCTCAATATTTCCCAAGTCTGGAGTTGTAAATCCGCAGTGCTACACTCCAATTTGTCCAGTGATTGAAGCTCATTCGTTGTGAATAGCCAACGTTACTACACCGTGACCGTAACCCTGTCCCTAACCCTCTGACCCCAACGCTAACCCTATGCCTAACCTGAGCCTGAACCCTACCCAGCCCGAACCCTTATCGTAACCCTAACCCTAGCCAGAACCCCAAGTCTCTAACCCGAACACCACAACGAACCTCGGTGACATCGTCACTCCCAGCGGGTCCCCTGGCCAAAGCATGATCACCTGGGATCAATGGAACCTGCCCACGTGGCCCCTCCCCCCTTGGTGACATCATCACTTCCGCTTTCATGGCCTTAGCAGGCTTCTTTCAAAGACGCCAACTCATGGCCCTGAATTATAAATGTAACCAGTATCCAACTCGGTTCTATGTTCTTTGAGCACGATTTCCTTGTCCGGAAACAGTGCGTTACAGATATTAAGGCCCTTTCTTCCCGTATTCCTAGCGTCTGAAGCACTTTCTTAGATATTAACCTGGGTTATCATTGTGAATTATCCCGAGTTGGGGTCTCTCTCTTCCAGTGTCTCAAGCTCCTTCGTTGTGAATTCCAATTTGGTGAAACAGCGTTTATAACAAATATACCAGCACTTTAACCGTTATTACCACTTGAAAGTCTACCCTACCTTTCACAGCGCTTTGGTTACAGACTCTCAGTATTTCAAAATTCAGTAGAGATGTTCGGGTTCGAAAACGTATTCCAGGAGTTCTAGAGTCACTCTGACACATCCCCCTGGTCCGTTGTTTTGAGCTCTGAGAGTTTTCTTTTTAACACGGGTGTCATACCGGCTTTTTAAAGGCACGTTAAAACACCGCTCGGAGAAGCCGAAAGCGGTTTGGCTCAGTGGATAGAGCGTCGGTCTGCGGACTGAAGGGTCCCGGGTTCGATTCCGGTCAAGGGCACGTCCATTGGTTGCGGGCACATCCCCGGCTGGGGGTGTTTGCAGGAGGAGGCAGCTGGTCGATACGTTTCCAGCTCTCTGTCCCTCTGCTTTCCTCTCTGTACAAAGTCAATACGATATACTAAAAAATAAACAAACAAACACAAAATACACTACTTGGGACCCTAGCCCAACTACCATTTTGATTTCATAGTGTTCTCCATACTTTCATGCTATTCTATAGCTCTACGAAAATGAGTTTTGCAGTGTTTCACCAAAACCTTTTCCTGAAAACGCCAACTCCTTTGGACGGGAAAAATAAATGTAAACAGTGCCACACTCGGTTCTCAGCTGTTTGAACAACATTTCCCAGGGACAAAATTGTGCTGTTCAGATATTCAGGCTATTGGAATATGTGTTCCTAGGGTGTGAAGCACATTTCTCAATATTTCCCTAGTCTGGAGTTGTAAATCCTCAGTGCTACACTCCAATTTGTCCAGTGATTGAAGGTCATTCGTTGTGAATAGCCAACGTTACTACACCGTGACCGTAACCCTGTCCCTAACCCTCTGACACCAACGCTAAACCTATGCCTAACCTGAGCCTGAACCCTACCCAGCCCGAACCCTTATCGTAACCCTAACCCTAGCCAGAACCCCAAGTCTCTAACCCGAACACCACAACGAACCTCGGTGACATCGTCACACCCAGCGGGTCCCCTGGCCAAAGCATGATCACCTGGGATCAATGGAACCTGCCCACGTGGCCCCTCCCCCCTTGGTGACATCATCACTTCCGCTTTCATGGCCTTAGCAGGCTTCTTTCAAAGACGCCAACTCATGGCCCTGAATTATAAATGTAACCAGTATCCACCTCGGTTCTATGTTCTTTGAGCACGATTTCCTTGTCAGGAAACAGTGCGTTACAGATATTAAGGCCCTTTCTTCCCGTATTCCTAGCGTCTGAAGCACTTTCTTAGATATTAACCTGGGTTATCATTGTGAATTATCCCGAGTTGGGGTCTCTCTCTTCCAGTGTCTCAAGCTCCTTCGTTGTGAATTCCAATTTGGTGAAACAGCGTTTATAACAAATATACCAGCACTTTAACCGTTATTACCACTTGAAAGTCTACCCTACCTTTCACAGCGCTTTGGTTACAGACTCTCAGTATTTCAAAATTCAGTAGAGATGTTCGGGTTCGAAAACGTATTCCAGGAGTTCTAGAGTCACTCTGACACATCCCCCTGGTCCGTTGTTTTGAGCTCTGAGAGTTTTCTTTTTAACGCGGGTGTCATACCGGCTTTTTAAAGGCACGTTAAAACACCGCTCGGAGAAGCCGAAAGCGGTTTGGCTCAGTGGATAGAGCGTCGGTCTGCGGACTGAAGGGTCCCAGGTTCGATTCCGGTCAAGGGCACGTCCATTGGTTGCGGGCACATCCCCGGCAGGGGGTGTTTGCAGGAGGAGGCAGCTGGTCGATATGTTTCCAGCTCTCTGTCCCTCTGCTTTCCTCTCCGTACAAAGTCAATAAGATATATTAAAAAACAAACAAACAAACACAAAATACACTACTTGGGACCCTAGCCCAACTACCATTTTGATTTCATAGTGTTCTCCATACTTTCATACTATTCTATACCTCTACGAAAACGAGTTTTGCAGTGTTTCACCAAAACCTTTTCCTGAAAACGCCAACTCCTTTGGACGGGAAAAATAAATGTAAACAGTGCCACACTCGGTTCTCAGCTGTTTGAACAACATTTCCCAGGGACAAAATTGTGCTGTTCCGATATTCAGGCTATTGGAATATGTGTTCCTAGTGTGTGAAGCACATTTCTCAATATTTCCCAAGTCTGGAGTTGTAAATCCGCAGTGCTACACTCCAATTTGTCCAGTGATTGAAGCTCATTCGTTGTGAATAGCCAACGTTACTACACCGTGACCGTAACCCTGTCCCTAACCCTCTGACCCCAACGCTAACCCTATGCCTAACCTGAGCCTGAACCCTACCCAGCCCGAACCCTTATCGTAACCCTAACCCTAGCCAGAACCCCAAGTCTCTAACCCGAACACCACAACGAACCTCGGTGACATCGTCACTCCCAGCGGGTCCCCTGGCCAAAGCATGATCACCTGGGATCAATGGAACCTGCCCACGTGGCCCCTCCCCCCTTGGTGACATCATCACTTCCGCTTTCATGGCCTTAGCAGGCTTCTTTCAAAGACGCCAACTCATGGCCCTGAATTATAAATGTAACCAGTATCCAACTCGGTTCTATGTTCTTTGAGCACGATTTCCTTGTCAGGAAACAGTGCGTTACAGATATTAAGGCCCTTTCTTCCCGTATTCCTAGCGTCTGAAGCACTTTCTTAGATATTAACCTGGGTTATCATTGTGAATTATCCCGAGTTGGGGTCTCTCTCTTCCAGTGTCTCAAGCTCCTTCGTTGTGAATTCCAATTTGGTGAAACAGCGTTTATAACAAATATACCAGCACTTTAACCGTTATTACCACTTGAAAGTCTACCCTACCTTTCACAGCGCTTTGGTTACAGACTCTCAGTATTTCAAAATTCAGTAGAGATGTTCGGGTTCGAAAACGTATTCCAGGAGTTCTAGAGTCACTCTGACACATCCCCCTGGTCCGTTGTTTTGAGCTCTGAGAGTTTTCTTTTTAACGCGGGTGTCATACCGGCTTTTTAAAGGCACGTTAAAACACCGCTCGGAGAAGCCGAAAGCGGTTTGGCTCAGTGGATAGAGCGTCGGTCTGCGGACTGAAGGGTCCCGGGTTCGATTCCGGTCAAGGGCACGTCCATTGGTTGCGGGCACATCCCCGGCAGGGGGTGTTTGCAGGAGGAGGCAGCTGGTCGATATGTTTCCAGCTCTCTGTCCCTCTGCTTTCCTCTCCGTACAAAGTCAATAAGATATACTAAAAAACAAACAAACAAACACAAAATACACTACTTGGGACCCTAGCCCAACTACCATTTTGATTTCATAGTGTTCTCCATACTTTCATACTATTCTATAGCTCTACGAAAATGAGTTTTGCAGTGTTTCACCAAAACCTTTTCCTGAAAACGCCAACTCCTTTGGACGGGAAAAATAAATGTAAACAGTGCCACACTCGGTTCTCAGCTGTTTGAACAACATTTCCCAGGGACAAAATTGTGCTGTTCCGATATTCAGGCTATTGGAATATGTGTTCCTAGTGTGTGAAGCACATTTCTCAATATTTCCCAAGTCTGGAGTTGTAAATCCGCAGTGCTACACTCCAATTTGTCCAGTGATTGAAGCTCATTCGTTGTGAATAGCCAACGTTACTACACCGTGACCGTAACCCTGTCCCTAACCCTCTGACCCCAACCCTAAACCTATGCCTAACCTGAGCCTGAACCCTACCCAGCCCGAACCCTTATCGTAACCCTAACCCTAGCCAGAACCCCAAGTCTCTAACCCGAACACCACAACGAACCTCGGTGACATCGTCACTCCCAGCGGGTCCCCTGGCCAAAGCATGATCACCTGGGATCAATGGAACCTGCCCACGTGGCCCCTCCCCCCTTGGTGACATCATCACTTCCGCTTTCATGGCCTTAGCAGGCTTCTTTCAAAGACGCCAACTCATGGCCCTGAATTATAAATGTAACCAGTATCCAACTCGGTTCTATGTTCTTTGAGCACGATTTCCTTGTCAGGAAACAGTGCGTTAAAGATATTAAGGCCCTTTCTTCCCGTATTCCTAGCGTCTGAAGCACTTTCTTAGATATTAACCTGGGTTATCATTGTGAATTATCCCGAGTTGGGGTCTCTCTCTTCCAGTGTCTCAAGCTCCTTCGTTGTGAATTCCAATTTGGTGAAACAGCGTTTATAACAAATATACCAGCACTTTAACCGTTATTACCACTTGAAAGTCTACCCTACCTTTCACAGCGCTTTGGTTACAGACTCTCAGTATTTCAAAATTCAGTAGAGATGTTCGGGTTCGAAAACGTATTCCAGGAGTTCTAGAGTCACTCTGACACATCCCCCTGGTCCGTTGTTTTGAGCTCTGAGAGTTTTCTTTTTAACGCGGGTGTCATACCGGCTTTTTAAAGGCACGTTAAAACACCGCTCGGAGAAGCAGAAACCGGTTTGGCTCAGTGGATAGAGCGTCGGTCTGCGGACTGAAGGGTCCCGGGTTCGATTCCGGTCAAGGGCACGTCCATTGGTTGCGGGCACATCCCCGGCAGGGGGTGTTTGCAGGAGGAGGCAGCTGGTCGATATGTTTCCAGCTCTCTGTCCCTCTGCTTTCCTCTCCGTACAAAGTCAATAAGATATATTAAAAAACAAACAAACAAACACAAAATACACTACTTGGGACCCTAGCCCAACTACCATTTTGATTTCATAGTGTTCTCCATACTTTCATACTATTCTATACCTCTACGAAAATGAGTTTTGCAGTGTTTCACCAAAACCTTTTCCTGAAAACGCCAACTCCTTTGGACGGGAAAAATAAATGTAAACAGTGCCACACTCGGTTCTCAGCTGTTTGAACAACATTTCCCAGGGACAAAATTGTGCTGTTCCGATATTCAGGCTATTGGAATATGTGTTCCTAGTGTGTGAAGCACATTTCTCAATATTTCCCTAGTCTGGAGTTGTAAATCCGCAGTGCTACACTCCAATTTGTCCAGTGATTGAAGCTCATTCGTTGTGAATAGCCAACGTTACTACACCGTGACCGTAACCCTGTCCCTAACCCTCTGACACCAACGCTAAACCTATGCCTAACCTGAGCCTGAACCCTACCCAGCCCGAACCCTTATCGTAACCCTAACCCTAGCCAGAACCCCAAGTCTCTAACCCGAACACCACAACGAACCTCGGTGACATCGTCACTCCCAGCGGGTCCCCTGGCCAAAGCATGATCACCTGGGATCAATGGAACCTGCCCACGTGGCCCCTCCCCCCTTGGTGACATCATCACTTCCGCTTTCATGGCCTTAGCAGGCTTCTTTCAAAGACGCCAACTCATGGCCCTGAATTATAAATGTAACCAGTATCCAACTCGGTTCTATGTTCTTTGAGCACGATTTCCTTGTCCGGAAACAGTGCGTTACAGATATTAAGGCCCTTTCTTCCCGTATTCCTAGCGTCTGAAGCACTTTCTTAGATATTAACCTGGGTTATCATTGTGAATTATCCCGAGTTGGGGTCTCTCTCTTCCAGTGTCTCAAGCTCCTTCGTTGTGAATTCCAATTTGGTGAAACAGCGTTTATAACAAATATACCAGCACTTTAACCGTTATTACCACTTGAAAGTCTACCCTACCTTTCACAGCGCTTTGGTTACAGACTCTCAGTATTTCAAAATTCAGTAGAGATGTTCGGGTTCGAAAACGTATTCCAGGAGTTCTAGAGTCACTCTGACACATCCCCCTGGTCCGTTGTTTTGAGCTCTGAGAGTTTTCTTTTTAACACGGGTGTCATACCGGCTTTTTAAAGGCACGTTAAAACACCGCTCGGAGAAGCCGAAAGCGGTTTGGCTCAGTGGATAGAGCGTCGGTCTGCGGACTGAAGGGTCCCGGGTTCGATTCCGGTCAAGGGCACGTCCATTGGTTGCGGGCACATCCCCGGCTGGGGGTGTTTGCAGGAGGAGGCAGCTGGTCGATACGTTTCCAGCTCTCTGTCCCTCTGCTTTCCTCTCTGTACAAAGTCAATACGATATACTAAAAAATAAACAAACAAACACAAAATACACTACTTGGGACCCTAGCCCAACTACCATTTTGATTTCATAGTGTTCTCCATACTTTCATGCTATTCTATAGCTCTACGAAAATGAGTTTTGCAGTGTTTCACCAAAACCTTTTCCTGAAAACGCCAACTCCTTTGGACGGGAAAAATAAATGTAAACAGTGCCACACTCGGTTCTCAGCTGTTTGAACAACATTTCCCAGGGACAAAATTGTGCTGTTCAGATATTCAGGCTATTGGAATATGTGTTCCTAGGGTGTGAAGCACATTTCTCAATATTTCCCTAGTCTGGAGTTGTAAATCCTCAGTGCTACACTCCAATTTGTCCAGTGATTGAAGGTCATTCGTTGTGAATAGCCAACGTTACTACACCGTGACCGTAACCCTGTCCCTAACCCTCTGACACCAACGCTAAACCTATGCCTAACCTGAGCCTGAACCCTACCCAGCGTGAACCCTTATCGTAACCCTAACCCTAGCCAGAACCCCAAGTCTCTAACCCGAACACCACAACGAACCTCGGTGACATCGTCACACCCAGCGGGTCCCCTGGCCAAAGCATGATCACCTGGGATCAATGGAACCTGCCTACGTGGCCCCTCCCCCCTTGGTGACATCATCACTTCCGCTTTCATGGCCTTAGCAGGCTTCTTTCAAAGACGCCAACTCATGGCCCTGAATTATAAATGTAACCAGTATCCACCTCGGTTCTATGTTCTTTGAGCACGATTTCCTTGTCAGGAAACAGTGCGTTACAGATATTAAGGCCCTTTCTTCCCGTATTCCTAGCGTCTGAAGCACTTTCTTAGATATTAACCTGGGTTATCATTGTGAATTATCCCGAGTTGGGGTCTCTCTCTTCCAGTGTCTCAAGCTCCTTCGTTGTGAATTCCAATTTGGTGAAACAGCGTTTATAACAAATATACCAGCACTTTAACCGTTATTACCACTTGAAAGTCTACCCTACCTTTCACAGCGCTTTGGTTACAGACTCTCAGTATTTCAAAATTCAGTAGAGATGTTCGGGTTCGAAAACGTATTCCAGGAGTTCTAGAGTCACTCTGACACATCCCCCTGGTCCGTTGTTTTGAGCTCTGAGAGTTTTCTTTTTAACGCGGGTGTCATACCGGCTTTTTAAAGGCACGTTAAAACACCGCTCGGAGAAGCCGAAAGCGGTTTGGCTCAGTGGATAGAGCGTCGGTCTGCGGACTGAAGGGTCCCGGGTTCGATTCCGGTCAAGGGCACGTCCATTGGTTGCGGGCACATCCCCGGCAGGGGGTGTTTGCAGGAGGAGGCAGCTGGTCGATATGTTTCCAGCTCTCTGTCCCTCTGCTTTCCTCTCCGTACAAAGTCAATAAGATATACTAAAAAACAAACAAACAAACACAAAATACACTACTTGGGACCCTAGCCCAACTACCATTTTGATTTCATAGTGTTCTCCATACTTTCATACTATTCTATAGCTCTACGAAAACGAGTTTTGCAGTGTTTCACCAAAACCTTTTCCTGAAAACGCCAACTCCTTTGGACGGGAAAAATAAATGTAAACAGTGCCACACTCGGTTCTCAGCTGTTTGAACAACATTTCCCAGGGACAAAATTGTGCTGTTCCGATATTCAGGCTATTGGAATATGTGTTCCTAGTGTGTGAAGCACATTTCTCAATATTTCCCAAGTCTGGAGTTGTAAATCCGCAGTGCTACACTCCAATTTGTCCAGTGATTGAAGCTCATTCGTTGTGAATAGCCAACGTTACTACACCGTGACCGTAACCCTGTCCCTAACCCTCTGACCCCAACGCTAACCCTATGCCTAACCTGAGCCTGAACCCTACCCAGCCCGAACCCTTATCGTAACCCTAACCCTAGCCAGAACCCCAAGTCTCTAACCCGAACACCACAACGAACCTCGGTGACATCGTCACTCCCAGCGGGTCCCCTGGCCAAAGCATGATCACCTGGGATCAATGGAACCTGCCCACGTGGCCCCTCCCCCCTTGGTGACATCATCACTTCCGCTTTCATGGCCTTAGCAGGCTTCTTTCAAAGACGCCAACTCATGGCCCTGAATTATAAATGTAACCAGTATCCACCTCGGTTCTATGTTCTTTGAGCACGATTTCCTTGTCAGGAAACAGTGCGTTACAGATATTAAGGCCCTTTCTTCCCGTATTCCTAGCGTCTGAAGCACTTTCTTAGATATTAACCTGGGTTATCATTGTGAATTATCCCGAGTTGGGGTCTCTCTCTTCCAGTGTCTCAAGCTCCTTCGTTGTGAATTCCAATTTGGTGAAACAGCGTTTATAACAAATATACCAGCACTTTAACCGTTATTACCACTTGAAAGTCTACCCTACCTTTCACAGCGCTTTGGTTACAGACTCTCAGTATTTCAAAATTCAGTAGAGATGTTCGGGTTCGAAAACGTATTCCAGGAGTTCTAGAGTCACTCTGACACATCCCCCTGGTCCGTTGTTTTGAGCTCTGAGAGTTTTCTTTTTAACGCGGGTGTCATACCGGCTTTTTAAAGGCACGTTAAAACACCGCTCGGAGAAGCCGAAAGCGGTTTGGCTCAGTGGATAGAGCGTCGGTCTGCGGACTGAAGGGTCCCGGGTTCGATTCCGGTCAAGGGCACGTCCATTGGTTGCGGGCACATCCCCGGCAGGGGGTGTTTGCAGGAGGAGGCAGCTGGTCGATATGTTTCCAGCTCTCTGTCCCTCTGCTTTCCTCTCCGTACAAAGTCAATAAGATATACTAAAAAACAAACAAACAAACACAAAATACACTACTTGGGACCCTAGCCCAACTACCATTTTGATTTCATAGTGTTCTCCATACTTTCATACTATTCTATACCTCTACGAAAATGAGTTTTGCAGTGTTTCACCAAAACCTTTTCCTGAAAACGCCACCTCCTTTGGACGGGAAAAATAAATGTAAACAGTGCCACACTCGGTTCTCAGCTGTTTGAACAACATTTCCCAGGGACAAAATTGTGCTGTTCCGATATTCAGGCTATTGGAATATGTGTTCCTAGGGTGTGAAGCACATTTCTCAATATTTCCCTAGTCTGGAGTTGTAAATCCGCAGTGCTACACTCCAATTTGTCCAGTGATTGAAGCTCATTCGTTGTGAATAGCCAACGTTACTACACCGTGACCGTAACCCTGTCCCTAACCCTCTGACCCCAACGCTAAACCTATGCCTAACCTGAGCCTGAACCCTACCCAGCCCGAACCCTTATCGTAACCCTAACCCTAGCCAGAACCCCAAGTCTCTAACCCGAACACCACAACGAACCTCGGTGACATCGTCACACCCAGCGGGTCCCCTGGCCAAAGCATGATCACCTGGGATCAATGGAACCTGCCCACGTGGCCCCTCCCCCCTTGGTGACATCATCACTTCCGCTTTCATGGCCTTAGCAGGCTTCTTTCAAAGACGCCAACTCATGGCCCTGAATTATAAATGTAACCAGTATCCACCTCGGTTCTATGTTCTTTGAGCACGATTTCCTTGTCAGGAAACAGTGCGTTACAGATATTAAGGCCCTTTCTTCCCGTATTCCTAGCGTCTGAAGCACTTTCTTAGATATTAACCTGGGTTATCATTGTGAATTATCCCGAGTTGGGGTCTCTCTCTTCCAGTGTCTCAAGCTCCTTCGTTGTGAATTCCAATTTGGTGAAACAGCGTTTATAACAAATATACCAGCACTTTAACCGTTATTACCACTTGAAAGTCTACCCTACCTTTCACAGCGCTTTGGTTACAGACTCTCAGTATTTCAAAATTCAGTAGAGATGTTCGGGTTCGAAAACGTATTCCAGGAGTTCTAGAGTCACTCTGACACATCCCCCTGGTCCGTTGTTTTGAGCTCTGAGAGTTTTCTTTTTAACGCGGGTGTCATACCGGCTTTTTAAAGGCACGTTAAAACACCGCTCGGAGAAGCCGAAAGCGGTTTGGCTCAGTGGATAGAGCGTCGGTCTGCGGACTGAAGGGTCCCGGGTTCGATTCCGGTCAAGGGCACGTCCATTGGTTGCGGGCACATCCCCGGCAGGGGGTGTTTGCAGGAGGAGGCAGCTGGTCGATATGTTTCCAGCTCTCTGTCCCTCTGCTTTCCTCTCCGTACAAAGTCAATAAGATATATTAAAAAACAAACAAACAAACACAAAATACACTACTTGGGACCCTAGCCCAACTACCATTTTGATTTCATAGTGTTCTCCATACTTTCATACTATTCTATACCTCTACGAAAACGAGTTTTGCAGTGTTTCACCAAAACCTTTTCCTGAAAACGCCAACTCCTTTGGACGGGAAAAATAAATGTAAACAGTGCCACACTCGGTTCTCAGCTGTTTGAACAACATTTCCCAGGGACAAAATTGTGCTGTTCCGATATTCAGGCTATTGGAATATGTGTTCCTAGTGTGTGAAGCACATTTCTCAATATTTCCCAAGTCTGGAGTTGTAAATCCGCAGTGCTACACTCCAATTTGTCCAGTGATTGAAGCTCATTCGTTGTGAATAGCCAACGTTACTACACCGTGACCGTAACCCTGTCCCTAACCCTCTGACCCCAACGCTAACCCTATGCCTAACCTGAGCCTGAACCCTACCCAGCCCGAACCCTTATCGTAACCCTAACCCTAGCCAGAACCCCAAGTCTCTAACCCGAACACCACAACGAACCTCGGTGACATAGTCACTCCCAGCGGGTCCCCTGGCCAAAGCATGATCACCTGGGATCAATGGAACCTGCCCACGTGGCCCCTCCCCCCTTGGTGACATCATCACTTCCGCTTTCATGGCCTTAGCAGGCTTCTTTCAAAGACGCCAACTCATGGCCCTGAATTATAAATGTAACCAGTATCCAACTCGGTTCTATGTTCTTTGAGCACGATTTCCTTGTCAGGAAACAGTGCGTTACAGATATTAAGGCCCTTTCTTCCCGTATTCCTAGCGTCTGAAGCACTTTCTTAGATATTAACCTGGGTTATCATTGTGAATTATCCCGAGTTGGGGTCTCTCTCTTCCAGTGTCTCAAGCTCCTTCGTTGTGAATTCCAATTTGGTGAAACAGCGTTTATAACAAATATACCAGCACTTTAACCGTTATTACCACTTGAAAGTCTACCCTACCTTTCACAGCGCTTTGGTTACAGACTCTCAGTATTTCAAAATTCAGTAGAGATGTTCGGGTTCGAAAACGTATTCCAGGAGTTCTAGAGTCACTCTGACAAATCCCCCTGGTCCGTTGTTTTGAGCTCTGAGAGTTTTCTTTTTAACACGGGTGTCATACCGGCTTTTTAAAGGCACGTTAAAACACCGCTCGGAGAAGCCGAAAGCGGTTTGGCTCAGTGGATAGAGCGTCGGTCTGCGGACTGAAGGGTCCCGGGTTCGATTCCGGTCAAGGGCACGTCCATTGGTTGCGGGCACATCCCCGGCAGGGGGTGTTTGCAGGAGGAGGTTGCTGGTCGATATGTTTCCAGCTCTCTGTCCCTCTGCTTTCCTCTCCGTACAAAGTCAATAAGATATATTAAAAAACAAACAAACAAACACAAAATACACTACTTGGGACCCTAGCCCAACTACCATTTTGATTTCATAGTGTTCTCCATACTTTCATACTATTCTATAGCTCTTCGAAAATGAGTTTTGCAGTGTTTCACCAAAACCTTTTCCTGAAAACGCCAACTCCTTTGGACGGGAAAAATAAATGTAAACAGTGCCACACTTGGTTCTCAGCTGTTTGAACCACATTTCCCAGGGACAAAATTGTGCTGTTCCGATATTCAGGCTATTGGAATATGTGTTCCTAGTGTGTGAAGCACATTTCTCAATATTTCCCAAGTCTGGAGTTGTAAATCCGCAGTGCTACACTCCAATTTGTCCAGTGATTGAAGCTCATTCGTTGTGAATAGCCAACGTTACTACACCGTGACCGTAACCCTGTCCCTAACCCTCTGACCCCAACGCTAAACCTATGCCTAACCTGAGCCTGAACCCTACCCAGCCCGAACCCTTATCGTAACCCTAACCCTAGCCAGAACCCCAAGTCTCTAACCCGAACACCACAACGAACCTCGGTGACATCGTCACTCCCAGCGGGTCCCCTGTCCAAAGCATGATCACCTGGGATCAATGGAACCTGCCCACGTGGCCCGTCCCCCCTTGGTGACATCATCACTTCCGCTTTCATGGCCTTAGCAGGCTTCTTTCAAAGACGCCAACTCATGGCCCTGAATTATAAATGTAACCAGTATCCAACTCGGTTCTATGTTCTTTGAGCACGATTTCCTTGTCAGGAAACAGTGCGTTACAGATATTAAGGCCCTTTCTTCCCGTATTCCTAGCGTCTGAAGCACTTTCTTAGATATTAACCTGGGTTATCATTGTGAATTATCCCGAGTTGGGGTCTCTCTCTTCCAGTGTCTCAAGCTCCTTCGTTGTGAATTCCAATTTGGTGAAACAGCGTTTATAACAAATATACCAGCACTTTAACCGTTATTACCACTTGAAAGTCTACCCTACCTTTCACAGCGCTTTGGTTACAGACTCTCAGTATTTCAAAATTCAGGAGAGATGTTCGGGTTCGAAAACGTATTCCAGGAGTTCTAGAGTCACTCTGACAAATCCCCCTGGTCCGTTGTTTTGAGCTCTGAGAGTTTTCTTTTTAACGCGGGTGTCATACCGGCTTTTTAAAGGCACGTTAAAACACCGCTCGGAGAAGCCGAAAGCGGTTTGGCTCAGTGGATAGAGCGTCGGTCTGCGGACTGAAGGGTCCCGGGTTCGATTCCGGTCAAGGGCACGTCCATTGGTTGCGGGCACATCCCCGGCAGGGGGTGTTTGCAGGAGGAGGCAGCTGGTCGATATGTTTCCAGCTCTCTGTCCCTCTGCTTTCCTCTCCGTACAAAGTCAATAAGATATATTAAAAAACAAACAAACAAACACAAAATACACTACTTGGGACCCTAGCCCAACTACCATTTTGATTTCATAGTGTTCTCCATACTTTCATACTATTCTATAGCTCTACGAAAACGAGTTTTGCAGTGTTTCACCAAAACCTTTTCCTGAAAACGCCAACTCCTTTGGACGGGAAAAATAAATGTAAACAGTGCCACACTCGGTTCTCAGCTGTTTGAACAACATTTCCCAGGGACAAAATTGTGCTGTTCCGATATTCAGGCTATTGGAATATGTGTTCCTAGTGTGTGAAGCACATTTCTCAATATTTCCCAAGTCTGGAGTTGTAAATCCGCAGTGCTACACTCCAATTTGTCCAGTGATTGAAGCTCATTCGTTGTGAATAGCCAACGTTACTACACCGTGACCGTAACCCTGTCCCTAACCCTCTGACCCCAACGCTAACCCTATGCCTAACCTGAGCCTGAACCCTACCCAGCCCGAACCCTTATCGTAACCCTAACCCTAGCCAGAACCCCAAGTCTCTAACCCGAACACCACAACGAACCTCGGTGACATCGTCACTCCCAGCGGGTCCCCTGGCCAAAGCATGATCACCTGGGATCAATGGAACCTGCCCACGTGGCCCCTCCCCCCTTGGTGACATCATCACTTCCGCTTTCATGGCCTTAGCAGGCTTCTTTCAAAGACGCCAACTCATGGCCCTGAATTATAAATGTAACCAGTATCCAACTCGGTTCTATGTTCTTTGAGCACGATTTCCTTGTCCGGAAACAGTGCGTTACAGATATTAAGGCCCTTTCTTCCCGTATTCCTAGCGTCTGAAGCACTTTCTTAGATATTAACCTGGGTTATCATTGTGAATTATCCCGAGTTGGGGTCTCTCTCTTCCAGTGTCTCAAGCTCCTTCGTTGTGAATTCCAATTTGGTGAAACAGCGTTTATAACAAATATACCAGCACTTTAACCGTTATTACCACTTGAAAGTCTACCCTACCTTTCACAGCGCTTTGGTTACAGACTCTCAGTATTTCAAAATTCAGTAGAGATGTTCGGGTTCGAAAACGTATTCCAGGAGTTCTAGAGTCACTCTGACACATCCCCCTGGTCCGTTGTTTTGAGCTCTGAGAGTTTTCTTTTTAACACGGGTGTCATACCGGCTTTTTAAAGGCACGTTAAAACACCGCTCGGAGAAGCCGAAAGCGGTTTGGCTCAGTGGATAGAGCGTCGGTCTGCGGACTGAAGGGTCCCGGGTTCGATTCCGGTCAAGGGCACGTCCATTGGTTGCGGGCACATCCCCGGCTGGGGGTGTTTGCAGGAGGAGGCAGCTGGTCGATACGTTTCCAGCTCTCTGTCCCTCTGCTTTCCTCTCTGTACAAAGTCAATACGATATACTAAAAAATAAACAAACAAACACAAAATACACTACTTGGGACCCTAGCCCAACTACCATTTTGATTTCATAGTGTTCTCCATACTTTCATGCTATTCTATAGCTCTACGAAAATGAGTTTTGCAGTGTTTCACCAAAACCTTTTCCTGAAAACGCCAACTCCTTTGGACGGGAAAAATAAATGTAAACAGTGCCACACTCGGTTCTCAGCTGTTTGAACAACATTTCCCAGGGACAAAATTGTGCTGTTCAGATATTCAGGCTATTGGAATATGTGTTCCTAGGGTGTGAAGCACATTTCTCAATATTTCCCTAGTCTGGAGTTGTAAATCCTCAGTGCTACACTCCAATTTGTCCAGTGATTGAAGGTCATTCGTTGTGAATAGCCAACGTTACTACACCGTGACCGTAACCCTGTCCCTAACCCTCTGACACCAACGCTAAACCTATGCCTAACCTGAGCCTGAACCCTACCCAGCCCGAACCCTTATCGTAACCCTAACCCTAGCCAGAACCCCAAGTCTCTAACCCGAACACCACAACGAACCTCGGTGACATCGTCACACCCAGCGGGTCCCCTGGCCAAAGCATGATCACCTGGGATCAATGGAACCTGCCCACGTGGCCCCTCCCCCCTTGGTGACATCATCACTTCCGCTTTCATGGCCTTAGCAGGCTTCTTTCAAAGACGCCAACTCATGGCCCTGAATTATAAATGTAACCAGTATCCACCTCGGTTCTATGTTCTTTGAGCACGATTTCCTTGTCAGGAAACAGTGCGTTACAGATATTAAGGCCCTTTCTTCCCGTATTCCTAGCGTCTGAAGCACTTTCTTAGATATTAACCTGGGTTATCATTGTGAATTATCCCGAGTTGGGGTCTCTCTCTTCCAGTGTCTCAAGCTCCTTCGTTGTGAATTCCAATTTGGTGAAACAGCGTTTATAACAAATATACCAGCACTTTAACCGTTATTACCACTTGAAAGTCTACCCTACCTTTCACAGCGCTTTGGTTACAGACTCTCAGTATTTCAAAATTCAGTAGAGATGTTCGGGTTCGAAAACGTATTCCAGGAGTTCTAGAGTCACTCTGACACATCCCCCTGGTCCGTTGTTTTGAGCTCTGAGAGTTTTCTTTTTAACGCGGGTGTCATACCGGCTTTTTAAAGGCACGTTAAAACACCGCTCGGAGAAGCCGAAAGCGGTTTGGCTCAGTGGATAGAGCGTCGGTCTGCGGACTGAAGGGTCCCAGGTTCGATTCCGGTCAAGGGCACGTCCATTGGTTGCGGGCACATCCCCGGCAGGGGGTGTTTGCAGGAGGAGGCAGCTGGTCGATATGTTTCCAGCTCTCTGTCCCTCTGCTTTCCTCTCCGTACAAAGTCAATAAGATATATTAAAAAACAAACAAACAAACACAAAATACACTACTTGGGACCCTAGCCCAACTACCATTTTGATTTCATAGTGTTCTCCATACTTTCATACTATTCTATACCTCTACGAAAACGAGTTTTGCAGTGTTTCACCAAAACCTTTTCCTGAAAACGCCAACTCCTTTGGACGGGAAAAATAAATGTAAACAGTGCCACACTCGGTTCTCAGCTGTTTGAACAACATTTCCCAGGGACAAAATTGTGCTGTTCCGATATTCAGGCTATTGGAATATGTGTTCCTAGTGTGTGAAGCACATTTCTCAATATTTCCCAAGTCTGGAGTTGTAAATCCGCAGTGCTACACTCCAATTTGTCCAGTGATTGAAGCTCATTCGTTGTGAATAGCCAACGTTACTACACCGTGACCGTAACCCTGTCCCTAACCCTCTGACCCCAACGCTAACCCTATGCCTAACCTGAGCCTGAACCCTACCCAGCCCGAACCCTTATCGTAACCCTAACCCTAGCCAGAACCCCAAGTCTCTAACCCGAACACCACAACGAACCTCGGTGACATAGTCACTCCCAGCGGGTCCCCTGGCCAAAGCATGATCACCTGGGATCAATGGAACCTGCCCACGTGGCCCCTCCCCCCTTGGTGACATCATCACTTCCGCTTTCATGGCCTTAGCAGGCTTCTTTCAAAGACGCCAACTCATGGCCCTGAATTATAAATGTAACCAGTATCCAACTCGGTTCTATGTTCTTTGAGCACGATTTCCTTGTCAGGAAACAGTGCGTTACAGATATTAAGGCCCTTTCTTCCCGTATTCCTAGCGTCTGAAGCACTTTCTTAGATATTAACCTGGGTTATCATTGTGAATTATCCCGAGTTGGGGTCTCTCTCTTCCAGTGTCTCAAGCTCCTTCGTTGTGAATTCCAATTTGGTGAAACAGCGTTTATAACAAATATACCAGCACTTTAACCGTTATTACCACTTGAAAGTCTACCCTACCTTTCACAGCGCTTTGGTTACAGACTCTCAGTATTTCAAAATTCAGTAGAGATGTTCGGGTTCGAAAACGTATTCCAGGAGTTCTAGAGTCACTCTGACAAATCCCCCTGGTCCGTTGTTTTGAGCTCTGAGAGTTTTCTTTTTAACACGGGTGTCATACCGGCTTTTTAAAGGCACGTTAAAACACCGCTCGGAGAAGCCGAAAGCGGTTTGGCTCAGTGGATAGAGCGTCGGTCTGCGGACTGAAGGGTCCCGGGTTCGATTCCGGTCAAGGGCACGTCCATTGGTTGCGGGCACATCCCCGGCAGGGGGTGTTTGCAGGAGGAGGTTGCTGGTCGATATGTTTCCAGCTCTCTGTCCCTCTGCTTTCCTCTCCGTACAAAGTCAATAAGATATATTAAAAAACAAACAAACAAACACAAAATACACTACTTGGGACCCTAGCCCAACTACCATTTTGATTTCATAGTGTTCTCCATACTTTCATACTATTCTATAGCTCTTCGAAAATGAGTTTTGCAGTGTTTCACCAAAACCTTTTCCTGAAAACGCCAACTCCTTTGGACGGGAAAAATAAATGTAAACAGTGCCACACTTGGTTCTCAGCTGTTTGAACCACATTTCCCAGGGACAAAATTGTGCTGTTCCGATATTCAGGCTATTGGAATATGTGTTCCTAGTGTGTGAAGCACATTTCTCAATATTTCCCAAGTCTGGAGTTGTAAATCCGCAGTGCTACACTCCAATTTGTCCAGTGATTGAAGCTCATTCGTTGTGAATAGCCAACGTTACTACACCGTGACCGTAACCCTGTCCCTAACCCTCTGACCCCAACGCTAAACCTATGCCTAACCTGAGCCTGAACCCTACCCAGCCCGAACCCTTATCGTAACCCTAACCCTAGCCAGAACCCCAAGTCTCTAACCCGAACACCACAACGAACCTCGGTGACATCGTCACTCCCAGCGGGTCCCCTGGCCAAAGCATGATCACCTGGGATCAATGGAACCTGCCCACGTGGCCCCTCCCCCCTTGGTGACATCATCACTTCCGCTTTCATGGCCTTAGCAGGCTTCTTTCAAAGACGCCAACTCATGGCCCTGAATTATAAATGTAACCAGTATCCAACTCGGTTCTATGTTCTTTGAGCACGATTTCCTTGTCCGGAAACAGTGCGTTACAGATATTAAGGCCCTTTCTTCCCGTATTCCTAGCGTCTGAAGCACTTTCTTAGATATTAACCTGGGTTATCATTGTGAATTATCCCGAGTTGGGGTCTCTCTCTTCCAGTGTCTCAAGCTCCTTCGTTGTGAATTCCAATTTGGTGAAACAGCGTTTATAACAAATATACCAGCACTTTAACCGTTATTACCACTTGAAAGTCTACCCTACCTTTCACAGCGCTTTGGTTACAGACTCTCAGTATTTCAAAATTCAGTAGAGATGTTCGGGTTCGAAAACGTATTCCAGGAGTTCTAGAGTCACTCTGACACATCCCCCTGGTCCGTTGTTTTGAGCTCTGAGAGTTTTCTTTTTAACACGGGTGTCATACCGGCTTTTTAAAGGCACGTTAAAACACCGCTCGGAGAAGCCGAAAGCGGTTTGGCTCAGTGGATAGAGCGTCGGTCTGCGGACTGAAGGGTCCCGGGTTCGATTCCGGTCAAGGGCACGTCCATTGGTTGCGGGCACATCCCCGGCTGGGGGTGTTTGCAGGAGGAGGCAGCTGGTCGATACGTTTCCAGCTCTCTGTCCCTCTGCTTTCCTCTCTGTACAAAGTCAATACGATATACTAAAAAATAAACAAACAAACACAAAATACACTACTTGGGACCCTAGCCCAACTACCATTTTGATTTCATAGTGTTCTCCATACTTTCATGCTATTCTATAGCTCTACGAAAATGAGTTTTGCAGTGTTTCACCAAAACCTTTTCCTGAAAACGCCAACTCCTTTGGACGGGAAAAATAAATGTAAACAGTGCCACACTCGGTTCTCAGCTGTTTGAACAACATTTCCCAGGGACAAAATTGTGCTGTTCAGATATTCAGGCTATTGGAATATGTGTTCCTAGGGTGTGAAGCACATTTCTCAATATTTCCCTAGTCTGGAGTTGTAAATCCTCAGTGCTACACTCCAATTTGTCCAGTGATTGAAGGTCATTCGTTGTGAATAGCCAACGTTACTACACCGTGACCGTAACCCTGTCCCTAACCCTCTGACACCAACGCTAAACCTATGCCTAACCTGAGCCTGAACCCTACCCAGCGTGAACCCTTATCGTAACCCTAACCCTAGCCAGAACCCCAAGTCTCTAACCCGAACACCACAACGAACCTCGGTGACATCGTCACACCCAGCGGGTCCCCTGGCCAAAGCATGATCACCTGGGATCAATGGAACCTGCCTACGTGGCCCCTCCCCCCTTGGTGACATCATCACTTCCGCTTTCATGGCCTTAGCAGGCTTCTTTCAAAGACGCCAACTCATGGCCCTGAATTATAAATGTAACCAGTATCCACCTCGGTTCTATGTTCTTTGAGCACGATTTCCTTGTCAGGAAACAGTGCGTTACAGATATTAAGGCCCTTTCTTCCCGTATTCCTAGCGTCTGAAGCACTTTCTTAGATATTAACCTGGGTTATCATTGTGAATTATCCCGAGTTGGGGTCTCTCTCTTCCAGTGTCTCAAGCTCCTTCGTTGTGAATTCCAATTTGGTGAAACAGCGTTTATAACAAATATACCAGCACTTTAACCGTTATTACCACTTGAAAGTCTACCCTACCTTTCACAGCGCTTTGGTTACAGACTCTCAGTATTTCAAAATTCAGTAGAGATGTTCGGGTTCGAAAACGTATTCCAGGAGTTCTAGAGTCACTCTGACACATCCCCCTGGTCCGTTGTTTTGAGCTCTGAGAGTTTTCTTTTTAACGCGGGTGTCATACCGGCTTTTTAAAGGCACGTTAAAACACCGCTCGGAGAAGCCGAAAGCGGTTTGGCTCAGTGGATAGAGCGTCGGTCTGCGGACTGAAGGGTCCCGGGTTCGATTCCGGTCAAGGGCACGTCCATTGGTTGCGGGCACATCCCCGGCAGGGGGTGTTTGCAGGAGGAGGCAGCTGGTCGATATGTTTCCAGCTCTCTGTCCCTCTGCTTTCCTCTCCGTACAAAGTCAATAAGATATACTAAAAAACAAACAAACAAACACAAAATACACTACTTGGGACCCTAGCCCAACTACCATTTTGATTTCATAGTGTTCTCCATACTTTCATACTATTCTATAGCTCTACGAAAACGAGTTTTGCAGTGTTTCACCAAAACCTTTTCCTGAAAACGCCAACTCCTTTGGACGGGAAAAATAAATGTAAACAGTGCCACACTCGGTTCTCAGCTGTTTGAACAACATTTCCCAGGGACAAAATTGTGCTGTTCCGATATTCAGGCTATTGGAATATGTGTTCCTAGTGTGTGAAGCACATTTCTCAATATTTCCCAAGTCTGGAGTTGTAAATCCGCAGTGCTACACTCCAATTTGTCCAGTGATTGAAGCTCATTCGTTGTGAATAGCCAACGTTACTACACCGTGACCGTAACCCTGTCCCTAACCCTCTGACCCCAACGCTAACCCTATGCCTAACCTGAGCCTGAACCCTACCCAGCCCGAACCCTTATCGTAACCCTAACCCTAGCCAGAACCCCAAGTCTCTAACCCGAACACCACAACGAACCTCGGTGACATCGTCACTCCCAGCGGGTCCCCTGGCCAAAGCATGATCACCTGGGATCAATGGAACCTGCCCACGTGGCCCCTCCCCCCTTGGTGACATCATCACTTCCGCTTTCATGGCCTTAGCAGGCTTCTTTCAAAGACGCCAACTCATGGCCCTGAATTATAAATGTAACCAGTATCCACCTCGGTTCTATGTTCTTTGAGCACGATTTCCTTGTCAGGAAACAGTGCGTTACAGATATTAAGGCCCTTTCTTCCCGTATTCCTAGCGTCTGAAGCACTTTCTTAGATATTAACCTGGGTTATCATTGTGAATTATCCCGAGTTGGGGTCTCTCTCTTCCAGTGTCTCAAGCTCCTTCGTTGTGAATTCCAATTTGGTGAAACAGCGTTTATAACAAATATACCAGCACTTTAACCGTTATTACCACTTGAAAGTCTACCCTACCTTTCACAGCGCTTTGGTTACAGACTCTCAGTATTTCAAAATTCAGTAGAGATGTTCGGGTTCGAAAACGTATTCCAGGAGTTCTAGAGTCACTCTGACACATCCCCCTGGTCCGTTGTTTTGAGCTCTGAGAGTTTTCTTTTTAACGCGGGTGTCATACCGGCTTTTTAAAGGCACGTTAAAACACCGCTCGGAGAAGCCGAAAGCGGTTTGGCTCAGTGGATAGAGCGTCGGTCTGCGGACTGAAGGGTCCCGGGTTCGATTCCGGTCAAGGGCACGTCCATTGGTTGCGGGCACATCCCCGGCAGGGGGTGTTTGCAGGAGGAGGCAGCTGGTCGATATGTTTCCAGCTCTCTGTCCCTCTGCTTTCCTCTCCGTACAAAGTCAATAAGATATACTAAAAAACAAACAAACAAACACAAAATACACTACTTGGGACCCTAGCCCAACTACCATTTTGATTTCATAGTGTTCTCCATACTTTCATACTATTCTATACCTCTACGAAAATGAGTTTTGCAGTGTTTCACCAAAACCTTTTCCTGAAAACGCCAACTCCTTTGGACGGGAAAAATAAATGTAAACAGTGCCACACTCGGTTCCCAGCTGTTTGAACAACATTTCCCAGGGACAAAATTGTGCTGTTCCGATATTCAGGCTATTGGAATATGTGTTCCTAGGGTGTGAAGCACATTTCTCAATATTTCCCTAGTCTGGAGTTGTAAATCCGCAGTGCTACACTCCAATTTGTCCAGTGATTGAAGCTCATTCGTTGTGAATAGCCAACGTTACTACACCGTGACCGTAACCCTGTCCCTAACCCTCTGACCCCAACGCTAAACCTATGCCTAACCTGAGCCTGAACCCTACCCAGCCCGAACCCTTATCGTAACCCTAACCCTAGCCAGAACCCCAAGTCTCTAACCCGAACACCACAACGAACCTCGGTGACATCGTCACACCCAGCGGGTCCCCTGGCCAAAGCATGATCACCTGGGATCAATGGAACCTGCCCACGTGGCCCCTCCCCCCTTGGTGACATCATCACTTCCGCTTTCATGGCCTTAGCAGGCTTCTTTCAAAGACGCCAACTCATGGCCCTGAATTATAAATGTAACCAGTATCCACCTCGGTTCTATGTTCTTTGAGCACGATTTCCTTGTCAGGAAACAGTGCGTTACAGATATTAAGGCCCTTTCTTCCCGTATTCCTAGCGTCTGAAGCACTTTCTTAGATATTAACCTGGGTTATCATTGTGAATTATCCCGAGTTGGGGTCTCTCTCTTCCAGTGTCTCAAGCTCCTTCGTTGTGAATTCCAATTTGGTGAAACAGCGTTTATAACAAATATACCAGCACTTTAACCGTTATTACCACTTGAAAGTCTACCCTACCTTTCACAGCGCTTTGGTTACAGACTCTCAGTATTTCAAAATTCAGTAGAGATGTTCGGGTTCGAAAACGTATTCCAGGAGTTCTAGAGTCACTCTGACACATCCCCCTGGTCCGTTGTTTTGAGCTCTGAGAGTTTTCTTTTTAACGCGGGTGTCATACCGGCTTTTTAAAGGCACGTTAAAACACCGCTCGGAGAAGCCGAAAGCGGTTTGGCTCAGTGGATAGAGCGTCGGTCTGCGGACTGAAGGGTCCCGGGTTCGATTCCGGTCAAGGGCACGTCCATTGGTTGCGGGCACATCCCCGGCAGGGGGTGTTTGCAGGAGGAGGCAGCTGGTCGATATGTTTCCAGCTCTCTGTCCCTCTGCTTTCCTCTCCGTACAAAGTCAATAAGATATATTAAAAAACAAACAAACAAACACAAAATACACTACTTGGGACCCTAGCCCAACTACCATTTTGATTTCATAGTGTTCTCCATACTTTCATACTATTCTATACCTCTACGAAAACGAGTTTTGCAGTGTTTCACCAAAACCTTTTCCTGAAAACGCCAACTCCTTTGGACGGGAAAAATAAATGTAAACAGTGCCACACTCGGTTCTCAGCTGTTTGAACAACATTTCCCAGGGACAAAATTGTGCTGTTCCGATATTCAGGCTATTGGAATATGTGTTCCTAGTGTGTGAAGCACATTTCTCAATATTTCCCAAGTCTGGAGTTGTAAATCCGCAGTGCTACACTCCAATTTGTCCAGTGATTGAAGCTCATTCGTTGTGAATAGCCAACGTTACTACACCGTGACCGTAACCCTGTCCCTAACCCTCTGACCCCAACGCTAACCCTATGCCTAACCTGAGCCTGAACCCTACCCAGCCCGAACCCTTATCGTAACCCTAACCCTAGCCAGAACCCCAAGTCTCTAACCCGAACACCACAACGAACCTCGGTGACATAGTCACTCCCAGCGGGTCCCCTGGCCAAAGCATGATCACCTGGGATCAATGGAACCTGCCCACGTGGCCCCTCCCCCCTTGGTGACATCATCACTTCCGCTTTCATGGCCTTAGCAGGCTTCTTTCAAAGACGCCAACTCATGGCCCTGAATTATAAATGTAACCAGTATCCAACTCGGTTCTATGTTCTTTGAGCACGATTTCCTTGTCAGGAAACAGTGCGTTACAGATATTAAGGCCCTTTCTTCCCGTATTCCTAGCGTCTGAAGCACTTTCTTAGATATTAACCTGGGTTATCATTGTGAATTATCCCGAGTTGGGGTCTCTCTCTTCCAGTGTCTCAAGCTCCTTCGTTGTGAATTCCAATTTGGTGAAACAGCGTTTATAACAAATATACCAGCACTTTAACCGTTATTACCACTTGAAAGTCTACCCTACCTTTCACAGCGCTTTGGTTACAGACTCTCAGTATTTCAAAATTCAGTAGAGATGTTCGGGTTCGAAAACGTATTCCAGGAGTTCTAGAGTCACTCTGACAAATCCCCCTGGTCCGTTGTTTTGAGCTCTGAGAGTTTTCTTTTTAACACGGGTGTCATACCGGCTTTTTAAAGGCACGTTAAAACACCGCTCGGAGAAGCCGAAAGCGGTTTGGCTCAGTGGATAGAGCGTCGGTCTGCGGACTGAAGGGTCCCGGGTTCGATTCCGGTCAAGGGCACGTCCATTGGTTGCGGGCACATCCCCGGCAGGGGGTGTTTGCAGGAGGAGGTTGCTGGTCGATATGTTTCCAGCTCTCTGTCCCTCTGCTTTCCTCTCCGTACAAAGTCAATAAGATATATTAAAAAACAAACAAACAAACACAAAATACACTACTTGGGACCCTAGCCCAACTACCATTTTGATTTCATAGTGTTCTCCATACTTTCATACTATTCTATAGCTCTTCGAAAATGAGTTTTGCAGTGTTTCACCAAAACCTTTTCCTGAAAACGCCAACTCCTTTGGACGGGAAAAATAAATGTAAACAGTGCCACACTTGGTTCTCAGCTGTTTGAACCACATTTCCCAGGGACAAAATTGTGCTGTTCCGATATTCAGGCTATTGGAATATGTGTTCCTAGTGTGTGAAGCACATTTCTCAATATTTCCCAAGTCTGGAGTTGTAAATCCGCAGTGCTACACTCCAATTTGTCCAGTGATTGAAGCTCATTCGTTGTGAATAGCCAACGTTACTACACCGTGACCGTAACCCTGTCCCTAACCCTCTGACCCCAACGCTAAACCTATGCCTAACCTGAGCCTGAACCCTACCCAGCCCGAACCCTTATCGTAACCCTAACCCTAGCCAGAACCCCAAGTCTCTAACCCGAACACCACAACGAACCTCGGTGACATCGTCACTCCCAGCGGGTCCCCTGTCCAAAGCATGATCACCTGGGATCAATGGAACCTGCCCACGTGGCCCGTCCCCCCTTGGTGACATCATCACTTCCGCTTTCATGGCCTTAGCAGGCTTCTTTCAAAGACGCCAACTCATGGCCCTGAATTATAAATGTAACCAGTATCCAACTCGGTTCTATGTTCTTTGAGCACGATTTCCTTGTCAGGAAACAGTGCGTTACAGATATTAAGGCCCTTTCTTCCCGTATTCCTAGCGTCTGAAGCACTTTCTTAGATATTAACCTGGGTTATCATTGTGAATTATCCCGAGTTGGGGTCTCTCTCTTCCAGTGTCTCAAGCTCCTTCGTTGTGAATTCCAATTTGGTGAAACAGCGTTTATAACAAATATACCAGCACTTTAACCGTTATTACCACTTGAAAGTCTACCCTACCTTTCACAGCGCTTTGGTTACAGACTCTCAGTATTTCAAAATTCAGGAGAGATGTTCGGGTTCGAAAACGTATTCCAGGAGTTCTAGAGTCACTCTGACAAATCCCCCTGGTCCGTTGTTTTGAGCTCTGAGAGTTTTCTTTTTAACGCGGGTGTCATACCGGCTTTTTAAAGGCACGTTAAAACACCGCTCGGAGAAGCCGAAAGCGGTTTGGCTCAGTGGATAGAGCGTCGGTCTGCGGACTGAAGGGTCCCGGGTTCGATTCCGGTCAAGGGCACGTCCATTGGTTGCGGGCACATCCCCGGCAGGGGGTGTTTGCAGGAGGAGGCAGCTGGTCGATACGTTTCCAGCTCTCTGTCCCTCTGCTTTCCTCTCTGTACAAAGTCAATACGATATACTAAAAAATAAACAAACAAACACAAAATACACTACTTGGGACCCTAGCCCAACTACCATTTTGATTTCATAGTGTTCTCCATACTTTCATGCTATTCTATAGCTCTACGAAAATGAGTTTTGCAGTGTTTCACCAAAACCTTTTCCTGAAAACGCCAACTCCTTTGGACGGGAAAAATAAATGTAAACAGTGCCACACTCGGTTCTCAGCTGTTTGAACAACATTTCCCAGGGACAAAATTGTGCTGTTCAGATATTCAGGCTATTGGAATATGTGTTCCTAGGGTGTGAAGCACATTTCTCAATATTTCCCTAGTCTGGAGTTGTAAATCCTCAGTGCTACACTCCAATTTGTCCAGTGATTGAAGGTCATTCGTTGTGAATAGCCAACGTTACTACACCGTGACCGTAACCCTGTCCCTAACCCTCTGACACCAACGCTAAACCTATGCCTAACCTGAGCCTGAACCCTACCCAGCCCGAACCCTTATCGTAACCCTAACCCTAGCCAGAACCCCAAGTCTCTAACCCGAACACCACAACGAACCTCGGTGACATCGTCACACCCAGCGGGTCCCCTGGCCAAAGCATGATCACCTGGGATCAATGGAACCTGCCCACGTGGCCCCTCCCCCCTTGGTGACATCATCACTTCCGCTTTCATGGCCTTAGCAGGCTTCTTTCAAAGACGCCAACTCATGGCCCTGAATTATAAATGTAACCAGTATCCACCTCGGTTCTATGTTCTTTGAGCACGATTTCCTTGTCAGGAAACAGTGCGTTACAGATATTAAGGCCCTTTCTTCCCGTATTCCTAGCGTCTGAAGCACTTTCTTAGATATTAACCTGGGTTATCATTGTGAATTATCCCGAGTTGGGGTCTCTCTCTTCCAGTGTCTCAAGCTCCTTCGTTGTGAATTCCAATTTGGTGAAACAGCGTTTATAACAAATATACCAGCACTTTAACCGTTATTACCACTTGAAAGTCTACCCTACCTTTCACAGCGCTTTGGTTACAGACTCTCAGTATTTCAAAATTCAGTAGAGATGTTCGGGTTCGAAAACGTATTCCAGGAGTTCTAGAGTCACTCTGACACATCCCCCTGGTCCGTTGTTTTGAGCTCTGAGAGTTTTCTTTTTAACGCGGGTGTCATACCGGCTTTTTAAAGGCACGTTAAAACACCGCTCGGAGAAGCCGAAAGCGGTTTGGCTCAGTGGATAGAGCGTCGGTCTGCGGACTGAAGGGTCCCAGGTTCGATTCCGGTCAAGGGCACGTCCATTGGTTGCGGGCACATCCCCGGCAGGGGGTGTTTGCAGGAGGAGGCAGCTGGTCGATATGTTTCCAGCTCTCTGTCCCTCTGCTTTCCTCTCCGTACAAAGTCAATAAGATATATTAAAAAACAAACAAACAAACACAAAATACACTACTTGGGACCCTAGCCCAACTACCATTTTGATTTCATAGTGTTCTCCATACTTTCATACTATTCTATACCTCTACGAAAACGAGTTTTGCAGTGTTTCACCAAAACCTTTTCCTGAAAACGCCAACTCCTTTGGACGGGAAAAATAAATGTAAACAGTGCCACACTCGGTTCTCAGCTGTTTGAACAACATTTCCCAGGGACAAAATTGTGCTGTTCCGATATTCAGGCTATTGGAATATGTGTTCCTAGTGTGTGAAGCACATTTCTCAATATTTCCCAAGTCTGGAGTTGTAAATCCGCAGTGCTACACTCCAATTTGTCCAGTGATTGAAGCTCATTCGTTGTGAATAGCCAACGTTACTACACCGTGACCGTAACCCTGTCCCTAACCCTCTGACCCCAACGCTAACCCTATGCCTAACCTGAGCCTGAACCCTACCCAGCCCGAACCCTTATCGTAACCCTAACCCTAGCCAGAACCCCAAGTCTCTAACCCGAACACCACAACGAACCTCGGTGACATAGTCACTCCCAGCGGGTCCCCTGGCCAAAGCATGATCACCTGGGATCAATGGAACCTGCCCACGTGGCCCCTCCCCCCTTGGTGACATCATCACTTCCGCTTTCATGGCCTTAGCAGGCTTCTTTCAAAGACGCCAACTCATGGCCCTGAATTATAAATGTAACCAGTATCCAACTCGGTTCTATGTTCTTTGAGCACGATTTCCTTGTCAGGAAACAGTGCGTTACAGATATTAAGGCCCTTTCTTCCCGTATTCCTAGCGTCTGAAGCACTTTCTTAGATATTAACCTGGGTTATCATTGTGAATTATCCCGAGTTGGGGTCTCTCTCTTCCAGTGTCTCAAGCTCCTTCGTTGTGAATTCCAATTTGGTGAAACAGCGTTTATAACAAATATACCAGCACTTTAACCGTTATTACCACTTGAAAGTCTACCCTACCTTTCACAGCGCTTTGGTTACAGACTCTCAGTATTTCAAAATTCAGTAGAGATGTTCGGGTTCGAAAACGTATTCCAGGAGTTCTAGAGTCACTCTGACAAATCCCCCTGGTCCGTTGTTTTGAGCTCTGAGAGTTTTCTTTTTAACACGGGTGTCATACCGGCTTTTTAAAGGCACGTTAAAACACCGCTCGGAGAAGCCGAAAGCGGTTTGGCTCAGTGGATAGAGCGTCGGTCTGCGGACTGAAGGGTCCCGGGTTCGATTCCGGTCAAGGGCACGTCCATTGGTTGCGGGCACATCCCCGGCAGGGGGTGTTTGCAGGAGGAGGTTGCTGGTCGATATGTTTCCAGCTCTCTGTCCCTCTGCTTTCCTCTCCGTACAAAGTCAATAAGATATATTAAAAAACAAACAAACAAACACAAAATACACTACTTGGGACCCTAGCCCAACTACCATTTTGATTTCATAGTGTTCTCCATACTTTCATACTATTCTATAGCTCTTCGAAAATGAGTTTTGCAGTGTTTCACCAAAACCTTTTCCTGAAAACGCCAACTCCTTTGGACGGGAAAAATAAATGTAAACAGTGCCACACTTGGTTCTCAGCTGTTTGAACCACATTTCCCAGGGACAAAATTGTGCTGTTCCGATATTCAGGCTATTGGAATATGTGTTCCTAGTGTGTGAAGCACATTTCTCAATATTTCCCAAGTCTGGAGTTGTAAATCCGCAGTGCTACACTCCAATTTGTCCAGTGATTGAAGCTCATTCGTTGTGAATAGCCAACGTTACTACACCGTGACCGTAACCCTGTCCCTAACCCTCTGACCCCAACGCTAAACCTATGCCTAACCTGAGCCTGAACCCTACCCAGCCCGAACCCTTATCGTAACCCTAACCCTAGCCAGAACCCCAAGTCTCTAACCCGAACACCACAACGAACCTCGGTGACATCGTCACTCCCAGCGGGTCCCCTGTCCAAAGCATGATCACCTGGGATCAATGGAACCTGCCCACGTGGCCCGTCCCCCCTTGGTGACATCATCACTTCCGCTTTCATGGCCTTAGCAGGCTTCTTTCAAAGACGCCAACTCATGGCCCTGAATTATAAATGTAACCAGTATCCAACTCGGTTCTATGTTCTTTGAGCACGATTTCCTTGTCAGGAAACAGTGCGTTACAGATATTAAGGCCCTTTCTTCCCGTATTCCTAGCGTCTGAAGCACTTTCTTAGATATTAACCTGGGTTATCATTGTGAATTATCCCGAGTTGGGGTCTCTCTCTTCCAGTGTCTCAAGCTCCTTCGTTGTGAATTCCAATTTGGTGAAACAGCGTTTATAACAAATATACCAGCACTTTAACCGTTATTACCACTTGAAAGTCTACCCTACCTTTCACAGCGCTTTGGTTACAGACTCTCAGTATTTCAAAATTCAGGAGAGATGTTCGGGTTCGAAAACGTATTCCAGGAGTTCTAGAGTCACTCTGACAAATCCCCCTGGTCCGTTGTTTTGAGCTCTGAGAGTTTTCTTTTTAACGCGGGTGTCATACCGGCTTTTTAAAGGCACGTTAAAACACCGCTCGGAGAAGCCGAAAGCGGTTTGGCTCAGTGGATAGAGCGTCGGTCTGCGGACTGAAGGGTCCCGGGTTCGATTCCGGTCAAGGGCACGTCCATTGGTTGCGGGCACATCCCCGGCAGGGGGTGTTTGCAGGAGGAGGCAGCTGGTCGATATGTTTCCAGCTCTCTGTCCCTCTGCTTTCCTCTCCGTACAAAGTCAATAAGATATATTAAAAAACAAACAAACAAACACAAAATACACTACTTGGGACCCTAGCCCAACTACCATTTTGATTTCATAGTGTTCTCCATACTTTCATACTATTCTATAGCTCTACGAAAATGAGTTTTGCAGTGTTTCACCAAAACCTTTTCCTGAAAACGCCAACTCCTTTGGACGGGAAAAATAAATGTAAACAGTGCCACACTCGGTTCTCAGCTGTTTGAACAACATTTCCCAGGGACAAAATTGTGCTGTTCCGATATTCAGGCTATTGGAATATGTGTTCCTAGTGTGTGAAGCACATTTCTCAATATTTCCCAAGTCTGGAGTTGTAAATCCGCAGTGCTACACTCCAATTTGTCCAGTGATTGAAGCTCATTCGTTGTGAATAGCCAACGTTACTACACCGTGACCGTAACCCTGTCCCTAACCCTCTGACCCCAACCCTAAACCTATGCCTAACCTGAGCCTGAACCCTACCCAGCCCGAACCCTTATCGTAACCCTAACCCTAGCCAGAACCCCAAGTCTCTAACCCGAACACCACAACGAACCTCGGTGACATCGTCACTCCCAGCGGGTCCCCTGGCCAAAGCATGATCACCTGGGATCAATGGAACCTGCCCACGTGGCCCCTCCCCCCTTGGTGACATCATCACTTCCGCTTTCATGGCCTTAGCAGGCTTCTTTCAAAGACGCCAACTCATGGCCCTGAATTATAAATGTAACCAGTATCCAACTCGGTTCTATGTTCTTTGAGCACGATTTCCTTGTCCGGAAACAGTGCGTTACAGATATTAAGGCCCTTTCTTCCCGTATTCCTAGCGTCTGAAGCACTTTCTTAGATATTAACCTGGGTTATCATTGTGAATTATCCCGAGTTGGGGTCTCTCTCTTCCAGTGTCTCAAGCTCCTTCGTTGTGAATTCCAATTTGGTGAAACAGCGTTTATAACAAATATACCAGCACTTTAACCGTTATTACCACTTGAAAGTCTACCCTACCTTTCACAGCGCTTTGGTTACAGACTCTCAGTATTTCAAAATTCAGTAGAGATGTTCGGGTTCGAAAACGTATTCCAGGAGTTCTAGAGTCACTCTGACACATCCCCCTGGTCCGTTGTTTTGAGCTCTGAGAGTTTTCTTTTTAACACGGGTGTCATACCGGCTTTTTAAAGGCACGTTAAAACACCGCTCGGAGAAGCCGAAAGCGGTTTGGCTCAGTGGATAGAGCGTCGGTCTGCGGACTGAAGGGTCCCGGGTTCGATTCCGGTCAAGGGCACGTCCATTGGTTGCGGGCACATCCCCGGCTGGGGGTGTTTGCAGGAGGAGGCAGCTGGTCGATACGTTTCCAGCTCTCTGTCCCTCTGCTTTCCTCTCTGTACAAAGTCAATACGATATACTAAAAAATAAACAAACAAACACAAAATACACTACTTGGGACCCTAGCCCAACTACCATTTTGATTTCATAGTGTTCTCCATACTTTCATGCTATTCTATAGCTCTACGAAAATGAGTTTTGCAGTGTTTCACCAAAACCTTTTCCTGAAAACGCCAACTCCTTTGGACGGGAAAAATAAATGTAAACAGTGCCACACTCGGTTCTCAGCTGTTTGAACAACATTTCCCAGGGACAAAATTGTGCTGTTCAGATATTCAGGCTATTGGAATATGTGTTCCTAGGGTGTGAAGCACATTTCTCAATATTTCCCTAGTCTGGAGTTGTAAATCCTCAGTGCTACACTCCAATTTGTCCAGTGATTGAAGGTCATTCGTTGTGAATAGCCAACGTTACTACACCGTGACCGTAACCCTGTCCCTAACCCTCTGACACCAACGCTAAACCTATGCCTAACCTGAGCCTGAACCCTACCCAGCCCGAACCCTTATCGTAACCCTAACCCTAGCCAGAACCCCAAGTCTCTAACCCGAACACCACAACGAACCTCGGTGACATCGTCACACCCAGCGGGTCCCCTGGCCAAAGCATGATCACCTGGGATCAATGGAACCTGCCCACGTGGCCCCTCCCCCCTTGGTGACATCATCACTTCCGCTTTCATGGCCTTAGCAGGCTTCTTTCAAAGACGCCAACTCATGGCCCTGAATTATAAATGTAACCAGTATCCACCTCGGTTCTATGTTCTTTGAGCACGATTTCCTTGTCAGGAAACAGTGCGTTACAGATATTAAGGCCCTTTCTTCCCGTATTCCTAGCGTCTGAAGCACTTTCTTAGATATTAACCTGGGTTATCATTGTGAATTATCCCGAGTTGGGGTCTCTCTCTTCCAGTGTCTCAAGCTCCTTCGTTGTGAATTCCAATTTGGTGAAACAGCGTTTATAACAAATATACCAGCACTTTAACCGTTATTACCACTTGAAAGTCTACCCTACCTTTCACAGCGCTTTGGTTACAGACTCTCAGTATTTCAAAATTCAGTAGAGATGTTCGGGTTCGAAAACGTATTCCAGGAGTTCTAGAGTCACTCTGACACATCCCCCTGGTCCGTTGTTTTGAGCTCTGAGAGTTTTCTTTTTAACGCGGGTGTCATACCGGCTTTTTAAAGGCACGTTAAAACACCGCTCGGAGAAGCCGAAAGCGGTTTGGCTCAGTGGATAGAGCGTCGGTCTGCGGACTGAAGGGTCCCGGGTTCGATTCCGGTCAAGGGCACGTCCATTGGTTGCGGGCACATCCCCGGCAGGGGGTGTTTGCAGGAGGAGGCAGCTGGTCGATATGTTTCCAGCTCTCTGTCCCTCTGCTTTCCTCTCCGTACAAAGTCAATAAGATATACTAAAAAACAAACAAACAAACACAAAATACACTACTTGGGACCCTAGCCCAACTACCATTTTGATTTCATAGTGTTCTCCATACTTTCATACTATTCTATAGCTCTACGAAAATGAGTTTTGCAGTGTTTCACCAAAACCTTTTCCTGAAAACGCCAACTCCTTTGGACGGGAAAAATAAATGTAAACAGTGCCACACTCGGTTCTCAGCTGTTTGAACAACATTTCCCAGGGACAAAATTGTGCTGTTCCGATATTCAGGCTATTGGAATATGTGTTCCTAGTGTGTGAAGCACATTTCTCAATATTTCCCAAGTCTGGAGTTGTAAATCCGCAGTGCTACACTCCAATTTGTCCAGTGATTGAAGCTCATTCGTTGTGAATAGCCAACGTTACTACACCGTGACCGTAACCCTGTCCCTAACCCTCTGACCCCAACGCTAAACCTATGCCTAACCTGAGCCTGAACCCTACCCAGCCCGAACCCTTATCGTAACCCTAACCCTAGCCAGAACCCCAAGTCTCTAACCCGAACACCACAACGAACCTCGGTGACATCGTCACTCCCAGCGGGTCCCCTGGCCAAAGCATGATCACCTGGGATCAATGGAACCTGCCCACGTGGCCCCTCCCCCCTTGGTGACATCATCACTTCCGCTTTCATGGCCTTAGCAGGCTTCTTTCAAAGACGCCAACTCATGGCCCTGAATTATAAATGTAACCAGTATCCAACTCGGTTCTATGTTCTTTGAGCACGATTTCCTTGTCAGGAAACAGTGCGTTACAGATATTAAGGCCCTTTCTTCCCGTATTCCTAGCGTCTGAAGCACTTTCTTAGATATTAACCTGGGTTATCATTGTGAATTATCCCGAGTTGGGGTCTCTCTCTTCCAGTGTCTCAAGCTCCTTCGTTGTGAATTCCAATTTGGTGAAACAGCGTTTATAACAAATATACCAGCACTTTAACCGTTATTACCACTTGAAAGTCTACCCTACCTTTCACAGCGCTTTGGTTACAGACTCTCAGTATTTCAAAATTCAGGAGAGATGTTCGGGTTCGAAAACGTATTCCAGGAGTTCTAGAGTCACTCTGACACATCCCCCTGGTCCGTTGTTTTGAGCTCTGAGAGTTTTCTTTTTAACGCGGGTGTCATACCGGCTTTTTAAAGGCACGTTAAAACACCGCTCGGAGAAGCCGAAAGCGGTTTGGCTCAGTGGATAGAGCGTCGGTCTGCGGACTGAAGGGTCCCGGGTTCGATTCCGGTCAAGGGCACGTCCATTGGTTGCGGGCACATCCCCGGCAGGGGGTGTTTGCAGGAGGAGGCAGCTGGTCGATATGTTTCCAGCTCTCTGTCCCTCTGCTTTCCTCTCCGTACAAAGTCAATAAGATATATTAAAAAACAAACAAACAAACACAAAATACACTACTTGGGACCCTAGCCCAACTACCATTTTGATTTCATAGTGTTCTCCATACTTTCATACTATTCTATACCTCTACGAAAATGAGTTTTGCAGTGTTTCACCAAAACCTTTTCCTGAAAACGCCAACTCCTTTGGACGGGAAAAATAAATGTAAACAGTGCCACACTCGGTTCTCAGCTGTTTGAACAACATTTCCCAGGGACAAAATTGTGCTGTTCAGATATTCAGGCTATTGGAATATGTGTTCCTAGGGTGTGAAGCACATTTCTCAATATTTCCCTAGTCTGGAGTTGTAAATCCGCAGTGCTACACTCCAATTTGTCCAGTGATTGAAGGTCATTCGTTGTGAATAGCCAACGTTACTACACCGTGACCGTAACCCTGTCCCTAACCCTCTGACACCAACGCTAAACCTATGCCTAACCTGAGCCTGAACCCTACCCAGCCCGAACCCTTATCGTAACCCTAACCCTAGCCAGAACCCCAAGTCTCTAACCCGAACACCACAACGAACCTCGGTGACATCGTCACACCCAGCGGGTCCCCTGGCCAAAGCATGATCACCTGGGATCAATGGAACCTGCCCACGTGGCCCCTCCCCCCTTGGTGACATCATCACTTCCGCTTTCATGGCCTTAGCAGGCTTCTTTCAAAGACGCCAACTCATGGCCCTGAATTATAAATGTAACCAGTATCCACCTCGGTTCTATGTTCTTTGAGCACGATTTCCTTGTCAGGAAACAGTGCGTTACAGATATTAAGGCCCTTTCTTCCCGTATTCCTAGCGTCTGAAGCACTTTCTTAGATATTAACCTGGGTTATCATTGTGAATTATCCCGAGTTGGGGTCTCTCTCTTCCAGTGTCTCAAGCTCCTTCGTTGTGAATTCCAATTTGGTGAAACAGCGTTTATAACAAATATACCAGCACTTTAACCGTTATTACCACTTGAAAGTCTACCCTACCTTTCACAGCGCTTTGGTTACAGACTCTCAGTATTTCAAAATTCAGTAGAGATGTTCGGGTTCGAAAACGTATTCCAGGAGTTCTAGAGTCACTCTGACACATCCCCCTGGTCCGTTGTTTTGAGCTCTGAGAGTTTTCTTTTTAACGCGGGTGTCATACCGGCTTTTTAAAGGCACGTTAAAACACCGCTCGGAGAAGCCGAAAGCGGTTTGGCTCAGTGGATAGAGCGTCGGTCTGCGGACTGAAGGGTCCCGGGTTCGATTCCGGTCAAGGGCACGTCCATTGGTTGCGGGCACATCCCCGGCAGGGGGTGTTTGCAGGAGGAGGCAGCTGGTCGATATGTTTCCAGCTCTCTGTCCCTCTGCTTTCCTCTCCGTACAAAGTCAATAAGATATACTAAAAAACAAACAAACAAACACAAAATACACTACTTGGGACCCTAGCCCAACTACCATTTTGATTTCATAGTGTTCTCCATACTTTCATACTATTCTATAGCTCTACGAAAATGAGTTTTGCAGTGTTTCACCAAAACCTTTTCCTGAAAACGCCAACTCCTTTGGACGGGAAAAATAAATGTAAACAGTGCCACACTCGGTTCTCAGCTGTTTGAACAACATTTCCCAGGGACAAAATTGTGCTGTTCCGATATTCAGGCTATTGGAATATGTGTTCCTAGTGTGTGAAGCACATTTCTCAATATTTCCCAAGTCTGGAGTTGTAAATCCGCAGTGCTACACTCCAATTTGTCCAGTGATTGAAGCTCATTCGTTGTGAATAGCCAACGTTACTACACCGTGACCGTAACCCTGTCCCTAACCCTCTGACCCCAACGCTAAACCTATGCCTAACCTGAGCCTGAACCCTACCCAGCCCGAACCCTTATCGTAACCCTAACCCTAGCCAGAACCCCAAGTCTCTAACCCGAACACCACAACGAACCTCGGTGACATCGTCACTCCCAGCGGGTCCCCTGGCCAAAGCATGATCACCTGGGATCAATGGAACCTGCCCACGTGGCCCCTCCCCCCTTGGTGACATCATCACTTCCGCTTTCATGGCCTTAGCAGGCTTCTTTCAAAGACGCCAACTCATGGCCCTGAATTATAAATGTAACCAGTATCCAACTCGGTTCTATGTTCTTTGAGCACGATTTCCTTGTCAGGAAACAGTGCGTTACAGATATTAAGGCCCTTTCTTCCCGTATTCCTAGCGTCTGAAGCACTTTCTTAGATATTAACCTGGGTTATCATTGTGAATTATCCCGAGTTGGGGTCTCTCTCTTCCAGTGTCTCAAGCTCCTTCGTTGTGAATTCCAATTTGGTGAAACAGCGTTTATAACAAATATACCAGCACTTTAACCGTTATTACCACTTGAAAGTCTACCCTACCTTTCACAGCGCTTTGGTTACAGACTCTCAGTATTTCAAAATTCAGGAGAGATGTTCGGGTTCGAAAACGTATTCCAGGAGTTCTAGAGTCACTCTGACAAATCCCCCTGGTCCGTTGTTTTGAGCTCTGAGAGTTTTCTTTTTAACGCGGGTGTCATACCGGCTTTTTAAAGGCACGTTAAAACACCGCTCGGAGAAGCCGAAAGCGGTTTGGCTCAGTGGATAGAGCGTCGGTCTGCGGACTGAAGGGTCCCGGGTTCGATTCCGGTCAAGGGCACGTCCATTGGTTGCGGGCACATCCCCGGCAGGGGGTGTTTGCAGGAGGAGGCAGCTGGTCGATATGTTTCCAGCTCTCTGTCCCTCTGCTTTCCTCTCCGTACAAAGTCAATAAGATATATTAAAAAACAAACAAACAAACACAAAATACACTACTTGGGACCCTAGCCCAACTACCATTTTGATTTCATAGTGTTCTCCATACTTTCATGCTATTCTATAGCTCTACGAAAATGAGTTTTGCAGTGTTTCACCAAAACCTTTTCCTGAAAACGCCAACTCCTTTGGACGGGAAAAATAAATGTAAACAGTGCCACACTCGGTTCTCAGCTGTTTGAACAACATTTCCCAGGGACAAAATTGTGCTGTTCAGATATTCAGGCTATTGGAATATGTGTTCCTAGGGTGTGAAGCACATTTCTCAATATTTCCCTAGTCTGGAGTTGTAAATCCTCAGTGCTACACTCCAATTTGTCCAGTGATTGAAGGTCATTCGTTGTGAATAGCCAACGTTACTACACCGTGACCGTAACCCTGTCCCTAACCCTCTGACACCAACGCTAAACCTATGCCTAACCTGAGCCTGAACCCTACCCAGCCCGAACCCTTATCGTAACCCTAACCCTAGCCAGAACCCCAAGTCTCTAACCCGAACACCACAACGAACCTCGGTGACATCGTCACACCCAGCGGGTCCCCTGGCCAAAGCATGATCACCTGGGATCAATGGAACCTGCCCACGTGGCCCCTCCCCCCTTGGTGACATCATCACTTCCGCTTTCATGGCCTTAGCAGGCTTCTTTCAAAGACGCCAACTCATGGCCCTGAATTATAAATGTAACCAGTATCCACCTCGGTTCTATGTTCTTTGAGCACGATTTCCTTGTCAGGAAACAGTGCGTTACAGATATTAAGGCCCTTTCTTCCCGTATTCCTAGCGTCTGAAGCACTTTCTTAGATATTAACCTGGGTTATCATTGTGAATTATCCCGAGTTGGGGTCTCTCTCTTCCAGTGTCTCAAGCTCCTTCGTTGTGAATTCCAATTTGGTGAAACAGCGTTTATAACAAATATACCAGCACTTTAACCGTTATTACCACTTGAAAGTCTACCCTACCTTTCACAGCGCTTTGGTTACAGACTCTCAGTATTTCAAAATTCAGTAGAGATGTTCGGGTTCGAAAACGTATTCCAGGAGTTCTAGAGTCACTCTGACACATCCCCCTGGTCCGTTGTTTTGAGCTCTGAGAGTTTTCTTTTTAACGCGGGTGTCATACCGGCTTTTTAAAGGCACGTTAAAACACCGCTCGGAGAAGCCGAAAGCGGTTTGGCTCAGTGGATAGAGCGTCGGTCTGCGGACTGAAGGGTCCCGGGTTCGATTCCGGTCAAGGGCACGTCCATTGGTTGCGGGCACATCCCCGGCAGGGGGTGTTTGCAGGAGGAGGCAGCTGGTCGATATGTTTCCAGCTCTCTGTCCCTCTGCTTTCCTCTCCGTACAAAGTCAATAAGATATACTAAAAAACAAACAAACAAACACAAAATACACTACTTGGGACCCTAGCCCAACTACCATTTTGATTTCATAGTGTTCTCCATACTTTCATACTATTCTATAGCTCTACGAAAATGAGTTTTGCAGTGTTTAACCAAAACCTTTTCCTGAAAACGCCAACTCCTTTGGACGGGAAAAATAAATGTAAACAGTGCCACACTCGGTTCTCAGCTGTTTGAACAACATTTCCCAGGGACAAAATTGTGCTGTTCCGATATTCAGGCTATTGGAATATGTGTTCCTAGTGTGTGAAGCACATTTCTCAATATTTCCCTAGTCTGGAGTTGTAAATCCGCAGTGCTACACTCCAATTTGTCCAGTGATTGAAGCTCATTCGTTGTGAATAGCCAACGTTACTACACCGTGACCATAACCCTGTCCCTAACCCTCTGACCCCAACGCTAAACCTATGCCTAACCTGAGCCTGAACCCTACCCAGCCCGAACCCTTATCGTAACCCTAACCCTAGCCAGAACCCCAAGTCTCTAACCCGAACACCACAACGAACCTCGGTGACATCGTCACTCCCAGCGGGTCCCCTGGCCAAAGCATGATCACCTGGGATCAATGGAACCTGCCCACGTGGCCCCTCCCCCCTTGGTGACATCATCACTTCCGCTTTCATGGCCTTAGCAGGCTTCTTTCAAAGACGCCAACTCATGGCCCTGAATTATAAATGTAACCAGTATCCAACTCGGTTCTATGTTCTTTGAGCACGATTTCCTTGTCAGGAAACAGTGCGTTACAGATATTAAGGCCCTTTCTTCCCGTATTCCTAGCGTCTGAAGCACTTTCTTAGATATTAACCTGGGTTATCATTGTGAATTATCCCGAGTTGGGGTCTCTCTCTTCCAGTGTCTCAAGCTCCTTCGTTGTGAATTCCAATTTGGTGAAACAGCGTTTATAACAAATATACCAGCACTTTAACCGTTATTACCACTTGAAAGTCTACCCTACCTTTCACAGCGCTTTGGTTACAGACTCTCAGTATTTCAAAATTCAGGAGAGATGTTCGGGTTCGAAAACGTATTCCAGGAGTTCTAGAGTCACTCTGACAAATCCCCCTGATCCGTTGTTTTGAGCTCTGAGAGTTTTCTTTTTAACGCGGGTGTCATACCGGCTTTTTAAAGGCACGTTAAAACACCGCTCGGAGAAGCCGAAAGCGGTTTGGCTCAGTGGATAGAGCGTCTGTCTGCGGACTGAAGGGTCCCGGGTTCGATTCCGGTCAAGGGCACGTCCATTGGTTGCGGGCACATCCCCGGCAGGGGGTGTTTGCAGGAGGAGGCAGCTGGTCGATATGTTTCCAGCTCTCTGTCCCTCTGCTTTCCTCTCCGTACAAAGTCAATAAGATATATTAAAAAACAAACAAACAAACACAAAATACACTACTTGGGACCCTAGCCCAACTACCATTTTGATTTCATAGTGTTCTCCATACTTTCATACTATTCTATACCTCTACGAAAATGAGTTTTGCAGTGTTTCACCAAAACCTTTTCCTGAAAACGCCAACTCCTTTGGACGGGAAAAATAAATGTAAACAGTGCCACACTCGGTTCTCAGCTGTTTGAACAACATTTCCCAGGGACAAAATTGTGCTGTTCAGATATTCAGGCTATTGGAATATGTGTTCCTAGGGTGTGAAGCACATTTCTCAATATTTCCCTAGTCTGGAGTTGTAAATCCGCAGTGCTACACTCCAATTTGTCCAGTGATTGAAGGTCATTCGTTGTGAATAGCCAACGTTACTACACCGTGACCGTAACCCTGTCCCTAACCCTCTGACACCAACGCTAAACCTATGCCTAACCTGAGCCTGAACCCTACCCAGCCCGAACCCTTATCGTAACCCTAACCCTAGCCAGAACCCCAAGTCTCTAACCCGAACACCACAACGAACCTCGGTGACATCGTCACACCCAGCGGGTCCCCTGGCCAAAGCATGATCACCTGGGATCAATGGAACCTGCCCACGTGGCCCCTCCCCCCTTGGTGACATCATCACTTCCGCTTTCATGGCCTTAGCAGGCTTCTTTCAAAGACGCCAACTCATGGCCCTGAATTATAAATGTAACCAGTATCCACCTCGGTTCTATGTTCTTTGAGCACGATTTCCTTGTCAGGAAACAGTGCGTTACAGATATTAAGGCCCTTTCTTCCCGTATTCCTAGCGTCTGAAGCACTTTCTTAGATATTAACCTGGGTTATCATTGTGAATTATCCCGAGTTGGGGTCTCTCTCTTCCAGTGTCTCAAGCTCCTTCGTTGTGAATTCCAATTTGGTGAAACAGCGTTTATAACAAATATACCAGCACTTTAACCGTTATTACCACTTGAAAGTCTACCCTACCTTTCACAGCGCTTTGGTTACAGACTCTCAGTATTTCAAAATTCAGTAGAGATGTTCGGGTTCGAAAACGTATTCCAGGAGTTCTAGAGTCACTCTGACACATCCCCCTGGTCCGTTGTTTTGAGCTCTGAGAGTTTTCTTTTTAACGCGGGTGTCATACCGGCTTTTTAAAGGCACGTTAAAACACCGCTCGGAGAAGCCGAAAGCGGTTTGGCTCAGTGGATAGAGCGTCGGTCTGCGGACTGAAGGGTCCCGGGTTCGATTCCGGTCAAGGGCACGTCCATTGGTTGCGGGCACATCCCCGGCAGGGGGTGTTTGCAGGAGGAGGCAGCTGGTCGATATGTTTCCAGCTCTCTGTCCCTCTGCTTTCCTCTCCGTACAAAGTCAATAAGATATACTAAAAAACAAACAAACAAACACAAAATACACTACTTGGGACCCTAGCCCAACTACCATTTTGATTTCATAGTGTTCTCCATACTTTCATACTATTCTATAGCTCTACGAAAATGAGTTTTGCAGTGTTTCACCAAAACCTTTTCCTGAAAACGCCAACTCCTTTGGACGGGAAAAATAAATGTAAACAGTGCCACACTCGGTTCTCAGCTGTTTGAACAACATTTCCCAGGGACAAAATTGTGCTGTTCCGATATTCAGGCTATTGGAATATGTGTTCCTAGTGTGTGAAGCACATTTCTCAATATTTCCCAAGTCTGGAGTTGTAAATCCGCAGTGCTACACTCCAATTTGTCCAGTGATTGTAGCTCATTCGTTGTGAATAGCCAACGTTACTACACCGTGACCGTAACCCTGTCCCTAACCCTCTGACCCCAACGCTAAACCTATGCCTAACCTGAGCCTGAACCCTACCCAGCCCGAACCCTTATCGTAACCCTAACCCTAGCCAGAACCCCAAGTCTCTAACCCGAACACCACAACGAACCTCGGTGACATCGTCACTCCCAGCGGGTCCCCTGGCCAAAGCATGATCACCTGGGATCAATGGAACCTGCCCACGTGGCCCCTCCCCCCTTGGTGACATCATCACTTCCGCTTTCATGGCCTTAGCAGGCTTCTTTCAAAGACGCCAACTCATGGCCCTGAATTATAAATGTAACCAGTATCCAACTCGGTTCTATGTTCTTTGAGCACGATTTCCTTGTCAGGAAACAGTGCGTTACAGATATTAAGGCCCTTTCTTCCCGTATTCCTAGCGTCTGAAGCACTTTCTTAGATATTAACCTGGGTTATCATTGTGAATTATCCCGAGTTGGGGTCTCTCTCTTCCAGTGTCTCAAGCTCCTTCGTTGTGAATTCCAATTTGGTGAAACAGCGTTTATAACAAATATACCAGCACTTTAACCGTTATTACCACTTGAAAGTCTACCCTACCTTTCACAGCGCTTTGGTTACAGACTCTCAGTATTTCAAAATTCAGGAGAGATGTTCGGGTTCGAAAACGTATTCCAGGAGTTCTAGAGTCACTCTGACAAATCCCCCTGGTCCGTTGTTTTGAGCTCTGAGAGTTTTCTTTTTAACGCGGGTGTCATACCGGCTTTTTAAAGGCACGTTAAAACACCGCTCGGAGAAGCCGAAAGCGGTTTGGCTCAGTGGATAGAGCGTCGGTCTGCGGACTGAAGGGTCCCGGGTTCGATTCCGGTCAAGGGCACGTCCATTGGTTGCGGGCACATCCCCGGCAGGGGGTGTTTGCAGGAGGAGGCAGCTGGTCGATATGTTTCCAGCTCTCTGTCCCTCTGCTTTCCTCTCCGTACAAAGTCAATAAGATATATTAAAAAACAAACAAACAAACACAAAATACACTACTTGGGACCCTAGCCCAACTACCATTTTGATTTCATAGTGTTCTCCATACTTTCATACTATTCTATACCTCTACGAAAACGAGTTTTGCAGTGTTTCACCAAAACCTTTTCCTGAAAACGCCAACTCCTTTGGACGGGAAAAATAAATGTAAACAGTGCCACACTCGGTTCTCAGCTGTTTGAACAACATTTCCCAGGGACAAAATTGTGCTGTTCCGATATTCAGGCTATTGGAATATGTGTTCCTAGTGTGTGAAGCACATTTCTCAATATTTCCCAAGTCTGGAGTTGTAAATCCGCAGTGCTACACTCCAATTTGTCCAGTGATTGAAGCTCATTCGTTGTGAATAGCCAACGTTACTACACCGTGACCGTAACCCTGTCCCTAACCCTCTGACCCCAACGCTAACCCTATGCCTAACCTGAGCCTGAACCCTACCCAGCCCGAACCCTTATCGTAACCCTAACCCTAGCCAGAACCCCAAGTCTCTAACCCGAACACCACAACGAACCTCGGTGACATAGTCACTCCCAGCGGGTCCCCTGGCCAAAGCATGATCACCTGGGATCAATGGAACCTGCCCACGTGGCCCCTCGCCCCTTGGTGACATCATCACTTCCGCTTTCATGGCCTTAGCAGGCTTCTTTCAAAGACGCCAACTCATGGCCCTGAATTATAAATGTAACCAGTATCCAACTCGGTTCTATGTTCTTTGAGCACGATTTCCTTGTCAGGAAACAGTGCGTTACAGATATTAAGGCCCTTTCTTCCCGTATTCCTAGCGTCTGAAGCACTTTCTTAGATATTAACCTGGGTTATCATTGTGAATTATCCCGAGTTGGGGTCTCTCTCTTCCAGTGTCTCAAGCTCCTTCGTTGTGAATTCCAATTTGGTGAAACAGCGTTTATAACAAATATACCAGCACTTTAACCGTTATTACCACTTGAAAGTCTACCCTACCTTTCACAGCGCTTTGGTTACAGACTCTCAGTATTTCAAAATTCAGGAGAGATGTTCGGGTTCGAAAACGTATTCCAGGAGTTCTAGAGTCACTCTGACAAATCCCCCTAGTCCGTTGTTTTGAGCTCTGAGAGTTTTCTTTTTAACGCGGGTGTCATACCGGCTTTTTAAAGGCACGTTAAAACACCGCTCGGAGAAGCCGAAAGCGGTTTGGCTCAGTGGATAGAGCGTCGGTCTGCGGACTGAAGGGTCCCGGGTTCGATTCCGGTCAAGGGCACGTCCATTGGTTGCGGGCACATCCCCGGCAGGGGGTGTTTGCAGGAGGAGGCAGCTGGTCGATATGTTTCCAGCTCTCTGTCCCTCTGCTTTCCTCTCCGTACAAAGTCAATAAGATATATTACAAAACAAACAAACAAACACAAAATACACTACTTGGGACCCTAGCCCAACTACCATTTTGATTTCATAGTGTTCTCCATACTTTCATACTATTCTATACCTCTACGAAAATGAGTTTTGCAGTGTTTCACCAAAACCTTTTCCTGAAAACGCCAACTCCTTTGGACGGGAAAAATAAATGTAAACAGTGCCACACTCGGTTCTCAGCTGTTTGAACAACATTTCCCAGGGACAAAATTGTGCTGTTCAGATATTCAGGCTATTGGAATATGTGTTCCTAGGGTGTGAAGCACATTTCTCAATATTTCCCTAGTCTGGAGTTGTAAATCCGCAGTGCTACACTCCAATTTGTCCAGTGATTGAAGGTCATTCGTTGTGAATAGCCAACGTTACTACACCGTGACCGTAACCCTGTCCCTAACCCTCTGACACCAACGCTAAACCTATGCCTAACCTGAGCCTGAACCCTACCCAGCCCGAACCCTTATCGTAACCCTAACCCTAGCCAGAATCCCAAGTCTCTAACCCGAACACCACAACGAACCTCGGTGACATCGTCACACCCAGCGGGTCCCCTGGCCAAAGCATGATCACCTGGGATCAATGGAACCTGCCCACGTGGCCCCTCCCCCCTTGGTGACATCATCACTTCCGCTTTCATGGCCTTAGCAGGCTTCTTTCAAAGACGCCAACTCATGGCCCTGAATTATAAATGTAACCAGTATCCACCTCGGTTCTATGTTCTTTGAGCACGATTTCCTTGTCAGGAAACAGTGCGTTACAGATATTAAGGCCCTTTCTTCCCGTATTCCTAGCGTCTGAAGCACTTTCTTAGATATTAACCTGGGTTATCATTGTGAATTATCCCGAGTTGGGGTCTCTCTCTTCCAGTGTCTCAAGCTCCTTCGTTGTGAATTCCAATTTGGTGAAACAGCGTTTATAACAAATATACCAGCACTTTAACCGTTATTACCACTTGAAAGTCTACCCTACCTTTCACAGCGCTTTGGTTACAGACTCTCAGTATTTCAAAATTCAGTAGAGATGTTCGGGTTCGAAAACGTATTCCAGGAGTTCTAGAGTCACTCTGACACATCCCCCTGGTCCGTTGTTTTGAGCTCTGAGAGTTTTCTTTTTAACGCGGGTGTCATACCGGCTTTTTAAAGGCACGTTAAAACACCGCTCGGAGAAGCCGAAAGCGGTTTGGCTCAGTGGATAGAGCGTCGGTCTGCGGACTGAAGGGTCCCGGGTTCGATTCCGGTCAAGGGCACGTCCATTGGTTGCGGGCACATCCCCGGCAGGGGGTGTTTGCAGGAGGAGGAAGCTGGTCGATATGTTTCCAGCTCTCTGTCCCTCTGCTTTCCTCTCCGTACAAAGTCAATAAGATATACTAAAAAACAAACAAACAAACACAAAATACACTACTTGGGACCCTAGCCCAACTACCATTTTGATTTCATAGTGTTCTCCATACTTTCATACTATTCTATAGCTCTACGAAAATGAGTTTTGCAGTGTTTCACCAAAACCTTTTCCTGAAAACGCCAACTCCTTTGGACGGGAAAAATAAATGTAAACAGTGCCACACTCGGTTCTCAGCTGTTTGAACAACATTTCCCAGGGACAAAATTGTGCTGTTCCGATATTCAGGCTATTGGAATATGTGTTCCTAGTGTGTGAAGCACATTTCTCAATATTTTCCAAGTCTGGAGTTGTAAATCCGCAGTGCTACACTCCAATTTGTCCAGTGATTGAAGCTCATTCGTTGTGAATAGCCAACGTTACTACACCGTGACCGTAACCCTGTCCCTAACCCTCTGACCCCAACGCTAACCCTATGCCTAACCTGAGCCTGAACCCTACCCATCCCGAACCCTTATCGTAACCCTAACCCTAGCCAGAACCCCAAGTCTCTAACCCGAACACCACAACGAACCTCGGTGACATAGTCACTCCCAGCGGGTCCCCTGGCCAAAGCATGATCACCTGGGATCAATGGAACCTGCCCACGTGGCCCCTCCCCCCTTGGTGACATCATCACTTCCGCTTTCATGGCCTTAGCAGGCTTCTTTCAAAGACGCCAACTCATGGCCCTGAATTATAAATGTAACCAGTATCCAACTCGGTTCTATGTTCTTTGAGCACGATTTCCTTGTCAGGAAACAGTGCGTTACAGATATTAAGGCCCTTTCTTCCCGTATTCCTAGCGTCTGAAGCACTTTCTTAGATATTAACCTGGGTTATCATTGTGAATTATCCCGAGTTGGGGTCTCTCTCTTCCAGTGTCTCAAGCTCCTTCGTTGTGAATTCCAATTTGGTGAAACAGCGTTTATAACAAATATACCAGCACTTTAACCGTTATTACCACTTGAAAGTCTACCCTACCTTTCACAGCGCTTTGGTTACAGACTCTCAGTATTTCAAAATTCAGTAGAGATGTTCGGGTTCGAAAACGTATTCCAGGAGTTCTAGAGTCACTCTGACAAATCCCCCTGGTCCGTTGTTTTGAGCTCTGAGAGTTTTCTTTTTAACACGGGTGTCATACCGGCTTTTTAAAGGCACGTTAAAACACCGCTCGGAGAAGCCGAAAGCGGTTTGGCTCAGTGGATAGAGCGTCGGTCTGCGGACTGAAGGGTCCCGGGTTCGATTCCGGTCAAGGGCACGTCCATTGGTTGCGGGCACATCCCCGGCAGGGGGTGTTTGCAGGAGGAGGTTGCTGGTCGATATGTTTCCAGCTCTCTGTCCCTCTGCTTTCCTCTCCGTACAAAGTCAATAAGATATATTAAAAAACAAACAAACAAACACAAAATACACTACTTGGGACCCTAGCCCAACTACCATTTTGATTTCATAGTGTTCTCCATACTTTCATACTATTCTATAGCTCTTCGAAAATGAGTTTTGCAGTGTTTCACCAAAACCTTTTCCTGAAAACGCCAACTCCTTTGGACGGGAAAAATAAATGTAAACAGTGCCACACTTGGTTCTCAGCTGTTTGAACCACATTTCCCAGGGACAAAATTGTGCTGTTCCGATATTCAGGCTATTGGAATATGTGTTCCTAGTGTGTGAAGCACATTTCTCAATATTTCCCAAGTCTGGAGTTGTAAATCCGCAGTGCTACACTCCAATTTGTCCAGTGATTGAAGCTCATTCGTTGTGAATAGCCAACGTTACTACACCGTGACCGTAACCCTGTCCCTAACCCTCTGACCCCAACGCTAAACCTATGCCTAACCTGAGCCTGAACCCTACCCAGCCCGAACCCTTATCGTAACCCTAACCCTAGCCAGAACCCCAAGTCTCTAACCCGAACACCACAACGAACCTCGGTGACATCGTCACTCCCAGCGGGTCCCCTGTCCAAAGCATGATCACCTGGGATCAATGGAACCTGCCCACGTGGCCCGTCCCCCCTTGGTGACATCATCACTTCCGCTTTCATGGCCTTAGCAGGCTTCTTTCAAAGACGCCAACTCATGGCCCTGAATTATAAATGTAACCAGTATCCAACTCGGTTCTATGTTCTTTGAGCACGATTTCCTTGTAAGGAAACAGTGCGTTACAGATAATAAGGCCCTTTCTTCCCGTATTCCTAGCGTCTGAAGCACTTTCTTAGATATTAACCTGGGTTATCATTGTGAATTATCCCGAGTTGGGGTCTCTCTCTTCCAGTGTCTCAAGCTCCTTCGTTGTGAATTCCAATTTGGTGAAACAGCGTTTATAACAAATATACCAGCACTTTAACCGTTATTACCACTTGAAAGTCTACCCTACCTTTCACAGCGCTTTGGTTACAGACTCTCAGTATTTCAAAATTCAGGAGAGATGTTCGGGTTCGAAAACGTATTCCAGGAGTTCTAGAGTCACTCTGACAAATCCCCCTGGTCCGTTGTTTTGAGCTCTGAGAGTTTTCTTTTTAACGCGGGTGTCATACCGGCTTTTTAAAGGCACGTTAAAACACCGCTCGGAGAAGCCGAAAGCGGTTTGGCTCAGTGGATAGAGCGTCGGTCTGCGGACTGAAGGGTCCCGGGTTCGATTCCGGTCAAGGGCACGTCCATTGGTTGCGGGCACATCCCCGGCAGGGGGTGTTTGCAGGAGGAGGCAGCTGGTCGATATGTTTCCAGCTCTCTGTCCCTCTGCTTTCCTCTCCGTACAAAGTCAATAAGATATATTAAAAAACAAACAAACAAACACAAAATACACTACTTGGGACCCTAGCCCAACTACCATTTTGATTTCATAGTGTTCTCCATACTTTCATACTATTCTATACCTCTACGAAAATGAGTTTTGCAGTGTTTCACCAAAACCTTTTCCTGAAAACGCCAACTCCTTTGGACGGGAAAAATAAATGTAAACAGTGCCACACTCGGTTCTCAGCTGTTTGAACAACATTTCCCAGGGACAAAATTGTGCTGTTCAGATATTCAGGCTATTGGAATATGTGTTCCTAGGGTGTGAAGCACATTTCTCAATATTTCCTTAGTCTGGAGTTGTAAATCCGCAGTGCTACACTCCAATTTGTCCAGTGATTGAAGGTCATTCGTTGTGAATAGCCAACGTTACTACACCGTGACCGTAACCCTGTCCCTAACCCTCTGACACCAACGCTAAACCTATGCCTAACCTGAGCCTGAACCCTACCCAGCCCGAACCCTTATCGTAACCCTAACCCTAGCCAGAACCCCAAGTCTCTAACCCGAACACCACAACGAACCTCGGTGAAATCGTCACACCCAGCGGGTCCCTGGCCAAAGCATGATCACCTGGGATCAATGGAACCTGCCCACGTGGCCCCTCCCCCCTTGGTGACATCATCACTTCCGCTTTCATGGCCTTAGCAGGCTTCTTTCAAAGACGCCAACTCATGGCCCTGAATTATAAATGTAACCCGTATCCAACTCGGTTCTATGTTCTTTGAGCACGATTTCCTTGTCAGGAAACAGTGCGTTACAGATATTAAGGCCCTTTCTTCCCGTATTCCTAGTGTCTGAAGCACTTTCTTAGATATTAACCTGGGTTATCATTGTGAATTATCCCGAGTTGGGGTCTCTCTCTTCCAGTGTCTCAAGCTCCTTCGTTGTGAATTCCAATTTGGTGAAACAGCGTTTATAACAAATATACCAGCACTTTAACCGTTATTACCACTTGAAAGTCTACCCTACCTTTCACAGCGCTTTGGTTACAGACTCTCAGTATTTCAAAATTCAGTAGAGATGTTCGGGTTCGAAAACGTATTCCAGGAGTTCTAGAGTCACTCTGACACATCCCCCTGGTCCGTTGTTTTGAGCTCTGAGAGTTTTCTTTTTAACACGGGTGTCATACCGGCTTTTTAAAGGCACGTTAAAACACCGCTCGGAGAAGCCGAAAGCGGTTTGGCTCAGTGGATAGAGCGTCGGTCTGCGGACTGAAGGGTCCCGGGTTCGATTCCGGTCAAGGGCACGTCCATTGGTTGCGGGCACATCCCCGGCAGGGGGTGTTTGCAGGAGGAGGCAGCTGGTCGATATGTTTCCAGCTCTCTGTCCCTCTGCTTTCCTCTCCGTACAAAGTCAATAAGATATATTAAAAAACAAACAAACAAACACAAAATACACTACTTGGGACCCTAGCCCAACTACCATTTTGATTTCATAGTGTTCTCCATACTTTCATACTATTCTATAGCTCTACGAAAATGAGTTTTGCAGTGTTTCACCAAAACCTTTTCCTGAAAACGCCAACTCCTTTGGACGGGAAAAATAAATGTAAACAGTGCCACACTCAGTTCTCAGCTGTTTGAACAACATTTCCCAGGGACAAAATTGTGCTGTTCCGATATTCAGGCTATTGGAATATGTGTTCCTAGTGTGTGAAGCACATTTCTCAATATTTCCCAAGTCTGGAGTTGTAAATCCGCAGTGCTACACTCCAATTTGTCCAGTGATTGAAGCTCATTCGTTGTGAATAGCCAACGTTACTACACCGTGACCGTAACCCTGTCCCTAACCCTCTGACCCCAACCCTAAACCTATGCCTAACCTGAGCCTGAACCCTACCCAGCCCGAACCCTTATCGTAACCCTAACCCTAGCCAGAACCCCAAGTCTCTAACCCGAACACCACAACGAACCTCGGTGACATCGTCACTCCCAGCGGGTCCCCTGGCCAAAGCATGATCACCTGGGATCAATGGAACCTGCCCACGTGGCCCCTCCCCCCTTGGTGACATCATCACTTCCGCTTTCATGGCCTTAGCAGGCTTCTTTCAAAGACGCCAACTCATGGCCCTGAATTATAAATGTAACCAGTATCCAACTCGGTTCTATGTTCTTTGAGCACGATTTCCTTGTCAGGAAACAGTGCGTTACAGATATTAAGGCCCTTTCTTCCCGTATTCCTAGCGTCTGAAGCACTTTCTTAGATATTAACCTGGGTTATCATTGTGAATTATCCCGAGTTGGGGTCTCTCTCTTCCAGTGTCTCAAGCTCCTTCGTTGTGAATTCCAATTTGGTGAAACAGCGTTTATAACAAATATACCAGCACTTTAACCGTTATTACCACTTGAAAGTCTACCCTACCTTTCACAGCGCTTTGGTTACAGACTCTCAGTATTTCAAAATTCAGTAGAGATGTTCGGGTTCGAAAACGTATTCCAGGAGTTCTAGAGTCACTCTGACACATCCCCCTGGTCCGTTGTTTTGAGCTCTGAGAGTTTTCTTTTTAACGCGGGTGTCATACCGGCTTTTTAAAGGCACGTTAAAACACCGCTCAGAGAAGCAGAAACCGGTTTGGCTCAGTGGATAGAGCGTCGGTCTGCGGACTGAAGGGTCCCGGGTTCGATTCCGGTCAAGGGCACGTCCATTGGTTGCGGGCACATCCCCGGCAGGGGGTGTTTGCAGGAGGAGGCAGCTGGTCGATATGTTTCCAGCTCTCTGTCCCTCTGCTTTCCTCTCCGTACAAAGTCAATAAGATATATTAAAAAACAAACAAACACAAAATAAACTACCCGGGACCCTAGCCCAACTACCATTTTGATTTCATAGTGTTCTCCATACTTTCATACTATTCTATACCTCTACGAAAATGAGTTTTGCAGTGTTTCACCAAAACCTTTTCCTGAAAACGCCAACTCCTTTGGACGGGAAAAATAAATGTAAACAGTGCCACACTCGGTTCTCAGCTGTTTGAACAACATTTCCCAGGGACAAAATTGTGCTGTTCCGATATTCAGGCTATTGGAATATGTGTTCCTAGGGTGTGAAGCACATTTCTCAATATTTCCCTAGTCTGTAGTTGTAAATCCTCAGTGCTACACTCCAATTTGTCCAGTGATTGAAGGTCATTCGTTGTGAATAGCCAACGTTACTACACCGTGACCGTAACCCTGTCCCTAACCCTCTGACACCAACGCTAAACCTATGCCTAACCTGAGCCTGAACCCTACCCAGCCCGAACCCTTATCGTAACCCTAACCCTAGCCAGAACCCCAAGTCTCTAACCCGAACACCACAACGAACCTCGGTGACATCGTCACACCCAGCGGGTCCCCTGGCCAAAGCATGATCACCTGGGATCAATGGAACCTGCCCACGTGGCCCCTCCCCCCTTGGTGACATCATCACTTCCGCTTTCATGGCCTTAGCAGGCTTCTTTCAAAGACGCCAACTCATGGCCCTGAATTATAAATGTAACCAGTATCCACCTCGGTTCTATGTTCTTTGAGCACGATTTCCTTGTCAGGAAACAGTGCGTTACAGATATTAAGGCCCTTTCTTCCCGTATTCCTAGCGTCTGAAGCACTTTCTTAGATATTAACCTGGGTTATCATTGTGAATTATCCCGAGTTGGGGCCTCTCTCTTCCAGTGTCTCAAGCTCCTTCGTTGTGAATTCCAATTTGGTGAAACAGCGTTTATAACAAATATACCAGCACTTTAACCGTTATTACCACTTGAAAGTCTACCCTACCTTTCACAGCGCTTTGGTTACAGACTCTCAGTATTTCAAAATTCAGTAGAGATGTTCGGGTTCGAAAACGTATTCCAGGAGTTCTAGAGTCACTCTGACACATCCCCCTGGTCCGTTGTTTTGAGCTCTGAGAGTTTTCTTTTTAACACGGGTGTCATACCGGCTTTTTAAAGGCACGTTAAAACACCGCTCGGAGAAGCCGAAAGCGGTTTGGCTCAGTGGATAGAGCGTCGGTCTGCGGACTGAAGGGTCCCGGGTTCGATTCCGGTCAAGGGCACGTCCATTGGTTGCGGGCACATCCCCGGCAGGGGGTGTTTGCAGGAGGAGGCAGCTGGTCGATATGTTTCCAGCTCTCTGTCCCTCTGCTTTCCTCTCCGTACAAAGTCAATAAGATATACTAAAAAACAAACAAACAAACACAAAATACACTACTTGGGACCCTAGCCCAACTACCATTTTGATTTCATAGTGTTCTCCATACTTTCATACTATTCTATAGCTCTACGAAAATGAGTTTTGCAGTGTTTCACCAAAACCTTTTCCTGAAAACGCCAACTCCTTTGGACGGGAAAAATAAATGTAAACAGTGCCACACTCGGTTCTCAGCTGTTTGAACAACATTTCCCAGGGACAAAATTGTGCTGTTCCGATATTCAGGCTATTGGAATATGTGTTCCTAGTGTGTGAAGCACATTTCTCAATATTTCCCAAGTCTGGAGTTGTAAATCCGCAGTGCTACACTCCAATTTGTCCAGTGATTGAAGCTCATTCGTTGTGAATAGCCAACGTTACTACACCGTGACCGTAACCCTGTCCCTAACCCTCTGACCCCAACGCTAACCCTATGCCTAACCTGAGCCTGAACCCTACCCATCCCGAACCCTTATCGTAACCCTAACCCTAGCCAGAACCCCAAGTCTCTAACCCGAACACCACAACGAACCTCGGTGACATAGTCACTCCCAGCGGGTCCCCTGGCCAAAGCATGATCACCTGGGATCAATGGAACCTGCCCACGTGGCCCCTCCCCCCTTGGTGACATCATCACTTCCGCTTTCATGGCCTTAGCAGGCTTCTTTCAAAGACGCCAACTCATGGCCCTGAATTATAAATGTAACCAGTATCCAACTCGGTTCTATGTTCTTTGAGCACGATTTCCTTGTCAGGAAACAGTGCGTTACAGATATTAAGGCCCTTTCTTCCCGTATTCCTAGCGTCTGAAGCACTTTCTTAGATATTAACCTGGGTTATCATTGTGAATTATCCCGAGTTGGGGTCTCTCTCTTCCAGTGTCTCAAGCTCCTTCGTTGTGAATTCCAATTTGGTGAAACAGCGTTTATAACAAATATACCAGCACTTTAACCGTTATTACCACTTGAAAGTCTACCCTACCTTTCACAGCGCTTTGGTTACAGACTCTCAGTATTTCAAAATTCAGTAGAGATGTTCGGGTTCGAAAACGTATTCCAGGAGTTCTAGAGTCACTCTGACAAATCCCCCTGGTCCGTTGTTTTGAGCTCTGAGAGTTTTCTTTTTAACACGGGTGTCATACCGGCTTTTTAAAGGCACGTTAAAACACCGCTCGGAGAAGCCGAAAGCGGTTTGGCTCAGTGGATAGAGCGTCGGTCTGCGGACTGAAGGGTCCCGGGTTCGATTCCGGTCAAGGGCACGTCCATTGGTTGCGGGCACATCCCCGGCAGGGGGTGTTTGCAGGAGGAGGTTGCTGGTCGATATGTTTCCAGCTCTCTGTCCCTCTGCTTTCCTCTCCGTACAAAGTCAATAAGATATATTAAAAAACAAACAAACAAACACAAAATACACTACTTGGGACCCTAGCCCAACTACCATTTTGATTTCATAGTGTTCTCCATACTTTCATACTATTCTATAGCTCTTCGAAAATGAGTTTTGCAGTGTTTCACCAAAACCTTTTCCTGAAAACGCCAACTCCTTTGGACGGGAAAAATAAATGTAAACAGTGCCACACTTGGTTCTCAGCTGTTTGAACCACATTTCCCAGGGACAAAATTGTGCTGTTCCGATATTCAGGCTATTGGAATATGTGTTCCTAGTGTGTGAAGCACATTTCTCAATATTTCCCAAGTCTGGAGTTGTAAATCCGCAGTGCTACACTCCAATTTGTCCAGTGATTGAAGCTCATTCGTTGTGAATAGCCAACGTTACTACACCGTGACCGTAACCCTGTCCCTAACCCTCTGACCCCAACGCTAAACCTATGCCTAACCTGAGCCTGAACCCTACCCAGCCCGAACCCTTATCGTAACCCTAACCCTAGCCAGAACCCCAAGTCTCTAACCCGAACACCACAACGAACCTCGGTGACATCGTCACTCCCAGCGGGTCCCCTGTCCAAAGCATGATCACCTGGGATCAATGGAACCTGCCCACGTGGCCCGTCCCCCCTTGGTGACATCATCACTTCCGCTTTCATGGCCTTAGCAGGCTTCTTTCAAAGACGCCAACTCATGGCCCTGAATTATAAATGTAACCAGTATCCAACTCGGTTCTATGTTCTTTGAGCACGATTTCCTTGTAAGGAAACAGTGCGTTACAGATATTAAGGCCCTTTCTTCCCGTATTCCTAGCGTCTGAAGCACTTTCTTAGATATTAACCTGGGTTATCATTGTGAATTATCCCGAGTTGGGGTCTCTCTCTTCCAGTGTCTCAAGCTCCTTCGTTGTGAATTCCAATTTGGTGAAACAGCGTTTATAACAAATATACCAGCACTTTAACCGTTATTACCACTTGAAAGTCTACCCTACCTTTCACAGCGCTTTGGTTACAGACTCTCAGTATTTCAAAATTCAGGAGAGATGTTCGGGTTCGAAAACGTATTCCAGGAGTTCTAGAGTCACTCTGACAAATCCCCCTGGTCCGTTGTTTTGAGCTCTGAGAGTTTTCTTTTTAACGCGGGTGTCATACCGGCTTTTTAAAGGCACGTTAAAACACCGCTCGGAGAAGCCGAAAGCGGTTTGGCTCAGTGGATAGAGCGTCGGTCTGCGGACTGAAGGGTCCCGGGTTCGATTCCGGTCAAGGGCACGTCCATTGGTTGCGGGCACATCCCCGGCAGGGGGTGTTTGCAGGAGGAGGCAGCTGGTCGATATGTTTCCAGCTCTCTGTCCCTCTGCTTTCCTCTCCGTACAAAGTCAATAAGATATATTAAAAAACAAACAAACAAACACAAAATACACTACTTGGGACCCTAGCCCAACTACCATTTTGATTTCATAGTGTTCTCCATACTTTCATACTATTCTATACCTCTACGAAAATGAGTTTTGCAGTGTTTCACCAAAACCTTTTCCTGAAAACGCCAACTCCTTTGGACGGGAAAAATAAATGTAAACAGTGCCACACTCGGTTCTCAGCTGTTTGAACAACATTTCCCAGGGACAAAATTGTGCTGTTCAGATATTCAGGCTATTGGAATATGTGTTCCTAGGGTGTGAAGCACATTTCTCAATATTTCCCTAGTCTGGAGTTGTAAATCCGCAGTGCTACACTCCAATTTGTCCAGTGATTGAAGGTCATTCGTTGTGAATAGCCAACGTTACTACACCGTGACCGTAACCCTGTCCCTAACCCTCTGACACCAACGCTAAACCTATGCCTAACCTGAGCCTGAACCCTACCCAGCCCGAACCCTTATCGTAACCCTAACCCTAGCCAGAACCCCAAGTCTCTAACCCGAACACCACAACGAACCTCGGTGAAATCGTCACACCCAGCGGGTCCCTGGCCAAAGCATGATCACCTGGGATCAATGGAACCTGCCCACGTGGCCCCTCCCCCCTTGGTGACATCATCACTTCCGCTTTCATGGCCTTAGCAGGCTTCTTTCAAAGACTCCAACTCATGGCCCTGAATTATAAATGTAACCCGTATCCAACTCGGTTCTATGTTCTTTGAGCACGATTTCCTTGTCAGGAAACAGTGCGTTACAGATATTAAGGCCCTTTCTTCCCGTATTCCTAGTGTCTGAAGCACTTTCTTAGATATTAACCTGGGTTATCATTGTGAATTATCCCGAGTTGGGGTCTCTCTCTTCCAGTGTCTCAAGCTCCTTCGTTGTGAATTCCAATTTGGTGAAACAGCGTTTATAACAAATATACCAGCACTTTAACCGTTATTACCACTTGAAAGTCTACCCTACCTTTCACAGCGCTTTGGTTACAGACTCTCAGTATTTCAAAATTCAGTAGAGATGTTCGGGTTCGAAAACGTATTCCAGGAGTTCTAGAGTCACTCTGACACATCCCCCTGGTCCGTTGTTTTGAGCTCTGAGAGTTTTCTTTTTAACACGGGTGTCATACCGGCTTTTTAAAGGCACGTTAAAACACCGCTCGGAGAAGCCGAAAGCGGTTTGGCTCAGTGGATAGAGCGTCGGTCTGCGGACTGAAGGGTCCCGGGTTCGATTCCGGTCAAGGGCACGTCCATTGGTTGCGGGCACATCCCCGGCAGGGGGTGTTTGCAGGAGGAGGCAGCTGGTCGATATGTTTCCAGCTCTCTGTCCCTCTGCTTTCCTCTCCGTACAAAGTCAATAAGATATATTAAAAAACAAACAAACAAACACAAAATACACTACTTGGGACCCTAGCCCAACTACCATTTTGATTTCATAGTGTTCTCCATACTTTCATACTATTCTATAGCTCTACGAAAATGAGTTTTGCAGTGTTTCACCAAAACCTTTTCCTGAAAACGCCAACTCCTTTGGACGGGAAAAATAAATGTAAACAGTGCCACACTCAGTTCTCAGCTGTTTGAACAACATTTCCCAGGGACAAAATTGTGCTGTTCCGATATTCAGGCTATTGGAATATGTGTTCCTAGTGTGTGAAGCACATTTCTCAATATTTCCCAAGTCTGGAGTTGTAAATCCGCAGTGCTACACTCCAATTTGTCCAGTGATTGAAGCTCATTCGTTGTGAATAGCCAACGTTACTACACCGTGACCGTAACCCTGTCCCTAACCCTCTGACCCCAACCCTAAACCTATGCCTAACCTGAGCCTGAACCCTACCCAGCCCGAACCCTTATCGTAACCCTAACCCTAGCCAGAACCCCAAGTCTCTAACCCGAACACCACAACGAACCTCGGTGACATCGTCACTCCCAGCGGGTCCCCTGGCCAAAGCATGATCACCTGGGATCAATGGAACCTGCCCACGTGGCCCCTCCCCCCTTGGTGACATCATCACTTCCGCTTTCATGGCCTTAGCAGGCTTCTTTCAAAGACGCCAACTCATGGCCCTGAATTATAAATGTAACCAGTATCCAACTCGGTTCTATGTTCTTTGAGCACGATTTCCTTGTAAGGAAACAGTGCGTTACAGATATTAAGGCCCTTTCTTCCCGTATTCCTAGCGTCTGAAGCACTTTCTTAGATATTAACCTGGGTTATCATTGTGAATTATCCCGAGTTGGGGTCTCTCTCTTCCAGTGTCTCAAGCTCCTTCGTTGTGAATTCCAATTTGGTGAAACAGCGTTTATAACAAATATACCAGCACTTTAACCGTTATTACCACTTGAAAGTCTACCCTACCTTTCACAGCGCTTTGGTTACAGACTCTCAGTATTTCAAAATTCAGGAGAGATGTTCGGGTTCGAAAACGTATTCCAGGAGTTCTAGAGTCACTCTGACAAATCCCCCTGGTCCGTTGTTTTGAGCTCTGAGAGTTTTCTTTTTAACGCGGGTGTCATACCGGCTTTTTAAAGGCACGTTAAAACACCGCTCGGAGAAGCCGAAAGCGGTTTGGCTCAGTGGATAGAGCGTCGGTCTGCGGACTGAAGGGTCCCGGGTTCGATTCCGGTCAAGGGCACGTCCATTGGTTGCGGGCACATCCCCGGCAGGGGGTGTTTGCAGGAGGAGGCAGCTGGTCGATATGTTTCCAGCTCTCTGTCCCTCTGCTTTCCTCTCCGTACAAAGTCAATAAGATATATTAAAAAACAAACAAACAAACACAAAATACACTACTTGGGACCCTAGCCCAACTACCATTTTGATTTCATAGTGTTCTCCATACTTTCATACTATTCTATAGCTCTACGAAAATGAGTTTTGCAGTGTTTCACCAAAACCTTTTCCTGAAAACGCCAACTCCTTTGGACGGGAAAAATAAATGTAAACAGTGCCACACTCGGTTCTCAGCTGTTTGAACAACATTTCCCAGGGACAAAATTGTGCTGTTCAGATATTCAGGCTATTGGAATATGTGTTCCTAGGGTGTGAAGCACATTTCTCAATATTTCCCTAGTCTGGAGTTGTAAATCCGCAGTGCTACACTCCAATTTGTCCAGTGATTGAAGGTCATTCGTTGTGAATAGCCAACGTTACTACACCGTGACCGTAACCCTGTCCCTAACCCTCTGACACCAACGCTAAACCTATGCCTAACCTGAGCCTGAACCCTACCCAGCCCAAACCCTTATCGTAACCCTAACCCTAGCCAGAACCCCAAGTCTCTAACCCGAACACCACAACGAACCTCGGTGAAATCGTCACACCCAGCGGGTCCCTGGCCAAAGCATGATCACCTGGGATCAATGGAACCTGCCCACGTGGCCCCTCCCCCCTTGGTGACATCATCACTTCCGCTTTCATGGCCTTAGCAGGCTTCTTTCAAAGACGCCAACTCATGGCCCTGAATTATAAATGTAACCCGTATCCAACTCGGTTCTATGTTCTTTGAGCACGATTTCCTTGTCAGGAAACAGTGCGTTACAGATATTAAGGCCCTTTCTTCCCGTATTCCTAGTGTCTGAAGCACTTTCTTAGATATTAACCTGGGTTATCATTGTGAATTATCCCGAGTTGGGGTCTCTCTCTTCCAGTGTCTCAAGCTCCTTCGTTGTGAATTCCAATTTGGTGAAACAGCGTTTATAACAAATATACCAGCACTTTAACCGTTATTACCACTTGAAAGTCTACCCTACCTTTCACAGCGCTTTGGTTACAGACTCTCAGTATTTCAAAATTCAGTAGAGATGTTCGGGTTCGAAAACGTATTCCAGGAGTTCTAGAGTCACTCTGACACATCCCCCTGGTCCGTTGTTTTGAGCTCTGAGAGTTTTCTTTTTAACACGGGTGTCATACCGGCTTTTTAAAGGCACGTTAAAACACCGCTCGGAGAAGCCGAAAGCGGTTTGGCTCAGTGGATAGAGCGTCGGTCTGCGGACTGAAGGGTCCCGGGTTCGATTCCGGTCAAGGGCACGTCCATTGGTTGCGGGCACATCCCCGGCAGGGGGTGTTTGCAGGAGGAGGCAGCTGGTCGATATGTTTCCAGCTCTCTGTCCCTCTGCTTTCCTCTCCGTACAAAGTCAATAAGATATATTAAAAAACAAACAAACAAACACAAAATACACTACTTGGGACCCTAGCCCAACTACCATTTTGATTTCATAGTGTTCTCCATACTTTCATACTATTCTATAGCTCTACGAAAATGAGTTTTGCAGTGTTTCACCAAAACCTTTTCCTGAAAACGCCAACTCCTTTGGACGGGAAAAATAAATGTAAACAGTGCCACACTCAGTTCTCAGCTGTTTGAACAACATTTCCCAGGGACAAAATTGTGCTGTTCCGATATTCAGGCTATTGGAATATGTGTTCCTAGTGTGTGAAGCACATTTCTCAATATTTCCCAAGTCTGGAGTTGTAAATCCGCAGTGCTACACTCCAATTTGTCCAGTGATTGAAGGTCATTCGTTGTGAATAGCCAACGTTACTACACCGTGACCGTAACCCTGTCCCTAACCCTCTGACACCAACGCTAAACCTATGCCTAACCTGAGCCTGAACCCTACCCAGCCCGAACCCTTATCGTAACCCTAACCCTAGCCAGAACCCCAAGTCTCTAACCCGAACACCACAACGAACCTCGGTGACATCGTCACACCCAGCGGGTCCCCTGGCCAAAGCATGATCACCTGGGATCAATGGAACCTGCCCACGTGGCCCCTCCCCCCTTGGTGACATCATCACTTCCGCTTTCATGGCCTTAGCAGGCTTCTTTCAAAGACGCCAACTCATGGCCCTGAATTATAAATGTAACCAGTATCCACCTCGGTTCTATGTTCTTTGAGCACGATTTCCTTGTCAGGAAACAGTGCGTTACAGATATTAAGGCCCTTTCTTCCCGTATTCCTAGCGTCTGAAGCACTTTCTTAGATATTAACCTGGGTTATCATTGTGAATTATCCCGAGTTGGGGCCTCTCTCTTCCAGTGTCTCAAGCTCCTTCGTTGTGAATTCCAATTTGGTGAAACAGCGTTTATAACAAATATACCAGCACTTTAACCGTTATTACCACTTGAAAGTCTACCCTACCTTTCACAGCGCTTTGGTTACAGACTCTCAGTATTTCAAAATTCAGTAGAGATGTTCGGGTTCGAAAACGTATTCCAGGAGTTCTAGAGTCACTCTGACACATCCCCCTGGTCCGTTGTTTTGAGCTCTGAGAGTTTTCTTTTTAACACGGGTGTCATACCGGCTTTTTAAAGGCACGTTAAAACACCGCTCGGAGAAGCCGAAAGCGGTTTGGCTCAGTGGATAGAGCGTCGGTCTGCGGACTGAAGGGTCCCGGGTTCGATTCCGGTCAAGGGCACGTCCATTGGTTGCGGGCACATCCCCGGCAGGGGGTGTTTGCAGGAGGAGGCAGCTGGTCGATATGTTTCCAGCTCTCTGTCCCTCTGCTTTCCTCTCCGTACAAAGTCAATAAGATATATTAAAAAACAAACAAACAAACACAAAATACACTACTTGGGACCCTAGCCCAACTACCATTTTGATTTCATAGTGTTCTCCATACTTTCATACTATTCTATACCTCTACGAAAATGAGTTTTGCAGTGTTTCACCAAAACCTTTTCCTGAAAACGCCAACTCCTTTGGACGGGAAAAATAAATGTAAACAGTGCCACACTCGGTTCTCAGCTGTTTGAACAACATTTCCCAGGGACAAAATTGTGCTGTTCCTATATTCAGGCTATTGGAATATGTGTTCCTAGTGTGTGAAGCACATTTCTCAATATTTCCCTAGTCTGGAGTTGTAAATCGGCAGTGCTACACTCCAATTTGTCCAGTGATTGAAGCTCATTCGTTGTGAATAGCCAACGTTACTACACCGTGACCGTAACCCTGTCCCTAACCCTCTGACACCAACGCTAAACCTATGCCTAACCTGAGCCTGAACCCTACCCAGCCCGAACCCTTATCGTAACCCTAACCCTAGCCAGAACCCCAAGTCTCTAACCCGAACACCACAACGAACCTCGGTGACATCGTCACTCCCAGCGGGTCCCCTGGCCAAAGCATGATCACCTGGGATCAATGGAACCTGCCCACGTGGCCCCTCCCCCCTTGGTGACATCATCACTTCCGCTTTCATGGCCTTAGCAGGCTTCTTTCAAAGACGCCAACTCATGGCCCTGAATTATAAATGTAACCAGTATCCAACTCGGTTCTATGTTCTTTGAGCACGATTTCCTTGTCAGGAAACAGTGCGTTACAGATATTAAGGCCCTTTCTTCCCGTATTCCTAGCGTCTGAAGCACTTTCTTAGATATTAACCTGGGTTATCATTGTGAATTATCCCGAGTTGGGGTCTCTCTCTTCCAGTGTCTCAAGCTCCTTCGTTGTGAATTCCAATTTGGTGAAACAGCGTTTATAACAAATATACCAGCACTTTAACCGTTATTACCACTTGAAAGTCTACCCTACCTTTCACAGCGCTTTGGTTACAGACTCTCAGTATTTCAAAATTCAGTAGAGATGTTCGGGTTCGAAAACGTATTCCAGGAGTTCTAGAGTCACTCTGACACATCCCCCTGGTCCGTTGTTTTGAGCTCTGAGAGTTTTCTTTTTAACGCGGGTGTCATACCGGCTTTTTAAAGGCACGTTAAAACACCGCTCGGAGAAGCCGAAAGCGGTTTGGCTCAGTGGATAGAGCGTCGGTCTGCGGACTGAAGGGTCCCGGGTTCGATTCCGGTCAAGGGCACGTCCATTGGTTGCGGGCACATCCCCGGCAGGGGGTGTTTGCAGGAGGAGGCAGCTGGTCGATATGTTTCCAGCTCTCTGTCCCTCTGCTTTCCTCTCCGTACAAAGTCAATAAGATATACTAAAAAACAAACAAACAAACACAAAATACACTACTTGGGACCCTAGCCCAACTACCATTTTGATTTCATAGTGTTCTCCATACTTTCATACTATTCTATAGCTCTACGAAAATGAGTTTTGCAGTGTTTCACCAAAACCTTTTCCTGAAAACGCCAACTCCTTTGGACGGGAAAAATAAATGTAAACAGTGCCACACTCGGTTCTCAGCTGTTTGAACAACATTTCCCAGGGACAAAATTGTGCTGTTCAGATATTCAGGCTATTGGAATATGTGTTCCTAGGGTGTGAAGCACATTTCTCAATATTTCCCTAGTCTGGAGTTGTAAATCCGCAGTGCTACACTCCAATTTGTCCAGTGATTGAAGGTCATTCGTTGTGAATAGCCAACGTTACTACACCGTGACCGTAACCCTGTCCCTAACCCTCTGACACCAACGCTAAACCTATGCCTAACCTGAGCCTGAACCCTACCCAGCCCAAACCCTTATCGTAACCCTAACCCTAGCCAGAACCCCAAGTCTCTAACCCGAACACCACAACGAACCTCGGTGAAATCGTCACACCCAGCGGGTCCCTGGCCAAAGCATGATCACCTGGGATCAATGGAACCTGCCCACGTGGCCCCTCCCCCCTTGGTGACATCATCACTTCCGCTTTCATGGCCTTAGCAGGCTTCTTTCAAAGACGCCAACTCATGGCCCTGAATTATAAATGTAACCCGTATCCAACTCGGTTCTATGTTCTTTGAGCACGATTTCCTTGTCAGGAAACAGTGCGTTACAGATATTAAGGCCCTTTCTTCCCGTATTCCTAGTGTCTGAAGCACTTTCTTAGATATTAACCTGGGTTATCATTGTGAATTATCCCGAGTTGGGGTCTCTCTCTTCCAGTGTCTCAAGCTCCTTCGTTGTGAATTCCAATTTGGTGAAACAGCGTTTATAACAAATATACCAGCACTTTAACCGTTATTACCACTTGAAAGTCTACCCTACCTTTCACAGCGCTTTGGTTACAGACTCTCAGTATTTCAAAATTCAGTAGAGATGTTCGGGTTCGAAAACGTATTCCAGGAGTTCTAGAGTCACTCTGACACATCCCCCTGGTCCGTTGTTTTGAGCTCTGAGAGTTTTCTTTTTAACACGGGTGTCATACCGGCTTTTTAAAGGCACGTTAAAACACCGCTCGGAGAAGCCGAAAGCGGTTTGGCTCAGTGGATAGAGCGTCGGTCTGCGGACTGAAGGGTCCCGGGTTCGATTCCGGTCAAGGGCACGTCCATTGGTTGCGGGCACATCCCCGGCAGGGGGTGTTTGCAGGAGGAGGCAGCTGGTCGATATGTTTCCAGCTCTCTGGCCCTCTGCTTTCCTCTCCGTACAAAGTCAATAAGATATATTAAAAAACAAACAAACAAACACAAAATACACTACTTGGGACCCTAGCCCAACTACCATTTTGATTTCATAGTGTTCTCCATACTTTCATACTATTCTATACCTCTACGAAAATGAGTTTTGCAGTGTTTCACCAAAACCTTTTCCTGAAAACGCCAACTCCTTTGGACGGGAAAAATAAATGTAAACAGTGCCACACTCGGTTCTCAGCTGTTTGAACAACATTTCCCAGGGACAAAATTGTGCTGTTCCGATATTCAGGCTATTGGAATATGTGTTCCTAGGGTGTGAAGCACATTTCTCAATATTTCCCTAGTCTGGAGTTGTAAATCCGCAGTGCTACACTCCAATTTGTCCAGTGATTGAAGGTCATTCGTTGTGAATAGCCAACGTTACTACACCGTGACCGTAACCCTGTCCCTAACCCTCTGACACCAACGCTAAACCTATGCCTAACCTGAGCCTGAACCCTACCCAGCCCGAACCCTTATCGTAACCCTAACCCTAGCCAGAACCCCAAGTCTCTAACCCGAACACCACAACGAACCTCGGTGACATCGTCACACCCAGCGGGTCCCCTGGCCAAAGCATGATCACCTGGGATCAATGGAACCTGCCCACGTGGCCCCTCCCCCCTTGGTGACATCATCACTTCCGCTTTCATGGCCTTAGCAGGCTTCTTTCAAAGACGCCAACTCATGGCCCTGAATTATAAATGTAACCAGTATCCACCTCGGTTCTATGTTCTTTGAGCACGATTTCCTTGTCAGGAAACAGTGCGTTACAGATATTAAGGCCCTTTCTTCCCGTATTCCTAGCGTCTGAAGCACTTTCTTAGATATTAACCTGGGTTATCATTGTGAATTATCCCGAGTTGGGGCCTCTCTCTTCCAGTGTCTCAAGCTCCTTCGTTGTGAATTCCAATTTGGTGAAACAGCGTTTATAACAAATATACCAGCACTTTAACCGTTATTACCACTTGAAAGTCTACCCTACCTTTCACAGCGCTTTGGTTACAGACTCTCAGTATTTCAAAATTCAGTAGAGATGTTCGGGTTCGAAAACGTATTCCAGGAGTTCTAGAGTCACTCTGACACATCCCCCTGGTCCGTTGTTTTGAGCTCTGAGAGTTTTCTTTTTAACACGGGTGTCATACCGGCTTTTTAAAGGCACGTTAAAACACCGCTCGGAGAAGCCGAAAGCGGTTTGGCTCAGTGGATAGAGCGTCGGTCTGCGGACTGAAGGGTCCCGGGTTCGATTCCGGTCAAGGGCACGTCCATTGGTTGCGGGCACATCCCCGGCAGGGGGTGTTTGCAGGAGGAGGCAGCTGGTCGATATGTTTCCAGCTCTCTGTCCCTCTGCTTTCCTCTCCGTACAAAGTCAATAAGATATATTAAAAAACAAACAAACAAACACAAAATACACTACTTGGGACCCTAGCCCAACTACCATTTTGATTTCATAGTGTTCTCCATACTTTCATACTATTCTATAGCTCTACGAAAATGAGTTTTGCAGTGTTTCACCAAAACCTTTTCCTGAAAACGCCAACTCCTTTGGACGGGAAAAATAAATGTAAACAGTGCCACACTCGGTTCTCAGCTGTTTGAACAACATTTCCCAGGGACAAAATTGTGCTGTTCCGATATTCAGGCTATTGGAATATGTGTTCCTAGTGTGTGAAGCACATTTCTCAATATTTCCCTAGTCTGGAGTTGTAAATCGGCAGTGCTACACTCCAATTTGTCCAGTGATTGAAGCTCATTCGTTGTGAATAGCCAACGTTACTACACCGTGACCGTAACCCTGTCCCTAACCCTCTGACACCAACGCTAAACCTATGCCTAACCTGAGCCTGAACCCTACCCAGCCCGAACCCTTATCGTAACCCTAACCCTAGCCAGAACCCCAAGTCTCTAACCCGAACACCACAACGAACCTCGGTGACATCGTCACTCCCAGCGGGTCCCCTGGCCAAAGCATGATCACCTGGGATCAATGGAACCTGCCCACGTGGCCCCTCCCCCCTTGGTGACATCATCACTTCCGCTTTCATGGCCTTAGCAGGCTTCTTTCAAAGACGCCAACTCATGGCCCTGAATTATAAATGTAACCAGTATCCAACTCGGTTCTATGTTCTTTGAGCACGATTTCCTTGTCAGGAAACAGTGCGTTACAGATATTAAGGCCCTTTCTTCCCGTATTCCTAGCGTCTGAAGCACTTTCTTAGATATTAACCTGGGTTATCATTGTGAATTATCCCGAGTTGGGGTCTCTCTCTTCCAGTGTCTCAAGCTCCTTCGTTGTGAATTCCAATTTGGTGAAACAGCGTTTATAACAAATATACCAGCACTTTAACCGTTATTACCACTTGAAAGTCTACCCTACCTTTCACAGCGCTTTGGTTACAGACTCTCAGTATTTCAAAATTCAGTAGAGATGTTCGGGTTCGAAAACGTATTCCAGGAGTTCTAGAGTCACTCTGACACATCCCCCTGGTCCGTTGTTTTGAGCTCTGAGAGTTTTCTTTTTAACGCGGGTGTCATACCGGCTTTTTAAAGGCACGTTAAAACACCGCTCGGAGAAGCAGAAACCGGTTTGGCTCAGTGGATAGAGCGTCGGTCTGCGGACTGAAGGGTCCCGGGTTCGATTCCGGTCAAGGGCACGTCCATTGGTTGCGGGCACATCCCCGGCAGGGGGTGTTTGCAGGAGGAGGCAGCTGGTCGATATGTTTCCAGCTCTCTGTCCCTCTGCTTTCCTCTCCGTACAAAGTCAATAAGATATACTAAAAAACAAACAAACAAACACAAAATACACTACTTGGGACCCTAGCCCAACTACCATTTTGATTTCATAGTGTTCTCCATACTTTCATACTATTCTATACCTCTACGAAAATGAGTTTTGCAGTGTTTCACCAAAACCTTTTCCTGAAAACGCCAACTCCTTTGGACGGGAAAAATAAATGTAAACAGTGCCACACTCGGTTCTCAGCTGTTTGAACAACATTTCCCAGGGACAAAATTGTGCTGTTCAGATATTCAGGCTATTGGAATATGTGTTCCTAGGGTGTGAAGCACATTTCTCAATATTTCCCTAGTCTGGAGTTGTAAATCCGCAGTGCTACACTCCAATTTGTCCAGTGATTGAAGGTCATTCGTTGTGAATAGCCAACGTTACTACACCGTGACCGTAACCCTGTCCCTAACCCTCTGACACCAACGCTAAACCTATGCCTAACCTGAGCCTGAACCCTACCCAGCCCAAACCCTTATCGTAACCCTAACCCTAGCCAGAACCCCAAGTCTCTAACCCGAACACCACAACGAACCTCGGTGAAATCGTCACACCCAGCGGGTCCCTGGCCAAAGCATGATCACCTGGGATCAATGGAACCTGCCCACGTGGCCCCTCCCCCCTTGGTGACATCATCACTTCCGCTTTCATGGCCTTAGCAGGCTTCTTTCAAAGACGCCAACTCATGGCCCTGAATTATAAATGTAACCCGTATCCAACTCGGTTCTATGTTCTTTGAGCACGATTTCCTTGTCAGGAAACAGTGCGTTACAGATATTAAGGCCCTTTCTTCCCGTATTCCTAGTGTCTGAAGCACTTTCTTAGATATTAACCTGGGTTATCATTGTGAATTATCCCGAGTTGGGGTCTCTCTCTTCCAGTGTCTCAAGCTCCTTCGTTGTGAATTCCAATTTGGTGAAACAGCGTTTATAACAAATATACCAGCACTTTAACCGTTATTACCACTTGAAAGTCTACCCTACCTTTCACAGCGCTTTGGTTACAGACTCTCAGTATTTCAAAATTCAGTAGAGATGTTCGGGTTCGAAAACGTATTCCAGGAGTTCTAGAGTCACTCTGACACATCCCCCTGGTCCGTTGTTTTGAGCTCTGAGAGTTTTCTTTTTAACACGGGTGTCATACCGGCTTTTTAAAGGCACGTTAAAACACCGCTCGGAGAAGCCGAAAGCGGTTTGGCTCAGTGGATAGAGCGTCGGTCTGCGGACTGAAGGGTCCCGGGTTCGATTCCGGTCAAGGGCACGTCCATTGGTTGCGGGCACATCCCCGGCAGGGGGTGTTTGCAGGAGGAGGCAGCTGGTCGATATGTTTCCAGCTCTCTGGCCCTCTGCTTTCCTCTCCGTACAAAGTCAATAAGATATATTAAAAAACAAACAAACAAACACAAAATACACTACTTGGGACCCTAGCCCAACTACCATTTTGATTTCATAGTGTTCTCCATACTTTCATACTATTCTATACCTCTACGAAAATGAGTTTTGCAGTGTTTCACCAAAACCTTTTCCTGAAAACGCCAACTCCTTTGGACGGGAAAAATAAATGTAAACAGTGCCACACTCGGTTCTCAGCTGTTTGAACAACATTTCCCAGGGACAAAATTGTGCTGTTCAGATATTCAGGCTATTGGAATATGTGTTCCTAGGGTGTGAAGCACATTTCTCAATATTTCCCTAGTCTGGAGTTGTAAATCCGCAGTGCTACACTCCAATTTGTCCAGTGATTGAAGGTCATTCGTTGTGAATAGCCAACGTTACTACACCGTGACCGTAACCCTGTCCCTAACCCTCTGACACCAACGCTAAACCTATGCCTAACCTGAGCCTGAACCCTACCCAGCCCGAACCCTTATCGTAACCCTAACCCTAGCCAGAATCCCAAGTCTCTAACCCGAACACCACAACGAACCTCGGTGACATCGTCACACCCAGCGGGTCCCCTGGCCAAAGCATGATCACCTGGGATCAATGGAACCTGCCCACGTGGCCCCTCCCCCCTTGGTGACATCATCACTTCCGCTTTCATGGCCTTAGCAGGCTTCTTTCAAAGACGCCAACTCATGGCCCTGAATTATAAATGTAACCAGTATCCACCTCGGTTCTATGTTCTTTGAGCACGATTTCCTTGTCAGGAAACAGTGCGTTACAGATATTAAGGCCCTTTCTTCCCGTATTCCTAGCGTCTGAAGCACTTTCTTAGATATTAACCTGGGTTATCATTGTGAATTATCCCGAGTTGGGGCCTCTCTCTTCCAGTGTCTCAAGCTCCTTCGTTGTGAATTCCAATTTGGTGAAACAGCGTTTATAACAAATATACCAGCACTTTAACCGTTATTACCACTTGAAAGTCTACCCTACCTTTCACAGCGCTTTGGTTACAGACTCTCAGTATTTCAAAATTCAGTAGAGATGTTCGGGTTCGAAAACGTATTCCAGGAGTTCTAGAGTCACTCTGACACATCCCCCTGGTCCGTTGTTTTGAGCTCTGAGAGTTTTCTTTTTAACACGGGTGTCATACCGGCTTTTTAAAGGCACGTTAAAACACCGCTCGGAGAAGCCGAAAGCGGTTTGGCTCAGTGGATAGAGCGTCGGTCTGCGGACTGAAGGGTCCCGGGTTCGATTCCGGTCAAGGGCACGTCCATTGGTTGCGGGCACATCCCCGGCAGGGGGTGTTTGCAGGAGGAGGCAGCTGGTCGATATGTTTCCAGCTCTCTGTCCCTCTGCTTTCCTCTCCGTACAAAGTCAATAAGATATATTAAAAAACAAACAAACAAACACAAAATACACTACTTGGGACCCTAGCCCAACTACCATTTTGATTTCATAGTGTTCTCCATACTTTCATACTATTCTATACCTCTACGAAAATGAGTTTTGCAGTGTTTCACCAAAACCTTTTCCTGAAAACGCCAACTCCTTTGGACGGGAAAAATAAATGTAAACAGTGCCACACTCGGTTCTCAGCTGTTTGAACAACATTTCCCAGGGACAAAATTGTGCTGTTCCGATATTCAGGCTATTGGAATATGTGTTCCTAGTGTGTGAAGCACATTTCTCAATATTTCCCTAGTCTGGAGTTGTAAATCGGCAGTGCTACACTCCAATTTGTCCAGTGATTGAAGCTCATTCGTTGTGAATAGCCAACGTTACTACACCGTGACCGTAACCCTGTCCCTAACCCTCTGACACCAACGCTAAACCTATGCCTAACCTGAGCCTGAACCCTACCCAGCCCGAACCCTTATCGTAACCCTAACCCTAGCCAGAACCCCAAGTCTCTAACCCGAACACCACAACGAACCTCGGTGACATCGTCACTCCCAGCGGGTCCCCTGGCCAAAGCATGATCACCTGGGATCAATGGAACCTGCCCACGTGGCCCCTCCCCCCTTGGTGACATCATCACTTCCGCTTTCATGGCCTTAGCAGGCTTCTTTCAAAGACGCCAACTCATGGCCCTGAATTATAAATGTAACCAGTATCCAACTCGGTTCTATGTTCTTTGAGCACGATTTCCTTGTCAGGAAACAGTGCGTTACAGATATTAAGGCCCTTTCTTCCCGTATTCCTAGCGTCTGAAGCACTTTCTTAGATATTAACCTGGGTTATCATTGTGAATTATCCCGAGTTGGGGTCTCTCTCTTCCAGTGTCTCAAGCTCCTTCGTTGTGAATTCCAATTTGGTGAAACAGCGTTTATAACAAATATACCAGCACTTTAACCGTTATTACCACTTGAAAGTCTACCCTACCTTTCACAGCGCTTTGGTTACAGACTCTCAGTATTTCAAAATTCAGTAGAGATGTTCGGGTTCGAAAACGTATTCCAGGAGTTCTAGAGTCACTCTGACACATCCCCCTGGTCCGTTGTTTTGAGCTCTGAGAGTTTTCTTTTTAACGCGGGTGTCATACCGGCTTTTTAAAGGCACGTTAAAACACCGCTCGGAGAAGCAGAAACCGGTTTGGCTCAGTGGATAGAGCGTCGGTCTGCGGACTGAAGGGTCCCGGGTTCGATTCCGGTCAAGGGCACGTCCATTGGTTGCGGGCACATCCCCGGCAGGGGGTGTTTGCAGGAGGAGGCAGCTGGTCGATATGTTTCCAGCTCTCTGTCCCTCTGCTTTCCTCTCCGTACAAAGTCAATAAGATATATTAAAAAACAAACAAACACAAAATACACTACTTGGGACCCTAGCCCAACTACCATTTTGATTTCATAGTGTTCTCCATACTTTCATACTATTCTATACCTCTACGAAAATGAGTTTTGCAGTGTTTCACCAAAACCTTTTCCTGAAAACGCCAACTCCTTTGGACGGGAAAAATAAATGTAAACAGTGCCACACTCGGTTCTCAGCTGTTTGAACAACATTTCCCAGGGACAAAATTGTGCTGTTCCGATATTCAGGCTATTGGAATATGTGTTCCTAGGGTGTGAAGCACATTTCTCAATATTTCCCTAGTCTGGAGTTGTAAATCCTCAGTGCTACACTCCAATTTGTCCAGTGATTGAAGGTCATTCGTTGTGAATAGCCAACGTTACTACACCGTGACCGTAACCCTGTCCCTAACCCTCTGACACCAACGCTAAACCTATGCCTAACCTGAGCCTGAACCCTACCCAGCCCGAACCCTTATCGTAACCCTAACCCTAGCCAGAACCCCAAGTCTCTAACCCGAACACCACAACGAACCTCGGTGACATCGTCACACCCAGCGGGTCCCCTGGCCAAAGCATGATCACCTGGGATCAATGGAACCTGCCCACGTGGCCCCTCCCCCCTTGGTGACATCATCACTTCCGCTTTCATGGCCTTAGCAGGCTTCTTTCAAAGACGCCAACTCATGGCCCTGAATTATAAATGTAACCAGTATCCACCTCGGTTCTATGTTCTTTGAGCACGATTTCCTTGTCAGGAAACAGTGCGTTACAGATATTAAGGCCCTTTCTTCCCGTATTCCTAGCGTCTGAAGCACTTTCTTAGATATTAACCTGGGTTATCATTGTGAATTATCCCGAGTTGGGGCCTCTCTCTTCCAGTGTCTCAAGCTCCTTCGTTGTGAATTCCAATTTGGTGAAACAGCGTTTATAACAAATATACCAGCACTTTAACCGTTATTACCACTTGAAAGTCTACCCTACCTTTCACAGCGCTTTGGTTACAGACTCTCAGTATTTCAAAATTCAGTAGAGATGTTCGGGTTCGAAAACGTATTCCAGGAGTTCTAGAGTCACTCTGACACATCCCCCTGGTCCGTTGTTTTGAGCTCTGAGAGTTTTCTTTTTAACACGGGTGTCATACCGGCTTTTTAAAGGCACGTTAAAACACCGCTCGGAGAAGCCGAAAGCGGTTTGGCTCAGTGGATAGAGCGTCGGTCTGCGGACTGAAGGGTCCCGGGTTCGATTCCGGTCAAGGGCACGTCCATTGGTTGCGGGCACATCCCCGGCAGGGGGTGTTTGCAGGAGGAGGCAGCTGGTCGATATGTTTCCAGCTCTCTGTCCCTCTGCTTTCCTCTCCGTACAAAGTCAATAAGATATATTAAAAAACAAACAAACAAACACAAAATACACTACTTGGGACCCTAGCCCAACTACCATTTTGATTTCATAGTGTTCTCCATACTTTCATACTATTCTATACCTCTACGAAAATGAGTTTTGCAGTGTTTCACCAAAACCTTTTCCTGAAAACGCCAACTCCTTTGGACGGGAAAAATAAATGTAAACAGTGCCACACTCGGTTCTCAGCTGTTTGAACAACATTTCCCAGGGACAAAATTGTGCTGTTCCGATATTCAGGCTATTGGAATATGTGTTCCTAGTGTGTGAAGCACATTTCTCAATATTTCCCTAGTCTGGAGTTGTAAATCGGCAGTGCTACACTCCAATTTGTCCAGTGATTGAAGCTCATTCGTTGTGAATAGCCAACGTTACTACACCGTGACCGTAACCCTGTCCCTAACCCTCTGACACCAACGCTAAACCTATGCCTAACCTGAGCCTGAACCCTACCCAGCCCGAACCCTTATCGTAACCCTAACCCTAGCCAGAACCCCAAGTCTCTAACCCGAACACCACAACGAACCTCGGTGACATCGTCACACCCAGCGGGTCCCCTGGCCAAAGCATGATCACCTGGGATCAATGGAACCTGCCCACGTGGCCCCTCCCCCCTTGGTGACATCATCACTTCCGCTTTCATGGCCTTAGCAGGCTTCTTTCAAAGACGCCAACTCATGGCCCTGAATTATAAATGTAACCAGTATCCACCTCGGTTCTATGTTCTTTGAGCACGATTTCCTTGTCAGGAAACAGTGCGTTACAGATATTAAGGCCCTTTCTTCCCGTATTCCTAGCGTCTGAAGCACTTTCTTAGATATTAACCTGGGTTATCATTGTGAATTATCCCGAGTTGGGGCCTCTCTCTTCCAGTGTCTCAAGCTCCTTCGTTGTGAATTCCAATTTGGTGAAACAGCGTTTATAACAAATATACCAGCACTTTAACCGTTATTACCACTTGAAAGTCTACCCTACCTTTCACAGCGCTTTGGTTACAGACTCTCAGTATTTCAAAATTCAGTAGAGATGTTCGGGTTCGAAAACGTATTCCAGGAGTTCTAGAGTCACTCTGACACATCCCCCTGGTCCGTTGTTTTGAGCTCTGAGAGTTTTCTTTTTAACACGGGTGTAATACCGGCTTTTTAAAGGCACGTTAAAACACCGCTCGGAGAAGCCGAAAGCGGTTTGGCTCAGTGGATAGAGCGTCGGTCTGCGGACTGAAGGGTCCCGGGTTCGATTCCGGTCAAGGGCACGTCCATTGGTTGCGGGCACATCCCCGGCAGGGGGTGTTTGCAGGAGGAGGCAGCTGGTCGATATGTTTCCAGCTCTCTGTCCCTCTGCTTTCCTCTCCGTACAAAGTCAATAAGATATATTAAAAAACAAACAAACAAACACAAAATACACTACTTGGGACCCTAGCCCAACTACCATTTTGATTTCATAGTGTTCTCCATACTTTCATACTATTCTATACCTCTACGAAAATGAGTTTTGCAGTGTTTCACCAAAACCTTTTCCTGAAAACGCCAACTCCTTTGGACGGGAAAAATAAATGTAAACAGTGCCACACTCGGTTCTCAGCTGTTTGAACAACATTTCCCAGGGACAAAATTGTGCTGTTCCTATATTCAGGCTATTGGAATATGTGTTCCTAGTGTGTGAAGCACATTTCTCAATATTTCCCTAGTCTGGAGTTGTAAATCCGCAGTGCTACACTCCAATTTGTCCAGTGATTGAAGCTCATTCGTTGTGAATAGCCAACGTTACTACACCGTGACCATAACCCTGTCCCTAACCCTCTGACCCCAACGCTAAACCTATGCCTAACCTGAGCCTGAACCCTACCCAGCCCGAACCCTTATCGTAACCCTAACCCTAGCCAGAACCCCAAGTCTCTAACCCGAACACCACAACGAACCTCGGTGACATCGTCACTCCCAGCGGGTCCCCTGGCCAAAGCATGATCACCTGGGATCAATGGAACCTGCCCACGTGGCCCCTCCCCCCTTGGTGACATCATCACTTCCGCTTTCATGGCCTTAGCAGGCTTCTTTCAAAGACGCCAACTCATGGCCCTGAATTATAAATGTAACCAGTATCCAACTCGGTTCTATGTTCTTTGAGCACGATTTCCTTGTCAGGAAACAGTGCGTTACAGATATTAAGGCCCTTTCTTCCCGTATTCCTAGCGTCTGAAGCACTTTCTTAGATATTAACCTGGGTTATCATTGTGAATTATCCCGAGTTGGGGTCTCTCTCTTCCAGTGTCTCAAGCTCCTTCGTTGTGAATTCCAATTTGGTGAAACAGCGTTTATAACAAATATACCAGCACTTTAACCGTTATTACCACTTGAAAGTCTACCCTACCTTTCACAGCGCTTTGGTTACAGACTCTCAGTATTTCAAAATTCAGTAGAGATGTTCGGGTTCGAAAACGTATTCCAGGAGTTCTAGAGTCACTCTGACACATCCCCCTGGTCCGTTGTTTTGAGCTCTGAGAGTTTTCTTTTTAACGCGGGTGTCATACCGGCTTTTTAAAGGCACGTTAAAACACCGCTCGGAGAAGCAGAAACCGGTTTGGCTCAGTGGATAGAGCGTCGGTCTGCGGACTGAAGGGTCCCGGGTTCGATTCCGGTCAAGGGCACGTCCATTGGTTGCGGGCACATCCCCGGCAGGGGGTGTTTGCAGGAGGAGGCAGCTGGTCGATATGTTTCCAGCTCTCTGTCCCTCTGCTTTCCTCTCCGTACAAAGTCAATAAGATATATTAAAAAACAAACAAACACAAAATACACTACTTGGGACCCTAGCCCAACTACCATTTTGATTTCATAGTGTTCTCCATACTTTCATACTATTCTATACCTCTACGAAAATGAGTTTTGCAGTGTTTCACCAAAACCTTTTCCTGAAAACGCCAACTCCTTTGGACGGGAAAAATAAATGTAAACAGTGCCACACTCGGTTCTCAGCTGTTTGAACAACATTTCCCAGGGACAAAATTGTGCTGTTCCGATATTCAGGCTATTGGAATATGTGTTCCTAGGGTGTGAAGCACATTTCTCAATATTTCCCTAGTCTGGAGTTGTAAATCCTCAGTGCTACACTCCAATTTGTCCAGTGATTGAAGGTCATTCGTTGTGAATAGCCAACGTTACTACACCGTGACCGTAACCCTGTCCCTAACCCTCTGACACCAACGCTAAACCTATGCCTAACCTGAGCCTGAACCCTACCCAGCCCGAACCCTTATCGTAACCCTAACCCTAGCCAGAACCCCAAGTCTCTAACCCGAACACCACAACGAACCTCGGTGACATCGTCACACCCAGCGGGTCCCCTGGCCAAAGCATGATCACCTGGGATCAATGGAACCTGCCCACGTGGCCCCTCCCCCCTTGGTGACATCATCACTTCCGCTTTCATGGCCTTAGCAGGCTTCTTTCAAAGACGCCAACTCATGGCCCTGAATTATAAATGTAACCAGTATCCACCTCGGTTCTATGTTCTTTGAGCACGATTTCCTTGTCAGGAAACAGTGCGTTACAGATATTAAGGCCCTTTCTTCCCGTATTCCTAGCGTCTGAAGCACTTTCTTAGATATTAACCTGGGTTATCATTGTGAATTATCCCGAGTTGGGGCCTCTCTCTTCCAGTGTCTCAAGCTCCTTCGTTGTGAATTCCAATTTGGTGAAACAGCGTTTATAACAAATATACCAGCACTTTAACCGTTATTACCACTTGAAAGTCTACCCTACCTTTCACAGCGCTTTGGTTACAGACTCTCAGTATTTCAAAATTCAGTAGAGATGTTCGGGTTCGAAAACGTATTCCAGGAGTTCTAGAGTCACTCTGACACATCCCCCTGGTCCGTTGTTTTGAGCTCTGAGAGTTTTCTTTTTAACACGGGTGTCATACCGGCTTTTTAAAGGCACGTTAAAACACCGCTCGGAGAAGCCGAAAGCGGTTTGGCTCAGTGGATAGAGCGTCGGTCTGCGGACTGAAGGGTCCCGGGTTCGATTCTGGTCAAGGGCACGTCCATTGGTTGCGGGCACATCCCCGGCAGGGGGTGTTTGCAGGAGGAGGCAGCTGGTCGATATGTTTCCAGCTCTCTGTCCCTCTGCTTTCCTCTCCGTACAAAGTCAATAAGATATATTAAAAAACAAACAAACAAACACAAAATACACTACTTGGGACCCTAGCCCAACTACCATTTTGATTTCATAGTGTTCTCCATACTTTCATACTATTCTATACCTCTACGAAAATGAGTTTTGCAGTGTTTCACCAAAACCTTTTCCTGAAAACGCCAACTCCTTTGGACGGGAAAAATAAATGTAAACAGTGCCACACTCGGTTCTCAGCTGTTTGAACAACATTTCCCAGGGACAAAATTGTGCTGTTCCGATATTCAGGCTATTGGAATATGTGTTCCTAGTGTGTGAAGCACATTTCTCAATATTTCCCTAGTCTGGAGTTGTAAATCGGCAGTGCTACACTCCAATTTGTCCAGTGATTGAAGCTCATTCGTTGTGAATAGCCAACGTTACTACACCGTGACCGTAACCCTGTCCCTAACCCTCTGACACCAACGCTAAACCTATGCCTAACCTGAGCCTGAACCCTACCCAGCCCGAACCCTTATCGTAACCCTAACCCTAGCCAGAACCCCAAGTCTCTAACCCGAACACCACAACGAACCTCGGTGACATCGTCACACCCAGCGGGTCCCCTGGCCAAAGCATGATCACCTGGGATCAATGGAACCTGCCCACGTGGCCCCTCCCCCCTTGGTGACATCATCACTTCCGCTTTCATGGCCTTAGCAGGCTTCTTTCAAAGACGCCAACTCATGGCCCTGAATTATAAATGTAACCAGTATCCACCTCGGTTCTATGTTCTTTGAGCACGATTTCCTTGTCAGGAAACAGTGCGTTACAGATATTAAGGCCCTTTCTTCCCGTATTCCTAGCGTCTGAAGCACTTTCTTAGATATTAACCTGGGTTATCATTGTGAATTATCCCGAGTTGGGGCCTCTCTCTTCCAGTGTCTCAAGCTCCTTCGTTGTGAATTCCAATTTGGTGAAACAGCGTTTATAACAAATATACCAGCACTTTAACCGTTATTACCACTTGAAAGTCTACCCTACCTTTCACAGCGCTTTGGTTACAGACTCTCAGTATTTCAAAATTCAGTAGAGATGTTCGGGTTCGAAAACGTATTCCAGGAGTTCTAGAGTCACTCTGACACATCCCCCTGGTCCGTTGTTTTGAGCTCTGAGAGTTTTCTTTTTAACACGGGTGTAATACCGGCTTTTTAAAGGCACGTTAAAACACCGCTCGGAGAAGCCGAAAGCGGTTTGGCTCAGTGGATAGAGCGTCGGTCTGCGGACTGAAGGGTCCCGGGTTCGATTCCGGTCAAGGGCACGTCCATTGGTTGCGGGCACATCCCCGGCAGGGGGTGTTTGCAGGAGGAGGCAGCTGGTCGATATGTTTCCAGCTCTCTGTCCCTCTGCTTTCCTCTCCGTACAAAGTCAATAAGATATATTAAAAAACAAACAAACAAACACAAAATACACTACTTGGGACCCTAGCCCAACTACCATTTTGATTTCATAGTGTTCTCCATACTTTCATACTATTCTATACCTCTACGAAAATGAGTTTTGCAGTGTTTCACCAAAACCTTTTCCTGAAAACGCCAACTCCTTTGGACGGGAAAAATAAATGTAAACAGTGCCACACTCGGTTCTCAGCTGTTTGAACAACATTTCCCAGGGACAAAATTGTGCTGTTCCTATATTCAGGCTATTGGAATATGTGTTCCTAGTGTGTGAAGCACATTTCTCAATATTTCCCTAGTCTGGAGTTGTAAATCCGCAGTGCTACACTCCAATTTGTCCAGTGATTGAAGCTCATTCGTTGTGAATAGCCAACGTTACTACACCGTGACCATAACCCTGTCCCTAACCCTCTGACCCCAACGCTAAACCTATGCCTAACCTGAGCCTGAACCCTACCCAGCCCGAACCCTTATCGTAACCCTAACCCTAGCCAGAACCCCAAGTCTCTAACCCGAACACCACAACGAACCTCGGTGACATCGTCACTCCCAGCGGGTCCCCTGGCCAAAGCATGATCACCTGGGATCAATGGAACCTGCCCACGTGGCCCCTCCCCCCTTGGTGACATCATCACTTCCGCTTTCATGGCCTTAGCAGGCTTCTTTCAAAGACGCCAACTCATGGCCCTGAATTATAAATGTAACCAGTATCCAACTCGGTTCTATGTTCTTTGAGCACGATTTCCTTGTCAGGAAACAGTGCGTTACAGATATTAAGGCCCTTTCTTCCCGTATTCCTAGCGTCTGAAGCACTTTCTTAGATATTAACCTGGGTTATCATTGTGAATTATCCCGAGTTGGGGTCTCTCTCTTCCAGTGTCTCAAGCTCCTTCGTTGTGAATTCCAATTTGGTGAAACAGCGTTTATAACAAATATACCAGCACTTTAACCGTTATTACCACTTGAAAGTCTACCCTACCTTTCACAGCGCTTTGGTTACAGACTCTCAGTATTTCAAAATTCAGTAGAGATGTTCGGGTTCGAAAACGTATTCCAGGAGTTCTAGAGTCACTCTGACACATCCCCCTGGTCCGTTGTTTTGAGCTCTGAGAGTTTTCTTTTTAACGCGGGTGTCATACCGGCTTTTTAAAGGCACGTTAAAACACCGCTCGGAGAAGCCGAAAGCGGTTTGGCTCAGTGGATAGAGCGTCGGTCTGCGGACTGAAGGGTCCCGGGTTCGATTCCGGTCAAGGGCACGTCCATTGGTTGCGGGCACATCCCCGGCAGGGGGTGTTTGCAGGAGGAGGCAGCTGGTCGATATGTTTCCAGCTCTCTGTCCCTCTGCTTTCCTCTCCGTACAAAGTCAATAAGATATACTAAAAAACAAACAAACAAACACAAAATACACTACTTGGGACCCTAGCCCAACTACCATTTTGATTTCATAGTGTTCTCCATACTTTCATACTATTCTATAGCTCTACGAAAATGAGTTTTGCAGTGTTTCACCAAAACCTTTTCCTGAAAACGCCAACTCCTTTGGACGGGAAAAATAAATGTAAACAGTGCCACACTCGGTTCTCAGCTGTTTGAACAACATTTCCCAGGGACAAAATTGTGCTGTTCCGATATTCAGGCTATTGGAATATGTGTTCCTAGTGTGTGAAGCACATTTCTCAATATTTCCCAAGTCTGGAGTTGTAAATCCGCAGTGCTACACTCCAATTTGTCCAGTGATTGAAGCTCATTCGTTGTGAATAGCCAACGTTACTACACCGTGACCGTAACCCTGTCCCTAACCCTCTGACCCCAACGCTAAACCTATGCCTAACCTGAGCCTGAACCCTACCCAGCCCGAACCCTTATCGTAACCCTAACCCTAGCCAGAACCCCAAGTCTCTAACCCGAACACCACAACGAACCTCGGTGACATCGTCACTCCCAGCGGGTCCCCTGGCCAAAGCATGATCACCTGGGATCAATGGAACCTGCCCACGTGGCCCGTCCCCCCTTGGTGACATCATCACTTCCGCTTTCATGGCCTTAGCAGGCTTCTTTCAAAGACGCCAACTCATGGCCCTGAATTATAAATGTAACCAGTATCCACCTCGGTTCTATGTTCTTTGAGCACGATTTCCTTGTCAGGAAACAGTGCGTTACAGATATTAAGGCCCTTTCTTCCCGTATTCCTAGCGTCTGAAGCACTTTCTTAGATATTAACCTGGGTTATCATTGTGAATTATCCCGAGTTGGGGTCTCTCTCTTCCAGTGTCTCAAGCTCCTTCATTGTGAATTCCAATTTGGTGAAACAGCGTTTATAACAAATATACCAGCACTTTAACCGTTATTACCACTTGAAAGTCTACCCTACCTTTCACAGCGCTTTGGTTACAGACTCTCAGTATTTCAAAATTCAGTAGAGATGTTCGGGTTCGAAAACGTATTCCAGGAGTTCTAGAGTCACTCTGACACATCCCCCTGGTCCGTTGTTTTGAGCTCTGAGAGTTTTCTTTTTAACACGGGTGTCATACCGGCTTTTTAAAGGCACGTTAAAACACCGCTCGGAGAAGCCGAAAGCGGTTTGGCTCAGTGGATAGAGCGTCGGTCTGCGGACTGAAGGGTCCCGGGTTCGATTCCGGTCAAGGGCACGTCCATTGGTTGCGGGCACATCCCCGGCAGGGGGTGTTTGCAGGAGGAGGCAGCTGGTCGATATGTTTCCAGCTCTCTGTCCCTCTGCTTTCCTCTCCGTACAAAGTCAATAAGATATATTACAAAACAAACAAACAAACACAAAATACACTACTTGGGACCCTAGCCCAACTACCATTTTGATTTCATAGTGTTCTCCATACTTTCATACTATTCTATACCTCTACGAAAATGAGTTTTGCAGTGTTTCACCAAAACCTTTTCCTGAAAACGCCAACTCCTTTGGACGGGAAAAATAAATGTAAACAGTGCCACACTCGGTTCTCAGCTGTTTGAACAACATTTCCCAGGGACAAAATTGTGCTGTTCCGATATTCAGGCTATTGGAATATGTGTTCCTAGTGTGTGAAGCACATTTCTCAATATTTCCCTAGTCTGGAGTTGTAAATCCTCAGTGCTACACTCCAATTTGTCCAGTGATTGAAGCTCATTCGTTGTGAATAGCCAACGTTACTACACCGTGACCGTAACCCTGTCCCTAACCCTCTGACCCCAACGCTAAACCTATGCCTAACCTGAGCCTGAACCCTACCCAGCCCGAACCCTTATCGTAACCCTAACCCTAGCCAGAACCCCAAGTCTCTAACCCAAACACCACAACGAACCTAGGTGACATCGTCACTCCCAGCGGGTCCCCTGGCCAAAGCATGATCACCTGGGATCAATGGAACCTGCCCACGTGGCCCCTCCCCCCTTGGTGACATCATCACTTCCGCTTTCATGGTTTTAGCAGGCTTCTTTCAAAGACGCCAACTCATGGCCCTGAATTATAAATGTAACCCGTATCCAACTCGGTTCTATGTTCTTTGAGCACGATTCCCTTGTGAGGAAACAGTGCGTTACAGATATTAAGGCCCTTTATTCAGGTATTCCTAGCGTCTGAAGCACTTTCTTAGATATTAACCTGGGTTATCATTGTGAATTATCCCGAGTTGGGGTCTCTCTCTTCCAGTGTCTCAAGCTCCTTCGTTGTGAATTCCAATTTGGTGAAACAGCGTTTATAACAAATATACCAGCACTTTAACCGTTATTACCACTTGAAAGTCTACCCTACCTTTCACAGCGCTTTGGTTACAGACTCTCAGTATTTCAAAATTCAGTAGAGATGTTCGGGTTCGAAAACGTATTCCAGGAGTTCTAGAGTCACTCTGACAAATCCCCCTGGTCCGTTGTTTTGAGCTCTGAGAGTTTTCTTTTTAACACGGGTGTCATACCGGCTTTTTAAAGGCACGTTAAAACACCGCTCGGAGAAGCCGAAAGCGGTTTGGCTCAGTGGATAGAGCGTCGGTCTGCGGACTGAAGGGTCCCGGGTTCGATTCCGGTCAAGGGCACGTCCATTGGTTGCGGGCACATCCCCGGCAGGGGGTGTTTGCAGGAGGAGGCAGCTGGTCGATATGTTTCCAGCTCTCTGTCCCTCTGCTTTCCTCTCCGTACAAAGTCAATAAGATATATTACAAAACAAACAAACAAACACAAAATACACTACTTGGGACCCTAGACCAACTATCATTTTGATTTCATAGTGTTCTCCATATTTTCATACTATTCTATAGCTCTACGAAAATGAGTTTTGCAGTGTTTCACCAAAACCTTTTCCTGAAAACGCCAACTCCTTTGGACGGGAAAAATAAATGTAAACAGTGCCACACTCGGTTCTCAGCTGTTTGAACAACATTTCCCAGGGACAAAATTGTGCTGTTCCGATATTCAGGCTATTGGAATATGTGTTCCTAGTGTGTGAAGCACATTTCTCAATATTTCCCTAGTCTGGAGTTGTAAATCCGCAGTGCTACACTCCAATTTGTCCAGTGATTGAAGCTCATTCGTTGTGAATAGCCAACGTTACTACACCGTGACCGTAACCCTGTCCCTAACCCTCTGACCCCAACCCTAAACCTATGCCTAACCTGAGCCTGAACCCTACCCAGCCCGAACCCTTATCGTAACCTTAATGCTAGGCAGAACCCCAAGTCTCTAACCCGAACACCACAACGAACCTAGGTGACATCGTCACTCCCAGCTGGTCCCCTGGCCAAAGCATGATCACCTGGGATCAATGGAACCTGCCCACGTGGCCCCTCCCCCCTTGGTGACATCATCACTTCCGCTTTCATGGCCTTAGCAGGCTTCTTTCAAAGACGCCAACTCATGGCCCTGAATTATAAATGTAACCCGTATCCAACTCGGTTCTATGTTCTTTGAGCACGATTCCCTTGTCAGGAAACAGTGCGTTACAGATATTAAGGCCCTTTCTTCACGTATTCCTAGCGTCTGAAGCACTTTCTTAGATATTAACTTGGGTTATCATTGAGAATTATCCAGAGTTGGGGTCTCTCTCTTCCAGTGTCTCAAGCTCCTTCGTTGTGAATTCCAATTTGGTGAAACAGCGTTTATAACAAATATACCAGCACTTTAACCGTTATTACCACTTGAAAGTCTACCCTACCTTTCACAGCGCTTTGGTTACAGACTCTCAGTATTTCAAAATTCAGTAGAGATGTTCGGGTTCGAAAACGTATTCCAGGAGTTCTAGAGTCACTCTGACAAATCCCCCTGGTCCGTTGTTTTGAGCTCTGAGAGTTTTCTTTTTAACACGGGTGTCATACCGGCTTTTTAAAGGCACGTTAAAACACCGCTCGGAGAAGCCGAAAGCGGTTTGGCTCAGTGGATAGAGCGTCGGTCTGCGGACTGAAGGGTCCCGGGTTCGATTCCGGTCAAGGGCACGTCCATTGGTTGCGGGCACATCCCCGGCAGGGGGTGTTTGCAGGAGGAGGCAGCTGGTCGATATGTTTCCAGCTCTCTGTCCCTCTGCTTTCCTCTCCGTACAAAGTCAATAAGATATATTACAAAACAAACAAACAAACACAAAATACACTACTTGGGACCCTAGACCAACTATCATTTTGATTTCATAGTGTTCTCCATACTTTCATACTATTCTATAGCTCTACGAAAATGAGTTTTGCAGTGTTTCACCAAAACCTTTTCCTGAAAACGCCAACTCCTTTGGACGGGAAAAATAAATGTAAACAGTGCCACACTCGGTTCTCAGCTGTTTGAACAACATTTCCCAGGGACAAAATTGTGCTGTTCCGATATTCAGGCTATTGGAATATGTGTTCCTAGTGTGTGAAGCACATTTCTCAATATTTCCCTAGTCTGGAGTTGTAAATCCGCAGTGCTACACTCCAATTTGTCCAGTGATTGAAGCTCATTCGTTGTGAATAGCCAACGTTACTACACCGTGACCGTAACCCTGTCCCTAACCCTCTGACCCCAACCCTAAACCTATGCCTAACCTGAGCCTGAACCCTACCCAGCCCGAACCCTTATCGTAACCCTAATGCTAGGCAGAACCCCAAGTCTCTAACCCGAACACCACAACGAACCTAGGTGACATCGTCACTCCCAGCTGGTCCCCTGGCCAAAGCATGATCACCTGGGATCAATGGAACCTGCCCACGTGGCCCCTCCCCCCTTGGTGACATCATCACTTCCGCTTTCATGGCCTTAGCAGGCTTCTTTCAAAGACGCCAACTCATGGCCCTGAATTATAAATGTAACCCGTATCCAACTCGGTTCTATGTTCTTTGAGCACGATTCCCTTGTCAGGAAACAGTGCGTTACAGATATTAAGGCCCTTTCTTCCCGTATTCCTAGCGTCTGAAGCACTTTCTTAGATATTAACCTGGGTTATCATTGTGAATTATCCCGAGTTGGGGCCTCTCTCTTCCAGTGTCTCAAGCTCCTTCGTTGTGAATTCCAATTTGGTGAAACAGCGTTTATAACAAATATACCAGCACTTTAACCGTTATTACCACTTGAAAGTCTACCCTACCTTTCACAGCGCTTTGGTTACAGACTCTCAGTATTTCAAAATTCAGTAGAGATGTTCGGGTTCGAAAACGTATTCCAGGAGTTCTAGAGTCACTCTGACACATCCCCCTGGTCCGTTGTTTTGAGCTCTGAGAGTTTTCTTTTTAACACGGGTGTCATACCGGCTTTTTAAAGGCACGTTAAAACACCGCTCGGAGAAGCCGAAAGCGGTTTGGCTCAGTGGATAGAGCGTCGGTCTGCGGACTGAAGGGTCCCGGGTTCGATTCCGGTCAAGGGCACGTCCATTGGTTGCGGGCACATCCCCGGCAGGGGGTGTTTGCAGGAGGAGGCAGCTGGTCGATATGTTTCCAGCTCTCTGTCCCTCTGCTTTCCTCTCCGTACAAAGTCAATAAGATATATTAAAAAACAAACAAACAAACACAAAATACACTACTTGGGACCCTAGCCCAACTACCATTTTGATTTCATAGTGTTCTCCATACTTTCATACTATTCTATACCTCTACGAAAATGAGTTTTGCAGTGTTTCACCAAAACCTTTTCCTGAAAACGCCAACTCCTTTGGACGGGAAAAATAAATGTAAACAGTGCCACACTCGGTTCTCAGCTGTTTGAACAACATTTCCCAGGGACAAAATTGTGCTGTTCCTATATTCAGGCTATTGGAATATGTGTTCCTAGTGTGTGAAGCACATTTCTCAATATTTCCCTAGTCTGGAGTTGTAAATCGGCAGTGCTACACTCCAATTTGTCCAGTGATTGAAGCTCATTCGTTGTGAATAGCCAACGTTACTACACCGTGACCGTAACCCTGTCCCTAACCCTCTGACACCAACGCTAAACCTATGCCTAACCTGAGCCTGAACCCTACCCAGCCCGAACCCTTATCGTAACCCTAACCCTAGCCAGAACCCCAAGTCTCTAACCCGAACACCACAACGAACCTCGGTGACATCGTCACACCCAGCGGGTCCCCTGGCCAAAGCATGATCACCTGGGATCAATGGAACCTGCCCACGTGGCCCCTCCCCCCTTGGTGACATCATCACTTCCGCTTTCATGGCCTTAGCAGGCTTCTTTCAAAGACGCCAACTCATGGCCCTGAATTATAAATGTAACCAGTATCCACCTCGGTTCTATGTTCTTTGAGCACGATTTCCTTGTCAGGAAACAGTGCGTTACAGATATTAAGGCCCTTCTTTCCCGTATTCCTAGCGTCTGAAGCACTTTCTTAGATATTAACCTGGGTTATCATTGTGAATTATCCCGAGTTGGGGCCTCTCTCTTCCAGTGTCTCAAGCTCCTTCGTTGTGAATTCCAATTTGGTGAAACAGCGTTTATAACAAATATACCAGCACTTTAACCGTTATTACCACTTGAAAGTCTACCCTACCTTTCACAGCGCTTTGGTTACAGACTCTCAGTATTTCAAAATTCAGTAGAGATGTTCGGGTTCGAAAACGTATTCCAGGAGTTCTAGAGTCACTCTGACACATCCCCCTGGTCCGTTGTTTTGAGCTCTGAGAGTTTTCTTTTTAACACGGGTGTCATACCGGCTTTTTAAAGGCACGTTAAAACACCGCTCGGAGAAGCCGAAAGCGGTTTGGCTCAGTGGATAGAGCGTCGGTCTGCGGACTGAAGGGTCCCGGGTTCGATTCCGGTCAAGGGCACGTCCATTGGTTGCGGGCACATCCCCGGCAGGGGGTGTTTGCAGGAGGAGGCAGCTGGTCGATATGTTTCCAGCTCTCTGTCCCTCTGCTTTCCTCTCCGTACAAAGTCAATAAGATATATTAAAAAACAAACAAACACAAAATACACTACTTGGGACCCTAGCCCAACTACCATTTTGATTTCATAGTGTTCTCCATACTTTCATACTATTCTATACCTCTACGAAAATGAGTTTTGCAGTGTTTCACCAAAACCTTTTCCTGAAAACGCCAACTCCTTTGGACGGGAAAAATAAATGTAAACAGTGCCACACTCGGTTCTCAGCTGTTTGAACAACATTTCCCAGGGACAAAATTGTGCTGTTCCTATATTCAGGCTATTGGAATATGTGTTCCTAGTGTGTGAAGCACATTTCTCAATATTTCCCTAGTCTGGAGTTGTAAATCGGCAGTGCTATACTCCAATTTGTCCAGTGATTGAAGCTCATTCGTTGTGAATAGCCAACGTTACTACACCGTGACCGTAACCCTGTCCCTAACCCTCTGACACCAACGCTAAACCTATGCCTAACCTGAGCCTGAACCCTACCCAGCCCGAACCCTTATCGTAACCCTAACCCTAGCCAGAACCCCAAGTCTCTAACCCGAACACCACAACGAACCTCGGTGACATCGTCACTCCCAGCGGGTCCCCTGGCCAAAGCATGATCACCTGGGATCAATGGAACCTGCCCACGTGGCCCCTCCCCCCTTGGTGACATCATCACTTCCGCTTTCATGGCCTTAGCAGGCTTCTTTCAAAGACGCCAACTCATGGCCCTGAATTATAAATGTAACCAGTATCCAACTCGGTTCTATGTTCTTTGAGCACGATTTCCTTGTCAGGAAACAGTGCGTTACAGATATTAAGGCCCTTTCTTCCCGTATTCCTAGCGTCTGAAGCACTTTCTTAGATATTAACCTGGGTTATCATTGTGAATTATCCCGAGTTGGGGTCTCTCTCTTCCAGTGTCTCAAGCTCCTTCGTTGTGAATTCCAATTTGGTGAAACAGCGTTTATAACAAATATACCAGCACTTTAACCGTTATTACCACTTGAAAGTCTACCCTACCTTTCACAGCGCTTTGGTTACAGACTCTCAGTATTTCAAAATTCAGTAGAGATGTTCGGGTTCAAAAACGTATTCCAGGAGTTCTAGAGTCACTCTGACACATCCCCCTGGTCCGTTGTTTTGAGCTCTGAGAGTTTTCTTTTTAACGCGGGTGTCATACCGGCTTTTTAAAGGCACGTTAAAACACCGCTCGGAGAAGCCGAAAGCGGTTTGGCTCAGTGGATAGAGCGTCGGTCTGCGGACTGAAGGGTCCCGGGTTCGATTCCGGTCAAGGGCACGTCCATTGGTTGCGGGCACATCCCCGGCAGGGGGTGTTTGCAGGAGGAGGCAGCTGGTCGATATGTTTCCAGCTCTCTGTCCCTCTGCTTTCCTCTCCGTACAAAGTCAATAAGATATACTAAAAAACAAACAAACAAACACAAAATACACTACTTGGGACCCTAGCCCAACTACCATTTTGATTTCATAGTGTTCTCCATACTTTCATACTATTCTATAGCTCTACGAAAATGAGTTTTGCAGTGTTTCACCAAAACCTTTTCCTGAAAACGCCAACTCCTTTGGACGGGAAAAATAAATGTAAACAGTGCCACACTCGGTTCTCAGCTGTTTGAACAACATTTCCCAGGGACAAAATTGTGCTGTTCCGATATTCAGGCTATTGGAATATGTGTTCCTAGTGTGTGAAGCACATTTCTCAATATTTCCCAAGTCTGGAGTTGTAAATCCGCAGTGCTACACTCCAATTTGTCCAGTGATTGAAGCTCATTCGTTGTGAATAGCCAACGTTACTACACCGTGACCGTAACCCTGTCCCTAACCCTCTGACCCCAACGCTAAACCTATGCCTAACCTGAGCCTGAACCCTACCCAGCCCGAACCCTTATCGTAACCCTAACCCTAGCCAGAACCCCAAGTCTCTAACCCGAACACCACAACGAACCTCGGTGACATCGTCACTCCCAGCGGGTCCCCTGGCCAAAGCATGATCACCTGGGATCAATGGAACCTGCCCACGTGGCCCGTCCCCCCTTGGTGACATCATCACTTCCGCTTTCATGGCCTTAGCAGGCTTCTTTCAAAGACGCCAACTCATGGCCCTGAATTATAAATGTAACCAGTATCCACCTCGGTTCTATGTTCTTTGAGCACGATTTCCTTGTCAGGAAACAGTGCGTTACAGATATTAAGGCCCTTTCTTCCCGTATTCCTAGCGTCTGAAGCACTTTCTTAGATATTAACCTGGGTTATCATTGTGAATTATCCCGAGTTGGGGTCTCTCTCTTCCAGTGTCTCAAGCTCCTTCGTTGTGAATTCCAATTTGGTGAAACAGCGTTTATAACAAATATACCAGCACTTTAACCGTTATTACCACTTGAAAGTCTACCCTACCTTTCACAGCGCTTTGGTTACAGACTCTCAGTATTTCAAAATTCAGTAGAGATGTTCGGGTTCGAAAACGTATTCCAGGAGTTCTAGAGTCACTCTGACACATCCCCCTGGTCCGTTGTTTTGAGCTCTGAGAGTTTTCTTTTTAACACGGGTGTCATACCGGCTTTTTAAAGGCACGTTAAAACACCGCTCGGAGAAGCCGAAAGCGGTTTGGCTCAGTGGATAGAGCGTCGGTCTGCGGACTGAAGGGTCCCGGGTTCGATTCCGGTCAAGGGCACGTCCATTGGTTGCGGGCACATCCCCGGCAGGGGGTGTTTGCAGGAGGAGGCAGCTGGTCGATATGTTTCCAGCTCTCTGTCCCTCTGCTTTCCTCTCCGTACAAAGTCAATAAGATATATTACAAAACAAACAAACAAACACAAAATACACTACTTGGGACCCTAGCCCAACTACCATTTTGATTTCATAGTGTTCTCCATACTTTCATACTATTCTATACCTCTACGAAAATGAGTTTTGCAGTGTTTCACCAAAACCTTTTCCTGAAAACGCCAACTCCTTTGGACGGGAAAAATAAATGTAAACAGTGCCACACTCGGTTCTCAGCTGTTTGAACAACATTTCCCAGGGACAAAATTGTGCTGTTCCAATATTCAGGCTATTGGAATATGTGTTCCTAGTGTGTGAAGCACATTTCTCAATATTTCCCTAGTCTGGAGTTGTAAATCCTCAGTGCTACACTCCAATTTGTCCAGTGATTGAAGCTCATTCGTTGTGAATAGCCAACGTTACTACACCGTGACCGTAACCCTGTCCCTAACCCTCTGACCCCAACGCTAAACCTATGCCTAACCTGAGCCTGAACCCTACCCAGCCCGAACCCTTATCGTAACCCTAACCCTAGCCAGAACCCCAAGTCTCTAACCCAAACACCACAACGAACCTAGGTGACATCGTCACTCCCAGCGGGTCCCCTGGCCAAAGCATGATCACCTGGGATCAATGGAACCTGCCCACGTGGCCCCTCCCCCCTTGGTGACATCATCACTTCCGCTTTCATGGTTTTAGCAGGCTTCTTTCAAAGACGCCAACTCATGGCCCTGAATTATAAATGTAACCCGTATCCAACTCGGTTCTATGTTCTTTGAGCACGATTCCCTTGTGAGGAAACAGTGCGTTACAGATATTAAGGCCCTTTATTCAGGTATTCCTAGCGTCTGAAGCACTTTCTTAGATATTAACCTGGGTTATCATTGTGAATTATCCCGAGTTGGGGTCTCTCTCTTCCAGTGTCTCAAGCTCCTTCGTTGTGAATTCCAATTTGGTGAAACAGCGTTTATAACAAATATACCAGCACTTTAACCGTTATTACCACTTGAAAGTCTACCCTACCTTTCACAGCGCTTTGGTTACAGACTCTCAGTATTTCAAAATTCAGTAGAGATGTTCGGGTTCGAAAACGTATTCCAGGAGTTCTAGAGTCACTCTGACAAATCCCCCTGGTCCGTTGTTTTGAGCTCTGAGAGTTTTCTTTTTAACACGGATGTCATACCGGCTTTTTAAAGGCACGTTAAAACACCGCTCGGAGAAGCCGAAAGCGGTTTGGCTCAGTGGATAGAGCGTCGGTCTGCGGACTGAAGGGTCCCGGGTTCGATTCCGGTCAAGGGCACGTCCATTGGTTGCGGGCACATCCCCGGCAGGGGGTGTTTGCAGGAGGAGGCAGCTGGTCGATATGTTTCCAGCTCTCTGTCCCTCTGCTTTCCTCTCCGTACAAAGTCAATAAGATATATTACAAAACAAACAAACAAACACAAAATACACTACTTGGGACCCTAGACCAACTATCATTTTGATTTCATAGTGTTCTCCATATTTTCATACTATTCTATAGCTCTACGAAAATGAGTTTTGCAGTGTTTCACCAAAACCTTTTCCTGAAAACGCCAACTCCTTTGGACGGGAAAAATAAATGTAAACAGTGCCACACTCGGTTCTCAGCTGTTTGAACAACATTTCCCAGGGACAAAATTGTGCTGTTCCGATATTCAGGCTATTGGAATATGTGTTCCTAGTGTGTGAAGCACATTTCTCAATATTTCCCTAGTCTGGAGTTGTAAATCCGCAGTGCTACACTCCAATTTGTCCAGTGATTGAAGCTCATTCGTTGTGAATAGCCAACGTTACTACACCGTGACCGTAACCCTGTCCCTAACCCTCTGACCCCAACCCTAAACCTATGCCTAACCTGAGCCTGAACCCTACCCAGCCCGAACCCTTATCGTAACCTTAATGCTAGGCAGAACCCCAAGTCTCTAACCCGAACACCACAACGAACCTAGGTGACATCGTCACTCCCAGCTGGTCCCCTGGCCAAAGCATGATCACCTGGGATCAATGGAACCTGCCCACGTGGCCCCTCCCCCCTTGGTGACATCATCACTTCCGCTTTCATGGCCTTAGCAGGCTTCTTTCAAAGACGCCAACTCATGGCCCTGAATTATAAATGTAACCCGTATCCAACTCGGTTCTATGTTCTTTGAGCACGATTCCCTTGTCAGGAAACAGTGCGTTACAGATATTAAGGCCCTTTCTTCACGTATTCCTAGCGTCTGAAGCACTTTCTTAGATATTAACTTGGGTTATCATTGAGAATTATCCCGAGTTGGGGTCTCTCTCTTCCAGTGTCTCAAGCTCCTTCGTTGTGAATTCCAATTTGGTGAAACAGCGTTTATAACAAATATACCAGCACTTTAACCGTTATTACCACTTGAAAGTCTACCCTACCTTTCACAGCGCTTTGGTTACAGACTCTCAGTATTTCAAAATTCAGTAGAGATGTTCGGGTTCGAAAACGTATTCCAGGAGTTCTAGAGTCACTCTGACAAATCCCCCTGGTCCGTTGTTTTGAGCTCTGAGAGTTTTCTTTTTAACACGGGTGTCATACCGGCTTTTTAAAGGCACGTTAAAACACCGCTCGGAGAAGCCGAAAGCGGTTTGGCTCAGTGGATAGAGCGTCGGTCTGCGGACTGAAGGGTCCCGGGTTCGATTCCGGTCAAGGGCACGTCCATTGGTTGCGGGCACATCCCCGGCAGGGGGTGTTTGCAGGAGGAGGCAGCTGGTCGATATGTTTCCAGCTCTCTGTCCCTCTGCTTTCCTCTCCGTACAAAGTCAATAAGATATATTACAAAACAAACAAACAAACACAAAATACACTACTTGGGACCCTAGCCCAACTACCATTTTGATTTCATAGTGTTCTCCATACTTTCATACTATTCTATAGCTCTACGAAAATGAGTTTTGCAGTGTTTCACCAAAACCTTTTCCTGAAAACGCCAACTCCTTTGGACGGGAAAAATAAATGTAAACAGTGCCACACTCGGTTCTCAGCTGTTTGAACAACATTTCCCAGGGACAAAATTGTGCTGTTCCGATATTCAGGCTATTGGAATATGTGTTCCTAGTGTGTGAAGCACATTTCTCAATATTTCCCTAGTCTGGAGTTGTAAATCCGCAGTGCTACACTCCAATTTGTCCAGTGATTGAAGCTCATTCGTTGTGAATAGCCAACGTTACTACACCGTGACCGTAACCCTGTCCCTAACCCTCTGACCCCAACCCTAAACCTATGCCTAACCTGAGCCTGAACCCTACCCAGCCCGAACCCTTATCGTAACCCTAATGCTAGGCAGAACCCCAAGTCTCTAACCCGAACACCACAACGAACCTAGGTGACATCGTCACTCCCAGCTAGTCCCCTGGCCAAAGCATGATCACCTGGGATCAATGGAACCTGCCCACGTGGCCCCTCCCCCCTTGGTGACATCATCACTTCCGCTTTCATGGCCTTAGCAGGCTTCTTTCCAAGACGCCAACTCATGGCCCTGAATTATAAATGTAACCCGTATCCAACTCGGTTCTATGTTCTTTGAGCACGATTCCCTTGTCAGGAAACAGTGCGTTACAGATATTAAGGCCCTTTCTTCAGGTATTCCTAGCGTCTGAAGCACTTTCTTAGATATTAACTTGGGTTATCATTGAGAATTATCCCGAGTTGGGGTCTCTCTCTTCCAGTGTCTCAAGCTCCTTCGTTGTGAATTCCAATTTGGTGAAACAGCGTTTATAACAAATATACCAGCACTTTAACCGTTATTACCACTTGAAAGTCTACCCTACCTTTCACAGCGCTTTGGTTACAGACTCTCAGTATTTCAAAATTCAGTAGAGATGTTCGGGTTCGAAAACGTATTCCAGGAGTTCTAGAGTCACTCTGACAAATCCCCCTGGTCCGTTGTTTTGAGCTCTGAGAGTTTTCTTTTTAACACGGGTGTCATACCGGCTTTTTAAAGGCACGTTAAAACACCGCTCGGAGAAGCCGAAAGCGGTTTGGCTCAGTGGATAGAGCGTCGGTCTGCGGACTGAAGGGTCCCGGGTTCGATTCCGGTCAAGGGCACGTCCATTGGTTGCGGGCACATCCCCGGCAGGGGGTGTTTGCAGGAGGAGGCAGCTGGTCGATATGTTTCCAGCTCTCTGTCCCTCTGCTTTCCTCTCCGTACAAAGTCAATAAGATATATTACAAAACAAACAAACAAACACAAAATACACTACTTGGGACCCTAGCCCAACTACCATTTTGATTTCATAGTGTTCTCCATACTTTCATACTATTCTATAGCTCTACGAAAATGAGTTTTGCAGTGTTTCACCAAAACCTTTTCCTGAAAACGCCAACTCCTTTGGACGGGAAAAATAAATGTAAACAGTGCCACACTCGGTTCTCAGCTCTTTGAACAACATTTCCCAGGGACAAAATTGTGCTGTTCCGATATTCAGGCTATTGGAATATGTGTTCCTAGTGTGTGAAGCACATTTCTCAATATTTCCCTAGTCTGGAGTTGTAAATCCGCAGTGCTACACTCCAATTTGTCCAGTGATTGAAGCTCATTCGTTGTGAATAGCCAACGTTACTACACCGTGACCGTAACCCTGTCCCTAACCCTCTGACCCCAACGCTAAACCTATGCCTAACCTGAGCCTGAACCCTACCCAGCCCGAACCCTTATCGTAACCCTAACCCTAGCCAGAACCCCAAGTCGCTAACCCGAACACCACAACGAACCTCGGTGACATCGTCACTCCCAGCGGGTCCCCTGGCCAAAGCATGATCACCTGGGATCAATGGAACCTGCCTACGTGGCCCCTCCCCCCTTGGTGACATCATCACTTCTGCTTTCATGGCCTTAGCAGGCTTCTTTCAAAGACGCCAACTCATGGCCCTGAATTATAAATGTAACCCGTATCCAACTCGGTTCTATGTTCTTTGAGCACGATTCCCTGGTCAGGAAACAGTGCGTTTCAGATATTAAGGCCCTTTCTTCAGGTATTCCTAGCCTCTGAAGCACTTTCTTAGATATTAACCTGGGTTATCATTGTGAATTATCCCGAGTTGGGGTCTCTCTCTTCCAGTGTCTCAAGCTCCTTCGTTGTGAATTCCAATTTGATGAAACAGCGTTTATAACAAATATACCAGCACTTTAACCGTTATTACCACTTGAAAGTCTACCCTACCTTTCACAGCGCTTTGGTTACAGACTCTCAGTGTTTCAAAATTCAGTAGAGATGTTCGGGTTCGAAAACGTATTCCAGGAGTTCTAGAGTCACTCTGACAAATCCCCCTGGTCCGTTGTTTTGAGCTCTGAGAGTTTTCTTTTTAACACGGGTGTCATACCGGCTTTTTAAAGGCACGTTAAAACACCGCTCGGAGAAGCCGAAAGCGGTTTGACTCAGTGGATAGAGCGTCGGTCTGCGGACTGAAGGGTCCCGGGTTCGATTCCGGTCAAGGGCACGTCCATTGGTTGCGGGCACATCCCCGGCAGGGGGTGTTTGCAGGAGGAGGCAGCTGGTCGATATGTTTCCAGCTCTCTGTCCCTCTGCTTTCCTCTCCGTACAAAGTCAATAAGATATATTAAAAAACAAACAAACAAACACAAAATACACTACTTGGGACCCTAGCCCAACTACCATTTTGATTTCATAGTGTTCTCCATACTTTCATACTATTCTATAGCTCTACGAAAATGAGTTTTGCAGTGTTTCACCAAAACCTTTTCCTGAAAACGCCAACTCCTTTGGACGGGAAAAATAAATGTAAACAGTGCCACACTCGGTTCTCAGCTGTTTGAACAACATTTCCCAGGGACAAAATTGTGCTGTTCCGATATTCAGGCTATTGGAATATGTGTTCCTAGTGTGTGAAGCACATTTCTCAATATTTCCCTAGTCTGGAGTTGTAAATCCGCAGTGCTACACTCCAATTTGTCCAGTGATTGAAGCTCATTCGTTGTGAATAGCCAACGTTACTACACCGTGACCGTAACCCTGTCCCTAACCCTCTGACCCCAACGCTAAACCTATGCCTAACCTGAGCCTGAACCCTACCCAGCTCGAACCCTTATCGTAACCCTAACCCTAGCCAGAACCCCAAGTCTCTAACCCGAACACCACAACGAACCTCGGTGACATCGTCACTCCCAGCTGGTCCCCTGGCCAAAGCATGATCACCTGGGATCAATGGAACCTGCCCACGTGGCCCCTCCCCCCTTGGTGACATCATCACTTCCGCTTTCATGGCCTTAGCAGGCTTCTTTCAAAGACGCCAATTCATGGCCCTGAATTATAAATGTAACCCGTATCCAACTCGGTTCTATGTTCTTTGAGCACGATTCCCTTGTCAGGAAACAGTGCGTTACAGATATTAAGGCCCTTTATTCAGGTATTCCTAGCGTCTGAAGCACTTTCTTAGATATTAACCTGGGTTATCATTGTGAATTATCCCGAGTTGGGGTCTCTCTCTTCCAGTGTCTCAAGCTCCTTCGTTGTGAATTCCAATTTGGTGAAACAGCGTTTATAACAAATATACCAGCACTTTAACCGTTATTACCACTTGAAAGTCTACCCTACCTTTCACAGCGCTTTGGTTACAGACTCTCAGTATTTCAAAATTCAGTAGAGATGTTCGGGTTCGAAAACGTATTCCAGGAGTTCTAGAGTCACTCTGACACATCCCCCTGGTCCGTTGTTTTGAGCTCTGAGAGTTTTCTTTTTAACACGGGTGTCATACCGGCTTTTTAAAGGCACGTTAAAACACCGCTCGGAGAAGCCGAAAGCGGTTTGGCTCAGTGGATAGAGCGTCGGTCTGCGGACTGAAGGGTCCCGGGTTCGATTCCGGTCAAGGGCACGTCCATTGGTTGCGGGCACATCCCCGGCAGGGGGTGTTTGCAGGAGGAGGCAGCTGGTCGATATGTTTCCAGCTCTCTGTCCCTCTGCTTTCCTCTCCGTACAAAGTCAATAAGATATATTAAAAAACAAACAAACAAACACAAAATACACTACTTGGGACCCTAGCCCAACTACCATTTTGATTTCATAGTGTTCTCCATACTTTCATACTATTCTATAGCTCTACGAAAATGAGTTTTGCAGTGTTTCACCAAAACCTTTTCCTGAAAACGCCAACTCCTTTGGACGGGAAAAATAAATGTAAACAGTGCCACACTCGGTTCTCAGCTGTTTGAACAACATTTCCCAGGGACAAAATTGTGCTGTTCCGATATTCAGGCTATTGGAATATGTGTTCCTAGTGTGTGAAGCACATTTCTCAATATTTCCCTAGTCTGGAGTTGTAAATCCGCAGTGCTACACTCCAATTTGTCCAGTGATTGAAGCTCATTCGTTGTGAATAGCCAACGTTACTACACCGTGACCGTAACCCTGTCCCTAACCCTCTGACCCCAACGCTAAACCTATGCCTAACCTGAGCCTGAACCCTACCCAGCTCGAACCCTTATCGTAACCCTAACCCTAGCCAGAACCCCAAGTCTCTAACCCGAACACCACAACGAACCTCGGTGACATCGTCACTCCCAGCTGGTCCCCTGGCCAAAGCATGATCACCTGGGATCAATGGAACCTGCCCACGTGGCCCCTCCCCCCTTGGTGACATCATCACTTCCGCTTTCATGGCCTTAGCAGGCTTCTTTCAAAGACGCCAATTCATGGCCCTGAATTATAAATGTAACCCGTATCCAACTCGGTTCTATGTTCTTTGAGCACGATTCCCTTGTCAGGAAACAGTGCGTTACAGATATTAAGGCCCTTTATTCAGGTATTCCTAGCGTCTGAAGCACTTTCTTAGATATTAACCTGGGTTATCATTGTGAATTATCCCGAGTTGGGGTCTCTCTCTTCCAGTGTCTCAAGCTCCTTCGTTGTGAATTCCAATTTGGTGAAACAGCGTTTATAACAAATATACCAGCACTTTAACCGTTATTACCACTTGAAAGTCTACCCTACCTTTCACAGCGCTTTGGTTACAGACTCTCAGTATTTCAAAATTCAGTAGAGATGTTCGGGTTCGAAAACGTATTCCAGGAGTTCTAGAGTCACTCTGACACATCCCCCTGGTCCGTTGTTTTGAGCTCTGAGAGTTTTCTTTTTAACACGGGTGTCATACCGGCTTTTTAAAGGCACGTTAAAACACCGCTCGGAGAAGCCGAAAGCGGTTTGGCTCAGTGGATAGAGCGTCGGTCTGCGGACTGAAGGGTCCCGGGTTCGATTCCGGTCAAGGGCACGTCCATTGGTTGCGGGCACATCTCCGGCAGGGGGTGTTTGCAGGAGGAGGCAGCTGGTCGATATGTTTCCAGCTCTCTGTCCCTCTGCTTTCCTCTCCGTACAAAGTCAATAAGATATATTACAAAACAAACAAACAAACACAAAATACACTACTTGGGACCCTAGCCCAACTACCATTTTGATTTCATAGTGTTCTCCATACTTTCATACTATTCTATACCTCTACGAAAATGAGTTTTGCAGTGTTTCACCAAAACCTTTTCCTGAAAACGCCAACTCCTTTGGACGGGAAAAATAAATGTAAACAGTGCCACACTCGGTTCTCAGCTGTTTGAACAACATTTCCCAGGGACAAAATTGTGCTGTTCTGATATTCAGGCTATTGGAATATGTGTTCCTAGTGTGTGAAGCACATTTCTCAATATTTCCCTAGTCTGGAGTTGTAAATCCTCAGTGCTACACTCCAATTTGTCCAGTGATTGAAGCTCATTCGTTGTGAATAGCCAACGTTACTACACCGTGACCGTAACCCTGTCCCTAACCCTCTGACCCCAACGCTAAACCTATGCCTAACCTGAGCCTGAACCCTACCCAGCCCGAACCCTTATCGTAACCCTAACCCTAGCCAGAACCCCAAGTCTCTAACCCGAACACCACAACGAACCTAGGTGACATCGTCACTCCCAGCGGGTCCCCTGGCCAAAGCATGATCACCTGGGATCAATGGAACCTGCCCACGTGGCCCCTCCCCCCTTGGTGACATCATCACTTCCGCTTTCATGGTTTTAGCAGGCTTCTTTCAAAGACGCCAACTCATGGCCCTGAATTATAAATGTAACCCGTATCCAACTCGGTTCTATGTTCTTTGAGCACGATTCCCTTGTCAGGAAACAGTGCGTTACAGATATTAAGGCCCTTTATTCAGGTATTCCTAGCGTCTGAAGCACTTTCTTAGATATTAACCTGGGTTATCATTGTGAATTATCCCGAGTTGGGGTCTCTCTCTTCCAGTGTCTCAAGCTCCTTCGTTGTGAATTCCAATTTGGTGAAACAGCGTTTATAACAAATATACCAGCACTTTAACCGTTATTACCACTTGAAAGTCTACCCTACCTTTCACAGCGCTTTGGTTACAGACTCTCAGTATTTCAAAATTCAGTAGAGATGTTCGGGTTCGAAAACGTATTCCAGGAGTTCTAGAGTCACTCTGACAAATCCCCCTGGTCCGTTGTTTTGAGCTCTGAGAGTTTTCTTTTTAACACGGGTGTCATACCGGCTTTTTAAAGGCACGTTAAAACACCGCTCGGAGAAGCCGAAAGCGGTTTGGCTCAGTGGATAGAGCGTCGGTCTGCGGACTGAAGGGTCCCGGGTTCGATTCCGGTCAAGGGCACGTCCATTGGTTGCGGGCACATCCCCGGCAGGGGGTGTTTGCAGGAGGAGGCAGCTGGTCGATATGTTTCCAGCTCTCTGTCCCTCTGCTTTCCTCTCCGTACAAAGTCAATAAGATATATTAAAAAACAAACAAACAAACACAAAATACACTACTTGGGACCCTAGCCCAACTACCATTTTGATTTCATAGTGTTCTCCATACTTTCATACTATTCTATAGCTCTACGAAAATGAGTTTTGCAGTGTTTCACCAAAACCTTTTCCTGAAAACGCCAACTCCTTTGGACGGGAAAAATAAATGTAAACAGTGCCACACTCGGTTCTCAGCTGTTTGAACAACATTTCCCAGGGACAAAATTGTGCTGTTCCGATATTCAGGCTATTGGAATATGTGTTCCTAGTGTGTGAAGCACATTTCTCAATATTTCCCTAGTCTGGAGTTGTAAATCCGCAGTGCTACACTCCAATTTGTCCAGTGATTGAAGCTCATTCGTTGTGAATAGCCAACGTTACTACACCGTGACCTTAACCCTGTCCCTAACCCTCTGACCCCAACCCTAAACCTATGCCTAACCTGAGCCTGAACCCTACCCAGCCCGAACCCTTATCGTAACCCTAACGCTAGGCAGAACCCCAAGTCTCTAACCCGAACACCACAACGAACCTAGGTGACATCGTCACTCCCAGCTGGTCCCCTGGCCAAAGCATGATCACCTGGGATCAATGGAACCTGCCCACGTGGCCCCTCCCCCCTTGGTGACATCATCACTTCCGCTTTCATGGCCTTAGCAGGCTTCTTTCAAAGACGCCAATTCATGGCCCTGAATTATAAATGTAACCCGTATCCAACTCGGTTCTATGTTCTTTGAGCACGATTCCCTTGTCAGGAAACAGTGCGTTACAGATATTAAGGCCCTTTATTCAGGTATTCCTAGCGTCTGAAGCACTTTCTTAGATATTAACCTGGGTTATCATTGTGAATTATCCCGAGTTGGGGTCTCTCTCTTCCAGTGTCTCAAGCTCCTTCGTTGTGAATTCCAATTTGGTGAAACAGCGTTTATAACAAATATACCAGCACTTTAACCGTTATTACCACTTGAAAGTCTACCCTACCTTTCACAGCGCTTTGGTTACAGACTCTCAGTATTTCAAAATTCAGTAGAGATGTTCGGGTTCGAAAACGTATTCCAGGAGTTCTAGAGTCACTCTGACACATCCCCCTGGTCCGTTGTTTTGAGCTCTGAGAGTTTTCTTTTTAACACGGGTGTCATACCGGCTTTTTAAAGGCACGTTAAAACACCGCTCGGAGAAGCCGAAAGCGGTTTGGCTCAGTGGATAGAGCGTCGGTCTGCGGACTGAAGGGTCCCGGGTTCGATTCCGGTCAAGGGCACGTCCATTGGTTGCGGGCACATCCCCGGCAGGGGGTGTTTGCAGGAGGAGGCAGCTGGTCGATATGTTTCCAGCTCTCTGTCCCTCTGCTTTCCTCTCCGTACAAAGTCAATAAGATATATTACAAAACAAACAAACAAACACAAAATACACTTCTTGGGACCCTAGCCCAACTACCATTTTGATTTCATAGTGTTCTCCATACTTTCATACTATTCTATACCTCTACGAAAATGAGTTTTGCAGTGTTTCACCAAAACCTTTTCCTGAAAACGCCAACTCCTTTGGACGGGAAAAATAAATGTAAACAGTGCCACACTCGGTTCTCAGCTGTTTGAACAACATTTCCCAGGGACAAAATTGTGCTGTTCAGATATTCAGGCTATTGGAATATGTGTTCCTAGGGTGTGAAGCACATTTCTCAATATTTCCCTAGTCTGGAGTTGTAAATCCGCAGTGCTACACTCCAATTTGTCCAGTGATTGAAGGTCATTCGTTGTGAATAGCCAACGTTACTACACCGTGACCGTAACCCTGTCCCTAACCCTCTGACACCAACGCTAAACCTATGCCTAACCTGAGCCTGAACCCTACCCAGCCCGAACCCTTATCGTAACCCTAACCCTAGCCAGAACCCCAAGTCTCTAACCCGAACACCACAACGAACCTCGGTGAAATCGTCACACCCAGCGGGTCCCTGGCCAAAGCATGATCACCTGGGATCAATGGAACCTGCCCACGTGGCCCCTCCCCCCTTGGTGACATCATCACTTCCGCTTTCATGGCCTTAGCAGGCTTCTTTCAAAGACGCCAACTCATGGCCCTGAATTATAAATGTAACCAGTATCCAACTCGGTTCTATGTTCTTTGAGCACGATTTCCTTGTCAGGAAACAGTGCGTTACAGATATTAAGGCCCTTTCTTCCCGTATTCCTAGCGTCTGAAGCACTTTCTTAGATATTAACCTGGGTTATCATTGTGAATTTTCCCGAGTTGGGGTCTCTCTCTTCCAGTGTCTCAAGCTCCTTCGTTGTGAATTCCAATTTGGTGAAACAGCGTTTATAACAAATATACCAGCACTTTAACCGTTATTACCACTTGAAAGTCTACCCTACCTTTCACAGCGCTTTGGTTACAGACTCTCAGTATTTCAAAATTCAGTAGAGATGTTCGGGTTCGAAAACGTATTCCAGGAGTTCTAGAGTCACTCTGACACATCCCCCTGGTCCGTTGTTTTGAGCTCTGAGAGTTTTCTTTTTAACACGGGTGTCATACCGGCTTTTTAAAGGCACGTTAAAACACCGCTCGGAGAAGCCGAAAGCGGTTTGGCTCAGTGGATAGAGCGTCGGTCTGCGGACTGAAGGGTCCCGGGTTCGATTCCGGTCAAGGGCACGTCCATTGGTTGCGGGCACATCCCCGGCAGGGGGTGTTTGCAGGAGGAGGCAGCTGGTCGATATGTTTCCAGCTCTCTGTCCCTCTGCTTTCCTCTCCGTACAAAGTCAATAAGATATATTAAAAAACAAACAAACACAAAATACACTACTTGGGACCCTAGCCCAACTACCATTTTGATTTCATAGTGTTCTCCATACTTTCATACTATTCTATACCTCTACGAAAATGAGTTTTGCAGTGTTTCACCAAAACCTTTTCCTGAAAACGCCAACTCCTTTGGACGGGAAAAATAAATGTAAACAGTGCCACACTCGGTTCTCAGCTGTTTGAACAACATTTCCCAGGGACAAAATTGTGCTGTTCAGATATTCAGGCTATTGGAATATGTGTTCCTAGTGTGTGAAGCACATTTCTCAATATTTCCCTAGTCTGGAGTTGTAAATCCTCAGTGCTACACTCCAATTTGTCCAGTGATTGAAGCTCATTCGTTGTGAATAGCCAACGTTACTACACTGTGACCGTAACCCTGTCCCTAACCCTCTGACCCCAACGCTAAACCTATGCCTAACCTGAGCCTGAACCCTACCCAGCCCGAACCCTTATCGTAACCCTAACCCTAGCCAGAACCCCAAGTCTCTAACCCGAACACCACAACGAACCTCGGTGACATCGTCACTCCCAGCGGGTCCCCTGGCCAAAGCATGATCACCTGGGATCAATGGAACCTGCCCACGTGGCCCCTCCCCCCTTGGTGACATCATCACTTCCGCTTTCATGGCCTTAGCAGGCTTCTTTCAAAGACGCCAACTCATGGCCCTGAATTATAAATGTAACCAGTATCCAACTCGGTTCTATGTTCTTTGAGCACGATTTCCTTGTCAGGAAACAGTGCGTTACAGATATTAAGGCCCTTTCTTCCCGTATTCCTAGCGTCTGAAGCACTTTCTTAGATATTAACCTGGGTTATCATTGTGAATTATCCCGAGTTGGGGTCTCTCTCTTCCAGTGTCTCAAGCTCCTTCGTTGTGAATTCCAATTTGGTGAAACAGCGTTTATAACAAATATACCAGCACTTTAACCGTTATTACCACTTGAAAGTCTACCCTACCTTTCACAGCGCTTTGGTTACAGACTCTCAGTATTTCAAAATTCAGTAGAGATGTTCGGGTTCGAAAACGTATTCCAGGAGTTCTAGAGTCACTCTGACAAATCCCCCTGGTCCGTTGTTTTGAGCTCTGAGAGTTTTCTTTTTAACACGGGTGTCATACCGGCTTTTTAAAGGCACGTTAAAACACCGCTCGGAGAAGCCGAAAGCGGTTTGGCTCAGTGGATAGAGCGTTGGTCTGCGGACTGAAGGGTCCCGGGTTCGATTCCGGTCAAGGGCACGTCCATTGGTTGCGGGCACATCCCCGGCAGGGGGTGTTTGCAGGAGGAGGCAGCTGGTCGATATGTTTCCAGCTCTCTGTCCCTCTGCTTTCCTCTCCGTACAAAGTCAATAAGATATATTAAAAAACAAACAAACACAAAATACACTACTTGGGACCCTAGCCCAACTACCATTTTGATTTCATAGTGTTCTCCATACTTTCATACTATTCTATACCTCTACGAAAATGAGTTTTGCAGTGTTTCACCAAAACCTTTTCCTGAAAACGCCAACTCCTTTGGACGGGAAAAATAAATGTAAACAGTGCCACACTCGGTTCTCAGCTGTTTGAACAACATTTCCCAGGGACAAAATTGTGCTGTTCAGATATTCAGGCTATTGGAATATGTGTTCCTAGGGTGTGAAGCACATTTCTCAATATTTCCCTAGTCTGGAGTTGTAAATCCGCAGTGCTACACTCCAATTTGTCCAGTGATTGAAGGTCATTCGTTGTGAATAGCCAACGTTACTACACCGTGACCATAACCCTGTCCCTAACCCTCTGACACCAACGCTAAACCTATGCCTAACCTGAGCCTGAACCCTACCCAGCCCGAACCCTTATCGTAACCCTAACCCTAGCCAGAACCCCAAGTCTCTAACCCGAACACCACAACGAACCTCGGTGACATCGTCACACCCAGCGGGTCCCTGGCCAAAGCATGATCACCTGGGATCAATGGAACCTGCCCACGTGGCCCCTCCCCCCTTGGTGACATCATCACTTCCGCTTTCATGGCCTTAGCAGGCTTCTTTCAAAGACGCCAACTCATGGCCCTGAATTATAAATGTAACCAGTATCCACCTCGGTTCTATGTTCTTTGAGCACGATTTCCTTGTCAGGAAACAGTGCGTTACAGATATTAAGGCCCTTTCTTCCCGTATTCCTAGCGTCTGAAGCACTTTCTTAGATATTAACCTGGGTTATCATTGTGAATTATCCCGAGTTGGGGTCTCTCTCTTCCAGTGTCTCAAGCTCCTTCGTTGTGAATTCCAATTTGGTGAAACAGCGTTTATAACAAATATACCAGCACTTTAACCGTTATTACCACTTGAAAGTCTACCCTACCTTTCACAGCGCTTTGGTTACAGACTCTCAGTATTTCAAAATTCAGTAGAGATGTTCGGGTTCGAAAACGTATTCCAGGAGTTCTAGAGTCACTCTGACACATCCCCCTGGTCCGTTGTTTTGAGCTCTGAGAGTTTTCTTTTTAACACGGGTGTCATACCGGCTTTTTAAAGGCACGTTAAAACACCGCTCGGAGAAGCCGAAAGCGGTTTGGCTCAGTGGATAAAGCGTCGGTCTGCGGACTGAAGGGTCCCGGGTTCGATTCCGGTCAAGGGCATGTCCATTGGTTGCGGGCACATCCCCGGCAGGGGGTGTTTGCAGGAGGAGGCAGCTGGTCGATATGTTTCCAGCTCTCTGTCCCTCTGCTTTCCTCTCCGTACAAAGTCAATAAGATATATTAAAAAACAAACAAACACAAAATACACTACTTGGGACCCTAGCCCAACTACCATTTTGATTTCATAGTGTTCTCCATACTTTCATACTATTCTATAGCTCTACGAAAATGAGTTTTGCAGTGTTTCACCAAAACCTTTTCCTGAAAACGCCAACTCCTTTGGACGGGAAAAATAAATGTAAACAGTGCCACACTCGGTTCTCAGCTGTTTGAACAACATTTCCCAGGGACAAAATTGTGCTGTTCCGATATTCAGGCTATTGGAATATGTGTTCCTAGTGTGTGAAGCACATTTCTCAATATTTCCCTAGTCTGGAGTTGTAAATCCGCAGTGCTACACTCCAATTTGTCCAGTGATTGAAGCTCATTCGTTGTGAATAGCCAACGTTACTACACCGTGACCTTAACCCTGTCCCTAACCCTCTGACCCCAACCCTAAACCTATGCCTAACCTGAGCCTGAACCCTACCCAGCCCGAACCCTTATCGTAACCCTAACGCTAGGCAGAACCCCAAGTCTCTAACCCGAACACCACAACGAACCTAGGTGACATCGTCACTCCCAGCTGGTCCCCTGGCCAAAGCATGATCACCTGGGATCAATGGAACCTGCCCACGTGGCCCCTCCCCCCTTGGTGACATCATCACTTCCGCTTTCATGGCCTTAGCAGGCTTCTTTCAAAGACGCCAATTCATGGCCCTGAATTATAAATGTAACCCGTATCCAACTCGGTTCTATGTTCTTTGAGCACGATTCCCTTGTCAGGAAACAGTGCGTTACAGATATTAAGGCCCTTTATTCAGGTATTCCTAGCGTCTGAAGCACTTTCTTAGATATTAACCTGGGTTATCATTGTGAATTATCCCGAGTTGGGGTCTCTCTCTTCCAGTGTCTCAAGCTCCTTCGTTGTGAATTCCAATTTGGTGAAACAGCGTTTATAACAAATATACCAGCACTTTAACCGTTATTACCACTTGAAAGTCTACCCTACCTTTCACAGCGCTTTGGTTACAGACTCTCAGTATTTCAAAATTCAGTAGAGATGTTCGGGTTCGAAAACGTATTCCAGGAGTTCTAGAGTCACTCTGACACATCCCCCTGGTCCGTTGTTTTGAGCTCTGAGAGTTTTCTTTTTAACACGGGTGTCATACCGGCTTTTTAAAGGCACGTTAAAACACCGCTCGGAGAAGCCGAAAGCGGTTTGGCTCAGTGGATAGAGCGTCGGTCTGCGGACTGAAGGGTCCCGGGTTCGATTCCGGTCAAGGGCACGTCCATTGGTTGCGGGCACATCCCCGGCAGGGGGTGTTTGCAGGAGGAGGCAGCTGGTCGATATGTTTCCAGCTCTCTGTCCCTCTGCTTTCCTCTCCGTACAAAGTCAATAAGATATATTACAAAACAAACAAACAAACACAAAATACACTTCTTGGGACCCTAGCCCAACTACCATTTTGATTTCATAGTGTTCTCCATACTTTCATACTATTCTATACCTCTACGAAAATGAGTTTTGCAGTGTTTCACCAAAACCTTTTCCTGAAAACGCCAACTCCTTTGGACGGGAAAAATAAATGTAAACAGTGCCACACTCGGTTCTCAGCTGTTTGAACAACATTTCCCAGGGACAAAATTGTGCTGTTCAGATATTCAGGCTATTGGAATATGTGTTCCTAGGGTGTGAAGCACATTTCTCAATATTTCCCTAGTCTGGAGTTGTAAATCCGCAGTGCTACACTCCAATTTGTCCAGTGATTGAAGGTCATTCGTTGTGAATAGCCAACGTTACTACACCGTGACCGTAACCCTGTCCCTAACCCTCTGACACCAACGCTAAACCTATGCCTAACCTGAGCCTGAACCCTACCCAGCCCGAACCCTTATCGTAACCCTAACCCTAGCCAGAACCCCAAGTCTCTAACCCGAACACCACAACGAACCTCGGTGAAATCGTCACACCCAGCGGGTCCCTGGCCAAAGCATGATCACCTGGGATCAATGGAACCTGCCCACGTGGCCCCTCCCCCCTTGGTGACATCATCACTTCCGCTTTCATGGCCTTAGCAGGCTTCTTTCAAAGACGCCAACTCATGGCCCTGAATTATAAATGTAACCAGTATCCACCTCGGTTCTATGTTCTTTGAGCACGATTTCCTTGTCAGGAAACAGTGCGTTACAGATATTAAGGCCCTTTCTTCCCGTATTCCTAGCGTCTGAAGCACTTTCTTAGATATTAACCTGGGTTATCATTGTGAATTTTCCCGAGTTGGGGTCTCTCTCTTCCAGTGTCTCAAGCTCCTTCGTTGTGAATTCCAATTTGGTGAAACAGCGTTTATAACAAATATACCAGCACTTTAACCGTTATTACCACTTGAAAGTCTACCCTACCTTTCACAGCGCTTTGGTTACAGACTCTCAGTATTTCAAAATTCAGTAGAGATGTTCGGGTTCGAAAACGTATTCCAGGAGTTCTAGAGTCACTCTGACACATCCCCCTGGTCCGTTGTTTTGAGCTCTGAGGGTTTTCTTTTTAACACGGGTGTCATACCGGCTTTTTAAAGGCACGTTAAAACACCGCTCGGAGAAGCCGAAAGCGGTTTGGCTCAGTGGATAGAGCGTCGGTCTGCGGACTGAAGGGTCCCGGGTTCGATTCCGGTCAAGGGCACGTCCATTGGTTGCGGGCACATCCCCGGCAGGGGGTGTTTGCAGGAGGAGGCAGCTGGTCGATATGTTTCCAGCTCTCTGTCCCTCTGCTTTCCTCTCCGTACAAAGTCAATAAGATATATTAAAAAACAAACAAACACAAAATACACTACTTGGGACCCTAGCCCAACTACCATTTTGATTTCATAGTGTTCTCCATACTTTCATACTATTCTATACCTCTACGAAAATGAGTTTTGCAGTGTTTCACCAAAACCTTTTCCTGAAAACGCCAACTCCTTTGGACGGGAAAAATAAATGTAAACAGTGCCACACTCGGTTCTCAGCTGTTTGAACAACATTTCCCAGGGACAAAATTGTGCTGTTCAGATATTCAGGCTATTGGAATATGTGTTCCTAGTGTGTGAAGCACATTTCTCAATATTTCCCTAGTCTGGAGTTGTAAATCCTCAGTGCTACACTCCAATTTGTCCAGTGATTGAAGCTCATTCGTTGTGAATAGCCAACGTTACTACACCGTGACCGTAACCCTGTCCCTAACCCTCTGACCCCAACGCTAAACCTATGCCTAACCTGAGCCTGAACCCTACCCAGCCCGAACCCTTATCGTAACCCTAACCCTAGCCAGAACCCCAAGTCTCTAACCCGAACACCACAACGAACCTCGGTGACATCGTCACTCCCAGCGGGTCCCCTGGCCAAAGCATGATCACCTGGGATCAATGGAACCTGCCCACGTGGCCCCTCCCCCCTTGGTGACATCATCACTTCCGCTTTCATGGCCTTAGCAGGCTTCTTTCAAAGACGCCAACTCATGGCCCTGAATTATAAATGTAACCAGTATCCAACTCGGTTCTATGTTCTTTGAGCACGATTTCCTTGTCAGGAAACAGTGCGTTACAGATATTAAGGCCCTTTCTTCCCGTATTCCTAGCGTCTGAAGCACTTTCTTAGATATTAACCTGGGTTATCATTGTGAATTATCCCGAGTTGGGGTCTCTCTCTTCCAGTGTCTCAAGCTCCTTCGTTGTGAATTCCAATTTGGTGAAACAGCGTTTATAACAAATATACCAGCACTTTAACCGTTATTACCACTTGAAAGTCTACCCTACCTTTCACAGCGCTTTGGTTACAGACTCTCAGTATTTCAAAATTCAGTAGAGATGTTCGGGTTCGAAAACGTATTCCAGGAGTTCTAGAGTCACTCTGACAAATCCCCCTGGTCCGTTGTTTTGAGCTCTGAGAGTTTTCTTTTTAACACGGGTGTCATACCGGCTTTTTAAAGGCACGTTAAAACACCGCTCGGAGAAGCCGAAAGCGGTTTGGCTCAGTGGATAGAGCGTTGGTCTGCGGACTGAAGGGTCCCGGGTTCGATTCCGGTCAAGGGCACGTCCATTGGTTGCGGGCACATCCCCGGCAGGGGGTGTTTGCAGGAGGAGGCAGCTGGTCGATATGTTTCCAGCTCTCTGTCCCTCTGCTTTCCTCTCCGTACAAAGTCAATAAGATATATTAAAAAACAAACAAACACAAAATACACTACTTGGGACCCTAGCCCAACTACCATTTTGATTTCATAGTGTTCTCCATACTTTCATACTATTCTATACCTCTACGAAAATGAGTTTTGCAGTGTTTCACCAAAACCTTTTCCTGAAAACGCCAACTCCTTTGGACGGGAAAAATAAATGTAAACAGTGCCACACTCGGTTCTCAGCTGTTTGAACAACATTTCCCAGGGACAAAATTGTGCTGTTCAGATATTCAGGCTATTGGAATATGTGTTCCTAGGGTGTGAAGCACATTTCTCAATATTTCCCTAGTCTGGAGTTGTAAATCCGCAGTGCTACACTCCAATTTGTCCAGTGATTGAAGCTCATTCGTTGTGAATAGCCAACGTTACTACACCGTGACCATAACCCTGTCCCTAACCCTCTGACACCAACGCTAAACCTATGCCTAACCTGAGCCTGAACCCTACCCAGCCCGAACCCTTATCGTAACCCTAACCCTAGCCAGAACCCCAAGTCTCTAACCCGAACACCACAACGAACCTCGGTGACATCGTCACACCCAGCGGGTCCCTGGCCAAAGCATGATCACCTGGGATCAATGGAACCTGCCCACGTGGCCCCTCCCCCCTTGGTGACATCATCACTTCCGCTTTCATGGCCTTAGCAGGCTTCTTTCAAAGACGCCAACTCATGGCCCTGAATTATAAATGTAACCAGTATCCACCTCGGTTCTATGTTCTTTGAGCACGATTTCCTTGTCAGGAAACAGTGCGTTACAGATATTAAGGCCCTTTCTTCCCGTATTCCTAGCGTCTGAAGCACTTTCTTAGATATTAACCTGGGTTATCATTGTGAATTATCCCGAGTTGGGGTCTCTCTCTTCCAGTGTCTCAAGCTCCTTCGTTGTGAATTCCAATTTGGTGAAACAGCGTTTATAACAAATATACCAGCACTTTAACCGTTATTACCACTTGAAAGTCTACCCTACCTTTCACAGCGCTTTGGTTACAGACTCTCAGTATTTCAAAATTCAGTAGAGATGTTCGGGTTCGAAAACGTATTCCAGGAGTTCTAGAGTCACTCTGACACATCCCCCTGGTCCGTTGTTTTGAGCTCTGAGAGTTTTCTTTTTAACACGGGTGTCATACCGGCTTTTTAAAGGCACGTTAAAACACCGCTCGGAGAAGCCGAAAGCGGTTTGGCTCAGTGGATAAAGCGTCGGTCTGCGGACTGAAGGGTCCCGGGTTCGATTCCGGTCAAGGGCATGTCCATTGGTTGCGGGCACATCCCCGGCAGGGGGTGTTTGCAGGAGGAGGCAGCTGGTCGATATGTTTCCAGCTCTCTGTCCCTCTGCTTTCCTCTCCGTACAAAGTCAATAAGATATATTAAAAAACAAACAAACACAAAATACACTACTTGGGACCCTAGCCCAACTACCATTTTGATTTCATAGTGTTCTCCATACTTTCATACTATTCTATAGCTCTACGAAAATGAGTTTTGCAGTGTTTCACCAAAACCTTTTCCTGAAAACGCCAACTCCTTTGGACGGGAAAAATAAATGTAAACAGTGCCACACTCGGTTCTCAGCTGTTTGAACAACATTTCCCAGGGACAAAATTGTGCTGTTCCGATATTCAGGCTATTGGAATATGTGTTCCTAGTGTGTGAAGCACATTTCTTAATATTTCCCTAGTCTGGAGTTGTAAATCCGCAGTGCTACACTCCAATTTGTCCAGTGATTGAAGCTCATTCGTTGTGAATAGCCAACGTTACTACACCGTGACCGTAACCCTGTCCCTAACCCTCTGACCCCAACCCTAAAACTATGCCTAACCTGAGCCTGAACCCTACCCAGCCCGAACCCTTATCGTAACCCTAACGCTAGGCAGAACTCCAAGTCTCTAACCCGAACACCACAACGAACCTAGGTGACATCGTCACTCCCAGCTGGTCCCCTGGCCAAAGCATGATCACCTGGGATCAATGGAACCTGCCCACTTGGCCCCTCCCCCCTTGGTGACATCATCACTTCCGCTTTCATGGCCTTAGCAGGCTTCTTTCAAAGACGCCAATTCATGGCCCTGAATTATAAATGTAACCCGTATCCAACTCGGTTCTATGTTCTTTGAGCACGATTCCCTTGTCAGGAAACAGTGCGTTACAGATATTAAGGCCCTTTATTCAGGTATTCCTAGCGTCTGAAGCACTTTCTTAGATATTAACCTGGGTTATCATTGTGAATTATCCCGAGTTGGGGTCTCTCTCTTCCAGTGTCTCAAGCTCCTTCGTTGTGAATTCCAATTTGGTGAAAGAGCGTTTATAACAAATATACCAGCACTTTAACCGTTATTACCACTTGAAAGTCTACCCTACCTTTCACAGCGCTTTGGTTACAGACTCTCAGTATTTCAAAATTCAGTAGAGATGTTCGGGTTCGAAAACGTATTCCAGGAGTTCTAGAGTCACTCTGACAAATCCCCCTGGTCCGTTGTTTTGAGCTCTGAGAGTTTTCTTTTTAACACGGGTGTCATACCGGCTTTTTAAAGGCACGTTAAAACACCGCTCGGAGAAGCCGAAAGCGGTTTGGCTCAGTGGATAGAGCGTCGGTCTGCGGACTGAAGGGTCCCGGGTTCGATTCCGGTCAAGGGCACGTCCATTGGTTGCGGGCACATCCCCGGCAGGGGGTGTTTGCAGGAGGAGGCAGCTGGTCGATATGTTTCCAGCTCTCTGTCCCTCTGCTTTCCTCTCCGTACAAAGTCAATAAGATATATTAAAAAACAAACAAACAAACACAAAATACACTACTTGGGACCCTAGCCCAACTACCATTTTGATTTCATAGTGTTCTCCATACTTTCATACTATTCTATAGCTCTACGAAAATGAGTTTTGCAGTGTTTCACCAAAACCTTTTCCTGAAAACGCCAACTCCTTTGGACGGGAAAAATAAATGTAAACAGTGCCACACTCGGTTCTCAGCTGTTTGAACAACATTTCCCAGGGACAAAATTGTGCTGTTCCGATATTCAGGCTATTGGAATATGTGTTCCTAGTGTGTGAAGCACATTTCTCAATATTTCCCTAGTCTGGAGTTGTAAATCCGCAGTGCTACACTCCAATTTGTCCAGTGATTGAAGCTCATTCGTTGTGAATAGCCAACGTTACTACACCGTGACCTTAACCCTGTCCCTAACCCTCTGACCCCAACCCTAAACCTATGCCTAACCTGAGCCTGAACCCTACCCAGCCCGAACCCTTATCGTAACCCTAACGCTAGGCAGAACCCCAAGTCTCTAACCCGAACACCACAACGAACCTAGGTGACATCGTCACTCCCAGCTGGTCCCCTGGCCAAAGCATGATCACCTGGGATCAATGGAACCTGCCCACGTGGCCCCTCCCCCCTTGGTGACATCATCACTTCCGCTTTCATGGCCTTAGCAGGCTTCTTTCAAAGACGCCAATTCATGGCCCTGAATTATAAATGTAACCCGTATCCAACTCGGTTCTATGTTCTTTGAGCACGATTCCCTTGTCAGGAAACAGTGCGTTACAGATATTAAGGCCCTTTATTCAGGTATTCCTAGCGTCTGAAGCACTTTCTTAGATATTAACCTGGGTTATCATTGTGAATTATCCCGAGTTGGGGTCTCTCTCTTCCAGTGTCTCAAGCTCCTTCGTTGTGAATTCCAATTTGGTGAAACAGCGTTTATAACAAATATACCAGCACTTTAACCGTTATTACCACTTGAAAGTCTACCCTACCTTTCACAGCGCTTTGGTTACAGACTCTCAGTATTTCAAAATTCAGTAGAGATGTTCGGGTTCGAAAACGTATTCCAGGAGTTCTAGAGTCACTCTGACAAATCCCCCTGGTCCGTTGTTTTGAGCTCTGAGAGTTTTCTTTTTAACACGGGTGTCATACCGGCTTTTTAAAGGCACGTTAAAACACCGCTCGGAGAAGCCGAAAGCGGTTTGGCTCAGTGGATAGAGCGTTGGTCTGCGGACTGAAGGGTCCCGGGTTCGATTCCGGTCAAGGGCACGTCCATTGGTTGCGGGCACATCCCCGGCAGGGGGTGTTTGCAGGAGGAGGCAGCTGGTCGATATGTTTCCAGCTCTCTGTCCCTCTGCTTTCCTCTCCGTACAAAGTCAATAAGATATATTAAAAAACAAACAAACACAAAATACACTACTTGGGACCCTAGCCCAACTACCATTTTGATTTCATAGTGTTCTCCATACTTTCATACTATTCTATACCTCTACGAAAATGAGTTTTGCAGTGTTTCACCAAAACCTTTTCCTGAAAACGCCAACTCCTTTGGACGGGAAAAATAAATGTAAACAGTGCCACACTCGGTTCTCAGCTGTTTGAACAACATTTCCCAGGGACAAAATTGTGCTGTTCAGATATTCAGGCTATTGGAATATGTGTTCCTAGGGTGTGAAGCACATTTCTCAATATTTCCCTAGTCTGGAGTTGTAAATCCGCAGTGCTACACTCCAATTTGTCCAGTGATTGAAGGTCATTCGTTGTGAATAGCCAACGTTACTACACCGTGACCATAACCCTGTCCCTAACCCTCTGACACCAACGCTAAACCTATGCCTAACCTGAGCCTGAACCCTACCCAGCCCGAACCCTTATCGTAACCCTAACCCTAGCCAGAACCCCAAGTCTCTAACCCGAACACCACAACGAACCTCGGTGACATCGTCACACCCAGCGGGTCCCTGGCCAAAGCATGATCACCTGGGATCAATGGAACCTGCCCACGTGGCCCCTCCCCCCTTGGTGACATCATCACTTCCGCTTTCATGGCCTTAGCAGGCTTCTTTCAAAGACGCCAACTCATGGCCCTGAATTATAAATGTAACCAGTATCCACCTCGGTTCTATGTTCTTTGAGCACGATTTCCTTGTCAGGAAACAGTGCGTTACAGATATTAAGGCCCTTTCTTCCCGTATTCCTAGCGTCTGAAGCACTTTCTTAGATATTAACCTGGGTTATCATTGTGAATTATCCCGAGTTGGGGTCTCTCTCTTCCAGTGTCTCAAGCTCCTTCGTTGTGAATTCCAATTTGGTGAAACAGCGTTTATAACAAATATACCAGCACTTTAACCGTTATTACCACTTGAAAGTCTACCCTACCTTTCACAGCGCTTTGGTTACAGACTCTCAGTATTTCAAAATTCAGTAGAGATGTTCGGGTTCGAAAACGTATTCCAGGAGTTCTAGAGTCACTCTGACACATCCCCCTGGTCCGTTGTTTTGAGCTCTGAGAGTTTTCTTTTTAACACGGGTGTCATACCGGCTTTTTAAAGGCACGTTAAAACACCGCTCGGAGAAGCCGAAAGCGGTTTGGCTCAGTGGATAAAGCGTCGGTCTGCGGACTGAAGGGTCCCGGGTTCGATTCCGGTCAAGGGCATGTCCATTGGTTGCGGGCACATCCCCGGCAGGGGGTGTTTGCAGGAGGAGGCAGCTGGTCGATATGTTTCCAGCTCTCTGTCCCTCTGCTTTCCTCTCCGTACAAAGTCAATAAGATATATTAAAAAACAAACAAACACAAAATACACTACTTGGGACCCTAGCCCAACTACCATTTTGATTTCATAGTGTTCTCCATACTTTCATACTATTCTATAGCTCTACGAAAATGAGTTTTGCAGTGTTTCACCAAAACCTTTTCCTGAAAACGCCAACTCCTTTGGACGGGAAAAATAAATGTAAACAGTGCCACACTCGGTTCTCAGCTGTTTGAACAACATTTCCCAGGGACAAAATTGTGCTGTTCCGATATTCAGGCTATTGGAATATGTGTTCCTAGTGTGTGAAGCACATTTCTTAATATTTCCCTAGTCTGGAGTTGTAAATCCGCAGTGCTACACTCCAATTTGTCCAGTGATTGAAGCTCATTCGTTGTGAATAGCCAACGTTACTACACCGTGACCGTAACCCTGTCCCTAACCCTCTGACCCCAACCCTAAAACTATGCCTAACCTGAGCCTGAACCCTACCCAGCCCGAACCCTTATCGTAACCCTAACGCTAGGCAGAACTCCAAGTCTCTAACCCGAACACCACAACGAACCTAGGTGACATCGTCACTCCCAGCTGGTCCCCTGGCCAAAGCATGATCACCTGGGATCAATGGAACCTGCCCACTTGGCCCCTCCCCCCTTGGTGACATCATCACTTCCGCTTTCATGGCCTTAGCAGGCTTCTTTCAAAGACGCCAATTCATGGCCCTGAATTATAAATGTAACCCGTATCCAACTCGGTTCTATGTTCTTTGAGCACGATTCCCTTGTCAGGAAACAGTGCGTTACAGATATTAAGGCCCTTTATTCAGGTATTCCTAGCGTCTGAAGCACTTTCTTAGATATTAACCTGGGTTATCATTGTGAATTATCCCGAGTTGGGGTCTCTCTCTTCCAGTGTCTCAAGCTCCTTCGTTGTGAATTCCAATTTGGTGAAAGAGCGTTTATAACAAATATACCAGCACTTTAACCGTTATTACCACTTGAAAGTCTACCCTACCTTTCACAGCGCTTTGGTTACAGACTCTCAGTATTTCAAAATTCAGTAGAGATGTTCGGGTTCGAAAACGTATTCCAGGAGTTCTAGAGTCACTCTGACAAATCCCCCTGGTCCGTTGTTTTGAGCTCTGAGAGTTTTCTTTTTAACACGGGTGTCATACCGGCTTTTTAAAGGCACGTTAAAACACCGCTCGGAGAAGCCGAAAGCGGTTTGGCTCAGTGGATAGAGCTACGGTCTGCGGACTGAAGGGTCCCGGGTTCGATTCCGGTCAAGGGCACGTCCATTGGTTGCGGGCACATCCCCGGCAGGGGGTGTTTGCAGGAGGAGGCAGCTGGTCGATATGTTTCCAGCTCTCTGTCCCTCTGCTTTCCTCTCCGTACAAAGTCAATAAGATATATTACAAAACAAACAAACAAACACAAAATACACTACTTGGGACCCTAGCCCAACTACCATTTTGATTTCATAGTGTTCTCCATACTTTCATACTATTCTATAGCTCTACGAAAATGAGTTTTGCAGTGTTTCACCAAAACCTTTTCCTGAAAACGCCAACTCCTTTGGACGGGAAAAATAAATGTAAACAGTGCCACACTCGGTTCTCAGCTGTTTGAACAACATTTCCCAGGGACAAAATTGTGCTGTTCCGATATTCAGGCTATTGGAATATGTGTTCCTAGTGTGTGAAGCACATTTCTCAATATTTCCCTAGTCTGGAGTTGTAAATCCTCAGTGCTACACTCCAATTTGTCCAGTGATTGAAGCTCATTCGTTGTGAATAGCCAATGTTACTACACCGTGACCGTAACCCTGTCCCTAACCCTCTGACCCCAACGCTAAACCTATGCCTAACCTGAGCCTGAACCCTACCCAGCCCGAACCCTTATCGTAACCCTAACCCTATCCAGAACCCCAAGTCTCTAACCCGAACACCACAACGAACCTCGGTGACATCGTCACTCCCAGCGGGTCCCCTGGCCAAAGCATGATCACCTGGGATCAATGGAACCTGCCCACGTGGCCCCTCCTCCCTTGGTGACATCATCACTTCCGCTTTCATGGCCTTAGCAGGCTTCTTTCAAAGACGCCAACTCATGGCCCTGAATTATAAATGTAACCCGTATCCAACTCGGTTCTATGTTCTTTGAGCACGATTCCGTTGTCAGGAAACAGTGCGTTACAGATATTAAGGCCCTTTATTCAGGTATTCCTAGCGTCTGAAGCACTTTCTTAGATATTAACCTGGGTTATCATTGTGAATTATCCCGAGTTGGGGTCTCTCTCTTCCAGTGTCTCAAGCTCCTTCGTTGTGAATTCCAATTTGGTGAAACAGCGTTTATAACAAATATACCAGCACTTTAACCATTATTACCACTTGAAAGTCTACCCTACCTTTCACAGCGCTTTGGTTACAGACTCTCAGTATTTCAAAATTCAGTAGAGATGTTCGGGTTCGAAAACGTATTCCAGGAGTTCTAGAGTCACTCTGACAAATCCCCCTGGTCCGTTGTTTTGAGCTCTGAGAGTTTTCTTTTTAACACGGGTGTCATACCGGCTTTTTAAAGGCACGTTAAAACACCGCTCGGAGAAGCCGAAAGCGGTTTGGCTCAGTGGATAGAGCGTCGGTCTGCGGACTGAAGGGTCCCGGGTTCGATTCCGGTCAAGGGCAAGTCCATTGGTTGCGGGCACATCCCCGGCAGGGGGTGTTTGCAGGAGGAGGCAGCTGGTCGATATGTTTCCAGCTCTCTGTCCCTCTGCTTTCCTCTCCGTACAAAGTCAATAAGATATATTAAAAAACAAACAAACAAACACAAAATACACTACTTGGGACCCTAGCCCAACTATCATTTTGATTTCATAGTGTTCTCCATACTTTCATACTATTCTATAGCTCTACGAAAATGAGTTTTGCAGTGTTTCACCAAAACCTTTTCCTGAAAACGCCAACTCCTTTGGACCGGAAAAATAAATGTAAACAGTGCCACACTCGGTTCTCAGCTCTTTGAACAACATTTCCCAGGGACAAAATTGAGCTGTTCAGATATTCAGGCTATTGGAATATGTGTTCCTAGTGTGTGAAGCACATTTCTCAATATTTCCCTAGTCTGGAGTTGTAAATCCTCAGTGCTACACTCCAATTTGTCCAGTGATTGAAGCTCATTCGTTGTGAATAGCCAAAGTTACTACACCGTGACCGTAACCCTGTCCCTAACCCTCTGACCCCAACGCTAAACCTATGCCTAACCTGAGCCTGAACCCTACCCAGCCCGAACCCTTATCGTAACCCTAACCCTAGCCAGAACCCCAAGTCTCTAACCCGAACACCACAACGAACCTCGGTGACATCGTCACACACAGCGGGTCCCTGGCCAAAGCATGATCACCTGGGATCAATGGAACCTGCCCACGTGGCCCCTCCCCCCTTGGTGACATCATCACTTCCGCTTTCATGGCCTTAGCAGGCTTCTTTCAAAGACGCCAACTCATGGCCCTGAATTATAAATGTAACCAGTATCCACCTCGGTTCTATGTTCTTTGAGCACGATTTCCTTGTCAGGAAACAGTGCGTTACAGATATTAAGGCCCTTTCTTCCCGTATTCCTAGCGTCTGAAGCACTTTCTTAGATATTAACCTGGGTTATCATTGTGAATTATCCCGAGTTGGGGTCTCTCTCTTCCAGTGTCTCAAGCTCCTTCGTTGTGAATTCCAATTTGGTGAAACAGCGTTTATAACAAATATACCAGCACTTTAACCGTTATTACCACTTGAAAGTCTACCCTACCTTTCACAGCGCTTTGGTTACAGACTCTCAGTATTTCAAAATTCAGTAGAGATGTTCGGGTTCGAAAACGTATTCCAGGAGTTCTAGAGTCACTCTGACACATCCCCCTGGTCCGTTGTTTTGAGCTCTGAGAGTTTTCTTTTTAACACGGGTGTCATACCGGCTTTTTAAAGGCACGTTAAAACACCGCTCGGAGAAGCCGAAAGCGGTTTGGCTCAGTGGATAGAGCGTCGGTCTGCGGACTGAAGGGTCCCGGGTTCGATTCCGGTCAAGGGCATGTCCATTGGTTGCGGGCACATCCCCGGCAGGGGGTGTTTGCAGGAGGAGGCAGCTGGTCGATATGTTTCCAGCTCTCTGTCCCTCTGCTTTCCTCTCCGTACAAAGTCAATAAGATATATTAAAAAACAAACAAACAAACACAAAATACACTACTTGGGACCCTAGCCCAACTATCATTTTGATTTCATAGTGTTCTCCATACTTTCATACTATTCTATAGCTCTACGAAAATGAGTTTTGCAGTGTTTCACCAAAACCTTTTCCTGAAAACGCCAACTCCTTTGGACCGGAAAAATAAATGTAAACAGTGCCACACTCGGTTCTCAGCTCTTTGAACAACATTTCCCAGGGACAAAATTGAGCTGTTCAGATATTCAGGCTATTGGAATATGTGTTCCTAGTGTGTGAAGCACATTTCTCAATATTTCCCTAGTCTGGAGTTGTAAATCCTCAGTGCTACACTCCAATTTGTCCAGTGATTGAAGCTCATTCGTTGTGAATAGCCAAAGTTACTACACCGTGACCGTAACCCTGTCCCTAACCCTCTGACCCCAACGCTAAACCTATGCCTAACCTGAGCCTGAACCCTACCCAGCCCGAACCCTTATCGTAACCCTAACCCTAGCCAGAACCCCAAGTCTCTAACCCGAACACCACAACGAACCTCGGTGACATCGTCACTCCCAGCGGGTCCCCTGGCCAAAGCATGATCACCTGGGATCAATGGAACCTGCCTACGTGGCCCCTCCCCCCTTGGTGACATCATCACTTCTGCTTTCATGGCCTTAGCAGGCTTCTTTCAAAGACGCCAACTCATGGCCCTGAATTATAAATGTAACCCGTATCCAACTCGGTTCTATGTTCTTTGAGCACGATTCCCTGGTCAGGAAACAGTGCGTTTCAGATATTAAGGCCCTTTCTTCAGGTATTCCTAGCGTCTGAAGCACTTTCTTAGATATTAACCTGGGTTATCATTGTGAATTATCCCGAGTTGGGGTCTCTCTCTTCCAGTGTCTCAAGCTCCTTCGTTGTGAATTCCAATTTGGTGAAACAGCGTTTATAACAAATATACCAGCACTTTAACCGTTATTACCACTTGAAAGTCTACCCTACCTTTCACAGCGCTTTGGTTACAGACTCTCAGTATTTCAAAATTCAGTAGAGATGTTCGGGTTCGAAAACGTATTCCAGGAGTTCTAGAGTCACTCTGACAAATCCCCCTGGTCCGTTGTTTTGAGCTCTGAGAGTTTTCTTTTTAACACGGGTGTCATACCGGCTTTTTAAAGGCACGTTAAAACACCGCTCGGAGAAGCCGAAAGCGGTTTGGCTCAGTGGATAGAGCGTCGGTCTGCGGACTGAAGGGTCCCGGGTTCGATTCCGGTCAAGGGCACGTCCATTGGTTGCGGGCACATCCCCGGCAGGGGGTGTTTGCAGGAGGAGGCAGCTGGTCGATATGTTTCCAGCTCTCTGTCCCTCTGCTTTCCTCTCCGTACAAAGTCAATAAGATATATTACAAAACAAACAAACAAACACAAAATACACTACTTGGGACCCTAGACCAACTATCATTTTGATTTCATAGTGTTCTCCATATTTTCATACTATTCTATAGCTCTACGAAAATGAGTTTTGCAGTGTTTCACCAAAACCTTTTCCTGAAAACGCCAACTCCTTTGGACGGGAAAAATAAATGTAAACAGTGCCACACTCGGTTCTCAGCTGTTTGAACAACATTTCCCAGGGACAAAATTGTGCTGTTCCGATATTCAGGCTATTGGAATATGTGTTCCTAGTGTGTGAAGCACATTTCTCAATATTTCCCTAGTCTGGAGTTGTAAATCCGCAGTGCTACACTCCAATTTGTCCAGTGATTGAAGCTCATTCGTTGTGAATAGCCAACGTTACTACACCGTGACCGTAACCCTGTCCCTAACCCTCTGACCCCAACCCTAAACCTATGCCTAACCTGAGCCTGAACCCTACCCAGCCCGAACCCTTATCGTAACCTTAATGCTAGGCAGAACCCCAAGTCTCTAACCCGAACACCACAACGAACCTAGGTGACATCGTCACTCCCAGCTGGTCCCCTGGCCAAAGCATGATCACCTGGGATCAATGGAACCTGCCCACGTGGCCCCTCCCCCCTTGGTGACATCATCACTTCCGCTTTCATGGCCTTAGCAGGCTTCTTTCAAAGACGCCAACTCATGGCCCTGAATTATAAATGTAACCCGTATCCAACTCGGTTCTATGTTCTTTGAGCACGATTCCCTTGTCAGGAAACAGTGCGTTACAGATATTAAGGCCCTTTCTTCACGTATTCCTAGCGTCTGAAGCACTTTCTTAGATATTAACTTGGGTTATCATTGAGAATTATCCCGAGTTGGGGTCTCTCTCTTCCAGTGTCTCAAGCTCCTTCGTTGTGAATTCCAATTTGGTGAAACAGCGTTTATAACAAATATACCAGCACTTTAACCGTTATTACCACTTGAAAGTCTACCCTACCTTTCACAGCGCTTTGGTTACAGACTCTCAGTATTTCAAAATTCAGTAGAGATGTTCGGGTTCGAAAACGTATTCCAGGAGTTCTAGAGTCACTCTGACAAATCCCCCTGGTCCGTTGTTTTGAGCTCTGAGAGTTTTCTTTTTAACACGGGTGTCATACCGGCTTTTTAAAGGCACGTTAAAACACCGCTCGGAGAAGCCGAAAGCGGTTTGGCTCAGTGGATAGAGCGTCGGTCTGCGGACTGAAGGGTCCCGGGTTCGATTCCGGTCAAGGGCACGTCCATTGGTTGCGGGCACATCCCCGGCAGGGGGTGTTTGCAGGAGGAGGCAGCTGGTCGATATGTTTCCAGCTCTCTGTCCCTCTGCTTTCCTCTCCGTACAAAGTCAATAAGATATATTACAAAACAAACAAACAAACACAAAATACACTACTTGGGACCCTAGACCAACTATCATTTTGATTTCATAGTGTTCTCCATATTTTCATACTATTCTATAGCTCTACGAAAATGAGTTTTGCAGTGTTTCACCAAAACCTTTTCCTGAAAACGCCAACTCCTTTGGACGGGAAAAATAAATGTAAACAGTGCCACACTCGGTTCTCAGCTGTTTGAACAACATTTCCCAGGGACAAAATTGTGCTGTTCCGATATTCAGGCTATTGGAATATGTGTTCCTAGTGTGTGAAGCACATTTCTCAATATTTCCCTAGTCTGGAGTTGTAAATCCGCAGTGCTACACTCCAATTTGTCCAGTGATTGAAGCTCATTCGTTGTGAATAGCCAACGTTACTACACCGTGACCGTAACCCTGTCCCTAACCCTCTGACCCCAACCCTAAACCTATGCCTAACCTGAGCCTGAACCCTACCCAGCCCGAACCCTTATCGTAACCCTAATGCTAGGCAGAACCCCAAGTCTCTAACCCGAACACCACAACGAACCTAGGTGACATCGTCACTCCCAGCTGGTCCCCTGGCCAAAGCATGATCACCTGGGATCAATGGAACCTGCCCACGTGGCCCCTCCCCCCTTGGTGACATCATCACTTCCGCTTTCATGGCCTTAGCAGGCTTCTTTCAAAGACGCCAACTCATGGCCCTGAATTATAAATGTAACCCGTATCCAACTCGGTTCTATGTTCTTTGAGCACGATTCCCTTGTCAGGAAACAGTGCGTTACAGATATTAAGGCCCTTTCTTCACGTATTCCTAGCGTCTGAAGCACTTTCTTAGATATTAACTTGGGTTATCATTGAGAATTATCCCGAGTTGGGGTCTCTCTCTTCCAGTGTCTCAAGCTCCTTCGTTGTGAATTCCAATTTGGTGAAACAGCGTTTATAACAAATATACCAGCACTTTAACCGTTATTACCACTTGAAAGTCTACCCTACCTTTCACAGCGCTTTGGTTACAGACTCTCAGTATTTCAAAATTCAGTAGAGATGTTCGGGTTCGAAAACGTATTCCAGGAGTTCTAGAGTCACTCTGACAAATCCCCCTGGTCCGTTGTTTTGAGCTCTGAGAGTTTTCTTTTTAACACGGGTGTCATACCGGCTTTTTAAAGGCACGTTAAAACACCGCTCGGAGAAGCCGAAAGCGGTTTGGCTCAGTGGATAGAGCGTCGGTCTGCGGACTGAAGGGTCCCGGGTTCGATTCCGGTCAAGGGCACGTCCATTGGTTGCGGGCACATCCCCGGCAGGGGGTGTTTGCAGGAGGAGGCAGGTGGTCGATATGTTTCCAGCTATCTGTCCCTCTGCTTTCCTCTCCGTACAAAGTCAATAAGATATATTACAAAACAAACAAACAAACACAAAATACACTACTTGGGACCCTAGACCAACTATCATTTTGATTTAATAGTGTTCTCCATATTTTCATACTATTCTATAGCTCTACGAAAATGAGTTTTGCAGTGTTTCACCAAAACCTTTTCCTGAAAACGCCAACTCCTTTGGACGGGAAAAATAAATGTAAACAGTGCCACACTCGGTTCTCAGCTGTTTGAACAACATTTCCCAGGGACAAAATTGTGCTGTTCCGATATTCAGGCTATTGGAATATGTGTTCCTAGTGTGTGAAGCACATTTCTCAATATTTCCCTAGTCTGGAGTTGTAAATCCGCAGTGCTACACTCCAATTTGTCCAGTGATTGAAGCTCATTCGTTGTGAATAGCCAACGTTACTACACCGTGACCGTAACCCTGTCCCTAACCCTCTGACCCCAACCCTAAACCTATGCCTAACCTGAGCCTGAACCCTACCCAGCCCGAACCCTTATCGTAACCCTAATGCTAGGCAGAACCCCAAGTCTCTAACCCGAACACCACAACGAACCTAGGTGACATCGTCACTCCCAGCTGGTCCCCTGGCCAAAGCATGATCACCTGGGATCAATGGAACCTGCCCACGTGGCCCCTCCCCCCTTGGTGACATCATCACTTCCGCTTTCATGGCCTTAGCAGGCTTCTTTCAAACACACCAACTCATGGCCCTGAATTATAAATGTAACCCGTATCCAACTCGGTTCTATGTTCTTTGAGCACGATTCCCTTGTCAGGAAACAGTGCGTTACAGATATTAGGGCCCTTTCTTCACGTATTACTAGCGTCTGAAGCACTTTCTTAGATATTAACTTGGGTTATCATTGAGAATTATCCCGAGTTGGGGTCTCTCTCTTCCAGTGTCTCAAGCTCCTTCGTTGTGAATTCCAATTTGGTGAAACAGCGTTTATAACAAATATACCAGCACTTTAACCGTTATTACCACTTGAAAGTCTACCCTACCTTTCACAGCGCTTTGGTTACAGACTCTCAGTATTTCAAAATTCAGTAGAGATGTTCGGGTTCGAAAACGTATTCCAGGAGTTCTAGAGTCACTCTGACAAATCCCCCTGGTCCGTTGTTTTGAGCTCTGAGAGTTTTCTTTTTAACACGGGTGTCATACCGGCTTTTTAAAGGCACGTTAAAACACCGCTCGGAGAAGCCGAAAGCGGTTTGGCTCAGTGGATAGAGCGTCGGTCTGCGGACTGAAGGGTCCCGGGTTCGATTCCGGTCAAGGGCACGTCCATTGGTTGCGGGCACATCCCCGGCAGGGGGTGTTTGCAGGAGGAGGCAGCTGGTCGATATGTTTCCAGCTCTCTGTCCCTCTGCTTTCCTCTCCGTACAAAGTCAATAAGATATATTACAAAACAAACAAACAAACACAAAATACACTACTTGGGACCCTAGCCCAACTACCATTTTGATTTCATAGTGTTCTCCATACTTTCATACTATTCTATAGCTCTACGAAAATGAGTTTTGCAGTGTTTCACCAAAACCTTTTCCTGAAAACGCCAACTCCTTTGGACGGGAAAAATAAATGTAAACAGTGCCACACTCGGTTCTCAGCTGTTTGAACAACATTTCCCAGGGACAAAATTGTGCTGTTCCGATATTCAGGCTATTGGAATATGTGTTCCTAGTGTGTGAAGCACATTTCTCAATATTTCCCTAGTCTGGAGTTGTAAATCCTCAGTGCTACACTCCAATTTGTCCAGTGATTGAAGCTCATTCGTTGTGAATAGCCAAAGTTACTACACCGTGACCGTAACCCTGTCCCTAACCCTCTGACCCCAACGCTAAACCTATGCCTAACCTGAGCCTGAACCCTACCCAGCCCGAACCCTTATCGTAACCCTAACCCTAGCCAGAACCCCAAGTCTCTAACCCGAACACCACAACGAACCTCGGTGACATCGTCACACCCAGCGGGTCCCTGGCCAAAGCATGATCACCTGGGATCAATGGAACCTGCCCACGTGGCCCCTCCCCCCTTGGTGACATCATCACTTCCGCTTTCATGGCCTTAGCAGGCTTCTTTCAAAGACGCCAACTCATGGCCCTGAATTATAAATGTAACCAGTATCCACCTCGGTTCTATGTTCTTTGAGCACGATTTCCTTGTCAGGAAACAGTGCGTTACAGATATTAAGGCCCTTTCTTCCCGTATTCCTAGCGTCTGAAGCACTTTCTTAGATATTAACCTGGGTTATCATTGTGAATTATCCCGAGTTGGGGTCTCTCTCTTCCAGTGTCTCAAGCTCCTTCGTTGTGAATTCCAATTTGGTGAAACAGCGTTTATAACAAATATACCAGCACTTTAACCGTTATTACCACTTGAAAGTCTACCCTACCTTTCACAGCGCTTTGGTTACAGACTCTCAGTATTTCAAAATTCAGTAGAGATGTTCGGGTTCGAAAACGTATTCCAGGAGTTCTAGAGTCACTCTGACACATCCCCCTGGTCCGTTGTTTTGAGCTCTGAGAGTTTTCTTTTTAACACGGGTGTCATACCGGCTTTTTAAAGGCACGTTAAAACACCGCTCGGAGAAGCCGAAAGCGGTTTGGCTCAGTGGATAGAGCGTCGGTCTGCGGACTGAAGGGTCCCGGGTTCGATTCCGGTCAAGGGCATGTCCATTGGTTGCGGGCACATCCCCGGCAGGGGGTGTTTGCAGGAGGAGGCAGCTGGTCGATATGTTTCCAGCTCTCTGTCCCTCTGCTTTCCTCTCCGTACAAAGTCAATAAGATATATTAAAAAACAAACAAACAAACACAAAATACACTACTTGGGACCCTAGCCCAACTATCATTTTGATTTCATAGTGTTCTCCATACTTTCATACTATTCTATAGCTCTACGAAAATGAGTTTTGCAGTGTTTCACCAAAACCTATTCCTGAAAACGCCAACTCCTTTGGACCGGAAAAATAAATGTAAACAGTGCCACACTCGGTTCTCAGCTCTTTGAACAACATTTCCCAGGGACAAAATTGAGCTGTTCAGATATTCAGGCTATTGGAATATGTGTTCCTAGTGTGTGAAGCACATTTCTCAATATTTCCCTAGTCTGGAGTTGTAAATCCTCAGTGCTACACTCCAATTTGTCCAGTGATTGAAGCTCATTCGTTGTGAATAGCCAAAGTTACTACACCGTGACCGTAACCCTGTCCCTAACCCTCTGACCCCAACGCTAAACCTATGCCTAACCTGAGCCTGAACCCTACCCAGCCCGAACCCTTATCGTAACCCTAACCCTAGCCAGAACCCCAAGTCTCTAACCCGAACACCACAACGAACCTCGGTGACATCGTCACTCCCAGCGGGTCCCCTGGCCAAAGCATGATCACCTGGGATCAATGGAACCTGCCTACGTGGCCCCTCCCCCCTTGGTGACATCATCACTTCTGCTTTCATGGCCTTAGCAGGCTTCTTTCAAAGACGCCAACTCATGGCCCTGAATTATAAATGTAACCCGTATCCAACTCGGTTCTATGTTCTTTGAGCACAATTCCCTGGTCAGGAAACAGTGCGTTTCAGATATTAAGGCCCTTTCTTCAGGTATTCCTAGCGTCTGAAGCACTTTCTTAGATATTAACCTGGGTTATCATTGTGAATTATCCCGAGTTGGGGTCTCTCTCTTCCAGTGTCTCAAGCTCCTTCGTTGTGAATTCCAATTTGGTGAAACAGCGTTTATAACAAATATACCAGCACTTTAACCGTTATTACCACTTGAAAGTCTACCCTACCTTTCACAGCGCTTTGGTTACAGACTCTCAGTATTTCAAAATTCAGTAGAGATGTTCGGGTTCGAAAACGTATTCCAGGAGTTCTAGAGTCACTCTGACAAATCCCCCTGGTCCGTTGTTTTGAGCTCTGAGAGTTTTCTTTTTAACACGGGTGTCATACCGGCTTTTTAAAGGCACGTTAAAACACCGCTCGGAGAAGCCGAAAGCGGTTTGGCTCAGTGGATAGAGCGTCGGTCTGCGGACTGAAGGGTCCCGGGTTCGATTCCGGTCAAGGGCAAGTCCATTGGTTGCGGGCACATCCCCGGCAGGGGGTGTTTGCAGGAGGAGGCAGCTGGTCGATATGTTTCCAGCTCTCTGTCCCTCTGCTTTCCTCTCCGTACAAAGTCAATAAGATATATTAAAAAACAAACAAACAAACACAAAATACACTACTTGGGACCCTAGCCCAACTATCATTTTGATTTCATAGTGTTCTCCATACTTTCATACTATTCTATAGCTCTACGAAAATGAGTTTTGCAGTGTTTCACCAAAACCTTTTCCTGAAAACGCCAACTCCTTTGGACCGGAAAAATAAATGTAAACAGTGCCACACTCGGTTCTCAGCTCTTTGAACAACATTTCCCAGGGACAAAATTGAGCTGTTCAGATATTCAGGCTATTGGAATATGTGTTCCTAGTGTGTGAAGCACATTTCTCAATATTTCCCTAGTCTGGAGTTGTAAATCCTCAGTGCTACACTCCAATTTGTCCAGTGATTGAAGCTCATTCGTTGTGAATAGCCAAAGTTACTACACCGTGACCGTAACCCTGTCCCTAACCCTCTGACCCCAACGCTAAACCTATGCCTAACCTGAGCCTGAACCCTACCCAGCCCGAACCCTTATCGTAACCCTAACCCTAGCCAGAACCCCAAGTCTCTAACCCGAACACCACAACGAACCTCGGTGACATCGTCACACACAGCGGGTCCCTGGCCAAAGCATGATCACCTGGGATCAATGGAACCTGCCCACGTGGCCCCTCCCCCCTTGGTGACATCATCACTTCCGCTTTCATGGCCTTAGCAGGCTTCTTTCAAAGACGCCAACTCATGGCCCTGAATTATAAATGTAACCAGTATCCACCTCGGTTCTATGTTCTTTGAGCACGATTTCCTTGTCAGGAAACAGTGCGTTACAGATATTAAGGCCCTTTCTTCCCGTATTCCTAGCGTCTGAAGCACTTTCTTAGATATTAACCTGGGTTATCATTGTGAATTATCCCGAGTTGGGGTCTCTCTCTTCCAGTGTCTCAAGCTCCTTCGTTGTGAATTCCAATTTGGTGAAACAGCGTTTATAACAAATATACCAGCACTTTAACCGTTATTACCACTTGAAAGTCTACCCTACCTTTCACAGCGCTTTGGTTACAGACTCTCAGTATTTCAAAATTCAGTAGAGATGTTCGGGTTCGAAAACGTATTCCAGGAGTTCTAGAGTCACTCTGACACATCCCCCTGGTCCGTTGTTTTGAGCTCTGAGAGTTTTCTTTTTAACACGGGTGTCATACCGGCTTTTTAAAGGCACGTTAAAACACCGCTCGGAGAAGCCGAAAGCGGTTTGGCTCAGTGGATAGAGCGTCGGTCTGCGGACTGAAGGGTCCCGGGTTCGATTCCGGTCAAGGGCATGTCCATTGGTTGCGGGCACATCCCCGGCAGGGGGTGTTTGCAGGAGGAGGCAGCTGGTCGATATGTTTCCAGCTCTCTGTCCCTCTGCTTTCCTCTCCGTACAAAGTCAATAAGATATATTAAAAAACAAACAAACAAACACAAAATACACTACTTGGGACCCTAGCCCAACTATCATTTTGATTTCATAGTGTTCTCCATACTTTCATACTATTCTATAGCTCTACGAAAATGAGTTTTGCAGTGTTTCACCAAAACCTTTTCCTGAAAACGCCAACTCCTTTGGACCGGAAAAATAAATGTAAACAGTGCCACACTCGGTTCTCAGCTCTTTGAACAACATTTCCCAGGGACAAAATTGAGCTGTTCAGATATTCAGGCTATTGGAATATGTGTTCCTAGTGTGTGAAGCACATTTCTCAATATTTCCCTAGTCTGGAGTTGTAAATCCTCAGTGCTACACTCCAATTTGTCCAGTGATTGAAGCTCATTCGTTGTGAATAGCCAAAGTTACTACACCGTGACCGTAACCCTGTCCCTAACCCTCTGACCCCAACGCTAAACCTATGCCTAACCTGAGCCTGAACCCTACCCAGCCCGAACCCTTATCGTAACCCTAACCCTAGCCAGAACCCCAAGTCTCTAACCCGAACACCACAACGAACCTCGGTGACATCGTCACTCCCAGCGGGTCCCCTGGCCAAAGCATGATCACCTGGGATCAATGGAACCTGCCTACGTGGCCCCTCCCCCCTTGGTGACATCATCACTTCTGCTTTCATGGCCTTAGCAGGCTTCTTTCAAAGACGCCAACTCATGGCCCTGAATTATAAATGTAACCCGTATCCAACTCGGTTCTATGTTCTTTGAGCACGATTCCCTGGTCAGGAAACAGTGCGTTTCAGATATTAAGGCCCTTTCTTCAGGTATTCCTAGCGTCTGAAGCACTTTCTTAGATATTAACCTGGGTTATCATTGTGAATTATCCCGAGTTGGGGTCTCTCTCTTCCAGTGTCTCAAGCTCCTTCGTTGTGAATTCCAATTTGGTGAAACAGCGTTTATAACAAATATACCAGCACTTTAACCGTTATTACCACTTGAAAGTCTACCCTACCTTTCACAGCGCTTTGGTTACAGACTCTCAGTATTTCAAAATTCAGTAGAGATGTTCGGGTTCGAAAACGTATTCCAGGAGTTCTAGAGTCACTCTGACAAATCCCCCTGGTCCGTTGTTTTGAGCTCTGAGAGTTTTCTTTTTAACACGGGTGTCATACCGGCTTTTTAAAGGCACGTTAAAACACCGCTCGGAGAAGCCGAAAGCGGTTTGGCTCAGTGGATAGAGCGTCGGTCTGCGGACTGAAGGGTCCCGGGTTCGATTCCGGTCAAGGGCACGTCCATTGGTTGCGGGCACATCCCCGGCAGGGGGTGTTTGCAGGAGGAGGCAGCTGGTCGATATGTTTCCAGCTCTCTGTCCCTCTGCTTTCCTCTCCGTACAAAGTCAATAAGATATATTACAAAACAAACAAACAAACACAAAATACACTACTTGGGACCCTAGACCAACTATCATTTTGATTTCATAGTGTTCTCCATATTTTCATACTATTCTATAGCTCTACGAAAATGAGTTTTGCAGTGTTTCACCAAAACCTTTTCCTGAAAACGCCAACTCCTTTGGACGGGAAAAATAAATGTAAACAGTGCCACACTCGGTTCTCAGCTGTTTGAACAACATTTCCCAGGGACAAAATTGTGCTGTTCCGATATTCAGGCTATTGGAATATGTGTTCCTAGTGTGTGAAGCACATTTCTCAATATTTCCCTAGTCTGGAGTTGTAAATCCGCAGTGCTACACTCCAATTTGTCCAGTGATTGAAGCTCATTCGTTGTGAATAGCCAACGTTACTACACCGTGACCGTAACCCTGTCCCTAACCCTCTGACCCCAACCCTAAACCTATGCCTAACCTGAGCCTGAACCCTACCCAGCCCGAACCCTTATCGTAACCTTAATGCTAGGCAGAACCCCAAGTCTCTAACCCGAACACCACAACGAACCTAGGTGACATCGTCACTCCCAGCTGGTCCCCTGGCCAAAGCATGATCACCTGGGATCAATGGAACCTGCCCACGTGGCCCCTCCCCCCTTGGTGACATCATCACTTCCGCTTTCATGGCCTTAGCAGGCTTCTTTCAAAGACGCCAACTCATGGCCCTGAATTATAAATGTAACCCGTATCCAACTCGGTTCTATGTTCTTTGAGCACGATTCCCTTGTCAGGAAACAGTGCGTTACAGATATTAAGGCCCTTTCTTCACGTATTCCTAGCGTCTGAAGCACTTTCTTAGATATTAACTTGGGTTATCATTGAGAATTATCCCGAGTTGGGGTCTCTCTCTTCCAGTGTCTCAAGCTCCTTCGTTGTGAATTCCAATTTGGTGAAACAGCGTTTATAACAAATATACCAGCACTTTAACCGTTATTACCACTTGAAAGTCTACCCTACCTTTCACAGCGCTTTGGTTACAGACTCTCAGTATTTCAAAATTCAGTAGAGATGTTCGGGTTCGAAAACGTATTCCAGGAGTTCTAGAGTCACTCTGACAAATCCCCCTGGTCCGTTGTTTTGAGCTCTGAGAGTTTTCTTTTTAACACGGGTGTCATACCGGCTTTTTAAAGGCACGTTAAAACACCGCTCGGAGAAGCCGAAAGCGGTTTGGCTCAGTGGATAGAGCGTCGGTCTGCGGACTGAAGGGTCCCGGGTTCGATTCCGGTCAAGGGCACGTCCATTGGTTGCGGGCACATCCCCGGCAGGGGGTGTTTGCAGGAGGAGGCAGCTGGTCGATATGTTTCCAGCTCTCTGTCCCTCTGCTTTCCTCTCCGTACAAAGTCAATAAGATATATTACAAAACAAACAAACAAACACAAAATACACTACTTGGGACCCTAGACCAACTATCATTTTGATTTCATAGTGTTCTCCATATTTTCATACTATTCTATAGCTCTACGAAAATGAGTTTTGCAGTGTTTCACCAAAACCTTTTCCTGAAAACGCCAACTCCTTTGGACGGGAAAAATAAATGTAAACAGTGCCACACTCGGTTCTCAGCTGTTTGAACAACATTTCCCAGGGACAAAATTGTGCTGTTCCGATATTCAGGCTATTGGAATATGTGTTCCTAGTGTGTGAAGCACATTTCTCAATATTTCCCTAGTCTGGAGTTGTAAATCCGCAGTGCTACACTCCAATTTGTCCAGTGATTGAAGCTCATTCGTTGTGAATAGCCAACGTTACTACACCGTGACCGTAACCCTGTCCCTAACCCTCTGACCCCAACCCTAAACCTATGCCTAACCTGAGCCTGAACCCTACCCAGCCCGAACCCTTATCGTAACCCTAATGCTAGGCAGAACCCCAAGTCTCTAACCCGAACACCACAACGAACCTAGGTGACATCGTCACTCCCAGCTGGTCCCCTGGCCAAAGCATGATCACCTGGGATCAATGGAACCTGCCCACGTGGCCCCTCCCCCCTTGGTGACATCATCACTTCCGCTTTCATGGCCTTAGCAGGCTTCTTTCAAAGACGCCAACTCATGGCCCTGAATTATAAATGTAACCCGTATCCAACTCGGTTCTATGTTCTTTGAGCACGATTCCCTTGTCAGGAAACAGTGCGTTACAGATATTAAGGCCCTTTCTTCACGTATTCCTAGCGTCTGAAGCACTTTCTTAGATATTAACTTGGGTTATCATTGAGAATTATCCCGAGTTGGGGTCTCTCTCTTCCAGTGTCTCAAGCTCCTTCGTTGTGAATTCCAATTTGGTGAAACAGCGTTTATAACAAATATACCAGCACTTTAACCGTTATTACCACTTGAAAGTCTACCCTACCTTTCACAGCGCTTTGGTTACAGACTCTCAGTATTTCAAAATTCAGTAGAGATGTTCGGGTTCGAAAACGTATTCCAGGAGTTCTAGAGTCACTCTGACAAATCCCCCTGGTCCGTTGTTTTGAGCTCTGAGAGTTTTCTTTTTAACACGGGTGTCATACCGGCTTTTTAAAGGCACGTTAAAACACCGCTCGGAGAAGCCGAAAGCGGTTTGGCTCAGTGGATAGAGCGTCGGTCTGCGGACTGAAGGGTCCCGGGTTCGATTCCGGTCAAGGGCACGTCCATTGGTTGCGGGCACATCCCCGGCAGGGGGTGTTTGCAGGAGGAGGCAGGTGGTCGATATGTTTCCAGCTCTCTGTCCCTCTGCTTTCCTCTCCGTACAAAGTCAATAATATATATTACAAAACAAACAAACAAACACAAAATACACTACTTGGGACCCTAGACCAACTATCATTTTGATTTCATAGTGTTCTCCATATTTTCATACTATTCTATAGCTCTACGAAAATGAGTTTTGCAGTGTTTCACCAAAACCTTTTCCTGAAAACGCCAACTCCTTTGGACGGGAAAAATAAATGTAAACAGTGCCACACTCGGTTCTCAGCTGTTTGAACAACATTTCCCAGGGACAAAATTGTGCTGTTCCGATATTCAGGCTATTGGAATATGTGTTCCTAGTGTGTGAAGCACATTTCTCAATATTTCCCTAGTCTGGAGTTGTAAATCCGCAGTGCTACACTCCAATTTGTCCAGTGATTGAAGCTCATTCGTTGTGAATAGCCAACGTTACTACACCGTGACCGTAACCCTGTCCCTAACCCTCTGACCCCAACCCTAAACCTATGCCTAACCTGAGCCTGAACCCTACCCAGCCCGAACCCTTATCGTAACCCTAATGCTAGGCAGAACCCCAAGTCTCTAACCCGAACACCACAACGAACCTAGGTGACATCGTCACTCCCAGCTGGTCCCCTGGCCAAAGCATGATCACCTGGGATCAATGGAACCTGCCCACGTGGCCCCTCCCCCCTTGGTGACATCATCACTTCCGCTTTCATGGCCTTAGCAGGCTTCTTTCAAAGACGCCAACTCATGGCCCTGAATTATAAATGTAACCCGTATCCAACTCGGTTCTATGTTCTTTGAGCACGATTCCCTTGTCAGGAAACAGTGCGTTACAGATATTAAGGCCCTTTCTTCACGTATTCCTAGCGTCTGAAGCACTTTCTTAGATATTAACTTGGGTTATCATTGAGAATTATCCCGAGTTGGGGTCTCTCTCTTCCAGTGTCTCAAGCTCCTTCGTTGTGAATTCCAATTTGGTGAAACAGCGTTTATAACAAATATACCAGCACTTTAACCGTTATTACCACTTGAAAGTCTACCCTACCTTTCACAGCGCTTTGGTTACAGACTCTCAGTATTTCAAAATTCAGTAGAGATGTTCGGGTTCGAAAACGTATTCCAGGAGTTCTAGAGTCACTCTGACAAATCCCCCTGGTCCGTTGTTTTGAGCTCTGAGAGTTTTCTTTTTAACACGGGTGTCATACCGGCTTTTTAAAGGCACGTTAAAACACCGCTCGGAGAAGCCGAAAGCGGTTTTGCTCAGTGGATAGAGCGTCGGTCTGCGGACTGAAGGGTCCCGGGTTCGATTCCGGTCAAGGGCACGTCCATTGGTTGCGGGCACATCCCCGGCAGGGGGTGTTTGCAGGAGGAGGCAGCTGGTCGATATGTTTCCAGCTCTCTGTCCCTCTGCTTTCCTCTCCGTACAAAGTCAATAAGATATATTACAAAACAAACAAACAAACACAAAATACACTACTTGGGACCCTAGCCCAACTACCATTTTGATTTCATAGTGTTCTCCATACTTTCATACTATTCTATAGCTCTACGAAAATGAGTTTTGCAGTGTTTCACCAAAACCTTTTCCTGAAAACGCCAACTCCTTTGGACGGGAAAAATAAATGTAAACAGTGCCACACTCGGTTCTCAGCTGTTTGAACAACATTTCCCAGGGACAAAATTGTGCTGTTCCGATATTCAGGCTATTGGAATATGTGTTCCTAGTGTGTGAAGCACATTTCTCAATATTTCCCTAGTCTGGAGTTGTAAATCCGCAGTGCTACACTCCAATTTGTCCAGTGATTGAAGCTCATTCGTTGTGAATAGCCAACGTTACTACACCGTGACCGTAACCCTGTCCCTAACCCTCTGACCCCAACCCTAAACCTATGCCTAACCTGAGCCTGAACCCTACCCAGCCCGAACCCTTATCGTAACCCTAATGCTAGGCAGAACCCCAAGTCTCTAACCCGAACACCACAACGAACCTAGGTGACATCGTCACTCCCAGCTGGTCCCCTGGCCAAAGCATGATCACCTGGGATCAATGGAACCTGCCCACGTGGCCCCTCCCCCCTTGGTGACATCATCACTTCCGCTTTCATGGCCTTAGCAGGCTTCTTTCAAAGACGCCAACTCATGGCCCTGAATTATAAATGTAACCCGTATCCAACTCGGTTCTATGTTCTTTGAGCACGATTCCCTTGTCAGGAAACAGTGCGTTACAGATATTAAGGCCCTTTCTTCACGTATTCCTAGCGTCTGAAGCACTTTCTTAGATATTAACTTGGGTTATCATTGAGAATTATCCCGAGTTGGGGTCTCTCTCTTCCAGTGTCTCAAGCTCCTTCGTTGTGAATTCCAATTTGGTGAAACAGCGTTTATAACAAATATACCAGCACTTTAACCGTTATTACCACTTGAAAGTCTACCCTACCTTTCACAGCGCTTTGGTTACAGACTCTCAGTATTTCAAAATTCAGTAGAGATGTTCGGGTTCGAAAACGTATTCCAGGAGTTCTAGAGTCACTCTGACAAATCCCCCTGGTCCGTTGTTTTGAGCTCTGAGAGTTTTCTTTTTAACACGGGTGTCATACCGGCTTTTTAAAGGCACGTTAAAACACCGCTCGGAGAAGCCGAAAGCGGTTTGGCTCAGTGGATAGAGCGTCGGTCTGCGGACTGAAGGGTCCCGGGTTCGATTCCGGTCAAGGGCACGTCCATTGGTTGCGGGCACATCCCCGGCAGGGGGTGTTTGCAGGAGGAGGCAGCTGGTCGATATGTTTCCAGCTCTCTGTCCCTCTGCTTTCCTCTCCGTACAAAGTCAATAAGATATATTACAAAACAAACAAACAAACACAAAATACACTACTTGGGACCCTAGCCCAACTACCATTTTGATTTCATAGTGTTCTCCATACTTTCATACTATTCTATAGCTCTACGAAAATGAGTTTTGCAGTGTTTCACCAAAACCTTTTCCTGAAAACGCCAACTCCTTTGGACGGGAAAAATAAATGTAAACAGTGCCACACTCGGTTCTCAGCTGTTTGAACAACATTTCCCAGGGACAAAATTGTGCTGTTCCGATATTCAGGCTATTGGAATATGTGTTGCTAGTGTGTGAAGCACATTTCTCAATATTTCCCTAGTCTGGAGTTGTAAATCCGCAGTGCTACACTCCAATTTGTCCAGTGATTGAAGCTCATTCGTTGTGAATAGCCAACGTTACTACACCGTGACCGTAACCCTGTCCCTAACCCTCTGACCCCAACGCTAAACCTATGCCTAACCTGAGCCTGAACCCTACCCAGCCCGAACCCTTATCGTAACCCTAACCCTAGCCAGAACCCCAAGTCGCTAACCCGAACACCACAACGAACCTCGGTGACATCGTCACTCCCAGCGGGTCCCCTGGCCAAAGCATGATCACCTGGGATCAATGGAACCTGCCTACGTGGCCCCTCCCCCCTTGGTGACATCATCACTTCTGCTTTCATGGCCTTAGCAGGCTTCTTTCAAAGACGCCAACTCATGGCCCTGAATTATAAATGTAACCCGTATCCAACTCGGTTCTATGTTCTTTGAGCACGATTCCCTGGTCAGGAAAGAGTGCGTTTCAGATATTAAGGCCCTTTCTTCAGGTATTCCTAGCCTCTGAAGCACTTTCTTAGATATTAACCTGGGTTATCATTGTGAATTATCCCGAGTTGGGGTCTCTCTCTTCCAGTGTCTCAAGCTCCTTCGTTGTGAATTCCAATTTGATGAAACAGCGTTTATAACAAATATACCAGCACTTTAACCGTTATTACCACTTGAAAGTCTACCCTACCTTTCACAGCGCTTTGGTTACAGACTCTCAGTGTTTCAAAATTCAGTAGAGATGTTCGGGTTCGAAAACGTATTCCAGGAGTTCTAGAGTCACTCTGACAAATCCCCCTGGTCCGTTGTTTTGAGCTCTGAGAGTTTTCTTTTTAACACGGGTGTCATACCGGCTTTTTAAAGGCACGTTAAAACACCGCTCGGAGAAGCCGAAAGCGGTTTGACTCAGTGGATAGAGCGTCGGTCTGCGGACTGAAGGGTCCCGGGTTCGATTCCGGTCAAGGGCACGTCCATTGGTTGCGGGCACATCCCCGGCAGGGGGTGTTTGCAGGAGGAGGCAGCTGGTCGATATGTTTCCAGCTCTCTGTCCCTCTGCTTTCCTCTCTGTACAAAGTCAATAAGATATATTAAAAAACAAACAAACAAACACAAAATACACTACTTGGGACCCTAGCCCAACTACCATTTTGATTTCATAGTGTTCTCCATACTTTCATACTATTCTATAGCTCTACGAAAATGAGTTTTGCAGTGTTTCACCAAAACCTTTTCCTGAAAACGCCAACTCATTTCGACGGGAAAAATAAATGTAAACAGTGCCACACTCGGTTCTCAGCTGTTTGAACAACATTTCCCAGGGACAAAATTGTGCTGTTCCGATATTCAGGCTATTGGAATATGTGTTGCTAGTGTGTGAAGCACATTTCTCAATATTTCCCTAGTCTGGAGTTGTAAATCCGCAGTGCTACACTCCAATTTGTCCAGTGATTGAAGCTCATTCGTTGTGAATAGCCAACGTTACTACACCGTGACCGTAACCCTGTCCCTAACCCTCTGACCCCAACGCTAAACCTATGCCTAACCTGAGCCTGAACCCTACCCAGCCCGAACCCTTATCGTAACCCTAACCCTAGCCAGAACCCCAAGTCGCTAACCCGAACACCACAACGAACCTCGGTGACATCGTCACTCCCAGCGGGTCCCCTGGCCAAAGCATGATCACCTGGGATCAATGGAACCTGCCTACGTGGCCCCTCCCCCCTTGGTGACATCATCACTTCTGCTTTCATGGCCTTAGCAGGCTTCTTTCAAAGACGCCAACTCATGGCCCTGAATTATAAATGTAACCCGTATCCAACTCGGTTCTATGTTCTTTGAGCACGATTCCCTGGTCAGGAAACAGTGCGTTTCAGATATTAAGGCCCTTTCTTCAGGTATTCCTAGCCTCTGAAGCACTTTCTTAGATATTAACCTGGGTTATCATTGTGAATTATCCCGAGTTGGGGTCTCTCTCTTCCAGTGTCTCAAGCTCCTTCGTTGTGAATTCCAATTTGATGAAACAGCGTTTATAACAAATATACCAGCACTTTAACCGTTATTACCACTTGAAAGTCTACCCTACCTTTCACAGCGCTTTGGTTACAGACTCTCAGTGTTTCAAAATTCAGTAGAGATGTTCGGGTTCGAAAACGTATTCCAGGAGTTCTAGAGTCACTCTGACAAATCCCCCTGGTCCGTTGTTTTGAGCTCTGAGAGTTTTCTTTTTAACACGGGTGTCATACCGGCTTTTTAAAGGCACGTTAAAACACCGCTCGGAGAAGCCGAAAGCGGTTTGACTCAGTGGATAGAGCGTCGGTCTGCGGACTGAAGGGTCCCGGGTTCGATTCCGGTCAAGGGCACGTCCATTGGTTGCGGGCACATCCCCGGCAGGGGGTGTTTGCAGGAGGAGGCAGCTGGTCGATATGTTTCCAGCTCTCTGTCCCTCTGCTTTCCTCTCCGTACAAAGTCAATAAGATATATTAAAAAACAAACAAACAAACACAAAATACACTACTTGGGACCCTAGCCCAACTACCATTTTGATTTCATAGTGTTCTCCATACTTTCATACTATTCTATAGCTCTACGAAAATGAGTTTTGCAGTGTTTCACCAAAACCTTTTCCTGAAAACGCCAACTCATTTGGACGGGAAAAATAAATGTAAACAGTGCCACACTCGGTTCTCAGCTGTTTGAACAACATTTCCCAGGGACAAAATTGTGCTGTTCCGATATTCAGGCTATTGGAATATGTGTTCCTAGTGTGTGAAGCACATTTCTCAATATTTCCCTAGTCTGGAGTTGTAAATCCGCAGTGCTACACTCCAATTTGTCCAGTGATTGAAGCTCATTCGTTGTGAATAGCCAACGTTACTACACCGTGACCCTAACCCTGTCCCTAACCCTCTGACCCCAACGCTAAACCTATGCCTAACCTGAGCCTGAACCCTACCCAGCTCGAACCCTTATCGTAACCCTAACCCTAGCCAGAACCCCAAGTCTCTAACCCGAACACCACAACGAACCTCGGTGACATCGTCACTCCCAGCTGGTCCCCTGGCCAAAGCATGATCACCTGGGATCAATGGAACCTGCCCACGTGGCCCCTCCCCCCTTGGTGACATCATCACTTCCGCTTTCATGGCCTTAGCAGGCTTCTTTCAAAGACGCCAATTCATGGCCCTGAATTATAAATGTAACCCGTATCCAACTCGGTTCTATGTTCTTTGAGCACGATTCCCTTGTCAGGAAACAGTGCGTTACAGATATTAAGGCCCTTTATTCAGGTATTCCTAGCGTCTGAAGCACTTTCTTAGATATTAACCTGGGTTATCATTGTGAATTATCCCGAGTTGGGGTCTCTCTCTTCCAGTGTCTCAAGCTCCTTCGTTGTGAATTCCAATTTGGTGAAACAGCGTTTATAACAAATATACCAGCACTTTAACCGTTATTACCACTTGAAAGTCTACCCTACCTTTCACAGCGCTTTGGTTACAGACTCTCAGTATTTCAAAATTCAGTAGAGATGTTCGGGTTCGAAAACGTATTCCAGGAGTTCTAGAGTCACTCTGACAAATCCCCCTGGTCCGTTGTTTTGAGCTCTGAGAGTTTTCTTTTTAACACGGGTGTCATACCGGCTTTTTAAAGGCACGTTAAAACACCGCTCGGAGAAGCCGAAAGCGGTTTGGCTCAGTGGATAGAGCGTCGGTCTGCGGACTGAAGGGTCCCGGGTTCGATTCCGGTCAAGGGCACGTCCATTGGTTGCGGGCACATCTCCGGCAGGGGGTGTTTGCAGGAGGAGGCAGCTGGTCGATATGTTTCCAGCTCTCTGTCCCTCTGCTTTCCTCTCCGTACAAAGTCAATAAGATATATTACAAAACAAACAAACAAACACAAAATACACTACTTGGGACCCTAGCCCAACTACCATTTTGATTTCATAGTGTTCTCCATACTTTCATACTATTCTATACCTCTACGAAAATGAGTTTTGCAGTGTTTCACCAAAACCTTTTCCTGAAAACGCCAACTCCTTTGGACGGGAAAAATAAATGTAAACAGTGCCACACTCGGTTCTCAGCTGTTTGAACAACATTTCCCAGGGACAAAATTGTGCTGTTCCGATATTCAGGCTATTGGAATATGTGTTCCTAGTGTGTGAAGCACATTTCTCAATATTTCCCTAGTCTGGAGTTGTAAATCCGCAGTGCTACACTCCAATTTGTCCAGTGATTGAAGCTCATTCGTTGTGAATAGCCAACGTTACTACACCGTGACCGTAACCCTGTCCCTAACCCTCTGACCCCAACCCTAAACCTATGCCTAACCTGAGCCTGAACCCTACCCAGCCCGAACCCTTATCGTAACCCTAACGCTAGGCAGAACCCCAAGTCTCTAACCCGAACACCACAACGAACCTAGGTGACATCGTCACTCCCAGCTGGTCCCCTGGCCAAAGCATGATCACCTGGGATCAATGGAACCTGCCCACGTGGCCCCTCCCCCCTTGGTGACATCATCACTTCCGCTTTCATGGCCTTAGCAGGCTTCTTTCAAAGACGCCAATTCATGGCCCTGAATTATAAATGTAACCCGTATCCAACTCGGTTCTATGTTCTTTGAGCACGATTCCCTTGTCAGGAAACAGTGCGTTACAGATATTAAGGCCCTTTCTTCCCGTATTCCTAGCGTCTGAAGCACTTTCTTAGATATTAACCTGGGATATCATTGTGAATTATCCCGAGTTGGGGTCTCTCTCTTCCAGTGTCTCAAGCTCCTTCGTTGTGAATTCCAATTTGGTGAAACAGCGTTTATAACAAATATACCAGCACTTTAACCGTTATTACCACTTGAAAGTCTACCCTACCTTTCACAGCGCTTTGGTTACAGACTCTCAGTATTTCAAAATTCAGTAGAGATATTCGGGTTCGAAAACGTATTCCAGGAGTTCTAGAGTCACTCTGACACATCCCCCTGGTCCGTTGTTTTGAGCTCTGAGAGTTTTCTTTTTAACGCGGGTGTCATACCGGCTTTTTAAAGGCACGTTAAAACACCGCTCGGAGAAGCAGAAACCGGTTTGGCTCAGTGGATAGAGCGTCGGTCTGCGGACTGAAGGGTCCCGGGTTCGATTCCGGTCAAGGGCACGTCCATTGGTTGCGGGCACATCCCCGGCAGGGGGTGTTTGCAGGAGGAGGCAGCTGGTCGATATGTTTCCAGCTCTCTGTCCCTCTGCTTTCCTCTCCGTACAAAGTCAATAAGATATATTAAAAAACAAACAAACAAACACAAAATACACTACTTGGGACCCTAGCCCAACTACCATTTTGATTTCATAGTGTTCTCCATACTTTCATACTATTCTATAGCTCTACGAAAATGAGTTTTGCAGTGTTTCACCAAAACCTTTTCCTGAAAACGCCAACTCATTTGGACGGGAAAAATAAATGTAAACAGTGCCACACTCGGTTCTCAGCTGTTTGAACAACATTTCCCAGGGACAAAATTGTGCTGTTCCGATATTCAGGCTATTGGAATATGTGTTGCTAGTGTGTGAAGCACATTTCTCAATATTTCCCTAGTCTGGAGTTGTAAATCCGCAGTGCTACACTCCAATTTGTCCAGTGATTGAAGCTCATTCGTTGTGAATAGCCAACGTTACTACACCGTGACCGTAACCCTGTCCCTAACCCTCTGACCCCAACGCTAAACCTATGCCTAACCTGAGCCTGAACCCTACCCAGCCCGAACCCTTATCGTAACCCTAACCCTAGCCAGAACCCCAAGTCGCTAACCCGAACACCACAACGAACCTCGGTGACATCGTCACTCCCAGCGGGTCCCCTGGCCAAAGCATGATCACCTGGGATCAATGGAACCTGCCTACGTGGCCCCTCCCCCCTTGGTGACATCATCACTTCTGCTTTCATGGCCTTAGCAGGCTTCTTTCAAAGACGCCAACTCATGGCCCTGAATTATAAATGTAACCCGTATCCAACTCGGTTCTATGTTCTTTGAGCACGATTCCCTGGTCAGGAAACAGTGCGTTTCAGATATTAAGGCCCTTTCTTCAGGTATTCCTAGCCTCTGAAGCACTTTCTTAGATATTAACCTGGGTTATCATTGTGAATTATCCCGAGTTGGGGTCTCTCTCTTCCAGTGTCTCAAGCTCCTTCGTTGTGAATTCCAATTTGATGAAACAGCGTTTATAACAAATATACCAGCACTTTAACCGTTATTACCACTTGAAAGTCTACCCTACCTTTCACAGCGCTTTGGTTACAGACTCTCAGTGTTTCAAAATTCAGTAGAGATGTTCGGGTTCGAAAACGTATTCCAGGAGTTCTAGAGTCACTCTGACAAATCCCCCTGGTCCGTTGTTTTGAGCTCTGAGAGTTTTCTTTTTAACACGGGTGTCATACCGGCTTTTTAAAGGCACGTTAAAACACCGCTCGGAGAAGCCGAAAGCGGTTTGACTCAGTGGATAGAGCGTCGGTCTGCGGACTGAAGGGTCCCGGGTTCGATTCCGGTCAAGGGCACGTCCATTGGTTGCGGGCACATCCCCGGCAGGGGGTGTTTGCAGGAGGAGGCAGCTGGTCGATATGTTTCCAGCTCTCTGTCCCTCTGCTTTCCTCTCTGTACAAAGTCAATAAGATATATTAAAAAACAAACAAACAAACACAAAATACACTACTTGGGACCCTAGCCCAACTACCATTTTGATTTCATAGTGTTCTCCATACTTTCATACTATTCTATAGCTCTACGAAAATGAGTTTTGCAGTGTTTCACCAAAACCTTTTCCTGAAAACGCCAACTCATTTCGACGGGAAAAATAAATGTAAACAGTGCCACACTCGGTTCTCAGCTGTTTGAACAACATTTCCCAGGGACAAAATTGTGCTGTTCCGATATTCAGGCTATTGGAATATGTGTTGCTAGTGTGTGAAGCACATTTCTCAATATTTCCCTAGTCTGGAGTTGTAAATCCGCAGTGCTACACTCCAATTTGTCCAGTGATTGAAGCTCATTCGTTGTGAATAGCCAACGTTACTACACCGTGACCGTAACCCTGTCCCTAACCCTCTGACCCCAACGCTAAACCTATGCCTAACCTGAGCCTGAACCCTACCCAGCCCGAACCCTTATCGTAACCCTAACCCTAGCCAGAACCCCAAGTCGCTAACCCGAACACCACAACGAACCTCGGTGACATCGTCACTCCCAGCGGGTCCCCTGGCCAAAGCATGATCACCTGGGATCAATGGAACCTGCCTACGTGGCCCCTCCCCCCTTGGTGACATCATCACTTCTGCTTTCATGGCCTTAGCAGGCTTCTTTCAAAGACGCCAACTCATGGCCCTGAATTATAAATGTAACCCGTATCCAACTCGGTTCTATGTTCTTTGAGCACGATTCCCTGGTCAGGAAACAGTGCGTTTCAGATATTAAGGCCCTTTCTTCAGGTATTCCTAGCCTCTGAAGCACTTTCTTAGATATTAACCTGGGTTATCATTGTGAATTATCCCGAGTTGGGGTCTCTCTCTTCCAGTGTCTCAAGCTCCTTCGTTGTGAATTCCAATTTGATGAAACAGCGTTTATAACAAATATACCAGCACTTTAACCGTTATTACCACTTGAAAGTCTACCCTACCTTTCACAGCGCTTTGGTTACAGACTCTCAGTGTTTCAAAATTCAGTAGAGATGTTCGGGTTCGAAAACGTATTCCAGGAGTTCTAGAGTCACTCTGACAAATCCCCCTGGTCCGTTGTTTTGAGCTCTGAGAGTTTTCTTTTTAACACGGGTGTCATACCGGCTTTTTAAAGGCACGTTAAAACACCGCTCGGAGAAGCCGAAAGCGGTTTGACTCAGTGGATAGAGCGTCGGTCTGCGGACTGAAGGGTCCCGGGTTCGATTCCGGTCAAGGGCACGTCCATTGGTTGCGGGCACATCCCCGGCAGGGGGTGTTTGCAGGAGGAGGCAGCTGGTCGATATGTTTCCAGCTCTCTGTCCCTCTGCTTTCCTCTCCGTACAAAGTCAATAAGATATATTAAAAAACAAACAAACAAACACAAAATACACTACTTGGGACCCTAGCCCAACTACCATTTTGATTTCATAGTGTTCTCCATACTTTCATACTATTCTATAGCTCTACGAAAATGAGTTTTGCAGTGTTTCACCAAAACCTTTTCCTGAAAACGCCAACTCATTTGGACGGGAAAAATAAATGTAAACAGTGCCACACTCGGTTCTCAGCTGTTTGAACAACATTTCCCAGGGACAAAATTGTGCTGTTCCGATATTCAGGCTATTGGAATATGTGTTCCTAGTGTGTGAAGCACATTTCTCAATATTTCCCTAGTCTGGAGTTGTAAATCCGCAGTGCTACACTCCAATTTGTCCAGTGATTGAAGCTCATTCGTTGTGAATAGCCAACGTTACTACACCGTGACCCTAACCCTGTCCCTAACCCTCTGACCCCAACGCTAAACCTATGCCTAACCTGAGCCTGAACCCTACCCAGCTCGAACCCTTATCGTAACCCTAACCCTAGCCAGAACCCCAAGTCTCTAACCCGAACACCACAACGAACCTCGGTGACATCGTCACTCCCAGCTGGTCCCCTGGCCAAAGCATGATCACCTGGGATCAATGGAACCTGCCCACGTGGCCCCTCCCCCCTTGGTGACATCATCACTTCCGCTTTCATGGCCTTAGCAGGCTTCTTTCAAAGACGCCAATTCATGGCCCTGAATTATAAATGTAACCCGTATCCAACTCGGTTCTATGTTCTTTGAGCACGATTCCCTTGTCAGGAAACAGTGCGTTACAGATATTAAGGCCCTTTATTCAGGTATTCCTAGCGTCTGAAGCACTTTCTTAGATATTAACCTGGGTTATCATTGTGAATTATCCCGAGTTGGGGTCTCTCTCTTCCAGTGTCTCAAGCTCCTTCGTTGTGAATTCCAATTTGGTGAAACAGCGTTTATAACAAATATACCAGCACTTTAACCGTTATTACCACTTGAAAGTCTACCCTACCTTTCACAGCGCTTTGGTTACAGACTCTCAGTATTTCAAAATTCAGTAGAGATGTTCGGGTTCGAAAACGTATTCCAGGAGTTCTAGAGTCACTCTGACAAATCCCCCTGGTCCGTTGTTTTGAGCTCTGAGAGTTTTCTTTTTAACACGGGTGTCATACCGGCTTTTTAAAGGCACGTTAAAACACCGCTCGGAGAAGCCGAAAGCGGTTTGGCTCAGTGGATAGAGCGTCGGTCTGCGGACTGAAGGGTCCCGGGTTCGATTCCGGTCAAGGGCACGTCCATTGGTTGCGGGCACATCTCCGGCAGGGGGTGTTTGCAGGAGGAGGCAGCTGGTCGATATGTTTCCAGCTCTCTGTCCCTCTGCTTTCCTCTCCGTACAAAGTCAATAAGATATATTACAAAACAAACAAACAAACACAAAATACACTACTTGGGACCCTAGCCCAACTACCATTTTGATTTCATAGTGTTCTCCATACTTTCATACTATTCTATACCTCTACGAAAATGAGTTTTGCAGTGTTTCACCAAAACCTTTTCCTGAAAACGCCAACTCCTTTGGACGGGAAAAATAAATGTAAACAGTGCCACACTCGGTTCTCAGCTGTTTGAACAACATTTCCCAGGGACAAAATTGTGCTGTTCCGATATTCAGGCTATTGGAATATGTGTTCCTAGTGTGTGAAGCACATTTCTCAATATTTCCCTAGTCTGGAGTTGTAAATCCGCAGTGCTACACTCCAATTTGTCCAGTGATTGAAGCTCATTCGTTGTGAATAGCCAACGTTACTACACCGTGACCGTAACCCTGTCCCTAACCCTCTGACCCCAACCCTAAACCTATGCCTAACCTGAGCCTGAACCCTACCCAGCCCGAACCCTTATCGTAACCCTAACGCTAGGCAGAACCCCAAGTCTCTAACCCGAACACCACAACGAACCTAGGTGACATCGTCACTCCCAGCTGGTCCCCTGGCCAAAGCATGATCACCTGGGATCAATGGAACCTGCCCACGTGGCCCCTCCCCCCTTGGTGACATCATCACTTCCGCTTTCATGGCCTTAGCAGGCTTCTTTCAAAGACGCCAATTCATGGCCCTGAATTATAAATGTAACCCGTATCCAACTCGGTTCTATGTTCTTTGAGCACGATTCCCTTGTCAGGAAACAGTGCGTTACAGATATTAAGGCCCTTTCTTCCCGTATTCCTAGCGTCTGAAGCACTTTCTTAGATATTAACCTGGGATATCATTGTGAATTATCCCGAGTTGGGGTCTCTCTCTTCCAGTGTCTCAAGCTCCTTCGTTGTGAATTCCAATTTGGTGAAACAGCGTTTATAACAAATATACCAGCACTTTAACCGTTATTACCACTTGAAAGTCTACCCTACCTTTCACAGCGCTTTGGTTACAGACTCTCAGTATTTCAAAATTCAGTAGAGATATTCGGGTTCGAAAACGTATTCCAGGAGTTCTAGAGTCACTCTGACACATCCCCCTGGTCCGTTGTTTTGAGCTCTGAGAGTTTTCTTTTTAACGCGGGTGTCATACCGGCTTTTTAAAGGCACGTTAAAACACCGCTCGGAGAAGCAGAAACCGGTTTGGCTCAGTGGATAGAGCGTCGGTCTGCGGACTGAAGGGTCCCGGGTTCGATTCCGGTCAAGGGCACGTCCATTGGTTGCGGGCACATCCCCGGCAGGGGGTGTTTGCAGGAGGAGGCAGCTGGTCGATATGTTTCCAGCTCTCTGTCCCTCTGCTTTCCTCTCCGTACAAAGTCAATAAGATATATTAAAAAACAAACAAACAAACACAAAATACACTACTTGGGACCCTAGCCCAACTACCATTTTGATTTCATAGTGTTCTCCATACTTTCATACTATTCTATAGCTCTACGAAAATGAGTTTTGCAGTGTTTCACCAAAACCTTTTCCTGAAAACGCCAACTCATTTGGACGGGAAAAATAAATGTAAACAGTGCCACACTCGGTTCTCAGCTGTTTGAACAACATTTCCCAGGGACAAAATTGTGCTGTTCCGATATTCAGGCTATTGGAATATGTGTTGCTAGTGTGTGAAGCACATTTCTCAATATTTCCCTAGTCTGGAGTTGTAAATCCGCAGTGCTACACTCCAATTTGTCCAGTGATTGAAGCTCATTCGTTGTGAATAGCCAACGTTACTACACCGTGACCGTAACCCTGTCCCTAACCCTCTGACCCCAACGCTAAACCTATGCCTAACCTGAGCCTGAACCCTACCCAGCCCGAACCCTTATCGTAACCCTAACCCTAGCCAGAACCCCAAGTCGCTAACCCGAACACCACAACGAACCTCGGTGACATCGTCACTCCCAGCGGGTCCCCTGGCCAAAGCATGATCACCTGGGATCAATGGAACCTGCCTACGTGGCCCCTCCCCCCTTGGTGACATCATCACTTCTGCTTTCATGGCCTTAGCAGGCTTCTTTCAAAGACGCCAACTCATGGCCCTGAATTATAAATGTAACCCGTATCCAACTCGGTTCTATGTTCTTTGAGCACGATTCCCTGGTCAGGAAACAGTGCGTTTCAGATATTAAGGCCCTTTCTTCAGGTATTCCTAGCCTCTGAAGCACTTTCTTAGATATTAACCTGGGTTATCATTGTGAATTATCCCGAGTTGGGGTCTCTCTCTTCCAGTGTCTCAAGCTCCTTCGTTGTGAATTCCAATTTGATGAAACAGCGTTTATAACAAATATACCAGCACTTTAACCGTTATTACCACTTGAAAGTCTACCCTACCTTTCACAGCGCTTTGGTTACAGACTCTCAGTGTTTCAAAATTCAGTAGAGATGTTCGGGTTCGAAAACGTATTCCAGGAGTTCTAGAGTCACTCTGACAAATCCCCCTGGTCCGTTGTTTTGAGCTCTGAGAGTTTTCTTTTTAACACGGGTGTCATACCGGCTTTTTAAAGGCACGTTAAAACACCGCTCGGAGAAGCCGAAAGCGGTTTGACTCAGTGGATAGAGCGTCGGTCTGCGGACTGAAGGGTCCCGGGTTCGATTCCGGTCAAGGGCACGTCCATTGGTTGCGGGCACATCCCCGGCAGGGGGTGTTTGCAGGAGGAGGCAGCTGGTCGATATGTTTCCAGCTCTCTGTCCCTCTGCTTTCCTCTCCGTACAAAGTCAATAAGATATATTAAAAAACAAACAAACAAACACAAAATACACTACTTGGGACCCTAGCCCAACTACCATTTTGATTTCATAGTGTTCTCCATACTTTCATACTATTCTATAGCTCTACGAAAATGAGTTTTGCAGTGTTTCACCAAAACCTTTTCCTGAAAACGCCAACTCATTTGGACGGGAAAAATAAATGTAAACAGTGCCACACTCGGTTCTCAGCTGTTTGAACAACATTTCCCAGGGACAAAATTGTGCTGTTCCGATATTCAGGCTATTGGAATATGTGTTCCTAGTGTGTGAAGCACATTTCTCAATATTTCCCTAGTCTGGAGTTGTAAATCCGCAGTGCTACACTCCAATTTGTCCAGTGATTGAAGCTCATTCGTTGTGAATAGCCAACGTTACTACACCGTGACCGTAACCCTGTCCCTAACCCTCTGACCCCAACGCTAAACCTATGCCTAACCTGAGCCTGAACCCTACCCAGCTCGAACCCTTATCGTAACCCTAACCCTAGCCAGAACCCCAAGTCTCTAACCCGAACACCACAACGAACCTCGGTGACATCGTCACTCCCAGCTGGTCCCCTGGCCAAAGCATGATCACCTGGGATCAATGGAACCTGCCCACGTGGCCCCTCCCCCCTTGGTGACATCATCACTTCCGCTTTCATGGCCTTAGCAGGCTTCTTTCAAAGACGCCAATTCATGGCCCTGAATTATAAATGTAACCCGTATCCAACTCGGTTCTATGTTCTTTGAGCACGATTCCCTTGTCAGGAAACAGTGCGTTACAGATATTAAGGCCCTTTATTCAGGTATTCCTAGCGTCTGAAGCACTTTCTTAGATATTAACCTGGGTTATCATTGTGAATTATCCCGAGTTGGGGTCTCTCTCTTCCAGTGTCTCAAGCTCCTTCGTTGTGAATTCCAATTTGGTGAAACAGCGTTTATAACAAATATACCAGCACTTTAACCGTTATTACCACTTGAAAGTCTACCCTACCTTTCACAGCGCTTTGGTTACAGACTCTCAGTATTTCAAAATTCAGTAGAGATGTTCGGGTTCGAAAACGTATTCCAGGAGTTCTAGAGTCACTCTGACAAATCCCCCTGGTCCGTTGTTTTGAGCTCTGAGAGTTTTCTTTTTAACACGGGTGTCATACCGGCTTTTTAAAGGCACGTTAAAACACCGCTCGGAGAAGCCGAAAGCGGTTTGGCTCAGTGGATAGAGCGTCGGTCTGCGGACTGAAGGGTCCCGGGTTCGATTCCGGTCAAGGGCACGTCCATTGGTTGCGGGCACATCTCCGGCAGGGGGTGTTTGCAGGAGGAGGCAGCTGGTCGATATGTTTCCAGCTCTCTGTCCCTCTGCTTTCCTCTCCGTACAAAGTCAATAAGATATATTACAAAACAAACAAACAAACACAAAATACACTACTTGGGACCCTAGCCCAACTACCATTTTGATTTCATAGTGTTCTCCATACTTTCATACTATTCTATACCTCTACGAAAATGAGTTTTGCAGTGTTTCACCAAAACCTTTTCCTGAAAACGCCAACTCCTTTGGACGGGAAAAATAAATGTAAACAGTGCCACACTCGGTTCTCAGCTGTTTGAACAACATTTCCCAGGGACAAAATTGTGCTGTTCCGATATTCAGGCTATTGGAATATGTGTTCCTAGTGTGTGAAGCACATTTCTCAATATTTCCCTAGTCTGGAGTTGTAAATCCGCAGTGCTACACTCCAATTTGTCCAGTGATTGAAGCTCATTCGTTGTGAATAGCCAACGTTACTACACCGTGACCGTAACCCTGTCCCTAACCCTCTGACCCCAACCCTAAACCTATGCCTAACCTGAGCCTGAACCCTACCCAGCCCGAACCCTTATCGTAACCCTAACGCTAGGCAGAACCCCAAGTCTCTAACCCGAACACCACAACGAACCTAGGTGACATCGTCACTCCCAGCTGGTCCCCTGGCCAAAGCATGATCACCTGGGATCAATGGAACCTGCCCACGTGGCCCCTCCCCCCTTGGTGACATCATCACTTCCGCTTTCATGGCCTTAGCAGGCTTCTTTCAAAGACGCCAATTCATGGCCCTGAATTATAAATGTAACCCGTATCCAACTCGGTTCTATGTTCTTTGAGCACGATTCCCTTGTCAGGAAACAGTGCGTTACAGATATTAAGGCCCTTTCTTCCCGTATTCCTAGCGTCTGAAGCACTTTCTTAGATATTAACCTGGGATATCATTGTGAATTATCCCGAGTTGGGGTCTCTCTCTTCCAGTGTCTCAAGCTCCTTCGTTGTGAATTCCAATTTGGTGAAACAGCGTTTATAACAAATATACCAGCACTTTAACCGTTATTACCACTTGAAAGTCTACCCTACCTTTCACAGCGCTTTGGTTACAGACTCTCAGTATTTCAAAATTCAGTAGAGATATTCGGGTTCGAAAACGTATTCCAGGAGTTCTAGAGTCACTCTGACACATCCCCCTGGTCCGTTGTTTTGAGCTCTGAGAGTTTTCTTTTTAACGCGGGTGTCATACCGGCTTTTTAAAGGCACGTTAAAACACCGCTCGGAGAAGCAGAAACCGGTTTGGCTCAGTGGATAGAGCGTCGGTCTGCGGACTGAAGGGTCCCGGGTTCGATTCCGGTCAAGGGCACGTCCATTGGTTGCGGGCACATCCCCGGCAGGGGGTGTTTGCAGGAGGAGGCAGCTGGTCGATATGTTTCCAGCTCTCTGTCCCTCTGCTTTCCTCTCCGTACAAAGTCAATAAGATATATTAAAAAACAAACAAACACAAAATAAACTACTTGGGACCCTAGCCCAACTACCATTTTGATTTCATAGTGTTCTCCATACTTTCATACTATTCTATACCTCTACGAAAATGAGTTTTGCAGTGTTTCACCAAAACCTTTTCCTGAAAACGCCAACTCCTTTGGACGGGAAAAATAAATGTAAACAGTGCCACACTCGGTTCTCAGCTGTTTGAACAACATTTCCCAGGGACAAAATTGTGCTGTTCCGATATTCAGGCTATTGGAATATGTGTTCCTAGGGTGTGAAGCACATTTCTCAATATTTCCCTAGTCTGTAGTTGTAAATCCTCAGTGCTACACTCCAATTTGTCCAGTGATTGAAGGTCATTCGTTGTGAATAGCCAACGTTACTACACCGTGACCGTAACCCTGTCCCTAACCCTCTGACACCAACGCTAAACCTATGCCTAACCTGAGCCTGAACCCTACCCAGCCCGAACCCTTATCGTAACCCTAACCCTAGCCAGAACCCCAAGTCTCTAACCCGAACACCACAACGAACCTCGGTGACATCGTCACACCCAGCGGGTCCCCTGGCCAAAGCATGATCACCTGGGATCAATGGAACCTGCCCACGTGGCCCCTCCCCCCTTGGTGACATCATCACTTCCGCTTTCATGGCCTTAGCAGGCTTCTTTCAAAGACGCCAACTCATGGCCCTGAATTATAAATGTAACCAGTATCCACCTCGGTTCTATGTTCTTTGAGCACGATTTCCTTGTCAGGAAACAGTGCGTTACAGATATTAAGGCCCTTTCTTCCCGTATTCCTAGCGTCTGAAGCACTTTCTTAGATATTAACCTGGGTTATCATTGTGAATTATCCCGAGTTGGGGCCTCTCTCTTCCAGTGTCTCAAGCTCCTTCGTTGTGAATTCCAATTTGGTGAAACAGCGTTTATAACAAATATACCAGCACTTTAACCGTTATTACCACTTGAAAGTCTACCCTACCTTTCACAGCGCTTTGGTTACAGACTCTCAGTATTTCAAAATTCAGTAGAGATGTTCGGGTTCGAAAACGTATTCCAGGAGTTCTAGAGTCACTCTGACACATCCCCCTGGTCCGTTGTTTTGAGCTCTGAGAGTTTTCTTTTTAACACGGGTGTCATACCGGCTTTTTAAAGGCACGTTAAAACACCGCTCGGAGAAGCCGAAAGCGGTTTGGCTCAGTGGATAGAGCGTCGGTCTGCGGACTGAAGGGTCCCGGGTTCGATTCCGGTCAAGGGCACGTCCATTGGTTGCGGGCACATCCCCGGCAGGGGGTGTTTGCAGGAGGAGGCAGCTGGTCGATATGTTTCCAGCTCTCTGTCCCTCTGCTTTCCTCTCCGTACAAAGTCAATAAGATATATTAAAAAACAAACAAACAAACACAAAATACACTACTTGGGACCCTAGCCCAACTACCATTTTGATTTCATAGTGTTCTCCATACTTTCATACTATTCTATACCTCTACGAAAATGAGTTTTGCAGTGTTTCACCAAAACCTTTTCCTGAAAACGCCAACTCCTTTGGACGGGAAAAATAAATGTAAACAGTGCCACACTCGGTTCTCAGCTGTTTGAACAACATTTCCCAGGGACAAAATTGTGCTGTTCCTATATTCAGGCTATTGGAATATGTGTTCCTAGTGTGTGAAGCACATTTCTCAATATTTCCCTAGTCTGGAGTTGTAAATCGGCAGTGCTACACTCCAATTTGTCCAGTGATTGAAGCTCATTCGTTGTGAATAGCCAACGTTACTACACCGTGACCGTAACCCTGTCCCTAACCCTCTGACACCAACGCTAAACCTATGCCTAACCTGAGCCTGAACCCTACCCAGCCCGAACCCTTATCGTAACCCTAACCCTAGCCAGAACCCCAAGTCTCTAACCCGAACACCACAACGAACCTCGGTGACATCGTCACTCCCAGCGGGTCCCCTGGCCAAAGCATGATCACCTGGGATCAATGGAACCTGCCCACGTGGCCCCTCCCCCCTTGGTGACATCATCACTTCCGCTTTCATGGCCTTAGCAGGCTTGTTTCAAAGACGCCAACTCATGGCCCTGAATTATAAATGTAACCAGTATCCAACTCGGTTCTATGTTCTTTGAGCACGATTTCCTTGTCAGGAAACAGTGCGTTACAGATATTAAGGCCTTTTCTTCCCGTATTCCTAGCGTCTGAAGCACTTTCTTAGATATTAACCTGGGTTATCATTGTGAATTATCCCGAGTTGGGGTCTCTCTCTTCCAGTGTCTCAAGCTCCTTCGTTGTGAATTCCAATTTGGTGAAACAGCGTTTATAACAAATATACCAGCACTTTAACCGTTATTACCACTTGAAAGTCTACCCTACCTTTCACAGCGCTTTGGTTACAGACTCTCAGTATTTCAAAATTCAGTAGAGATGTTCGGGTTCGAAAACGTATTCCAGGAGTTCTAGAGTCACTCTGACACATCCCCCTGGTCCGTTGTTTTGAGCTCTGAGAGTTTTCTTTTTAACACGGGTGTCATACCGGCTTTTTAAAGGCACGTTAAAACACCGCTCATGGAAGCCGAAAGCGGTTTGGCTCAGTGGATAGAGCGTCGGTCTGCGGACTGAAGGGTCCCGGGTTCGATTCCGGTCAAGGGCACGTCCATTGGTTGCGGGCACATCCCCGGCAGGGATGTTTGCAGGAGGAGGCAGCTGGTCGATATGTTTCCAGCTCTCTGTCCCTCTGCTTTCCTCTCCGTACAAAGTCAATAAGATATATTAAAAAACAAACAAACACAAAATACACTACTTGGGACCCTAGCCCAACTACCATTTTGATTTCATAGTGTTCTCCATACTTTCATACTATTCTATAGCTCTACGAAAATGAGTTTTGCAGTGTTTCACCAAAACCTTTTCCTGAAAACGCCAACTCCTTTGGACGGGAAAAATAAATGTAAACAGTGCCACACTTGGTTCTCAGCTGTTTGAACAACATTTCCCAGGGACAAAATTGTGCTGTTCCGATATTCAGGCTATTGGAATATGTGTTCCTAGTGTGTGAAGCACATTTCTCAATATTTCCCAAGTCTGGAGTTGTAAATCCGCAGTGCTACACTCCAATTTGTCCAGTGATTGAAGCTCATTCGTTGTGAATAGCCAACGTTACTACACCGTGACCGTAACCCTGTCCCTAACCCTCTGACCCCAACCCTAAACCTATGCCTAACCTGAGCCTGAACCCTACCCAGCCCGAACCCTTATCGTAACCCTAACCCTAGCCAGAACCCCAAGTCTCTAACCCGAACACCACAACGAACCTCGGTGACATCGTCACTCCCAGCGGGTCCCCTGGCCAAAGCATGATCACCTGGGATCAATGGAACCTGCCCACGTGGCCCCTCCCCCCTTGGTGACATCATCACTTCCGCTTTCATGGCCTTAGCAGGCTTCTTTCAAAGACGCCAACTCATGGCCCTGAATTATAAATGTAACCAGTATCCAACTCAGTTCTATGTTCTTTGAGCACGATTTCCTTGTCAGGAAACAGTGCGTTACAGATATTAAGGCCCTTTCTTCCCGTATTCCTAGCGTCTGAAGCACGTTCTTAGATATTAACCTGGGTTATCATTGTGAATTATCCCGAGTTGGGGTCTCTCTCTTCCAGTGTCTCAAGCTCCTTCGTTGTGAATTCCAATTTGGTGAAACAGCGTTTATAACAAATATACCAGCACTTTAACCGTTATTACCACTTGAAAGTCTACCCTACCTTTCACAGCGCTTTGGTTACAGACTCTCAGTATTTCAAAATTCAGTAGAGATGTTCGGGTTCGAAAACGTATTCCAGGAGTTCTAGAGTCACTCTGACAAATCCCCCTGGTCCGTTGTTTTGAGCTCTGAGAGTTTTCTTTTTAACACGGGTGTCATACCGGCTTTTTAAAGGCACGTTAAAACACCGCTCGGAGAAGCCGAAAGCGGTTTGGCTCAGTGGATAGAGCGTCGGTCTGCGGACTGAAGGGTCCCGGGTTCGATTCCGGTCAAGGGCACGTCCATTGGTTGCGGGCACATCCCCGGCAGGGGGTGTTTGCAGGAGGAGGCAGCTGGTCGATATGTTTCCAGCTCTCTGTCCCTCTGCTTTCCTCTCTGTACAAAGTCAATAAGATATATTAAAAAACAAACAAACAAACACAAAATACACTACTTGGGACCCTAGCCCAACTACCATTTTGATTTCATAGTGTTCTCCATACTTTCATACTATTCTATACCTCTACGAAAATGAGTTTTGCAGTGTTTCACCAAAACCTTTTCCTGAAAACGCCAACTCCTTTGGACGGGAAAAATAAATGTAAACAGTGCCACACTCGGTTCTCAGCTGTTTGAACAACATTTCCCAGGGACAAAATTGTGCTGTTCAGATATTCAGGCTATTGGAATATGTGTTCCTAGTGTGTGAAGCACATTTCTCAATATTTCCCTAGTCTGGAGTTGTAAATCCTCAGTGCTACACTCCAATTTGTCCAGTGATTGAAGCTCATTCGTTGTGAATAGCCAACGTTACTACACCGTGACCGTAACCCTGTCCCTAACCCTCTGACCCCAACGCTAAACCTATGCCTAACCTGAGCCTGAACCCTACCCAGCCCGAACCCTTATCGTAACCCTAACCCTAGCCAGAACCCCAAGTCTCTAACCCGAACACCACAACGAACCTCGGTGACATCGTCACTCCCAGCGGGTCCCCTGGCCAAAGCATGATCACCTGGGATCAATGGAACCTGCCCACGTGGCCCCTCCCCCCTTGGTGACATCATCACTTCCGCTTTCATGGCCTTAGCAGGCTTCTTTCAAAGACGCCAACTCATGGCCCTGAATTATAAATGTAACCAGTATCCAACTCGGTTCTATGTTCTTTGAGCACGATTTCCTTGTCAGGAAACAGTGCGTTACAGATATTAAGGCCCTTTATTCAGGTATTCCTAGCGTCTGAAGCACTTTCTTAGATATTAACCTGGGTTATCATTGTGAATTATCCCGAGTTGGGGTCTCTCTCTTCCAGTGTCTCAAGCTCCTTCGTTGTGAATTCCAATTTGGTGAAACAGCGTTTATAACAAATATACCAGCACTTTAACCGTTATTACCACTTGAAAGTCTACCCTACCTTTCACAGCGCTTTGGTTACAGACTCTCAGTATTTCAAAATTCAGTAGAGATGTTCGGGTTCGAAAACGTATTCCAGGAGTTCTAGAGTCACTCTGACAAATCCCCCTGGTCCGTTGTTTTGAGCTCTGAGAGTTTTCTTTTTAACACGGGTGTCATACCGGCTTTTTAAAGGCACGTTAAAACACCGCTCGGAGAAGCCGAAAGCGGTTTGGCTCAGTGGATAGAGCGTCGGTCTGCGGACTGAAGGGTCCCGGGTTAGATTCCGGTCAAGGGCACGTCCATTGGTTGCGGGCACATCCCCGGCAGGGGGTGTTTGCAGGAGGAGGCAGCTGGTCGATATGTTTCCAGCTCTCTGTCCCTCTGCTTTCCTCTCTGTACAAAGTCAATAAGATATATTAAAAAACAAACAAACAAACACAAAATACACTACTTGGGACCCTAGCCCAACTACCATTTTGATTTCATAGTGTTCTCCATACTTTCATACTATTCTATACCTCTACGAAAATGAGTTTTGCAGTGTTTCACCAAAACCTTTTCCTGAAAACGCCAACTCCTTTGGACGGGAAAAATAAATGTAAACAGTGCCACACTCGGTTCTCAGCTGTTTGAACAACATTTCCCAGGGACAAAATTGTGCTGTTCCTATATTCAGGCTATTGGAATATGTGTTCCTAGTGTGTGAAGCACATTTCTCAATATTTCCCTAGTCTGGAGTTGTAAATCGGCAGTGCTACACTCCAATTTGTCCAGTGATTGAAGCTCATTCGTTGTGAATAGCCAACGTTACTACACCGTGACCGTAACCCTGTCCCTAACCCTCTGACACCAACGCTAAACCTATGCCTAACCTGAGCCTGAACCCTACCCAGCCCGAACCCTTATCGTAACCCTAACCCTAGCCAGAACCCCAAGTCTCTAACCCGAACACCACAACGAACCTCGGTGACATCGTCACTCCCAGCGGGTCCCCTGGCCAAAGCATGATCACCTGGGATCAATGGAACCTGCCCACGTGGCCCCTCCCCCCTTGGTGACATCATCACTTCCGCTTTCATGGCCTTAGCAGGCTTCTTTCAAAGACGCCAACTCATGGCCCTGAATTATAAATGTAACCAGTATCCAACTCGGTTCTATGTTCTTTGAGCACGATTTCCTTGTCAGGAAACAGTGCGTTACAGATATTAAGGCCCTTTCTTCCCGTATTCCTAGCGTCTGAAGCACTTTCTTAGATATTAACCTGGGTTATCATTGTGAATTATCCCGAGTTGGGGTCTCTCTCTTCCAGTGTCTCAAGCTCCTTCGTTGTGAATTCCAATTTGGTGAAACAGCGTTTATAACAAATATACCAGCACTTTAACCGTTATTACCACTTGAAAGTCTACCCTACCTTTCACAGCGCTTTGGTTACAGACTCTCAGTATTTCAAAATTCAGTAGAGATGTTCGGGTTCGAAAACGTATTCCAGGAGTTCTAGAGTCACTCTGACACATCCCCCTGGTCCGTTGTTTTGAGCTCTGAGAGTTTTCTTTTTAACACGGGTGTCATACCGGCTTTTTAAAGGCACGTTAAAACACCGCTCTGAGAAGCCGAAAGCGGTTTGGCTCAGTGGATAGAGCGTCGGTCTGCGGACTGAAGGGTCCCGGGTTCGATTCCGGTCAAGGGCACGTCCATTGGTTGCGGGCACATCCCCGGCAGGGGGTGTTTGCAGGAGGAGGCAGCTGGTCGATATGTTTCCAGCTCTCTGTCCCTCTGCTTTCCTCTCCGTACAAAGTCAATAAGATATATTAAAAAACAAACAAACACAAAATACACTACTTGGGACCCTAGCCCAACTACCATTTTGATTTCATAGTGTTCTCCATACTTTCATACTATTCTATACCTCTACGAAAATGAGTTTTGCAGTGTTTCACCAAAACCTTTTCCTGAAAACGCCAACTCCTTTGGACGGGAAAAATAAATGTAAACAGTGCCACACTCGGTTCTCAGCTGTTTGAACAACATTTCCCAGGGACAAAATTGTGCTGTTCCGATATTCAGGCTATTGGAATATGTGTTCCTAGTGTGTGAAGCACATTTCTCAATATTTCCCAAGTCTGGAGTTGTAAATCCGCAGTGCTACACTCCAATTTGTCCAGTGATTGAAGCTCATTCGTTGTGAATAGCCAACGTTACTACACCGTGACCGTAACCCTGTCCCTAACCCTCTGACCCCAACCCTAAACCTATGCCTAACCTGAGCCTGAACCCTACCCAGCCCGAACCCTTATCGTAACCCTAACCCTGGCCAGAACCCCAAGTCTCTAACCCGAACACCACAACGAACCTCGGTGACATCGTCACTCCCAGCGGGTCCCCTGGCCAAAGCATGATCACCTGGGATCAATGGAACCTGCCCACGTGGCCCCTCCCCCCTTGGTGACATCATCACTTCCGCTTTCATGGCCTTAGCAGGCTTCTTTCAAAGACGCCAACTCATGGCCCTGAATTATAAATGTAACCAGTATCCAACTCAGTTCTATGTTCTTTGAGCACGATTTCCTTGTCAGGAAACAGTGCGTTACAGATATTAAGGCCCTTTCTTCCCGTATTCCTAGCGTCTGAAGCACTTTCTTAGATATTAACCTGGGTTATCATTGTGAATTATCCCGAGTTGGGGTCTCTCTCTTCCAGTGTCTCAAGCTCCTTCGTTGTGAATTCCAATTTGGTGAAACAGCGTTTATAACAAATATACCAGCACTTTAACCGTTATTACCACTTGAAAGTCTACCCTACCTTTCACAGCGCTTTGGTTACAGACTCTCAGTATTTCAAAATTCAGTAGAGATGTTCGGGTTCGAAAACGTATTCCAGGAGTTCTAGAGTCACTCTGACACATCCCCCTGGTCCGTTGTTTTGAGCTCTGAGAGTTTTCTTTTTAACACGGGTGTCATACCGGCTTTTTAAAGGCACGTTAAAACACCGCTCTGAGAAGCCGAAAGCGGTTTGGCTCAGTGGATAGAGCGTCGGTCTGCGGACTGAAGGGTCCCGGGTTCGATTCCGGTCAAGGGCACGTCCATTGGTTGCGGGCACATCCCCGGCAGGGGGTGTTTGCAGGAGGAGGCAGCTGGTCGATATGTTTCCAGCTCTCTGTCCCTCTGCTTTCCTCTCCGTACAAAGTCAATAAGATATATTAAAAAACAAACAAACACAAAATACACTACTTGGGACCCTAGCCCAACTACCATTTTGATTTCATAGTGTTCTCCATACTTTCATACTATTCTATACCTCTACGAAAATGAGTTTTGCAGTGTTTCACCAAAACCTTTTCCTGAAAACGCCAACTCCTTTGGACGGGAAAAATAAATGTAAACAGTGCCACACTCGGTTCTCAGCTGTTTGAACAACATTTCCCAGGGACAAAATTGTGCTGTTCAGATATTCAGGCTATTGGAATATGTGTTCCTAGTGTGTGAAGCACATTTCTCAATATTTCCCTAGTCTGGAGTTGTAAATCCTCAGTGCTACACTCCAATTTGTCCAGTGATTGAAGCTCATTCGTTGTGAATAGCCAACGTTACTACACCGTGACCGTAACCCTGTCCCTAACCCTCTGACCCCAACGCTAAACCTATGCCTAACCTGAGCCTGAACCCTACTCAGCCCGAACCCTTATCGTAACCCTAACCCTAGCCAGAACCCCAAGTCTCTAACCCGAACACCACAACGAACCTCGGTGACATCGTCACTCCCAGCGGGTCCCCTGGCCAAAGCATGATCACCTGGGATCAATGGAACCTGCCCACGTGGCCCCTCCCCCCTTGGTGACATCATCACTTCCGCTTTCATGGCCTTAGCAGGCTTCTTTCAAAGACGCCAACTCATGGCCCTGAATTATAAATGTAACCCGTATCCAACTCGGTTCTATGTTCTTTGAGCACGATTCCCTTGTCAGGAAACAGTGCGTTACAGATATTAAGGCCCTTTCTTCACGTATTCCTAGCGTCTGAAGCACTTTCTTAGATATTAACTTGGGTTATCATTGAGAATTATCCCGAGTTGGGGTCTCTCTCTTCCAGTGTCTCAAGCTCCTTCGTTGTGAATTCCAATTTGGTGAAACAGCGTTTATAACAAATATACCAGCACTTTAACCGTTATTACCACTTGAAAGTCTACCCTACCTTTCACAGCGCTTTGGTTACAGACTCTCAGTATTTCAAAATTCAGTAGAGATGTTCGGGTTCGAAAACGTATTCCAGGAGTTCTAGAGTCACTCTGACAAATCCCCCTGGTCCGTTGTTTTGAGCTCTGAGAGTTTTCTTTTTAACACGGGTGTCATACCGGCTTTTTAAAGGCACGTTAAAACACCGCTCGGAGAAGCCGAAAGCGGTTTGGCTCAGTGGATAGAGCGTTGGTCTGCGGACTGAAGGGTCCCGGGTTCGATTCCGGTCAAGGGCACGTCCATTGGTTGCGGGCACATCCCCGGCAGGGGGTGTTTGCAGGAGGAGGCAGCTGGTCGATATGTTTCCAGCTCTCTGTCCCTCTGCTTTCCTCTCCGTACAAAGTCAATAAGATATATTAAAAAACAAACAAACACAAAATACACTACTTGGGACCCTAGCCCAACTACCATTTTGATTTCATAGTGTTCTCCATACTTTCATACTATTCTATACCTCTACGAAAATGAGTTTTGCAGTGTTTCACCAAAACCTTTTCCTGAAAACGCCAACTCCTTTGGACGGGAAAAATAAATGTAAACAGTGCCACACTCGGTTCTCAGCTGTTTGAACAACATTTCCCAGGGACAAAATTGTGCTGTTCAGATATTCAGGCTATTGGAATATGTGTTCCTAGGGTGTGAAGCACATTTCTCAATATTTCCCTAGTCTGGAGTTGTAAATCCGCAGTGCTACACTCCAATTTGTCCAGTGATTGAAGGTCATTCGTTGTGAATAGCCAACGTTACTACACCGTGACCGTAACCCTGTCCCTAACCCTCTGACACCAACGCTAAACCTATGCCTAACCTGAGCCTGAACCCTACCCAGCCCGAACCCTTATCGTAACCCTAACCCTAGCCAGAACCCCAAGTCTCTAACCTGAACATCACAACGAACCTCGGTGAAATCGTCACACCCAGCGGGTCCCTGGCCAAAGCATGATCACCTGGGATCAATGGAACCTGCCCACGTGGCCCCTCCCCCCTTGGTGACATCATCACTTCCGCTTTCATGGCCTTAGCAGGCTTGTTTCAAAGACGCCAACTCATGGCCCTGAATTATAAATGTAACCAGTATCCAACTCGGTTCTATGTTCTTTGAGCACGATTTCCTTGTCAGGAAACAGTGCGTTACAGATATTAAGGCCCTTTCTTCCCGTATTCCTAGCGTCTGAAGCACTTTCTTAGATATTAACCTGGGTTATCATTGTGAATTATCCCGAGTTGGGGTCTCTCTCTTCCAGTGTCTCAAGCTCCTTCGTTGTGAATTCCAATTTGGTGAAACAGCGTTTATAACAAATATACCAGCACTTTAACCGTTATTACCACTTGAAAGTCTACCCTACCTTTCACAGCGCTTTGGTTACAGACTCTCAGTATTTCAAAATTCAGTAGAGATGTTCGGGTTCGAAAACGTATTCCAGGAGTTCTAGAGTCACTCTGACACATCCCCCTGGTCCGTTGTTTTGAGCTCTGAGAGTTTTCTTTTTAACACGGGTGTCATACCGGCTTTTTAAAGGCACGTTAAAACACCGCTCATGGAAGCCGAAAGCGGTTTGGCTCAGTGGATAGAGCGTCGGTCTGCGGACTGAAGGGTCCCGGGTTCGATTCCGGTCAAGGGCACGTCCATTGGTTGCGGGCACATCCCCGGCAGGGATGTTTGCAGGAGGAGGCAGCTGGTCGATATGTTTCCAGCTCTCTGTCCCTCTGCTTTCCTCTCCGTACAAAGTCAATAAGATATATTAAAAAACAAACAAACACAAAATACACTACTTGGGACCCTAGCCCAACTACCATTTTGATTTCATAGTGTTCTCCATACTTTCATACTATTCTATAGCTCTACGAAAATGAGTTTTGCAGTGTTTCACCAAAACCTTTTCCTGAAAACGCCAACTCCTTTGGACGGGAAAAATAAATGTAAACAGTGCCACACTTGGTTCTCAGCTGTTTGAACAACATTTCCCAGGGACAAAATTGTGCTGTTCCGATATTCAGGCTATTGGAATATGTGTTCCTAGTGTGTGAAGCACATTTCTCAATATTTCCCAAGTCTGGAGTTGTAAATCCGCAGTGCTACACTCCAATTTGTCCAGTGATTGAAGCTCATTCGTTGTGAATAGCCAACGTTACTACACCGTGACCGTAACCCTGTCCCTAACCCTCTGACCCCAACCCTAAACCTATGCCTAACCTGAGCCTGAACCCTACCCAGCCCGAACCCTTATCGTAACCCTAACCCTAGCCAGAACCCCAAGTCTCTAACCCGAACACCACAACGAACCTCGGTGACATCGTCACTCCCAGCGGGTCCCCTGGCCAAAGCATGATCACCTGGGATCAATGGAACCTGCCCACGTGGCCCCTCCCCCCTTGGTGACATCATCACTTCCGCTTTCATGGCCTTAGCAGGCTTCTTTCAAAGACGCCAACTCATGGCCCTGAATTATAAATGTAACCAGTATCCAACTCAGTTCTATGTTCTTTGAGCACGATTTCCTTGTCAGGAAACAGTGCGATACAGATATTAAGGCCCTTTCTTCCCGTATTCCTAGCGTCTGAAGCACGTTCTTAGATATTAACCTGGGTTATCATTGTGAATTATCCCGAGTTGGGGTCTCTCTCTTCCAGTGTCTCAAGCTCCTTCGTTGTGAATTCCAATTTGGTGAAACAGCGTTTATAACAAATATACCAGCACTTTAACCGTTATTACCACTTGAAAGTCTACCCTACCTTTCACAGCGCTTTGGTTACAGACTCTCAGTATTTCAAAATTCAGTAGAGATGTTCGGGTTCGAAAACGTATTCCAGGAGTTCTAGAGTCACTCTGACAAATCCCCCTGGTCCGTTGTTTTGAGCTCTGAGAGTTTTCTTTTTAACACGGGTGTCATACCGGCTTTTTAAAGGCACGTTAAAACACCGCTCGGAGAAGCCGAAAGCGGTTTGGCTCAGTGGATAGAGCGTCGGTCTGCGGACTGAAGGGTCCCGGGTTCGATTCCGGTCAAGGGCACGTCCATTGGTTGCGGGCACATCCCCGGCAGGGGGTGTTTGCAGGAGGAGGCAGCTGGTCGATATGTTTCCAGCTCTCTGTCCCTCTGCTTTCCTCTCTGTACAAAGTCAATAAGATATATTAAAAAACAAACAAACAAACACAAAATACACTACTTGGGACCCTAGCCCAACTACCATTTTGATTTCATAGTGTTCTCCATACTTTCATACTATTCTATACCTCTACGAAAATGAGTTTTGCAGTGTTTCACCAAAACCTTTTCCTGAAAACGCCAACTCCTTTGGACGGGAAAAATAAATGTAAACAGTGCCACACTTGGTTCTCAGCTGTTTGAACAACATTTCCCAGGGACAAAATTGTGCTGTTGCGATATTCAGGCTATTGGAATATGTGTTCCTAGTGTGTGAAGCACATTTCTCAATATTTCCCTAGTCTGGAGTTGTAAATCGGCAGTGCTACACTCCAATTTGTCCAGTGATTGAAGCTCATTCGTTGTGAATAGCCAACGTTACTACACCGTGACCGTAACCCTGTCCCTAACCCTCTGACACCAACGCTAAACCTATGCCTAACCTGAGCCTGAACCCTACCCAGCCCGAACCCTTATCGTAACCCTAACCCTAGCCAGAACCCCAAGTCTCTAACCCGAACACCACAACGAACCTCGGTGACATCGTCACTCCCAGCGGGTCCCCTGGCCAAAGCATGATCACCTGGGATCAATGGAACCTGCCCACGTGGCCCCTCCCCCCTTGGTGACATCATCACTTCCGCTTTCATGGCCTTAGCAGGCTTCTTTCAAAGACGCCAACTCATGGCCCTGAATTATAAATGTAACCAGTATCCAACTCGGTTCTATGTTCTTTGAGCACGATTTCCTTGTCAGGAAACAGTGCGTTACAGATATTAAGGCGCTTTCTTCCCGTATTCCTAGCGTCTGAAGCACTTTCTTAGATATTAACCTGGGTTATCATTGTGAATTATCCCGAGTTGGGGTCTCTCTCTTCCAGTGTCTCAAGCTCCTTCGTTGTGAATTCCAATTTGGTGAAACAGCGTTTATAACAAATATACCAGCACTTTAACCGTTATTACCACTTGAAAGTCTACCCTACCTTTCACAGCGCTTTGGTTACAGACTCTCAGTATTTCAAAATTCAGTAGAGATGTTCGGGTTCGAAAACGTATTCCAGGAGTTCTAGAGTCACTCTGACAAATCCCCCTGGTCCGTTGTTTTGAGCTCTGAGAGTTTTCTTTTTAACACGGGTGTCATACCGGCTTTTTAAAGGCACGTTAAAACACCGCTCGGAGAAGCCGAAAGCGGTTTGGCTCAGTGGATAGAGCGTCGGTCTGCGGACTGAAGGGTCCCGGGTTAGATTCCGGTCAAGGGCACGTCCATTGGTTGCGGGCACATCCCCGGCAGGGGGTGTTTGCAGGAGGAGGCAGCTGGTCGATATGTTTCCAGCTCTCTGTCCCTCTGCTTTCCTCTCTGTACAAAGTCAATAAGATATATTAAAAAACAAACAAACAAACACAAAATACACTACTTGGGACCCTAGCCCAACTACCATTTTGATTTCATAGTGTTCTCCATACTTTCATACTATTCTATACCTCTACGAAAATGAGTTTTGCAGTGTTTCACCAAAACCTTTTCCTGAAAACGCCAACTCCTTTGGACGGGAAAAATAAATGTAAACAGTGCCACACTTGGTTCTCAGCTGTTTGAACAACATTTCCCAGGGACAAAATTGTGCTGTTCCGATATTCAGGCTATTGGAATATGTGTTCCTAGTGTGTGAAGCACATTTCTCAATATTTCCCTAGTCTGGAGTTGTAAATCCGCAGTGCTACACTCCAATTTGTCCAGTGATTGAAGCTCATTCGTTGTGAATAGCCAACGTTACTACACCTTGACCGTAACCCTGTCCCTAACCCTCTGACACCAACGCTAAACCTATGCCTAACCTGAGCCTGAACCCTACCCAGCCCGAACCCTTATCTTAACCCTAACCCTAGCCAGAACCCCAAGTCTCTAACCCGAACACCACAACGAACCTCGGTGACATCGTCACTCCCAGCGGGTCCCCTGGCCAAAGCATGATCACCTGGGATCAATGGAACCTGCCCACGTGGCCCCTCCCCCCTTGGTGACATCATCACTTCCGCTTTCATGGCCTTAGCAGGCTTCTTTCAAAGACGCCAACTCATGGCCCTGAATTATAAATGTAACCAGTATCCAACTCGGTTCTATGTTCTTTGAGCACGATTTCCTTGTCAGGAAACAGTGCGTTACAGATATTAAGGCCCTTTCTTCCCGTATTCCTAGCGTCTGAAGCACTTTCTTAGATATTAACCTGGGTTATCATTGTGAATTATCCCGAGTTGGGGTCTCTCTCTTCCAGTGTCTCAAGCTCCTTCGTTGTGAATTCCAATTTGGTGAAACAGCGTTTATAACAAATATACCAGCACTTTAACCGTTATTACCACTTGAAAGTCTACCCTACCTTTCACAGCGCTTTGGTTACAGACTCTCAGTATTTCAAAATTCAGTAGAGATGTTCGGGTTCGAAAACGTATTCCAGGAGTTCTAGAGTCACTCTGACACATCCCCCTGGTCCGTTGTTTTGAGCTCTGAGAGTTTTCTTTTTAACACGGGTGTCATACCGGCTTTTTAAAGGCACGTTAAAACACCGCTCGGAGAAGCCGAAAGCGGTTTGGCTCAGTGGATAGAGCGTCGGTCTGCGGACTGAAGGGTCCCGGGTTAGATTCCGGTCAAGGGCACGTCCATTGGTTGCGGGCACATCCCCGGCAGGGGGTGTTTGCAGGAGGAGGCAGCTGGTCGATATGTTTCCAGCTCTCTGTCCCTCTGCTTTCCTCTCTGTACAAAGTCAATAAGATATATTAAAAAACAAACAAACAAACACAAAATACACTACTTGGGACCCTAGCCCAACTACCATTTTGATTTCATAGTGTTCTCCATACTTTCATACTATTCTATACCTCTACGAAAATGAGTTTTGCAGTGTTTCACCAAAACCTTTTCCTGAAAACGCCAACTCCTTTGGACGGGAAAAATAAATGTAAACAGTGCCACACTTGGTTCTCAGCTGTTTGAACAACATTTCCCAGGGACAAAATTGTGCTGTTCCGATATTCAGGCTATTGGAATATGTGTTCCTAGTGTGTGAAGCACATTTCTCAATATTTCCCTAGTCTGGAGTTGTAAATCCGCAGTGCTACACTCCAATTTGTCCAGTGATTGAAGCTCATTCGTTGTGAATAGCCAACGTTACTACACCGTGACCGTAACCCTGTCCCTAACCCTCTGACACCAACGCTAAACCTATGCCTAACCTGAGCCTGAACCCTACCCAGCCCGAACCCTTATCTTAACCCTAACCCTAGCCAGAACCCCAAGTCTCTAACCCGAACACCACAACGAACCTCGGTGACATCGTCACTCCCAGCGGGTCCCCTGGCCAAAGCATGATCACCTGGGATCAATGGAACCTGCCCACGTGGTCCCTCCCCCCTTGGTGACATCATCACTTCCGCTTTCATGGCCTTAGCAGGCTTCTTTCAAAGACGCCAACTCATGGCCCTGAATTATAAATGTAACCAGTATCCAACTCGGTTCTATGTTCTTTGAGCACGATTTCCTTGTCAGGAAACAGTGCGTTACAGATATTAAGGCCCTTTCTTCCCGTATTCCTAGCGTCTGAAGCACTTTCTTAGATATTAACCTGGGTTATCATTGTGAATTATCCCGAGTTGGGGTCTCTCTCTTCCAGTGTCTCAAGCTCCTTCGTTGTGAATTCCAATTTGGTGAAACAGCGTTTATAACAAATATACCAGCACTTTAACCGTTATTACCACTTGAAAGTCTACCCTACCTTTCACAGCGCTTTGGTTACAGACTCTCAGTATTTCAAAATTCAGTAGAGATGTTCGGGTTCGAAAACGTATTCCAGGAGTTCTAGAGTCACTCTGACACATCCCCCTGGTCCGTTGTTTTGAGCTCTGAGAGTTTTCTTTTTAACACGGGTGTCATACCGGCTTTTTAAAGGCACGTTAAAACACCGCTCTGAGAAGCCGAAAGCGGTTTGGCTCAGTGGATAGAGCGTCGGTCTTTGGACTGAAGGGTCCCGGGTTCGATTCCGGTCAAGGGCACGTCCATTGGTTGCGGGCACATCCCCGGCAGGGGGTGTTTGCAGGAGGAGGCAGCTGGTCGATATGTTTCCAGCTCTCTGGCCCTCTGCTTTCCTCTCCGTACAAAGTCAATAAGATATATTAAAAAACAAACAAACACAAAATACACTACTTGGGACCCTAGCCCAACTACCATTTTGATTTCATAGTGTTCTCCATACTTTCATACTATTCTATACCTATACGAAAATGTGTTTTGCAGTGTTTCACCAAAACCTTTTCCTGAAAACGCCAACTCCTTTGGACGGGAAAAATAAATGTAAACAGTGCCACACTTGGTTCTCAGCTGTTTGAACAACATTTCCCAGGGACAAAATTGTGCTGTTCCGATATTCAGGCTATTGGAATATGTGTTCCTAGTGTGTGAAGCACATTTCTCAATATTTCCCTAGTCTGGAGTTGTAAATCCGCAGTGCTACACTCCAATTTGTCCAGTGATTGAAGCTCATTCGTTGTGAATAGCCAACGTTACTACACCGTGACCGTAACCCTGTCCCTAACCCTCTGACACCAACGCTAAACCTATGCCTAACCTGAGCCTGAACCCTACCCAGCCCGAACCCTTATCGTAACCCTAACCCTAGCCAGAACCCCAAGTCTCTAACCCGAACACCACAACGAACCTCGGTGACATCGTCACTCCCAGCGGGTCCCCTGGCCAAAGCATGATCACCTGGGATCAATGGAACCTGCCCACGTGGCCCCTCCCCCCTTGGTGACATCATCACTTCCGCTTTCATGGCCTTAGCAGGCTTCTTTCAAAGACGCCAACCCATGGCCCTGAATTATAAATGTAACCAGTATCCAACTCGGTTCTATGTTCTTTGAGCACGATTTCCTTGTCAGGAAACAGTGCGTTACAGATATTAAGGCCCTTTCTTCCCGTATTCCTAGCGTCTGAAGCACTTTCTTAGATATTAACCTGGGTTATCATTGTGAATTATCCCGAGTTGGGGTCTCTCTCTTCCAGTGTCTCAAGCTCCTTCGTTGTGAATTCCAATTTGGTGAAACAGCGTTTATAACAAATATACCAGCACTTTAACCGTTATTACCACTTGAAAGTCTACCCTACCTTTCACAGCGCTTTGGTTACAGACTCTCAGTATTTCAAAATTCAGTAGAGATGTTCGGGTTCGAAAACGTATTCCAGGAGTTCTAGAGTCACTCTGACACATCCCCCTGGTCCGTTGTTTTGAGCTCTGAGAGTTTTCTTTTTAACACGGGTGTCATACCGGCTTTTTAAAGGCACGTTAAAACACCGCTCTGAGAAGCCGAAAGCGGTTTGGCTCAGTGGATAGAGCGTCGGTCTGCGGACTGAAGGGTCCCGGGTTCGATTCCGGTCAAGGGCACGTCCATTGGTTGCGGGCACATCCCCGGCAGGGGGTGTTTGCAGGAGGAGGCAGCTGGTCGATATGTTTCCAGCTCTCTGGCCCTCTGCTTTCCTCTCCGTACAAAGTCAATAAGATATATTAAAAAACAAACAAACACAAAATACACTACTTGGGACCCTAGCCCAACTACCATTTTGATTTCATAGTGTTCTCCATACTTTCATACTATTCTATACCTCTACGAAAATGAGTTTTGCAGTGTTTCACCAAAACCTTTTCCTGAAAATGCCAACTCCTTTGGACGGGAAAAATAAATGTAAACAGTGCCACACTCGGTTCTCAGCTGTTTGAACAACATTTCCCAGGGACAAAATTGTGCTGTTCAGACATTCAGGCTATTGGAATATGTGTTCCTAGGGTGTGAAGCACATTTCTCAATATTTCCCTAGTCTGGAGTTGTAAATCCGCAGTGCTACACTCCAATTTGTCCAGTGATTGAAGGTCATTCGTTGTGAATAGCCAACGTTACTACACCGTGACCGTAACCCTGTCCCTAACCCTCTGACCCCAACGCTAAACCTATGCCTAACCTGAGCCTGAACCCTACCCAGCCCGAACCCTTATCGTAACCCTAACCCTAGCCAGAACCCCAAGTCTCTAACCCGAACACCACAACGAACCTCGGTGAAATCGTCACACCTAGCGGGTCCCTGGCCAAAGCATGATCACCTGGGATCAATGGAACCTGCCCACGTGGCCCCTCCCCCCTTGGTGACATCATCACTTCCGCTTTCATGGCCTTAGCAGGCTTCTTTCAAAGACGCCAACTCATGGCCCTGAATTATAAATGTAACCAGTATCCAACTCGGTTCTATGTTCTTTGAGCACGATTTCCTTGTCAGGAAACAGTGCGTTACAGATATTAAGGCCCTTTCTTCCCGTATTCCTAGCGTCTGAAGCACTTTCTTAGATATTAACCTGGGTTATCATTGTGAATTATCCCGAGTTGGGGTCTCTCTCTTCCAGTGTCTCAAGCTCCTTCGTTGTGAATTCCAATTTGGTGAAACAGCGTTTATAACAAATATACCAGCACTTTAACCGTTATTACCACTTGAAAGTCTACCCTACCTTTCACAGCGCTTTGGTTACAGACTCTCAGTATTTCAAAATTCAGTAGAGATGTTCGGGTTCGAAAACGTATTCCAGGAGTTCTAGAGTCACTCTGACACATCCCCCTGGTCCGTTGTTTTGAGCTCTGAGAGTTTTCTTTTTAACACGGGTGTCATACCGGCTTTTTAAAGGCACGTTAAAACACCGCTCGGAGAAGCCGAAAGCGGTTTGGCTCAGTGGATAGAGCGTCGGTCTGCGGACTGAAGGGTCCCGGGTTCGATTCCGGTCAAGGGCACGTCCATTGGTTGCGGGCACATCCCCGGCAGGGGGTGTTTGCAGGAGGAGGCAGCTGGTCGATATGTTTCCAGCTCTCTGTCCCTCTGCTTTCCTCTCCGTACAAAGTCAATAAGATATATTAAAAAACAAACAAACACAAAATACACTACTTGGGACCCTAGCCCAACTACCATTTTGATTTCATAGTGTTCTCCATACTTTCATACTATTCTATACCTCTACGAAAATGAGTTTTGCAGTGTTTCACCAAAACCTTTTCCTGAAAACGCCAACTCCTTTGGACGGGAAAAATAAATGTAAACAGTGCCACACTCGGTTCTCAGCTGTTTGAACAACATTTCCCAGGGACAAAATTGTGCTGTTCAGATATTCAGGCTATTGGAATATGTGTTCCTAGTGTGTGAAGCACATTTCTCAATATTTCCCTAGTCTGGAGTTGTAAATCCTCAGTGCTACACTCCAATTTGTCCAGTGATTGAAGCTCATTCGTTGTGAATAGCCAACGTTACTACACCGTGACCGTAACCCTGTCCCTAACCCTCTGACCCCAACGCTAAACCTATGCCTAACCTGAGCCTGAACCCTACCCAGCCCGAACCCTTATCGTAACCCTAACCCTAGCCAGAACCCCAAGTCTCTAACCCGAACACCACAACGAACCTCGGTGACATCGTCACTCCCAGCGGGTCCCCTGGCCAAAGCATGATCACCTGGGATCAATGGAACCTGCCCACGTGGCCCCTCCCCCCTTGGTGACATCATCACTTCCGCTTTCATGGCCTTAGCAGTCTTCTTTCAAAGACGCCAACTCATGGCCCTGAATTATAAATGTAACCCGTATCCAACTCGGTTCTATGTTCTTTGAGCACGATTCCCTTGTCAGGAAACAGTGCGTTACAGATATTAAGGCCCTTTCTTCACGTATTCCTAGCGTCTGAAGCACTTTCTTAGATATTAACTTGGGTTATCATTGAGAATTATCCCGAGTTGGGGTCTCTCTCTTCCAGTGTCTCAAGCTCCTTCGTTGTGAATTCCAATTTGGTGAAACAGCGTTTATAACAAATATACCAGCACTTTAACCGTTATTACCACTTGAAAGTCTACCCTACCTTTCACAGCGCTTTGGTTACAGACTCTCAGTATTTCAAAATTCAGTAGAGATGTTCGGGTTCGAAAACGTATTCCAGGAGTTCTAGAGTCACTCTGACAAATCCCCCTGGTCCGTTGTTTTGAGCTCTGAGAGTTTTCTTTTTAACACGGGTGTCATACCGGCTTTTTAAAGGCACGTTAAAACACCGCTCGGAGAAGCCGAAAGCGGTTTGGCTCAGTGGATAGAGCGTTGGTCTGCGGACTGAAGGGTCCCGGGTTCGATTCCGGTCAAGGGCACGTCCATTGGTTGCGGGCACATCCCCGGCAGGGGGTGTTTGCAGGAGGAGGCAGCTGGTCGATATGTTTCCAGCTCTCTGTCCCTCTGCTTTCCTCTCCGTACAAAGTCAATAAGATATATTAAAAAACAAACAAACACAAAATACACTACTTGGGACCCTAGCCCAACTACCATTTTGATTTCATAGTGTTCTCCATACTTTCATACTATTCTATACCTCTACGAAAATGAGTTTTGCAGTGTTTCACCAAAACCTTTTCCTGAAAACGCCAACTCCTTTGGACGGGAAAAATAAATGTAAACAGTGCCACACTCGGTTCTCAGCTGTTTGAACAACATTTCCCAGGGACAAAATTGTGCTGTTCAGATATTCAGGCTATTGGAATATGTGTTCCTAGGGTGTGAAGCACATTTCTCAATATTTCCCTAGTCTGGAGTTGTAAATCCGCAGTGCTACACTCCAATTTGTCCAGTGATTGAAGGTCATTCGTTGTGAATAGCCAACGTTACTACACCGTGACCGTAACCCTGTCCCTAACCCTCTGACACCAACGCTAAACCTATGCCTAACCTGAGCCTGAACCCTACCCAGCCCGAACCCTTATCGTAACCCTAACCCTAGCCAGAACCCCAAGTCTCTAACCCGAACACCACAACGAACCTCGGTGAAATCGTCACACCCAGCGGGTCCCTGGCCAAAGCATGATCACCTGGGATCAATGGAACCTGCCCACGTGGCCCCTCCCCCCTTGGTGACATCATCACTTCCGCTTTCATGGCCTTAGCAGGCTTCTTTCAAAGACGCCAACTCATGGCCCTGAATTATAAATGTAACCAGTATCCAACTCGGTTCTATGTTCTTTGAGCACGATTTCCTTGTCAGGAAACAGTGCGTTACAGATATTAAGGCCCTTTCTTCCCGTATTCCTAGCGTCTGAAGCACTTTCTTAGATATTAACCTGGGTTATCATTGTGAATTATCCCGAGTTGGGGTCTCTCTCTTCCAGTGTCTCAAGCTCCTTCGTTGTGAATTCCAATTTGGTGAAACAGCGTTTATAACAAATATACCAGCACTTTAACCGTTATTACCACTTGAAAGTCTACCCTACCTTTCACAGCGCTTTGGTTACAGACTCTCAGTATTTCAAAATTCAGTAGAGATGTTCGGGTTCGAAAACGTATTCCAGGAGTTCTAGAGTCACTCTGACACATCCCCCTGGTCCGTTGTTTTGAGCTCTGAGAGTTTTCTTTTTAACACGGGTGTCATACCGGCTTTTTAAAGGCACGTTAAAACACCGCTCATGGAAGCCGAAAGCGGTTTGGCTCAGTGGATAGAGCGTCGGTCTGCGGACTGAAGGGTCCCGGGTTCGATTCCGGTCAAGGGCACGTCCATTGGTTGCGGGCACATCCCCGGCAGGGGGTGTTTGCAGGAGGAGGCAGCTGGTCGATATGTTTCCAGCTCTCTGTCCCTCTGCTTTCCTCTCCGTACAAAGTCAATAAGATATATTAAAAAACAAACAAACACAAAATACACTACTTGGGACCCTAGCCCAACTACCATTTTGATTTCATAGTGTTCTCCATACTTTCATACTATTCTATACCTCTACGAAAATGAGTTTTGCAGTGTTTCACCAAAACCTTTTCCTGAAAACGCCAACTCCTTTGGACGGGAAAAATAAATGTAAACAGTGCCACACTCGGTTCTCAGCTGTTTGAACAACATTTCCCAGGGACAAAATTGTGCTGTTCAGATATTCAGGCTATTGGAATATGTGTTCCTAGTGTGTGAAGCACATTTCTCAATATTTCCCTAGTCTGGAGTTGTAAATCCTCAGTGCTACACTCCAATTTGTCCAGTGATTGAAGCTCATTCGTTGTGAATAGCCAACGTTACTACACCGTGACCGTAACCCTGTCCCTAACCCTCTGACCCCAACGCTAAACCTATGCCTAACCTGAGCCTGAACCCTACCCAGCCCGAACCCTTATCGTAACCCTAACCCTAGCCAGAACCCCAAGTCTCTAACCCGAACACCACAACGAACCTCGGTGACATCGTCACTCCCAGCGGGTCCCCTGGCCAAAGCATGATCACCTGGGATCAAAGGAACCTGCCCACGTGGCCCCTCCCCCCTTGGTGACATCATCACTTCCGCTTTCATGGCCTTAGCAGGCTTCTTTCAAAGACGCCAACTCATGGCCCTGAATTATAAATGTAACCAGTATCCAACTCGGTTCTATGTTCTTTGAGCACGATTTCCTTGTCAGGAAACAGTGCGTTACAGATATTAAGGCCCTTTATTCAGGTATTCCTAGCGTCTGAAGCACTTTCTTAGATATTAACCTGGGTTATCATTGTGAATTATCCCGAGTTGGGGTCTCTCTCTTCCAGTGTCTCAAGCTCCTTCGTTGTGAATTCCAATTTGGTGAAACAGCGTTTATAACAAATATACCAGCACTTTAACCGTTATTACCACTTGAAAGTCTACCCTACCTTTCACAGCGCTTTGGTTACAGACTCTCAGTATTTCAAAATTCAGTAGAGATGTTCGGGTTCGAAAACGTATTCCAGGAGTTCTAGAGTCACTCTGACAAATCCCCCTGGTCCGTTGTTTTGAGCTCTGAGAGTTTTCTTTTTAACACGGGTGTCATACCGGCTTTTTAAAGGCAGGTTAAAACACCGCTCGGAGAAGCCGAAAGCGGTTTGGCTCAGTGGATAGAGCGTCCGTCTGCGGACTGAAGGGTCCCGGGTTCGATTCCGGTCAAGGGCACGTCCATTGGTTGCGGGCACATCCCCGGCAGGGGGTGTTTGCAGGAGGAGGTTGCTGGTCGATATGTTTCCAGCTCTCTGTCCCTCTGCTTTCCTCTCCGTACAAAGTCAATAAGATATATTAAAAAACAAACAAACAAACACAAAATACACTACTTGGGACCGTAGCCCAACTACCATTTTGATTTCATAGTGTTCTCCATACTTTCATACTATTCTATAGCTCTACGAAAATGAGTTTTGCAGTGTTTCACCAAAACCTTTTCCTGAAAACGCCAACTCCTTTGGACGGGAAAAATAAATGTAAACAGTGCCACACTTGGTTCTCAGCTGTTTGAACAACATTTCCCAGGGACAAAATTGTGCTGTTCCGATATTCAGGCTATTGGAATATGTGTTCCTAGTGTGTGAAGCACATTTCTCAATATTTCCCAAGTCTGGAGTTGTAAATCCGCAGTGCTACACTCCAATTTGTCCAGTGATTGAAGCTCATTCGTTGTGAATAGCCAACGTTACTACACCGTGACCGTAACCCTGTCCCTAACCCTCTGACCCCAACCCTAAACCTATGCCTAACCTGAGCCTGAACCCTACCCAGCCCGAACCCTTATCGTAACCCTAACCCTAGCCAGAACCCCAAGTCTCTAACCCGAACACCACAACGAACCTCGGTGACATCGTCACTCCCAGCGGGTCCCCTGGCCAAAGCATGATCACCTGGGATCAATGGAACCTGCCCACGTGGCCCCTCCCCCCTTGGTGACATCATCACTTCCGCTTTCATGGCCTTAGCAGGCTTCTTTCAAAGACGCCAACTCATGGCCCTGAATTATAAATGTAACCAGTATCCAACTCAGTTCTATGTTCTTTGAGCACGATTTCCTTGTCAGGAAACAGTGCGTTACAGATATTAAGGCCCTTTCTTCCCGTATTCCTAGCGTCTGAAGCACTTTCTTAGATATTAACCTGGGTTATCATTGTGAATTATCCCGAGTTGGGGTCTCTCTCTTCCAGTGTCTCAAGCTCCTTCGTTGTGAATTCCAATTTGGTGAAACAGCGTTTATAACAAATATACCAGCACTTTAACCGTTATTACCACTTGAAAGTCTACCCTACCTTTCACAGCGCTTTGGTTACAGACTCTCAGTATTTCAAAATTCAGTAGAGATGTTCGGGTTCGAAAACGTATTCCAGGAGTTCTAGAGTCACTCTGACAAATCCCCCTGGTCCGTTGTTTTGAGCTCTGAGAGTTTTCTTTTTAACACGGGTGTCATACCGGCTTTTTAAAGGCACGTTAAAACACCGCTCGGAGAAGCCGAAAGCGGTTTGGCTCAGTGGATAGAGCGTCGGTCTGCGGACTGAAGGGTCCCGGGTTAGATTCCGGTCAAGGGCACGTCCATTGGTTGCGGGCACATCCCCGGCAGGGGGTGTTTGCAGGAGGAGGCAGCTGGTCGATATGTTTCCAGCTCTCTGTCCCTCTGCTTTCCTCTCTGTACAAAGTCAATAAGATATATTAAAAAACAAACAAACAAACACAAAATACACTACTTGGGACCCTAGCCCAACTACCATTTTGATTTCATAGTGTTCTCCATACTTTCATACTATTCTATAGCTCTACGAAAATGAGTTTTGCAGTGTTTCACCAAAACCTTTTCCTGAAAACGCCAACTCCTTTGGACGGGAAAAATAAATGTAAACAGTGCCACACTTGGTTCTCAGCTGTTTGAACAACATTTCCCAGGGACAAAATTGTGCTGTTCCGATATTCAGGCTATTGGAATATGTGTTCCTAGTGTGTGAAGCACATTTCTCAATATTTCCCAAGTCTGGAGTTGTAAATCCGCAGTGCTACACTCCAATTTGTCCAGTGATTGAAGCTCATTCGTTGTGAATAGCCAACGTTACTACACCGTGACCGTAACCCTGTCCCTAACCCTCTGACCCCAACCCTAAACCTATGCCTAACCTGAGCCTGAACCCTACCCAGACCGAACCCTTATCGTAACCCTAACCCTAGCCAGAACCCCAAGTCTCTAACCCGAACACCACAACGAACCTCGGTGACATCGTCACTCCCAGCGGGTCCCCTGGCCAAAGCATGATCACCTGGGATCAATGGAACCTGCCCACGTGGCCCCTCCCCCCTTGGTGACATCATCACTTCCGCTTTCATGGCCTTAGCAGGCTTCTTTCAAAGACGCCAACTCATGGCCCTGAATTATAAATGTAACCAGTATCCAACTCAGTTCTATGTTCTTTGAGCACGATTTCCTTGTCAGGAAACAGTGCGTTACAGATATTAAGGCCCTTTCTTCCCGTATTCCTAGCGTCTGAAGCACTTTCTTAGATATTAACCTGGGTTATCATTGTGAATTATCCCGAGTTGGGGTCTCTCTCTTCCAGTGTCTCAAGCTCCTTCGTTGTGAATTCCAATTTGGTGAAACAGCGTTTATAACAAATATACCAGCACTTTAACCGTTATTACCACTTGAAAGTCTACCCTACCTTTCACAGCGCTTTGGTTACAGACTCTCAGTATTTCAAAATTCAGTAGAGATGTTCGGGTTCGAAAACGTATTCCAGGAGTTCTAGAGTCACTCTGACAAATCCCCCTGGTCCGTTGTTTTGAGCTCTGAGAGTTTTCTTTTTAACACGGGTGTCATACCGGCTTTTTAAAGGCACGTTAAAACACCGCTCGGAGAAGCCGAAAGCGGTTTGGCTCAGTGGATAGAGCGTCGGTCTGCGGACTGAAGGGTCCCGGGTTAGATTCCGGTCAAGGGCACGTCCATTGGTTGCGGGCACATCCCCGGCAGGGGGTGTTTGCAGGAGGAGGCAGCTGGTCGATATGTTTCCAGCTCTCTGTCCCTCTGCTTTCCTCTCTGTACAAAGTCAATAAGATATATTAAAAAACAAACAAACAAACACAAAATACACTACTTGGGACCCTAGCCCAACTACCATTTTGATTTCATAGTGTTCTCCATACTTTCATACTATTCTATACCTCTACGAAAATGAGTTTTGCAGTGTTTCACCAAAACCTTTTCCTGAAAACGCCAACTCCTTTGGACGGGAAAAATAAATGTAAACAGTGCCACACTTGGTTCTCAGCTGTTTGAACAACATTTCCCAGGGACAAAATTGTGCTGTTCCGATATTCAGGCTATTGGAATATGTGTTCCTAGTGTGTGAAGCACATTTCTCAATATTTCCCTAGTCTGGAGTTGTAAATCCGCAGTGCTACACTCCAATTTGTCCAGTGATTGAAGCTCATTCGTTGTGAATAGCCAACGTTACTACACCGTGACCGTAACCCTGTCCCTAACCCTCTGACACCAAGGCTAAACCTATGCCTAACCTGAGCCTGAACCCTACCCAGCCCGAACCCTTATCGTAACCCTAACCCTAGCCAGAACCCCAAGTCTCTAACCCGAACACCACAACGAACCTCGGTGACATCGTCACTCCCAGCGGGTCCCCTGGCCAAAGCATGATCACCTGGGATCAATGGAACCTGCCCACGTGGCCCCTCCCCCCTTGGTGACATCATCACTTCCGCTTTCATGGCCTTAGCAGGCTTCTTTCAAAGACGCCAACTCATGGCCCTGAATTATAAATATAACCAGTATCCAACTCGGTTCTATGTTCTTTGAGCACGATTTCCTTGTCAGGAAACAGTGCGTTACAGATATTAAGGCCCTTTCTTCCCGTATTCCTAGCGTCTGAAGCACTTTCTTAGATATTAACCTGGGTTATCATTGTGAATTATCCCGAGTTGGGGTCTCTCTCTTCCAGTGTCTCAAGCTCCTTCGTTGTGAATTCCAATTTGGTGAAACAGCGTTTATAACAAATATACCAGCACTTTAACCGTTATTACCACTTGAAAGTCTACCCTACCTTTCACAGCGCTTTGGTTACAGACTCTCAGTATTTCAAAATTCAGTAGAGATGTTCGGGTTCGAAAACGTATTCCAGGAGTTCTAGAGTCACTCTGACACATCCCCCTGGTCCGTTGTTTTGAGCTCTGAGAGTTTTCTTTTTAACACGGGTGTCATACCGGCTTTTTAAAGGCACGTTAAAACACCGCTCATGGAAGCCGAAAGCGGTTTGGCTCAGTGGATAGAGCGTCGGTCTGCGGACTGAAGGGTCCCGGGTTCGATTCCGGTCAAGGGCACGTCCATTGGTTGCGGGCACATCCCCGGCAGGGGGTGTTTGCAGGAGGAGGCAGCTGGTCGATATGTTTCCAGCTCTCTGGCCCTCTGCTTTCCTCTCCGTACAAAGTCAATAAGATATATTAAAAAACAAACAAACACAAAATACACTACTTGGGACCCTAGCCCAACTACCATTTTGATTTCATAGTGTTCTCCATACTTTCATACTATTCTATACCTCTACGAAAATGAGTTTTGCAGTGTTTCACCAAAACCTTTTCCTGAAAATGCCAACTCCTTTGGACGGGAAAAATAAATGTAAACAGTGCCACACTCGGTTCTCAGCTGTTTGAACAACATTTCCCAGGGACAAAATTGTGCTGTTCAGATATTCAGGCTATTGGAATATGTGTTCCTAGGGTGTGAAGCACATTTCTCAATATTTCCCTAGTCTGGAGTTGTAAATCCGCAGTGCTACACTCCAATTTGTCCAGTGATTGAAGGTCATTCGTTGTGAATAGCCAACGTTACTACACCGTGACCGTAACCCTGTCCCTAACCCTCTGACACCAACGCTAAACCTATGCCTAACCTGAGCCTGAACCCTACCCAGCCCGAACCCTTATCGTAACCCTAACCCTAGCCAGAACCCCAAGTCTCTAACCCGAACACCACAACGAACCTCGGTGACATCGTCACACCCAGCGGGTCCCTGGCCAAAGCATGATCACCTGGGATCAATGGAACCTGCCCACGTGGCCCCTCCCCCCTGGTGACATCATCACTTCCGCTTTCATGGCCTTAGCAGGCTTCTTTCAAAGACGCCAACTCATGGCCCTGAATTATAAATGTAACCAGTATCCAACTCGGTTCTATGTTCTTTGAGCACGATTTCCTTGTCAGGAAACAGTGCGTTACAGATATTAAGGCCCTTTCTTCCCGTATTCCTAGCGTCTGAAGCACTTTCTTAGATATTAACCTGGGTTATCATTGTGAATTATCCCGAGTTGGGGTCTCTCTCTTCCAGTGTCTCAAGCTCCTTCGTTGTGAATTCCAATTTGGTGAAACAGCGTTTATAACAAATATACCAGCACTTTAACCGTTATTACCACTTGAAAGTCTACCCTACCTTTCACAGCGCTTTGGTTACAGACTCTCAGTATTTCAAAATTCAGTAGAGATGTTCGGGTTCGAAAACGTATTCCAGGAGTTCTAGAGTCACTCTGACACATCCCCCTGGTCCGTTGTTTTGAGCTCTGAGAGTTTTCTTTTTAACACGGGTGTCATACCGGCTTTTTAAAGGCACGTTAAAACACCGCTCGGAGAAGCCGAAAGCGGTTTGGCTCAGTGGATAGAGCGTCGGTCTGCGGACTGAAGGGTCCCGGGTTCGATTCCGGTCAAGGGCACGTCCATTGGTTGCGGGCACATCCCCGGCAGGGGGTGTTTGCAGGAGGAGGCAGCTGGTCGATATGTTTCCAGCTCTCTGTCCCTCTGCTTTCCTCTCCGTACAAAGTCAATAAGATATATTAAAAAACAAACAAACACAAAATACACTACTTGGGACCCTAGCCCAACTACCATTTTGATTTCATAGTGTTCTCCATACTTTCATACTATTCTATACCTCTACGAAAATGAGTTTTGCAGTGTTTCACCAAAACCTTTTCCTGAAAACGCCAACTCCTTTGGACGGGAAAAATAAATGTAAACAGTGCCACACTCGGTTCTCAGCTGTTTGAACAACATTTCCCAGGGACAAAATTGTGCTGTTCAGATATTCAGGCTATTGGAATATGTGTTCCTAGGGTGTGAAGCACATTTCTCAATATTTCCCTAGTCTGGAGTTGTAAATCCGCAGTGCTACACTCCAATTTGTCCAGTGATTGAAGGTCATTCGTTGTGAATAGCCAACGTTACTACACCGTGACCGTAACCCTGTCCCTAACCCTCTGACACCAACGCTAAACCTATGCCTAACCTGAGCCTGAACCCTACCCAGCCCGAACCCTTATCGTAACCCTAACCCTAGCCAGAACCCCAAGTCTCTAACCCGAACACCACAACGAACCTCGGTGACATCGTCACTCCCAGCGGGTCCCCTGGCCAAAGCATGATCACCTGGGATCAATGGAACCTGCCCACGTGGCCCCTCACCCCTTGGTGACATCATCACTTCCGCTTTCATGGCCTTAGCAGGCTTCTTTCAAAGACGCCAACTCATGGCCCTGAATTATAAATGTAACCCGTATCCACCTCGGTTCTATGTTCTTTGAGCACGATTCCCTTGTCAGGAAACAGTGCGTTACAGATATTAAGGCCCTTTCTTCACGTATTCCTAGCGTCTGAAGCACTTTCTTAGATATTAACTTGGTTATCATTGAGAATTATCCCGAGTTGGGGTCTCTCTCTTCCAGAGTCTCAAGCTCCTTCGTTGTGAATTCCAATTTGGTGAAACAGCGTTTATAACAAATATACCAGCACTTTAACCGTTATTACCACTTGAAAGTCTACCCTACCTTTCACAGCGCTTTGGTTACAGACTCTCAGTATTTCAAAATTCAGTAGAGATGTTCGGGTTCGAAAACGTATTCCAGGAGTTCTAGAGTCACTCTGACACATCCCCCTGGTCCGTTGTTTTGAGCTCTGAGAGTTTTCTTTTTAACACGGGTGTCATACCGGCTTTTTAAAGGCACGTTAAAACACCGCTCGGAGAAGCCGAAAGCGGTTTGGCTCAGTGGATAGAGCGTTGGTCTGCGGACTGAAGGGTCCCGGGTTCGATTCCGGTCAAGGGCACGTCCATTGGTTGCGGGCACATCCCCGGCAGGGGGTGTTTGCAGGAGGAGGCAGCTGGTCGATATGTTTCCAGCTCTCTGTCCCTCTGCTTTCCTCTCCGTACAAAGTCAATAAGATATATTAAAAAACAAACAAACACAAAATACACTACTTGGGACCCTAGCCCAACTACCATTTTGATTTCATAGTGTTCTCCATACTTTCATACTATTCTATACCTCTACGAAAATGAGTTTTGCAGTGTTTCACCAAAACCTTTTCCTGAAAACGCCAACTCCTTTGGACGGGAAAAATAAATGTAAACAGTGCCACACTCGGTTCTCAGCTGTTTGAACAACATTTCCCAGGGACAAAATTGTGCTGTTCAGATATTCAGGCTATTGGAATATGTGTTCCTAGGGTGTGAAGCACATTTCTCAATATTTCCCTAGTCTGGAGTTGTAAATCCGCAGTGCTACACTCCAATTTGTCCAGTGATTGAAGGTCATTCGTTGTGAATAGCCAACGTTACTACACCGTGACCGTAACCCTGTCCCTAACCCTCTGACACCAACGCTAAACCTATGCCTAACCTGAGCCTGAACCCTACCCAGCCCGAACCCTTATCGTAACCCTAACCCTAGCCAGAACCCCAAGTCTCTAACCCGAACACCACAACGAACCTCGGTGAAATCGTCACACCCAGCGGGTCCCTGGCCAAAGCATGATCACCTGGGATCAATGGAACCTGCCCACGTGGCCCCTCCCCCCTTGGTGACATCATCACTTCCGCTTTCATGGCCTTAGCAGGCTTCTTTCAAAGACGCCAACTCATGGCCCTGAATTATAAATGTAACCAGTATCCAACTCGGTTCTATGTTCTTTGAGCACGATTTCCTTGTCAGGAAACAGTGCGTTATAGATATTAAGGCCCTTTATTCAGGTATTCCTAGCGTCTGAAGCACTTTCTTAGATATTAACCTGGGTTATCATTGTGAATTATCCCGAGTTGGGGTCTCTCTCTTCCAGTGTCTCAAGCTCCTTCGTTGTGAATTCCAATTTGGTGAAACAGCGTTTATAACAAATATACCAGCACTTTAACCGTTATTACCACTTGAAAGTCTACCCTACCTTTCACAGCGCTTTGGTTACAGACTCTCAGTATTTCAAAATTCAGTAGAGATGTTCGGGTTCGAAAACGTATTCCAGGAGTTCTAGAGTCACTCTGACAAATCCCCCTGGTCCGTTGTTTTGAGCTCTGAGAGTTTTCTTTTTAACACGGGTGTCATACCGGCTTTTTAAAGGCACGTTAAAACACCGCTCGGAGAAGCCGAAAGCGGTTTGGCTCAGTGGATAGAGCGTCCGTCTGCGGACTGAAGGGTCCCGGGTTCGATTCCGGTCAAGGGCACGTCCATTGGTTGCGGGCACATCCCCGGCAGGGGGTGTTTGCAGGAGGAGGTTGCTGGTCGATATGTTTCCAGCTCTCTGTCCCTCTGCTTTCCTCTCCGTACAAAGTCAATAAGATATATTAAAAAACAAACAAACAAACACAAAATACACTACTTGGGACCGTAGCCCAACTACCATTTTGATTTCATAGTGTTCTCCATACTTTCATACTATTCTATAGCTCTACGAAAATGAGTTTTGCAGTGTTTCACCAAAACCTTTTCCTGAAAACGCCAACTCCTTTGGACGGGAAAAATAAATGTAAACAGTGCCACACTTGGTTCTCAGCTGTTTGAACAACATTTCCCAGGGACAAAATTGTGCTGTTCCGATATTCAGGCTATTGGAATATGTGTTCCTAGTGTGTGAAGCACATTTCTCAATATTTCCCAAGTCTGGAGTTGTAAATCCGCAGTGCTACACTCCAATTTGTCCAGTGATTGAAGCTCATTCGTTGTGAATAGCCAACGTTACTACACCGTGACCGTAACCCTGTCCCTAACCCTCTGACCCCAACGCTAAACCTATGCCTAACCTGAGCCTGAACCCTACCCAGCCCGAACCCTTACCGTAACCCTAACCCTAGCCAGAACCCCAAGTCTCTAACCCGAACACCACAACGAACCTCGGTGACATCGTCACTCCCAGCGGGTCCCCTGGCCAAAGCATGATCACCTGGGATCAATGGAACCTGCCCACGTGGCCCCTCCCCCCTTGGTGACATCATCACTTCCGCTTTCATGGCCTTAGCAGGCTTCTTTCAAAGACGCCAACTCATGGCCCTGAATTATAAATGTAACCAGTATCCAACTCAGTTCTATGTTCTTTGAGCACGATTTCCTTGTCAGGAAACAGTGCGTTACAGATATTAAGGCCCTTTCTTCCCGTATTCCTAGCGTCTGAAGCACTTTCTTAGATATTAACCTGGGTTATCATTGTGAATTATCCCGAGTTGGGGTCTCTCTCTTCCAGTGTCTCAAGCTCCTTCGTTGTGAATTCCAATTTGGTGAAACAGCGTTTATAACAAATATACCAGCACTTTAACCGTTATTACCACTTGAAAGTCTACCCTACCTTTCACAGCGCTTTGGTTACAGACTCTCAGTATTTCAAAATTCAGTAGAGATGTTCGGGTTCGAAAACGTATTCCAGGAGTTCTAGAGTCACTCTGACAAATCCCCCTGGTCCGTTGTTTTGAGCTCTGAGAGTTTTCTTTTTAACACGGGTGTCATACCGGCTTTTTAAAGGCACGTTAAAACACCGCTCGGAGAAGCCGAAAGCGGTTTGGCTCAGTGGATAGAGCGTCGGTCTGCGGACTGAAGGGTCCCGGGTTAGATTCCGGTCAAGGGCACGTCCATTGGTTGCGGGCACATCCCCGGCAGGGGGTGTTTGCAGGAGGAGGCAGCTGGTCGATATGTTTCCAGCTCTCTGTCCCTCTGCTTTCCTCTCTGTACAAAGTCAATAAGATATATTAAAAAACAAACAAACAAACACAAAATACACTACTTGGGACCCTAGCCCAACTACCATTTTGATTTCATAGTGTTCTCCATACTTTCATACTATTCTATAGCTCTACGAAAATGAGTTTTGCAGTGTTTCACCAAAACCTTTTCCTGAAAACGCCAACTCCTTTGGACGGGAAAAATAAATGTAAACAGTGCCACACTTGGTTCTCAGCTGTTTGAACAACATTTCCCAGGGACAAAATTGTGCTGTTCCGATATTCAGGCTATTGGAATATGTGTTCCTAGTGTGTGAAGCACATTTCTCAATATTTCCCAAGTCTGGAGTTGTAAATCCGCAGTGCTACACTCCAATTTGTCCAGTGATTGAAGCTCATTCGTTGTGAATAGCCAACGTTACTACACCGTGACCGTAACCCTGTCCCTAACCCTCTGACCCCAACCCTAAACCTATGCCTAACCTGAGCCTGAACCCTACCCAGACCGAACCCTTATCGTAACCCTAACCCTAGCCAGAACCCCAAGTCTCTAACCCGAACACCACAACGAACCTCGGTGACATCGTCACTCCCAGCGGGTCCCCTGGCCAAAGCATGATCACCTGGGATCAATGGAACCTGCCCACGTGGCCCCTCCCCCCTTGGTGACATCATCACTGCCGCTTTCATGGCCTTAGCAGGCTTCTTTCAAAGACGCCAACTCATGGCCCTGAATTATAAATGTAACCAGTATCCAACTCAGTTCTATGTTCTTTGAGCACGATTTCCTTGTCAGGAAACAGTGCGTTACAGATATTAAGGCCCTTTCTTCCCGTATTCCTAGCGTCTGAAGCACTTTCTTAGATATTAACCTGGGTTATCATTGTGAATTATCCCGAGTTGGGGTCTCTCTCTTCCAGTGTCTCAAGCTCCTTCGTTGTGAATTCCAATTTGGTGAAACAGCGTTTATAACAAATATACCAGCACTTTAACCGTTATTACCACTTGAAAGTCTACCCTACCTTTCACAGCGCTTTGGTTACAGACTCTCAGTATTTCAAAATTCAGTAGAGATGTTCGGGTTCGAAAACGTATTCCAGGAGTTCTAGAGTCACTCTGACAAATCCCCCTGGTCCGTTGTTTTGAGCTCTGAGAGTTTTCTTTTTAACACGGGTGTCATACCGGCTTTTTAAAGGCACGTTAAAACACCGCTCGGAGAAGCCGAAAGCGGTTTGGCTCAGTGGATAGAGCGTCGGTCTGCGGACTGAAGGGTCCCGGGTTAGATTCCGGTCAAGGGCACGTCCATTGGTTGCGGGCACATCCCCGGCAGGGGGTGTTTGCAGGAGGAGGCAGCTGGTCGATATGTTTCCAGCTCTCTGTCCCTCTGCTTTCCTCTCTGTACAAAGTCAATAAGATATATTAAAAAACAAACAAACAAACACAAAATACACTACTTGGGACCCTAGCCCAACTACCATTTTGATTTCATAGTGTTCTCCATACTTTCATACTATTCTATACCTCTACGAAAATGAGTTTTGCAGTGTTTCACCAAAACCTTTTCCTGAAAACGCCAACTCCTTTGGACGGGAAAAATAAATGTAAACAGTGCCACACTTGGTTCTCAGCTGTTTGAACAACATTTCCCAGGGACAAAATTGTGCTGTTCCGATATTCAGGCTATTGGAATATGTGTTCCTAGTGTGTGAAGCACATTTCTCAATATTTCCCTAGTCTGGAGTTGTAAATCCGCAGTGCTACACTCCAATTTGTCCAGTGATTGAAGCTCATTCGTTGTGAATAGCCAACGTTACTACACCGTGACCGTAACCCTGTCCCTAACCCTCTGACACCAAGGCTAAACCTATGCCTAACCTGAGCCTGAACCCTACCCAGCCCGAACCCTTATCGTAACCCTAACCCTAGCCAGAACCCCAAGTCTCTAACCCGAACACCACAACGAACCTCGGTGACATCGTCACTCCCAGCGGGTCCCCTGGCCAAAGCATGATCACCTGGGATCAATGGAACCTGCCCACGTGGCCCCTCCCCCCTTGGTGACATCATCACTTCCGCTTTCATGGCCTTAGCAGGCTTCTTTCAAAGACGCCAACTCATGGCCCTGAATTATAAATGTAACCAGTATCCAACTCGGTTCTATGTTCTTTGAGCACGATTTCCTTGTCAGGAAACAGTGCGTTACAGATATTAAGGCCCTTTCTTCCCGTATTCCTAGCGTCTGAAGCACTTTCTTAGATATTAACCTGGGTTATCATTGTGAATTATCCCGAGTTGGGGTCTCTCTCTTCCAGTGTCTCAAGCTCCTTCGTTGTGAATTCCAATTTGGTGAAACAGCGTTTATAACAAATATACCAGCACTTTAACCGTTATTACCACTTGAAAGTCTACCCTACCTTTCACAGCGCTTTGGTTACAGACTCTCAGTATTTCAAAATTCAGTAGAGATGTTCGGGTTCGAAAACGTATTCCAGGAGTTCTAGAGTCACTCTGACACATCCCCCTGGTCCGTTGTTTTGAGCTCTGAGAGTTTTCTTTTTAACACGGGTGTCATACCGGCTTTTTAAAGGCACGTTAAAACACCGCTCATGGAAGCCGAAAGCGGTTTGGCTCAGTGGATAGAGCGTCGGTCTGCGGACTGAAGGGTCCCGGGTTCGATTCCGGTCAAGGGCACGTCCATTGGTTGCGGGCACATCCCCGGCAGGGGGTGTTTGCAGGAGGAGGCAGCTGGTCGATATGTTTCCAGCTCTCTGGCCCTCTGCTTTCCTCTCCGTACAAAGTCAATAAGATATATTAAAAAACAAACAAACACAAAATACACTACTTGGGACCCTAGCCCAACTACCATTTTGATTTCATAGTGTTCTCCATACTTTCATACTATTCTATACCTCTACGAAAATGAGTTTTGCAGTGTTTCACCAAAACCTTTTCCTGAAAATGCCAACTCCTTTGGACGGGAAAAATAAATGTAAACAGTGCCACACTCGGTTCTCAGCTGTTTGAACAACATTTCCCAGGGACAAAATTGTGCTGTTCAGATATTCAGGCTATTGGAATATGTGTTCCTAGGGTGTGAAGCACATTTCTCAATATTTCCCTAGTCTGGAGTTGTAAATCCGCAGTGCTACACTCCAATTTGTCCAGTGATTGAAGGTCATTCGTTGTGAATAGCCAACGTTACTACACCGTGACCGTAACCCTGTCCCTAACCCTCTGACACCAACGCTAAACCTATGCCTAACCTGAGCCTGAACCCTACCCAGCCCGAACCCTTATCGTAACCCTAACCCTAGCCAGAACCCCAAGTCTCTAACCCGAACACCACAACGAACCTCGGTGAAATCGTCACACCCAGCGGGTCCCTGGCCAAAGCATGATCACCTGGGATCAATGGAACCTGCCCACGTGGCCCCTCCCCCCTTGGTGACATCATCACTTCCGCTTTCATGGCCTTAGCAGGCTTCTTTCAAAGACGCCAACTCATGGCCCTGAATTATAAATGTAACCAGTATCCAACTCGGTTCTATGTTCTTTGAGCACGATTTCCTTGTCAGGAAACAGTGCGTTACAGATATTAAGGCCCTTTCTTCCCGTATTCCTAGCGTCTGAAGCACTTTCTTAGATATTAACCTGGGTTATCATTGTGAATTATCCCGAGTTGGGGTCTCTCTCTTCCAGTGTCTCAAGCTCCTTCGTTGTGAATTCCAATTTGGTGAAACAGCGTTTATAACAAATATACCAGCACTTTAACCGTTATTACCACTTGAAAGTCTACCCTACCTTTCACAGCGCTTTGGTTACAGACTCTCAGTATTTCAAAATTCAGTAGAGATGTTCGGGTTCGAAAACGTATTCCAGGAGTTCTAGAGTCACTCTGACACATCCCCCTGGTCCGTTGTTTTGAGCTCTGAGAGTTTTCTTTTTAACACGGGTGTCATACCGGCTTTTTAAAGGCACGTTAAAACACCGCTCGGAGAAGCCGAAAGCGGTTTGGCTCAGTGGATAGAGCGTCGGTCTGCGGACTGAAGGGTCCCGGGTTCGATTCCGGTCAAGGGCACGTCCATTGGTTGCGGGCACATCCCCGGCAGGGGGTGTTTGCAGGAGGAGGCAGCTGGTCGATATGTTTCCAGCTCTCTGTCCCTCTGCTTTCCTCTCCGTACAAAGTCAATAAGATATATTAAAAAACAAACAAACACAAAATACACTACTTGGGACCCTAGCCCAACTACCATTTTGATTTCATAGTGTTCTCCATACTTTCATACTATTCTATACCTCTACGAAAATGAGTTTTGCAGTGTTTCACCAAAACCTTTTCCTGAAAACGCCAACTCCTTTGGACGGGAAAAATAAATGTAAACAGTGCCACACTCGGTTCTCAGCTGTTTGAACAACATTTCCCAGGGACAAAATTGTGCTGTTCAGATATTCAGGCTATTGGAATATGTGTTCCTAGGGTGTGAAGCACATTTCTCAATATTTCCCTAGTCTGGAGTTGTAAATCCGCAGTGCTACACTCCAATTTGTCCAGTGATTGAAGGTCATTCGTTGTGAATAGCCAACGTTACTACACCGTGACCGTAACCCTGTCCCTAACCCTCTGACACCAACGCTAAACCTATGCCTAACCTGAGCCTGAACCCTACCCAGCCCGAACCCTTATCGTAACCCTAACCCTAGCCAGAACCCCAAGTCTCTAACCCGAACACCACAACGAACCTCGGTGACATCGTCACTCCCAGCGGGTCCCCTGGCCAAAGCATGATCACCTGGGATCAATGGAACCTGCCCACGTGGCCCCTCACCCCTTGGTGACATCATCACTTCCGCTTTCATGGCCTTAGCAGGCTTCTTTCAAAGACGCCAACTCATGGCCCTGAATTATAAATGTAACCCGTATCCACCTCGGTTCTATGTTCTTTGAGCACGATTCCCTTGTCAGGAAACAGTGCGTTACAGATATTAAGGCCCTTTCTTCACGTATTCCTAGCGTCTGAAGCACTTTCTTAGATATTAACTTGGTTATCATTGAGAATTATCCCGAGTTGGGGTCTCTCTCTTCCAGAGTCTCAAGCTCCTTCGTTGTGAATTCCAATTTGGTGAAACAGCGTTTATAACAAATATACCAGCACTTTAACCGTTATTACCACTTGAAAGTCTACCCTACCTTTCACAGCGCTTTGGTTACAGACTCTCAGTATTTCAAAATTCAGTAGAGATGTTCGGGTTCGAAAACGTATTCCAGGAGTTCTAGAGTCACTCTGACACATCCCCCTGGTCCGTTGTTTTGAGCTCTGAGAGTTTTCTTTTTAACACGGGTGTCATACCGGCTTTTTAAAGGCACGTTAAAACACCGCTCGGAGAAGCCGAAAGCGGTTTGGCTCAGTGGATAGAGCGTCGGTCTGCGGACTGAAGGGTCCCGGGTTCGATTCCGGTCAAGGGCACGTCCATTGGTTGCGGGCACATCCCCGGCAGGGGGTGTTTGCAGGAGGAGGCAGCTGGTCGATATGTTTCCAGCTCTCTGTCCCTCTGCTTTCCTCTCCGTACAAAGTCAATAAGATATATTAAAAAACAAACAAACACAAAATACACTACTTGGGACCCTAGCCCAACTACCATTTTGATTTCATAGTGTTCTCCATACTTTCATACTATTCTATACCTCTACGAAAATGAGTTTTGCAGTGTTTCACCAAAACCTTTTCCTGAAAACGCCAACTCCTTTGGACGGGAAAAATAAATGTAAACAGTGCCACACTCGGTTCTCAGCTGTTTGAACAACATTTCCCAGGGACAAAATTGTGCTGTTCAGATATTCAGGCTATTGGAATATGTGTTCCTAGGGTGTGAAGCACATTTCTCAATATTTCCCTAGTCTGGAGTTGTAAATCCGCAGTGCTACACTCCAATTTGTCCAGTGATTGAAGGTCATTCGTTGTGAATAGCCAACGTTACTACACCGTGACCGTAACCCTGTCCCTAACCCTCTGACACCAACGCTAAACCTATGCCTAACCTGAGCCTGAACCCTACCCAGCCCGAACCCTTATCGTAACCCTAACCCTAGCCAGAACCCCAAGTCTCTAACCCGAACACCACAACGAACCTCGGTGAAATCGTCACACCCAGCGGGTCCCTGGCCAAAGCATGATCACCTGGGATCAATGGAACCTGCCCACGTGGCCCCTCCCCCCTTGGTGACATCATCACTTCCGCTTTCATGGCCTTAGCAGGCTTCTTTCAAAGACGCCAACTCATGGCCCTGAATTATAAATGTAACCAGTATCCAACTCGGTTCTATGTTCTTTGAGCACGATTTCCTTGTCAGGAAACAGTGCGTTATAGATATTAAGGCCCTTTATTCAGGTATTCCTAGCGTCTGAAGCACTTTCTTAGATATTAACCTGGGTTATCATTGTGAATTATCCCGAGTTGGGGTCTCTCTCTTCCAGTGTCTCAAGCTCCTTCGTTGTGAATTCCAATTTGGTGAAACAGCGTTTATAACAAATATACCAGCACTTTAACCGTTATTACCACTTGAAAGTCTACCCTACCTTTCACAGCGCTTTGGTTACAGACTCTCAGTATTTCAAAATTCAGTAGAGATGTTCGGGTTCGAAAACGTATTCCAGGAGTTCTAGAGTCACTCTGACAAATCCCCCTGGTCCGTTGTTTTGAGCTCTGAGAGTTTTCTTTTTAACACGGGTGTCATACCGGCTTTTTAAAGGCACGTTAAAACACCGCTCGGAGAAGCCGAAAGCGGTTTGGCTCAGTGGATAGAGCGTCCGTCTGCGGACTGAAGGGTCCCGGGTTCGATTCCGGTCAAGGGCACGTCCATTGGTTGCGGGCACATCCCCGGCAGGGGGTGTTTGCAGGAGGAGGTTGCTGGTCGATATGTTTCCAGCTCTCTGTCCCTCTGCTTTCCTCTCCGTACAAAGTCAATAAGATATATTAAAAAACAAACAAACAAACACAAAATACACTACTTGGGACCGTAGCCCAACTACCATTTTGATTTCATAGTGTTCTCCATACTTTCATACTATTCTATAGCTCTACGAAAATGAGTTTTGCAGTGTTTCACCAAAACCTTTTCCTGAAAACGCCAACTCCTTTGGACGGGAAAAATAAATGTAAACAGTGCCACACTTGGTTCTCAGCTGTTTGAACAACATTTCCCAGGGACAAAATTGTGCTGTTCCGATATTCAGGCTATTGGAATATGTGTTCCTAGTGTGTGAAGCACATTTCTCAATATTTCCCAAGTCTGGAGTTGTAAATCCGCAGTGCTACACTCCAATTTGTCCAGTGATTGAAGCTCATTCGTTGTGAATAGCCAACGTTACTACACCGTGACCGTAACCCTGTCCCTAACCCTCTGACCCCAACGCTAAACCTATGCCTAACCTGAGCCTGAACCCTACCCAGCCCGAACCCTTACCGTAACCCTAACCCTAGCCAGAACCCCAAGTCTCTAACCCGAACACCACAACGAACCTCGGTGACATCGTCACTCCCAGCGGGTCCCCTGGCCAAAGCATGATCACCTGGGATCAATGGAACCTGCCCACGTGGCCCCTCCCCCCTTGGTGACATCATCACTTCCGCTTTCATGGCCTTAGCAGGCTTCTTTCAAAGACGCCAACTCATGGCCCTGAATTATAAATGTAACCAGTATCCAACTCAGTTCTATGTTCTTTGAGCACGATTTCCTTGTCAGGAAACAGTGCGTTACAGATATTAAGGCCCTTTCTTCCCGTATTCCTAGCGTCTGAAGCACTTTCTTAGATATTAACCTGGGTTATCATTGTGAATTATCCCGAGTTGGGGTCTCTCTCTTCCAGTGTCTCAAGCTCCTTCGTTGTGAATTCCAATTTGGTGAAACAGCGTTTATAACAAATATACCAGCACTTTAACCGTTATTACCACTTGAAAGTCTACCCTACCTTTCACAGCGCTTTGGTTACAGACTCTCAGTATTTCAAAATTCAGTAGAGATGTTCGGGTTCGAAAACGTATTCCAGGAGTTCTAGAGTCACTCTGACAAATCCCCCTGGTCCGTTGTTTTGAGCTCTGAGAGTTTTCTTTTTAACACGGGTGTCATACCGGCTTTTTAAAGGCACGTTAAAACACCGCTCGGAGAAGCCGAAAGCGGTTTGGCTCAGTGGATAGAGCGTCGGTCTGCGGACTGAAGGGTCCCGGGTTCGATTCCGGTCAAGGGCACGTCCATTGGTTGCGGGCACATCCCCGGCAGGGGGTGTTTGCAGGAGGAGGCAGCTGGTCGATATGTTTCCAGCTCTCTGTCCCTCTGCTTTCCTCTCCGTACAAAGTCAATAAGATATATTACAAAACAAACAAACAAACACAAAATACACTACTTGGGACCCTAGCCCAACTACCATTTTGATTTCATAGTGTTCTCCATACTTTCATACTATTCTATAGCTCTACGAAAATGAGTTTTGCAGTGTTTCACCAAAACCTTTTCCTGAAAACGCCAACTCCTTTGGACGGGAAAAATAAATGTAAACAGTGCCACACTCGGTTCTCAGCTGTTTGAACAACATTTCCCAGGGACAAAATTGTGCTGTTCCGATATTCAGGCTATTGGAATATGTGTTGCTAGTGTGTGAAGCACATTTCTCAATATTTCCCTAGTCTGGAGTTGTAAATCCGCAGTGCTACACTCCAATTTGTCCAGTGATTGAAGCTCATTCGTTGTGAATAGCCAACGTTACTACACCGTGACCGTAACCCTGTCCCTAACCCTCTGACCCCAACGCTAAACCTATGCCTAACCTGAGCCTGAACCCTACCCAGCCCGAACCCTTACCGTAACCCTAACCCTAGCCAGAACCCCAAGTCTCTAACCCGAACACCACAACGAACCTCGGTGACATCGTCACTCCCAGCGGGTCCCCTGGCCAAAGCATGATCACCTGGGATCAATGGAACCTGCCCACGTGGCCCCTCCCCCCTTGGTGACATCATCACTTCCGCTTTCATGGCCTTAGCAGGCTTCTTTCAAAGACGCCAACTCATGGCCCTGAATTATAAATGTAACCAGTATCCAACTCAGTTCTATGTTCTTTGAGCACGATTTCCTTGTCAGGAAACAGTGCGTTACAGATATTAAGGCCCTTTCTTCCCGTATTCCTAGCGTCTGAAGCACTTTCTTAGATATTAACCTGGGTTATCATTGTGAATTATCCCGAGTTGGGGTCTCTCTCTTCCAGTGTCTCAAGCTCCTTCGTTGTGAATTCCAATTTGGTGAAACAGCGTTTATAACAAATATACCAGCACTTTAACCGTTATTACCACTTGAAAGTCTACCCTACCTTTCACAGCGCTTTGGTTACAGACTCTCAGTATTTCAAAATTCAGTAGAGATGTTCGGGTTCGAAAACGTATTCCAGGAGTTCTAGAGTCACTCTGACAAATCCCCCTGGTCCGTTGTTTTGAGCTCTGAGAGTTTTCTTTTTAACACGGGTGTCATACCGGCTTTTTAAAGGCACGTTAAAACACCGCTCGGAGAAGCCGAAAGCGGTTTGGCTCAGTGGATAGAGCGTCGGTCTGCGGACTGAAGGGTCCCGGGTTCGATTCCGGTCAAGGGCACGTCCATTGGTTGCGGGCACATCCCCGGCAGGGGGTGTTTGCAGGAGGAGGCAGCTGGTCGATATGTTTCCAGCTCTCTGTCCCTCTGCTTTCCTCTCCGTACAAAGTCAATAAGATATATTACAAAACAAACAAACAAACACAAAATACACTACTTGGGACCCTAGCCCAACTACCATTTTGATTTCATAGTGTTCTCCATACTTTCATACTATTCTATAGCTCTACGAAAATGAGTTTTGCAGTGTTTCACCAAAACCTTTTCCTGAAAACGCCAACTCCTTTGGACGGGAAAAATAAATGTAAACAGTGCCACACTCGGTTCTCAGCTGTTTGAACAACATTTCCCAGGGACAAAATTGTGCTGTTCCGATATTCAGGCTATTGGAATATGTGTTGCTAGTGTGTGAAGCACATTTCTCAATATTTCCCTAGTCTGGAGTTGTAAATCCGCAGTGCTACACTCCAATTTGTCCAGTGATTGAAGCTCATTCGTTGTGAATAGCCAACGTTACTACACCGTGACCGTAACCCTGTCCCTAACCCTCTGACCCCAACGCTAAACCTATGCCTAACCTGAGCCTGAACCCTACCCAGCCCGAACCCTTATCGTAACCCTAACCCTAGCCAGAACCCCAAGTCGCTAACCCGAACACCACAACGAACCTCGGTGACATCGTCACTCCCAGCGGGTCCCCTGGCCAAAGCATGATCACCTGGGATCAATGGAACCTGCCTACGTGGCCCCTCCCCCCTTGGTGACATCATCACTTCTGCTTTCATGGCCTTAGCAGGCTTCTTTCAAAGACGCCAACTCATGGCCCTGAATTATAAATGTAACCCGTATCCAACTCGGTTCTATGTTCTTTGAGCACGATTCCCTGGTCAGGAAAGAGTGCGTTTCAGATATTAAGGCCCTTTCTTCAGGTATTCCTAGCCTCTGAAGCACTTTCTTAGATATTAACCTGGGTTATCATTGTGAATTATCCCGAGTTGGGGTCTCTCTCTTCCAGTGTCTCAAGCTCCTTCGTTGTGAATTCCAATTTGATGAAACAGCGTTTATAACAAATATACCAGCACTTTAACCGTTATTACCACTTGAAAGTCTACCCTACCTTTCACAGCGCTTTGGTTACAGACTCTCAGTGTTTCAAAATTCAGTAGAGATGTTCGGGTTCGAAAACGTATTCCAGGAGTTCTAGAGTCACTCTGACAAATCCCCCTGGTCCGTTGTTTTGAGCTCTGAGAGTTTTCTTTTTAACACGGGTGTCATACCGGCTTTTTAAAGGCACGTTAAAACACCGCTCGGAGAAGCCGAAAGCGGTTTGACTCAGTGGATAGAGCGTCGGTCTGCGGACTGAAGGGTCCCGGGTTCGATTCCGGTCAAGGGCACGTCCATTGGTTGCGGGCACATCCCCGGCAGGGGGTGTTTGCAGGAGGAGGCAGCTGGTCGATATGTTTCCAGCTCTCTGTCCCTCTGCTTTCCTCTCCGTACAAAGTCAATAAGATATATTAAAAAACAAACAAACAAACACAAAATACACTACTTGGGACCCTAGCCCAACTACCATTTTGATTTCATAGTGTTCTCCATACTTTCATACTATTCTATAGCTCTACGAAAATGAGTTTTGCAGTGTTTCACCAAAACCTTTTCCTGAAAACGCCAACTCATTTGGACGGGAAAAATAAATGTAAACAGTGCCACACTCGGTTCTCAGCTGTTTGAACAACATTTCCCAGGGACAAAATTGTGCTGTTCCGATATTCAGGCTATTGGAATATGTGTTGCTAGTGTGTGAAGCACATTTCTCAATATTTCCCTAGTCTGGAGTTGTAAATCCGCAGTGCTACACTCCAATTTGTCCAGTGATTGAAGCTCATTCGTTGTGAATAGCCAACGTTACTACACCGTGACCGTAACCCTGTCCCTAACCCTCTGACCCCAACGCTAAACCTATGCCTAACCTGAGCCTGAACCCTACCCAGCCCGAACCCTTATCGTAACCCTAACCCTAGCCAGAACCCCAAGTCGCTAACCCGAACACCACAACGAACCTCGGTGACATCGTCACTCCCAGCGGGTCCCCTGGCCAAAGCATGATCACCTGGGATCAATGGAACCTGCCTACGTGGCCCCTCCCCCCTTGGTGACATCATCACTTCTGCTTTCATGGCCTTAGCAGGCTTCTTTCAAAGACGCCAACTCATGGCCCTGAATTATAAATGTAACCCGTATCCAACTCGGTTCTATGTTCTTTGAGCACGATTCCCTGGTCAGGAAACAGTGCGTTTCAGATATTAAGGCCCTTTCTTCAGGTATTCCTAGCCTCTGAAGCACTTTCTTAGATATTAACCTGGGTTATCATTGTGAATTATCCCGAGTTGGGGTCTCTCTCTTCCAGTGTCTCAAGCTCCTTCGTTGTGAATTCCAATTTGATGAAACAGCGTTTATAACAAATATACCAGCACTTTAACCGTTATTACCACTTGAAAGTCTACCCTACCTTTCACAGCGCTTTGGTTACAGACTCTCAGTGTTTCAAAATTCAGTAGAGATGTTCGGGTTCGAAAACGTATTCCAGGAGTTCTAGAGTCACTCTGACAAATCCCCCTGGTCCGTTGTTTTGAGCTCTGAGAGTTTTCTTTTTAACACGGGTGTCATACCGGCTTTTTAAAGGCACGTTAAAACACCGCTCGGAGAAGCCGAAAGCGGTTTGACTCAGTGGATAGAGCGTCGGTCTGCGGACTGAAGGGTCCCGGGTTCGATTCCGGTCAAGGGCACGTCCATTGGTTGCGGGCACATCCCCGGCAGGGGGTGTTTGCAGGAGGAGGCAGCTGGTCGATATGTTTCCAGCTCTCTGTCCCTCTGCTTTCCTCTCCGTACAAAGTCAATAAGATATATTAAAAAACAAACAAACAAACACAAAATACACTACTTGGGACCCTAGCCCAACTACCATTTTGATTTCATAGTGTTCTCCATACTTTCATACTATTCTATAGCTCTACGAAAATGAGTTTTGCAGTGTTTCACCAAAACCTTTTCCTGAAAACGCCAACTCATTTGGACGGGAAAAATAAATGTAAACAGTGCCACACTCGGTTCTCAGCTGTTTGAACAACATTTCCCAGGGACAAAATTGTGCTGTTCCGATATTCAGGCTATTGGAATATGTGTTCCTAGTGTGTGAAGCACATTTCTCAATATTTCCCTAGTCTGGAGTTGTAAATCCGCAGTGCTACACTCCAATTTGTCCAGTGATTGAAGCTCATTCGTTGTGAATAGCCAACGTTACTACACCGTGACCGTAACCCTGTCCCTAACCCTCTGACCCCAACGCTAAACCTATGCCTAACCTGAGCCTGAACCCTACCCAGCTCGAACCCTTATCGTAACCCTAACCCTAGCCAGAACCCCAAGTCTCTAACCCGAACACCACAACGAACCTCGGTGACATCGTCACTCCCAGCTGGTCCCCTGGCCAAAGCATGATCACCTGGGATCAATGGAACCTGCCCACGTGGCCCCTCCCCCCTTGGTGACATCATCACTTCCGCTTTCATGGCCTTAGCAGGCTTCTTTCAAAGACGCCAATTCATGGCCCTGAATTATAAATGTAACCCGTATCCAACTCGGTTCTATGTTCTTTGAGCACGATTCCCTTGTCAGGAAACAGTGCGTTACAGATATTAAGGCCCTTTATTCAGGTATTCCTAGCGTCTGAAGCACTTTCTTAGATATTAACCTGGGTTATCATTGTGAATTATCCCGAGTTGGGGTCTCTCTCTTCCAGTGTCTCAAGCTCCTTCGTTGTGAATTCCAATTTGGTGAAACAGCGTTTATAACAAATATACCAGCACTTTAACCGTTATTACCACTTGAAAGTCTACCCTACCTTTCACAGCGCTTTGGTTACAGACTCTCAGTATTTCAAAATTCAGTAGAGATGTTCGGGTTCGAAAACGTATTCCAGGAGTTCTAGAGTCACTCTGACAAATCCCCCTGGTCCGTTGTTTTGAGCTCTGAGAGTTTTCTTTTTAACACGGGTGTCATACCGGCTTTTTAAAGGCACGTTAAAACACCGCTCGGAGAAGCCGAAAGCGGTTTGGCTCAGTGGATAGAGCGTCGGTCTGCGGACTGAAGGGTCCCGGGTTCGATTCCGGTCAAGGGCACGTCCATTGGTTGCGGGCACATCTCCGGCAGGGGGTGTTTGCAGGAGGAGGCAGCTGGTCGATATGTTTCCAGCTCTCTGTCCCTCTGCTTTCCTCTCCGTACAAAGTCAATAAGATATATTACAAAACAAACAAACAAACACAAAATACACTACTTGGGACCCTAGCCCAACTACCATTTTGATTTCATAGTGTTCTCCATACTTTCATACTATTCTATACCTCTACGAAAATGAGTTTTGCAGTGTTTCACCAAAACCTTTTCCTGAAAACGCCAACTCCTTTGGACGGGAAAAATAAATGTAAACAGTGCCACACTCGGTTCTCAGCTGTTTGAACAACATTTCCCAGGGACAAAATTGTGCTGTTCCGATATTCAGGCTATTGGAATATGTGTTCCTAGTGTGTGAAGCACATTTCTCAATATTTCCCTAGTCTGGAGTTGTAAATCCGCAGTGCTACACTCCAATTTGTCCAGTGATTGAAGCTCATTCGTTGTGAATAGCCAACGTTACTACACCGTGACCGTAACCCTGTCCCTAACCCTCTGACCCCAACCCTAAACCTATGCCTAACCTGAGCCTGAACCCTACCCAGCCCGAACCCTTATCGTAACCCTAACGCTAGGCAGAACCCCAAGTCTCTAACCCGAACACCACAACGAACCTAGGTGACATCGTCACTCCCAGCTGGTCCCCTGGCCAAAGCATGATCACCTGGGATCAATGGAACCTGCCCACGTGGCCCCTCCCCCCTTGGTGACATCATCACTTCCGCTTTCATGGCCTTAGCAGGCTTCTTTCAAAGACGCCAATTCATGGCCCTGAATTATAAATGTAACCCGTATCCAACTCGGTTCTATGTTCTTTGAGCACGATTCCCTTGTCAGGAAACAGTGCGTTACAGATATTAAGGCCCTTTCTTCCCGTATTCCTAGCGTCTGAAGCACTTTCTTAGATATTAACCTGGGATATCATTGTGAATTATCCCGAGTTGGGGTCTCTCTCTTCCAGTGTCTCAAGCTCCTTCGTTGTGAATTCCAATTTGGTGAAACAGCGTTTATAACAAATATACCAGCACTTTAACCGTTATTACCACTTGAAAGTCTACCCTACCTTTCACAGCGCTTTGGTTACAGACTCTCAGTATTTCAAAATTCAGTAGAGATATTCGGGTTCGAAAACGTATTCCAGGAGTTCTAGAGTCACTCTGACACATCCCCCTGGTCCGTTGTTTTGAGCTCTGAGAGTTTTCTTTTTAACGCGGGTGTCATACCGGCTTTTTAAAGGCACGTTAAAACACCGCTCGGAGAAGCAGAAACCGGTTTGGCTCAGTGGATAGAGCGTCGGTCTGCGGACTGAAGGGTCCCGGGTTCGATTCCGGTCAAGGGCACGTCCATTGGTTGCGGGCACATCCCCGGCAGGGGGTGTTTGCAGGAGGAGGCAGCTGGTCGATATGTTTCCAGCTCTCTGTCCCTCTGCTTTCCTCTCCGTACAAAGTCAATAAGATATATTAAAAAACAAACAAACACAAAATACACTACTTGGGACCCTAGCCCAACTACCATTTTGATTTCATAGTGTTCTCCATACTTTCATACTATTCTATACCTCTACGAAAATGAGTTTTGCAGTGTTTCACCAAAACCTTTTCCTGAAAACGCCAACTCCTTTGGACGGGAAAAATAAATGTAAACAGTGCCACACTCGGTTCTCAGCTGTTTGAACAACATTTCCCAGGGACAAAATTGTGCTGTTCCGATATTCAGGCTATTGGAATATGTGTTCCTAGGGTGTGAAGCACATTTCTCAATATTTCCCTAGTCTGTAGTTGTAAATCCTCAGTGCTACACTCCAATTTGTCCAGTGATTGAAGGTCATTCGTTGTGAATAGCCAACGTTACTACACCGTGACCGTAACCCTGTCCCTAACCCTCTGACACCAACGCTAAACCTATGCCTAACCTGAGCCTGAACCCTACCCAGCCCGAACCCTTATCGTAACCCTAACCCTAGCCAGAACCCCAAGTCTCTAACCCGAACACCACAACGAACCTCGGTGACATCGTCACACCCAGCGGGTCCCCTGGCCAAAGCATGATCACCTGGGATCAATGGAACCTGCCCACGTGGCCCCTCCCCCCTTGGTGACATCATCACTTCCGCTTTCATGGCCTTAGCAGGCTTCTTTCAAAGACGCCAACTCATGGCCCTGAATTATAAATGTAACCAGTATCCACCTCGGTTCTATGTTCTTTGAGCACGATTTCCTTGTCAGGAAACAGTGCGTTACAGATATTAAGGCCCTTTCTTCCCGTATTCCTAGCGTCTGAAGCACTTTCTTAGATATTAACCTGGGTTATCATTGTGAATTATCCCGAGTTGGGGCCTCTCTCTTCCAGTGTCTCAAGCTCCTTCGTTGTGAATTCCAATTTGGTGAAACAGCGTTTATAACAAATATACCAGCACTTTAACCGTTATTACCACTTGAAAGTCTACCCTACCTTTCACAGCGCTTTGGTTACAGACTCTCAGTATTTCAAAATTCAGTAGAGATGTTCGGGTTCGAAAACGTATTCCAGGAGTTCTAGAGTCACTCTGACACATCCCCCTGGTCCGTTGTTTTGAGCTCTGAGAGTTTTCTTTTTAACACGGGTGTCATACCGGCTTTTTAAAGGCACGTTAAAACACCGCTCGGAGAAGCCGAAAGCGGTTTGGCTCAGTGGATAGAGCGTCGGTCTGCGGACTGAAGGGTCCCGGGTTCGATTCCGGTCAAGGGCACGTCCATTGGTTGCGGGCACATCCCCGGCAGGGGGTGTTTGCAGGAGGAGGCAGCTGGTCGATATGTTTCCAGCTCTCTGTCCCTCTGCTTTCCTCTCCGTACAAAGTCAATAAGATATATTAAAAAACAAACAAACAAACACAAAATACACTACTTGGGACCCTAGCCCAACTACCATTTTGATTTCATAGTGTTCTCCATACTTTCATACTATTCTATACCTCTACGAAAATGAGTTTTGCAGTGTTTCACCAAAACCTTTTCCTGAAAACGCCAACTCCTTTGGACGGGAAAAATAAATGTAAACAGTGCCACACTCGGTTCTCAGCTGTTTGAACAACATTTCCCAGGGACAAAATTGTGCTGTTCCTATATTCAGGCTATTGGAATATGTGTTCCTAGTGTGTGAAGCACATTTCTCAATATTTCCCTAGTCTGGAGTTGTAAATCGGCAGTGCTACACTCCAATTTGTCCAGTGATTGAAGCTCATTCGTTGTGAATAGCCAACGTTACTACACCGTGACCGTAACCCTGTCCCTAACCCTCTGACACCAACGCTAAACCTATGCCTAACCTGAGCCTGAACCCTACCCAGCCCGAACCCTTATCGTAACCCTAACCCTAGCCAGAACCCCAAGTCTCTAACCCGAACACCACAACGAACCTCGGTGACATCGTCACTCCCAGCGGGTCCCCTGGCCAAAGCATGATCACCTGGGATCAATGGAACCTGCCCACGTGGCCCCTCCCCCCTTGGTGACATCATCACTTCCGCTTTCATGGCCTTAGCAGGCTTGTTTCAAAGACGCCAACTCATGGCCCTGAATTATAAATGTAACCAGTATCCAACTCGGTTCTATGTTCTTTGAGCACGATTTCCTTGTCAGGAAACAGTGCGTTACAGATATTAAGGCCCTTTCTTCCCGTATTCCTAGCGTCTGAAGCACTTTCTTAGATATTAACCTGGGTTATCATTGTGAATTATCCCGAGTTGGGGTCTCTCTCTTCCAGTGTCTCAAGCTCCTTCGTTGTGAATTCCAATTTGGTGAAACAGCGTTTATAACAAATATACCAGCACTTTAACCGTTATTACCACTTGAAAGTCTACCCTACCTTTCACAGCGCTTTGGTTACAGACTCTCAGTATTTCAAAATTCAGTAGAGATGTTCGGGTTCGAAAACGTATTCCAGGAGTTCTAGAGTCACTCTGACACATCCCCCTGGTCCGTTGTTTTGAGCTCTGAGAGTTTTCTTTTTAACACGGGTGTCATACCGGCTTTTTAAAGGCACGTTAAAACACCGCTCATGGAAGCCGAAAGCGGTTTGGCTCAGTGGATAGAGCGTCGGTCTGCGGACTGAAGGGTCCCGGGTTCGATTCCAGTCAAGGGCACGTCCATTGGTTGCGGGCACATCCCCGGCAGGGATGTTTGCAGGAGGAGGCAGCTGGTCGATATGTTTCCAGCTCTCTGTCCCTCTGCTTTCCTCTCCGTACAAAGTCAATAAGATATATTAAAAAACAAACAAACACAAAATACACTACTTGGGACCCTAGCCCAACTACCATTTTGATTTCATAGTGTTCTCCATACTTTCATACTATTCTATAGCTCTACGAAAATGAGTTTTGCAGTGTTTCACCAAAACCTTTTCCTGAAAACGCCAACTCCTTTGGACGGGAAAAATAAATGTAAACAGTGCCACACTTGGTTCTCAGCTGTTTGAACAACATTTCCCAGGGACAAAATTGTGCTGTTCCGATATTCAGGCTATTGGAATATGTGTTCCTAGTGTGTGAAGCACATTTCTCAATATTTCCCAAGTCTGGAGTTGTAAATCCGCAGTGCTACACTCCAATTTGTCCAGTGATTGAAGCTCATTCGTTGTGAATAGCCAACGTTACTACACCGTGACCGTAACCCTGTCCCTAACCCTCTGACCCCAACCCTAAACCTATGCCTAACCTGAGCCTGAACCCTACCCAGCCCGAACCCTTATCGTAACCCTAACCCTAGCCAGAACCCCAAGTCTCTAACCCGAACACCACAACGAACCTCGGTGACATCGTCACTCCCAGCGGGTCCCCTGGCCAAAGCATGATCACCTGGGATCAATGGAACCTGCCCACGTGGCCCCTCCCCCCTTGGTGACATCATCACTTCCGCTTTCATGGCCTTAGCAGGCTTCTTTCAAAGACGCCAACTCATGGCCCTGAATTATAAATGTAACCAGTATCCAACTCAGTTCTATGTTCTTTGAGCACGATTTCCTTGTCAGGAAACAGTGCGTTACAGATATTAAGGCCCTTTCTTCCCGTATTCCTAGCGTCTGAAGCACGTTCTTAGATATTAACCTGGGTTATCATTGTGAATTATCCCGAGTTGGGGTCTCTCTCTTCCAGTGTCTCAAGCTCCTTCGTTGTGAATTCCAATTTGGTGAAACAGCGTTTATAACAAATATACCAGCACTTTAACCGTTATTACCACTTGAAAGTCTACCCTACCTTTCACAGCGCTTTGGTTACAGACTCTCAGTATTTCAAAATTCAGTAGAGATGTTCGGGTTCGAAAACGTATTCCAGGAGTTCTAGAGTCACTCTGACAAATCCCCCTGGTCCGTTGTTTTGAGCTCTGAGAGTTTTCTTTTTAACACGGGTGTCATACCGGCTTTTTAAAGGCACGTTAAAACACCGCTCGGAGAAGCCGAAAGCGGTTTGGCTCAGTGGATAGAGCGTCGGTCTGCGGACTGAAGGGTCCCGGGTTCGATTCCGGTCAAGGGCACGTCCATTGGTTGCGGGCACATCCCCGGCAGGGGGTGTTTGCAGGAGGAGGCAGCTGGTCGATATGTTTCCAGCTCTCTGTCCCTCTGCTTTCCTCTCTGTACAAAGTCAATAAGATATATTAAAAAACAAACAAACAAACACAAAATACACTACTTGGGACCCTAGCCCAACTACCATTTTGATTTCATAGTGTTCTCCATACTTTCATACTATTCTATACCTCTACGAAAATGAGTTTTGCAGTGTTTCACCAAAACCTTTTCCTGAAAACGCCAACTCCTTTGGACGGGAAAAATAAATGTAAACAGTGCCACACTCGGTTCTCAGCTGTTTGAACAACATTTCCCAGGGACAAAATTGTGCTGTTCAGATATTCAGGCTATTGGAATATGTGTTCCTAGTGTGTGAAGCACATTTCTCAATATTTCCCTAGTCTGGAGTTGTAAATCCTCAGTGCTACACTCCAATTTGTCCAGTGATTGAAGCTCATTCGTTGTGAATAGCCAACGTTACTACACCGTGACCGTAACCCTGTCCCTAACCCTCTGACCCCAACGCTAAACCTATGCCTAACCTGAGCCTGAACCCTACCCAGCCCGAACCCTTATCGTAACCCTAACCCTAGCCAGAACCCCAAGTCTCTAACCCGAACACCACAACGAACCTCGGTGACATCGTCACTCCCAGCGGGTCCCCTGGCCAAAGCATGATCACCTGGGATCAATGGAACCTGCCCACGTGGCCCCTCCCCCCTTGGTGACATCATCACTTCCGCTTTCATGGCCTTAGCAGGCTTCTTTCAAAGACGCCAACTCATGGCCCTGAATTATAAATGTAACCAGTATCCAACTCGGTTCTATGTTCTTTGAGCACGATTTCCTTGTCAGGAAACAGTGCGTTACAGATATTAAGGCCCTTTATTCAGGTATTCCTAGCGTCTGAAGCACTTTCTTAGATATTAACCTGGGTTATCATTGTGAATTATCCCGAGTTGGGGTCTCTCTCTTCCAGTGTCTCAAGCTCCTTCGTTGTGAATTCCAATTTGGTGAAACAGCGTTTATAACAAATATACCAGCACTTTAACCGTTATTACCACTTGAAAGTCTACCCTACCTTTCACAGCGCTTTGGTTACAGACTCTCAGTATTTCAAAATTCAGTAGAGATGTTCGGGTTCGAAAACGTATTCCAGGAGTTCTAGAGTCACTCTGACAAATCCCCCTGGTCCGTTGTTTTGAGCTCTGAGAGTTTTCTTTTTAACACGGGTGTCATACCGGCTTTTTAAAGGCACGTTAAAACACCGCTCGGAGAAGCCGAAAGCGGTTTGGCTCAGTGGATAGAGCGTCGGTCTGCGGACTGAAGGGTCCCGGGTTAGATTCCGGTCAAGGGCACGTCCATTGGTTGCGGGCACATCCCCGGCAGGGGGTGTTTGCAGGAGGAGGCAGCTGGTCGATATGTTTCCAGCTCTCTGTCCCTCTGCTTTCCTCTCTGTACAAAGTCAATAAGATATATTAAAAAACAAACAAACAAACACAAAATACACTACTTGGGACCCTAGCCCAACTACCATTTTGATTTCATAGTGTTCTCCATACTTTCATACTATTCTATACCTCTACGAAAATGAGTTTTGCAGTGTTTCACCAAAACCTTTTCCTGAAAACGCCAACTCCTTTGGACGGGAAAAATAAATGTAAACAGTGCCACACTCGGTTCTCAGCTGTTTGAACAACATTTCCCAGGGACAAAATTGTGCTGTTCCTATATTCAGGCTATTGGAATATGTGTTCCTAGTGTGTGAAGCACATTTCTCAATATTTCCCTAGTCTGGAGTTGTAAATCGGCAGTGCTACACTCCAATTTGTCCAGTGATTGAAGCTCATTCGTTGTGAATAGCCAACGTTACTACACCGTGACCGTAACCCTGTCCCTAACCCTCTGACACCAACGCTAAACCTATGCCTAACCTGAGCCTGAACCCTACCCAGCCCGAACCCTTATCGTAACCCTAACCCTAGCCAGAACCCCAAGTCTCTAACCCGAACACCACAACGAACCTCGGTGACATCGTCACTCCCAGCGGGTCCCCTGGCCAAAGCATGATCACCTGGGATCAATGGAACCTGCCCACGTGGCCCCTCCCCCCTTGGTGACATCATCACTTCCGCTTTCATGGCCTTAGCAGGCTTCTTTCAAAGACGCCAACTCATGGCCCTGAATTATAAATGTAACCAGTATCCAACTCGGTTCTATGTTCTTTGAGCACGATTTCCTTGTCAGGAAACAGTGCGTTACAGATATTAAGGCCCTTTCTTCCCGTATTCCTAGCGTCTGAAGCACTTTCTTAGATATTAACCTGGGTTATCATTGTGAATTATCCCGAGTTGGGGTCTCTCTCTTCCAGTGTCTCAAGCTCCTTCGTTGTGAATTCCAATTTGGTGAAACAGCGTTTATAACAAATATACCAGCACTTTAACCGTTATTACCACTTGAAAGTCTACCCTACCTTTCACAGCGCTTTGGTTACAGACTCTCAGTATTTCAAAATTCAGTAGAGATGTTCGGGTTCGAAAACGTATTCCAGGAGTTCTAGAGTCACTCTGACACATCCCCCTGGTCCGTTGTTTTGAGCTCTGAGAGTTTTCTTTTTAACACGGGTGTCATACCGGCTTTTTAAAGGCACGTTAAAACACCGCTCTGAGAAGCCGAAAGCGGTTTGGCTCAGTGGATAGAGCGTCGGTCTGCGGACTGAAGGGTCCCGGGTTCGATTCCGGTCAAGGGCACGTCCATTGGTTGCGGGCACATCCCCGGCAGGGGGTGTTTGCAGGAGGAGGCAGCTGGTCGATATGTTTCCAGCTCTCTGTCCCTCTGCTTTCCTCTCCGTACAAAGTCAATAAGATATATTAAAAAACAAACAAACACAAAATACACTACTTGGGACCCTAGCCCAACTACCATTTTGATTTCATAGTGTTCTCCATACTTTCATACTATTCTATACCTCTACGAAAATGAGTTTTGCAGTGTTTCACCAAAACCTTTTCCTGAAAACGCCAACTCCTTTGGACGGGAAAAATAAATGTAAACAGTGCCACACTCGGTTCTCAGCTGTTTGAACAACATTTCCCAGGGACAAAATTGTGCTGTTCCGATATTCAGGCTATTGGAATATGTGTTCCTAGTGTGTGAAGCACATTTCTCAATATTTCCCAAGTCTGGAGTTGTAAATCCGCAGTGCTACACTCCAATTTGTCCAGTGATTGAAGCTCATTCGTTGTGAATAGCCAACGTTACTACACCGTGACCGTAACCCTGTCCCTAACCCTCTGACCCCAACCCTAAACCTATGCCTAACCTGAGCCTGAACCCTACCCAGCCCGAACCCTTATCGTAACCCTAACCCTGGCCAGAACCCCAAGTCTCTAACCCGAACACCACAACGAACCTCGGTGACATCGTCACTCCCAGCGGGTCCCCTGGCCAAAGCATGATCACCTGGGATCAATGGAACCTGCCCACGTGGCCCCTCCCCCCTTGGTGACATCATCACTTCCGCTTTCATGGCCTTAGCAGGCTTCTTTCAAAGACGCCAACTCATGGCCCTGAATTATAAATGTAACCAGTATCCAACTCAGTTCTATGTTCTTTGAGCACGATTTCCTTGTCAGGAAACAGTGCGTTACAGATATTAAGGCCCTTTCTTCCCGTATTCCTAGCGTCTGAAGCACTTTCTTAGATATTAACCTGGGTTATCATTGTGAATTATCCCGAGTTGGGGTCTCTCTCTTCCAGTGTCTCAAGCTCCTTCGTTGTGAATTCCAATTTGGTGAAACAGCGTTTATAACAAATATACCAGCACTTTAACCGTTATTACCACTTGAAAGTCTACCCTACCTTTCACAGCGCTTTGGTTACAGACTCTCAGTATTTCAAAATTCAGTAGAGATGTTCGGGTTCGAAAACGTATTCCAGGAGTTCTAGAGTCACTCTGACACATCCCCCTGGTCCGTTGTTTTGAGCTCTGAGAGTTTTCTTTTTAACACGGGTGTCATACCGGCTTTTTAAAGGCACGTTAAAACACCGCTCTGAGAAGCCGAAAGCGGTTTGGCTCAGTGGATAGAGCGTCGGTCTGCGGACTGAAGGGTCCCGGGTTCGATTCCGGTCAAGGGCACGTCCATTGGTTGCGGGCACATCCCCGGCAGGGGGTGTTTGCAGGAGGAGGCAGCTGGTCGATATGTTTCCAGCTCTCTGTCCCTCTGCTTTCCTCTCCGTACAAAGTCAATAAGATATATTAAAAAACAAACAAACACAAAATACACTACTTGGGACCCTAGCCCAACTACCATTTTGATTTCATAGTGTTCTCCATACTTTCATACTATTCTATACCTCTACGAAAATGAGTTTTGCAGTGTTTCACCAAAACCTTTTCCTGAAAACGCCAACTCCTTTGGACGGGAAAAATAAATGTAAACAGTGCCACACTCGGTTCTCAGCTGTTTGAACAACATTTCCCAGGGACAAAATTGTGCTGTTCAGATATTCAGGCTATTGGAATATGTGTTCCTAGTGTGTGAAGCACATTTCTCAATATTTCCCTAGTCTGGAGTTGTAAATCCTCAGTGCTACACTCCAATTTGTCCAGTGATTGAAGCTCATTCGTTGTGAATAGCCAACGTTACTACACCGTGACCGTAACCCTGTCCCTAACCCTCTGACCCCAACGCTAAACCTATGCCTAACCTGAGCCTGAACCCTACTCAGCCCGAACCCTTATCGTAACCCTAACCCTAGCCAGAACCCCAAGTCTCTAACCCGAACACCACAACGAACCTCGGTGACATCGTCACTCCCAGCGGGTCCCCTGGCCAAAGCATGATCACCTGGGATCAATGGAACCTGCCCACGTGGCCCCTCCCCCCTTGGTGACATCATCACTTCCGCTTTCATGGCCTTAGCAGGCTTCTTTCAAAGACGCCAACTCATGGCCCTGAATTATAAATGTAACCCGTATCCAACTCGGTTCTATGTTCTTTGAGCACGATTCCCTTGTCAGGAAACAGTGCGTTACAGATATTAAGGCCCTTTCTTCACGTATTCCTAGCGTCTGAAGCACTTTCTTAGATATTAACTTGGGTTATCATTGAGAATTATCCCGAGTTGGGGTCTCTCTCTTCCAGTGTCTCAAGCTCCTTCGTTGTGAATTCCAATTTGGTGAAACAGCGTTTATAACAAATATACCAGCACTTTAACCGTTATTACCACTTGAAAGTCTACCCTACCTTTCACAGCGCTTTGGTTACAGACTCTCAGTATTTCAAAATTCAGTAGAGATGTTCGGGTTCGAAAACGTATTCCAGGAGTTCTAGAGTCACTCTGACAAATCCCCCTGGTCCGTTGTTTTGAGCTCTGAGAGTTTTCTTTTTAACACGGGTGTCATACCGGCTTTTTAAAGGCACGTTAAAACACCGCTCGGAGAAGCCGAAAGCGGTTTGGCTCAGTGGATAGAGCGTTGGTCTGCGGACTGAAGGGTCCCGGGTTCGATTCCGGTCAAGGGCACGTCCATTGGTTGCGGGCACATCCCCGGCAGGGGGTGTTTGCAGGAGGAGGCAGCTGGTCGATATGTTTCCAGCTCTCTGTCCCTCTGCTTTCCTCTCCGTACAAAGTCAATAAGATATATTAAAAAACAAACAAACACAAAATACACTACTTGGGACCCTAGCCCAACTACCATTTTGATTTCATAGTGTTCTCCATACTTTCATACTATTCTATACCTCTACGAAAATGAGTTTTGCAGTGTTTCACCAAAACCTTTTCCTGAAAACGCCAACTCCTTTGGACGGGAAAAATAAATGTAAACAGTGCCACACTCGGTTCTCAGCTGTTTGAACAACATTTCCCAGGGACAAAATTGTGCTGTTCAGATATTCAGGCTATTGGAATATGTGTTCCTAGGGTGTGAAGCACATTTCTCAATATTTCCCTAGTCTGGAGTTGTAAATCCGCAGTGCTACACTCCAATTTGTCCAGTGATTGAAGGTCATTCGTTGTGAATAGCCAACGTTACTACACCGTGACCGTAACCCTGTCCCTAACCCTCTGACACCAACGCTAAACCTATGCCTAACCTGAGCCTGAACCCTACCCAGCCCGAACCCTTATCGTAACCCTAACCCTAGCCAGAACCCCAAGTCTCTAACCTGAACATCACAACGAACCTCGGTGAAATCGTCACACCCAGCGGGTCCCTGGCCAAAGCATGATCACCTGGGATCAATGGAACCTGCCCACGTGGCCCCTCCCCCCTTGGTGACATCATCACTTCCGCTTTCATGGCCTTAGCAGGCTTGTTTCAAAGACGCCAACTCATGGCCCTGAATTATAAATGTAACCAGTATCCAACTCGGTTCTATGTTCTTTGAGCACGATTTCCTTGTCAGGAAACAGTGCGTTACAGATATTAAGGCCCTTTCTTCCCGTATTCCTAGCGTCTGAAGCACTTTCTTAGATATTAACCTGGGTTATCATTGTGAATTATCCCGAGTTGGGGTCTCTCTCTTCCAGTGTCTCAAGCTCCTTCGTTGTGAATTCCAATTTGGTGAAACAGCGTTTATAACAAATATACCAGCACTTTAACCGTTATTACCACTTGAAAGTCTACCCTACCTTTCACAGCGCTTTGGTTACAGACTCTCAGTATTTCAAAATTCAGTAGAGATGTTCGGGTTCGAAAACGTATTCCAGGAGTTCTAGAGTCACTCTGACACATCCCCCTGGTCCGTTGTTTTGAGCTCTGAGAGTTTTCTTTTTAACACGGGTGTCATACCGGCTTTTTAAAGGCACGTTAAAACACCGCTCATGGAAGCCGAAAGCGGTTTGGCTCAGTGGATAGAGCGTCGGTCTGCGGACTGAAGGGTCCCGGGTTCGATTCCGGTCAAGGGCACGTCCATTGGTTGCGGGCACATCCCCGGCAGGGGATGTTTGCAGGAGGAGGCAGCTGGTCGATATGTTTCCAGCTCTCTGTCCCTCTGCTTTCCTCTCCGTACAAAGTCAATAAGATATATTAAAAAACAAACAAACACAAAATACACTACTTGGGACCCTAGCCCAACTACCATTTTGATTTCATAGTGTTCTCCATACTTTCATACTATTCTATAGCTCTACGAAAATGAGTTTTGCAGTGTTTCACCAAAACCTTTTCCTGAAAACGCCAACTCCTTTGGACGGGAAAAATAAATGTAAACAGTGCCACACTTGGTTCTCAGCTGTTTGAACAACATTTCCCAGGGACAAAATTGTGCTGTTCCGATATTCAGGCTATTGGAATATGTGTTCCTAGTGTGTGAAGCACATTTCTCAATATTTCCCAAGTCTGGAGTTGTAAATCCGCAGTGCTACACTCCAATTTGTCCAGTGATTGAAGCTCATTCGTTGTGAATAGCCAACGTTACTACACCGTGACCGTAACCCTGTCCCTAACCCTCTGACCCCAACCCTAAACCTATGCCTAACCTGAGCCTGAACCCTACCCAGCCCGAACCCTTATCGTAACCCTAACCCTAGCCAGAACCCCAAGTCTCTAACCCGAACACCACAACGAACCTCGGTGACATCGTCACTCCCAGCGGGTCCCCTGGCCAAAGCATGATCACCTGGGATCAATGGAACCTGCCCACGTGGCCCCTCCCCCCTTGGTGACATCATCACTTCCGCTTTCATGGCCTTAGCAGGCTTCTTTCAAAGACGCCAACTCATGGCCCTGAATTATAAATGTAACCAGTATCCAACTCAGTTCTATGTTCTTTGAGCACGATTTCCTTGTCAGGAAACAGTGCGTTACAGATATTAAGGCCCTTTCTTCCCGTATTCCTAGCGTCTGAAGCACGTTCTTAGATATTAACCTGGGTTATCATTGTGAATTATCCCGAGTTGGGGTCTCTCTCTTCCAGTGTCTCAAGCTCCTTCGTTGTGAATTCCAATTTGGTGAAACAGCGTTTATAACAAATATACCAGCACTTTAACCGTTATTACCACTTGAAAGTCTACCCTACCTTTCACAGCGCTTTGGTTACAGACTCTCAGTATTTCAAAATTCAGTAGAGATGTTCGGGTTCGAAAACGTATTCCAGGAGTTCTAGAGTCACTCTGACAAATCCCCCTGGTCCGTTGTTTTGAGCTCTGAGAGTTTTCTTTTTAACACGGGTGTCATACCGGCTTTTTAAAGGCACGTTAAAACACCGCTCGGAGAAGCCGAAAGCGGTTTGGCTCAGTGGATAGAGCGTCGGTCTGCGGACTGAAGGGTCCCGGGTTCGATTCCGGTCAAGGGCACGTCCATTGGTTGCGGGCACATCCCCGGCAGGGGGTGTTTGCAGGAGGAGGCAGCTGGTCGATATGTTTCCAGCTCTCTGTCCCTCTGCTTTCCTCTCTGTACAAAGTCAATAAGATATATTAAAAAACAAACAAACAAACACAAAATACACTACTTGGGACCCTAGCCCAACTACCATTTTGATTTCATAGTGTTCTCCATACTTTCATACTATTCTATACCTCTACGAAAATGAGTTTTGCAGTGTTTCACCAAAACCTTTTCCTGAAAACGCCAACTCCTTTGGACGGGAAAAATAAATGTAAACAGTGCCACACTTGGTTCTCAGCTGTTTGAACAACATTTCCCAGGGACAAAATTGTGCTGTTGCGATATTCAGGCTATTGGAATATGTGTTCCTAGTGTGTGAAGCACATTTCTCAATATTTCCCTAGTCTGGAGTTGTAAATCGGCAGTGCTACACTCCAATTTGTCCAGTGATTGAAGCTCATTCGTTGTGAATAGCCAACGTTACTACACCGTGACCGTAACCCTGTCCCTAACCCTCTGACACCAACGCTAAACCTATGCCTAACCTGAGCCTGAACCCTACCCAGCCCGAACCCTTATCGTAACCCTAACCCTAGCCAGAACCCCAAGTCTCTAACCCGAACACCACAACGAACCTCGGTGACATCGTCACTCCCAGCGGGTCCCCTGGCCAAAGCATGATCACCTGGGATCAATGGAACCTGCCCACGTGGCCCCTCCCCCCTTGGTGACATCATCACTTCCGCTTTCATGGCCTTAGCAGGCTTCTTTCAAAGACGCCAACTCATGGCCCTGAATTATAAATGTAACCAGTATCCAACTCGGTTCTATGTTCTTTGAGCACGATTTCCTTGTCAGGAAACAGTGCGTTACAGATATTAAGGCGCTTTCTTCCCGTATTCCTAGCGTCTGAAGCACTTTCTTAGATATTAACCTGGGTTATCATTGTGAATTATCCCGAGTTGGGGTCTCTCTCTTCCAGTGTCTCAAGCTCCTTCGTTGTGAATTCCAATTTGGTGAAACAGCGTTTATAACAAATATACCAGCACTTTAACCGTTATTACCACTTGAAAGTCTACCCTACCTTTCACAGCGCTTTGGTTACAGACTCTCAGTATTTCAAAATTCAGTAGAGATGTTCGGGTTCGAAAACGTATTCCAGGAGTTCTAGAGTCACTCTGACAAATCCCCCTGGTCCGTTGTTTTGAGCTCTGAGAGTTTTCTTTTTAACACGGGTGTCATACCGGCTTTTTAAAGGCACGTTAAAACACCGCTCGGAGAAGCCGAAAGCGGTTTGGCTCAGTGGATAGAGCGTCGGTCTGCGGACTGAAGGGTCCCGGGTTAGATTCCGGTCAAGGGCACGTCCATTGGTTGCGGGCACATCCCCGGCAGGGGGTGTTTGCAGGAGGAGGCAGCTGGTCGATATGTTTCCAGCTCTCTGTCCCTCTGCTTTCCTCTCTGTACAAAGTCAATAAGATATATTAAAAAACAAACAAACAAACACAAAATACACTACTTGGGACCCTAGCCCAACTACCATTTTGATTTCATAGTGTTCTCCATACTTTCATACTATTCTATACCTCTACGAAAATGAGTTTTGCAGTGTTTCACCAAAACCTTTTCCTGAAAACGCCAACTCCTTTGGACGGGAAAAATAAATGTAAACAGTGCCACACTTGGTTCTCAGCTGTTTGAACAACATTTCCCAGGGACAAAATTGTGCTGTTCCGATATTCAGGCTATTGGAATATGTGTTCCTAGTGTGTGAAGCACATTTCTCAATATTTCCCTAGTCTGGAGTTGTAAATCCGCAGTGCTACACTCCAATTTGTCCAGTGATTGAAGCTCATTCGTTGTGAATAGCCAACGTTACTACACCGTGACCGTAACCCTGTCCCTAACCCTCTGACACCAACGCTAAACCTATGCCTAACCTGAGCCTGAACCCTACCCAGCCCGAACCCTTATCTTAACCCTAACCCTAGCCAGAACCCCAAGTCTCTAACCCGAACACCACAACGAACCTCGGTGACATCGTCACTCCCAGCGGGTCCCCTGGCCAAAGCATGATCACCTGGGATCAATGGAACCTGCCCACGTGGCCCCTCCCCCCTTGGTGACATCATCACTTCCGCTTTCATGGCCTTAGCAGGCTTCTTTCAAAGACGCCAACTCATGGCCCTGAATTATAAATGTAACCAGTATCCAACTCGGTTCTATGTTCTTTGAGCACGATTTCCTTGTCAGGAAACAGTGCGTTACAGATATTAAGGCCCTTTCTTCCCGTATTCCTAGCGTCTGAAGCACTTTCTTAGATATTAACCTGGGTTATCATTGTGAATTATCCCGAGTTGGGGTCTCTCTCTTCCAGTGTCTCAAGCTCCTTCGTTGTGAATTCCAATTTGGTGAAACAGCGTTTATAACAAATATACCAGCACTTTAACCGTTATTACCACTTGAAAGTCTACCCTACCTTTCACAGCGCTTTGGTTACAGACTCTCAGTATTTCAAAATTCAGTAGAGATGTTCGGGTTCGAAAACGTATTCCAGGAGTTCTAGAGTCACTCTGACACATCCCCCTGGTCCGTTGTTTTGAGCTCTGAGAGTTTTCTTTTTAACACGGGTGTCATACCGGCTTTTTAAAGGCACGTTAAAACACCGCTCGGAGAAGCCGAAAGCGGTTTGGCTCAGTGGATAGAGCGTCGGTCTGCGGACTGAAGGGTCCCGGGTTAGATTCCGGTCAAGGGCACGTCCATTGGTTGCGGGCACATCCCCGGCAGGGGGTGTTTGCAGGAGGAGGCAGCTGGTCGATATGTTTCCAGCTCTCTGTCCCTCTGCTTTCCTCTCTGTACAAAGTCAATAAGATATATTAAAAAACAAACAAACAAACACAAAATACACTACTTGGGACCCTAGCCCAACTACCATTTTGATTTCATAGTGTTCTCCATACTTTCATACTATTCTATACCTCTACGAAAATGAGTTTTGCAGTGTTTCACCAAAACCTTTTCCTGAAAACGCCAACTCCTTTGGACGGGAAAAATAAATGTAAACAGTGCCACACTTGGTTCTCAGCTGTTTGAACAACATTTCCCAGGGACAAAATTGTGCTGTTCCGATATTCAGGCTATTGGAATATGTGTTCCTAGTGTGTGAAGCACATTTCTCAATATTTCCCTAGTCTGGAGTTGTAAATCCGCAGTGCTACACTCCAATTTGTCCAGTGATTGAAGCTCATTCGTTGTGAATAGCCAACGTTACTACACCGTGACCGTAACCCTGTCCCTAACCCTCTGACACCAACGCTAAACCTATGCCTAACCTGAGCCTGAACCCTACCCAGCCCGAACCCTTATCTTAACCCTAACCCTAGCCAGAACCCCAAGTCTCTAACCCGAACACCACAACGAACCTCGGTGACATCGTCACTCCCAGCGGGTCCCCTGGCCAAAGCATGATCACCTGGGATCAATGGAACCTGCCCACGTGGCTCCTCCCCCCTTGGTGACATCATCACTTCCGCTTTCATGGCCTTAGCAGGCTTCTTTCAAAGACGCCAACTCATGGCCCTGAATTATAAATGTAACCAGTATCCAACTCGGTTCTATGTTCTTTGAGCACGATTTCCTTGTCAGGAAACAGTGCGTTACAGATATTAAGGCCCTTTCTTCCCGTATTCCTAGCGTCTGAAGCACTTTCTTAGATATTAACCTGGGTTATCATTGTGAATTATCCCGAGTTGGGGTCTCTCTCTTCCAGTGTCTCAAGCTCCTTCGTTGTGAATTCCAATTTGGTGAAACAGCGTTTATAACAAATATACCAGCACTTTAACCGTTATTACCACTTGAAAGTCTACCCTACCTTTCACAGCGCTTTGGTTACAGACTCTCAGTATTTCAAAATTCAGTAGAGATGTTCGGGTTCGAAAACGTATTCCAGGAGTTCTAGAGTCACTCTGACACATCCCCCTGGTCCGTTGTTTTGAGCTCTGAGAGTTTTCTTTTTAACACGGGTGTCATACCGGCTTTTTAAAGGCACGTTAAAACACCGCTCTGAGAAGCCGAAAGCGGTTTGGCTCAGTGGATAGAGCGTCGGTCTTTGGACTGAAGGGTCCCGGGTTCGATTCCGGTCAAGGGCACGTCCATTGGTTGCGGGCACATCCCCGGCAGGGGGTGTTTGCAGGAGGAGGCAGCTGGTCGATATGTTTCCAGCTCTCTGGCCCTCTGCTTTCCTCTCCGTACAAAGTCAATAAGATATATTAAAAAACAAACAAACACAAAATACACTACTTGGGACCCTAGCCCAACTACCATTTTGATTTCATAGTGTTCTCCATACTTTCATACTATTCTATACCTATACGAAAATGTGTTTTGCAGTGTTTCACCAAAACCTTTTCCTGAAAACGCCAACTCCTTTGGACGGGAAAAATAAATGTAAACAGTGCCACACTTGGTTCTCAGCTGTTTGAACAACATTTCCCAGGGACAAAATTGTGCTGTTCCGATATTCAGGCTATTGGAATATGTGTTCCTAGTGTGTGAAGCACATTTCTCAATATTTCCCTAGTCTGGAGTTGTAAATCCGCAGTGCTACACTCCAATTTGTCCAGTGATTGAAGCTCATTCGTTGTGAATAGCCAACGTTACTACACCGTGACCGTAACCCTGTCCCTAACCCTCTGACACCAACGCTAAACCTATGCCTAACCTGAGCCTGAACCCTACCCAGCCCGAACCCTTATCGTAACCCTAACCCTAGCCAGAACCCCAAGTCTCTAACCCGAACACCACAACGAACCTCGGTGACATCGTCACTCCCAGCGGGTCCCCTGGCCAAAGCATGATCACCTGGGATCAATGGAACCTGCCCACGTGGCCCCTCCCCCCTTGGTGACATCATCACTTCCGCTTTCATGGCCTTAGCAGGCTTCTTTCAAAGACGCCAACCCATGGCCCTGAATTATAAATGTAACCAGTATCCAACTCGGTTCTATGTTCTTTGAGCACGATTTCCTTGTCAGGAAACAGTGCGTTACAGATATTAAGGCCCTTTCTTCCCGTATTCCTAGCGTCTGAAGCACTTTCTTAGATATTAACCTGGGTTATCATTGTGAATTATCCCGAGTTGGGGTCTCTCTCTTCCAGTGTCTCAAGCTCCTTCGTTGTGAATTCCAATTTGGTGAAACAGCGTTTATAACAAATATACCAGCACTTTAACCGTTATTACCACTTGAAAGTCTACCCTACCTTTCACAGCGCTTTGGTTACAGACTCTCAGTATTTCAAAATTCAGTAGAGATGTTCGGGTTCGAAAACGTATTCCAGGAGTTCTAGAGTCACTCTGACACATCCCCCTGGTCCGTTGTTTTGAGCTCTGAGAGTTTTCTTTTTAACACGGGTGTCATACCGGCTTTTTAAAGGCACGTTAAAACACCGCTCTGAGAAGCCGAAAGCGGTTTGGCTCAGTGGATAGAGCGTCGGTCTGCGGACTGAAGGGTCCCGGGTTCGATTCCGGTCAAGGGCACGTCCATTGGTTGCGGGCACATCCCCGGCAGGGGGTGTTTGCAGGAGGAGGCAGCTGGTCGATATGTTTCCAGCTCTCTGGCCCTCTGCTTTCCTCTCCGTACAAAGTCAATAAGATATATTAAAAAACAAACAAACACAAAATACACTACTTGGGACCCTAGCCCAACTACCATTTTGATTTCATAGTGTTCTCCATACTTTCATACTATTCTATACCTCTACGAAAATGAGTTTTGCAGTGTTTCACCAAAACCTTTTCCTGAAAATGCCAACTCCTTTGGACGGGAAAAATAAATGTAAACAGTGCCACACTCGGTTCTCAGCTGTTTGAACAACATTTCCCAGGGACAAAATTGTGCTGTTCAGACATTCAGGCTATTGGAATATGTGTTCCTAGGGTGTGAAGCACATTTCTCAATATTTCCCTAGTCTGGAGTTGTAAATCCGCAGTGCTACACTCCAATTTGTCCAGTGATTGAAGGTCATTCGTTGTGAATAGCCAACGTTACTACACCGTGACCGTAACCCTGTCCCTAACCCTCTGACCCCAACGCTAAACCTATGCCTAACCTGAGCCTGAACCCTACCCAGCCCGAACCCTTATCGTAACCCTAACCCTAGCCAGAACCCCAAGTCTCTAACCCGAACACCACAACGAACCTCGGTGAAATCGTCACACCTAGCGGGTCCCTGGCCAAAGCATGATCACCTGGGATCAATGGAACCTGCCCACGTGGCCCCTCCCCCCTTGGTGACATCATCACTTCCGCTTTCATGGCCTTAGCAGGCTTCTTTCAAAGACGCCAACTCATGGCCCTGAATTATAAATGTAACCAGTATCCAACTCGGTTCTATGTTCTTTGAGCACGATTTCCTTGTCAGGAAACAGTGCGTTACAGATATTAAGGCCCTTTCTTCCCGTATTCCTAGCGTCTGAAGCACTTTCTTAGATATTAACCTGGGTTATCATTGTGAATTATCCCGAGTTGGGGTCTCTCTCTTCCAGTGTCTCAAGCTCCTTCGTTGTGAATTCCAATTTGGTGAAACAGCGTTTATAACAAATATACCAGCACTTTAACCGTTATTACCACTTGAAAGTCTACCCTACCTTTCACAGCGCTTTGGTTACAGACTCTCAGTATTTCAAAATTCAGTAGAGATGTTCGGGTTCGAAAACGTATTCCAGGAGTTCTAGAGTCACTCTGACACATCCCCCTGGTCCGTTGTTTTGAGCTCTGAGAGTTTTCTTTTTAACACGGGTGTCATACCGGCTTTTTAAAGGCACGTTAAAACACCGCTCGGAGAAGCCGAAAGCGGTTTGGCTCAGTGGATAGAGCGTCGGTCTGCGGACTGAAGGGTCCCGGGTTCGATTCCGGTCAAGGGCACGTCCATTGGTTGCGGGCACATCCCCGGCAGGGGGTGTTTGCAGGAGGAGGCAGCTGGTCGATATGTTTCCAGCTCTCTGTCCCTCTGCTTTCCTCTCCGTACAAAGTCAATAAGATATATTAAAAAACAAACAAACACAAAATACACTACTTGGGACCCTAGCCCAACTACCATTTTGATTTCATAGTGTTCTCCATACTTTCATACTATTCTATACCTCTACGAAAATGAGTTTTGCAGTGTTTCACCAAAACCTTTTCCTGAAAACGCCAACTCCTTTGGACGGGAAAAATAAATGTAAACAGTGCCACACTCGGTTCTCAGCTGTTTGAACAACATTTCCCAGGGACAAAATTGTGCTGTTCAGATATTCAGGCTATTGGAATATGTGTTCCTAGTGTGTGAAGCACATTTCTCAATATTTCCCTAGTCTGGAGTTGTAAATCCTCAGTGCTACACTCCAATTTGTCCAGTGATTGAAGCTCATTCGTTGTGAATAGCCAACGTTACTACACCGTGACCGTAACCCTGTCCCTAACCCTCTGACCCCAACGCTAAACCTATGCCTAACCTGAGCCTGAACCCTACCCAGCCCGAACCCTTATCGTAACCCTAACCCTAGCCAGAACCCCAAGTCTCTAACCCGAACACCACAACGAACCTCGGTGACATCGTCACTCCCAGCGGGTCCCCTGGCCAAAGCATGATCACCTGGGATCAATGGAACCTGCCCACGTGGCCCCTCCCCCCTTGGTGACATCATCACTTCCGCTTTCATGGCCTTAGCAGTCTTCTTTCAAAGACGCCAACTCATGGCCCTGAATTATAAATGTAACCCGTATCCAACTCGGTTCTATGTTCTTTGAGCACGATTCCCTTGTCAGGAAACAGTGCGTTACAGATATTAAGGCCCTTTCTTCACGTATTCCTAGCGTCTGAAGCACTTTCTTAGATATTAACTTGGGTTATCATTGAGAATTATCCCGAGTTGGGGTCTCTCTCTTCCAGTGTCTCAAGCTCCTTCGTTGTGAATTCCAATTTGGTGAAACAGCGTTTATAACAAATATACCAGCACTTTAACCGTTATTACCACTTGAAAGTCTACCCTACCTTTCACAGCGCTTTGGTTACAGACTCTCAGTATTTCAAAATTCAGTAGAGATGTTCGGGTTCGAAAACGTATTCCAGGAGTTCTAGAGTCACTCTGACAAATCCCCCTGGTCCGTTGTTTTGAGCTCTGAGAGTTTTCTTTTTAACACGGGTGTCATACCGGCTTTTTAAAGGCACGTTAAAACACCGCTCGGAGAAGCCGAAAGCGGTTTGGCTCAGTGGATAGAGCGTTGGTCTGCGGACTGAAGGGTCCCGGGTTCGATTCCGGTCAAGGGCACGTCCATTGGTTGCGGGCACATCCCCGGCAGGGGGTGTTTGCAGGAGGAGGCAGCTGGTCGATATGTTTCCAGCTCTCTGTCCCTCTGCTTTCCTCTCCGTACAAAGTCAATAAGATATATTAAAAAACAAACAAACACAAAATACACTACTTGGGACCCTAGCCCAACTACCATTTTGATTTCATAGTGTTCTCCATACTTTCATACTATTCTATACCTCTACGAAAATGAGTTTTGCAGTGTTTCACCAAAACCTTTTCCTGAAAACGCCAACTCCTTTGGACGGGAAAAATAAATGTAAACAGTGCCACACTCGGTTCTCAGCTGTTTGAACAACATTTCCCAGGGACAAAATTGTGCTGTTCAGATATTCAGGCTATTGGAATATGTGTTCCTAGGGTGTGAAGCACATTTCTCAATATTTCCCTAGTCTGGAGTTGTAAATCCGCAGTGCTACACTCCAATTTGTCCAGTGATTGAAGGTCATTCGTTGTGAATAGCCAACGTTACTACACCGTGACCGTAACCCTGTCCCTAACCCTCTGACACCAACGCTAAACCTATGCCTAACCTGAGCCTGAACCCTACCCAGCCCGAACCCTTATCGTAACCCTAACCCTAGCCAGAACCCCAAGTCTCTAACCCGAACACCACAACGAACCTCGGTGAAATCGTCACACCCAGCGGGTCCCTGGCCAAAGCATGATCACCTGGGATCAATGGAACCTGCCCACGTGGCCCCTCCCCCCTTGGTGACATCATCACTTCCGCTTTCATGGCCTTAGCAGGCTTCTTTCAAAGACGCCAACTCATGGCCCTGAATTATAAATGTAACCAGTATCCAACTCGGTTCTATGTTCTTTGAGCACGATTTCCTTGTCAGGAAACAGTGCGTTACAGATATTAAGGCCCTTTCTTCCCGTATTCCTAGCGTCTGAAGCACTTTCTTAGATATTAACCTGGGTTATCATTGTGAATTATCCCGAGTTGGGGTCTCTCTCTTCCAGTGTCTCAAGCTCCTTCGTTGTGAATTCCAATTTGGTGAAACAGCGTTTATAACAAATATACCAGCACTTTAACCGTTATTACCACTTGAAAGTCTACCCTACCTTTCACAGCGCTTTGGTTACAGACTCTCAGTATTTCAAAATTCAGTAGAGATGTTCGGGTTCGAAAACGTATTCCAGGAGTTCTAGAGTCACTCTGACACATCCCCCTGGTCCGTTGTTTTGAGCTCTGAGAGTTTTCTTTTTAACACGGGTGTCATACCGGCTTTTTAAAGGCACGTTAAAACACCGCTCATGGAAGCCGAAAGCGGTTTGGCTCAGTGGATAGAGCGTCGGTCTGCGGACTGAAGGGTCCCGGGTTCGATTCCGGTCAAGGGCACGTCCATTGGTTGCGGGCACATCCCCGGCAGGGGGTGTTTGCAGGAGGAGGCAGCTGGTCGATATGTTTCCAGCTCTCTGTCCCTCTGCTTTCCTCTCCGTACAAAGTCAATAAGATATATTAAAAAACAAACAAACACAAAATACACTACTTGGGACCCTAGCCCAACTACCATTTTGATTTCATAGTGTTCTCCATACTTTCATACTATTCTATACCTCTACGAAAATGAGTTTTGCAGTGTTTCACCAAAACCTTTTCCTGAAAACGCCAACTCCTTTGGACGGGAAAAATAAATGTAAACAGTGCCACACTCGGTTCTCAGCTGTTTGAACAACATTTCCCAGGGACAAAATTGTGCTGTTCAGATATTCAGGCTATTGGAATATGTGTTCCTAGTGTGTGAAGCACATTTCTCAATATTTCCCTAGTCTGGAGTTGTAAATCCTCAGTGCTACACTCCAATTTGTCCAGTGATTGAAGCTCATTCGTTGTGAATAGCCAACGTTACTACACCGTGACCGTAACCCTGTCCCTAACCCTCTGACCCCAACGCTAAACCTATGCCTAACCTGAGCCTGAACCCTACCCAGCCCGAACCCTTATCGTAACCCTAACCCTAGCCAGAACCCCAAGTCTCTAACCCGAACACCACAACGAACCTCGGTGACATCGTCACTCCCAGCGGGTCCCCTGGCCAAAGCATGATCACCTGGGATCAATGGAACCTGCCCACGTGGCCCCTCCCCCCTTGGTGACATCATCACTTCCGCTTTCATGGCCTTAGCAGTCTTCTTTCAAAGACGCCAACTCATGGCCCTGAATTATAAATGTAACCCGTATCCAACTCGGTTCTATGTTCTTTGAGCACGATTCCCTTGTCAGGAAACAGTGCGTTACAGATATTAAGGCCCTTTCTTCACGTATTCCTAGCGTCTGAAGCACTTTCTTAGATATTAACTTGGGTTATCATTGAGAATTATCCCGAGTTGGGGTCTCTCTCTTCCAGTGTCTCAAGCTCCTTCGTTGTGAATTCCAATTTGGTGAAACAGCGTTTATAACAAATATACCAGCACTTTAACCGTTATTACCACTTGAAAGTCTACCCTACCTTTCACAGCGCTTTGGTTACAGACTCTCAGTATTTCAAAATTCAGTAGAGATGTTCGGGTTCGAAAACGTATTCCAGGAGTTCTAGAGTCACTCTGACAAATCCCCCTGGTCCGTTGTTTTGAGCTCTGAGAGTTTTCTTTTTAACACGGGTGTCATACCGGCTTTTTAAAGGCACGTTAAAACACCGCTCGGAGAAGCCGAAAGCGGTTTGGCTCAGTGGATAGAGCGTCGGTCTGCGGACTGAAGGGTCCCGGGTTCGATTCCGGTCAAGGGCACGTCCATTGGTTGCGGGCACATCTCCGGCAGGGGGTGTTTGCAGGAGGAGGCAGCTGGTCGATATGTTTCCAGCTCTCTGTCCCTCTGCTTTCCTCTCCGTACAAAGTCAATAAGATATATTACAAAACAAACAAACAAACACAAAATACACTACTTGGGACCCTAGCCCAACTACCATTTTGATTTCATAGTGTTCTCCATACTTTCATACTATTCTATACCTCTACGAAAATGAGTTTTGCAGTGTTTCACCAAAACCTTTTCCTGAAAACGCCAACTCCTTTGGACGGGAAAAATAAATGTAAACAGTGCCACACTCGGTTCTCAGCTGTTTGAACAACATTTCCCAGGGACAAAATTGTGCTGTTCAGATATTCAGGCTATTGGAATATGTGTTCCTAGGGTGTGAAGCACATTTCTCAATATTTCCCTAGTCTGGAGTTGTAAATCCGCAGTGCTACACTCCAATTTGTCCAGTGATTGAAGGTCATTCGTTGTGAATAGCCAACGTTACTACACCGTGACCGTAACCCTGTCCCTAACCCTCTGACACCAACGCTAAACCTATGCCTAACCTGAGCCTGAACCCTACCCAGCCCGAACCCTTATCGTAACCCTAACCCTAGCCAGAACCCCAAGTCTCTAACCCGAACACCACAACGAACCTCGGTGAAATCGTCACACCCAGCGGGTCCCTGGCCAAAGCATGATCACCTGGGATCAATGGAACCTGCCCACGTGGCCCCTCCCCCCTTGGTGACATCATCACTTCCGCTTTCATGGCCTTAGCAGGCTTCTTTCAAAGACGCCAACTCATGGCCCTGAATTATAAATGTAACCAGTATCCAACTCGGTTCTATGTTCTTTGAGCACGATTTCCTTGTCAGGAAACAGTGCGTTACAGATATTAAGGCCCTTTCTTCCCGTATTCCTAGCGTCTGAAGCACTTTCTTAGATATTAACCTGGGTTATCATTGTGAATTATCCCGAGTTGGGGTCTCTCTCTTCCAGTGTCTCAAGCTCCTTCGTTGTGAATTCCAATTTGGTGAAACAGCGTTTATAACAAATATACCAGCACTTTAACCGTTATTACCACTTGAAAGTCTACCCTACCTTTCACAGCGCTTTGGTTACAGACTCTCAGTATTTCAAAATTCAGTAGAGATGTTCGGGTTCGAAAACGTATTCCAGGAGTTCTAGAGTCACTCTGACACATCCCCCTGGTCCGTTGTTTTGAGCTCTGAGAGTTTTCTTTTTAACACGGGTGTCATACCGGCTTTTTAAAGGCACGTTAAAACACCGCTCATGGAAGCCGAAAGCGGTTTGGCTCAGTGGATAGAGCGTCGGTCTGCGGACTGAAGGGTCCCGGGTTCGATTCCGGTCAAGGGCACGTCCATTGGTTGCGGGCACATCCCCGGCAGGGGGTGTTTGCAGGAGGAGGCAGCTGGTCGATATGTTTCCAGCTCTCTGTCCCTCTGCTTTCCTCTCCGTACAAAGTCAATAAGATATATTAAAAAACAAACAAACACAAAATACACTACTTGGGACCCTAGCCCAACTACCATTTTGATTTCATAGTGTTCTCCATACTTTCATACTATTCTATACCTCTACGAAAATGAGTTTTGCAGTGTTTCACCAAAACCTTTTCCTGAAAACGCCAACTCCTTTGGACGGGAAAAATAAATGTAAACAGTGCCACACTCGGTTCTCAGCTGTTTGAACAACATTTCCCAGGGACAAAATTGTGCTGTTCAGATATTCAGGCTATTGGAATATGTGTTCCTAGTGTGTGAAGCACATTTCTCAATATTTCCCTAGTCTGGAGTTGTAAATCCTCAGTGCTACACTCCAATTTGTCCAGTGATTGAAGCTCATTCGTTGTGAATAGCCAACGTTACTACACCGTGACCGTAACCCTGTCCCTAACCCTCTGACCCCAACGCTAAACCTATGCCTAACCTGAGCCTGAACCCTACCCAGCCCGAACCCTTATCGTAACCCTAACCCTAGCCAGAACCCCAAGTCTCTAACCCGAACACCACAACGAACCTCGGTGACATCGTCACTCCCAGCGGGTCCCCTGGCCAAAGCATGATCACCTGGGATCAAAGGAACCTGCCCACGTGGCCCCTCCCCCCTTGGTGACATCATCACTTCCGCTTTCATGGCCTTAGCAGGCTTCTTTCAAAGACGCCAACTCATGGCCCTGAATTATAAATGTAACCAGTATCCAACTCGGTTCTATGTTCTTTGAGCACGATTTCCTTGTCAGGAAACAGTGCGTTACAGATATTAAGGCCCTTTATTCAGGTATTCCTAGCGTCTGAAGCACTTTCTTAGATATTAACCTGGGTTATCATTGTGAATTATCCCGAGTTGGGGTCTCTCTCTTCCAGTGTCTCAAGCTCCTTCGTTGTGAATTCCAATTTGGTGAAACAGCGTTTATAACAAATATACCAGCACTTTAACCGTTATTACCACTTGAAAGTCTACCCTACCTTTCACAGCGCTTTGGTTACAGACTCTCAGTATTTCAAAATTCAGTAGAGATGTTCGGGTTCGAAAACGTATTCCAGGAGTTCTAGAGTCACTCTGACAAATCCCCCTGGTCCGTTGTTTTGAGCTCTGAGAGTTTTCTTTTTAACACGGGTGTCATACCGGCTTTTTAAAGGCAGGTTAAAACACCGCTCGGAGAAGCCGAAAGCGGTTTGGCTCAGTGGATAGAGCGTCCGTCTGCGGACTGAAGGGTCCCGGGTTCGATTCCGGTCAAGGGCACGTCCATTGGTTGCGGGCACATCCCCGGCAGGGGGTGTTTGCAGGAGGAGGTTGCTGGTCGATATGTTTCCAGCTCTCTGTCCCTCTGCTTTCCTCTCCGTACAAAGTCAATAAGATATATTAAAAAACAAACAAACAAACACAAAATACACTACTTGGGACCGTAGCCCAACTACCATTTTGATTTCATAGTGTTCTCCATACTTTCATACTATTCTATAGCTCTACGAAAATGAGTTTTGCAGTGTTTCACCAAAACCTTTTCCTGAAAACGCCAACTCCTTTGGACGGGAAAAATAAATGTAAACAGTGCCACACTTGGTTCTCAGCTGTTTGAACAACATTTCCCAGGGACAAAATTGTGCTGTTCCGATATTCAGGCTATTGGAATATGTGTTCCTAGTGTGTGAAGCACATTTCTCAATATTTCCCAAGTCTGGAGTTGTAAATCCGCAGTGCTACACTCCAATTTGTCCAGTGATTGAAGCTCATTCGTTGTGAATAGCCAACGTTACTACACCGTGACCGTAACCCTGTCCCTAACCCTCTGACCCCAACCCTAAACCTATGCCTAACCTGAGCCTGAACCCTACCCAGCCCGAACCCTTATCGTAACCCTAACCCTAGCCAGAACCCCAAGTCTCTAACCCGAACACCACAACGAACCTCGGTGACATCGTCACTCCCAGCGGGTCCCCTGGCCAAAGCATGATCACCTGGGATCAATGGAACCTGCCCACGTGGCCCCTCCCCCCTTGGTGACATCATCACTTCCGCTTTCATGGCCTTAGCAGGCTTCTTTCAAAGACGCCAACTCATGGCCCTGAATTATAAATGTAACCAGTATCCAACTCAGTTCTATGTTCTTTGAGCACGATTTCCTTGTCAGGAAACAGTGCGTTACAGATATTAAGGCCCTTTCTTCCCGTATTCCTAGCGTCTGAAGCACTTTCTTAGATATTAACCTGGGTTATCATTGTGAATTATCCCGAGTTGGGGTCTCTCTCTTCCAGTGTCTCAAGCTCCTTCGTTGTGAATTCCAATTTGGTGAAACAGCGTTTATAACAAATATACCAGCACTTTAACCGTTATTACCACTTGAAAGTCTACCCTACCTTTCACAGCGCTTTGGTTACAGACTCTCAGTATTTCAAAATTCAGTAGAGATGTTCGGGTTCGAAAACGTATTCCAGGAGTTCTAGAGTCACTCTGACAAATCCCCCTGGTCCGTTGTTTTGAGCTCTGAGAGTTTTCTTTTTAACACGGGTGTCATACCGGCTTTTTAAAGGCACGTTAAAACACCGCTCGGAGAAGCCGAAAGCGGTTTGGCTCAGTGGATAGAGCGTCGGTCTGCGGACTGAAGGGTCCCGGGTTAGATTCCGGTCAAGGGCACGTCCATTGGTTGCGGGCACATCCCCGGCAGGGGGTGTTTGCAGGAGGAGGCAGCTGGTCGATATGTTTCCAGCTCTCTGTCCCTCTGCTTTCCTCTCTGTACAAAGTCAATAAGATATATTAAAAAACAAACAAACAAACACAAAATACACTACTTGGGACCCTAGCCCAACTACCATTTTGATTTCATAGTGTTCTCCATACTTTCATACTATTCTATAGCTCTACGAAAATGAGTTTTGCAGTGTTTCACCAAAACCTTTTCCTGAAAACGCCAACTCCTTTGGACGGGAAAAATAAATGTAAACAGTGCCACACTTGGTTCTCAGCTGTTTGAACAACATTTCCCAGGGACAAAATTGTGCTGTTCCGATATTCAGGCTATTGGAATATGTGTTCCTAGTGTGTGAAGCACATTTCTCAATATTTCCCAAGTCTGGAGTTGTAAATCCGCAGTGCTACACTCCAATTTGTCCAGTGATTGAAGCTCATTCGTTGTGAATAGCCAACGTTACTACACCGTGACCGTAACCCTGTCCCTAACCCTCTGACCCCAACCCTAAACCTATGCCTAACCTGAGCCTGAACCCTACCCAGACCGAACCCTTATCGTAACCCTAACCCTAGCCAGAACCCCAAGTCTCTAACCCGAACACCACAACGAACCTCGGTGACATCGTCACTCCCAGCGGGTCCCCTGGCCAAAGCATGATCACCTGGGATCAATGGAACCTGCCCACGTGGCCCCTCCCCCCTTGGTGACATCATCACTTCCGCTTTCATGGCCTTAGCAGGCTTCTTTCAAAGACGCCAACTCATGGCCCTGAATTATAAATGTAACCAGTATCCAACTCAGTTCTATGTTCTTTGAGCACGATTTCCTTGTCAGGAAACAGTGCGTTACAGATATTAAGGCCCTTTCTTCCCGTATTCCTAGCGTCTGAAGCACTTTCTTAGATATTAACCTGGGTTATCATTGTGAATTATCCCGAGTTGGGGTCTCTCTCTTCCAGTGTCTCAAGCTCCTTCGTTGTGAATTCCAATTTGGTGAAACAGCGTTTATAACAAATATACCAGCACTTTAACCGTTATTACCACTTGAAAGTCTACCCTACCTTTCACAGCGCTTTGGTTACAGACTCTCAGTATTTCAAAATTCAGTAGAGATGTTCGGGTTCGAAAACGTATTCCAGGAGTTCTAGAGTCACTCTGACAAATCCCCCTGGTCCGTTGTTTTGAGCTCTGAGAGTTTTCTTTTTAACACGGGTGTCATACCGGCTTTTTAAAGGCACGTTAAAACACCGCTCGGAGAAGCCGAAAGCGGTTTGGCTCAGTGGATAGAGCGTCGGTCTGCGGACTGAAGGGTCCCGGGTTAGATTCCGGTCAAGGGCACGTCCATTGGTTGCGGGCACATCCCCGGCAGGGGGTGTTTGCAGGAGGAGGCAGCTGGTCGATATGTTTCCAGCTCTCTGTCCCTCTGCTTTCCTCTCTGTACAAAGTCAATAAGATATATTAAAAAACAAACAAACAAACACAAAATACACTACTTGGGACCCTAGCCCAACTACCATTTTGATTTCATAGTGTTCTCCATACTTTCATACTATTCTATACCTCTACGAAAATGAGTTTTGCAGTGTTTCACCAAAACCTTTTCCTGAAAACGCCAACTCCTTTGGACGGGAAAAATAAATGTAAACAGTGCCACACTTGGTTCTCAGCTGTTTGAACAACATTTCCCAGGGACAAAATTGTGCTGTTCCGATATTCAGGCTATTGGAATATGTGTTCCTAGTGTGTGAAGCACATTTCTCAATATTTCCCTAGTCTGGAGTTGTAAATCCGCAGTGCTACACTCCAATTTGTCCAGTGATTGAAGCTCATTCGTTGTGAATAGCCAACGTTACTACACCGTGACCGTAACCCTGTCCCTAACCCTCTGACACCAAGGCTAAACCTATGCCTAACCTGAGCCTGAACCCTACCCAGCCCGAACCCTTATCGTAACCCTAACCCTAGCCAGAACCCCAAGTCTCTAACCCGAACACCACAACGAACCTCGGTGACATCGTCACTCCCAGCGGGTCCCCTGGCCAAAGCATGATCACCTGGGATCAATGGAACCTGCCCACGTGGCCCCTCCCCCCTTGGTGACATCATCACTTCCGCTTTCATGGCCTTAGCAGGCTTCTTTCAAAGACGCCAACTCATGGCCCTGAATTATAAATGTAACCAGTATCCAACTCGGTTCTATGTTCTTTGAGCACGATTTCCTTGTCAGGAAACAGTGCGTTACAGATATTAAGGCCCTTTCTTCCCGTATTCCTAGCGTCTGAAGCACTTTCTTAGATATTAACCTGGGTTATCATTGTGAATTATCCCGAGTTGGGGTCTCTCTCTTCCAGTGTCTCAAGCTCCTTCGTTGTGAATTCCAATTTGGTGAAACAGCGTTTATAACAAATATACCAGCACTTTAACCGTTATTACCACTTGAAAGTCTACCCTACCTTTCACAGCGCTTTGGTTACAGACTCTCAGTATTTCAAAATTCAGTAGAGATGTTCGGGTTCGAAAACGTATTCCAGGAGTTCTAGAGTCACTCTGACACATCCCCCTGGTCCGTTGTTTTGAGCTCTGAGAGTTTTCTTTTTAACACGGGTGTCATACCGGCTTTTTAAAGGCACGTTAAAACACCGCTCATGGAAGCCGAAAGCGGTTTGGCTCAGTGGATAGAGCGTCGGTCTGCGGACTGAAGGGTCCCGGGTTCGATTCCGGTCAAGGGCACGTCCATTGGTTGCGGGCACATCCCCGGCAGGGGGTGTTTGCAGGAGGAGGCAGCTGGTCGATATGTTTCCAGCTCTCTGGCCCTCTGCTTTCCTCTCCGTACAAAGTCAATAAGATATATTAAAAAACAAACAAACACAAAATACACTACTTGGGACCCTAGCCCAACTACCATTTTGATTTCATAGTGTTCTCCATACTTTCATACTATTCTATACCTCTACGAAAATGAGTTTTGCAGTGTTTCACCAAAACCTTTTCCTGAAAATGCCAACTCCTTTGGACGGGAAAAATAAATGTAAACAGTGCCACACTCGGTTCTCAGCTGTTTGAACAACATTTCCCAGGGACAAAATTGTGCTGTTCAGATATTCAGGCTATTGGAATATGTGTTCCTAGGGTGTGAAGCACATTTCTCAATATTTCCCTAGTCTGGAGTTGTAAATCCGCAGTGCTACACTCCAATTTGTCCAGTGATTGAAGGTCATTCGTTGTGAATAGCCAACGTTACTACACCGTGACCGTAACCCTGTCCCTAACCCTCTGACACCAACGCTAAACCTATGCCTAACCTGAGCCTGAACCCTACCCAGCCCGAACCCTTATCGTAACCCTAACCCTAGCCAGAACCCCAAGTCTCTAACCCGAACACCACAACGAACCTCGGTGAAATCGTCACACCCAGCGGGTCCCTGGCCAAAGCATGATCACCTGGGATCAATGGAACCTGCCCACGTGGCCCCTCCCCCCTGGTGACATCATCACTTCCGCTTTCATGGCCTTAGCAGGCTTCTTTCAAAGACGCCAACTCATGGCCCTGAATTATAAATGTAACCAGTATCCAACTCGGTTCTATGTTCTTTGAGCACGATTTCCTTGTCAGGAAACAGTGCGTTACAGATATTAAGGCCCTTTCTTCCCGTATTCCTAGCGTCTGAAGCACTTTCTTAGATATTAACCTGGGTTATCATTGTGAATTATCCCGAGTTGGGGTCTCTCTCTTCCAGTGTCTCAAGCTCCTTCGTTGTGAATTCCAATTTGGTGAAACAGCGTTTATAACAAATATACCAGCACTTTAACCGTTATTACCACTTGAAAGTCTACCCTACCTTTCACAGCGCTTTGGTTACAGACTCTCAGTATTTCAAAATTCAGTAGAGATGTTCGGGTTCGAAAACGTATTCCAGGAGTTCTAGAGTCACTCTGACACATCCCCCTGGTCCGTTGTTTTGAGCTCTGAGAGTTTTCTTTTTAACACGGGTGTCATACCGGCTTTTTAAAGGCACGTTAAAACACCGCTCGGAGAAGCCGAAAGCGGTTTGGCTCAGTGGATAGAGCGTCGGTCTGCGGACTGAAGGGTCCCGGGTTCGATTCCGGTCAAGGGCACGTCCATTGGTTGCGGGCACATCCCCGGCAGGGGGTGTTTGCAGGAGGAGGCAGCTGGTCGATATGTTTCCAGCTCTCTGTCCCTCTGCTTTCCTCTCCGTACAAAGTCAATAAGATATATTAAAAAACAAACAAACACAAAATACACTACTTGGGACCCTAGCCCAACTACCATTTTGATTTCATAGTGTTCTCCATACTTTCATACTATTCTATACCTCTACGAAAATGAGTTTTGCAGTGTTTCACCAAAACCTTTTCCTGAAAACGCCAACTCCTTTGGACGGGAAAAATAAATGTAAACAGTGCCACACTCGGTTCTCAGCTGTTTGAACAACATTTCCCAGGGACAAAATTGTGCTGTTCAGATATTCAGGCTATTGGAATATGTGTTCCTAGGGTGTGAAGCACATTTCTCAATATTTCCCTAGTCTGGAGTTGTAAATCCGCAGTGCTACACTCCAATTTGTCCAGTGATTGAAGGTCATTCGTTGTGAATAGCCAACGTTACTACACCGTGACCGTAACCCTGTCCCTAACCCTCTGACACCAACGCTAAACCTATGCCTAACCTGAGCCTGAACCCTACCCAGCCCGAACCCTTATCGTAACCCTAACCCTAGCCAGAACCCCAAGTCTCTAACCCGAACACCACAACGAACCTCGGTGACATCGTCACTCCCAGCGGGTCCCCTGGCCAAAGCATGATCACCTGGGATCAATGGAACCTGCCCACGTGGCCCCTCACCCCTTGGTGACATCATCACTTCCGCTTTCATGGCCTTAGCAGGCTTCTTTCAAAGACGCCAACTCATGGCCCTGAATTATAAATGTAACCCGTATCCACCTCGGTTCTATGTTCTTTGAGCACGATTCCCTTGTCAGGAAACAGTGCGTTACAGATATTAAGGCCCTTTCTTCACGTATTCCTAGCGTCTGAAGCACTTTCTTAGATATTAACTTGGTTATCATTGAGAATTATCCCGAGTTGGGGTCTCTCTCTTCCAGAGTCTCAAGCTCCTTCGTTGTGAATTCCAATTTGGTGAAACAGCGTTTATAACAAATATACCAGCACTTTAACCGTTATTACCACTTGAAAGTCTACCCTACCTTTCACAGCGCTTTGGTTACAGACTCTCAGTATTTCAAAATTCAGTAGAGATGTTCGGGTTCGAAAACGTATTCCAGGAGTTCTAGAGTCACTCTGACACATCCCCCTGGTCCGTTGTTTTGAGCTCTGAGAGTTTTCTTTTTAACACGGGTGTCATACCGGCTTTTTAAAGGCACGTTAAAACACCGCTCGGAGAAGCCGAAAGCGGTTTGGCTCAGTGGATAGAGCGTTGGTCTGCGGACTGAAGGGTCCCGGGTTCGATTCCGGTCAAGGGCACGTCCATTGGTTGCGGGCACATCCCCGGCAGGGGGTGTTTGCAGGAGGAGGCAGCTGGTCGATATGTTTCCAGCTCTCTGTCCCTCTGCTTTCCTCTCCGTACAAAGTCAATAAGATATATTAAAAAACAAACAAACACAAAATACACTACTTGGGACCCTAGCCCAACTACCATTTTGATTTCATAGTGTTCTCCATACTTTCATACTATTCTATACCTCTACGAAAATGAGTTTTGCAGTGTTTCACCAAAACCTTTTCCTGAAAACGCCAACTCCTTTGGACGGGAAAAATAAATGTAAACAGTGCCACACTCGGTTCTCAGCTGTTTGAACAACATTTCCCAGGGACAAAATTGTGCTGTTCAGATATTCAGGCTATTGGAATATGTGTTCCTAGGGTGTGAAGCACATTTCTCAATATTTCCCTAGTCTGGAGTTGTAAATCCGCAGTGCTACACTCCAATTTGTCCAGTGATTGAAGGTCATTCGTTGTGAATAGCCAACGTTACTACACCGTGACCGTAACCCTGTCCCTAACCCTCTGACACCAACGCTAAACCTATGCCTAACCTGAGCCTGAACCCTACCCAGCCCGAACCCTTATCGTAACCCTAACCCTAGCCAGAACCCCAAGTCTCTAACCCGAACACCACAACGAACCTCGGTGAAATCGTCACACCCAGCGGGTCCCTGGCCAAAGCATGATCACCTGGGATCAATGGAACCTGCCCACGTGGCCCCTCCCCCCTTGGTGACATCATCACTTCCGCTTTCATGGCCTTAGCAGGCTTCTTTCAAAGACGCCAACTCATGGCCCTGAATTATAAATGTAACCAGTATCCAACTCGGTTCTATGTTCTTTGAGCACGATTTCCTTGTCAGGAAACAGTGCGTTATAGATATTAAGGCCCTTTATTCAGGTATTCCTAGCGTCTGAAGCACTTTCTTAGATATTAACCTGGGTTATCATTGTGAATTATCCCGAGTTGGGGTCTCTCTCTTCCAGTGTCTCAAGCTCCTTCGTTGTGAATTCCAATTTGGTGAAACAGCGTTTATAACAAATATACCAGCACTTTAACCGTTATTACCACTTGAAAGTCTACCCTACCTTTCACAGCGCTTTGGTTACAGACTCTCAGTATTTCAAAATTCAGTAGAGATGTTCGGGTTCGAAAACGTATTCCAGGAGTTCTAGAGTCACTCTGACAAATCCCCCTGGTCCGTTGTTTTGAGCTCTGAGAGTTTTCTTTTTAACACGGGTGTCATACCGGCTTTTTAAAGGCACGTTAAAACACCGCTCGGAGAAGCCGAAAGCGGTTTGGCTCAGTGGATAGAGCGTCCGTCTGCGGACTGAAGGGTCCCGGGTTCGATTCCGGTCAAGGGCACGTCCATTGGTTGCGGGCACATCCCCGGCAGGGGGTGTTTGCAGGAGGAGGTTGCTGGTCGATATGTTTCCAGCTCTCTGTCCCTCTGCTTTCCTCTCCGTACAAAGTCAATAAGATATATTAAAAAACAAACAAACAAACACAAAATACACTACTTGGGACCGTAGCCCAACTACCATTTTGATTTCATAGTGTTCTCCATACTTTCATACTATTCTATAGCTCTACGAAAATGAGTTTTGCAGTGTTTCACCAAAACCTTTTCCTGAAAACGCCAACTCCTTTGGACGGGAAAAATAAATGTAAACAGTGCCACACTTGGTTCTCAGCTGTTTGAACAACATTTCCCAGGGACAAAATTGTGCTGTTCCGATATTCAGGCTATTGGAATATGTGTTCCTAGTGTGTGAAGCACATTTCTCAATATTTCCCAAGTCTGGAGTTGTAAATCCGCAGTGCTACACTCCAATTTGTCCAGTGATTGAAGCTCATTCGTTGTGAATAGCCAACGTTACTACACCGTGACCGTAACCCTGTCCCTAACCCTCTGACCCCAACGCTAAACCTATGCCTAACCTGAGCCTGAACCCTACCCAGCCCGAACCCTTACCGTAACCCTAACCCTAGCCAGAACCCCAAGTCTCTAACCCGAACACCACAACGAACCTCGGTGACATCGTCACTCCCAGCGGGTCCCCTGGCCAAAGCATGATCACCTGGGATCAATGGAACCTGCCCACGTGGCCCCTCCCCCCTTGGTGACATCATCACTTCCGCTTTCATGGCCTTAGCAGGCTTCTTTCAAAGACGCCAACTCATGGCCCTGAATTATAAATGTAACCAGTATCCAACTCAGTTCTATGTTCTTTGAGCACGATTTCCTTGTCAGGAAACAGTGCGTTACAGATATTAAGGCCCTTTCTTCCCGTATTCCTAGCGTCTGAAGCACTTTCTTAGATATTAACCTGGGTTATCATTGTGAATTATCCCGAGTTGGGGTCTCTCTCTTCCAGTGTCTCAAGCTCCTTCGTTGTGAATTCCAATTTGGTGAAACAGCGTTTATAACAAATATACCAGCACTTTAACCGTTATTACCACTTGAAAGTCTACCCTACCTTTCACAGCGCTTTGGTTACAGACTCTCAGTATTTCAAAATTCAGTAGAGATGTTCGGGTTCGAAAACGTATTCCAGGAGTTCTAGAGTCACTCTGACAAATCCCCCTGGTCCGTTGTTTTGAGCTCTGAGAGTTTTCTTTTTAACACGGGTGTCATACCGGCTTTTTAAAGGCACGTTAAAACACCGCTCGGAGAAGCCGAAAGCGGTTTGGCTCAGTGGATAGAGCGTCGGTCTGCGGACTGAAGGGTCCCGGGTTAGATTCCGGTCAAGGGCACGTCCATTGGTTGCGGGCACATCCCCGGCAGGGGGTGTTTGCAGGAGGAGGCAGCTGGTCGATATGTTTCCAGCTCTCTGTCCCTCTGCTTTCCTCTCTGTACAAAGTCAATAAGATATATTAAAAAACAAACAAACAAACACAAAATACACTACTTGGGACCCTAGCCCAACTACCATTTTGATTTCATAGTGTTCTCCATACTTTCATACTATTCTATAGCTCTACGAAAATGAGTTTTGCAGTGTTTCACCAAAACCTTTTCCTGAAAACGCCAACTCCTTTGGACGGGAAAAATAAATGTAAACAGTGCCACACTTGGTTCTCAGCTGTTTGAACAACATTTCCCAGGGACAAAATTGTGCTGTTCCGATATTCAGGCTATTGGAATATGTGTTCCTAGTGTGTGAAGCACATTTCTCAATATTTCCCAAGTCTGGAGTTGTAAATCCGCAGTGCTACACTCCAATTTGTCCAGTGATTGAAGCTCATTCGTTGTGAATAGCCAACGTTACTACACCGTGACCGTAACCCTGTCCCTAACCCTCTGACCCCAACCCTAAACCTATGCCTAACCTGAGCCTGAACCCTACCCAGACCGAACCCTTATCGTAACCCTAACCCTAGCCAGAACCCCAAGTCTCTAACCCGAACACCACAACGAACCTCGGTGACATCGTCACTCCCAGCGGGTCCCCTGGCCAAAGCATGATCACCTGGGATCAATGGAACCTGCCCACGTGGCCCCTCCCCCCTTGGTGACATCATCACTTCCGCTTTCATGGCCTTAGCAGGCTTCTTTCAAAGACGCCAACTCATGGCCCTGAATTATAAATGTAACCAGTATCCAACTCAGTTCTATGTTCTTTGAGCACGATTTCCTTGTCAGGAAACAGTGCGTTACAGATATTAAGGCCCTTTCTTCCCGTATTCCTAGCGTCTGAAGCACTTTCTTAGATATTAACCTGGGTTATCATTGTGAATTATCCCGAGTTGGGGTCTCTCTCTTCCAGTGTCTCAAGCTCCTTCGTTGTGAATTCCAATTTGGTGAAACAGCGTTTATAACAAATATACCAGCACTTTAACCGTTATTACCACTTGAAAGTCTACCCTACCTTTCACAGCGCTTTGGTTACAGACTCTCAGTATTTCAAAATTCAGTAGAGATGTTCGGGTTCGAAAACGTATTCCAGGAGTTCTAGAGTCACTCTGACAAATCCCCCTGGTCCGTTGTTTTGAGCTCTGAGAGTTTTCTTTTTAACACGGGTGTCATACCGGCTTTTTAAAGGCACGTTAAAACACCGCTCGGAGAAGCCGAAAGCGGTTTGGCTCAGTGGATAGAGCGTCGGTCTGCGGACTGAAGGGTCCCGGGTTAGATTCCGGTCAAGGGCACGTCCATTGGTTGCGGGCACATCCCCGGCAGGGGGTGTTTGCAGGAGGAGGCAGCTGGTCGATATGTTTCCAGCTCTCTGTCCCTCTGCTTTCCTCTCTGTACAAAGTCAATAAGATATATTAAAAAACAAACAAACAAACACAAAATACACTACTTGGGACCCTAGCCCAACTACCATTTTGATTTCATAGTGTTCTCCATACTTTCATACTATTCTATACCTCTACGAAAATGAGTTTTGCAGTGTTTCACCAAAACCTTTTCCTGAAAACGCCAACTCCTTTGGACGGGAAAAATAAATGTAAACAGTGCCACACTTGGTTCTCAGCTGTTTGAACAACATTTCCCAGGGACAAAATTGTGCTGTTCCGATATTCAGGCTATTGGAATATGTGTTCCTAGTGTGTGAAGCACATTTCTCAATATTTCCCTAGTCTGGAGTTGTAAATCCGCAGTGCTACACTCCAATTTGTCCAGTGATTGAAGCTCATTCGTTGTGAATAGCCAACGTTACTACACCGTGACCGTAACCCTGTCCCTAACCCTCTGACACCAAGGCTAAACCTATGCCTAACCTGAGCCTGAACCCTACCCAGCCCGAACCCTTATCGTAACCCTAACCCTAGCCAGAACCCCAAGTCTCTAACCCGAACACCACAACGAACCTCGGTGACATCGTCACTCCCAGCGGGTCCCCTGGCCAAAGCATGATCACCTGGGATCAATGGAACCTGCCCACGTGGCCCCTCCCCCCTTGGTGACATCATCACTTCCGCTTTCATGGCCTTAGCAGGCTTCTTTCAAAGACGCCAACTCATGGCCCTGAATTATAAATGTAACCAGTATCCAACTCGGTTCTATGTTCTTTGAGCACGATTTCCTTGTCAGGAAACAGTGCGTTACAGATATTAAGGCCCTTTCTTCCCGTATTCCTAGCGTCTGAAGCACTTTCTTAGATATTAACCTGGGTTATCATTGTGAATTATCCCGAGTTGGGGTCTCTCTCTTCCAGTGTCTCAGCTCCTTCGTTGTGAATTCCAATTTGGTGAAACAGCGTTTATAACAAATATACCAGCACTTTAACCGTTATTACCACTTGAAAGTCTACCCTACCTTTCACAGCGCTTTGGTTACAGACTCTCAGTATTTCAAAATTCAGTAGAGAAGTTCGGGTTCGAAACCGTATTCCAGGAGTTCTAGAGTCACTCTGACAAATCCCCCTGGTCCGTTGTTTTGAGCTCTGAGAGTTTTCTTTTTAACACGGGTGTCATACCGGCTTTTTAAAGGCACGTTAAAACACCGCTCGGAGAAGCCGAAAGCGGTTTGGCTCAGTGGATAGAGCGTCGGTCTGCGGACTGAAGGGTCCCGGGTTCGATTCCGGTCAAGGGCACGTCCATTGGTTGCGGGCACATCCCCGGCAGGGGGTGTTTGCAGGAGGAGGCAGCTGGTCGATATGTTTCCAGCTCTCTGTCCCTCTGCTTTCCTCTCCGTACAAAGTCAATAAGATATATTAAAAAACAAACAAACAAACACAAAATACACTACTTGGGACCCTAGCCCAACTACCATTTTGATTTCATAGTGTTCTCCATACTTTCATACTATTCTATACCTCTACGAAAATGAGTTTTGCAGTGTTTCACCAAAACCTTTTCCTGAAAACGCCAACTCCTTTGGACGGGAAAAATAAATGTAAACAGTGCCACACTCGGTTCTCAGCCGTTCGAACAACATTTCCTAGGGACAAAATTGTGCTGTTCCGATATTCAGGCTATTGGAATATGTGTTCCTAGTGTGTGAAGCACATTTCTCAATATTTCCCTAGTCTGGAGTTGTAAATCCGCAGTGCTACACTCCAATTTGTCCAGTGATTGAAGCTCATTCGTTGAGAATAGCCAACGTTACTACACCGTGACCTTAACCCTGTCCCTAACCCTCTGACCCCAACGCTAAACCTATGCCTAACCTGAGCCTGAACCCTACCCAGCCCGAACCCTTATCGTAACCCTAACCCTAGCCAGAACCCCAAGTCTCTAACCCGAACACCACAACGAACCTCGGTGACATCGTCACTCCCAGCTGGTCCCCTGGCCAAAGCATGATCACCTGGCATCAATGGAACCTGCCCACGTGGCCCCTCCCCCCGTGGTGACATCATCACTTCCCCTTTCATGACCTTAGCAGGCTTCTTTCAAAGACGCCAACTCATGGCCCTGAATTATAAATGTAACCAGTATCCAACTCGGTTCTATGTTCTTTGAGCACGATTTCCTTGTCAGGAAACAGTGCGTTACAGATATTAAGGCCCTTTCTTCACGTATTCCTAGCTTCTGAAGCACTTTCTTAGATATTAACCTGGGTTATCATTGTGAATTATCCCGAGTTGGGGTCTCTCTCTTCCAGTGTCTCAAGCTCCTTCGTTGTGAATTCCAATTTGGTGAAACAGCGTTTATAACAAATATACCAGCACTTTAACCGTTATTACCACTTGAAAGTCTACCCTACCTTTCACAGCGCTTTGGTTACAGACTCTCAGTATTTCAAAATTCAGTAGAGATGTTCGGGTTCGAAAACGTATTCCAGGAGTTCTAGAGTCACTCTGACAAATCCCCCTGGTCCGTTGTTTTGAGCTCTGAGAGTTTTCTTTTTAACACGGGTGTCATACCGGCTTTTTAAAGGCACGTTAAAACACCGCTCGGAGAAGCCGAAAGCGGTTTGGCTCAGTGGATAGAGCGTTGGTCTGCGGACTGAAGGGTCCCGGGTTCGATTCCGGTCAAGGGCACGTCCATTGGTTGCGGGCACATCCCCGGCAGGGGGTGTTTGCAGGAGGAGGCAGCTGGTCGATATGTTTCCAGCTCTCTGTCCCTCTGCTTTCCTCTCCGTACAAAGTCAATAAGATATATTAAAAAACAAACAAACAAACACAAAATACACTACTTGGGACCCTAGCCCAACTACCATTTTGATTTCATAGGGTTCTCCATACTTTCATACTATTCTATACCTCTACGAAAATGAGTTTTGCAGTGTTTCACCAAAACCTTTTCCTGAAAACGCCAACTCCTTTGGACGGGAAAAATAAATGTAAACAGTGCCACACTCGGTTCTCAGCTGTTTGAACAACATTTCCCAGGGACAAAATTGTGCTGTTCCGATATTCAGGCTATTGGAATATGTGTTCCTAGTGTGTGAAGCACATTTCTCAATATTTCCCTAGTCTGGAGTTGTAAATCCTCAGTGCTACACTCCAATTTGTCCAGTGATTGAAGCTCATTCGTTGTGAATAGCCAACGTTACTACACCGTGACCGTAACCCTGTCCCTAACCCTCTGACCCCAACGCTAAACCTATGCCTAACCTGAGCCTGAACCCTACCCAGCCCGAACCCTTATCGTAACCCTAACACTAGCCAGAACCCCAAGTCTCTAACCCGAACACCACAACGAACCTCGGTGACATCGTCACTCCCAGCGGGTCCCCTGGCCAAAGCATGATCACCTGGGATCAATGGAACCTGCCCACGTGGCCCCTCCCCGCTTGGTGACATCATCACTTCCGCTTTCATGGCCTTAGCAGGCTTCTTTCAAAGACGCCAACTCATGGCCCTGAATTATAAATGTAACCAGTATCCAACTCGGTTCTACGTTCTTTGAGCACGATTTCCTTGTCAGGAAACAGTGCGTTACAGATATTAAGGCCCTTTCTTCACGTATTCCTAGCGTCTGAAGCACTTTCTTAGATATTAACCTGGGTTATCATTGTGAATTATCCCGAGTTGGGGTCTCTCTCTTCCAGTGTCTCAAGCTCCTTCGTTGTGAATTCCAATTTGGTGAAACAGCGTTTATAACAAATATACCAGCACTTTAACCGTTATTACCACTTGAAAGTCTACCCTACCTTTCACAGCGCTTTGGTTACAGACTCTCAGTATTTCAAAATTCAGTAGAGATGTTCGGGTTCGAAAACGTATTCCAGGAGTTCTAGAGTCACTCTGACAAATCCCCCTGGTCCGTTGTTTTGAGCTCTGAGAGTTTTCTTTTTAACACGGGTGTCATACCGGCTTTTTAAAGGCACGTTAAAACACCGCTCGGAGAAGCCGAAAGCGGTTTGGCTCAGTGGATAGAGCGTCGGTCTGCGGACTGAAGGGTCCCGGGTTCGATTCCGGTCAAGGGCACGTCCATTGGTTGCGGGCACATCCCCGGCAGGGGGTGTTTGCAGGAGGAGGCAGCTGGTCGATATGTTTCCAGCTCTCTGTCCCTCTGCTTTCCTCTCCGTACAAAGTCAATAAGATATATTAAAAAACAAAGAAACAAACACAAAATACACTACTTGGGACCCTAGCCCAACTACCATTTTGATTTCATAGGGTTCTCCATACTTTCATACTATTGTATACCTCTACGAAAATGAGTTTTGCAGTGTTTCACCAAAAACTTTTCCTGAAAACGCCAACTCCTTTGGACGGGAAAAATAAATGTAAACAGTGCCACACTCGGTTCTCAGCCGTTCGAACAACATTTCCCAGGGACAAAATTGTGCTGTTCCGATATTCAGGCTATTGGAATATGTGTTCCTAGTGTGTGAAGCACATTTCTCAATATTTCCCTAGTCTGGAGTTGTAAATCCGCAGTGCTACACTCCAATTTGTCCAGTGATTGAAGCTCATTCGTTGAGAATAGCCAACGTTACTACACCGTGACCGTAACCCTGTCCCTAACCCTCTGACCCCAACGCTAAACCTATGCCTAAACTGAGCCTGAACCCTACCCAGCCCGAACCCTTATCGTAACCCTAACCCTAGCCAGAACCCCAAGTCTCTAACCCGAACACCACAACGAACCTCGGTGACATCGTCACTCCCAGCGGGTCCCCTGGCCAAAGCATGATCACCTGGGATCAATGGAACCTGCCCACGTGGCCCCTCCCCGCTTGGTGACATCATCACTTCCGCTTTCATGGCCTTAGCAGGCTTCTTTCAAAGACGCCAACTCATGGCCCTGAATTATAAATGTAACCAGTATCCAACTCGGTTCTACGTTCTTTGAGCACGATTTCCTTGTCAGGAAACAGTGCGTTACAGATATTAAGGCCCTTTCTTCACGTATTCCTAGCGTCTGAAGCACTTTCTTAGATATTAACCTGGGTTATCATTGTGAATTATCCCGAGTTGGGGTCTCTCTCTTCCAGTGTCTCAAGCTCCTTCGTTGTGAATTCCAATTTGGTGAAACAGCGTTTATAACAAATATACCAGCACTTTAACCGTTATTACCACTTGAAAGTCTACCCTACCTTTCACAGCGCTTTGGTTACAGACTCTCAGTATTTCAAAATTCAGTAGAGATGTTCGGGTTCGAAAACGTATTCCAGGAGTTCTAGAGTCACTCTGACAAATCCCCCTGGTCCGTTGTTTTGAGCTCTGAGAGTTTTCTTTTTAACACGGGTGTCATACCGGCTTTTTAAAGGCACGTTAAAACACCGCTCGGAGAAGCCGAAAGCGGTTTGGCTCAGTGGATAGAGCGTCGGTCTGCGGACTGAAGGGTCCCGGGTTCGATTCCGGTCAAGGGCACGTCCATTGGTTGCGGGCACATCCCCGGCAGGGGGTGTTTGCAGGAGGAGGCAGCTGGTCGATATGTTTCCAGCTCTCTGTCCCTCTGCTTTCCTCTCCGTACAAAGTCAATAAGATATATTAAAAAACAAACAAACAAACACAAAATACACTACTTGGGACCCTAGCCCAACTACCATTTTGATTTCATAGGGTTCTCCATACTTTCATACTATTCTATACCTCTACGAAAATGAGTTTTGCAGTGTTTCACCAAAACCTTTTCCTGAAAACGCCAACTCCTTTGGACGGGAAAAATAAATGTAAACAGTGCCACACTCGGTTCTCAGCTGTTTGAACAACATTTCCCAGGGACAAAATTGTGCTGTTCCGATATTCAGGCTATTGGAATATGTGTTCCTAGTGTGTGAAGCACATTTCTCAATATTTCCCTAGTCTGGAGTTGTAAATCCTCAGTGCTACACTCCAATTTGTCCAGTGATTGAAGCTCATTCGTTGTGAATAGCCAACGTTACTACACCGTGACCGTAACCCTGTCCCTAACCCTCTGACCCCAACGCTAAACCTATGCCTAACCTGAGCCTGAACCCTACCCAGCCCGAACCCTTATCGTAACCCTAACACTAGCCAGAACCCCAAGTCTCTAACCCGAACACCACAACGAACCTCGGTGACATCGTCACTCCCAGCGGGTCCCCTGGCCAAAGCATGATCACCTGGGATCAATGGAACCTGCCCACGTGGCCCCTCCCCGCTTGGTGACATCATCACTTCCGCTTTCATGGCCTTAGCAGGCTTCTTTCAAAGACGCCAACTCATGGCCCTGAATTATAAATGTAACCAGTATCCACCTCGGTTCTACGTTCTTTGAGCACGATTTCCTTGTCAGGAAACAGTGCGTTACAGATATTAAGGCCCTTTCTTCACGTATTCCTAGCGTCTGAAGCACTTTCTTAGATATTAACCTGGGTTATCATTGTGAATTATCCCGAGTTGGGGTCTCTCTCTTCCAGTGTCTCAAGCTCCTTCGTTGTGAATTCCAATTTGGTGAAACAGCGTTTATAACAAATATACCAGCACTTTAACCGTTATTACCACTTGAAAGTCTACCCTACCTTTCACAGCGCTTTGGTTACAGACTCTCAGTATTTCAAAATTCAGTAGAGATGTTCGGGTTCGAAAACGTATTCCAGGAGTTCTAGAGTCACTCTGACAAATCCCCCTGGTCCGTTGTTTTGAGCTCTGAGAGTTTTCTTTTTAACACGGGTGTCATACCGGCTTTTTAAAGGCACGTTAAAACACCGCTCGGAGAAGCCGAAAGCGGTTTGGCTCAGTGGATAGAGCGTCGGTCTGCGGACTGAAGGGTCCCGGGTTCGATTCCGGTCAAGGGCACGTCCATTGGTTGCGGGCACATCCCCGGCAGGGGGTGTTTGCAGGAGGAGGCAGCTGGTCGATATGTTTCCAGCTCTCTGTCCCTCTGCTTTCCTCTCCGTACAAAGTCAATAAGATATATTAAAAAACAAAGAAACAAACACAAAATACACTACTTGGGACCCTAGCCCAACTACCATTTTGATTTCATAGGGTTCTCCATACTTTCATACTATTGTATACCTCTACGAAAATGAGTTTTGCAGTGTTTCACCAAAAACTTTTCCTGAAAACGCCAACTCCTTTGGACGGGAAAAATAAATGTAAACAGTGCCACACTCGGTTCTCAGCCGTTCGAACAACATTTCCCAGGGACAAAATTGTGCTGTTCCGATATTCAGGCTATTGGAATATGTGTTCCTAGTGTGTGAAGCACATTTCTCAATATTTCCCTAGTCTGGAGTTGTAAATCCGCAGTGCTACACTCCAATTTGTCCAGTGATTGAAGCTCATTCGTTGAGAATAGCCAACGTTACTACACCGTGACCTTAACCCTGTCCCTAACCCTCTGACCCCAACGCTAAACCTATGCCTAAACTGAGCCTGAACCCTACCCAGCCCGAACCCTTATCGTAACCCTAACCCTAGCCAGAACCCCAAGTCTCTAACCCGAACACCACAACGAACCTCGGTGACATCGTCACTCCCAGCGGGTCCCCTGGCCAAAGCATGATCACCTGGGATCAATGGAACCTGCCCACGTGGCCCCTCCCCGCTTGGTGACATCATCACTTCCGCTTTCATGGCCTTAGCAGGCTTCTTTCAAAGACGCCAACTCATGGCCCTGAATTATAAATGTAACCAGTATCCAACTCGGTTCTACGTTCTTTGAGCACGATTTCCTTGTCAGGAAACAGTGCGTTACAGATATTAAGGCCCTTTCTTCACGTATTCCTAGCGTCTGAAGCACTTTCTTAGATATTAACCTGGGTTATCATTGTGAATTATCCCGAGTTGGGGTCTCTCTCTTCCAGTGTCTCAAGCTCCTTCGTTGTGAATTCCAATTTGGTGAAACAGCGTTTATAACAAATATACCAGCACTTTAACCGTTATTACCACTTGGAAGTCTACCCTACCTTTCACAGCGCTTTGGTTACAGACTCTCAGTATTTCAAAATTCAGTAGAGATGTTCGGGTTCGAAAACGTATTCCAGGAGTTCTAGAGTCACTCTGACAAATCCCCCTGGTCCGTTGTTTTGAGCTCTGAGAGTTTTCTTTTTAACACGGGTGTCATACCGGCTTTTTAAAGGCACGTTAAAACACCGCTCGGAGAAGCCGAAAGCGGTTTGGCTCAGTGGATAGAGCGTCGGTCTGCGGACTGAAGGGTCCCGGGTTCGATTCCGGTCAAGGGCACGTCCATTGGTTGCGGGCACATCCCCGGCAGGGGGTGTTTGCAGGAGGAGGCAGCTGGTCGATATGTTTCCAGCTCTCTGTCCCTCTGCTTTCCTCTCCGTACAAAGTCAATAAGATATATTAAAAAACAAACAAACAAACACAAAATACACTACTTGGGACCCTAGCCCAACTACCATTTTGATTTCATAGGGTTCTCCATACTTTCATACTATTGTATACCTCTACGAAAATGAGTTTTGCAGTGTTTCACCAAAACCTTTTCCTGAAAACGCCAACTCCTTTGGACGGGAAAAATAAATGTAAACAGTGCCACACTCGGTTCTCAGCCGTTCGAACAACATTTCCCAGGGACAAAATTGTGCTGTTCCGATATTCAGGCTATTGGAATATGTGTTCCTAGTGTGTGAAGCACATTTCTCAATATTTCCCTAGTCTGGAGTTGTAAATCCGCAGTGCTACACTCCAATTTGTCCAGTGATTGAAGCTCATTCGTTGAGAATAGCCAACGTTACTACACCGTGACCTTAACCCTGTCCCTAACCCTCTGACCCCAACGCTAAACCTATGCCTAACCTGAGCCTGAACCCTACCCAGCCCGAACCCTTATCGTAACCCTAACCCTAGCCAGAACCCCAAGTCTCTAACCCGAACACCACAACGAACCTCGGTGACATCGTCACTCCCAGCTGGTCCCCTGGCCAAAGCATGATCACCTGGCATCAATGGAACCTGCCCACGTGGCCCCTCCCCCCGTGGTGACATCATCACTTCCCCTTTCATGACCTTAGCAGGCTTCTTTCAAAGACGCCAACTCATGGCCCTGAATTATAAATGTAACCAGTATCCAACTCGGTTCTACGTTCTTTGAGCACGATTTCCTTGTCAGGAAACAGTGCGTTACAGATATTAAGGCCCTTTCTTCACGTATTCCTAGCATCTGAAGCACTTTCTTAGATATTAACCTGGGTTATCATTGTGAATTATCCCGAGTTGGGGTCTCTCTCTTCCAGTGTCTCAAGCTCCTTCGTTGTGAATTCCAATTTGGTGAAACAGCGTTTATAACAAATATACCAGCACTTTAACCGTTATTACCTCTTGGAAGTCTACCCTACCTTTCACAGCGCTTTGGTTACAGACTCTCAGTATTTCAAAATTCAGTAGAGATGTTCGGGTTCGAAAACGTATTCCAGGAGTTCTAGAGTCACTCTGACAAATCCCCCTGGTCCGTTGTTTTGAGCTCTGAGAGTTTTCTTTTTAACACGGGTGTCATACCGGCTTTTTAAAGGCACGTTAAAACACCGCTCGGAGAAGCCGAAAGCGGTTTGGCTCAGTGGATAGAGCGTCGGTCTGCGGACAGAAGGGTCCCGGGTTCGATTCCGGTCAAGGGCACGTCCATTGGTTGCGGGCACATCCCCGGCAGGGGGTGTTTGCAGGAGGAGGCAGCTGGTCGATATGTTTCCAGCTCTCTGTCCCTCTGCTTTCCTCTCCGTACAAAGTCAATAAGATATATTAAAAAACAAACAAACAAACACAAAATACACTACTTGGGACCCTAGCCCAACTACCATTTTGATTTCATAGGGTTCTCCATACTTTCATACTATTCTATACCTCTACGAAAATGAGTTTTGCAGTGTTTCACCAAAACCTTTTCCTGAAAACGCCAACTCCTTTGGACGGGAAAAATATATGTAAACAGTGCCACACTCGGTTCTCAGCTGTTTGAACAACATTTCCCAGGGACAAAATTGTGCTGTTCCGATATTCAGGCTATTGGAATATGTGTTCCTAGTGTGTGAAGCACATTTCTCAATATTTCCCTAGTCTGGAGTTGTAAATCCTCAGTGCTACACTCCAATTGGTCCAGTGATTGAAGCTCATTCGTTGTGAATAGCCAACGTTACTACACCGTGACCGTAACCCTGTCCCTAACCGTCTGCCCCAACCCTAAACCTATGCCTAACCTGAGCCTGAACCCTACCCAGCCCGAACCCTTATCGTAACCCTAACCCTAGCCAGAACCCCAAGTCTCTAACCCGAACACCACAACGAACCTCGGTGACATCGTCATTCCCAGCGGGTCCCCTGGCCAAAGCATGATCACCTGGGATCAATGGAACCTGCCCACGTGGCCCCTCCCCCCTTGGTGACATCATCACTTCCCCTTTCATGGCCTTAGCAGGCTTCTTTCAAAGATGCCAACTCATGGCCCTGAATTATAAATGTAACCAGTATCCAACTCGGTTCTATGTTCTTTGAGCACGATTTCCTTGTCAGGAAACAGTGCGTTACAGATATTAAGGCCCTTTCTTCACGTATTCCTAGCGTCTGAAGCACTTTCTTAGATATTAACCTGGGTTATCATTGTGAATTATCCCGAGTTGGGGTCTCTCTCTTCCAGTGTCTCAAGCTCCTTCGTTGTGAATTCCAATTTGGTGAAACAGCGTTTATAACAAATATACCAGCACTTTAACCGTTATTACCACTTGAAAGTCTACCCTACCTTTCACAGCGCTTTGGTTACAGACTCTCAGTATTTCAAAATTCAGTAGAGATGTTCGGGTTCGAAAACGTATTCCAGGAGTTCTAGAGTCACTCTGACAAATCCCCCTGGTCCGTTGTTTTGAGCTCTGAGAGTTTTCTTTTTAACACGGGTGTCATACCGGCTTTTTAAAGGCACGTTAAAACACCGCTCGGAGAAGCTGAAAGCGGTTTGGCTCAGTGGATAGAGCGTCGGTCTGCGGACTGAAGGGTCCCGGGTTCGATTCCGGTCAAGGGCATGTCCATTGGTTGCGGGCACATCCCCGGCAGGGGGTGTTTGCAGGAGGAGGCAGCTGGTCGATATGTTTCCAGCTCTCTGTCCCTCTGCTTTCCTCTCCGTACAAAGTCAATAAGATATATTAACAAACAAACACAAAATACACTACTTGGGACCCTAGCCCAACTACCATTTTGATTTCATAGGGTTCTCCATACTTTCATACTATTCTATACCTCTACGAAAATGAGTTTTGCAGTGTTTCACCAAAACCTTTTCCTGAAAACGCCAACTCCTTTGGACGGGAAAAATAAATGTAAACAGTGCCACACTCGGTTCTCAGCTGTTTGAACAACATTTCCCAGGGACAAAATTGTGCTGTTCCGATATTCAGGCTATTGGAATATGTGTTCCTAGTGTGTGAAGCACATTTCTCAATATTTCCCTAGTCTGGAGTTGTAAATCCTCAGTGCTACACCCCAATTTGTCCAGTGATTGAAGCTCATTCGTTGTGAATAGCCAACGTTACTACACCGTGACCGTAACCCTGTCCCTAACCCTCTGACCCCAATGCTAAACCTATGCCTAACCTGAGCCTGAACCCTACCCAGCCCGAACCCTTATCGTAACCCTAACCCTAGCCAGAACCCCAAGTCTCTAACCCGAACACCACAACGAACCTCGGTGACATCGTCACTCCCAGCGGGTCCCCTGGCCAAAGCATGATCACCTGGGATCAATGGAACCTGCCCACGTGGCCCCTCCCCCCTTGGTGACATCATCACTTCCGCTTTCATGGCCTTAGCAGGCTTCTTTCAAAGACGCCAACTCATGGCCCTGAATTATAAATGTAACCAGTATCCAACTCGGTTCTATGTTCTTTGAGCACGATTTCCTTGTCAGGAAACAGTGCGTTACAGATATTAAGGCCCTTTCTTCACGTATTCCTAGCGTCTGAAGCACTTTCTTAGATATTAACCTGGGTTATCATTGTGAATTATCCCGAGTTGGGGTCTCTCTCTTCCAGTGTCTCAAGCTCCTTCGTTGTGAATTCCAATTTGGTGAAACAGCGTTTATAACAAATATACCAGCACTTTAACCGTTATTACCACTTGGAAGTCTACCCTACCTTTCACAGCGCTTTGGTTACAGACTCTCAGTATTTCAAAATTCAGTAGAGATGTTCGGGTTCGAAAACGTATTCCAGGAGTTCTAGAGTCACTCTGACAAATCCCCCTGGTCCGTTGTTTTGAGCTCTGAGAGTTTTCTTTTTAACACGGGTGTCATACCGGCTTTTTAAAGGCACGTTAAAACACCGCTCGGAGAAGCCGAAAGCGGTTTGGCTCAGTGGATAGAGCGTCGGTCTGCGGACAGAAGGGTCCCGGGTTCGATTCCGGTCAAGGGCACGTCCATTGGTTGCGGGCACATCCCCGGCAGGGGGTGTTTGCAGGAGGAGGCAGCTGGTCGATATGTTTCCAGCTCTCTGTCCCTCTGCTTTCCTCTCCGTACAAAGTCAATAAGATATATTAAAAAACAAACAAACAAACACAAAATACACTACTTGGGACCGTAGCCCAACTACCATTTTGATTTCATAGGGTTCTCCATACTTTCATACTATTCTATACCTCTACGAAAATGAGTTTTGCAGTGTTTCACCAAAACCTTTTCCTGAAAACGCCAACTCCTTTGGACGGGAAAAATAAATGTAAACAGTGCCACACTCGGTTCTCAGCCGTTCGAACAACATTTCCCAGGGACAAAATTGTGCTGTTCCGATATTCAGGCTATTGGAATATGTGTTCCTAGTGTGTGAAGCACATTTCTCAATATTTCCCTAGTCTGGAGTTGTAAATCCGCAGTGCTACACTCCAATTTGTCCAGTGATTGAAGCTCATTCGTTGAGAATAGCCAACGTTACTACACCGTGACCTTAACCCTGTCCCTAACCCTCTGACCCCAACGCTAAACCTATGCCTAAACTGAGCCTGAACCCTACCCAGCCCGAACCCTTATCGTAACCCTAACCCTAGCCAGAACCCCAAGTCTCTAACCCGAACACCACAACGAACCTCGGTGACATCGTCACTCCCAGCGGGTCCCCTGGCCAAAGCATGATCACCTGGGATCAATGGAACCTGCCCACGTGGCCCCTCCCCGCTTGGTGACATCATCATTTCCGCTTTCATGGCCTTAGCAGGCTTCTTTCAAAGACGCCAACTCATGGCCCTGAATTATAAATGTAACCAGTATCCAACTCGGTTCTACGTTCTTTGAGCACGATTTCCTTGTCAGGAAACAGTGCGTTACAGATATTAAGGCCCTTTCTTCACGTATTCCTAGCGTCTGAAGCACTTTCTTAGATATTAACCTGGGTTATCATTGTGAATTATCCCGAGTTGGGGTCTCTCTCTTCCAGTGTCTCAAGCTCCTTCGTTGTGAATTCCAATTTGGTGAAACAGCGTTTATAACAAATATACCAGCACTTTAACCGTTATTACCACTTGGAAGTCTACCCTACCTTTCACAGCGCTTTGGTTACAGACTCTCAGTATTTCAAAATTCAGTAGAGATGTTCGGGTTCGAAAACGTATTCCAGGCGTTCTAGAGTCACTCTGACAAATCCCCCTGGTCCGTTGTTTTGAGCTCTGAGAGTTTTCTTTTTAACACGGGTGTCATACCGGCTTTTTAAAGGCACGTTAAAACACCGCTCGGAGAAGCCGAAAGCGGTTTGGCTCAGTGGATAGAGCGTCGGTCTGCGGACTGAAGGGTCCCGGGTTCGATTCCGGTCAAGGGCACGTCCATTGGTTGCGGGCACATCCCCGGCAGGGGGTGTTTGCAGGAGGAGGCAGCTGGTCGATATGTTTCCAGCTCTCTGTCCCTCTGCTTTCCTCTCCGTACAAAGTCAATAAGATATATTAAAAAACAAAGAAACAAACACAAAATACACTACTTGGGACCCTAGCCCAACTACCATTTTGATTTCATAGGGTTCTCCATACTTTCATACTATTGTATACCTCTACGAAAATGAGTTTTGCAGTGTTTCACCAAAACCTTTTCCTGAAAACGCCAACTCCTTTGGACGGGAAAAATAAATGTAAACAGTGCCACACTCGGTTCTCAGCCGTTCGAACAACATTTCCCAGGGACAAAATTGTGCTGTTCCGATATTCAGGCTATTGGAATATGTGTTCCTAGTGTGTGAAGCACATTTCTCAATATTTCCCTAGTCTGGAGTTGTAAATCCGCAGTGCTACACTCCAATTTGTCCAGTGATTGAAGCTCATTCGTTGAGAATAGCCAACGTTACTACACCGTGACCTTAACCCTGTCCCTAACCCTCTGACCCCAACGCTAAACCTATGCCTAACCTGAGCCTGAACCCTACCCAGCCCGAACCCTTATCGTAACCCTAACCCTAGCCAGAACCCCAAGTCTCTAACCCGAACACCACAACGAACCTCGGTGACATCGTCACTCCCAGCTGGTCCCCTGGCCAAAGCATGATCACCTGGCATCAATGGAACCTGCCCACGTGGCCCCTCCCCCCGTGGTGACATCATCACTTCCCCTTTCATGACCTTAGCAGGCTTCTTTCAAAGACGCCAACTCATGGCCCTGAATTATAAATGTAACCAGTATCCAACTCGGTTCTACGTTCTTTGAGCACGATTTCCTTGTCAGGAAACAGTGCGTTACAGATATTAAGGCCCTTTCTTCACGTATTCCTAGCGTCTGAAGCACTTTCTTAGATATTAACCTGGGTTATCATTGTGAATTATCCCGAGTTGGGGTCTCTCTCTTCCAGTGTCTCAAGCTCCTTCGTTGTGAATTCCAATTTGGTGAAACAGCCTTTATAACAAATATACCAGCACTTTAACCGTTATTACCACTTGAAAGTCTACCCTACCTTTCACAGCGCTTTGGTTACAGACTCTCAGTATTTCAAAATTCAGTAGAGATGTTCGGGTTCGAAAACGTATTCCAGGAGTTCTAGAGTCACTCTGACAAATCCCCCTGGTCCGTTGTTTTGAGCTCTGAGAGTTTTCTTTTTAACACGGGTGTCATACCAGCTTTTTAAAGGCACGTTAAAACACCGCTCGGAGAAGCTGAAAGCGGTTTGGCTCAGTGGATAGAGCGTCGGTCTGCGGACTGAAGGGTCCCGGGTTCGATTCCGGTCAAGGGCATGTCCATTGGTTGCGGGCACATCCCCGGCAGGGGGTGTTTGCAGGAGGAGGCAGCTGGTCGATATGTTTCCAGCTCTCTGTCCCTCTGCTTTCCTCTCCGTACAAAGTCAATAAGATATATTAACAAACAAACACAAAATACACTACTTGGGACCCTAGCCCAACTACCATTTTGATTTCATAGGGTTCTCCATACTTTCATACTATTCTATACCTCTACGAAAATGAGTTTTGCAGTGTTTCACCAAAACCTTTTCCTGAAAACGCCAACTCCTTTGGACGGGAAAAATAAATGTAAACAGTGCCACACTCGGTTCTCAGCTGTTTGAACAACATTTCCCAGGGACAAAATTGTGCTGTTCCGATATTCAGGCTATTGGAATATGTGTTCCTAGTGTGTGAAGCACATTTCTCAATATTTCCCTAGTCTGGAGTTGTAAATCCTCAGTGCTACACCCCAATTTGTCCAGTGATTGAAGCTCATTCGTTGTGAATAGCCAACGTTACTACACCGTGACCGTAACCCTGTTCCTAACCCTCTGACCCCAATGCTAAACCTATGCCTAACCTGAGCCTGAACCCTACCCAGCCCGAACCCTTATCGTAACCCTAACCCTAGCCAGAACCCCAAGTCTCTAACCCGAACACCACAACGAACCTCGGTGACATCGTCACTCCCAGCGGGTCCCCTGGCCAAAGCATGATCACCTGGGATCAATGGAACCTGCCCACGTGGCCCCTCCCCGCTTGGTGACATCATCACTTCCGCTTTCATGGCCTTAGCAGGCTTCTTTCAAAGACGCCAACTCATGGCCCTGAATTATAAATGTAACCAGTATCCAACTCGGTTCTACGTTCTTTGAGCACGATTTCCTTGTCAGGAAACAGTGCGTTACAGATATTAAGGCCCTTTCTTCACGTATTCCTAGCGTCTGAAGCACTTTCTTAGATATTAACCTGGGTTATCATTGTGAATTATCCCGAGTTGGGGTCTCTCTCTTCCAGTGTCTCAAGCTCCTTCGTTGTGAATTCCAATTTGGTGAAACAGCGTTTATAACAAATATACCAGCACTTTAACCGTTATTACCACTTGGAAGTCTACCCTACCTTTCACAGCGCTTTGGTTACAGACTCTCAGTATTTCAAAATTCAGTAGAGATGTTCGGGTTCGAAAACGTATTCCAGGCGTTCTAGAGTCACTCTGACAAATCCCCCTGGTCCGTTGTTTTGAGCTCTGAGAGTTTTCTTTTTAACACGGGTGTCATACCGGCTTTTTAAAGGCACGTTAAAACACCGCTCGGAGAAGCCGAAAGCGGTTTGGCTCAGTGGATAGAGCGTCGGTCTGCGGACTGAAGGGTCCCGGGTTCGATTCCGGTCAAGGGCACGTCCATTGGTTGCGGGCACATCCCCGGCAGGGGGTGTTTGCAGGAGGAGGCAGCTGGTCGATATGTTTCCAGCTCTCTGTCCCTCTGCTTTCCTCTCCGTACAAAGTCAATAAGATATATTAAAAAACAAAGAAACAAACACAAAATACACTACTTGGGACCCTAGCCCAACTACCATTTTGATTTCATAGGGTTCTCCATACTTTCATACTATTGTATACCTCTACGAAAATGAGTTTTGCAGTGTTTCACCAAAACCTTTTCCTGAAAACGCCAACTCCTTTGGACGGGAAAAATAAATGTAAACAGTGCCACACTCGGTTCTCAGCCGTTCGAACAACATTTCCCAGGGACAAAATTGTGCTGTTCCGATATTCAGGCTATTGGAATATGTGTTCCTAGTGTGTGAAGCACATTTCTCAATATTTCCCTAGTCTGGAGTTGTAAATCCGCAGTGCTACACTCCAATTTGTCCAGTGATTGAAGCTCATTCGTTGAGAATAGCCAACGTTACTACACCGTGACCTTAACCCTGTCCCTAACCCTCTGACCCCAACGCTAAACCTATGCCTAACCTGAGCCTGAACCCTACCCAGCCCGAACCCTTATCGTAACCCTAACCCTAGCCAGAACCCCAAGTCTCTAACCCGAACACCACAACGAACCTCGGTGACATCGTCACTCCCAGCTGGTCCCCTGGCCAAAGCATGATCACCTGGCATCAATGGAACCTGCCCACGTGGCCCCTCCCCCCGTGGTGACATCATCACTTCCCCTTTCATGACCTTAGCAGGCTTCTTTCAAAGACGCCAACTCATGGCCCTGAATTATAAATGTAACCAGTATCCAACTCGGTTCTACGTTCTTTGAGCACGATTTCCTTGTCAGGAAACAGTGCGTTACAGATATTAAGGCCCTTTCTTCACGTATTCCTAGCGTCTGAAGCACTTTCTTAGATATTAACCTGGGTTATCATTGTGAATTATCCCGAGTTGGGGTCTCTCTCTTCCAGTGTCTCAAGCTCCTTCGTTGTGAATTCCAATTTGGTGAAACAGCGTTTATAACAAATATACCAGCACTTTAACCGTTATTACCACTTGAAAGTCTACCCTACCTTTCACAGCGCTTTGGTTACAGACTCTCAGTATTTCAAAATTCAGTAGAGATGTTCGGGTTCGAAAACGTATTCCAGGAGTTCTAGAGTCACTCTGACAAATCCCCCTGGTCCGTTGTTTTGAGCTCTGAGAGTTTTCTTTTTAACACGGGTGTCATACCGGCTTTTTAAAGGCACGTTAAAACACCGCTCGGAGAAGCTGAAAGCGGTTTGGCTCAGTGGATAGAGCGTCGGTCTGCGGACTGAAGGGTCCCGGGTTCGATTCCGGTCAAGGGCATGTCCATTGGTTGCGGGCACATCCCCGGCAGGGGGTGTTTGCAGGAGGAGGCAGCTGGTCGATATGTTTCCAGCTCTCTGTCCCTCTGCTTTCCTCTCCGTACAAAGTCAATAAGATATATTAACAAACAAATACAAAATACACTACTTGGGACCCTAGCCCAACTACCATTTTGATTTCATAGGGTTCTCCATACTTTCATACTATTCTATACCTCTACGAAAATGAGTTTTGCAGTGTTTCACCAAAACCTTTTCCTGAAAACGCCAACTCCTTTGGACGGGAAAAATAAATGTAAACAGTGCCACACTCGGTTCTCAGCTGTTTGAACAACATTTCCCAGGGACAAAATTGTGCTGTTCCGATATTCAGGCTATTGGAATATGTGTTCCTAGTGTGTGAAGCACATTTCTCAATATTTCCCTAGTCTGGAGTTGTAAATCCTCAGTGCTACACCCCAATTTGTCCAGTGATTGAAGCTCATTCGTTGTGAATAGCCAACGTTACTACACCGTGACCGTAACCCTGTCCCTAACCCTCTGACCCCAATGCTAAACCTATGCCTAACCTGAGCCTGAACCCTACCCAGCCCGAACCCTTATCGTAACCCTAACCCTAGCCATAACCCCAAGTCTCTAACCCGAACACCACAACGAACCTCGGTGACATCGTCACTCCCAGCGGGTCCCCTGGCCAAAGCATGATCACCTGGGATCAATGGAACCTGCCCACGTGGCCCCTCCCCCCTTGGTGACATCATCACTTCCGCTTTCATGGCCTTAGCAGGCTTCTTTCAAAGACGCCAACTCATGGCCCTGAATTATAAATGTAACCAGTATCCAACTCGGTTCTATGTTCTTTGAGCACGATTTCCTTGTCAGGAAACAGTGCGTTACAGATATTAAGGCCCTTTCTTCACGTATTCCTAGCGTCTGAAGCACTTTCTTAGATATTAACCTGGGTTATCATTGTGAATTATCCCGAGTTGGGGTCTCTCTCTTCCAGTGTCTCAAGCTCCTTCGTTGTGAATTCCAATTTGGTGAAACAGCGTTTATAACAAATATACCAGCACTTTAACCGTTATTACCACTTGGAAGTCTACCCTACCTTTCACAGCGCTTTGGTTACAGACTCTCAGTATTTCAAAATTCAGTAGAGATGTTCGGGTTCGAAAACGTATTCCAGGAGTTCTAGAGTCACTCTGACAAATCCCCCTGGTCCGTTGTTTTGAGCTCTGAGAGTTTTCTTTTTAACACGGGTGTCATACCGGCTTTTTAAAGGCACGTTAAAACACCGCTCGGAGAAGCCGAAAGCGGTTTGGCTCAGTGGATAGAGCGTCGGTCTGCGGACTGAAGGGTCCCGGGTTCGATTCCGGTCAAGGGCACGTCCATTGGTTGCGGGCACATCCCCGGCAGGGGGTGTTTGCAGGAGGAGGCAGCTGGTCGATATGTTTCCAGCTCTCTGTCCCTCTGCTTTCCTCTCCGTACAAAGTCAATAAGATATATTAAAAAACAAACAAACAAACACAAAATACACTACTTGGGACCCTAGCCCAACTACCATTTTGATTTCATAGGGTTCTCCATACTTTCATACTATTCTATACCTCTACGAAAATGAGTTTTGCAGTGTTTCACCAAAACCTTTTCCTGAAAACGCCAACTCCTTTGGACGGGAAAAATAAATGTAAACAGTGCCACACTCGGTTCTCAGCTGTTTGAACAACATTTCCCAGGGACAAAATTGTGCTGTTCCGATATTCAGGCTATTGGAATATGTGTTCCTAGTGTGTGAAGCACATTTCTCAATATTTCCCTAGTCTGGAGTTGTAAATCCTCAGTGCTACACCCCAATTTGTCCAGTGATTGAAGCTCATTCGTTGTGAATAGCCAACGTTACTACACCGTGACCGTAACCCTGTCCCTAACCCTCTGACCCCAATGCTAAACCTATGCCTAACCTGAGCCTGAACCCTACCCAGCCCGAACCCTTATCGTAACCCTAACCCTAGCCAGAACCCCAAGTCTCTAACCCGAACACCACAACGAACCTCGGTGACATCGTCACTCCCAGCGGGTCCCCTGGCCAAAGCATGATCACCTGGGATCAATGGAACCTGCCCACGTGGCCCCTCCCCCCTTGGTGACATCATCACTTCCGCTTTCATGGCCTTAGCAGGCTTCTTTCAAAGACGCCAACTCATGGCCCTGAATTATAAATGTAACCAGTATCCAACTCGGTTCTATGTTCTTTCAGCTCGATTTCCTTGTCAGGAAACAGTGCGTTACAGATATTAAGGCCCTTTCTTCACGTATTCCTAGCGTCTGAAGCACTTTCTTAGATATTAACCTGGGTTATCATTGTGAATTATCCCGAGTTGGGGTCTCTCTCTTCCAGTGTCTCAAGCTCCTTCGTTGTGAATTCCAATTTGGTGAAACAGCGTTTATAACAAATATACCAGCACTTTAACCGTTATTACCACTTGGAAGTCTACCCTACCTTTCACAGCGCTTTGGTTACAGACTCTCAGTATTTCAAAATTCAGTAGAGATGTTCGGGTTCGAAAACGTATTCCAGGAGTTCTAGAGTCACTCTGACAAATCCCCCTGGTCCGTTGTTTTGAGCTCTGAGAGTTTTCTTTTTAACACGGGTGTCATACCGGCTTTTTAAAGGCACGTTAAAACACCGCTCGGAGAAGCCGAAAGCGGTTTGGCTCAGTGGATAGAGCGTCGGTCTGCGGACAGAAGGGTCCCGGGTTCGATTCCGGTCAAGGGCACGTCCATTGGTTGCGGGCACATCCCCGGCAGGGGGTGTTTGCAGGAGGAGGCAGCTGGTCGATATGTTTCCAGCTCTCTGTCCCTCTGCTTTCCTCTCCGTACAAAGTCAATAAGATATATTAAAAAACAAACAAACAAACACAAAATACACTACTTGGGACCGTAGCCCAACTACCATTTTGATTTCATAGGGTTCTCCATACTTTCATACTATTCTATACCTCTACGAAAATGAGTTTTGCAGTGTTTCACCAAAACCTTTTCCTGAAAACGCCAACTCCTTTGGACGGGAAAAATAAATGTAAACAGTGCCACACTCGGTTCTCAGCTGTTTGAACAACATTTCCCAGGGACAAAATTGTGCTGTTCCGATATTCAGGCTATTGGAATATGTGTTCCTAGTGTGTGAAGCACATTTCTCAATATTTCCCTAGTCTGGAGTTGTAAATCCTCAGTGCTACACTCCAATTTGTCCAGTGATTGAAGCTCATTCGTTGTGAATAGCCAACGTTACTACACCGTGACCGTAACCCTGTCCCTAACCGTCTGCCCCAACCCTAAACCTATGCCTAACCTGAGCCTGAACCCTACCCAGCCCGAACCCTTATCGTAACCCTAACCCTAGCCAGAACCCCAAGTCTCTAACCCGAACACCACAACGAACCTCCGTGACATCGTCATTCCCAGCGGGTCCCCTGGCCAAAGCATGATCACCTGGCATCAATGGAACCTGCCCACGTGGCCCCTCACCCTTGGTGACATCATCACTTCCCCTTTCATGGCCTTAGCAGGCTTCTTTCAAAGATGCCAACTCATGGCCCTGAATTATAAATGTAACCAGTATCCAACTCGGTTCTATGTTCTTTGAGCACGATTTCCTTGTCAGGAAACAGTGCGTTACAGATATTAAGGCCCTTTCTTCACGTATTCCTAGCGTCTGAAGCACTTTCTTAGATATTAACCTGGGTTATCATTGTGAATTATCCCGAGTTGGGGTCTCTCTCTTCCAGTGTCTCAAGCTCCTTCGTTGTGAATTCCAATTTGGTGAAACAGCGTTTATAACAAATATACCAGCACTTTAACCGTTATTACCACTTGAAAGTCTACCCTACCTTTCACAGCGCTTTGGTTACAGACTCTCAGTATTTCAAAATTCAGTAGAGATGTTCGGGTTCGAAAACGTATTCCAGGAGTTCTAGAGTCACTCTGACAAATCCCCCTGGTCCGTTGTTTTGAGCTCTGAGAGTTTTCTTTTTAACACGGGTGTCATACCGGCTTTTTAAAGGCACGTTAAAACACCGCTCGGAGAAGCTGAAAGCGGTTTGGCTCAGTGGATAGAGCGTCGGTCTGCGGACTGAAGGGTCCCGGGTTCGATTCCGGTCAAGGGCATGTCCATTGGTTGCGGGCACATCCCCGGCAGGGGGTGTTTGCAGGAGGAGGCAGCTGGTCGATATGTTTCCAGCTCTCTGTCCCTCTGCTTTCCTCTCCGTACAAAGTCAATAAGATATATTAACAAACAAACACAAAATACACTACTTGGGACCCTAGCCCAACTACCATTTTGATTTCATAGGGTTCTCCATACTTTCATACTATTCTATACCTCTACGAAAATGAGTTTTGCAGTGTTTCACCAAAACCTTTTCCTGAAAACGCCAACTCCTTTGGACGGGAAAAATAAATGTAAACAGTGCCACACTCGGTTCTCAGCTGTTTGAACAACATTTCCCAGGGACAAAATTGTGCTGTTCCGATATTCAGGCTATTGGAATATGTGTTCCTAGTGTGTGAAGCACATTTCTCAATATTTCCCTAGTCTGGAGTTGTAAATCCTCAGTGCTACACCCCAATTTGTCCAGTGATTGAAGCTCATTCGTTGTGAATAGCCAACGTTACTACACCGTGACCGTAACCCTGTCCCTAACCCTCTGACCCCAATGCTAAACCTATGCCTAACCTGAGCCTGAACCCTACCCAGCCCGAACCCTTATCGTAACCCTAACCCTAGCCATAACCCCAAGTCTCTAACCCGAACACCACAACGAACCTCGGTGACATCGTCACTCCCAGCGGGTCCCCTGGCCAAAGCATGATCACCTGGGATCAATGGAACCTGCCCACGTGGCCCCTCCCCCCTTGGTGACATCATCACTTCCGCTTTCATGGCCTTAGCAGGCTTCTTTCAAAGACGCCAACTCATGGCCCTGAATTATAAATGTAACCAGTATCCAACTCGGTTCTATGTTCTTTGAGCACGATTTCCTTGTCAGGAAACAGTGCGTTACAGATATTAAGGCCCTTTCTTCACGTATTCCTAGCGTCTGAAGCACTTTCTTAGATATTAACCTGGGTTATCATTGTGAATTATCCCGAGTTGGGGTCTCTCTCTTCCAGTGTCTCAAGCTCCTTCGTTGTGAATTCCAATTTGGTGAAACAGCGTTTATAACAAATATACCAGCACTTTAACCGTTATTACCACTTGGAAGTCTACCCTACCTTTCACAGCGCTTTGGTTACAGACTCTCAGTATTTCAAAATTCAGTAGAGATGTTCGGGTTCGAAAACGTATTCCAGGAGTTCTAGAGTCACTCTGACAAATCCCCCTGGTCCGTTGTTTTGAGCTCTGAGAGTTTTCTTTTTAACACGGGTGTCATACCGGCTTTTTAAAGGCACGTTAAAACACCGCTCGGAGAAGCCGAAAGCGGTTTGGCTCAGTGGATAGAGCGTCGGTCTGCGGACAGAAGGGTCCCGGGTTCGATTCCGGTCAAGGGCACGTCCATTGGTTGCGGGCACATCCCCGGCAGGGGGTGTTTGCAGGAGGAGGCAGCTGGTCGATATGTTTCCAGCTCTCTGTCCCTCTGCTTTCCTCTCCGTACAAAGTCAATAAGATATATTAAAAAACAAACAAACAAACACAAAATACACTACTTGGGACCGTAGCCCAACTACCATTTTGATTTCATAGGGTTCTCCATACTTTCATACTATTCTATACCTCTACGAAAATGAGTTTTGCAGTGTTTCACCAAAACCTTTTCCTGAAAACGCCAACTCCTTTGGACGGGAAAAATAAATGTAAACAGTGCCACACTCGGTTCTCAGCTGTTTGAACAACATTTCCCAGGGACAAAATTGTGCTGTTCCGATATTCAGGCTATTGGAATATGTGTTCCTAGTGTGTGAAGCACATTTCTCAATATTTCCCTAGTCTGGAGTTGTAAATCCTCAGTGCTACACTCCAATTTGTCCAGTGATTGAAGCTCATTCGTTGTGAATAGCCAACGTTACTACACCGTGACCGTAACCCTGTCCCTAACCGTCTGCCCCAACCCTAAACCTATGCCTAACCTGAGCCTGAACCCTACCCAGCCCGAACCCTTATCGTAACCCTAACCCTAGCCAGAACCCCAAGTCTCTAACCCGAACACCACAACGAACCTCCGTGACATCGTCATTCCCAGCGGGTCCCCTGGCCAAAGCATGATCACCTGGCATCAATGGAACCTGCCCACGTGGCCCCTCACCCTTGGTGACATCATCACTTCCCCTTTCATGGCCTTAGCAGGCTTCTTTCAAAGATGCCAACTCATGGCCCTGAATTATAAATGTAACCAGTATCCAACTCGGTTCTATGTTCTTTGAGCACGATTTCCTTGTCAGGAAACAGTGCGTTACAGATATTAAGGCCCTTTCTTCACGTATTCCTAGCGTCTGAAGCACTTTCTTAGATATTAACCTGGGTTATCATTGTGAATTATCCCGAGTTGGGGTCTCTCTCTTCCAGTGTCTCAAGCTCCTTCGTTGTGAATTCCAATTTGGTGAAACAGCGTTTATAACAAATATACCAGCACTTTAACCGTTATTACCACTTGAAAGTCTACCCTACCTTTCACAGCGCTTTGGTTACAGACTCTCAGTATTTCAAAATTCAGTAGAGATGTTCGGGTTCGAAAACGTATTCCAGGAGTTCTAGAGTCACTCTGACAAATCCCCCTGGTCCGTTGTTTTGAGCTCTGAGAGTTTTCTTTTTAACACGGGTGTCATACCGGCTTTTTAAAGGCACGTTAAAACACCGCTCGGAGAAGCTGAAAGCGGTTTGGCTCAGTGGATAGAGCGTCGGTCTGCGGACTGAAGGGTCCCGGGTTCGATTCCGGTCAAGGGCATGTCCATTGGTTGCGGGCACATCCCCGGCAGGGGGTGTTTGCAGGAGGAGGCAGCTGGTCGATATGTTTCCAGCTCTCTGTCCCTCTGCTTTCCTCTCCGTACAAAGTCAATAAGATATATTAACAAACAAACACAAAATACACTACTTGGGACCCTAGCCCAACTACCATTTTGATTTCATAGGGTTCTCCATACTTTCATACTATTCTATACCTCTACGAAAATGAGTTTTGCAGTGTTTCACCAAAACCTTTTCCTGAAAACGCCAACTCCTTTGGACGGGAAAAATAAATGTAAACAGTGCCACACTCGGTTCTCAGCTGTTTGAACAACATTTCCCAGGGACAAAATTGTGCTGTTCCGATATTCAGGCTATTGGAATATGTGTTCCTAGTGTGTGAAGCACATTTCTCAATATTTCCCTAGTCTGGAGTTGTAAATCCTCAGTGCTACACCCCAATTTGTCCAGTGATTGAAGCTCATTCGTTGTGAATAGCCAACGTTACTACACCGTGACCGTAACCCTGTCCCTAACCCTCTGACCCCAATGCTAAACCTATGCCTAACCTGAGCCTGAACCCTACCCAGCCCGAACCCTTATCGTAACCCTAACCCTAGCCATAACCCCAAGTCTCTAACCCGAACACCACAACGAACCTCGGTGACATCGTCACTCCCAGCGGGTCCCCTGGCCAAAGCATGATCACCTGGGATCAATGGAACCTGCCCACGTGGCCCCTCCCCCCTTGGTGACATCATCACTTCCGCTTTCATGGCCTTAGCAGGCTTCTTTCAAAGACGCCAACTCATGGCCCTGAATTATAAATGTAACCAGTATCCAACTCGGTTCTATGTTCTTTGAGCACGATTTCCTTGTCAGGAAACAGTGCGTTACAGATATTAAGGCCCTTTCTTCACGTATTCCTAGCGTCTGAAGCACTTTCTTAGATATTAACCTGGGTTATCATTGTGAATTATCCCGAGTTGGGGTCTCTCTCTTCCAGTGTCTCAAGCTCCTTCGTTGTGAATTCCAATTTGGTGAAACAGCGTTTATAACAAATATACCAGCACTTTAACCGTTATTACCACTTGGAAGTCTACCCTACCTTTCACAGCGCTTTGGTTACAGACTCTCAGTATTTCAAAATTCAGTAGAGATGTTCGGGTTCGAAAACGTATTCCAGGAGTTCTAGAGTCACTCTGACAAATCCCCCTGGTCCGTTGTTTTGAGCTCTGAGAGTTTTCTTTTTAACACGGGTGTCATACCGGCTTTTTAAAGGCACGTTAAAACACCGCTCGGAGAAGCCGAAAGCGGTTTGGCTCAGTGGATAGAGCGTCGGTCTGCGGACTGAAGGGTCCCGGGTTCGATTCCGGTCAAGGGCACGTCCATTGGTTGCGGGCACATCCCCGGCAGGGGGTGTTTGCAGGAGGAGGCAGCTGGTCGATATGTTTCCAGCTCTCTGTCCCTCTGCTTTCCTCTCCGTACAAAGTCAATAAGATATATTAAAAAACAAACAAACAAACACAAAATACACTACTTGGGACCCTAGCCCAACTACCATTTTGATTTCATAGGGTTCTCCATACTTTCATACTATTCTATACCTCTACGAAAATGAGTTTTGCAGTGTTTCACCAAAACCTTTTCCTGAAAACGCCAACTCCTTTGGACGGGAAAAATAAATGTAAACAGTGCCACACTCGGTTCTCAGCTGTTTGAACAACATTTCCCAGGGACAAAATTGTGCTGTTCCGATATTCAGGCTATTGGAATATGTGTTCCTAGTGTGTGAAGCACATTTCTCAATATTTCCCTAGTCTGGAGTTGTAAATCCTCAGTGCTACACCCCAATTTGTCCAGTGATTGAAGCTCATTCGTTGTGAATAGCCAACGTTACTACACCGTGACCGTAACCCTGTCCCTAACCCTCTGACCCCAATGCTAAACCTATGCCTAACCTGAGCCTGAACCCTACCCAGCCCGAACCCTTATCGTAACCCTAACCCTAGCCAGAACCCCAAGTCTCTAACCCGAACACCACAACGAACCTCGGTGACATCGTCACTCCCAGCGGGTCCCCTGGCCAAAGCATGATCACCTGGGATCAATGGAACCTGCCCACGTGGCCCCTCCCCCCTTGGTGACATCATCACTTCCGCTTTCATGGCCTTAGCAGGCTTCTTTCAAAGACGCCAACTCATGGCCCTGAATTATAAATGTAACCAGTATCCAACTCGGTTCTATGTTCTTTGAGCTCGATTTCCTTGTCAGGAAACAGTGCGTTACAGATATTAAGGCCCTTTCTTCACGTATTCCTAGCGTCTGAAGCACTTTCTTAGATATTAACCTGGGTTATCATTGTGAATTATCCCGAGTTGGGGTCTCTCTCTTCCAGTGTCTCAAGCTCCTTCGTTGTGAATTCCAATTTGGTGAAACAGCGTTTATAACAAATATACCAGCACTTTAACCGTTATTACCACTTGGAAGTCTACCCTACCTTTCACAGCGCTTTGGTTACAGACTCTCAGTATTTCAAAATTCAGTAGAGATGTTCGGGTTCGAAAACGTATTCCAGGAGTTCTAGAGTCACTCTGACAAATCCCCCTGGTCCGTTGTTTTGAGCTCTGAGAGTTTTCTTTTTAACACGGGTGTCATACCGGCTTTTTAAAGGCACGTTAAAACACCGCTCGGAGAAGCCGAAAGCGGTTTGGCTCAGTGGATAGAGCGTCGGTCTGCGGACAGAAGGGTCCCGGGTTCGATTCCGGTCAAGGGCACGTCCATTGGTTGCGGGCACATCCCCGGCAGGGGGTGTTTGCAGGAGGAGGCAGCTGGTCGATATGTTTCCAGCTCTCTGTCCCTCTGCTTTCCTCTCCGTACAAAGTCAATAAGATATATTAAAAAACAAACAAACAAACACAAAATACACTACTTGGGACCGTAGCCCAACTACCATTTTGATTTCATAGGGTTCTCCATACTTTCATACTATTCTATACCTCTACGAAAATGAGTTTTGCAGTGTTTCACCAAAACCTTTTCCTGAAAACGCCAACTCCTTTGGACGGGAAAAATAAATGTAAACAGTGCCACACTCGGTTCTCAGCTGTTTGAACAACATTTCCCAGGGACAAAATTGTGCTGTTCCGATATTCAGGCTATTGGAATATGTGTTCCTAGTGTGTGAAGCACATTTCTCAATATTTCCCTAGTCTGGAGTTGTAAATCCTCAGTGCTACACTCCAATTTGTCCAGTGATTGAAGCTCATTCGTTGTGAATAGCCAACGTTACTACACCGTGACCGTAACCCTGTCCCTAACCGTCTGCCCCAACCCTAAACCTATGCCTAACCTGAGCCTGAACCCTACCCAGCCCGAACCCTTATCGTAACCCTAACCCTAGCCAGAACCCCAAGTCTCTAACCCGAACACCACAACGAACCTCCGTGACATCGTCATTCCCAGCGGGTCCCCTGGCCAAAGCATGATCACCTGGCATCAATGGAACCTGCCCACGTGGCCCCTCACCCTTGGTGACATCATCACTTCCCCTTTCATGGCCTTAGCAGGCTTCTTTCAAAGATGCCAACTCATGGCCCTGAATTATAAATGTAACCAGTATCCAACTCGGTTCTATGTTCTTTGAGCACGATTTCCTTGTCAGGAAACAGTGCGTTACAGATATTAAGGCCCTTTCTTCACGTATTCCTAGCGTCTGAAGCACTTTCTTAGATATTAACCTGGGTTATCATTGTGAATTATCCCGAGTTGGGGTCTCTCTCTTCCAGTGTCTCAAGCTCCTTCGTTGTGAATTCCAATTTGGTGAAACAGCGTTTATAACAAATATACCAGCACTTTAACCGTTATTACCACTTGAAAGTCTACCCTACCTTTCACAGCGCTTTGGTTACAGACTCTCAGTATTTCAAAATTCAGTAGAGATGTTCGGGTTCGAAAACGTATTCCAGGAGTTCTAGAGTCACTCTGACAAATCCCCCTGGTCCGTTGTTTTGAGCTCTGAGAGTTTTCTTTTTAACACGGGTGTCATACCGGCTTTTTAAAGGCACGTTAAAACACCGCTCGGAGAAGCTGAAAGCGGTTTGGCTCAGTGGATAGAGCGTCGGTCTGCGGACTGAAGGGTCCCGGGTTCGATTCCGGTCAAGGGCATGTCCATTGGTTGCGGGCACATCCCCGGCAGGGGGTGTTTGCAGGAGGAGGCAGCTGGTCGATATGTTTCCAGCTCTCTGTCCCTCTGCTTTCCTCTCCGTACAAAGTCAATAAGATATATTAACAAACAAACACAAAATACACTACTTGGGACCCTAGCCCAACTACCATTTTGATTTCATAGGGTTCTCCATACTTTCATACTATTCTATACCTCTACGAAAATGAGTTTTGCAGTGTTTCACCAAAACCTTTTCCTGAAAACGCCAACTCCTTTGGACGGGAAAAATAAATGTAAACAGTGCCACACTCGGTTCTCAGCTGTTTGAACAACATTTCCCAGGGACAAAATTGTGCTGTTCCGATATTCAGGCTATTGGAATATGTGTTCCTAGTGTGTGAAGCACATTTCTCAATATTTCCCTAGTCTGGAGTTGTAAATCCTCAGTGCTACACCCCAATTTGTCCAGTGATTGAAGCTCATTCGTTGTGAATAGCCAACGTTACTACACCGTGACCGTAACCCTGTCCCTAACCCTCTGACCCCAATGCTAAACCTATGCCTAACCTGAGCCTGAACCCTACCCAGCCCGAACCCTTATCGTAACCCTAACCCTAGCCAGAACCCCAAGTCTCTAACCCGAACACCACAACGAACCTCGGTGACATCGTCACTCCCAGCGGGTCCCCTGGCCAAAGCATGATCACCTGGGATCAATGGAACCTGCCCACGTGGCCCCTCCCCCCTTGGTGACATCATCACTTCCGCTTTCATGGCCTTAGCAGGCTTCTTTCAAAGACGCCAACTCATGGCCCTGAATTATAAATGTAACCAGTATCCAACTCGGTTCTATGTTCTTTGAGCACGATTTCCTTGTCAGGAAACAGTGCGTTACAGATATTAAGGCCCTTTCTTCACGTATTCCTAGCGTCTGAAGCACTTTCTTAGATATTAACCTGGGTTATCATTGTGAATTATCCCGAGTTGGGGTCTCTCTCTTCCAGTGTCTCAAGCTCCTTCGTTGTGAATTCCAATTTGGTGAAACAGCGTTTATAACAAATATACCAGCACTTTAACCGTTATTACCACTTGAAAGTCGACCCTACCTTTCACAGCGCTTTGGTTACAGACTCTCAGTATTTCAAAATTCAGTAGAGATGTTCGGGTTCGAAAACGTATTCCAGGAGTTCTAGAGTCACTCTGACAAATCCCCCTGGTCCGTTGTTTTGAGCTCTGAGAGTTTTCTTTTTAACACGGGTGTCATACCGGCTTTTTAAAGGCACGTTAAAACACCGCTCGGAGAAGCCGAAAGCGGTTTGGCTCAGTGGATAGAGCGTCGGTCTGCGGACTGAAGGGTCCCGGGTTCGATTCCGGTCAAGGGCACGTCCATTGGTTGCGGGCACATCCCCGGCAGGGGGTGTTTGCAGGAGGAGGCAGCTGGTCGATATGTTTCCAGCTCTCTGTCCCTCTGCTTTCCTCTCCGTACAAAGTCAATAAGATATATTAAAAAACAAACAAACAAACACAAAATACACTACTTGGGACCCTAGCCCAACTACCATTTTGATTTCATAGGGTTCTCCATACTTTCATACTATTCTATACCTCTACGAAAATGAGTTTTGCAGTGTTTCACCAAAACCTTTTCCTGAAAACGCCAACTCCTTTGGACGGGAAAAATAAATGTAAACAGTGCCACACTCGGTTCTCAGCCGTTCGAACAACATTTCCCAGGGACAAAATTGTGCTGTTCCGATATTCAGGCTATTGGAATATGTGTTCCTAGTGTGTGAAGCACATTTCTCAATATTTCCCTAGTCTGGAGTTGTAAATCCGCAGTGCTACACTCCAATTTGTCCAGTGATTGAAGCTCATTCGTTGAGAATAGCCAACGTTACTACACCGTGACCTTAACCCTGTCCCTAACCCTCTGACCCCAACGCTAAACCTATGCCTAACCTGAGCCTGAACCCTACCCAGCCCGAACCCTTATCGTAACCCTAACCCTAGCCAGAACCCCAAGTCTCTAACCCGAACACCACAACGAACCTCGGTGACATCGTCACTCCCAGCTGGTCCCCTGGCCAAAGCATGATCACCTGGCATCAATGGAACCTGCCCACGTGGCCCCTCCCCCCGTGGTGACATCATCACTTCCCCTTTCATGACCTTAGCAGGCTTCTTTCAAAGACGCCAACTCATGGCCCTGAATTATAAATGTAACCAGTATCCAACTCGGTTCTACGTTCTTTGAGCACGATTTCCTTGTCAGGAAACAGTGCGTTACAGATATTAAGGCCCTTTCTTCACGTATTCCTAGCGTCTGAAGCACTTTCTTAGATATTAACCTGGGTTATCATTGTGAATTATCCCGAGTTGGGGTCTCTCTCTTCCAGTGTCTCAAGCTCCTTCGTTGTGAATTCCAATTTGGTGAAACAGCGTTTATAACAAATATACCAGCACTTTAACCGTTATTACCACTTGAAAGTCTACCCTACCTTTCACAGCGCTTTGGTTACAGACTCTCAGTATTTCAAAATTCAGTAGAGATGTTCGGGTTCGAAAACGTATTCCAGGAGTTCTAGAGTCACTCTGAAAAATCCCCCTGGTCCGTTGTTTTGAGCTCTGAGAGTTTTCTTTTTAACACGGGTGTCATACCGGCTTTTTAAAGGCACGTTAAAACACCGCTCGGAGAAGCCGAAAGCGGTTTGGCTCAGTGGATAGAGCGTCGGTCTGCGGACTGAAGGGTCCCGGGTTCGATTCCGGTCAAGGGCACGTCCATTGGTTGCGGGCACATCCCCGGCAGGGGGTGTTTGCAGGAGGAGGCAGCTGGTCGATATGTTTCCAGCTCTCTGTCCCTCTGCTTTCCTCTCCGTACAAAGTCAATAAGATATATTAAAAAACAAACAAACAAACACAAAATACACTACTTGGGACCCTAGCCCAACTACCATTTTGATTTCATAGGGTTCTCCATACTTTCATACTATTCTATACCTCTACGAAAATGAGTTTTGCAGTGTTTCACCAAAACCTTTTCCTGAAAACGCCAACTCCTTTGGACGGGAAAAATAAATGTAAACAGTGCCACACTCGGTTCTCAGCTGTTTGAACAACATTTCCCAGGGACAAAATTGTGCTGTTCCGATATTCAGGCTATTGGAATATGTGTTCCTAGTGTGTGAAGCACATTTCTCAATATTTCCCTAGTCTGGAGTTGTAAATCCTCAGTGCTACACTCCAATTTGTCCAGTGATTGAAGCTCATTCGTTGTGAATAGCCAACGTTACTACACCGTGACCGTAACCCTGTCCCTAACCGTCTGCCCCAACCCTAAACCTATGCCTAACCTGAGCCTGAACCCTACCCAGCCCGAACCCTTATCGTAACCCTAACCCTAGCCAGAACCCCAAGTCTCTAACCCGAACACCACAACGAACCTCGGTGACATCGTCATTCCCAGCGGGTCCCCTGGCCAAAGCATGATCACCTGGGATCAATGGAACCTGCCCACGTGGCCCCTCCCCCCTTGGTGACATCATCACTTCCCCTTTCATGGCCTTAGCAGGCTTCTTTCAAAGATGCCAACTCATGGCCCTGAATTATAAATGTAACCAGTATCCAACTCGGTTCTATGTTCTTTGAGCACGATTTCCTTGTCAGGAAACAGTGCGTTACAGATATTAAGGCCCTTTCTTCACGTATTCCTAGCGTCTGAAGCACTTTCTTAGATATTAACCTGGGTTATCATTGTGAATTATCCCGAGTTGGGGTCTCTCTCTTCCAGTGTCTCAAGCTCCTTCGTTGTGAATTCCAATTTGGTGAAACAGCGTTTATAACAAATATACCAGCACTTTAACCGTTATTACCACTTGAAAGTCTACCCTACCTTTCACAGCGCTTTGGTTACAGACTCTCAGTATTTCAAAATTCAGTAGAGATGTTCGGGTTCGAAAACGTATTCCAGGAGTTCTAGAGTCACTCTGACAAATCCCCCTGGTCCGTTGTTTTGAGCTCTGAGAGTTTTCTTTTTAACACGGGTGTCATACCGGCTTTTTAAAGGCACGTTAAAACACCGCTCGGAGAAGCTGAAAGCGGTTTGGCTCAGTGGATAGAGCGTCGGTCTGCGGACTGAAGGGTCCCGGGTTCGATTCCGGTCAAGGGCACGTCCATTGGTTGCGGGCACATCCCCGGCAGGGGGTGTTTGCAGGAGGAGGCAGCTGGTCGATATGTTTCCAGCTCTCTGTCCCTCTGCTTTCCTCTCCGTACAAAGTCAATAAGATATATTAACAAACAAACACAAAATACACTACTTGGGACCCTAGCCCAACTACCATTTTGATTTCATAGGGTTCTCCATACTTTCATACTATTCTATACCTCTACGAAAATGAGTTTTGCAGTGTTTCACCAAAACCTTTTCCTGAAAACGCCAACTCCTTTGGACGGGAAAAATAAATGTAAACAGTGCCACACTCGGTTCTCAGCTGTTTGAACAACATTTCCCAGGGACAAAATTGTGCTGTTCCGATATTCAGGCTATTGGAATATGTGTTCCTATTGTGTGAAGCACATTTCTCAATATTTCCCTAGTCTGGAGTTGTAAATCCTCAGTGCTACACTCCAATTTGTCCAGTGATTGAAGCTCATTCGTTGTGAATAGCCAACGTTACTACACCGTGACCGTAACCCTGTCCCTAACCGTCTGCCCCAACCCTAAACCTATGCCTAACCTGAGCCTGAACCCTACCCAGCCCGAACCCTTATCGTAACCCTAACCCTAGCCAGAACCCCAAGTCTCTAACCCGAACACCACAACGAACCTCGGTGACATCGTCATTCCCAGCGGGTCCCCTGGCCAAAGCATGATCACCTGGGATCAATGGAACCTGCCCACGTGGCCCCTCCCCCCTTGGTGACATCATCACTTCCCCTTTCATGGCCTTAGCAGGCTTCTTTCAAAGATGCCAACTCATGGCCCTGAATTATAAATGTAACCAGTATCCAACTCGGTTCTATGTTCTTTGAGCACGATTTCCTTGTCAGGAAACAGTGCGTTACAGATATTAAGGCCCTTTCTTCACGTATTCCTAGCGTCTGAAGCACTTTCTTAGATATTAACCTGGGTTATCATTGTGAATTATCCCGAGTTGGGGTCTCTCTCTTCCAGTGTCTCAAGCTCCTTCGTTGTGAATTCCAATTTGGTGAAACAGCGTTTATAACAAATATACCAGCACTTTAACCGTTATTACCACTTGAAAGTCTACCCTACCTTTCACAGTGCTTTGGTTACAGACTCTCAGTATTTCAAAATTCAGTAGAGATGTTCGGGTTCAAAAACGTATTCCAGGAGTTCTAGAGTCACTCTGACAAATCCCCCTGGTCCGTTGTTTTGAGCTCTGAGAGTTTTCTTTTTAACACGTGTGTCATACCGGCTTTTTAAAGGCACGTTAAAACACCGCTCGGAGAAGCTGAAAGCGGTTTGGCTCAGTGGATAGAGCGTCGGTCTGCGGACTGAAGGGTCCCGGGTTCGATTCCGGTCAAGGGCACGTCCATTGGTTGCGGGCACATCCCCGGCAGGGGGTGTTTGCAGGAGGAGGCAGCTGGTCGATATGTTTCCAGCTCTCTGTCCCTCTGCTTTCCTCTCCGTACAAAGTCAATAAGATATATTAACAAACAAACACAAAATACACTACTTGGGACCCTAGCCCAACTACCATTTTGATTTCATAGGGTTCTCCATACTTTCATACTATTCTATACCTCTACGAAAATGAGTTTTGCAGTGTTTCACCAAAACCTTTTCCTGAAAACGCCAGCTCCTTTGGACGGGAAAAATAAATGTAAACAGTGCCACACTCGGTTCTCAGCTGTTTGAACAACATTTCCCAGGGACAAAATTGTGCTGTTCCGATATTCAGGCTATTGGAATATGTGTTCCTAGTGTGTGAAGCACATTTCTCAATATTTCCCTAGTCTGGAGTTGTAAATCCTCAGTGCTACACTCCAATTTGTCCAGTGATTGAAGCTCATTCGTTGTGAATAGCCAACGTTACTACACCGTGACCGTAACCCTGTCCCTAACCCTCTGACCCCAACGCTAAACCTATGCCTAACCTGAGCCTGAACCCTACCCAGCCCGAACCCTTATCGTAACCCTAACCCTAGCCAGAACCCCAAGTCTCTAACCCGAACACCACAACGAACCTCGGTGACATCGTCACTCCCAGCGGGTCCCCTGGCCAAAGCATGATCACCTGGGATCAATGGAACCTGCCCACGTGGCCCCTCCCCGCTTGGTGACAACATCACTTCCGCTTTCATGGCCTTAGCAGGCTTCTTTCAAAGACGCCAACTCATGGCCCTGAATTATAAATGTAACCAGTATCCAACTCGGTTCTACGTTCTTTGAGCACGATTTCCTTGTCAGGAAACAGTGCGTTACAGATATTAAGGCCCTTTCTTCACGTATTCCTAGCGTCTGAAGCACTTTCTTAGATATTAACCTGGGTTATCATTGTGAATTATCCCGAGTTGGGGTCTCTCTCTTCCAGTGTCTCAAGCTCCTTCGTTGTGAATTCCAATTTGGTGAAACAGCGTTTATAACAAATATACCAGCACTTTAACCGTTATTACCACTTGGAAGTCTACCCTACCTTTCACAGCGCTTTGGTTACAGACTCTCAGTATTTCAAAATTCAGTAGAGATGTTCGGGTTCGAAAACGTATTCCAGGAGTTCTAGAGTCACTCTGAAAAATCCCCCTGGTCCGTTGTTTTGAGCTCTGAGAGTTTTCTTTTTAACACGGGTGTCATACCGGCTTTTTAAAGGCACGTTAAAACACCGCTCGGAGAAGCCGAAAGCGGTTTGGCTCAGTGGATAGAGCGTCGGTCTGCGGACTGAAGGGTCCCGGGTTCGATTCCGGTCAAGGGCACGTCCATTGGTTGCGGGCACATCCCCGGCAGGGGGTGTTTGCAGGAGGAGGCAGCTGGTCGATATGTTTCCAGCTCTCTGTCCCTCTGCTTTCCTCTCCGTACAAAGTCAATAAGATATATTAAAAAACAAACAAACAAACACAAAATACACTACTTGGGACCCTAGCCCAACTACCATTTTGATTTCATAGGGTTCTCCATACTTTCATACTATTCTATACCTCTACGAAAATGAGTTTTGCAGTGTTTCACCAAAACCTTTTCCTGAAAACGCCAACTCCTTTGGACGGGAAAAATAAATGTAAACAGTGCCACACTCGGTTCTCAGCTGTTTGAACAACATTTCCCAGGGACAAAATTGTGCTGTTCCGATATTCAGGCTATTGGAATATGTGTTCCTAGTGTGTGAAGCACATTTCTCAATATTTCCCTAGTCTGGAGTTGTAAATCCTCAGTGCTACACTCCAATTTGTCCAGTGATTGAAGCTCATTCGTTGTGAATAGCCAACGTTACTACACCGTGACCGTAACCCTGTCCCTAACCGTCTGCCCCAACCCTAAACCTATGCCTAACCTGAGCCTGAACCCTACCCAGCCCGAACCCTTATCGTAACCCTAACCCTAGCCAGAACCCCAAGTCTCTAACCCGAACACCACAACGAACCTCGGTGACATCGTCATTCCCAGCGGGTCCCCTGGCCAAAGCATGATCACCTGGGATCAATGGAACCTGCCCACGTGGCCCCTCCCCCCTTGGTGACATCATCACTTCCCCTTTCATGGCCTTAGCAGGCTTCTTTCAAAGATGCCAACTCATGGCCCTGAATTATAAATGTAACCAGTATCCAACTCGGTTCTATGTTCTTTGAGCACGATTTCCTTGTCAGGAAACAGTGCGTTACAGATATTAAGGCCCTTTCTTCACGTATTCCTAGCGTCTGAAGCACTTTCTTAGATATTAACCTGGGTTATCATTGTGAATTATCCCGAGTTGGGGTCTCTCTCTTCCAGTGTCTCAAGCTCCTTCGTTGTGAATTCCAATTTGGTGAAACAGCGTTTATAACAAATATACCAGCACTTTAACCGTTATTACCACTTGAAAGTCTACCCTACCTTTCACAGCGCTTTGGTTACAGACTCTCAGTATTTCAAAATTCAGTAGAGATGTTCGGGTTCGAAAACGTATTCCAGGAGTTCTAGAGTCACTCTGACAAATCCCCCTGGTCCGTTGTTTTGAGCTCTGAGAGTTTTCTTTTTAACACGGGTGTCATACCGGCTTTTTAAAGGCACGTTAAAACACCGCTCGGAGAAGCTGAAAGCGGTTTGGCTCAGTGGATAGAGCGTCGGTCTGCAAACTGAAGGGTCCCGGGTTCGATTCCGGTCAAGGGCACGTCCATTGGTTGCGGGCACATCCCCGGCAGGGGGTGTTTGCAGGAGGAGGCAGCTGGTCGATATGTTTCCAGCTCTCTGTCCCTCTGCTTTCCTCTCCGTACAAAGTCAATAAGATATATTAACAAACAAACACAAAATACACTACTTGGGACCCTAGCCCAACTACCATTTTGATTTCATAGGGTTCTCCATACTTTCATACTATTCTATACCTCTACGAAAATGAGTTTTGCAGTGTTTCACCAAAACCTTTTCCTGAAAACGCCAACTCCTTTGGACGGGAAAAATAAATGTAAACAGTGCCACACTCGGTTCTCAGCTGTTTGAACAACATTTCCCAGGGACAAAATTGTGCTGTTCCGATATTCAGGCTATTGGAATATGTGTTCCTATTGTGTGAAGCACATTTCTCAATATTTCCCTAGTCTGGAGTTGTAAATCCTCAGTGCTACACTCCAATTTGTCCAGTGATTGAAGCTCATTCGTTGTGAATAGCCAACGTTACTACACCGTGACCTTAACCCTGTCCCTAACCGTCTGCCCCAACCCTAAACCTATGCCTAACCTGAGCCTGAACCCTACCCAGCCCGAACCCTTATCGTAACCCTAACCCTAGCCAGAACCCCAAGTCTCTAACCCGAACACCACAACGAACCTCGGTGACATCGTCATTCCCAGCGGGTCCCCTGGCCAAAGCATGATCACCTGGGATCAATGGAACCTGCCCACGTGGCCCCTCCCCCCTTGGTGACATCATCACTTCCCCTTTCATGGCCTTAGCAGGCTTCTTTCAAAGATGCCAACTCATGGCCCTGAATTATAAATGTAACCAGTATCCAACTCGGTTCTATGTTCTTTGAGCACGATTTCCTTGTCAGGAAACAGTGCGTTACAGATATTAAGGCCCTTTCTTCACGTATTCCTAGCGTCTGAAGCACTTTCTTAGATATTAACCTGGGTTATCATTGTGAATTATCCCGAGTTGGGGTCTCTCTCTTCCAGTGTCTCAAGCTCCTTCGTTGTGAATTCCAATTTGGTGAAACAGCGTTTATAACAAATATACCAGCACTTTAACCGTTATTACCACTTGAAAGTCTACCCTACCTTTCACAGTGCTTTGGTTACAGACTCTCAGTATTTCAAAATTCAGTAGAGATGTTCGGGTTCGAAAACGTATTCCAGGAGTTCTAGAGTCACTCTGACAAATCCCCCTGGTCCGTTGTTTTGAGCTCTGAGAGTTTTCTTTTTAACACGTGTGTCATACCGGCTTTTTAAAGGCACGTTAAAACACCGCTCGGAGAAGCTGAAAGCGGTTTGGCTCAGTGGATAGAGCGTCGGTCTGCGGACTGAAGGGTCCCGGGTTCGATTCCGGTCAAGGGCACGTCCATTGGTTGCGGGCACATCCCCGGCAGGGGGTGTTTGCAGGAGGAGGCAGCTGGTCGATATGTTTCCAGCTCTCTGTCCCTCTGCTTTCCTCTCCGTACAAAGTCAATAAGATATATTAACAAACAAACACAAAATACACTACTTGGGACCCTAGCCCAACTACCATTTTGATTTCATAGGGTTCTCCATACTTTCATACTATTCTATACCTCTACGAAAATGAGTTTTGCAGTGTTTCACCAAAACCTTTTCCTGAAAACGCCAGCTCCTTTGGACGGGAAAAATAAATGTAAACAGTGCCACACTCGGTTCTCAGCTGTTTGAACAACATTTCCCAGGGACAAAATTGTGCTGTTCCGATATTCAGGCTATTGGAATATGTGTTCCTAGTGTGTGAAGCACATTTCTCAATATTTCCCTAGTCTGGAGTTGTAAATCCTCAGTGCTACACTCCAATTTGTCCAGTGATTGAAGCTCATTCGTTGTGAATAGCCAACGTTACTACACCGTGACCGTAACCCTGTCCCTAACCCTCTGACCCCAACGCTAAACCTATGCCTAACCTGAGCCTGAACCCTACCCAGCCCGAACCCTTATCGTAACCCTAACCCTAGCCAGAACCCCAAGTCTCTAACCCGAACACCACAACGAACCTCGGTGACATCGTCACTCCCAGCGGGTCCCCTGGCCAAAGCATGATCACCTGGGATCAATGGAACCTGCCCACGTGGCCCCTCCCCGCTTGGTGACAACATCACTTCCGCTTTCATGGCCTTAGCAGGCTTCTTTCAAAGACGCCAACTCATGGCCCTGAATTATAAATGTAACCAGTATCCAACTCGGTTCTATGTTCTTTGAGCACGATTTCCTTGTCAGGAAACAGTGCGTTACAGATATTAAGGCCCTTTCTTCACGTATTCCTAGCGTCTGAAGCACTTTCTTAGATATTAACCTGGGTTATCATTGTGAATTATTCCGAGTTGGGGTCTCTCTCTTCCAGTGTCTCAAGCTCCTTCGTTGTGAATTCCAATTTGGTGAAACAGCGTTTATAACAAATATACCAGCACTTTAACCGTTATTACCACTTGAAAGTCTACCCTACCTTTCACAGCGCTTTGGTTACAGACTCTCAGTATTTCAAAATTCAGTAGAGAAGTTCGGGTTCGAAACCGTATTCCAGGAGTTCTAGAGTCACTCTGACAAATCCCCCTGGTCCGTTGTTTTGAGCTCTGAGAGTTTTCTTTTTAACACGGGTGTCATACCGGCTTTTTAAAGGCACGTTAAAACACCGCTCGGAGAAGCCGAAAGCGGTTTGGCTCAGTGGATAGAGCGTCGGTCTGCGGACTGAAGGGTCCCGGGTTCGATTCCGGTCAAGGGCACGTCCATTGGTTGCGGGCACATCCCCGGCAGGGGGTGTTTGCAGGAGGAGGCAGCTGGTCGATATGTTTCCAGCTCTCTGTCCCTCTGCTTTCCTCTCCGTACAAAGTCAATAAGATATATTAAAAAACAAACAAACAAACACAAAATACACTACTTGGGACCCTAGCCCAACTACCATTTTGATTTCATAGTGTTCTCCATACTTTCATACTATTCTATACCTCTACGAAAATGAGTTTTGCAGTGTTTCACCAAAACCTTTTCCTGAAAACGCCAACTCCTTTGGACGGGAAAAATAAATGTAAACAGTGCCACACTCGGTTCTCAGCCGTTCGAACAACATTTCCCAGGGACAAAATTGTGCTGTTCCGATATTCAGGCTATTGGAATATGTGTTCCTAGTGTGTGAAGCACATTTCTCAATATTTCCCTAGTCTGGAGTTGTAAATCCGCAGTGCTACACTCCAATTTGTCCAGTGATTGAAGCTCATTCGTTGAGAATAGCCAACGTTACTACACCGTGACCTTAACCCTGTCCCTAACCCTCTGACCCCAACGCTAAACCTATGCCTAACCTGAGCCTGAACCCTACCCAGCCCGAACCCTTATCGTAACCCTAACCCTAGCCAGAACCCCAAGTCTCTAACCCGAACACCACAACGAACCTCGGTGACATCGTCACTCCCAGCTGGTCCCCTGGCCAAAGCATGATCACCTGGCATCAATGGAACCTGCCCACGTGGCCCCTCCCCCCGTGGTGACATCATCACTTCCCCTTTCATGACCTTAGCAGGCTTCTTTCAAAGACGCCAACTCATGGCCCTGAATTATAAATGTAACCAGTATCCAACTCGGTTCTATGTTCTTTGAGCACGATTTCCTTGTCAGGAAACAGTGCGTTACAGATATTAAGGCCCTTTCTTCACGTATTCCTAGCGTCTGAAGCACTTTCTTAGATATTAACCTGGGTTATCATTGTGAATTATCCCGAGTTGGGGTCTCTCTCTTCCAGTGTCTCAAGCTCCTTCGTTGTGAATTCCAATTTGGTGAAACAGCGTTTATAACAAATATACCAGCACTTTAACCGTTATTACCACTTGAAAGTCTACCCTACCTTTCACAGCGCTTTGGTTACAGACTCTCAGTATTTCAAAATTCAGTAGAGATGTTCAGGTTCGAAAACGTATTCCAGGAGTTCTAGAGTCACTCTGACAAATCCCCCTGGTCCGTTGTTTTGAGCTCTGAGAGTTTTCTTTTTAACACGGGTGTCATACCGGCTTTTTAAAGGCACATTAAAACACCGCTCGGAGAAGCCGAAAGCGGTTTGGCTCAGTGGATAGAGCGTCGGTCTGCGGACTGAAGGGTCCCGGGTTCGATTCCGGTCAAGGGCACGTCCATTGGTTGCGGGAACATCCCCGGCAGGGGGTGTTTGCAGGAGGAGGCAGCTGGTCGATATGTTTCCAGCTCTCTGTCCCTCTGCTTTCCTCTCCGTACAAAGTCAATAAGATATATTAAAAAACAAACAAACAAACACAAAATACACTACTTGGGACCCTAGCCCAACTACCATTTTGATTTCATAGTGTTCTCCATACTTTCATACTATTCTATACCTCTACGAAAATGAGTTTTGCAGTGTTTCACCAAAACCTTTTCCTGAAAACGCCAACTCCTTTGGACGGGAAAAATAAATGTAAACAGTGCCACACTCGGTTCTCAGCTGTTTGAAAAACATTTCCCAGGGACAAAATTGTGCTTTTCCGATATTCAGGCTATTGGAATATGTGTTCCTAGTGTGTGAAGCACATTTCTCAATATTTCCCTAGTCTGGAGTTGTAAATCCGCAGTGCTACACTCCAATTTGTCCAGTGATTGAAGCTCATTCGTTGTGAATAGCCAACGTTACTACACCGTGACCGTAACCCTGTCCCTAACCCTCTGACCCCAACGCTAAACCTATGCCTAACCTGAGCCTGAACCCTACCCAGCCCGAACCCTTATCGTAACCCTAACCCTAGCCAGAACCCCAAGTCTCTAACCCGAACACCACAACGAACCTCGGTGACATCGTCACTCCCAGCGGGTCCCCTTGCCAAAGCGTGATCACCTGGGATCAATGGAACCTGCCCACGTGGCCCCTCCCCCCTTGGTGACATCATCACTTCCGCTTTCATGGCCTTAGCAGGCTTCTTTCAAAGATGCCAACTCATGGCCCTGAATTATAAATGTAACCAGTATCCAACTCGTTTCTATGTTCTTTGAGCACGATTTCCTTGTCAGGAAACAGTGCGTTACAGATATTAAGGCCCTTTCTTCCCGTATTCCTAGCGTCTGAAGCACTTTCTTAGATATTAACCTGGGTTATCATTGTGAATTATCCCGAGTTGGGGTCTCGCTCTTCCAGTGTCTCAAGCTCCTTCGTTGTGAATTCCAATTTGGTGAAACAGCGTTTATAACAAATATACCAGCACTTTAACCGTTATTACCACTTGAAAGTCTACCCTACCTTTCACAGCGCTTTGGTTACAGACTCTCAGTATTTCAAAATTCAGTAGAGATGTTCGGGTTCGAAAACGTATTCCAGGAGTTCTAGAGTCACTCTGACAAATCCCCCTGGTCCGTTGTTTTGAGCTCTGAGAGTTTTCTTTTTAACACGGGTGTCATACCGGCTTTTTAAAGGCACGTTAAAACACCGCTCGGAGAAGCCGAAAGCGGTTTGGCTCAGTGGATAGAGCGTCGGTCTGCGGACTGAAGGGTCCCGGGTTCGATTCCGGTCAAGGGCACGTCCATTGGTTGCGGGCACATCCCCGGCAGGGGGTGTTTGCAGGAGGAGGCAGCTGGTCGATATGTTTCCAGCTCTCTGTCCCTCTGCTTTCCTCTCCGTACAAAGTCAATAAGATATATTAAAAAACAAACAAACAAACACAAAATACACTACTTGGGACCCTAGCCCAACTACCATTTTGATTTCATAGTGTTCTCCATACTTTCATACTATTCTATACCTCTACGAAAATGAGTTTTGCAGTGTTTCACCAAAACCTTTTCCTGAAAACGCCAACTCCTTTGGACGGGAAAAATAAATGTAAACAGTGCCACACTCGGTTCTCAGCTGTTTGAACAACATTTCCCAGGGACAAAATTGTGCTGTTCCGATATTCAGGCTATTGGAATATGTGTTCCTAGTGTGTGAAGCACATTTCTCAATATTTCCCTAGTCTGGAGTTGTAAATCCGCAGTGCTACACTCCAATTTGTCCAGTGATTGAAGCTCATTCCTTGTGAATAGCCAACGTTACTACACCGTGACCGTAACCCTGTCCCTAACCCTCTGACCCCAACCCTAAACCTATGCCTAACCTGAGCCTGAACCCTACCCAGCCCGAACCCTTATCGTAACCCTAACCCTAGCCAGAACCCCAAGTCTCTAACCCGAACACCACAACGAACCTCGGTGACATCGTCACTCCCAGCGGGTCCCCTGGCCAAAGCATGATCACCTGGGATCAATGGAACCTGCCCACGTGGCCCCTCCGCCCTTGGTGACATCATCACTTCCGCTTTCATGGCCTTAGCAGGCTTCTTTCAAAGACGCCAACTCATGGCCCTGAATTATAAATGTAACCAGTATCCAACTCGGTTCTATGTTCTTTGAGCACGATTTCCTTGTCAGGAAACAGTGCGTTACAGATATTAAGGCCCTTTCTTCAGGTATTCCTAGCGTCTGAAGCACTTTCTTAGATATTAACCTGGGTTATCATTGTGAATTATCCCGAGTTGGGGTCTCTCTCTTCCAGTGTCTCAAGCTCCTTCGTTGTGAATTCCAATTTGGTGAAACAGCGTTTATAACAAATATACCAGCACTTTAACCGTTATTACCACTTGAAAGTCTACCCTACCTTTCACAGCGCTTTGGTTACAGACTCTCAGTATTTCAAAATTCAGTAGAGATGTTCGGGTTCGAAAACGTATTCCAGGAGTTCTAGAGTCACTCTGACAAATCCCCCTGGTCCGTTGTTTTGAGCTCTGAGAGTTTTCTTTTTAACACGGGTGTCATACCGGCTTTTTAAAGGCACGTTAAAACACCGCTCGGAGAAGCCGAAAGCGGTTTGGCTCAGTGGATAGAGCGTCGGTCTGCGGACTGAAGGGTCCCGGGTTCGATTCCGGTCAAGGGCACGTCCATTGGTTGCGGGCACATCCCCGGCAGGGGGTGTTTGCAGGAGCAGGCAGCTGGTCGATATGTTTCCAGCTCTCTGTCCCTCTGCTTTCCTCTCCGTACAAAGTCAATAAGATATATTAAAAAACAAACAAACAAACACAAAATACACTACTTGGGACCCTAGCCCAACTACCATTTTGATTTCTTAGTGTTCTCCATACTTTCATACTATTCTATACCTCTACGAAAATGAGTTTTGCAGTGTTTCACCAAAACCTTTTCCTGAAAACGCCAACTCCTTTGGACGGGAAAAATAAATGTAAACAGTGCCACACTCGGTTCTCAGCTGTTTGAACAACATTTCCCAGGGACAAAATTGTGCTGTTTTGATATTCAGGCTATTGGAATATGTGTTCCTAGTGTGTGAAGCACATTTCTCAATATTTCCCTAGTCTGGAGTTGTAAATCCGCAGTGCTACACTCCAATTTGTCCAGTGATTGAAGCTCATTCGTTGTGAATAGCCAACGTTACTACACCGTGACCGTAACCCTGTCCCTAACCCTCTGACCCCAACCCTAAACCTATGCCTAACCTGAGCCTGAACCCTACCCAGCCCGAACCCTTATCGTAACCCTAACCCTAGCCAGAACCCCAAGACTCTAACCCGAACACCACAACGAACCTCGGTGACATCGTCACTCCCAGCGGGTCCCCTGGCCAAAGCATGATCACCTGGGATCAATGGAACCTGCCCACGTGGCCCCTCCCCCCTTGGTGACATCATCACTTCCGCTTTCATGGCCTTAGCAGGCTTCTTTCAAAGACGCCAACTCATGGCCCTGAATTATAAATGTAACCAGTATCCAACTCGGTTCTATGTTCTTTGAGCACGATTTCCTTGTCAGGAAACAGTGCGTTACAGATATTAAGGCCCTTTCTTCAGGTATTCCTAGCGTCTGAAGCACTTTCTTAGATATTAACCTGGGTTATCATTGTGAATTATCCCGAGTTGGGGTCTCTCTCTTCCAGTGTCTCAAGCTCCTTCGTTGTGAATTCCAATTTGGTGAAACAGCGTTTATAACAAATATACCAGCACTTTAACCGTTATTACCACTTGAAAGTCTACCCTACCTTTCACAGCGCTTTGGTTACAGACTCTCAGTATTTCAAAATTCAGTAGAGATGTTCGGGTTCGAAAACGTATTCCAGGAGTTCTAGAGTCACTCTGACAAATCCCCCTGGTCCGTTGTTTTGAGCTCTGAGAGTTTTCTTTTTAACACGGGTGTCATACCGGCTTTTTAAAGGCACGTTAAAACACCGCTCGGAGAAGCCGAAAGCGGTTTGGCTCAGTGGATAGAGCGTCGGTCTGCGGACTGAAGGGTCCCGGGTTCGATTCCGGTCAAGGGCACGTCCATTGGTTGCGGGCACATCCCCGGCAGGGGGTGTTTGCAGGAGCAGGCAGCTGGTCGATATGTTTCCAGCTCTCTGTCCCTCTGCTTTCCTCTCCGTACAAAGTCAATAAGATATATTAAAAAACAAACAAACAAACACAAAATACACTACTTGGGACCCTAGCCCAACTACCATTTTGATTTCATAGTGTTCTCCATACTTTCATACTATTCTATACCTCTACGAAAATGAGTTTTGCAGTGTTTCACCAAAACCTTTTCCTGAAAACGCCAACTCCTTTGGACGGGAAAAATAAATGTAAACAGTGCCACACTCGGTTCTCAGCTGTTCGAACAACATTTCCCAGGGACAAAATTGTGCTGTTCCGATATTCAGGCTATTGGAATATGTGTTCCTAGTGTGTGAAGCACATTTCTCAATATTTCCCTAGTCTGGAGTTGTAAATCCGCAGTGCTACACTCCAATTTGTCCAGTGATTGAAGCTCATTCGTTGTGAATAGCCAACGTTACTACACCGTGACCGTAACCCTGTCCCTAACCCTCTGACCCCAACCCTAAACCTATGCCTAACCTGAGCCTGAACCCTACCCAGCCCGAACCCTTATCGTAACCCTAACCCTAGCCAGAACCCCAAGACTCTAACCCGAACACCACAACGAACCTCGGTGACATCGTCACTCCCAGCGGGTCCCCTGGCCAAAGCATGATCACCTGGGATCAATGGAACCTGCCCACGTGGCCCCTCCCCCCTTGGTGACATCATCACTTCCGCTTTCATGGCCTTAGCAGGCTTCTTTCAAAGACGCCAACTCCTGGCCCTGAATTATAAATGTAACCAGTATCCAACTCGGTTCTATGTTCTTTGAGCACGATTTCCTTGTCAGGAAACAGTGCGTTACAGATATTAAGGCCCTTTCTTCAGGTATTCCTAGCGTCTGAAGCACTTTCTTAGATATTAACCTGGGTTATCATTGTGAATTATCCCGAGTTGGGGTCTCTCTCTTCCAGTGTCTCAAGCTCCTTCGTTGTGAATTCCAATTTGGTGAAACAGCGTTTATAACAAATATACCAGCACTTTAACCGTTATTACCACTTGAAAGTCTACCCTACCTTTCACAGCGCTTTGGATACAGACTCTCAGTATTTCAAAATTCAGTAGAGATGTTCGGGTTCGAAAACGTATTCCAGGAGTTCTAGAGTCACTCTGACAAATACCCCTGGTCCGTTGTTTTGAGCTCTGAGAGTTTTCTTTTTAACACGGGTGTCATACCGGCTTTTTAAAGGCACGTTAAAACACCGCTCGGAGAAGCCGAAAGCGGTTTGGCTCAGTGGATAGAGCGTCGGTCTGCGGACTGAAGGGTCCCGGGTTCGATTCCGGTCAAGGGCACGTCCATTGGTTGCGGGCACATCCCCGGCAGGGGGTGTATGCAGGAGGAGGCAGCTGGTCGATATGTTTCCAGCTCTCTGTCCCTCTGCTTTCCTCTCCGTACAAAGTCAATAAGATATATTAAAAAACAAACAAACAAACACAAAATACACTACTTGGGACCCTAGCCCAACTACCATTTTGATTTCATAGTGTTCTCCATACTTTCATACTATTCTATACCTCTACGAAAATGAGTTTTGCAGTGTTTCACCAAAACCTTTTCCTGAAAACGCCAACTCCTTTGGACGGGAAAAATAAATGTAAACAGTGCCACACTCGGTTCTCAGCTGTTTGAACAACATTTCCCAGGGACAAAATTGTGCTGTTTTGATATTCAGGCTATTGGAATATGTGTTCCTAGTGTGTGAAGCACATTTCTCAATATTTCCCTAGTCTGGAGTTGTAAATCCGCAGTGCTACACTCCAATTTGTCCAGTGATTGAAGCTCATTCGTTGTGAATAGCCAACGTTACTACACCGTGACCGTAACCCTGTCCCTAACCCTCTGACCCCAACGCTAAACCTATGCCTAACCTGAGCCTGAACCCTACCCAGCCCGAACCCTTATCGTAACCCTAACCCTAGCCAGAACCCCAAGTCTCTAACCCGAACACCACAACGAACCTCGGTGACATCGTCACTCCCAGCGGGTCCCCTTGCCAAAGCATGATCACCTGGGATCAATGGAACCTGCCCACGTGGCCCCTCCCCCCTTGGTGACATCATCACTTCCGCTTTCATGGCCTTAGCAGGCTTCTTTCAAAGATGCCAACTCATGGCCCTGAATTATAAATGTAACCAGTATCCAACTCGTTTCTATGTTCTTTGAGCACGATTTCCTTGTCAGGAAACAGTGCGTTACAGATATTAAGGCCCTTTCTTCCCGTATTCCTAGCGTCTGAAGCACTTTCTTAGATATTAACCTGGGTTATCATTGTGAATTATCCCGAGTTGGGGTCTCTCTCTTCCAGTGTCTCAAGCTCCTTCGTTGTGAATTCCAATTTGATGAAACAGCGTTTATAACAAATATACCAGCACTTTAACCGTTATTACCACTTGAAAGTCTACCCTACCTTTCACAGCGCTTTGGTTACAGACTCTCAGTATTTCAAAATTCAGTAGAGATGTTCGGGTTCGAAAACGTATTCCAGGAGTTCTAGAGTCACTCTGACAAATCCCCCTGGTCCGTTGTTTTGAGCTCTGAGAGTTTTCTTTTTAACACGGGTGTCATACCGGCTTTTTAAAGGCACGTTAAAACACCGCTCGGAGAAGCCGAAAGCGGTTTGGCTCAGTGGATAGAGCGTCGGTCTGCGGACTGAAGGGTCCCGGGTTCGATTCCGGTCAAGGGCACGTCCATTGGTTGCGGGCACATCCCCGGCAGGGGGTGTTTGCAGGAGCAGGCAGCTGGTCGATATGTTTCCAGCTCTCTGTCCCTCTGCTTTCCTCTCCGTACAAAGTCAATAAGATATATTAAAAAACAAACAAACAAACACAAAATACACTACTTGGGACCCTAGCCCAACTACCATTTTGATTTCATAGTGTTCTCCATACTTTCATACTATTCTATACCTCTACGAAAATGAGTTTTGCAGTGTTTCACCAAAACCTTTTCCTGAAAACGCCAACTCCTTTGGACGGGAAAAATAAATGTAAACAGTGCCACACTCGGTTCTCAGCTGTTTGAACAACATTTCCCAGGGACAAAATTGTGCTGTTCCGATATTCAGGCTATTGGAATATGTGTTCCTAGTGTGTGAAGCACATTTCTCAATATTTCCCTAGTCTGGAGTTGTAAATCCGCAGTGCTACACTCCAATTTGTCCAGTGATTGAAGCTCATTCGTTGTGAATAGCCAACGTTACTACACCGTGACCGTAACCCTGTCCCTAACCCTCTGACCCCAACCCTAAACCTATGCCTAACCTGAGCCTGGACCCTACCCAGCCCGAACCCTTATCGTAACCCTAACCCTAGCCAGAACCCCAAGACTCTAACCCGAACACCACAACGAACCTCGGTGACATCGTCACTCCCAGCGGGTCCCCTGGCCAAAGCAAGATCACCTGGGATCAATGGAACCTGCCCACGTGGCCCCTCCCCCCTTGGTGACATCATCACTTCCGCTTTCATGGCCTTAGCAGGCTTCTTTCAAAGACGCCAACTCCTGGCCCTGAATTATAAATGTAACCAGTATCCAACTCGGTTCTATGTTCTTTGAGCACGATTTCCTTGTCAGGAAACAGTGCGTTACAGATATTAAGGCCCTTTCTTCAGGTATTCCTAGCGTCTGAAGCACTTTCTTAGATATTAACCTGGGTTATCATTGTGAATTATCCCGAGTTGGGGTCTCTCTCTTCCAGTGTCTCAAGCTCCTTCGTTGTGAATTCCAATTTGGTGAAACAGCGTTTATAACAAATATACCAGCACTTTAACCGTTATTACCACTTGAAAGTCTACCCTACCTTTCACAGCGCTTTGGTTACAGACTCTCAGTATTTCAAAATTCAGTAGAGATGTTCGGGTTCGAAAACGTATTCCAGGAGTTCTAGAGTCACTCTGACAAATCCCCCTGGTCCGTTGTTTTGAGCTCTGAGAGTTTTCTTTTTAACACGGGTGTCATACCGGCTTTTTAAAGGCACGTTAAAACACCGCTCGGAGAAGCCGAAAGCGGTTTGGCTCAGTGGATAGAGCGTCGGTCTGCGGACTGAAGGGTCCCGGGTTCGATTCCGGTCAAGGGCACGTCCATTGGTTGCGGGCACATCCCCGGCAGGGGGTGTTTGCAGGAGGAGGCAGCTGGTCGATATGTTTCCAGCTCTCTGTCCCTCTGCTTTCCTCTCCGTACAAAGTCAATAAGATATATTAAAAAACAAACAAACAAACACAAAATACACTACTTGGGACCCTAGCCCAACTACCATTTTGATTTCATAGTGTTCTCCATACTTTCATACTATTCTATACCTCTACGAAAATGAGTTTTGCAGTGTTTCACCAAAACCTTTTCCTGAAAACGCCAACTCCTTTGGACGGGAAAAATAAATGTAAACAGTGCCACACTCGGTTCTCAGCTGTTTGAACAACATTTCCCAGGGACAAAATTGTGCTTTTCCGATATTCAGGCTATTGGAATATGTGTTCCTAGTGTGTGAAGCACATTTCTCAATATTTCCCTAGTCTGGAGTTGTAAATCCGCAGTGCTACACTCCAATTTGTCCAGTGATTGAAGCTCATTCGTTGTGAATAGCCAACGTTACTACACCGTGACCGTAACCCTGTCCCTAACCCTCTGACCCCAACGCTAAACCTATGCCTAACCTGAGCCTGAACCCTACCCAGCCCGAACCCTTATCGTAACCCTAACCCTAGCCAGAACCCCAAGTCTCTAACCCGAACACCACAACGAACCTCGGTGACATCGTCACTCCCAGCGGGTCCCCTTGCCAAAGCGTGATCACCTGGGATCAATGGAACCTGCCCACGTGGCCCCTCCCCCCTTGGTGACATCATCACTTCCGCTTTCATGGCCTTAGCAGGCTTCTTTCAAAGATGCCAACTCATGGCCCTGAATTATAAATGTAACCAGTATCCAACTCGTTTCTATGTTCTTTGAGCACGATTTCCTTGTCAGGAAACAGTGCGTTACAGATATTAAGGCCCTTTCTTCCCGTATTCCTAGCGTCTGAAGCACTTTCTTAGATATTAACCTGGGTTATCATTGTGAATTATCCCGAGTTGGGGTCTCGCTCTTCCAGTGTCTCAAGCTCCTTCGTTGTGAATTCCAATTTGGTGAAACAGCGTTTATAACAAATATACCAGCACTTTAACCGTTATTACCACTTGAAAGTCTACCCTACCTTTCACAGCGCTTTGGTTACAGACTCTCAGTATTTCAAAATTCAGTAGAGATGTTCGGGTTCGAAAACGTATTCCAGGAGTTCTAGAGTCACTCTGACAAATCCCCCTGGTCCGTTGTTTTGAGCTCTGAGAGTTTTCTTTTTAACACGGGTGTCATACCGGCTTTTTAAAGGCACGTTAAAACACCGCTCGGAGAAGCCGAAAGCGGTTTGGCTCAGTGGATAGAGCGTCGGTCTGCGGACTGAAGGGTCCCGGGTTCGATTCCGGTCAAGGGCACGTCCATTGGTTGCGGGCACATCCCCGGCAGGGGGTGTTTGCAGGAGGAGGCAGCTGGTCGATATGTTTCCAGCTCTCTGTCCCTCTGCTTTCCTCTCCGTACAAAGTCAATAAGATATATTAAAAAACAAACAAACAAACACAAAATACACTACTTGGGACCCTAGCCCAACTACCATTTTGATTTCATAGTGTTCTCCATACTTTCATACTATTCTATACCTCTACGAAAATGAGTTTTGCAGTGTTTCACCAAAACCTTTTCCTGAAAACGCCAACTCCTTTGGACGGGAAAAATAAATGTAAACAGTGCCACACTCGGTTCTCAGCTGTTTGAACAACATTTCCCAGGGACAAAATTGTGCTGTTCCGATATTCAGGCTATTGGAATATGTGTTCCTAGTGTGTGAAGCACATTTCTCAATATTTCCCTAGTCTGGAGTTGTAAATCCGCAGTGCTACACTCCAATTTGTCCAGTGATTGAAGCTCATTCCTTGTGAATAGCCAACGTTACTACACCGTGACCGTAACCCTGTCCCTAACCCTCTGACCCCAACCCTAAACCTATGCCTAACCTGAGCCTGAACCCTACCCAGCCCGAACCCTTATCGTAACCCTAACCCTAGCCAGAACCCCAAGTCTCTAACCCGAACACCACAACGAACCTCGGTGACATCGTCACTCCCAGCGGGTCCCCTGGCCAAAGCATGATCACCTGGGATCAATGGAACCTGCCCACGTGGCCCCTCCGCCCTTGGTGACATCATCACTTCCGCTTTCATGGCCTTAGCAGGCTTCTTTCAAAGACGCCAACTCATGGCCCTGAATTATAAATGTAACCAGTATCCAACTCGGTTCTATGTTCTTTGAGCACGATTTCCTTGTCAGGAAACAGTGCGTTACAGATATTAAGGCCCTTTCTTCAGGTATTCCTAGCGTCTGAAGCACTTTCTTAGATATTAACCTGGGTTATCATTGTGAATTATCCCGAGTTGGGGTCTCTCTCTTCCAGTGTCTCAAGCTCCTTCGTTGTGAATTCCAATTTGGTGAAACAGCGTTTATAACAAATATACCAGCACTTTAACCGTTATTACCACTTGAAAGTCTACCCTACCTTTCACAGCGCTTTGGTTACAGACTCTCAGTATTTCAAAATTCAGTAGAGATGTTCGGGTTCGAAAACGTATTCCAGGAGTTCTAGAGTCACTCTGACAAATCCCCCTGGTCCGTTGTTTTGAGCTCTGAGAGTTTTCTTTTTAACACGGGTGTCATACCGGCTTTTTAAAGGCACGTTAAAACACCGCTCGGAGAAGCCGAAAGCGGTTTGGCTCAGTGGATAGAGCGTCGGTCTGCGGACTGAAGGGTCCCGGGTTCGATTCCGGTCAAGGGCACGTCCATTGGTTGCGGGCACATCCCCGGCAGGGGGTGTTTGCAGGAGCAGGCAGCTGGTCGATATGTTTCCAGCTCTCTGTCCCTCTGCTTTCCTCTCCGTACAAAGTCAATAAGATATATTAAAAAACAAACAAACAAACACAAAATACACTACTTGGGACCCTAGCCCAACTACCATTTTGATTTCATAGTGTTCTCCATACTTTCATACTATTCTATACCTCTACGAAAATGAGTTTTGCAGTGTTTCACCAAAACCTTTTCCTGAAAACGCCAACTCCTTTGGACGGGAAAAATAAATGTAAACAGTGCCACACTCGGTTCTCAGCTGTTTGAACAACATTTCCCAGGGACAAAATTGTGCTGTTTTGATATTCAGGCTATTGGAATATGTGTTCCTAGTGTGTGAAGCACATTTCTCAATATTTCCCTAGTCTGGAGTTGTAAATCCGCAGTGCTACACTCCAATTTGTCCAGTGATTGAAGCTCATTCGTTGTGAATAGCCAACGTTACTACACCGTGACCGTAACCCTGTCCCTAACCCTCTGACCCCAACCCTAAACCTATGCCTAACCTGAGCCTGAACCCTACCCAGCCCGAACCCTTATCGTAACCCTAACCCTAGCCAGAACCCCAAGACTCTAACCCGAACACCACAACGAACCTCGGTGACATCGTCACTCCCAGCGGGTCCCCTGGCCAAAGCATGATCACCTGGGATCAATGGAACCTGCCCACGTGGCCCCTCCCCCCTTGGTGACATCATCACTTCCGCTTTCATGGCCTTAGCAGGCTTCTTTCAAAGACGCCAACTCATGGCCCTGAATTATAAATGTAACCAGTATCCAACTCGGTTCTATGTTCTTTGAGCACGATTTCCTTGTCAGGAAACAGTGCGTTACAGATATTAAGGCCCTTTCTTCAGGTATTCCTAGCGTCTGAAGCACTTTCTTAGATATTAACCTGGGTTATCATTGTGAATTATCCCGAGTTGGGGTCTCTCTCTTCCAGTGTCTCAAGCTCCTTCGTTGTGAATTCCAATTTGGTGAAACAGCGTTTATAACAAATATACCAGCACTTTAACCGTTATTACCACTTGAAAGTCTACCCTACCTTTCACAGCGCTTTGGTTACAGACTCTCAGTATTTCAAAATTCAGTAGAGATGTTCGGGTTCGAAAACGTATTCCAGGAGTTCTAGAGTCACTCTGACAAATCCCCCTGGTCCGTTGTTTTGAGCTCTGAGAGTTTTCTTTTTAACACGGGTGTCATACCGGCTTTTTAAAGGCACGTTAAAACACCGCTCGGAGAAGCCGAAAGCGGTTTGGCTCAGTGGATAGAGCGTCGGTCTGCGGACTGAAGGGTCCCGGGTTCGATTCCGGTCAAGGGCACGTCCATTGGTTGCGGGCACATCCCCGGCAGGGGGTGTTTGCAGGAGCAGGCAGCTGGTCGATATGTTTCCAGCTCTCTGTCCCTCTGCTTTCCTCTCCGTACAAAGTCAATAAGATATATTAAAAAACAAACAAACAAACACAAAATACACTACTTGGGACCCTAGCCCAACTACCATTTTGATTTCATAGTGTTCTCCATACTTTCATACTATTCTATACCTCTACGAAAATGAGTTTTGCAGTGTTTCACCAAAACCTTTTCCTGAAAACGCCAACTCCTTTGGACGGGAAAAATAAATGTAAACAGTGCCACACTCGGTTCTCAGCTGTTTGAACAACATTTCCCAGGGACAAAATTGTGCTTTTCCGATATTCAGGCTATTGGAATATGTGTTCCTAGTGTGTGAAGCACATTTCTCAATATTTCCCTAGTCTGGAGTTGTAAATCCGCAATGCTACACTCCAATTTGTCCAGTGATTGAAGCTCATTCGTTGTGAATAGCCAACGTTACTACACCGTGACCGTAACCCTGTCCCTAACCCTCTGACCCCAACGCTAAACCTATGCCTAACCTGAGCCTGAACCCTACCCAGCCCGAACCCTTATCGTAACCCTAACCCTAGCCAGAACCCCAAGTCTCTAACCCGAACACCACAACGAACCTCGGTGACATCGTCACTCCCAGCGGGTCCCCTTGCCAAAGCATGATCACCTGGGATCAATGGAACCTGCCCACGTGGCCCCTCCCCCCTTGGTGACATCATCACTTCCGCTTTCATGGCCTTAGCAGGCTTCTTTCAAAGATGCCAACTCATGGCCCTGAATTATAAATGTAACCAGTATCCAACTCGTTTCTATGTTCTTTGAGCACGATTTCCTTGTCAGGAAACAGTGCGTTACAGATATTAAGGCCCTTTCTTCCCGTATTCCTAGCGTCTGAAGCACTTTCTTAGATATTAACCTGGGTTATCATTGTGAATTATCCCGAGTTGGGGTCTCTCTCTTCCAGTGTCTCAAGCTCCTTCGTTGTGAATTCCAATTTGATGAAACAGCGTTTATAACAAATATACCAGCACTTTAACCGTTATTACCACTTGAAAGTCTACCCTACCTTTCACAGCGCTTTGGTTACAGACTCTCAGTATTTCAAAATTCAGTAGAGATGTTCGGGTTCGAAAACGTATTCCAGGAGTTCTAGAGTCACTCTGACAAATCCCCCTGGTCCGTTGTTTTGAGCTCTGAGAGTTTTCTTTTTAACACGGGTGTCATACCGCCTTTTTAAAGGCACGTTAAAACACCGCTCGGAGAAGCCGAAAGCGGTTTGGCTCAGTGGATAGAGCGTCGGTCTGCGGACTGAAGGGTCCCGGGTTCGATTCCGGTCAAGGGCACGTCCATTGGTTGCGGGCACATCCCCGGCAGGGGGTGTTTGCAGGAGCAGGCAGCTGGTCGATATGTTTCCAGCTCTCTGTCCCTCTGCTTTCCTCTCCGTACAAAGTCAATAAGATATATTAAAAAACAAACAAACAAACACAAAATACACTACTTGGGACCCTAGCCCAACTACCATTTTGATTTCATAGTGTTCTCCATACTTTCATACTATTCTATACCTCTACGAAAATGAGTTTTGCAGTGTTTCACCAAAACCTTTTCCTGAAAACGCCAACTCCTTTGGACGGGAAAAATAAATGTAAACAGTGCCACACTCGGTTCTCAGCTGTTTGAACAACATTTCCCAGGGACAAAATTGTGCTTTTCCGATATTCAGGCTATTGGAATATGTGTTCCTAGTGTGTGAAGCACATTTCTCAATATTTCCCTAGTCTGGAGTTGTAAATCCGCAGTGCTACACTCCAATTTGTCCAGTGATTGAAGCTCATTCGTTGTGAATAGCCAACGTTACTACACCGTGACCGTAACCCTGTCCCTAACCCTCTGACCCCAACGCTAAACCTATGCCTAACCTGAGCCTGAACCCTACCCAGCCCGAACCCTTATCGTAACCCTAACCCTAGCCAGAACCCCAAGTCTCTAACCCGAACACCACAACGAACCTCGGTGACATAGTCACTCCCAGCGGGTCCCCTTGCCAAAGCATGATCACCTGGGATCAATGGAACCTGCCCACGTGGCCCCTCCCCCCTTGGTGACATCATCACTTCCGCTTTCATGGCCTTAGCAGGCTTCTTTCAAAGATGCCAACTCATGGCCCTGAATTATAAATGTAACCAGTATCCAACTCGTTTCTATGTTCTTTGAGCACGATTTCCTTGTCAGGAAACAGTGCGTTACAGATATTAAGGCCCTTTCTTCCCGTATTCCTAGCGTCTGAAGCACTTTCTTAGATATTAACCTGGGTTATCATTGTGAATTATCCCGAGTTGGGGTCTCTCTCTTCCAGTGTCTCAAGCTCCTTCGTTGTGAATTCCAATTTGATGAAACAGCGTTTATAACAAATATACCAGCACTTTAACCGTTATTACCACTTGAAAGTCTACCCTACCTTTCACAGCGCTTTGGTTACAGACTCTCAGTATTTCAAAATTCAGTAGAGATGTTCGGGTTCGAAAACGTATTCCAGGAGTTCTAGAGTCACTCTGACAAATCCCCCTGGTCCGTTGTTTTGAGCTCTGAGAGTTTTCTTTTTAACACGGGTGTCATACCGGCTTTTTAAAGGCACGTTAAAACACCGCTCGGAGAAGCCGAAAGCGGTTTGGCTCAGTGGATAGAGCGTCGGTCTGCGGACTGAAGGGTCCCGGGTTCGATTCCGGTCAAGGGCACGTCCATTGGTTGCGGGCACATCCCCGGCAGGGGGTGTTTGCAGGAGCAGGCAGCTGGTCGATATGTTTCCAGCTCTCTGTCCCTCTGCTTTCCTCTCCGTACAAAGTCAATAAGATATATTAAAAAACAAACAAACAAACACAAAATACACTACTTGGGACCCTAGCCCAACTACCATTTTGATTTCATAGTGTTCTCTATACTTTCATACTATTCTATACCTCTACGAAAATGAGTTTTGCAGTGTTTCACCAAAACCTTTTCCTGAAAACGCCAACTCCTTTGGACGGGAAAAATAAATGTAAACAGTGCCACACTCGGTTCTCAGCCGTTCGAACAACATTTCCCAGGGACAAAATTGTGCTGTTCCGATATTCAGGCTATTGGAATATGTGTTCCTAGTGTGTGAAGCACATTTCTCAATATTTCCCTAGTCTGGAGTTGTAAATCCTCAGTGCTACACTCCAATTTGTCCAGTGATTGAAGCTCATTCGTTGTGAATAGCCAACGTTACTACACCGTGACCGTAACCCTGTCCCTAACCCTCTGACCCCAACGCTAAACCTATGCCTAACCTGAGCCTGAACCCTACCCAGCCCGAACCCTTATCGTAACCCTAACCCTAGCCAGAACCCCAAGTCTCTAACCCGAACACCACAACGAACCTCGGTGACATCGTCACTCCCAGCTGGTCCCCTGGCCAAAGCATGATCACCTGGCATCAATGGAACCTGCCCACGTGGCCCCTCCCCCCGTGGTGACATCATCACTTCCCCTTTCATGACCTTAGCAGGCTTCTTTCAAAGTCGCCAACTCATGGCCCTGAATTATAAATGTAACCAGTATCCAACTCGGTTCTACGTTCTTTGAGCACGATTTCCTTGTCAGGAAACAGTGCGTTACAGATATTAAGGCCCTTTCTTCACGTATTCCTAGCGTCTGAAGCACTTTCTTAGATATTAACCTGGGTTATCATTGTGAATTATCCCGAGTTGGGGTCTCTCTCTTCCAGTGTCTCAAGCTCCTTCGTTGTGAATTCCAATTTGGTGAAACAGCGTTTATAACAAATATACCAGCACTTTAACCGTTATTACCACTTGGAAGTCTACCCTACCTTTCACAGCGCTTTGGTTACAGACTCTCAGTATTTCAAAATTCAGTAGAGATGTTCGGGTTCGAAAACGTATTCCAGGAGTTCTAGAGTCACTCTGACAAATCCCCCTGGTCCGTTGTTTTGAGCTCTGAGAGTTTTCTTTTTAACACGGGTGTCATACCGGCTTTTTAAAGGCACGTTAAAACACCGCTCGGAGAAGCCGAAAGCGGTTTGGCTCAGTGGATAGAGCGTCGGTCTGCGGACTGAAGGGTCCCGGGTTCGATTCCGGTCAAGGGCACGTCCATTGGTTGCGGGCACATCCCCGGCAGGGGGTGTTTGCAGGAGGAGGCAGCTGGTCGATATGTTTCCAGCTCTCTGTCCCTCTGCTTTCCTCTCCGTACAAAGTCAATAAGATATATTAAAAAACAAACAAACAAACACAAAATACACTACTTGGGACCCTAGCCCAACTACCATTTTGATTTCATAGGGTTCTCCATACTTTCATACTATTCTATACCTCTACGAAAATGAGTTTTGCAGTGTTTCACCAAAACCTTTTCCTGAAAACGCCAACTCCTTTGGACGGGAAAAATAAATGTAAACAGTGCCACACTCGGTTCTCAGCCGTTCGAACAACATTTCCCAGGGACAAAATTGTGCTGTTCCGATATTCAGGCTATTGGAATATGTGTTCCTAGTGTGTGAAGCACATTTCTCAATATTTCCCTAGTCTGGAGTTGTAAATCCGCAGTGCTACACTCCAATTTGTCCAGTGATTGAAGCTCATTCGTTGTGAATAGCCAACGTTACTACACCGTGACCGTAACCCTGTCCCTAACCGTCTGCCCCAACCCTAAACCTATGCCTAACCTGAGCCTGAACCCTACCCAGCCCGAACCCTTATCGTAACCCTAACCCTAGCCAGAACCCCAAGTCTCTAACCCGAACACCACAACGAACCTCGGTGACATCGTCATTCCCAGCGGGTCCCCTGGCCAAAGCATGATCACCTGGGATCAATGGAACCTGCCCACGTGGCCCCTCCCCCCTTGGTGACATCATCACTTCCGCTTTCATGGCCTTAGCAGGCTTCTTTCAAAGACGCCAACTCCTGGCCCTGAATTATAAATGTAACCAGTATCCAACTCGGTTCTATGTTCTTTGAGCACGATTTCCTTGTCAGGAAACAGTGCGTTACAGATATTAAGGCCCTTTCTTCAGGTATTCCTAGCGTCTGAAGCACTTTCTTAGATATTAACCTGGGTTATCATTGTGAATTATCCCGAGTTGGGGTCTCTCTCTTCCAGTGTCTCAAGCTCCTTCGTTGTGAATTCCAATTTGGTGAAACAGCGTTTATAACAAATATACCAGCACTTTAACCGTTATTACCACTTGAAAGTCTACCCTACCTTTCACAGCGCTTTGGTTACAGACTCTCAGTATTTCAAAATTCAGTAGAGATGTTCGGGTTCGAAAACGTATTCCAGGAGTTCTAGAGTCACTCTGACAAATCCCCCTGGTCCGTTGTTTTGAGCTCTGAGAGTTTTCTTTTTAACACGGGTGTCATACCGCCTTTTTAAAGGCACGTTAAAACACCGCTCGGAGAAGCCGAAAGCGGTTTGGCTCAGTGGATAGAGCGTCGGTCTGCGGAATGAAGGGTCCCGGGTTCGATTCCGGTCAAGGGCACGTCCATTGGTTGCGGGCACATCCCCGGCAGGGGGTGTTTGCAGGAGGAGGCAGCTGGTCGATATGTTTCCAGCTCTCTGTCCCTCTGCTTTCCTCTCCGTACAAAGTCAATAAGATATATTAAAAAACAAACAAACAAACACAAAATACACTACTTGGGACCCTAGCCCAACTACCATTTTGATTTCATAGTGTTCTCCATACTTTCATACTATTCTATACCTCTACGAAAATGAGTTTTGCAGTGTTTCACCAAAACCTTTTCCTGAAAACGCCAACTCCTTTGGACGGGAAAAATAAATGTAAACAGTGCCACACTCGGTTCTCAGCTGTTTGAACAACATTTCCCAGGGACAAAATTGTGCTGTTCCGATATTCAGGCTATTGGAATATGTGTTCCTAGTGTGTGAAGCACATTTCTCAATATTTCCCTAGTCTGGAGTTGTAAATCCGCAGTGCTACACTCCAATTTGTCCAGTGATTGAAGCTCATTCGTTGTGAATAGCCAACGTTACTACACCGTGACCGTAACCCTGTCCCTAACCCTCTGACCCCAACCCTAAACCTATGCCTAACCTGAGCCTGGACCCTACCCAGCCCGAACCCTTATCGTAACCCTAACCCTATCCAGAACCCCAAGACTCTAACCCGAACACCACAACGAACCTCGGTGACATCGTCACTCCCAGCGGGTCCCCTGGCCAAAGCAAGATCACCTGGGATCAATGGAACCTGCCCACGTGGCCCCTCCCCCCTTGGTGACATCATCACTTCCGCTTTCATGGCCTTAGCAGGCTTCTTTCAAAGACGCCAACTCCTGGCCCTGAATTATAAATGTAACCAGTATCCAACTCGGTTCTATGTTCTTTGAGCACGATTTCCTTGTCAGGAAACAGTGCGTTACAGATATTAAGGCCCTTTCTTCAGGTATTCCTAGCGTCTGAAGCACTTTCTTAGATATTAACCTGGGTTATCATTGTGAATTATCCCGAGTTGGGGTCTCTCTCTTCCAGTGTCTCAAGCTCCTTCGTTGTGAATTCCAATTTGGTGAAACAGCGTTTATAACAAATATACCAGCACTTTAACCGTTATTACCACTTGAAAGTCTACCCTACCTTTCACAGCGCTTTGGTTACAGACTCTCAGTATTTCAAAATTCAGTAGAGATGTTCGGGTTCGAAAACGTATTCCAGGAGTTCTAGAGTCACTCTGACAAATCCCCCTGGTCCGTTGTTTTGAGCTCTGAGAGTTTTCTTTTTAACACGGGTGTCATACCGGCTTTTTAAAGGCACGTTAAAACACCGCTCGGAGAAGCCGAAAGCGGTTTGGCTCAGTGGATAGAGCGTCGGTCTGCGGACTGAAGGGTCCCGGGTTCGATTCCGGTCAAGGGCACGTCCATTGGTTGCGGGCACATCCCCGGCAGGGGGTGTTTGCAGGAGGAGGCAGCTGGTCGATATGTTTCCAGCTCTCTGTCCCTCTGCTTTCCTCTCCGTACAAAGTCAATAAGATATATTAAAAAACAAACAAACAAACACAAAATACACTACTTGGGACCCTAGCCCAACTACCATTTTGATTTCATAGTGTTCTCCATACTTTCATACTATTCTATACCTCTACGAAAATGAGTTTTGCAGTGTTTCACCAAAACCTTTTCCTGAAAACGCCAACTCCTTTGGACGGGAAAAATAAATGTAAACAGTGCCACACTCGGTTCTCAGCTGTTTGAACAACATTTCCCAGGGACAAAATTGTGCTGTTCCGATATTCAGGCTATTGGAATATGTGTTCCTAGTGTGTGAAGCACATTTCTCAATATTTCCCTAGTCTGGAGTTGTAAATCCGCAGTGCTACACTCCAATTTGTCCAGTGATTGAAGCTCATTCGTTGTGAATAGCCAACGTTACTACACCGTGACCGTAACCCTGTCCCTAACCCTCTGACCCCAACCCTAAACCTATGCCTAACCTGAGCCTGAACCCTACCCAGCCCGAACCCTTATCGTAACCCTAACCCTAGCCAGAACCCCAAGTCTCTAACCCGAACACCACAACGAACCTCGGTGACATCGTCACTCCCAGCGGGTCCCCTGGCCAAAGCATGATCACCTGGGATCAATGGAACCTGCCCACGTGGCCCCTCCGCCCTTGGTGACATCATCACTTCCGCTTTCATGGCCTTAGCAGGCTTCTTTCAAAGACGCCAACTCATGGCCCTGAATTATAAATGTAACCAGTATCCAACTCGGTTCTATGTTCTTTGAGCACGATTTCCTTGTCAGGAAACAGTGCGTTACAGATATTAAGGCCCTTTCTTCAGGTATTCCTAGCGTCTGAAGCACTTTCTTAGATATTAACCTGGGTTATCATTGTGAATTATCCCGAGTTGGGGTCTCTCTCTTCCAGTGTCTCAAGCTCCTTCGTTGTGAATTCCAATTTGGTGAAACAGCGTTTATAACAAATATACCAGCACTTTAACCGTTATTACCACTTGAAAGTCTACCCTACCTTTCACAGCGCTTTGGTTACAGACTCTCAGTATTTCAAAATTCAGTAGAGATGTTCGGGTTCGAAAACGTATTCCAGGAGTTCTAGAGTCACTCTGACAAATCCCCCTGGTCCGTTGTTTTGAACTCTGAGAGTTTTCTTTTTAACACGGGTGTCATACCGGCTTTTTAAAGGCACGTTAAAACACCGCTCGGAGAAGCCGAAAGTGGTTTGGCTCAGTGGATAGAGCGTCGGTCTGCGGACTGAAGGGTCCCGGGTTCGATTCCGGTCAAGGGCACGTCCATTGGTTGCGGGCACATCCCCGGCAGGGGGTGTTTGCAGGAGGAGGCAGCTGGTCGATATGTTTCCAGCTCTCTGTCCCTCTGCTTTCCTCTCCGTACAAAGTCAATAAGATATATTAAAAAACAAACAAACAAACACAAAATACACTACTTGGGACCCTAGCCCAACTACCATTTTGATTTCATAGTGTTCTCCATACTTTCATACTATTCTATACCTCTACGAAAATGAGTTTTGCAGTGTTTCACCAAAACCTTTTCCTGAAAACGCCAACTCCTTTGGACGGGAAAAATAAATGTAAACAGTGCCACACTCGGTTCTCAGCTGTTTGAACAACATTTCCCAGGGACAAAATTGTGCTGTTCCGATATTCAGGCTATTGGAATATGTGTTCCTAGTGTGTGAAGCACATTTCTCAATATTTCCCTAGTCTGGAGTTGTAAATCCGCAGTGCTACACTCCAATTTGTCCAGTGATTGAAGCTCATTCGTTGTGAATAGCCAACGTTACTACACCGTGACCGTAACCCTGTCCCTAACCCTCTGACCCCAACCCTAAACCTATGCCTAACCTGAGCCTGGACCCTACCCAGCCCGAACCCTTATCGTAACCCTAACCCTAGCCAGAACCCCAAGACTCTAACCCGAACACCACAACGAACCTCGGTGACATCGTCACTCCCAGCGGGTCCCCTGGCCAAAGCAAGATCACCTGGGATCAATGGAACCTGCCCACGTGGCCCCTCCCCCCTTGGTGACATCATCACTTCCGCTTTCATGGCCTTAGCAGGCTTCTTTCAAAGACGCCAACTCCTGGCCCTGAATTATAAATGTAACCAGTATCCAACTCGGTTCTATGTTCTTTGAGCACGATTTCCTTGTCAGGAAACAGTGCGTTACAGATATTAAGGCCCTTTCTTCAGGTATTCCTAGCGTCTGAAGCACTTTCTTAGATATTAACCTGGGTTATCATTGTGAATTATCCCGAGTTGGGGTCTCTCTCTTCCAGTGTCTCAAGCTCCTTCGTTGTGAATTCCAATTTGGTGAAACAGCGTTTATAACAAATATACCAGCACTTTAACCGTTATTACCACTTGAAAGTCTACCCTACCTTTCACAGCGCTTTGGTTACAGACTCTCAGTATTTCAAAATTCAGTAGAGATGTTCGGGTTCGAAAACGTATTCCAGGAGTTCTAGAGTCACTCTGACAAATCCCCCTGGTCCGTTGTTTTGAGCTCTGAGAGTTTTCTTTTTAACACGGGTGTCATACCGGCTTTTTAAAGGCACGTTAAAACACCGCTCGGAGAAGCCGAAAGCGGTTTGGCTCAGTGGATAGAGCGTCGGTCTGCGGACTGAAGGGTCCCGGGTTCGATTCCGGTCAAGGGCACGTCCATTGGTTGCGGGCACATCCCCGGCAGGGGGTGTTTGCAGGAGGAGGCAGCTGGTCGATATGTTTCCAGCTCTCTGTCCCTCTGCTTTCCTCTCCGTACAAAGTCAATAAGATATATTAAAAAACAAACAAACAAACACAAAATACACTACTTGGGACCCTAGCCCAACTACCATTTTGATTTCATAGTGTTCTCCATACTTTCATACTATTCTATACCTCTACGAAAATGAGTTTTGCAGTGTTTCACCAAAACCTTTTCCTGAAAACGCCAACTCCTTTGGACGGGAAAAATAAATGTAAACAGTGCCACACTCGGTTCTCAGCTGTTTGAACAACATTTCCCAGGGACAAAATTGTGCTGTTCCGATATTCAGGCTATTGGAATATGTGTTCCTAGTGTGTGAAGCACATTTCTCAATATTTCCCTAGTCTGGAGTTGTAAATCCGCAGTGCTACACTCCAATTTGTCCAGTGATTGAAGCTCATTCGTTGTGAATAGCCAACGTTACTACACCGTGACCGTAACCCTGTCCCTAACCCTCTGACCCCAACCCTAAACCTATGCCTAACCTGAGCCTGAACCCTACCCAGCCCGAACCCTTATCGTAACCCTAACCCTAGCCAGAACCCCAAGTCTCTAACCCGAACACCACAACGAACCTCGGTGACATCGTCACTCCCAGCGGGTCCCCTGGCCAAAGCATGATCACCTGGGATCAATGGAACCTGCCCACGTGGCCCCTCCGCCCTTGGTGACATCATCACTTCCGCTTTCATGGCCTTAGCAGGCTTCTTTCAAAGACGCCAACTCATGGCCCTGAATTATAAATGTAACCAGTATCCAACTCGGTTCTATGTTCTTTGAGCACGATTTCCTTGTCAGGAAACAGTGCGTTACAGATATTAAGGCCCTTTCTTCAGGTATTCCTAGCGTCTGAAGCACTTTCTTAGATATTAACCTGGGTTATCATTGTGAATTATCCCGAGTTGGGGTCTCTCTCTTCCAGTGTCTCAAGCTCCTTCGTTGTGAATTCCAATTTGGTGAAACAGCGTTTATAACAAATATACCAGCACTTTAACCGTTATTACCACTTGAAAGTCTACCCTACCTTTCACAGCGCTTTGGTTACAGACTCTCAGTATTTCAAAATTCAGTAGAGATGTTCGGGTTCGAAAACGTATTCCAGGAGTTCTAGAGTCACTCTGACAAATCCCCCTGGTCCGTTGTTTTGAACTCTGAGAGTTTTCTTTTTAACACGGGTGTCATACCGGCTTTTTAAAGGCACGTTAAAACACCGCTCGGAGAAGCCGAAAGTGGTTTGGCTCAGTGGATAGAGCGTCGGTCTGCGGACTGAAGGGTCCCGGGTTCGATTCCGGTCAAGGGCACGTCCATTGGTTGCGGGCACATCCCCGGCAGGGGGTGTTTGCAGGAGGAGGCAGCTGGTCGATATGTTTCCAGCTCTCTGTCCCTCTGCTTTCCTCTCCGTACAAAGTCAATAAGATATATTAAAAAACAAACAAACAAACACAAAATACACTACTTGGGACCCTAGCCCAACTACCATTTTGATTTCATAGTGTTCTCCATACTTTCATACTATTCTATACCTCTACGAAAATGAGTTTTGCAGTGTTTCACCAAAACCTTTTCCTGAAAACGCCAACTCCTTTGGACGGGAAAAATAAATGTAAACAGTGCCACACTCGGTTCTCAGCTGTTTGAACAACATTTCCCAGGGACAAAATTGTGCTGTTCCGATATTCAGGCTATTGGAATATGTGTTCCTAGTGTGTGAAGCACATTTCTCAATATTTCCCTAGTCTGGAGTTGTAAATCCGCAGTGCTACACTCCAATTTGTCCAGTGATTGAAGCTCATTCGTTGTGAATAGCCAACGTTACAACACCGTGACCGTAACCCTGTCCCTAACCCTCTGACCCCAACCCTAAACCTATGCCTAACCTGAGCCTGAACCCTACCCAGCCCGAACCCTTATCGTAACCCTAACCCTAGCCAGAACCCCAAGTCTCTAACCCGAACACCACAACGAACCTCGGTGACATCGTCACTCCCAGCGGGTCCCCTGGCCAAAGCATGATCACCTGGGATCAATGGAACCTGCCCACGTGGCCCCTCCGCCCTTGGTGACATCATCACTTCCGCTTTCATGGCCTTAGCAGGCTTCTTTCAAAGACGCCAACTCATGGCCCTGAATTATAAATGTAACCAGTATCCAACTCGGTTCTATGTTCTTTGAGCACGATTTCCTTGTCAGGAAACAGTGCGTTACAGATATTAAGGCCCTTTCTTCAGGTATTCCTAGCGTCTGAAGCACTTTCTTAGATATTAACCTGGGTTATCATTGTGAATTATCCCGAGTTGGGGTCTCTCTCTTCCAGTGTCTCAAGCTCCTTCGTTGTGAATTCCAATTTGGTGAAACAGCGTTTATAACAAATATACCAGCACTTTAACCGTTATTACCACTTGAAAGTCTACCCTACCTTTCACAGCGCTTTGGTTACAGACTCTCAGTATTTCAAAATTCAGTAGAGATGTTCGGGTTCGAAAACGTATTCCAGGAGTTCTAGAGTCACTCTGACAAATCCCCCTGGTCCGTTGTTTTGAACTCTGAGAGTTTTCTTTTTAACACGGGTGTCATACCGGCTTTTTAAAGGCACGTTAAAACACCGCTCGGAGAAGCCGAAAGTGGTTTGGCTCAGTGGATAGAGCGTCGGTCTGCGGACTGAAGGGTCCCGGGTTCGATTCCGGTCAAGGGCACGTCCATTGGTTGCGGGCACATCCCCGGCAGGGGGTGTTTGCAGGAGCAGGCAGCTGGTCGATATGTTTCCAGCTCTCTGTCCCTCTGCTTTCCTCTCCGTACAAAGTCAATAAGATATATTAAAAAACAAACAAACAAACACAAAATACACTACTTGGGACCCTAGCCCAACTACCATTTTGATTTCATAGTGTTCTCCATACTTTCATACTATTCTATACCTCTATGAAAATGAGTTTTGCAGTGTTTCACCAAAACCTTTTCCTGAAAACGCCAACTCCTTTGGACGGGAAAAATAAATGTAAACAGTGCCACACTCGGTTCTCAGCTGTTTGAACAACATTTCCCAGGGACAAAATTGTGCTGTTTTGATATTCAGGCTATTGGAATATGTGTTCCTAGTGTGTGAAGCACATTTCTCAATATTTCCCTAGTCTGGAGTTGTAAATCCGCAGTGCTACACTCCAATTTGTCCAGTGATTGAAGCTCATTCGTTGTGAATAGCCAACGTTACTACACCGTGACCGTAACCCTGTCCCTAACCCTCTGACCCCAACCCTAAACCTATGCCTAACCTGAGCCTGAACCCTACCCAGCCCGAACCCTTATCGTAACCCTAACCCTAGCCAGAACCCCAAGACTCTAACCCGAACACCACAACGAACCTCGGTGACAACGTCACTCCCAGCGGGTCCCCTGGCCAAAGCATGATCACCTGGGATCAATGGAACCTGCCCACGTGGCCCCTCCCCCCTTGGTGACATCATCACTTCCGCTTTCATGGCCTTAGCAGGCTTCTTTCAAAGACGCCAACTCATGGCCCTGAATTATAAATGTAACCAGTATCCAACTCGGTTCTATGTTCTTTGAGCACGATTTCCTTGTCAGGAAACAGTGCGTTACAGATATTAAGGCCCTTTCTTCAGGTATTCCTAGCGTCTGAAGCACTTTCTTAGATATTAACCTGGGTTATCATTGTGAATTATCCCGAGTTGGGGTCTCTCTCTTCCAGTGTCTCAAGCTCCTTCGTTGTGAATTCCAATTTGGTGAAACAGCGTTTATAACAAATATACCAGCACTTTAACCGTTATTACCACTTGAAAGTCTACCCTACCTTTCACAGCGCTTTGGTTACAGACTCTCAGTATTTCAAAATTCAGTAGAGATGTTCGGGTTCGAAAACGTATTCCAGGAGTTCTAGAGTCACTCTGACAAATCCCCCTGGTCCGTTGTTTTGAACTCTGAGAGTTTTCTTTTTAACACGGGTGTCATACCGGCTTTTTAAAGGCACGTTAAAACACCGCTCGGAGAAGCCGAAAGCGGTTTGGCTCAGTGGATAGAGCGTCGGTCTGCGGACTGAAGGGTCCCGGGTTCGATTCCGGTCAAGGGCACGTCCATTGGTTGCGGGCACATCCCCGGCAGGGGGTGTTTGCAGGAGCAGGCAGCTGGTCGATATGTTTCCAGCTCTCTGTCCCTCTGCTTTCCTCTCCGTACAAAGTCAATAAGATATATTAAAAAACAAACAAACAAACACAAAATACACTACTTGGGACCCTAGCCCAACTACCATTTTGATTTCATAGTGTTCTCCATACTTTCATACTATTCTATACCTCTACGAAAATGAGTTTTGCAGTGTTTCACCAAAACCTTTTCCTGAAAACGCCAACTCCTTTGGACGGGAAAAATAAATGTAAACAGTGCCACACTCGGTTCTCAGCTGTTTGAACAACATTTCCCAGGGACAAAATTGTGCTGTTTTGATATTCAGGCTATTGGAATATGTGTTCCTAGTGTGTGAAGCACATTTCTCAATATTTCCCTAGTCTGGAGTTGTAAATCCGCAGTGCTACACTCCAATTTGTCCAGTGATTGAAGCTCATTCGTTGTGAATAGCCAACGTTACTACACCGTGACCGTAACCCTGTCCCTAACCCTCTGACCCCAACCCTAAACCTATGCCTAACCTGAGCCTGAACCCTACCCAGCCCGAACCCTTATCGTAACCCTAACCCTAGCCAGAACCCCAAGACTCTAACCCGAACACCACAACGAACCTCGGTGACATCGTCACTCCCAGCGGGTCCCCTGGCCAAAGCATGATCACCTGGGATCAATGGAACCTGCCCACGTGGCCCCTCCCCCCTTGGTGACATCATCACTTCCGCTTTCATGGCCTTAGCAGGCTTCTTTCAAAGACGCCAACTCATGGCCCTGAATTATAAATGTAACCAGTATCCAACTCGGTTCTATGTTCTTTGAGCACGATTTCCTTGTCAGGAAACAGTGCGTTACAGATATTAAGGCCCTTTCTTCAGGTATTCCTAGCGTCTGAAGCACTTTCTTAGATATTAACCTGGGTTATCATTGTGAATTATCCCGAGTTGTGGTCTCTCTCTTCCAGTGTCTCAAGCTCCTTCGTTGTGAATTCCAATTTGGTGAAACAGCGTTTATAACAAATATACCAGCACTTTAACCGTTATTACCACTTGAAAGTCTACCCTACCTTTCACAGCGCTTTGGTTACAGACTCTCAGTATTTCAAAATTCAGTAGAGATGTTCGGGTTCGAAAACGTATTCCAGGAGTTCTAGAGTCACTCTGACAAATCCCCCTGGTCCGTTGTTTTGAGCTCTGAGAGTTTTCTTTTTAACACGGGTGTCATACCGGCTTTTTAAAGGCACGTTAAAACACCGCTCGGAGAAGCCGAAAGCGGTTTGGCTCAGTGGATAGAGCGTCGGTCTGCGGACTGAAGGGTCCCGGGTTCGATTCCGGTCAAGGGCACGTCCATTGGTTGCGGGCACATCCCCGGCAGGGGGTGTTTGCAGGAGGAGGCAGCTGGTCGATATGTTTCCAGCTCTCTGTCCCTCTGCTTTCCTCTCCGTACAAAGTCAGTAAGATATATTAAAAAACAAACAAACAAACACAAAATACACTACTTGGGACCCTAGCCCAACTACCATTTTGATTTCATAGTGTTCTCCATACTTTCATACTATTCTATACCTCTACGAAAATGAGTTTTGCAGTGTTTCACCAAAACCTTTTCCTGAAAACGCCAACTCCTTTGGACGGGAAAAATAAATGTAAACAGTGCCACACTCGGTTCTCAGCTGTTTGAACAACATTTCCCAGGGACAAAATTGTGCTTTTCCGATATTCAGGCTATTGGAATATGTGTTCCTAGTGTGTGAAGCACATTTCTCAATATTTCCCTAGTCTGGAGTTGTAAATCCGCAGTGCTACACTCCAATTTGTCCAGTGATTGAAGCTCATTCGTTGTGAATAGCCAACGTTACTACACCGTGACCGTAACCCTGTCCCTAACCCTCTGACCCCAACCCTAAACCTATGCCTAACCTGAGCCTGAACCCTACCCAGCCCGAACCCTTATCGTAACCCTAACCCTAGCCAGAACCCCAAGTCTCTAACCCGAACACCACAACGAACCTCGGTGACATCGTCACTCCCAGCGGGTCCCCTGGCCAAAGCATGATCACCTGGGATCAATGGAACCTGCCCACGTGGCCCCTCCCCCCTTGGTGACATCATCACTTCCGCTTTCATGGCCTTAGCAGGCTTCTTTCAAAGATGCCAACTCATGGCCCTGAATTATAAATGTAACCAGTATCCAACTCGTTTCTATGTTCTTTGAGCACGATTTCCTTGTCAGGAAACAGTGCGTTACAGATATTAAGGCCCTTTCTTCCCGTATTCCTAGCGTCTGAAGCACTTTCTTAGATATTAACCTGGGTTATCATTGTGAATTATCCCGAGTTGGGGTCTCTCTCTTCCAGTGTCTCAAGCTCCTTCGTTGTGAATTCCAATTTGATGAAACAGCGTTTATAACAAATATACCAGCACTTTAACCGTTATTACCACTTGAAAGTCTACCCTACCTTTCACAGCGCTTTGGTTACAGACTCTCAGTATTTCAAAATTCAGTAGAGATGTTCGGGTTCGAAAACGTATTCCAGGAGTTCTAGAGTCACTCTGACAAATCCCCCTGGTCCGTTGTTTTGAGCTCTGAGAGTTTTCTTTTTAACACGGGTGTCATACCGGCTTTTTAAAGGCACGTTAAAACACCGCTCGGAGAAGCCGAAAGCGGTTTGGCTCAGTGGATAGAGCGTCGGTCTGCGGACTGAAGGGTCCCGGGTTCGATTCCGGTCAAGGGCACGTCCATTGGTTGCGGGCACATCCCCGGCAGGGGGTGTTTGCAGGAGCAGGCAGCTGGTCGATATGTTTCCAGCTCTCTGTCCCTCTGCTTTCCTCTCCGTACAAAGTCAATAAGATATATTAAAAAACAAACAAACAAACACAAAATACACTACTTGGGACCCTAGCCCAACTACCATTTTGATTTCATAGTGTTCTCCATACTTTCATACTATTCTATACCTCTACGAAAATGAGTTTTGCAGTGTTTCACCAAAAACTTTTCCTGAAAACGCCAACTCCTTTGGACGGGAAAAATAAATGTAAACAGTGCCACACTCGGTTCTCAGCTGTTTGAACAACATTTCCCAGGGACAAAATTGTGCTGTTCCGATATTCAGGCTATTGGAATATGTGTTCCTAGTGTGTGAAGCACATTTCTCAATATTTCCCTAGTCTGGAGTTGTAAATCCGCAGTGCTACACTCCAATTTGTCCAGTGATTGAAGCTCATTCGTTGTGAATAGCCAACGTTACTACACCGTGACCGTAACCCTGTCCCTAACCCTCTGACCCCAACGCTAAACCTGTGCCTAACCTGAGCCTGAACCCTACCCAGCCCGAACCCTTATCGTAACCCTAACCCTAGCCAGAACCCCAAGACTCTAACCCGAACACCACAACGAACCTCGGTGACATCGTCACTCCCAGCGGGTCCCCTGGCCAAAGCATGATCACCTGGGATCAATGGAACCTGCCCACGTGGCCCCTCCCCCCTTGGTGACATCATCACTTCCGCTTTCATGGCCTTAGCAGGCTTCTTTCAAAGACGCCAACTCATGGCCCTGAATTATAAATGTAACCAGTATCCAACTCGTTTCTATGTTCTTTGAGCACGATTTCCTTGTCAGGAAACAGTGCGTTACAGATATTAAGGCCCTTTCTTCCCGTATTCCTAGCGTCTGAAGCACTTTCTTAGATATTAACCTGGGTTATCATTGTGAATTATCCCGAGTTGGGGTCTCTCTCTTCCAGTGTCTCAAGCTCCTTCGTTGTGAATTCCAATTTGGTGAAACAGCGTTTATAACAAATATACCAGCACTTTAACCGTTATTACCACTTGAAAGTCTACCCTACCTTTCACAGCGCTTTGGTTACAGACTCTCAGTATTTCAAAATTCAGTAGAGATGTTCGGGTTCGAAAACGTATTCCAGGAGTTCTAGAGTCACTCTGACAAATCCCCCTGGTCCGTTGTTTTGAACTCTGAGAGTTTTCTTTTTAACACGGGTGTCATACCGGCTTTTTAAAGGCACGTTAAAACACCGCTCGGAGAAGCCGAAAGCGGTTTGGCTCAGTGGATAGAGCGTCGGTCTGCGGACTGAAGGGTCCCGGGTTCGATTCCGGTCAAGGGCACGTCCATTGGTTGCGGGCACATCCCCGGCAGGGGGTGTTTGCAGGATCAGGCAGCTGGTCAATATGTTTCCAGCTCTCTGTCCCTCTGCTTTCCTCTCCGTACAAAGTCAATAAGATATATTAAAAAACAAACAAACAAACACAAAATACACTACTTGGGACCCTAGCCCAACTACCATTTTGATTTCATAGTGTTCTCCATACTTTCATACTATTCTATACCTCTACGAAAATGAGTTTTGCAGTGTTTCACCAAAACCTTTTCCTGAAAACGCCAACTCCTTTGGACGGGAAAAATAAATGTAAACAGTGCCACACTCGGTTCTCAGCTGTTTGAACAACATTTCCCAGGGACAAAATTGTGCTGTTCCGATATTCAGGCTATTGGAATATGTGTTCCTAGTGTGTGAAGCACATTTCTCAATATTTCCCTAGTCTGGAGTTGTAAATCCGCAGTGCTACACTCCAATTTGTCCAGTGATTGAAGCTCATTCGTTGTGAATAGCCAACGTTACTACACCGTGACCGTAACCCTGTCCCTAACCCTCTGACCCCAACGCTAAACCTATGCCTAACCTGAGCCTGAACCCTACCCAGCCCGAACCCTTATCGTAACCCTAACCCTAGCCAGAACCCCAAGTCTCTAACCCGAACACCACAACGAACCTCGGTGACATCGTCACTCCCAGCGGGTCCCCTGGCCAAAGCATGATCACCTGGGATCAATGGAACCTGCCCACGTGGCCCCTCCCCCCTTGGTGACATCATCACTTTCGCTTTCATGGCCTTAGCAGGCTTCTTTCAAAGATGCCAACTCATGGCCCTGAATTATAAATGTAACCAGTATCCAACTCGTTTCTATGTTCTTTGAGCACGATTTCCTTGTCAGGAAACAGTGCGTTACAGATATTAAGGCCCTTTCTTCCCGTATTCCTAGCGTCTGAAGCACTTTCTTAGATATTAACCTGGGTTATCATTGTGAATTATCCCGAGTTGGGGTCTCTCTCTTCCAGTGTCTCAAGCTCCTTCGTTGTGAATTCCAATTTGGTGAAACAGCGTTTATAACAAATATACCAGCACTTTAACCGTTATTACCACTTGAAAGTCTACCCTACCTTTCACAGCGCTTTGGTTACAGACTCTCAGTATTTCAAAATTCAGTAGAGATGTTCGGGTTCGAAAACGTATTCCAGGAGTTCTAGAGTCACTCTGACAAATCCCCCTGGTCCGTTGTTTTGAGCTCTGAGAGTTTTCTTTTTAACACGGGTGTCATACCGGCTTTTTAAAGGCACGTTAAAACACCGCTCGGAGCAGCCGAAAGCGGTTTGGCTCAGTGGATAGAGCGTCGGTCTGCGGACTGAAGGGTCCCGGGTTCGATTCCGGTCAAGGGCACGTCCATTGGTTGCGGGCACATCCCCGGCAGGGGGTGTTTGCAGGAGCAGGCAGCTGGTCGATATGTTTCCAGCTCTCTGTCCCTCTGCTTTCCTCTCCGTACAAAGTCAATAAGATATATTAAAAAACAAACAAACAAACACAAAATACACTACTTGGGACCCTAGCCCAACTACCATTTTGATTTCATAGTGTTCTCCATACTTTCATACTATTCTATACCTCTACGAAAATGAGTTTTGCAGTGTTTCACCAAAACCTTTTCCTGAAAACGCCAACTCCTTTGGACGGGAAAAATAAATGTAAACAGTGCCACACTCGGTTCTCAGCTGTTTGAACAACATTTCCCAGGGACAAAATTGTGCTGTTCCGATATTCAGGCTATTGGAATATGTGTTCCTAGTGTGTGAAGCACATTTCTCAATATTTCCCTAGTCTGGAGTTGTAAATCCGCAGTGCTACACTCCAATTTGTCCAGTGATTGAAGCTCATTCGTTGTGAATAGCCAACGTTACTACACCGTGACCGTAACCCTGTCCCTAACCCTCTGACCCCAACCCTAAACCTATGCCTAACCTGAGCCTGAACCCTACCCAGCCCGAACCCTTATCGTAACCCTAACCCTAGCCAGAACCCCAAGACTCTAACCCGAACACCACAACGAACCTCGGTGACATCGTCACTCCCAGCGGGTCCCCTGGCCAAAGCATGATCACCTGGGATCAATGGAACCTGCCCACGTGGCCCCTCCCCCCTTGGTGACATCATCACTTCCGCTTTCATGGCCTTAGCAGGCTTCTTTCAAAGACGCCAACTCATGGCCCTGAATTATAAATGTAACCAGTATCCAACTCGGTTCTATGTTCTTTGAGCACGATTTCCTTGTCAGGAAACAGTGCGTTACAGATATTAAGGCCCTTTCTTCAGGTATTCCTAGCGTCTGAAGCACTTTCTTAGATATTAACCTGGGTTATCATTGTGAATTATCCCGAGTTGGGGTCTCTCTCTTCCAGTGTCTCAAGCTCCTTCGTTGTGAATTCCAATTTGGTGAAACAGCGTTTATAACAAATATACCAGCACTTTAACCGTTATTACCACTTGAAAGTCTACCCTACCTTTCACAGCGCTTTGGTTACAGACTCTCAGTATTTCAAAATTCAGTAGAGATGTTCGGGTTCGAAACCGTATTCCAGGAGTTCTAGAGTCACTCTGACAAATCCCCCAGGTCCGTTGTTTTGAGCTCTGAGAGTTTTCTTTTTAACACGGGTGTCATACCGGCTTTTTAAAGGCACGTTAAAACACCGCTCGGAGAAGCCGAAAGCGGTTTGGCTCAGTGGATAGAGCGTCGGTCTGCGGACTGAAGGGTCCCGGGTTCGATTCCGGTCAAGGGCACGTCCATTGGTTGCGGGCACATCCCCGGCAGGGGGTGTTTGCAGGAGCAGGCAGCTGGTCGATATGTTTCCAGCTCTCTGTCCCTCTGCTTTCCTCTCCGTACAAAGTCAATAAGATATATTAAAAAACAAACAAACAAACACAAAATACACTACTTGGGACCCTAGCCCAACTACCATTTTGATTTCATAGTGTTCTCCATACTTTCATACTATTCTATAGCTCTACGAAAATGAGTTTTGCAGTGTTTCACCAAAACCTTTTCCAGAAAACGCCAACTCCTTTGGACGGGAAAAATAAATGTAAACAGTGCCACACTCGGTTCTCAGCTGTTTGAACAACATTTCCCAGGGACAAAATTGTGCTGTTCCGATATTCAGGCTATTGGAATATGTGTTCCTAGTGTGTGAAGCACATTTCTCAATATTTCCCTAGTCTGGAGTTGTAAATCCGCAGTGCTACACTCCAATTTGTCCAGTGATTGAAGCTCATTCGTTGTGAATAGCCAACGTTACTACACCGTGACCGTAACCCTGTCCCTAACCCTCTGACCCCAACGCTAAACCTATGCCTAACCTGAGCCTGAACCCTACCCAGCCCGAACCCTTATCGTAACCCTAACCCTAGCCAGAACCCCAAGTCTCTAACCCGAACACCACAACGAACCTCGGTGACATCGTCACTCCCAGCGGGTCCCCTGGCCAAAGCATGATCACCTGGGATCAATGGAACCTGCCCACGTGGCCCCTCCCCCCTTGGTGACATCATCACTTCCGCTTTCTTGGCCTTAGCAGGCTTCTTTCAAAGACGCCAACTCCTGGCCCTGAATTATAAATGTAACCAGTATCCAACTCGGTTCTATGTTCTTTGAGCACGATTTCCTTGTCAGGAAACAGTGCGTTACAGATATTAAGGCCCTTTCTTCCCGTATTCCTAGCGTCTGAAGCACTTTCTTAGATATTAACCTGGGTTATCATTGTGAATTATCCCGAGTTGGGGTCTCTCTCTTCCAGTGTCTCAAGCTCCTTCGTTGTGAATTCCAATTTGGTGAAACAGCGTTTATAACAAATATACCAGCACTTTAACCGTTATTACCACTTGAAAGTCTACCCTACCTTTCACAGCGCTTTGGTTACAGACTCTCAGTATTTCAAAATTCAGTAGAGATGTTCGGGTTCGAAAACGTATTCCAGGAGTTCTAGAGTCACTCTGACAAATCCCCCTGGTCCGTTGTTTTGAGCTCTGAGAGTTTTCTTTTTAACACGGGTGTCATACCGGCTTTTTAAAGGCACGTTAAAACACCGCTCGGAGAAGCCGAAAGCGGTTTGGCTCAGTGGATAGAGCGTCGGTCTGCGGACTGAAGGGTCCCGGGTTCGATTCCGGTCAAGGGCACGTCCATTGGTTGCGGGCACATCCCCGGCAGGGGGTGTTTGCGGGAGCAGGCAGCTGGTCGATATGTTTCCAGCTCTCTGTCCCTCTGCTTTCCTCTCCGTACAAAGTCAATAAGATATATTAAAAAACAAACAAACAAACACAAAATACACTACTTGGGACCCTAGCCCAACTACCATTTTGATTTCATAGTGTTCTCCATACTTTCATACTATTCTATAGCTCTACGAAAATGAGTTTTGCAGTGTTTCACCAAAACCTTTTCCAGAAAACGCCAACTCCTTTGGACGGGAAAAATAAATGTAAACAGTGCCACACTCGGTTCTCAGCTGTTTGAACAACATTTCCCAGGGACAAAATTGTGCTGTTCCGATATTCAGGCTATTGGAATATGTGTTCCTAGTGTGTGAAGCACATTTCTCAATATTTCCCTAGTCTGGAGTTGTAAATCCGCAGTGCTACACTCCAATTTGTCCAGTGATTGAAGCTCATTCGTTGTGAATAGCCAACGTTACTACACCGTGACCGTAACCCTGTCCCTAACCCTCTGACCCCAACCCTAAACCTATGCCTAACCTGAGCCTGAACCCTACCCAGCCCGAACCCTTATCGTAACCCTAACCCTAGCCAGAACCCCAAGTCTCTAACCCGAACACCACAACGAACCTCGGTGACATCGTCACTCCCAGCGGGTCCCCTGGCCAAAGCATGATCACCTGGGATCAATGGAACCTGCCCACGTGGCCCCTCCCCCCTTGGGGACATCATCACTTCCGCTTTCTTGGCCTTAGCAGGCTTCTTTCAAAGACGCCAACTCCTGGCCCTGAATTATAAATGTAACCAGTATCCAACTCGGTTCTATGTTCTTTGAGCACGATTTCCTTGTCAGGAAACAGTGCGTTACAGATATTAAGGCCCTTTCTTCCCGTATTCCTAGCGTCTGAAGCACTTTCTTAGATATTAACCTGGGTTATCATTGTGAATTATCCCGAGTTGGGGTCTCTCTCTTCCAGTGTCTCAAGCTCCTTCGTTGTGAATTCCAATTTGGTGAAACAGCGTTTATAACAAATATACCAGCACTTTAACCGTTATTACCACTTGAAAGTCTACCCTACCTTTCACAGCGCTTTGGTTACAGACTCTCAGTATTTCAAAATTCAGTAGAGATATTCGGGTTCGAAAACGTATTCCAGGAGTTCTCGAGTCACTCTGACAAATCCCCCTGGTCCGTTGTTTTGAGCTCTGAGAGTTTTCTTTTTAACACGGGTGTCATACCGGCTTTTTAAAGGCACGTTAAAACACCGCTCGGAGAAGCCGAAAGCGGTTTGGCTCAGTGGATAGAGCGTCGGTCTGCGGACTGAAGGGTCCCGGGTTCGATTCCGGTCAAGGGCACGTCCATTGGTTGCGGGCACATCCCCGGCAGGGGGTGTTTGCAGGAGCAGGCAGCTGGTCGATATGTTTCCAGCTCTCTGTCCCTCTGCTTTCCTCTCCGTACAAAGTCAATAAGATATATTAAAAAACAAACAAACAAACACAAAATACACTACTTGGGACCCTAGCCCAACTACCATTTTGATTTCATAGTGTTCTCCATACTTTCATACTATTCTATAGCTCTACGAAAATGAGTTTTGCAGTGTTTCACCAAAACCTTTTCCAGAAAACGCCAACTCCTTTGGACGGGAAAAATAAATGTAAACAGTGCCACACTCGGTTCTCAGCTGTTTGAACAACATTTCCCAGGGACAAAATTGTGCTGTTCCGATATTCAGGCTATTGGAATATGTGTTCCTAGTGTGTGAAGCACATTTCTCAATATTTCCCTAGTCTGGAGTTGTAAATCCGCAGTGCTACACTCCAATTTGTCCAGTGATTGAAGCTCATTCGTTGTGAATAGCCAACGTTACTACACCGTGACCGTAACCCTGTCCCTAACCCTCTGACCCCAACGCTAAACCTATGCCTAACCTGAGCCTGAACCCTACCCAGCCCGAACCCTTATCGTAACCCTAACCCTAGCCAGAACCCCAAGTCTCTAACCCGAACACCACAACGAACCTCGGTGACATCGTCACTCCCAGCGGGTCCCCTGGCCAAAGCATGATCACCTGGGATCAATGGAACCTGCCCACGTGGCCCCTCCCCCCTTGGTGACATCATCACTTCCGCTTTCTTGGCCTTAGCAGGCTTCTTTCAAAGACGCCAACTCCTGGCCCTGAATTATAAATGTAACCAGTATCCAACTCGGTTCTATGTTCTTTGAGCACGATTTCCTTGTCAGGAAACAGTGCGTTACAGATATTAAGGCCCTTTCTTCCCGTATTCCTAGCGTCTGAAGCACTTTCTTAGATATTAACCTGGGTTATCATTGTGAATTATCCCGAGTTGGGGTCTCTCTCTTCCAGTGTCTCAAGCTCCTTCGTTGTGAATTCCAATTTGGTGAAACAGCGTTTATAACAAATATACCAGCACTTTAACCGTTATTACCACTTGAAAGTCTACCCTACCTTTCACAGCGCTTTGGTTACAGACTCTCAGTATTTCAAAATTCAGTAGAGATGTTCGGGTTCGAAAACGTATTCCAGGAGTTCTAGAGTCACTCTGACAAATCCCCCTGGTCCGTTGTTTTGAGCTCTGAGAGTTTTCTTTTTAACACGGGTGTCATACCGGCTTTTTAAAGGCACGTTAAAACACCGCTCGGAGAAGCCGAAAGCGGTTTGGCTCAGTGGATAGAGCGTCGGTCTGCGGACTGAAGGGTCCCGGGTTCGATTCCGGTCAAGGGCACGTCCATTGGTTGCGGGCACATCCCCGGCAGGGGGTGTTTGCGGGAGCAGGCAGCTGGTCGATATGTTTCCAGCTCTCTGTCCCTCTGCTTTCCTCTCCGTACAAAGTCAATAAGATATATTAAAAAACAAACAAACAAACACAAAATACACTACTTGGGACCCTAGCCCAACTACCATTTTGATTTCATAGTGTTCTCCATACTTTCATACTATTCTATACCTCTACGAAAATGAGTTTTGCAGTGTTTCACCAAAACCTTTTCCTGAAAACGCCAACTCCTTTGGACGGGAAAAATAAATGTAAACAGTGCCACACTCGGTTCTCAGCTGTTTGAACAACATTTCCCAGGGACAAAATTGTGCTGTTCCGATATTCAGGCTATTGGAATATGTGTTCCTAGTGTGTGAAGCACATTTCTCAATATTTCCCTAGTCTGGAGTTGTAAATCCGCAGTGCTACACTCCAATTTGTCCAGTGATTGAAGCTCATTCGTTGTGAATAGCCAACGTTACTACACCGTGACCGTAACCCTGTCCCTAACCCTCTGACCCCAACCCTAAACCTATGCCTAACCTGAGCCTGAACCCTACCCAGCCCGAACCCTTATCGTAACCCTAACCCTAGCCAGAACCCCAAGACTCTCACCCGAACACCACAACGAACCTCGGTGACATCGTCACTCCCAGCGGGTCCCCTGGCCAAAGCATGATCACCTGGGATCAATGGAACCTGCCCACGTGGCCCCTCCCCCCTTGGTGACATCATCACTTCCGCTTTCATGGCCTTAGCAGGCTTCTTTCAAAGACGCCAACTCATGGCCCTGAATTATAAATGTAACCAGTATCCAACTTGGTTCTATGTTCTTTGAGCACGATTTCCTTGTCAGGAAACAGTGCGTTACAGATATTAAGGCCCTTTCTTCCCGTATTCCTAGCGTCTGAAGCACTTTCTTAGATATTAACCTGGGTTATCATTGTGAATTATCCCGAGTTGGGGTCTCTCTCTTCCAGTGTCTCAAGCTCCTTCGTTGTGAATTCCAATTTGGTGAAACAGCGTTTATAACAAATATACCAGCACTTTAACCGTTATAACCACTTGAAAGTCTACCCTACCTTTCACAGCGCTTTGGTTACAGACTCTCAGTATTTCAAAATTCAGTAGAGATGTTCGGGTTCGAAAACGTATTCCAGGAGTTCTCGAGTCACTCTGACAAATCCCCCTGGTCCGTTGTTTTGAGCTCTGAGAGTTTTCTTTTTAACACGGGTGTCATACCGGCTTTTTAAAGGCACGTTAAAACACCGCTCGGAGAAGCCGAAAGCGGTTTGGCTCAGTGGATAGAGCGTCGGTCTGCGGACTGAAGGGTCCCGGGTTCGATTCCGGTCAAGGGCACGTCCATTGGTTGCGGGCACATCCCCGGCAGGGGGTGTTTGCGGGAGCAGGCAGCTGGTCGATATGTTTCCAGCTCTCTGTCCCTCTGCTTTCCTCTCCGTACAAAGTCAATAAGATATATTAAAAAACAAACAAACAAACACAAAATACACTTCTTGGGACCCTAGCCCAACTACCATTTTGATTTCATAGTGTTCTCCATACTTTCATACTATTCTATACCTCTACGAAAATGAGTTTTGCAGTGTTTCACCAAAAATTTTTCCTGAAAACGCCAACTCCTTTGGACGGGAAAAATAAATGTAAACAGTGCCACACTCGGTTCTCAGCTGTTTGAACAACATTTCCCAGGGACAAAATTGTGCTGTTCCGATATTCAGGCTATTGGAATATGTGTTCCTAGTGTGTGAAGCACATTTCTCAATATTTCCCTAGTCTGGAGTTGTAAATCCGCAGTGCTACACTCCAATTTGTCCAGTGATTGAAGCTCATTCGTTGTGAATAGCCAACGTTACTACACCGTGACCGTAACCCTGTCCCTAACCCTCTGACCCCAACCCTAAACCTATGCCTAACCTGAGCCTGAACCCTACCCAGCCCGAACCCTTATCGTAACCCTAACCCTAGCCAGAACCCCAAGACTCTCACCCGAACACCACAACGAACCTCGGTGACATCGTCACTCCCAGCGGGTCCCCTGGCCAAAGCATGATCACCTGGGATCAATGGAACCTGCCCACGTGGCCCCTCCCCCCTTGGTGACATCATCACTTCCGCTTTCATGGCCTTAGCAGGCTTCTTTCAAAGACGCCAACTCCTGGCCCTGAATTATAAATGTAACCAGTATCCAACTCGGTTCTATGTTCTTTGAGCACGATTTCCTTGTCAGGAAACAGTGCGTTACAGATATTAAGGCCCTTTCTTCAGGTATTCCTAGCGTCTGAAGCACTTTCTTAGATATTAACCTGGGTTATCATTGTGAATTATCCCGAGTTGGGGTCTCTCTCTTCCAGTGTCTCAAGCTCCTTCGTTGTGAATTCCAATTTGGTGAAACAGCGTTTATAACAAATATACCAGCACTTTAACCGTTATTACCACTTGAAAGTCTACCCTACCTTTCACAGCGCTTTGGTTACAGACTCTCAGTATTTCAAAATTCAGTAGAGATGTTCGGGTTCGAAAACGTATTCCAGGAGTTCTCGAGTCACTCTGACAAATCCCCCTGGTCCGTTGTTTTGAGCTCTGAGAGTTTTCTTTTTAACAAGGGTGTCATACCGGCTTTTTAAAGGCACGTTAAAACACCGCTCGGAGAAGCCGAAAGCGGTTTGGCTCAGTGGATAGAGCGTCGGTCTGCGGACTGAAGGGTCCCGGGTTCGATTCCGGTCAAGGGCACGTCCATTGGTTGCGGGCACATCCCCGGCAGGGGGTGTTTGCGGGAGCAGGCAGCTGGTCGATATGTTTCCAGCTCTCTGTCCCTCTGCTTTCCTCTCCGTACAAAGTCAATAAGATATATTAAAAAACAAACAAACAAACACAAAATACACTTCTTGGGACCCTAGCCCAACTACCATTTTGATTTCATAGTGTTCTCCATACTTTCATACTATTCTATACCTCTACGAAAATGAGTTTTGCAGTGTTTCACCAAAAATTTTTCCTGAAAACGCCAACTCCTTTGGACGGGAAAAATAAATGTAAACAGTGCCACACTCGGTTCTCAGCTGTTTGAACAACATTTCCCAGGGACAAAATTGTGCTGTTCCGATATTCAGGCTATTGGAATATGTGTTCCTAGTGTGTGAAGCACATTTCTCAATATTTCCCTAGTCTGGAGTTGTAAATCCGCAGTGCTACACTCCAATTTGTCCAGTGATTGAAGCTCATTCGTTGTGAATAGCCAACGTTACTACACCGTGACCGTAACCCTGTCCCTAACCCTCTGACCCCAACCCTAAACCTATGCCTAACCTGAGCCTGAACCCTACCCAGCCTGAACCCTTATCGTAACCCTAACCCTAGCCAGAACCCCAAGAATCTCACCCGAACACCACAACGAACCTCGGTGACATCATCACTCCCAGCGGGTCCCCTGGCCAAAGCATGATCACCTGGGATCAATGGAACCTGCCCACGTGGCCCCTCCCCCCTTGGTGACATCATCACTTCCACTTTCATGGCCTTAGCAGGCTTCTTTCAAAGACGCCAACTCATGGCCCTGAATTATAAATGTAACCAGTATCCAACTCGGTTCTATGTTCTTTGAGCACGATTTCCTTGTCAGGAAACAGTGCGTTACAGATATTAAGGCCCTTTCTTCCCGTATTCCTAGCGTCTGAAGCACTTTCTTAGATATTAACCTGGGTTATCATTGTGAATTATCCCGAGTTGGGGTCTCTCTCTTCCAGTGTCTCAAGCTCCTTCGTTGTGAATTCCAATTTGGTGAAACAGCGTTTATAACAAATATACCAGCACTTTAACCGTTATTACCACTTGAAAGTCTACCCTACCTTTCACAGCGCTTTGGTTACAGACTCTCAGTATTTCAAAATTCAGTAGAGATGTTCGGGTTCGAAAACGTATTCCAGGAGTTCTCGAGTCACTCTGACAAATCCCCCTGGTCCGTTGTTTTGAGCTCTGAGAGTTTTCTTTTTAACACGGGTGTCATACCGGCTTTTTAAAGGCACGTTAAAACACCGCTCGGAGAAGCCGAAAGCGGTTTGGCTCAGTGGATAGAGCGTCGGTCTGCGGACTGAAGGGTCCCGGGTTCGATTCCGGTCAAGGGCACGTCCATTGGTTGCGGGCACATCCCCGGCAGGGGGTGTTTGCGGGAGCAGGCAGCTGGTCGATATGTTTCCAGCTCTCTGTCCCTCTGCTTTCCTCTCCGTACAAAGTCAATAAGATATATTAAAAAACAAACAAACAAACACAAAATACACTTCTTGGGACCCTAGCCCAACTACCATTTTGATTTCATAGTGTTCTCCATACTTTCATACTATTCTATACCTCTACGAAAATGAGTTTTGCAGTGTTTCACCAAAAATTTTTCCTGAAAACGCCAACTCCTTTGGACGGGAAAAATAAATGTAAACAGTGCCACACTCGGTTCTCAGCTGTTTGAACAACATTTCCCAGGGACAAAATTGTGCTGTTCCGATATTCAGGCTATTGGAATATGTGTTCCTAGTGTGTGAAGCACATTTCTCAATATTTCCCTAGTCTGGAGTTGTAAATCCGCAGTGCTACACTCCAATTTGTCCAGTGATTGAAGCTCATTCGTTGTGAATAGCCAACGTTACTACACCGTGACCGTAACCCTGTCCCTAACCCTCTGACCCCAACCCTAAACCTATGCCTAACCTGAGCCTGAACCCTACCCAGCCCGAACCCTTATCGTAACCCTAACCCTAGCCAGAACCCCAAGACTCTCACCCGAACACCACAACGAACCTCGGTGACATCGTCACTCCCAGCGGGTCCCCTGGCCAAAGCATGATCACCTGGGATCAATGGAACCTGCCCACGTGGCCCCTCCCCCCTTGGTGACATCATCACTTCCGCTTTCATGGCCTTAGCAGGCTTCTTTCAAAGACGCCAACTCATGGCCCTGAATTATAAATGTAACCAGTATCCAACTTGGTTCTATGTTCTTTGAGCACGATTTCCTTGTCAGGAAACAGTGCGTTACAGATATTAAGGCCCTTTCTTCCCGTATTCCTAGCGTCTGAAGCACTTTCTTAGATATTAACCTGGGTTATCATTGTGAATTATCCCGAGTTGGGGTCTCTCTCTTCCAGTGTCTCAAGCTCCTTCGTTGTGAATTCCAATTTGGTGAAACAGCGTTTATAACAAATATACCAGCACTTTAACCGTTATTACCACTTGAAAGTCTACCCTACCTTTCACAGCGCTTTGGTTACAGACTCTCAGTATTTCAAAATTCAGTAGAGATGTTCGGGTTCGAAAACGTATTCCAGGAGTTCTCGAGTCACTCTGACAAATCCCCCTGGTCCGTTGTTTTGAGCTCTGAGAGTTTTCTTTTTAACACGGGTGTCATACCGGCTTTTTAAAGGCACGTTAAAACACCGCTCGGAGAAGCCGAAAGCGGTTTGGCTCAGTGGATAGAGCGTCGGTCTGCGGACTGAAGGGTCCCGGGTTCGATTCCGGTCAAGGGCACGTCCATTGGTTGCGGGCACATCCCCGGCAGGGGGTGTTTGCGGGAGCAGGCAGCTGGTCGATATGTTTCCAGCTCTCTGTCCCTCTGCTTTCCTCTCCGTACAAAGTCAATAAGATATATTAAAAAACAAACAAACAAACACAAAATACACTTCTTGGGACCCTAGCCCAACTACCATTTTGATTTCATAGTGTTCTCCATACTTTCATACTATTCTATACCTCTACGAAAATGAGTTTTGCAGTGTTTCACCAAAAATTTTTCCTGAAAACGCCAACTCCTTTGGACGGGAAAAATAAATGTAAACAGTGCCACACTCGGTTCTCAGCTGTTTGAACAACATTTCCCAGGGACAAAATTGTGCTGTTCCGATATTCAGGCTATTGGAATATGTGTTCCTAGTGTGTGAAGCACATTTCTCAATATTTCCCTAGTCTGGAGTTGTAAATCCGCAGTGCTACACTCCAATTTGTCCAGTGATTGAAGCTCATTCGTTGTGAATAGCCAACGTTACTACACCGTGACCGTAACCCTGTCCCTAACCCTCTGACCCCAACCCTAAACCTATGCCTAACCTGAGCCTGAACCCTACCCAGCCCGAACCCTTATCGTAACCCTAACCCTAGCCAGAACCCCAAGACTCTCACCCGAACACCACAACGAACCTCGGTGACATCGTCACTCCCAGCGGGTCCCCTGGCCAAAGCATGATCACCTGGGATCAATGGAACCTGCCCACGTGGCCCCTCCCCCCTTGGTGACATCATCACTTCCGCTTTCATGGCCTTAGCAGGCTTCTTTCAAAGACGCCAACTCCTGGCCCTGAATTATAAATGTAACCAGTATCCAACTCGGTTCTATGTTCTTTGAGCACGATTTCCTTGTCAGGAAACAGTGCGTTACAGATATTAAGGCCCTTTCTTCAGGTATTCCTAGCGTCTGAAGCACTTTCTTAGATATTAACCTGGGTTATCATTGTGAATTATCCCGAGTTGGGGTCTCTCTCTTCCAGTGTCTCAAGCTCCTTCGTTGTGAATTCCAATTTGGTGAAACAGCGTTTATAACAAATATACCAGCACTTTAACCGTTATTACCACTTGAAAGTCTACCCTACCTTTCACAGCGCTTTGGTTACAGACTCTCAGTATTTCAAAATTCAGTAGAGATGTTCGGGTTCGAAAACGTATTCCAGGAGTTCTCGAGTCACTCTGACAAATCCCCCTGGTCCGTTGTTTTGAGCTCTGAGAGTTTTCTTTTTAACACGGGTGTCATACCGGCTTTTTAAAGGCACGTTAAAACACCGCTCGGAGAAGCCGAAAGCGGTTTGGCTCAGTGGATAGAGCGTCGGTCTGCGGACTGAAGGGTCCCGGGTTCGATTCCGGTCAAGGGCACGTCCATTGGTTGCGGGCACATCCCCGGCAGGGGGTGTTTGCGGGAGCAGGCAGCTGGTCGATATGTTTCCAGCTCTCTGTCCCTCTGCTTTCCTCTCCGTACAAAGTCAATAAGATATATTAAAAAACAAACAAACAAACACAAAATACACTTCTTGGGACCCTAGCCCAACTACCATTTTGATTTCATAGTGTTCTCCATACTTTCATACTATTCTATACCTCTACGAAAATGAGTTTTGCAGTGTTTCACCAAAAATTTTTCCTGAAAACGCCAACTCCTTTGGACGGGAAAAATAAATGTAAACAGTGCCACACTCGGTTCTCAGCTGTTTGAACAACATTTCCCAGGGACAAAATTGTGCTGTTCCGATATTCAGGCTATTGGAATATGTGTTCCTAGTGTGTGAAGCACATTTCTCAATATTTCCCTAGTCTGGAGTTGTAAATCCGCAGTGCTACACTCCAATTTGTCCAGTGATTGAAGCTCATTCGTTGTGAATAGCCAACGTTACTACACCGTGACCGTAACCCTGTCCCTAACCCTCTGACCCCAACCCTAAACCTATGCCTAACCTGAGCCTGAACCCTACCCAGCCCGAACCCTTATCGTAACCCTAACCCTAGCCAGAACCCCAAGACTCTCACCCGAACACCACAACGAACCTCGGTGACATCGTCACTCCCAGCGGGTCCCCTGGCCAAAGCATGATCACCTGGGATCAATGGAACCTGCCCACGTGGCCCCTCCCCCCTTGGTGACATCATCACTTCCGCTTTCATGGCCTTAGCAGGCTTCTTTCAAAGACGCCAACTCCTGGCCCTGAATTATAAATGTAACCAGTATCCAACTCGGTTCTATGTTCTTTGAGCACGATTTCCTTGTCAGGAAACAGTGCGTTACAGATATTAAGGCCCTTTCTTCAGGTATTCCTAGCGTCTGAAGCACTTTCTTAGATATTAACCTGGGTTATCATTGTGAATTATCCCGAGTTGGGGTCTCTCTCTTCCAGTGTCTCAAGCTCCTTCGTTGTGAATTCCAATTTGGTGAAACAGCGTTTATAACAAATATACCAGCACTTTAACCGTTATTACCACTTGAAAGTCTACCCTACCTTTCACAGCGCTTTGGTTACAGACTCTCAGTATTTCAAAATTCAGTAGAGATGTTCGGGTTCGAAAACGTATTCCAGGAGTTCTCGAGTCACTCTGACAAATCCCCCTGGTCCGTTGTTTTGAGCTCTGAGAGTTTTCTTTTTAACACGGGTGTCATACCGGCTTTTTAAAGGCACGTTAAAACACCGCTCGGAGAAGCCGAAAGCGGTTTGGCTCAGTGGATAGAGCGTCGGTCTGCGGACTGAAGGGTCCCGGGTTCGATTCCGGTCAAGGGCACGTCCATTGGTTGCGGGCACATCCCCGGCAGGGGGTGTTTGCGGGAGCAGGCAGCTGGTCGATATGTTTCCAGCTCTCTGTCCCTCTGCTTTCCTCTCCGTACAAAGTCAATAAGATATATTAAAAAACAAACAAACAAACACAAAATACACTTCTTGGGACCCTAGCCCAACTACCATTTTGATTTCATAGTGTTCTCCATACTTTCATACTATTCTATACCTCTACGAAAATGAGTTTTGCAGTGTTTCACCAAAAATTTTTCCTGAAAACGCCAACTCCTTTGGCCGGGAAAAATAAATGTAAACAGTGCCACACTCGGTTCTCAGCTGTTTGAACAACATTTCCCAGGGACAAAATTGTGCTGTTCCGATATTCAGGCTATTGGAATATGTGTTCCTAGTGTGTGAAGCACATTTCTCAATATTTCCCTAGTCTGGAGTTGTAAATCCGCAGTGCTACACTCCAATTTGTCCAGTGATTGAAGCTCATTCGTTGTGAATAGCCAACGTTACTACACCGTGACCGTAACCCTGTCCCTAACCCTCTGACCCCAACCCTAAACCTATGCCTAACCTGAGCCTGAACCCTACCCAGCCTGAACCCTTATCGTAACCCTAACCCTAGCCAGAACCCCAAGAATCTCACCCGAACACCACAACGAACCTCGGTGACATCATCACTCCCAGCGGGTCCCCTGGCCAAAGCATGATCACCTGGGATCAATGGAACCTGCCCACGTGGCCCCTCCCCCCTTGGTGACATCATCACTTCCACTTTCATGGCCTTAGCAGGCTTCTTTCAAAGACGCCAACTCATGGCCCTGAATTATAAATGTAACCAGTATCCAACTCGGTTCTATGTTCTTTGAGCACGATTTCCTTGTCAGGAAACAGTGCGTTACAGATATTAAGGCCCTTTCTTCCCGTATTCCTAGCGTCTGAAGCACTTTCTTAGATATTAACCTGGGTTATCATTGTGAATTATCCCGAGTTGGGGTCTCTCTCTTCCAGTGTCTCAAGCTCCTTCGTTGTGAATTCCAATTTGGTGAAACAGCGTTTATAACAAATATACCAGCACTTTAACCGTTATTACCACTTGAAAGTCTACCCTACCTTTCACAGCGCTTTGGTTACAGACTCTCAGTATTTCAAAATTCAGTAGAGATGTTCGGGTTCGAAAACGTATTCCAGGAGTTCTCGAGTCACTCTGACAAATCCCCCTGGTCCGTTGTTTTGAGCTCTGAGAGTTTTCTTTTTAACACGGGTGTCATACCGGCTTTTTAAAGGCACGTTAAAACACCGCTCGGAGAAGCCGAAAGCGGTTTGGCTCAGTGGATAGAGCGTCGGTCTGCGGACTGAAGGGTCCCGGGTTCGATTCCGGTCAAGGGCACGTCCATTGGTTGCGGGCACATCCCCGGCAGGGGGTGTTTGCGGGAGCAGGCAGCTGGTCGATATGTTTCCAGCTCTCTGTCCCTCTGCTTTCCTCTCCGTACAAAGTCAATAAGATATATTAAAAAACAAACAAACAAACACAAAATACACTTCTTGGGACCCTAGCCCAACTACCATTTTGATTTCATAGTGTTCTCCATACTTTCATACTATTCTATACCTCTACGAAAATGAGTTTTGCAGTGTTTCACCAAAAATTTTTCCTGAAAACGCCAACTCCTTTGGACGGGAAAAATAAATGTAAACAGTGCCACACTCGGTTCTCAGCTGTTTGAACAACATTTCCCAGGGACAAAATTGTGCTGTTCCGATATTCAGGCTATTGGAATATGTGTTCCTAGTGTGTGAAGCACATTTCTCAATATTTCCCTAGTCTGGAGTTGTAAATCCGCAGTGCTACACTCCAATTTGTCCAGTGATTGAAGCTCATTCGTTGTGAATAGCCAACGTTACTACACCGTGACCGTAACCCTGTCCCTAACCCTCTGACCCCAACCCTAAACCTATGCCTAACCTGAGCCTGAACCCTACCCAGCCCGAACCCTTATCGTAACCCTAACCCTAGCCAGAACCCCAAGACTCTCACCCGAACACCACAACGAACCTCGGTGACATCGTCACTCCCAGCGGGTCCCCTGGCCAAAGCATGATCACCTGGGATCAATGGAACCTGCCCACGTGGCCCCTCCCCCCTTGGTGACATCATCACTTCCGCTTTCTTGGCCTTAGCAGGCTTCTTTCAAAGACGCCAACTCCTGGCCCTGAATTATAAATGTAACCAGTATCCAACTCGGTTCTATGTTCTTTGAGCACGATTTCCTTGTCAGGAAACAGTGCGTTACAGATATTAAGGCCCTTTCTTCAGGTATTCCTAGCGTCTGAAGCACTTTCTTAGATATTAACCTGGGTTATCATTGTGAATTATCCCGAGTTGGGGTCTCTCTCTTCCAGTGTCTCAAGCTCCTTCGTTGTGAATTCCAATTTGGTGAAACAGCGTTTATAACAAATATACCAGCACTTTAACCGTTATTACCACTTGAAAGTCTACCCTACCTTTCACAGCGCTTTGGTTACAGACTCTCAGTATTTCAAAATTCAGTAGAGATGTTCGGGTTCGAAAACGTATTCCAGGAGTTCTCGAGTCACTCTGACAAATCCCCCTGGTCCGTTGTTTTGAGCTCTGAGAGTTTTCTTTTTAACACGGGTGTCATACCGGCTTTTTAAAGGCACGTTAAAACACCGCTCGGAGAAGCCGAAAGCGGTTTGGCTCAGTGGATAGAGCGTCGGTCTGCGGACTGAAGGGTCCCGGGTTCGATTCCGGTCAAGGGCACGTCCATTGGTTGCGGGCACATCCCCGGCAGGGGGTGTTTGCGGGAGCAGGCAGCTGGTCGATATGTTTCCAGCTCTCTGTCCCTCTGCTTTCCTCTCCGTACAAAGTCAATAAGATATATTAAAAAACAAACAAACAAACACAAAATACACTTCTTGGGACCCCTGCCCAACTACCATTTTGATTTCATAGTGTTCTCCATACTTTCATACTATTCTATACCTCTACGAAAATGAGTTTTGCAGTGTTTCACCAAAAATTTTTCCTGAAAACGCCAACTCCTTTGGACGGGAAAAATAAATGTAAACAGTGCCACACTCGGTTCTCAGCTGTTTGAACAACATTTCCCAGGGACAAAATTGTGCTGTTCCGATATTCAGGCTATTGGAATATGTGTTCCTAGTGTGTGAAGCACATTTCTCAATATTTCCCTAGTCTGGAGTTGTAAATCCGCAGTGCTACACTCCAATTTGTCCAGTGATTGAAGCTCATTCGTTGTGAATAGCCAACGTTACTACACCGTGACCGTAACCCTGTCCCTAACCCTCTGACCCCAACCCTAAACCTATGCCTAACCTGAGCCTGAACCCTACCCAGCCCGAACCCTTATCGTAACCCTAAACCTAGCCAGAACCCCAAGACTCTCACCCGAACACCACAACGAACCTCGGTGACATCGTCACTCCCAGCGGGTCCCCTGGCCAAAGCATGATCACCTGGGATCAATGGAACCTGCCCACGTGGCCCCTCCCCCCTTGGTGACATCATCACTTCCGCTTTCATGGCCTTAGCAGGCTTCTTTCAAAGACGCCAACTCATGGCCCTGAATTATAAATGTAACCAGTATCCAACTCGGTTCTATGTTCTTTGAGCACGATTTCCTTGTCAGGAAACAGTGCGTTACAGATATTAAGGCCCTTTCTTCCCGTATTCCTAGCGTCTGAAGCACTTTCTTAGATATTAACCTGGGTTATCATTGTGAATTATCCCGAGTTGGGGTCTCTCTCTTCCAGTGTCTCAAGCTCCTTCGTTGTGAATTCCAATTTGGTGAAACAGCGTTTATAACAAATATACCAGCACTTTAACCGTTATTACCACTTGAAAGTCTACCCTACCTTTCACAGCGCTTTGGTTACAGACTCTCAGTATTTCAAAATTCAGTAGAGATGTTCGGGTTCGAAAACGTATTCCAGGAGTTCTCGAGTCACTCTGACAAATCCCCCTGGTCCGTTGTTTTGAGCTCTGAGAGTTTTCTTTTTAACACGGGTGTCATACCGGCTTTTTAAAGGCACGTTAAAACACCGCTCGGAGAAGCCGAAAGCGGTTTGGCTCAGTGGATAGAGCGTCGGTCTGCGGACTGAAGGGTCCCGGGTTCGATTCCGGTCAAGGGCACGTCCATTGGTTGCGGGCACATCCCCGGCAGGGGGTGTTTGCGGGAGCAGGCAGCTGGTCGATATGTTTCCAGCTCTCTGTCCCTCTGCTTTCCTCTCCGTACAAAGTCAATAAGATATATTAAAAAACAAACAAACAAACACAAAATACACTTCTTGGGACCCTAGCCCAACTACCATTTTGATTTCATAGTGTTCTCCATACTTTCATACTATTCTATACCTCTACGAAAATGAGTTTTGCAGTGTTTCACCAAAAATTTTTCCTGAAAAAGCCAACTCCTTTGGACGGGAAAAATAAATGTAAACAGTGCCACACTCGGTTCTCAGCTGTTTGAACAACATTTCCCAGGGACAAAATTGTGCTGTTCCGATATTCAGGCTATTGGAATATGTGTTCCTAGTGTGTGAAGCACATTTCTCAATATTTCCCTAGTCTGGAGTTGTAAATCCGCAGTGCTACACTCCAATTTGTCCAGTGATTGAAGCTCATTCGTTGTGAATAGCCAACGTTACTACACCGTGACCGTAACCCTGTCCCTAACCCTCTGACCCCAACCCTAAACCTATGCCTAACCTGAGCCTGAACCCTACCCAGCCCGAACCCTTATCGTAACCCTAACCCTAGCCAGAACCCCAAGACTCTCACCCGAACACCACAACGAACCTCGGTGACATCGTCACTCCCAGCGGGTCCCCTGGCCAAAGCATGATCACCTGGGATCAATGGAACCTGCCCACGTGGCCCCTCCCTCCTTGGTGACATCATCACTTCCGCTTTCATGGCCTTAGCAGGCTTCTTTCAAAGACGCCAACTCCTGGCCCTGAATTATAAATGTAACCAGTATCCAACTCGGTTCTATGTTCTTTGAGCACGATTTCCTTGTCAGGAAACAGTGCGTTACAGATATTAAGGCCCTTTCTTCAGGTATTCCTAGCGTCTGAAGCACTTTCTTAGATATTAACCTGGGTTATCATTGTGAATTATCCCGAGTTGGGGTCTCTCTCTTCCAGTGTCTCAAGCTCCTTCGTTGTGAATTCCAATTTGGTGAAACAGCGTTTATAACAAATATACCAGCACTTTAACCGTTATTACCACTTGAAAGTCTACCCTACCTTTCACAGCGCTTTGGTTACAGACTCTCAGTATTTCAAAATTCAGTAGAGATGTTCGGGTTCGAAAACGTATTCCAGGAGTTCTCGAGTCACTCTGACAAATCCCCCTGGTCCGTTGTTTTGAGCTCTGAGAGTTTTCTTTTTAACACGGGTGTCATACCGGCTTTTTAAAGGCACGTTAAAACACCGCTCAGAGAAGCCGAAAGCGGTTTGGCTCAGTGGATAGAGCGTCGGTCTGCGGACTGAAGGGTCCCGGGTTCGATTCCGGTCAAGGGCACGTCCATTGGTTGCGGGCACATCCCCGGCAGGGGGTGTTTGCGGGAGCAGGCAGCTGGTCGATATGTTTCCAGCTCTCTGTCCCTCTGCTTTCCTCTCCGTACAAAGTCAATAAGATATATTAAAAAACAAACAAACAAACACAAAATACACTTCTTGGGACCCTAGCCCAACTACCATTTTGATTTCATAGTGTTCTCCATACTTTCATACTATTCTATACCTCTACGAAAATGAGTTTTGCAGTGTTTCACCAAAAATTTTTCCTGAAAACGCCAACTCCTTTGGACGGGAAAAATAAATGTAAACAGTGCCACACTCGGTTCTCAGCTGTTTGAACAACATTTCCCAGGGACAAAATTGTGCTGTTCCGATATTCAGGCTATTGGAATATGTGTTCCTAGTGTGTGAAGCACATTTCTCAATATTTCCCTAGTCTGGAGTTGTAAATCCGCAGTGCTACACTCCAATTTGTCCAGTGATTGAAGCTCATTCGTTGTGAATAGCCAACGTTACTACACCGTGACCGTAACCCTGTCCCTAACCCTCTGACCCCAACCCTAAACCTATGCCTAACCTGAGCCTGAACCCTACCCAGCCCGAACCCTTATCGTAACCCTAACCCTAGCCAGAACCCCAAGACTCTCACCCGAACACCACAACGAACCTCGGTGACATCGTCACTCCCAGCGGGTCCCCTGGCCAAAGCATGATCACCTGGGATCAATGGAACCTGCCCACGTGGCCCCTCCCCCCTTGGTGACATCATCACTTCCGCTTTCATGGCCTTAGCAGGCTTCTTTCAAAGACGCCAACTCATGGCCCTGAATTATAAATGTAACCAGTATCCAACTCGGTTCTATGTTCTTTGAGCACGATTTCCTTGTCAGGAAACAGTGCGTTACAGATATTAAGGCCCTTTCTTCCCGTATTCCTAGCGTCTGAAGCACTTTCTTAGATATTAACCTGGGTTATCATTGTGAATTATCCCGAGTTGGGGTCTCTCTCTTCCAGTGTCTCAAGCTCCTTCGTTGTGAATTCCAATTTGGTGAAACAGCGTTTATAACAAATATACCAGCACTTTAACCGTTATTACCACTTGAAAGTCTACCCTACCTTTCACAGCGCTTTGGTTACAGACTCTCAGTATTTCAAAATTCAGTAGAGATGTTCGGGTTCGAAAACGTATTCCAGGAGTTCTCGAGTCACTCTGACAAATCCCCCTGGTCCGTTGTTTTGAGCTCTGAGAGTTTTCTTTTTAACACGGGTGTCATACCGGCTTTTTAAAGGCACGTTAAAACACCGCTCGGAGAAGCCGAAAGCGGTTTGGCTCAGTGGATAGAGCGTCGGTCTGCGGACTGAAGGGTCCCGGGTTCGATTCCGGTCAAGGGCACGTCCATTGGTTGCGGGCACATCCCCGGCAGGGGGTGTTTGCAGGAGCAGGCAGCTGGTCGATATGTTTCCAGCTCTCTGTCCCTCTGCTTTCCTCTCCGTACAAAGTCAATAAGATATATTAAAAAACAAACAAACAAACACAAAATACACTACTTGGGACCCTAGCCCAACTACCATTTTGATTTCATAGTGTTCTCCATACTTTCATACTATTCTATAGCTCTACGAAAATGAGTTTTGCAGTGTTTCACCAAAACCTTTTCCAGAAAACGCCAACTCCTTTGGACGGGAAAAATAAATGTAAACAGTGCCACACTCGGTTCTCAGCTGTTTGAACAACATTTCCCAGGGACAATATTGTGCTGTTCCGATATTCAGGCTATTGGAATATGTGTTCCTAGTGTGTGAAGCACATTTCTCAATATTTCCCTAGTCTGGAGTTGTAAATCCGCAGTGCTACACTCCAATTTGTCCAGTGATTGAAGCTCATTCGTTGTGAATACCCAACGTTACTACACCGTGACCGTAACCCTGTCCCTAACCCTCTGACCCCAACGCTAAACCTATGCCTAACCTGAGCCTGAACCCTACCCAGCCCGAACCCTTATCGTAACCCTAACCCTAGCCAGAACCCCAAGTCTCTAACCCGAACACCACAACGAACCTCGGTGACATCGTCACTCCCAGCGGGTCCCCTGGCCAAAGCATGATCACCTGGGATCAATGGAACCTGCCCACGTGGCCCCTCCCCCCTTGGTGACATCATCACTTCCGCTTTCTTGGCCTTAGCAGGCTTCTTTCAAAGACGCCAACTCCTGGCCCTGAATTATAAATGTAACCAGTATCCAACTCGGTTCTATGTTCTTTGAGCACGATTTCCTTGTCAGGAAACAGTGCGTTACAGATATTAAGGCCCTTTCTTCACGTATTCCTAGCGTCTGAAGCACTTTCTTAGATATTAACCTGGGTTATCATTGTGAATTATCCCGAGTTGGGGTCTCTCTCTTCCAGTGTCTCAAGCTCCTTCGTTGTGAATTCCAATTTGGTGAAACAGCGTTTATAACAAATATACCAGCACTTTAACCGTTATTACCACTTGAAAGTCTACCCTACCTTTCACAGCGCTTTGGTTACAGACTCTCAGTATTTCAAAATTCAGTAGAGATGTTCGGGTTCGAAAACGTATTCCAGGAGTTCTAGAGTCACTCTGACAAATCCCCCTGGTCCGTTGTTTTGAGCTCTGAGAGTTTTCTTTTTAACACGGGTGTCATACCGGCTTTTTAAAGGCACGTTAAAACACCGCTCGGAGAAGCCGAAAGCGGTTTGGCTCAGTGGATAGAGCGTCGGTCTGCGGACTGAAGGGTCCCGGGTTCGATTCCGGTCAAGGGCACGTCCATTGGTTGCGGGCACATCCCCGGCAGGGGGTGTTTGCGGGAGCAGGCAGCTGGTCGATATGTTTCCAGCTCTCTGTCCCTCTGCTTTCCTCTCCGTACAAAGTCAATAAGATATATTAAAAAACAAACAAACAAACACAAAATACACTACTTGGGACCCTAGCCCAACTACCATTTTGATTTCATAGTGTTCTCCATACTTTCATACTATTCTATACCTCTACGAAAATGAGTTTTGCAGTGTTTCACCAAAACCTTTTCCTGAAAACGCCAACTCCTTTGGACGGGAAAAATAAATGTAAACAGTGCCACACTCGGTTCTCAGCTGTTTGAACAACATTTCCCAGGGACAAAATTGTGCTGTTCCGATATTCAGGCTATTGGAATATGTGTTCCTAGTGTGTGAAGCACATTTCTCAATATTTCCCTAGTCTGGAGTTGTAAATCCGCAGTGCTACACTCCAATTTGTCCAGTGATTGAAGCTCATTCGTTGTGAATAGCCAACGTTACTACACCGTGACCGTAACCCTGTCCCTAACCCTCTGACCCCAACCCTAAACCTATGCCTAACCTGAGCCTGAACCCTACCCAGCCCGAACCCTTATCGTAACCCTAACCCTAGCCAGAACCCCAAGACTCTCACCCGAACACCACAACGAACCTCGGTGACATCGTCACTCCCAGCGGGTCCCCTGGCCAAAGCATGATCACCTGGGATCAATGGAACCTGCCCACGTGGCCCCTCCCCCCTTGGTGACATCATCACTTCCGCTTTCATGGCCTTAGCAGGCTTCTTTCAAAGACGCCAACTCCTGGCCCTGAATTATAAATGTAACCAGTATCCAACTCGGTTCTATGTTCTTTGAGCACGATTTCCTTGTCAGGAAACAGTGCGTTACAGATATTAAGGCCCTTTCTTCCCGTATTCCTAGCGTCTGAAGCACTTTCTTAGATATTAACCTGGGTTATCATTGTGAATTATCCCGAGTTGGGGTCTCTCTCTTCCAGTGTCTCAAGCTCCTTCGTTGTGAATTCCAATTTGGTGAAACAGCGTTTATAACAAATATACCAGCACTTTAACCGTTATTACCACTTGAAAGTCTACCCTACCTTTCACAGCGCTTTGGTTACAGACTCTCAGTATTTCAAAATTCAGTAGAGATGTTCGGGTTCGAAAACGTATTCCAGGAGTTCTAGAGTCACTCTGACAAATCCCCCTGGTCCGTTGTTTTGAGCTCTGAGAGTTTTCTTTTTAACACGGGTGTCATACCGGCTTTTTAAAGGCACGTTAAAACACCGCTCGGAGAAGCCGAAAGCGGTTTGGCTCAGTGGATAGAGCGTCGGTCTGCGGACTGAAGGGTCCCGGGTTCGATTCCGGTCAAGGGCACGTCCATTGGTTGCGGGCACATCCCCGGCAGGGGGTGTTTGCAGGAGCAGGCAGCTGGTCGATATGTTTCCAGCTCTCTGTCCCTCTGCTTTCCTCTCCGTACAAAGTCAATAAGATATATTAAAAAACAAACAAACAAACACAAAATACACTACTTGGGACCCTAGCCCAACTACCATTTTGATTTCATAGTGTTCTCCATACTTTCATACTATTCTATAGCTCTACGAAAATGAGTTTTGCAGTGTTTCACCAAAACCTTTTCCAGAAAACGCCAACTCCTTTGGACGGGAAAAATAAATGTAAACAGTGCCACACTCGGTTCTCAGCTGTTTGAACAACATTTCCCAGGGACAAAATTGTGCTGTTCCGATATTCAGGCTATTGGAATATGTGTTCCTAGTGTGTGAAGCACATTTCTCAATATTTCCCTAGTCTGGAGTTGTAAATCCGCAGTGCTACACTCCAATTTGTCCAGTGATTGAAGCTCATTCGTTGTGAATAGCCAACGTTACTACACCGTGACCGTAACCCTGTCCCTAACCCTCTGACCCCAACGCTAAACCTATGCCTAACCTGAGCCTGAACCCTACCCAGCCCGAACCCTTATCGTAACCCTAACCCTAGCCAGAACCCCAAGTCTCTAACCCGAACACCACAACGAACCTCGGTGACATCGTCACTCCCAGCGGGTCCCCTGGCCAAAGCATGATCACCTGGGATCAATGGAACCTGCCCACGTGGCCCCTCCCCCCTTGGTGACATCATCACTTCCGCTTTCTTGGCCTTAGCAGGCTTCTTTCAAAGACGCCAACTCCTGGCCCTGAATTATAAATGTAACCAGTATCCAACTCGGTTCTATGTTCTTTGAGCACGATTTCCTTGTCAGGAAACAGTGCGTTACAGATATTAAGGCCCTTTCTTCCCGTATTCCTAGCGTCTGAAGCACTTTCTTAGATATTAACCTGGGTTATCATTGTGAATTATCCCGAGTTGGGGTCTCTCTCTTCCAGTGTCTCAAGCTCCTTCGTTGTGAATTCCAATTTGGTGAAACAGCGTTTATAACAAATATACCAGCACTTTAACCGTTATTACCACTTGAAAGTCTACCCTACCTTTCACAGCGCTTTGGTTACAGACTCTCAGTATTTCAAAATTCAGTAGAGATGTTCGGGTTCGAAAACGTATTCCAGGAGTTCTAGAGTCACTCTGACAAATCCCCCTGGTCCGTTGTTTTGAGCTCTGAGAGTTTTCTTTTTAACACGGGTGTCATACCGGCTTTTTAAAGGCACGTTAAAACACCGCTCGGAGAAGCCGAAAGCGGTTTGGCTCAGTGGATAGAGCGTCGGTCTGCGGACTGAAGGGTCCCGGGTTCGATTCCGGTCAAGGGCACGTCCATTGGTTGCGGGCACATCCCCGGCAGGGGGTGTTTGCGGGAGCAGGCAGCTGGTCGATATGTTTCCAGCTCTCTGTCCCTCTGCTTTCCTCTCCGTACAAAGTCAATAAGATATATTAAAAAACAAACAAACAAACACAAAATACACTACTTGGGACCCTAGCCCAACTACCATTTTGATTTCATAGTGTTCTCCATACTTTCATACTATTCTATACCTCTACGAAAATGAGTTTTGCAGTGTTTCACCAAAACCTTTTCCTGAAAACGCCAACTCCTTTGGACGGGAAAAATAAATGTAAACAGTGCCACACTCGGTTCTCAGCTGTTTGAACAACATTTCCCAGGGACAAAATTGTGCTGTTCCGATATTCAGGCTATTGGAATATGTGTTCCTAGTGTGTGAAGCACATTTCTCAATATTTCCCTAGTCTGGAGTTGTAAATCCGCAGTGCTACACTCCAATTTGTCCAGTGATTGAAGCTCATTCGTTGTGAATAGCCAACGTTACTACACCGTGACCGTAACCCTGTCCCTAACCCTCTGACCCCAACCCTAAACCTATGCCTAACCTGAGCCTGAACCCTACCCAGCCCGAACCCTTATCGTAACCCTAACCCTAGCCAGAACCCCAAGACTCTCACCCGAACACCACAACGAACCTCGGTGACATCGTCACTCCCAGCGGGTCCCCTGGCCAAAGCATGATCACCTGGGATCAATGGAACCTGCCCACGTGGCCCCTCCCCCCTTGGTGACATCATCACTTCCGCTTTCATGGCCTTAGCAGGCTTCTTTCAAAGACGCCAACTCCTGGCCCTGAATTATAAATGTAACCAGTATCCAACTCGGTTCTATGTTCTTTGAGCACGATTTCCTTGTCAGGAAACAGTGCGTTACAGATATTAAGGCCCTTTCTTCCCGTATTCCTAGCGTCTGAAGCACTTTCTTAGATATTAACCTGGGTTATCATTGTGAATTATCCCGAGTTGGGGTCTCTCTCTTCCAGTGTCTCAAGCTCCTTCGTTGTGAATTCCAATTTGGTGAAACAGCGTTTATAACAAATATACCAGCACTTTAACCGTTATTACCACTTGAAAGTCTACCCTACCTTTCACAGCGCTTTGGTTACAGACTCTCAGTATTTCAAAATTCAGTAGAGATGTTCGGGTTCGAAAACGTATTCCAGGAGTTCTCGAGTCACTCTGACAAATCCCCCTGGTCCGTTGTTTTGAGCTCTGAGAGTTTTCTTTTTAACACGGGTGTCATACCGGCTTTTTAAAGGCACGTTAAAACACCGCTCGGAGAAGCCGAAAGCGGTTTGGCTCAGTGGATAGAGCGTCGGTCTGCGGACTGAAGGGTCCCGGGTTCGATTCCGGTCAAGGGCACGTCCATTGGTTGCGGGCACATCCCCGGCAGGGGGTGTTTGCAGGAGCAGGCAGCTGGTCGATATGTTTCCAGCTCTCTGTCCCTCTGCTTTCCTCTCCGTACAAAGTCAATAAGATATATTAAAAAACAAACAAACAAACACAAAATACACTACTTGGGACCCTAGCCCAACTACCATTTTGATTTCATAGTGTTCTCCATACTTTCATACTATTCTATAGCTCTACGAAAATGAGTTTTGCAGTGTTTCACCAAAACCTTTTCCAGAAAACGCCAACTCCTTTGGACGGGAAAAATAAATGTAAACAGTGCCACACTCGGTTCTCAGCTGTTTGAACAACATTTCCCAGGGACAAAATTGTGCTGTTTTGATATTCAGGCTATTGGAATATGTGTTCCTAGTGTGTGAAGCACATTTCTCAATATTTCCCTAGTCTGGAGTTGTAAATCCGCAGTGCTACACTCCAATTTGTCCAGTGATTGAAGCTCATTCGTTGTGAATAGCCAACGTTACTACACCGTGACCGTAACCCTGTCCCTAACCCTCTGACCCCAACGCTAAACCTATGCCTAACCTGAGCCTGAACCCTACCCAGCCCGAACCCTTATCGTAACCCTAACCCTAGCCAGAACCCCAAGTCTCTAACCCGAACACCACAACGAACCTCGGTGACATCGTCACTCCCAGCGGGTCCCCTGGCCAAAGCATGATCACCTGGGATCAATGGAACCTGCCCACGTGGCCCCTCCCCCCTTGGTGACATCATCACTTCCGCTTTCTTGGCCTTAGCAGGCTTCTTTCAAAGACGCCAACTCCTGGCCCTGAATTATAAATGTAACCAGTATCCAACTCGGTTCTATGTTCTTTGAGCACGATTTCCTTGTCAGGAAACAGTGCGTTACAGATATTAAGGCCCTTTCTTCCCGTATTCCTAGCGTCTGAAGCACTTTCTTAGATATTAACCTGGGTTATCATTGTGAATTATCCCGAGTTGGGGTCTCTCTCTTCCAGTGTCTCAAGCTCCTTCGTTGTGAATTCCAATTTGGTGAAACAGCGTTTATAACAAATATACCAGCACTTTAACCGTTATTACCACTTGAAAGTCTACCCTACCTTTCACAGCGCTTTGGTTACAGACTCTCAGTATTTCAAAATTCAGTAGAGATGTTCGGGTTCGAAAACGTATTCCAGGAGTTCTAGAGTCACTCTGACAAATCCCCCTGGTCCGTTGTTTTGAGCTCTGAGAGTTTTCTTTTTAACACGGGTGTCATACCGGCTTTTTAAAGGCACGTTAAAACACCGCTCGGAGAAGCCGAAAGCGGTTTGGCTCAGTGGATAGAGCGTCGGTCTGCGGACTGAAGGGTCCCGGGTTCGATTCCGGTCAAGGGCACGTCCATTGGTTGCGGGCACATCCCCGGCAGGGGGTGTTTGCGGGAGCAGGCAGCTGGTCGATATGTTTCCAGCTCTCTGTCCCTCTGCTTTCCTCTCCGTACAAAGTCAATAAGATATATTAAAAAACAAACAAACAAACACAAAATACACTACTTGGGACCCTAGCCCAACTACCATTTTGATTTCATAGTGTTCTCCATACTTTCATACTATTCTATACCTCTACGAAAATGAGTTTTGCAGTGTTTCACCAAAACCTTTTCCTGAAAACGCCAACTCCTTTGGACGGGAAAAATAAATGTAAACAGTGCCACACTCGGTTCTCAGCTGTTTGAACAACATTTCCCAGGGACAAAATTGTGCTGTTCCGATATTCAGGCTATTGGAATATGTGTTCCTAGTGTGTGAAGCACATTTCTCAATATTTCCCTAGTCTGGAGTTGTAAATCCGCAGTGCTACACTCCAATTTGTCCAGTGATTGAAGCTCATTCGTTGTGAATAGCCAACGTTACTACACCGTGACCGTAACCCTGTCCCTAACCCTCTGACCCCAACCCTAAACCTATGCCTAACCTGAGCCTGAACCCTACCCAGCCCGAACCCTTATCGTAACCCTAACCCTAGCCAGAACCCCAAGACTCTCACCCGAACACCACAACGAACCTCGGTGACATCGTCACTCCCAGCGGGTCCCCTGGCCAAAGCATGATCACCTGGGATCAATGGAACCTGCCCACGTGGCCCCTCCCCCCTTGGTGACATCATCACTTCCGCTTTCATGGCCTTAGCAGGCTTCTTTCAAAGACGCCAACTCCTGGCCCTGAATTATAAATGTAACCAGTATCCAACTCGGTTCTATGTTCTTTGAGCACGATTTCCTTGTCAGGAAACAGTGCGTTACAGATATTAAGGCCCTTTCTTCCCGTATTCCTAGCGTCTGAAGCACTTTCTTAGATATTAACCTGGGTTATCATTGTGAATTATCCCGAGTTGGGGTCTCTCTCTTCCAGTGTCTCAAGCTCCTTCGTTGTGAATTCCAATTTGGTGAAACAGCGTTTATAACAAATATACCAGCACTTTAACCGTTATTACCACTTGAAAGTCTACCCTACCTTTCACAGCGCTTTGGTTACAGACTCTCAGTATTTCAAAATTCAGTAGAGATGTTCGGGTTCGAAAACGTATTCCAGGAGTTCTCGAGTCACTCTGACAAATCCCCCTGGTCCGTTGTTTTGAGCTCTGAGAGTTTTCTTTTTAACACGGGTGTCATACCGGCTTTTTAAAGGCACGTTAAAACACCGCTCGGAGAAGCCGAAAGCGGTTTGGCTCAGTGGATAGAGCGTCGGTCTGCGGACTGAAGGGTCCCGGGTTCGATTCCGGTCAAGGGCACGTCCATTGGTTGCGGGCACATCCCCGGCAGGGGGTGTTTGCAGGAGCAGGCAGCTGGTCGATATGTTTCCAGCTCTCTGTCCCTCTGCTTTCCTCTCCGTACAAAGTCAATAAGATATATTAAAAAACAAACAAACAAACACAAAATACACTACTTGGGACCCTAGCCCAACTACCATTTTGATTTCATAGTGTTCTCCATACTTTCATACTATTCTATAGCTCTACGAAAATGAGTTTTGCAGTGTTTCACCAAAACCTTTTCCAGAAAACGCCAACTCCTTTGGACGGGAAAAATAAATGTAAACAGTGCCACACTCGGTTCTCAGCTGTTTGAACAACATTTCCCAGGGACAAAATTGTGCTGTTTTGATATTCAGGCTATTGGAATATGTGTTCCTAGTGTGTGAAGCACATTTCTCAATATTTCCCTAGTCTGGAGTTGTAAATCCGCAGTGCTACACTCCAATTTGTCCAGTGATTGAAGCTCATTCGTTGTGAATAGCCAACGTTACTACACCGTGACCGTAACCCTGTCCCTAACCCTCTGACCCCAACGCTAAACCTATGCCTAACCTGAGCCTGAACCCTACCCAGCCCGAACCCTTATCGTAACCCTAACCCTAGCCAGAACCCCAAGTCTCTAACCCGAACACCACAACGAACCTCGGTGACATCGTCACTCCCAGCGGGTCCCCTGGCCAAAGCATGATCACCTGGGATCAATGGAACCTGCCCACGTGGCCCCTCCCCCCTTGGTGACATCATCACTTCCGCTTTCTTGGCCTTAGCAGGCTTCTTTCAAAGACGCCAACTCCTGGCCCTGAATTATAAATGTAACCAGTATCCAACTCGGTTCTATGTTCTTTGAGCACGATTTCCTTGTCAGGAAACAGTGCGTTACAGATATTAAGGCCCTTTCTTCCCGTATTCCTAGCGTCTGAAGCACTTTCTTAGATATTAACCTGGGTTATCATTGTGAATTATCCCGAGTTGGGGTCTCTCTCTTCCAGTGTCTCAAGCTCCTTCGTTGTGAATTCCAATTTGGTGAAACAGCGTTTATAACAAATATACCAGCACTTTAACCGTTATTACCACTTGAAAGTCTACCCTACCTTTCACAGCGCTTTGGTTACAGACTCTCAGTATTTCAAAATTCAGTAGAGATGTTCGGGTTCGAAAACGTATTCCAGGAGTTCTAGAGTCACTCTGACAAATCCCCCTGGTCCGTTGTTTTGAGCTCTGAGAGTTTTCTTTTTAACACGGGTGTCATACCGGCTTTTTAAAGGCACGTTAAAACACCGCTCGGAGAAGCCGAAAGCGGTTTGGCTCAGTGGATAGAGCCTCGGTCTGCGGACTGAAGGGTCCCGGGTTCGATTCCGGTCTAGGGCACGTCCATTGGTTGCGGGCACATCCCCGGCAGGGGGTGTTTGCGGGAGCAGGCAGCTGGTCGATATGTTTCCAGCTCTCTGTCCCTCTGCTTTCCTCTCCGTACAAAGTCAATAAGATATATTGAAAAACAAACAAACAAACACAAAATACACTACTTGGGACCCTAGCCCAACTACCATTTTGATTTCATAGTGTTCTCCATACTTTCATACTATTCTATACCTCTACGAAAATGAGTTTTGCAGTGTTTCACCAAAACCTTTTCCTGAAAACGCCAACTCCTTTGGACGGGAAAAATAAATGTAAACAGTGCCACACTCGGTTCTCAGCTGTTTGAACAACATTTCCCAGGGACAAAATTGTGCTGTTCCGATATTCAGGCTATTGGAATATGTGTTCCTAGTGTGTGAAGCACATTTCTCAATATTTCCCTAGTCTGGAGTTGTAAATCCGCAGTGCTACACTCCAATTTGTCCAGTGATTGAAGCTCATTCGTTGTGAATAGCCAACGTTACTACACCGTGACCGTAACCCTGTCCCTAACCCTCTGACCCCAACCCTAAACCTATGCCTAACCTGAGCCTGAACCCTACCCAGCCCGAACCCTTATCGTAACCCTAACCCTAGCCAGAACCCCAAGTCTCTAACCCGAACACCACAACGAACCTCGGTGACATCGTCACTCCCAGCGGGTCCCCTGGCCAAAGCATGATCACCTGGGATCAATGGAACCTGCCCACGTGGCCCCTCCCCCCTTGGTGACATCATCACTTCCGCTTTCATGGCCTTAGCAGGCTTCTTTCAAAGACGCCAACTCATGGCCCTGAATTATAAATGTAACCAGTATCCAACTCGGTTCTATGTTCTTTGAGCACGATTTCCTTGTCAGGAAACAGTGCGTTACAGATATTAAGGCCCTTTCTTCCCGTATTCCTAGCGTCTGAAGCACTTTCTTAGATATTAACCTGGGTTATCATTGTGAATTATCCCGAGTTGGGGTCTCTCTCTTCCAGTGTCTCAAGCTCCTTCGTTGTGAATTCCAATTTGGTGAAACAGCGTTTATAACAAATATACCAGCACTTTAACCGTTATTACCACTTGAAAGTCTACCCTACCTTTCACAGCACTTTGGTTACAGACTCTCAGTATTTCAAAATTCAGTAGAGATGTTCGGGTTCGAAAACGTATTCCAGGAGTTCTAGAGTCACTCTGACAAATCCCCCTGGTCCGTTGTTTTGAGCTCTGAGAGTTTTCTTTTTAACACGGGTGTCATACCGGCTTTTTAAAGGCACGTTAAAACACCGCTCGGAGAAGCCGAAAGCGGTTTGGCTCAGTGGATAGAGCGTCGGTCTGCGGACTGAAGGGTCCCGGGTTCGATTCCGGTCAAGGGCACGTCCATTGGTTGCGGGCACATCCCCGGCAGGGGGTGTTTGCGGGAGCAGGCAGCTGGTCGATATGTTTCCAGCTCTCTGTCCCTCTGCTTTCCTCTCCGTACAAAGTCAATAAGATATATTAAAAAACAAACAAACAAACACAAAATACACTTCTTGGGACCCTAGCCCAACTACCATTTTGATTTCATAGTGTTCTCCATACTTTCATACTATTCTATACCTCTACGAAAATGAGTTTTGCAGTGTTTCACCAAAAATTTTTCCTGAAAACGCCAACTCCTTTGGACGGGAAAAATAAATGTAAACAGTGCCACACTCGGTTCTCAGCTGTTTGAACAACATTTCCCAGGGACAAAATTGTGCTGTTCCGATATTCAGGCTATTGGAATATGTGTTCCTAGTGTGTGAAGCACATTTCTCAATATTTCCCTAGTCTGGAGTTGTAAATCCGCAGTGCTACACTCCAATTTGTCCAGTGATTGAAGCTCATTCATTGTGAATAGCCAACGTTACTACACCGTGACCGTAACCCTGTCCCTAACCCTCTGACCCCAACCCTAAACCTATGCCTAACCTGAGCCTGAACCCTACCCAGCCCGAACCCTTATCGTAACCCTAACCCTAGCCAGAACCCCAAGACTCTCACCCGAACACCACAACGAACCTCGGTGACATCGTCACTCCCAGCGGGTCCCCTGGCCAAAGCATGATCACCTGGGATCAATGGAACCTGCCCACGTGGCCCCTCCCCCCTTGGTGACATCATCACTTCCGCTTTCATGGCCTTAGCAGGCTTCTTTCAAAGACGCCAACTCCTGGCCCTGAATTATAAATGTAACCAGTATCCAACTCGGTTCTATGTTCTTTGAGCACGATTTCCTTGTCAGGAAACAGTGCGTTACAGATATTAAGGCCCTTTCTTCAGGTATTCCTAGCGTCTGAAGCACTTTCTTAGATATTAACCTGGGTTATCATTGTGAATTATCCCGAGTTGGGGTCTCTCTCTTCCAGTGTCTCAAGCTCCTTCGTTGTGAATTCCAATTTGGTGAAACAGCGTTTATAACAAATATACCAGCACTTTAACCGTTATTACCACTTGAAAGTCTACCCTACCTTTCACAGCGCTTTGGTTACAGACTCTCAGTATTTCAAAATTCAGTAGAGATGTTCGGGTTCGAAAACGTATTCCAGGAGTTCTCGAGTCACTCTGACAAATCCCCCTGGTCCGTTGTTTTGAGCTCTGAGAGTTTTCTTTTTAACACGGGTGTCATACCGGCTTTTTAAAGGCACGTTAAAACACCGCTCGGAGAAGCCGAAAGCGGTTTGGCTCAGTGGATAGAGCGTCGGTCTGCGGACTGAAGGGTCCCGGGTTCGATTCCGGTCAAGGGCACGTCCATTGGTTGCGGGCACATCCCCGGCAGGGGGTGTTTGCAGGAGCAGGCAGCTGGTCGATATGTTTCCAGCTCTCTGTCCCTCTGCTTTCCTCTCCGTACAAAGTCAATAAGATATATTAAAAAACAAACAAACAAACACAAAATACACTACTTGGGACCCTAGCCCAACTACCATTTTGATTTCATAGTGTTCTCCATACTTTCATACTATTCTATAGCTCTACGAAAATGAGTTTTGCAGTGTTTCACCAAAACCTTTTCCAGAAAACGCCAACTCCTTTGGACGGGAAAAATAAATGTAAACAGTGCCACACTCGGTTCTCAGCTGTTTGAACAACATTTCCCAGGGACAAAATTGTGCTGTTCCGATATTCAGGCTATTGGAATATGTGTTCCTAGTGTGTGAAGCACATTTCTCAATATTTCCCTAGTCTGGAGTTGTAAATCCGCAGTGCTACACTCCAATTTGTCCAGTGATTGAAGCTCATTCGTTGTGAATAGCCAACGTTACTACACCGTGACCGTAACCCTGTCCCTAACCCTCTGACCCCAACGCTAAACCTATGCCTAACCTGAGCCTGAACCCTACCCAGCCCGAACCCTTATCGTAACCCTAACCCTAGCCAGAACCCCAAGTCTCTAACCCGAACACCACAACGAACCTCGGTGACATCGTCACTCCCAGCGGGTCCCCTGGCCAAAGCATGATCACCTGGGATCAATGGAACCTGCCCACGTGGCCCCTCCCCCCTTGGTGACATCATCACTTCCGCTTTCTTGGCCTTAGCAGGCTTCTTTCAAAGACGCCAACTCCTGGCCCTGAATTATAAATGTAACCAGTATCCAACTCGGTTCTATGTTCTTTGAGCACGATTTCCTTGTCAGGAAACAGTGCGTTACAGATATTAAGGCCCTTTCTTCAGGTATTCCTAGCGTCTGAAGCACTTTCTTAGATATTAACCTGGGTTATCATTGTGAATTATCCCGAGTTGGGGTCTCTCTCTTCCAGTGTCTCAAGCTCCTTCGTTGTGAATTCCAATTTGGTGAAACAGCGTTTATAACAAATATACCAGCACTTTAACCGTTATTACCACTTGAAAGTCTACCCTACCTTTCACAGCGCTTTGGTTACAGACTCTCAGTATTTCAAAATTCAGTAGAGATGTTCGGGTTCGAAAACGTATTCCAGGAGTTCTAGAGTCACTCTGACAAATCCCCCTGGTCCGTTGTTTTGAGCTCTGAGAGTTTTCTTTTTAACACGGGTGTCATACCGGCTTTTTAAAGGCACGTTAAAACACTGCTCGGAGAAGCCGAAAGCGGTTTGGCTCAGTGGATAGAGCCTCGGTCTGCGGACTGAAGGGTCCCGGGTTCGATTCCGGTCTAGGGCACGTCCATTGGTTGCGGGCACATCCCCGGCAGGGGGTGTTTGCGGGAGCAGGCAGCTGGTCGATATGTTTCCAGCTCTCTGTCCCTCTGCTTTCCTCTCCGTACAAAGTCAATAAGATATATTGAAAAACAAACAAACAAACACAAAATACACTACTTGGGACCCTAGCCCAACTACCATTTTGATTTCATAGTGTTCTCCATACTTTCATACTATTCTATACCTCTACGAAAATGAGTTTTGCAGTGTTTCACCAAAACCTTTTCCTGAAAACGCCAACTCCTTTGGACGGGAAAAATAAATGTAAACAGTGCCACACTCGGTTCTCAGCTGTTTGAACAACATTTCCCAGGGACAAAATTGTGCTGTTCTGATATTCAGGCTATTGGAATATGTGTTCCTAGTGTGTGAAGCACATTTCTCAATATTTCCCTAGTCTGGAGTTGTAAATCCGCAGTGCTACACTCCAATTTGTCCAGTGATTGAAGCTCATTCGTTGTGAATAGCCAACGTTACTACACCGTGACCGTAACCCTGTCCCTAACCCTCTGACCCCAACCCTAAACCTATGCCTAACCTGAGCCTGAACCCTACCCAGCCCGAACCCTTATCGTAACCCTAACCCTAGCCAGAACCCCAAGTCTCTAACCCGAACACCACAACGAACCTCGGTGACATCGTCACTCCCAGCGGGTCCCCTGGCCAAAGCATGATCACCTGGGATCAATGGAACCTGCCCACGTGGCCCCTCCCCCCTTGGTGACATCATCACTTCCGCTTTCATGGCCTTAGCAGGCTTCTTTCAAAGACGCCAACTCATGGCCCTGAATTATAAATGTAACCAGTATCCAACTCGGTTCTATGTTCTTTGAGCACGATTTCCTTGTCAGGAAACAGTGCGTTACAGATATTAAGGCCCTTTCTTCCCGTATTCCTAGCGTCTGAAGCACTTTCTTAGATATTAACCTGGGTTATCATTGTGAATTATCCCGAGTTGGGGTCTCTCTCTTCCAGTGTCTCAAGCTCCTTCGTTGTGAATTCCAATTTGGTGAAACAGCGTTTATAACAAATATACCAGCACTTTAACCGTTATTACCACTTGAAAGTCTACCCTACCTTTCACAGCACTTTGGTTACAGACTCTCAGTATTTCAAAATTCAGTAGAGATGTTCGGGTTCGAAAACGTATTCCAGGAGTTCTAGAGTCACTCTGACAAATCCCCCTGGTCCGTTGTTTTGAGCTCTGAGAGTTTTCTTTTTAACACGGGTGTCATACCGGCTTTTTAAAGGCACGTTAAAACACCGCTCGGAGAAGCCGAAAGCGGTTTGGCTCAGTGGATAGAGCGTCGGTCTGCGGACTGAAGGGTCCCGGGTTCGATTCCGGTCTAGGGCACGTCCATTGGTTGCGGGCACATCCCCGGCAGGGGGTGTTTGCGGGAGCAGGCAGCTGGTCGATATGTTTCCAGCTCTCTGTCCCTCTGCTTTCCTCTCCGTACAAAGTCAATAAGATATATTGAAAAACAAACAAACAAACACAAAATACACTACTTGGGACCCTAGCCCAACTACCATTTTGATTTCATAGTGTTCTCCATACTTTCATACTATTCTATACCTCTACGAAAATGAGTTTTGCAGTGTTTCACCAAAACCTTTTCCTGAAAACGCCAACTCCTTTGGACGGGAAAAATAAATGTAAACAGTGCCACACTCGGTTCTCAGCTGTTTGAACAACATTTCCCAGGGACAAAATTGTGCTGTTCTGATATTCAGGCTATTGGAATATGTGTTCCTAGTGTGTGAAGCACATTTCTCAATATTTCCCTAGTCTGGAGTTGTAAATCCGCAGTGCTACACTCCAATTTGTCCAGTGATTGAAGCTCATTCGTTGTGAATAGCCAACGTTACTACACCGTGACCGTAACCCTGTCCCTAACCCTCTGACCCCAACCCTAAACCTATGCCTAACCTGAGCCTGAACCCTACCCAGCCCGAACCCTTATCGTAACCCTAACCCTAGCCAGAACCCCAAGTCTCTAACCCGAACACCACAACGAACCTCGGTGACATCGTCACTCCCAGCGGGTCCCCTGGCCAAAGCATGATCACCTGGGATCAATGGAACCTGCCCACGTGGCCCCTCCCCCCTTGGTGACATCATCACTTCCGCTTTCATGGCCTTAGCAGGCTTCTTTCAAAGACGCCAACTCATGGCCCTGAATTATAAATGTAACCAGTATCCAACTCGGTTCTATGTTCTTTGAGCACGATTTCCTTGTCAGGAAACAGTGCGTTACAGATATTAAGGCCCTTTCTTCCCGTATTTCTAGCGTCTGAAGCACTTTCTTAGATATTAACCTGGGTTATCATTGTGAATTATCCCGAGTTGGGGTCTCTCTCTTCCAGTGTCTCAAGCTCCTTCGTTGTGAATTCCAATTTGGTGAAACAGCGTTTATAACAAATATACCAGCACTTTAACCGTTATTACCACTTGAAAGTCTACCCTACCTTTCACAGCGCTTTGGTTACAGACTCTCAGTATTTCAAAATTCAGTAGAGATGTTCGGGTTCGAAAACGTATTCCAGGAGTTCTAGAGTCACTCTGACAAATCCCCCTGGTCCGTTGTTTTGAGCTCTGAGAGTTTTCTTTTTAACACGGGTGTCATACCGGCTTTTTAAAGGCAGGTTAAAACAACGCTCGGAGAAGCCGAAAGCGGTTTGGCTCAGTGGATAGAGCGTCGGTCTGCGGACTGAAGGGTCCCGGGTTCGATTCCGGTCTAGGGCACGTCCATTGGTTGCGGGCACATCCCCGGCAGGGGGTGTTTGCGGGAGCAGGCAGCTGGTCGATATGTTTCCAGCTCTCTGTCCCTCTGCTTTCCTCTCCGTACAAAGTCAATAAGATATATTAAAAAACAAACAAACAAACACAAAATACACTACTTGGGACCCTAGCCCAACTACCATTTTGATTTCATAGTGTTCTCCATACTTTCATACTATTCTATACCTCTACGAAAATGAGTTTTGCAGTGTTTCACCAAAACCTTTTCCTGAAAACGCCAACTCCTTTGGACGGGAAAAATAAATGTAAACAGTGCCACACTCGGTTCTCAGCTGTTTGAACAACATTTCCCAGGGACAAAATTGTGCTGTTCCGATATTCAGGCTATTGGAATATGTGTTCCTAGTGTGTGAAGCACATTTCTCAATATTTCCCTAGTCTGGAGTTGTAAATCCGCAGTGCTACACTCCAATTTGTCCAGTGATTGAAGCTCATTCGTTGTGAATAGCCAACGTTACTACACCGTGACCGTAACCCTGTCCCTAACCCTCTGACCCCAACCCTAAACCTATGCCTAACCTGAGCCTGAACCCTACCCAGCCCGAACCCTTATCGTAACCCTAACCCTATCCAGAACCCCAAGTCTCTAACCCGAACACCACAACGAACCTCGGTGACATCGTCACTCCCAGCGGGTCCCCTGGCCAAAGCATGATCACCTGGGATCAATGGAACCTGCCCACGTGGCCCCTCCCCCCTTGGTGACATCATCACTTCCGCTTTCATGGCCTTAGCAGGCTTCTTTCAAAGACGCCAACTCATGGCCCTGAATTATAAATGTAACCAGTATCCAACTCGGTTCTATGTTCTTTGAGCACGATTTCCTTGTCAGGAAACAGTGCGTTACAGATATTAAGGCCCTTTCTTCCCGTATTCCTAGCGTCTGAAGCACTTTCTTAGATATTAACCTGGGTTATCATTGTGAATTATCCCGAGTTGGGGTCTCTCTCTTCCAGTGTCTCAAGCTCCTTCGTTGTGAATTCCAATTTGGTGAAACAGCGTTTATAACAAATATACCAGCACTTTAACCGTTATTACCACTTGAAAGTCTACCCTACCTTTCACAGCGCTTTGGTTACAGACTCTCAGTATTTCAAAATTCAGTAGAGATGTTCGGGTTCGAAAACGTATTCCAGGAGTTCTCGAGTCACTCTGACAAATCCCCCTGGTCCGTTGTTTTGAGCTCTGAGAGTTTTCTTTTTAACACGGGTGTCATACCGGCTTTTTAAAGGCACGTTAAAACACCGCTCGGAGAAGCCGAAAGCGGTTTGGCTCAGTGGATAGAGCGTCGGTCTGCGGACTGAAGGGTCCCGGGTTCGATTCCGGTCAAGGGCACGTCCATTGGTTGCGGGCACATCCCCGGCAGGGGGTGTTTGCAGGAGCAGGCAGCTGGTCGATATGTTTCCAGCTCTCTGTCCCTCTGCTTTCCTCTCCGTACAAAGTCAATAAGATATATTAAAAAACAAACAAACAAACACAAAATACACTACTTGGGACCCTAGCCCAACTACCATTTTGATTTCATAGTGTTCTCCATACTTTCATACTATTCTATAGCTCTACGAAAATGAGTTTTGCAGTGTTTCACCAAAACCTTTTCCAGAAAACGCCAACTCCTTTGGACGGGAAAAATAAATGTAAACAGTGCCACACTCGGTTCTCAGCTGTTTGAACAACATTTCCCAGGGACAAAATTGTGCTGTTCCGATATTCAGGCTATTGGAATATGTGTTCCTAGTGTGTGAAGCACATTTCTCAATATTTCCCTAGTCTGGAGTTGTAAATCCGCAGTGCTACACTCCAATTTGTCCAGTGATTGAAGCTCATTCGTTGTGAATAGCCAACGTTACTACACCGTGACCGTAACCCTGTCCCTAACCCTCTGACCCCAACGCTAAACCTATGCCTAACCTGAGCCTGAACCCTACCCAGCCCGAACCCTTATCGTAACCCTAACCCTAGCCAGAACCCCAAGTCTCTAACCCGAACACCACAACGAACCTCGGTGACATCGTCACTCCCAGCGGGTCCCCTGGCCAAAGCATGATCACCTGGGATCAATGGAACCTGCCCACGTGGCCCCTCCCCCCTTGGTGACATCATCACTTCCGCTTTCTTGGCCTTAGCAGGCTTCTTTCAAAGACGCCAACTCCTGGCCCTGAATTATAAATGTAACCAGTATCCAACTCGGTTCTATGTTCTTTGAGCACGATTTCCTTGTCAGGAAACAGTGCGTTACAGATATTAAGGCCCTTTCTTCCCGTATTCCTAGCGTCTGAAGCACTTTCTTAGATATTAACCTGGGTTATCATTGTGAATTATCCCGAGTTGGGGTCTCTCTCTTCCAGTGTCTCAAGCTCCTTCGTTGTGAATTCCAATTTGGTGAAACAGCGTTTATAACAAATATACCAGCACTTTAACCGTTATTACCACTTGGAAGTCTACCCTACCTTTCACAGCGCTTTGGTTACAGACTCTCAGTATTTCAAAATTCAGTAGAGATGTTCGGGTTCGAAAACGTATTCCAGGAGTTCTAGAGTCACTCTGACAAATCCCCCTGGTCCGTTGTTTTGAGCTCTGAGAGTTTTCTTTTTAACACGGGTGTCATACCGGCTTTTTAAAGGCACGTTAAAACACCGCTCGGAGAAGCCGAAAGCGGTTTGGCTCAGTGGATAGAGCCTCGGTCTGCGGACTGAAGGGTCCCGGGTTCGATTCCGGTCTAGGGCACGTCCATTGGTTGCGGGCACATCCCCGGCAGGGGGTGTTTGCGGGAGCAGGCAGCTGGTCGATATGTTTCCAGCTCTCTGTCCCTCTGCTTTCCTCTCCGTACAAAGTCAATAAGATATATTGAAAAACAAACAAACAAACACAAAATACACTACTTGGGACCCTAGCCCAACTACCATTTTGATTTCATAGTGTTCTCCATACTTTCATACTATTCTATACCTCTACGAAAATGAGTTTTGCAGTGTTTCACCAAAACCTTTTCCTGAAAACGCCAACTCCTTTGGACGGGAAAAATAAATGTAAACAGTGCCACACTCGGTTCTCAGCTGTTTGAACAACATTTCCCAGGGACAAAATTGTGCTGTTCCGATATTCAGGCTATTGGAATATGTGTTCCTAGTGTGTGAAGCACATTTCTCAATATTTCCCTAGTCTGGAGTTGTAAATCCGCAGTGCTACACTCCAATTTGTCCAGTGATTGAAGCTCATTCGTTGTGAATAGCCAACGTTACTACACCGTGACCGTAACCCTGTCCCTAACCCTCTGACCCCAACCCTAAACCTATGCCTAACCTGAGCCTGAACCCTACCCAGCCCGAACCCTTATCGTAACCCTAACCCTAGCCAGAACCCCAAGTCTCTAACCCGAACACCACAACGAACCTCGGTGACATCGTCACTCCCAGCGGGTCCCCTGGCCAAAGCATGATCACCTGGGATCAATGGAACCTGCCCACGTGGCCCCTCCCCCCTTGGTGACATCATCACTTCCGCTTTCTTGGCCTTAGCAGGCTTCTTTCAAAGACGCCAACTCCTGGCCCTGAATTATAAATGTAACCAGTATCCAACTCGGTTCTATGTTCTTTGAGCACGATTTCCTTGTCAGGAAACAGTGCGTTACAGATATTAAGGCCCTTTCTTCCCGTATTCCTAGCGTCTGAAGCACTTTCTTAGATATTAACCTGGGTTATCATTGTGAATTATCCCGAGTTGGGGTCTCTCTCTTCCAGTGTCTCAAGCTCCTTCGTTGTGAATTCCAATTTGGTGAAACAGCGTTTATAACAAATATACCAGCACTTTAACCGTTATTACCACTTGGAAGTCTACCCTACCTTTCACAGCGCTTTGGTTACAGACTCTCAGTATTTCAAAATTCAGTAGAGATGTTCGGGTTCGAAAACGTATTCCAGGAGTTCTAGAGTCACTCTGACAAATCCCCCTGGTCCGTTGTTTTGAGCTCTGAGAGTTTTCTTTTTAACACGGGTGTCATACCGGCTTTTTAAAGGCACGTTAAAACACCGCTCGGAGAAGCCGAAAGCGGTTTGGCTCAGTGGATAGAGCCTCGGTCTGCGGACTGAAGGGTCCCGGGTTCGATTCCGGTCAAGGGCACGTCCATTGGTTGCGGGCACATCCCCGGCAGGGGGTGTTTGCGGGAGCAGGCAGCTGGTCGATATGTTTCCAGCTCTCTGTCCCTCTGCTTTCCTCTCCGTACAAAGTCAATAAGATATATTGAAAAACAAACAAACAAACACAAAATACACTACTTGGGACCCTAGCCCAACTACCATTTTCATTTCATAGTGTTCTCCATACTTTCATACTATTCTATACCTCTACGAAAATGAGTTTTGCAGTGTTTCACCAAAACCTTTTCCTGAAAACACCAACTCCTTTGGACGAGAAAAATAAATGTAAACAGTGCCACACTCGGTTCTCAGCTGTTCGAACAACATTTCCCAGGGACAAAATTGTGCTGTTCAGATATTCAGTCTATTGGAATATGTGTTCCTAGTGTGTGAAGCACATTTCTCAATATTTCCCTAGTCTGGAGTTGTAAATCCGCAGTGCTACACTCCAATTTGTCCAGTGATTGAAGGTCATTCGTTGTGAATAGCCAACGTTACTACACCGTGACCGTAACCCTGTCCCTAACCCTCTGACCCCAACCCTAAACCTATGCCTAACCTGAGCCTGAACCCTACCCAGCCCGAACCCTTATCGTAACCCTAACCCTAGCCAGAACCCCAAGTCTCTAACCCGAACACCACAACGAACCTCGGTGACATCGTCACTCCCAGCGGGTCCCCTGGCCAAAGCATGATCACCTGGGATCAATGGAACCTTCCCACGTGGCCCCTCCCCCCTTGGTGACATCATCACTTCCCCTTTCCTGGCCTTAGCAGGCTTCTTTCAAAGACGCCAACTCATGGCCCTGAATTATAAATGTAACCAGTATCCAACTCGGTTCTATGTTCTTTGAGCACGATTTCCTTGTCAGGAAACATTGCTTTACAGATATTAAGGCCCTTTCTTCACGTATTCCTAGCGTCTGAAGCACTTTCTTAGATATTAACCTGGGTTATCATTGTGAATTATCCCGAGTGTGGGTCTCTCTCTTCCAGTGTCTCAAGCTCCTTCGTTGTGAATTCCAATTTGGTGAAACAGCGTTTATAACAAATATACCAGCACTTTAACCGTTATTACCACTTGAAAGTCTACCCTACCTTTCACAGCGCTTTTGTTACAGACTCTCAGTATTTCAAAATTCAGTAGAGATGTTCGGGTTCGAAAACGTATTCCAGGAGTTCTAGAGTCACTCTGACACATCCCCCTGGTCCGTTGTTTTGAGCTCTGAGAGTTTTCTTTTTAACACGGGTGTCATACCGGCTTTTTAAAGGCACGTTAAAACACCGCTCGGGGAAGCCGAAAGCGGTTTGGCTCAGTGGATAGAGCGTCGGTCTGCGGACTGAAGGGTCCCGGGTTTGATTCCGGTCAAGGGCACGTCCATTGGTTGCGGGCACATCCCCGGCAGGGGGTGTTTGCAGGAGGAGGCAGCTGGTCGATATGTTTCCAGCTCTCTGTCCCTCTGCTTTCCTCTCCGTACAAAGTCAATAAGATATATTAAAAAACAAACAAACAAACACAAAATACACTACTTGGGACCCTAGCCCAACTACCATTTTGATTTCATAGTGTTCTCCATACTTTCATACTATTCTATACCTCTACGAAAATGAGTTTTGCAGTGTTTCACCAAAACCTTTTCCTGAAAACACCAACTCCTTTGGACGGGAAAAATAAATGTAAACAGTGCCACACTCGGTTCTCAGCTGTTTGAACAACATTTCCCAGGGACAAAATTGTGCTGTTCCGATATTCAGGCTATTGGAATATGTGTTCCTAGTGTGTGAAGCACATTTCTCAATATTTCCCTAGTCTGGAGTTGTAAATCCGCAGTGCTACACTCCAATTTGTCCAGTGATTGAAGCTCATTCGTTGTGAATATCCAACGTTACTACACCGTGACCGTAACCCTGTCCCTAACCCTCTGCCCCAACGCTAAACCTATGCCTAACCTGAGCCTGAACCCTACCCAGCCCGAACCCTTATCGTAACCCTAACCCTAGCCAGAACCCCAAGTCTCTAACCCGAACACCACAACGAACCTCGGTGACATCGTCACTCCCAGCGGGTCCCCTGGCCAAAGCATGATCACCTGGGATCAATGGAACCTGCCCACGTGGCCCCTCCCCCCTTGGTGACATCATCACTTCCGCTTTCCTGGCCTTAGCAGGCTTCTTTCAAAGACGCCAACTCATGGCCCTGAATTATAAATGTAACCCGTATCCAACTCGGTTCTATGTTCTTTGAGCACGATTTCCTTGTCAGGAAACAGTGTGTTACAGATATTAAGGCCCTTTATTCAGGTATTCCTAGCGTCTGAAGCACTTTCTTAGATATTAACCTGGGTTATCATTGTGAATTATCCCGAGTTGGGGTCTCTCTCTTCCAGTGTCTCAAGCTCCTTCGTTGTGAATTCCAATTTGGTGAAACAGCGTTTATAACAAATATACCAGCACTTTAACCGTTATTACCACTTGAAAGTCTACCCTACCTTTCACAGCGCTTTGGTTACAGACTCTCAGTATTTCAAAATTCAGTAGAGATGTCCCGGTTCGAAAACGTATTCCAGGAGTTCTAGAGTCACTCTGACAAATCCCCCTGGTCCGTTGTTTTGAGCTCTGAGAGTTTTCTTTTTAACACGGGTGTCATACCGGCTTTTTAAACGCACGTTAGAACACCGCTCGGAGAAGCCGAAAGCGGTTTGGCTCAGTGGATAGAGCGTCGGTCTGCGGACTGAAGGGTCCCGGGTTCGATTCCGGTCAAGGGCACGTCCATTGGTTGCGGGCATATCCCCGGCAGGGGGTGTTTGCAGGAGGAGGCAGCTGGTCGATATGTTTCCAGCTCTCTGTCCCTCTGCTTTCCTCTCCGTACAAAGTCAATAAGATATATTAAAAAACAAACAAACAAACACAAAATACACTACTTGGGACCCTAGCCCAACTACCATTTTCATTTCATAGTGTTCTCCATACTTTCATACTATTCTATACCTCTACGAAAATGAGTTTTGCAGTGTTTCACCAAAACCTTTTCCTGAAAACACCAACTCCTTTGGACGAGAAAAATAAATGTAAACAGTGCCACACTCGGTTCTCAGCTGTTCGAACAACATTTCCCAGGGACAAAATTGTGCTGTTCAGATATTCAGGCTATTGGAATATGTGTTCCTAGTGTGTGAAGCACATTTCTCAATATTTCCCTAGTCTGGAGTTGTAAATCCGCAGTGCTACACTCCATTTTGTCCAGTGATTGAAGCTCATTCGTTGTGAATAGCCAACGTTACTACACCGTGACCGTATCCCTGTCCCTAACCCTCTGACCCCAACGCTAAACCTATGCCTAACCTGAGCCTGAACCCTACCCAGCCCGAACCCTTATCGTAACCCTAACCCTAGCCAGAACCCCAAGTCTCTAACCCGAACACCACAACGAACCTCGGTGACATCGTCACTCCCAGCGGGTCCCCTGGCCAAAGCATGATCACCTGGGATCAATGGAACCTGCCCACGTGGCCCCTCCCCCCTTGGTGACATCATCACTTCCGCTTTCCTGGCCTTAGCAGGCTTCTTTCAAAGACGCCAACTCATGGCCCTGAATTATAAATGTAACCCGTATCCAACTCGGTTCTATGTTCTTTGAGCATGATTTCCTTGTCAGGAAACAGTGTGTTACAGATATTAAGGCCCTTTATTCAGGTATTCCTAGCATCTGAAGCACTTTCTTAGATATTAACCTGGGTTATCATTGTGAATTATCCCGAGTTGGGGTCTCTCTCTTCCAGTGTCTCAAGCTCCTTCGTTGTGAATTCCAATTTGGTGAAACAGCGTTTATAACAAATATACCAGCACTTTAACCGTTATTACCACTTGAAAGTCTACCCTACCTTTCACAGCGCTTTGGTTACAGACTCTCAGTATTTCAAAATTCAGTAGAGATGTTCGGGTTCGAAAACGTATTCCAGGAGTTCTAGAGTCACTCTGACAAATCCCCCTGGTCCGTTGTTTTGAGCTCTGAGAGTTTTCTTTTTAACACGGGTGTCATACCGGCTTTTTAAAGGCACGTTAAAACACCGCTCGGAGAAGCCGAAAGCGGTTTGGCTCAGTGGATAGAGCGTCGGTCTGCGGACTGAAGGGTCCCGGGTTCGATTCCGGTCAAGGGCACGTCCATTGGTTGCGGGCACATCCCCGGCAGGGGGTGTTTGCAGGAGGAGGCAGCTGGTCGATACGTTTCTAGCTCTCTGTCCCTCTGCTTTCCTCTCCGTACAAAGTCAATAAGATATATTAAAAAACAAACAAACAAACACAAAATACACTACTTGGGACCCTAGCCAAACTACCATTTTCATTTCATAGTGTTCTCCATACTTTCATACTATTCTATACCTGTACGAAAATGAGTTTTGCAGTGTTTCACCAAAACCTTTTCCTGAAAACGCCAACTCCTTTGGACGAGAAAAATAAATGTAAACAGTGCCACACTCGGTTCTCAGCTGTTCCAACAACATTTCCCAGGGACGAAATTGTGCTGTTCAGATATTCAGGCTATTGGAATATGTGTTCCTAGTGTGTGAAGCACATTTCTCAATATTTCCCTAGTCTGGAGTTGTAAATCCGCAGTGCGACACTCCAATTTGTCCAGTGATTGAAGCTCATTCGTTGTGAATAGCCAACGTTACTACACCGTGACCGTAACCCTGTCCCTAACCCTCTGACCCCAACCCTAAACCTATGCCTAACCTGAGCCTGAACCCTACCCAGCCCGAACCCTTATCGTAACCCTAACCCTAGCCAGAACCCCAAGTCTCTAACCCGAACACCACAACGAACCTCGGTGACATCGTCACTCCCAGCGGGTCCCCTGGCCAAAGCATGATCACCTGGGATCAATGGAACCTTCCCACGTGGCCCCTCCCCCCTTGGTGACATCATCACTTCCCCTTTCCTGGCCTTAGCAGGCTTCTTTCAAAGACGCCAACTCATGGCCCTGAATTATAAATGTAACCAGTATCCAACTCGGTTCTATGTTCTTTGAGCACGATTTCCTTGTCAGGAAACAGTGCGTTACAGATATTAAGGCCCTTTCTTCACGTATTCCTAGCGTCTGAAGCACTTTCTTAGATATTAACCTGGGTTATCATTGTGAATTATCCCGAGTTGGGGTCTCTCTCTTCCAGTGTCTCAAGCTCCTTCGTTGTGAATTCCAATTTGGTGAAACAGCGTTTATAACAAATATACCAGCACTTTAACCGTTATTACCACTTGAAAGTCTACCCTACCTTTCACAGCGCTTTGGTTACAGACTCTCAGTATTTCAAAATTCAGTAGAGATGTTCGGGTTCGAAAACGTATTCCAGGAGTTCTAGAGTCATTCTGACACATCCCCCTGGTCCGTTGTTTTGAGCTCTGAGAGTTTTCTTTTTAACACGGGTGTCATACCGGCTTTTAAAGGCACGTTAAAACACCGCTCGGGGAAGCCGAAAGCGGTTTGGCTCAGTGGATAGAGCGTCGGTCTGCGGACTGAAGGGTCCCGGGTTTGATTCCGGTCAAGGGCACGTCCATTGGTTGCGGGCACATCCCCGGCAGGGGGTGTTTGCAGGAGGAGGCAGCTGGTCGATATGTTTCCAGCTCTCTGTCCCTCTGCTTTCCTCTCCGTACAAAGTCAATAAGATATATTAAAAAACAAACAAACAAACACAAAATACACTACTTGGGACCCTAGCCCAACTACCATTTTGATTTCATAGTGTTCTCCATACTTTCATACTATTCTATACCTCTACGAAAATGAGTTTTGCAGTGTTTCACCAAAACCTTTTCCTGAAAACGCCAACTCCTTTGGACGGGAAAAATAAATGTAAACAGTGCCACACTCGGTTCTCAGCTGTTTGAACAACATTTCCCAGGGACAAAATTGTGCTGTTCCGATATTCAGGCTATTGGAATATGTGTTCCTAGTGTGTGAAGCACATTTCTCAATATTTCCCTAGTCTGGAGTTGTAAATCCGCAGTGCGACACTCCAATTTGTCCAGTGATTGAAGCTCATTCGTTGTGAATAGCCAACGTTACTACACCGTGACCGTAACCCTGTCCCTAACCCTCTGCCCCAACGCTAAACCTATGCCTAACCTGAGCCTGAACCCTACCCAGCCCGAACCCTTATCGTAACCCTAACCCTAGCCAGAACCCCAAGTCTCTAACCCGAACACCACAACGAACCTCGGTGACATCGTCACTCCCAGCGGGTCCCCTGGCCAAAGCATGATCACCTGGGATCAATGGAACCTGCCCACGTGGCCCCTCCCCCCTTGGTGACATCATCACTTCCGCTTTCCTGGCCTTAGCAGGCTTCTTTCAAAGACGCCAACTCATGGCCCTGAATTATAAATGTAACCCGTATCCAACTCGGTTCTATGTTCTTTGAGCACGATTTCCTTGTCAGGAAACAGTGTGTTACAGATATTAAGGCCCTTTATTCAGGTATTCCTAGCGTCTGAAGCACTTTCTTAGATATTAACCTGGGTTATCATTGTGAATTATCCCGAGTTGGGGTCTCTCTCTTCCAGTGTCTCAAGCTCCTTCGTTGTGAATTCCAATTTGGTGAAACAGCGTTTATAACAAATATACCAGCACTTTAACCGTTATTACCACTTGAAAGTCTACCCTACCTTTCACAGCGCTTTGGTTACAGACTCTCAGTATTTCAAAATTCAGTAGAGATGTTCCGGTTCGAAAACGTATTCCAGGAGTTCTAGAGTCACTCTGACACATCCCCCTGGTCCGTTGTTTTGAGCTCTGAGAGTTTTCTTTTTAACACGGGTGTCATACCGGCTTTTTAAAGGCACGTTAAAACACCGCTCGGGGAAGCCGAAAGCGGTTTGGCTCAGTGGATAGAGCGTCGGTCTGCGGACTGAAGGGTCCCGGGTTTGATTCCGGTCAAGGGCACGTCCATTGGTTGCGGGCACATCCCCGGCAGGGGGTGTTTGCAGGAGGAGGCAGCTGGTCGATATGTTTCCAGCTCTCTGTCCCTCTGCTTTCCTCTCCGTACAAAGTCAATAAGATATATTAAAAAACAAACAAACAAACACAAAATACACTACTTGGGACCCTAGCCCAACTACCATTTTGATTTCATAGTGTTCTCCATACTTTCATACTATTCTATACCTCTACGAAAATGAGTTTTGCAGTGTTTCACCAAAACCTTTTCCTGAAAACGCCAACTCGTTTGGACGGGAAAAATAAATGTAAACAGTGCCACACTCGGTTCTCAGCTGTTTGAACAACATTTCCCAGGGACAAAATTGTGCTGTTCCGATATTCAGGCTATTGGAATATGTGTTCCTAGTGTGTGAAGCACATTTCTCAATATTTCCCTAGTCTGGAGTTGTAAATCCGCAGTGCGACACTCCAATTTGTCCAGTGATTGAAGCTCATTCGTTGTGAATAGCCAACGTTACTACACCGTGACCGTAACCCTGTCCCTAACCCTCTGCCCCAACGCTAAACCTATGCCTAACCTGAGCCTGAACCCTACCCAGCCCGAACCCTTATCGTAACCCTAACCCTAGCCAGAACCCCAAGTCTCTAACCCGAACACCACAACGAACCTCGGTGACATCGTCACTCCCAGCGGGTCCCCTGGCCAAAGCATGATCACCTGGGATCAATGGAACCTGCCCACGTGGCCCCTCCCCCCTTGGTGACATCATCACTTCCGCTTTCCTGGCCTTAGCAGGCTTCTTTCAAAGACGCCAACTCATGGCCCTGAATTATAAATGTAACCCGTATCCAACTCGGTTCTATGTTCTTTGAGCACGATTTCCTTGTCAGGAAACAGTGTGTTACAGATATTAAGGCCCTTTATTCAGGTATTCCTAGCGTCTGAAGCACTTTCTTAGATATTAACCTGGGTTATCATTGTGAATTATCCCGAGTTGGGGTCTCTCTCTTCCAGTGTCTCAAGCTCCTTCGTTGTGAATTCCAATTTGGTGAAACAGCGTTTATAACAAATATACCAGCACTTTAACCGTTATTACCACTTGAAAGTCTACCCTACCTTTCACAGCGCTTTGGTTACAGACTCTCAGTATTTCAAAATTCAGTAGAGATGTTCCGGTTCGAAAACGTATTCCAGGAGTTCTAGAGTCACTCTGACAAATCCCCCTGGTCCGTTGTTTTGAGCTCTGAGAGTTTTCTTTTTAACACGGGTGTCATACCGGCTTTTTAAAGGCACGTTAGAACACCGCTCGGAGAAGCCGAAAGCGGTTTGGCTCAGTGGATAGAGCGTCGGTCTGCGGACTGAAGGGTCCCGGGTTCGATTCCGGTCAAGGGCACGTCCATTGGTTGTGGGCATATCCCCGGCAGGGGGTGTTTGCAGGAGGAGGCAGCTGGTCGATATGTTTCCAGCTCTCTGTCCCTCTGCTTTCCTCTCCGTACAAAGTCAATAAGATATATTAAAAAACAAACAAACAAACACAAAATACACTACTTGGGACCCTAGCCCAACTACCATTTTCATTTCATAGTGTTCTCCATACTTTCATACTATTCTATACCTCTACGAAAATGAGTTTTGCAGTGTTTCACCAAAACCTTTTCCTGAAAACACCAACTCCTTTGGACGAGAAAAATAAATGTAAACAGTGGCACACTCGGTTCTCAGCTGTTCGAACAACATTTCCCAGGGACAAAATTGTGCTGTTCAGATATTCAGTCTATTGGAATATGTGTTCCTAGTGTGTGAAGCACATTTCTCAATATTTCCCTAGTCTGGAGTTGTAAATCCGCAGTGCTACACTCCAATTTGTCCAGTGATTGAAGGTCATTCGTTGTGAATAACCAACGTTACTACACCGTGACCGTAACCCTGTCCCTAACCCTCTGACCCCAACCCTAAACCTATGCCTAACCTGAGCCTGAACCCTACCCAGCCCGAACCCTTATCGTAACCCTAACCCTAGCCAGAACCCCAAGTCTCTAACCCGAACACCACAACGAACCTCGGTGACATCGTCACTCCCAGCGGGTCCCCTGGCCAAAGCATGATCACCTGGGATCAATGGAACCTTCCCACGTGGCCCCTCCCCCCTTGGTGACATCATCACTTCCCCTTTCCTGGCCTTAGCAGGCTTCTTTCAAAGACGCCAACTCATGGCCCTGAATTATAAATGTAACCAGTATCCAACTCGGTTCTATGTTCTTTGAGCACGATTTCCTTGTCAGGAAACATTGCTTTACAGATATTAAGGCCCTTTCTTCACGTATTCCTAGCGTCTGAAGCACTTTCTTAGATATTAACCTGGGTTATCATTGTGAATTATCCCGAGTTGGGGTCTCTCTCTTCCAGTGTCTCAAGCTCCTTCGTTGTGAATTCCAATTTGGTGAAACAGCGTTTATAACAAATATACCAGCACTTTAACCGTTATTACCACTTGAAAGTCTACCCTACCTTTCACAGCGCTTTGGTTACAGACTCTCAGTATTTCAAAATTCAGTAGAGATGTTCGGGTTCGAAAACGTATTCCAGGAGTTCTAGAGTCACTCTGACAAATCCCCCTGGTCCGTTGTTTTGAGCTCTGAGAGTTTTCTTTTTAACACGGGTGTCATACCGGCTTTTTAAAGGCACGTTAAAACTCCGCTCGGAGAAGCCGAAAGCGGTTTGGCTCAGAGGATAGAGCGTCGGTCTGCGGACTGAAGGGTCCCGGGTTCGATTCCGGTCAAGGGCACGTCCATTGTTTGCGGGCACATCCCCAGCAGAGGATGTTTGCAGGAGGAGGCAGCTGGTCGATATGTTTCCAGTTCTCTGTCCCTCTGCTTTCCTCTCCGTACAAAGTCAATAATATATATTAAAAAACAAACAAACAAACACAAAATACACTACTTGGGACCCTAGCCCAACTACCATTTTCATTTCATAGTGTTCTCTATACTTTCATACTATTCTATACCTCTACGAAAATGAGTTTTGCAGTGTTTCACCAAAACCTTTTCCTGAAAACGCCAACTCCTTTGGACGAGAAAAATAAATGTAAACAGTGCCACACTCGGTTCTCAGCTGTTCGAACAACATTTCCCAGGGACAAAATTGTGCTGTTCAGATATTCAGGCTATTGGAATATGTGTTCCTAGTGTGTGAAGCACATTTCTCAATATTTCCCTAGTCTGGAGTTGTAAATCCGCAGTGCGACACTCCAATTTGTCCAGTGATTGAAGCTCATTCGTTGTGAATAGCCAACGTTACTACACCGTGACCGTAACCCTGTCCCTAACCCTCTGACCCCAACGCTAAACCTATGCCTAACCTGAGCCTGAACCCTACCCAGCCCGAACCCTTATCGTAACCCTAACCCTAGCCAGAACCCCAAGTCTCTAACCCGAACACCACAACGAACCTCGGTGACATCGTCACTCCCAGCGGGTCCCCTGGCCAAAGCATGATCACCTGGGATCAATGGAACCTGCCCACGTGGCCCCTCCCCCCTTGGTGACATCATCACTTCCGCTTTCCTGGCCTTAGCAGGCTTCTTTCAAAGACGCCAACTCATGGCCCTGAATTATAAATGTAACCAGTATCCAACTCGGTTCTATGTTCTTTGAGGACGATTTCCTTGTCAGGAAACAGTGCGTTACAGATATTAAGGCCCTTTCTTCACGTATTCCTAGCGTCTGAAGCACTTTCTTAGATATTAACCTGGGTTATCATTGTGAATTATCCCGAGTTGGGGTCTCTCTCTTCCAGTGTCTCAAGCTCCTTCGTTGTGAATTGCAATTTGGTGAAACAGCGTTTATAACAAATATACCAGCACTTTAACCGTTATTACCACTTGAAAGTCTACCCTACCTTTCACAGCGCTTTGGTTACAGACTCTCAGTATTTCAAAATTCAGTAGAGATGTTCGGGTTCGAAAACGTATTCCAGGAGTTCTAGAGTCACTCTGACAAATCCCCCTGGTCCGTTGTTTTGAGCTCTGAGAGTTTTCTTTTTAACACGGGTGTCATACCGGCTTTTTAAAGGCAGGTTAAAACAACGCTCGGAGAAGCCGAAAGCGGTTTGGCTCAGTGGATAGAGCGTCGGTCTGCGGACTGAAGGGTCCCGGGTTCGATTCCGGTCAAGGGCACGTCCATTGGTTACGGGCACATCCCCGGCAGGGGGTGTTTGCAGGAGGAGGCAGCTGGTCGATATGTTTCCAGCTCTCTGTCCCTCTGCTTTCCTCTCCGTACAAAGTCAATAAGATATATTAAAAAACAAACAAACAAACACAAAATACACTACTTGGGACCCTAGCCCAACTACCATTTTCATTTCATAGTGTTCTCCATACTTTCATACTATTCTATACCTCTACGAAAATGAGTTTTGCAGTGTTTCACCAAAACCTTTTCCTGAAAACGCCAACTCCTTTGGACGGGAAAAATAAATGTAAACAGTGCCACACTCGGTTCTCAGCTGTTTGAACAACATTTCCCAGGGACAAAATTGTGCTGTTCCGATATTCAGGCTATTGGAATATGTGTTCCTAGTGTGTGAAGCACATTTCTCAATATTTCCCTAGTCTGGAGTTGTAAATCCGCAGTGCTACACTCCAATTTGTCCAGTGATTGAAGCTCATTCGTTGTGAATAGCCAACGTTACTACACCGTGACCGTAACCCTGTCCCTAACCCTCTGACCCCAACCCTAAACCTATGCCTAACCTGAGCCTGAACCCTACCCAGCCCGAACCCTTATCGTAACCCTAACCCTAGCCAGAACCCCAAGTCTCTAACCCGAACACCACAACGAACCTCGGTGGCATCGTCACTCCCAGCGGGTACCCTGGCCAAAGCATGATCACCTGGGATCAATGGAACCTGCCCACGTGGCCCCTCCCCCCTTGGTGACATCATCACTTCCGCTTTCCTGGCCTTAGCAGGCTTCTTTCAAAGACGCCAACTCATGGCCCTGAATTATAAATGTAACCCGTATCCAACTCGGTTCTATGTTCTTTGAGCACGATTTCCTTGTCAGGAAACAGTGCGTTACAGATATTAAGGCCCTTTCTTCACGTATTCCTAGCGTCTGAAGCACTTTCTTAGATATTAACCTGGGTTATCATTGTGAATTATCCCGAGTTGGGGTCTCTCTCTTCCAGTGTCTCAAGCTCCTTCGTTGTGAATTCCAATTTGGTGAAACAGCGTTTATAACAAATATACCAGCACTTTAACCGTTATTACCACTTGAAAGTCTACCCTACCTTTCACAGCGCTTTGGTTACAGACTCTCAGTATTTCAAAATTCAGTAGAGATGTTCGGGTTCGAAAACGTATTCCAGGAGTTCTAGAGTCACTCTGACAAATCCCCCTGGTCCGTTGTTTTGAGCTCTGAGAGTTTTCTTTTTAACACGGGTGTCATACCGGCTTTTTAAAGGCACGTTAAAACAACGCTCGGAGAAGCCGAAAGCGGTTTGGCTCAGTGGATAGAGCGTCGGTCTGCGGACTGAAGGGTCCCGGGTTCGATTCCGGTCAAGGGCACGTCCATTGGTTGCGGGCACATCCCCGGCAGGGGGTGTTTGCAGGAGGAGGCAGCTGGTCGATATGTTTCCAGCTCTCTGTCCCTCTGCTTTCCTCTCCGTACAAAGTCAATAAGATATATTAAAAAACAAACAAACAAACACAAAATACACTACTTGGGACCCTAGCCCAACTACCATTTTCATTTCATAGTGTTCTCCATACTTTCATACTATTCTATACCTGTACGAAAATGAGTTTTGCAGTGTTTCACCAAAACCTTTTCCTGAAAACGCCAACTCCTTTGGACGAGAAAAATAAATGTAAACAGTGCCACACTCGGTTCTCAGCTGTTCGAACAACATTTCCCAGGGACAAAATTGTGCTGTTCAGATATTCAGGCTATTGGAATATGTGTTCCTAGTGTGTGAAGCACATTTCTCAATATTTCCCTAGTCTGGAGTTGTAAATCCGCAGTGCTACACTCCAATTTGTCCAGTGATTGAAGCTCATTCGTTGTGAATAGCCAACGTTACTACACCGTGACCGTAACCCTGTCCCTAACCCTCTGACCCCAACCCTAAACCTATGCCTAACCTGAGCCTGAACCCTACCCAGCCCGAACCCTTATCGTAACCCTAACCCTAGCCAGAACCCCAAGTCTCTAACCCGAACACCACAACGAACCTCGGTGACATCGTCACTCCCAGCGGGTACCCTGGCCAAAGCATGATCACCTGGGATCAATGGAACCTGCCCACGTGGCCCCTCCCCCCTTGGTGACATCATCACTTCCGCTTTCCTGGCCTTAGCAGGCTTCTTTCAAAGACGCCAACTCATGGCCCTGAATTATAAATGTAACCAGTATCCAACTCGGTTCTATGTTCTTTGAGGACGATTTCCTTGTCAGGAAACAGTGCGTTACAGATATTAAGGCCCTTTCTTCACGTATTCCTAGCGTCTGAAGCACTTTCTTAGATATTAACCTGGGTTATCATTGTGAATTATCCCGAGTTGGGGTCACTCTCTTCCAGTGTCTCAAGCTCCTTCGTTGTGAATTCCAATTTGGTGAAACAGCGTTTATAACAAATATACCAGCACTTTAACCGTTATTACCACTTGAAAGTCTACCCTACCTTTCACAGCGCTTTGGTTACAGACTCTCAGTATTTCAAAATTCAGTAGAGATGTTCGCGTTCGAAAACGTATTCCAGGAGTTCTAGAGTCACTCTGACAAATCCCCCTGGTCCGTTGTTTTGAGCTCTGAGAGTTTTCTTTTTAACACGGGTGTCATACCGGCTTTTTAAAGGCACGTTAAAACACCGCTCGGAGAAGCCGAAAGCGGTTTGGCTCAGTGGATAGAGCGTCGGTCTGCGGACTGAAGGGTCCCGGGTTCGATTCCGGTCAAGGGCACGTCCATTGGTTGCGGGCACATCCCCGGCAGGGGGTGTTTGCAGGAGGAGGCAGCTGGTCGATATGTTTCCAGCTCTCTGTCCCTCTGCTTTCCTCTCCGTACAAAGTCAATAAGATATATTAAAAAACAAACAAACAAACACAAAATACACTACTTGGGACCCTAGCCCAACTACCATTTTCATTTCATAGTGTTCTCCATACTTTCATACTATTCTATACCTCTACGAAAATGAGTTTTGCAGTGTTTCACCAAAACCTTTTCCTGAAAACGCCAACTCCTTTGGACGGGAAAAATAAATGTAAACAGTGCCACACTCGGTTCTCAGCTGTTTGAACAACATTTCCCAGGGACAAAATTGTGCTGTTCCGATATTCAGGCTATTGGAATATGTGTTCCTAGTGTGTGAAGCACATTTCTCAATATTTCCCTAGTCTGGAGTTGTAAATCCGCAGTGCTACACTCCAATTTGTCCAGTGATTGAAGCTCATTCGTTGTGAATAGCCAACGTTACTACACCGTGAACGTAACCCTGTCCCTAACCCTCTGACCCCAACCCTAAACCTATGCCTAACCTGAGCCTGAACCCTACCCAGCCCGAACCCTTATCGTAACCCTAACCCTAGCCAGAACCCCAAGTCTCTAACCCGAACACCACAACGAACCTCGGTGACATCGTCACTCCCAGCGGGTCCCCTGGCCAAAGCATGATCACCTGGGATCAATGGAACCTGCCCACGTGGCCCCTCCCCCCTTGGTGACATCATCACTTCCGCTTTCCTGGCCTTAGCAGGCTTCTTTCAAAGACGCCAACTCATGGCCCTGAATTATAAATGTAACCAGTATCCAACTCGGTTCTATGTTCTTTGAGCACGATTTCCTTGTCAGGAAACAGTGCGTTACAGATATTAAGGCCCTTTCTTCACGTATTCCTAGCGTCTGAAGCACTTTCTTAGATATTAACCTGGGTTATCATTGTGAATTATCCCGAGTTGGGGTCTCTCTCTTCCAGTGTCTCAAGCTCCTTCGTTGTGAATTCCAATTTGGTGAAACAGCGTTTATAACAAATATACCAGCACTTTAACCGTTATTACCACTTGAAAGTCTACCCTACCTTTCACAGCACTTTGGTTACAGACTCTCAGTATTTCAAAATTCAGTAGAGATGTTCGGGTTCGAAAACGTATTCCAGGAGTTCTAGAGTCACTCTGACAAATCCCCCTGGTCCGTTGTTTTGAGCTCTGAGAGTTTTCTTTTTAACACGGGTGTCATACCGGCTTTTTAAAGGCACGTTAAAACACCGCTCGGAGAAGCCGAAAGCGGTTTGGCTCAGTGGATAGAGCGTCGGTCTGCGGACTGAAGGGTCCCGGGTTCGATTCCGGTCAAGGGCACGTCCATTGGTTGCGGGCACATCCCCGGCAGGGGGTGTTTGCAGGAGGAGGCAGCTGGTCGATATGTTTCCAGCTCTCTGTCCCTCTGCTTTCCTCTCCGTACAAAGTCAATAAGATATATTAAAAAACAAACAAACAAACACAAAATACACTACTTGGGACCCTAGCCCAACTACCATTTTCATTTCATAGTGTTCTCCATACTTTCATACTATTCTATACCTCTACGAAAATGAGTTTTGCAGTGTTTCACCAAAACCTTTTCCTGAAAACGCCAACTCCTTTGGACGAGAAAAATAAATGTAAACAGTGCCACACTCGGTTCTCAGCTGTTCGAACAACATTTCCCAGGGACAAAATTGTGCTGTTCCGATATTCAGGCTATTGGAATATGTGTTCCTAGTGTGTGAAGCACATTTCTCAATATTTCCCTAGTCTGGAGTTGTAAATCCGCAGTGCGACACTCCAATTTGTCCAGTGATTGAAGCTCATTCGTTGTGAATAGCCAACGTTACTACACCGTGACCGTAACCCTGTCCCTAACCCTCTGACCCCAACGCTAAACCTATGCCTAACCTGAGCCTGAACCCTACCCAGCCCGAACCCTTATCGTAACCCTAACCCTAGCCAGAACCCCAAGTCTCTAACCCGAACACCACAACGAACCTCGGTGACATCGTCACTCCCAGCGGGTCCCCTGGCCAAAGCATGATCACCTGGGATCAATGGAACCTGCCCACGTGGCCCCTCCCCCCTTGGTGACATCATCACTTCCGCTTTCCTGGCCTTAGCAGGCTTCTTTCAAAGACGCCAACTCATGGCCCTGAATTATAAATGTAACCAGTATCCAACTCGGTTCTATGTTCTTTGAGCACGATTTCCTTGTCAGGAAACAGTGCGTTACAGATATTAAGGCCCTTTCTTCACGTATTCCTAGCGTCTGAAGCACTTTCTTAGATATTAACCTGGGTTATCATTGTGAATTATCCCGAGTTGGGGTCTCTCTCTTCCAGTGTCTCAAGCTCCTTCGTTGTGAATTCCAATTTGGTGAAACAGCGTTTATAACAAATATACCAGCACTTTAACCGTTATTACCACTTGAAAGTCTACCCTACCTTTCACAGCGCTTTGGTTACAGACTCTCAGTATTTCAAAATTCAGTAGAGATGTTCGGGTTCGAAAACGTATTCCAGGAGTTCTAGAGTCACTCTGACAAATCCCCCTGGTCCGTTGTTTTGAGCTCTGAGAGTTTTCTTTTTAACACGGGTGTCATACCGGCTTTTTAAAGGCACGTTAAAACACCGCTCGGAGAAGCCGAAAGCGGTTTGGCTCAGTGAATAGAGCGTCGGTCTGCGGACTGAAGGGTCCCGGGTTCGATTCCGGTCAAGGGCACGTCCATTGGTTGCGGGCACATCCCCGGCAGGGGGTGTTTGCAGGAGGAGGCAGCTGGTCGATATGTTTCCAGCTCTCTGTCCCTCTGCTTTCCTCTCCGTACAAAGTCAATAAGATATATTAAAAAACAAACAAACAAACACAAAATACACTACTTGGGACCCTAGCCCAACTACCATTTTGATTTCATAGTGTTCTCCATACTTTCATACTATTCTATACCTCTACGAAAATGAGTTTTGCAGTGTTTCACCAAAACCTTTTCCTGAAAACGCCAACTCCTTTGGACGGGAAAAATAAATGTAAACAGTGCCACACTCGGTTCTCAGCTGTTCGAACAACATTTCCCAGGGACAAAATTGTGCTGTTCAGATATTCAGGCTATTGGAATATGTGTTCCTAGTGTGTGAAGCACATTTCTCAATATTTCCCTAGTCTGGAGTTGTAAATCCGCAGTGCGACACTCCAATTTGTCCAGTGATTGAAGCTCATTCGTTGTGAATAGCCAACGTTACTACACCGTGACCGTAACCCTGTCCCTAACCCTCTGACCCCAACGCTAAACCTATGCCTAACCTGAGCCTGAACCCTACCCAGCCCGAACCCTTATCGTAACCCTAACCCTAGCCAGAACCCCAAGTCTCTAACCCGAACACCACAACGAACCTCGGTGACATCGTCACTCCCAGCGGGTCCCCTGGCCAAAGCATGATCACCTGGGATCAATGGAACCTGCCCACGTGGCCCCTCCCCCCTTGGTGACATCATCACTTCCGCTTTCCTGGCCTTAGCAGGCTTCTTTCAAAGACGCCAACTCATGGCCCTGAATTATAAATGTAACCAGTATCCAACTCGGTTCTATGTTCTTTGAGGACGATTTCCTTGTCAGGAAACAGTGCGTTACAGATATTAAGGCCCTTTCTTCACGTATTCCTAGCGTCTGAAGCACTTTCTTAGATATTAACCTGGGTTATCATTGTGAATTATCCCGAGTTGGGGTCTCTCTCTTCCAGTGTCTCAAGCTCCTTCGTTGTGAATTCCAATTTGGTGAAACAGCGTTTATAACAAATATACCAGCACTTTAACCGTTATTACCACTTGAAAGTCTACCCTACCTTTCACAGCGCTTTGGTTACAGACTCTCAGTATTTCAAAATTCAGTAGAGATGTTCGGGTTCGAAAACGTATTCCAGGAGTTCTAGAGTCACTCTGACAAATCCCCCTGGTCCGTTGTTTTGAGCTCTGAGAGTTTTCTTTTTAACACGGGTGTCATACCGGCTTTTTAAAGGCACGTTAAAACACCGCTCGGAGAAGCCGAAAGCGGTTTGGCTCAGTGGATAGAGCGTCGGTCTGCGGACTGAAGGGTCCCGGGTTCGATTCCGGTCAAGGGCACGTCCATTGGTTACGGGCACATCCCCGGCAGGGGGTGTTTGCAGGAGGAGGCAGCTGGTCGATATGTTTCCAGCTCTCTGTCCCTCTGCTTTCCTCTCCGTACAAAGTCAATAAGATATATTAAAAAACAAACAAACAAACACAAAATACACTACTTGGGACCCTAGCCCAACTACCATTTTCATTTCATAGTGTTCTCCATACTTTCATACTATTCTATACCTCTACGAAAATGAGTTTTGCAGTGTTTCACCAAAACCTTTTCCTGAAAACGCCAACTCCTTTGGACGGGAAAAATAAATGTAAACAGTGCCACACTCGGTTCTCAGCTGTTCGAACAACATTTCCCAGGGACAAAATTGTGCTGTTCAGATATTCAGGCTATTGGAATATGTGTTCCTAGTGTGTGAAGCACATTTCTCAATATTTCCCTAGTCTGGAGTTGTAAATCCGCAGTGCGACACTCCAATTTGTCCAGTGATTGAAGCTCATTCGTTGTGAATAGCCAACGTTACTACACCGTGACCGTAACCCTGTCCCTAACCCTCTGACCCCAACGCTAAACCTATGCCTAACCTGAGCCTGAACCCTACCCAGCCCGAACCCTTATCGTAACCCTAACCCTAGCCAGAACCCCAAGTCTCTAACCCGAACACCACAACGAACCTCGGTGACATCGTCACTCCCAGCGGGTACCCTGGCCAAAGCATGATCACCTGGGATCAATGGAACCTGCCCACGTGGCCCCTCCCCCCTTGGTGACATCATCACTTCCGCTTTCCTGGCCTTAGCAGGCTTCTTTCAAAGACGCCAACTCATGGCCCTGAATTATAAATGTAACCCGTATCCAACTCGGTTCTATGTTCTTTGAGCACGATTTCCTTGTCAGGAAACAGTGCGTTACAGATATTAAGGCCCTTTCTTCACGTATTCCTAGCGTCTGAAGCACTTTCTTAGATATTAACCTGGGTTATCATTGTGAATTATCCCGAGTTGGGGTCTCTCTCTTCCAGTGTCTCAAGCTCCTTCGTTGTGAATTCCAATTTGGTGAAACAGCGTTTATAACAAATATACCAGCACTTTAACCGTTATTACCACTTGAAAGTCTACCCTACCTTTCACAGCGCTTTGGTTACAGACTCTCAGTATTTCAAAATTCAGTAGAGATGTTCGGGTTCGAAAACGTATTCCAGGAGTTCTAGAGTCACTCTGACAAATCCCCCTGGTCCGTTGTTTTGAGCTCTGAGAGTTTTCTTTTTAACACGGGTGTCATACCGGCTTTTTAAAGGCACGTTAAAACACCGCTCGGAGAAGCCGAAAGCGGTTTGGCTCAGTGGATAGAGCGTCGGTCTGCGGACTGAAGGGTCCCGGGTTCGATTCCGGTCAAGGGCACGTCCATTGGTTACGGGCACATCCCCGGCAGGGGGTGTTTGCAGGAGGAGGCAGCTGGTCGATATGTTTCCAGCTCTCTGTCCCTCTGCTTTCCTCTCCGTACAAAGTCAATAAGATATATTAAAAAACAAACAAACAAACACAAAATACACTACTTGGGACCCTAGCCCAACTACCATTTTCATTTCATAGTGTTCTCCATACTTTCATACTATTCTATACCTCTACGAAAATGAGTTTTGCAGTGTTTCACCAAAACCTTTTCCTGAAAACGCCAACTCCTTTGGACGGGAAAAATAAATGTAAACAGTGCCACACTCGGTTCTCAGCTGTTCGAACAACATTTCCCAGGGACAAAATTGTGCTGTTCAGATATTCAGGCTATTGGAATATGTGTTCCTAGTGTGTGAAGCACATTTCTCAATATTTCCCTAGTCTGGAGTTGTAAATCCGCAGTGCGACACTCCAATTTGTCCAGTGATTGAAGCTCATTCGTTGTGAATAGCCAACGTTACTACACCGTGACCGTAACCCTGTCCCTAACCCTCTGACCCCAACGCTAAACCTATGCCTAACCTGAGCCTGAACCCTACCCAGCCCGAACCCTTATCGTAACCCTAACCCTAGCCAGAACCCCAAGTCTCTAACCCGAACACCACAACGAACCTCGGTGACATCGTCACTCCCAGCGGGTACCCTGGCCAAAGCATGATCACCTGGGATCAATGGAACCTGCCCACGTGGCCCCTCCCCCCTTGGTGACATCATCACTTCCGCTTTCCTGGCCTTAGCAGGCTTCTTTCAAAGACGCCAACTCATGGCCCTGAATTATAAATGTAACCCGTATCCAACTCGGTTCTATGTTCTTTGAGCACGATTTCCTTGTCAGGAAACAGTGCGTTACAGATATTAAGGCCCTTTCTTCACGTATTCCTAGCGTCTGAAGCACTTTCTTAGATATTAACCTGGGTTATCATTGTGAATTATCCCGAGTTGGGGTCTCTCTCTTCCAGTGTCTCAAGCTCCTTCGTTGTGAATTCCAATTTGGTGAAACAGCGTTTATAACAAATATACCAGCACTTTAACCGTTATTACCACTTGAAAGTCTACCCTACCTTTCACAGCGCTTTGGTTACAGACTCTCAGTATTTCAAAATTCAGTAGAGATGTTCGGGTTCGAAAACGTATTCCAGGAGTTCTAGAGTCACTCTGACAAATCCCCCTGGTCCGTTGTTTTGAGCTCTGAGAGTTTTCTTTTTAACACGGGTGTCATACCGGCTTTTTAAAGGCACGTTAAAACACCGCTCGGAGAAGCCGAAAGCGGTTTGGCTCAGTGGATAGAGCGTCGGTCTGCGGACTGAAGGGTCCCGGGTTCGATTCCGGTCAAGGGCACGTCCATTGGTTACGGGCACATCCCCGGCAGGGGGTGTTTGCAGGAGGAGGCAGCTGGTCGATATGTTTCCAGCTCTCTGTCCCTCTGCTTTCCTCTCCGTACAAAGTCAATAAGATATATTAAAAAACAAACAAACAAACACAAAATACACTACTTGGGACCCTAGCCCAACTACCATTTTCATTTCATAGTGTTCTCCATACTTTCATACTATTCTATACCTCTACGAAAATGAGTTTTGCAGTGTTTCACCAAAACCTTTTCCTGAAAACGCCAACTCCTTTGGACGGGAAAAATAAATGTAAACAGTGCCACACTCGGTTCTCAGCTGTTCGAACAACATTTCCCAGGGACAAAATTGTGCTGTTCAGATATTCAGGCTATTGGAATATGTGTTCCTAGTGTGTGAAGCACATTTCTCAATATTTCCCTAGTCTGGAGTTGTAAATCCGCAGTGCGACACTCCAATTTGTCCAGTGATTGAAGCTCATTCGTTGTGAATAGCCAACGTTACTACACCGTGACCGTAACCCTGTCCCTAACCCTCTGACCCCAACGCTAAACCTATGCCTAACCTGAGCCTGAACCCTACCCAGCCCGAACCCTTATCGTAACCCTAACCCTAGCCAGAACCCCAAGTCTCTAACCCGAACACCACAACGAACCTCGGTGACATCGTCACTCCCAGCGGGTCCCCTGGCCAAAGCATGATCACCTGGGATCAATGGAACCTGCCCACGTGGCCCCTCCCCCCTTGGTGACATCATCACTTCCGCTTTCCTGGCCTTAGCAGGCTTCTTTCAAAGACGCCAACTCATGGCCCTGAATTATAAATGTAACCAGTATCCAACTCGGTTCTATGTTCTTTGAGGACGATTTCCTTGTCAGGAAACAGTGCGTTACAGATATTAAGGCCCTTTCTTCACGTATTCCTAGCGTCTGAAGCACTTTCTTAGATATTAACCTGGGTTATCATTGTGAATTATCCCGAGTTGGGGTCTCTCTCTTCCAGTGTCTCAAGCTCCTTCGTTGTGAATTCCAATTTGGTGAAACAGCGTTTATAACAAATATACCAGCACTTTAACCGTTATTACCACTTGAAAGTCTACCCTACCTTTCACAGCGCTTTGGTTACAGACTCTCAGTATTTCAAAATTCAGTAGAGATGTTCGGGTTCGAAAACGTATTCCAGGAGTTCTAGAGTCACTCTGACAAATCCCCCTGGTCCGTTGTTTTGAGCTCTGAGAGTTTTCTTTTTAACACGGGTGTCATACCGGCTTTTTAAAGGCACGTTAAAACACCGCTCGGAGAAGCCGAAAGCGGTTTGGCTCAGTGGATAGAGCGTCGGTCTGCGGACTGAAGGGTCCCGGGTTCGATTCCGGTCAAGGGCACGTCCATTGGTTACGGGCACATCCCCGGCAGGGGGTGTTTGCAGGAGGAGGCAGCTGGTCGATATGTTTCCAGCTCTCTGTCCCTCTGCTTTCCTCTCCGTACAAAGTCAATAAGATATATTAAAAAACAAACAAACAAACACAAAATACACTACTTGGGACCCTAGCCCAACTACCATTTTCATTTCATAGTGTTCTCCATACTTTCATACTATTCTATACCTCTACGAAAATGAGTTTTGCAGTGTTTCACCAAAACCTTTTCCTGAAAACGCCAACTCCTTTGGACGGGAAAAATAAATGTAAACAGTGCCACACTCGGTTCTCAGCTGTTCGAACAACATTTCCCAGGGACAAAATTGTGCTGTTCAGATATTCAGGCTATTGGAATATGTGTTCCTAGTGTGTGAAGCACATTTCTCAATATTTCCCTAGTCTGGAGTTGTAAATCCGCAGTGCGACACTCCAATTTGTCCAGTGATTGAAGCTCATTCGTTGTGAATAGCCAACGTTACTACACCGTGACCGTAACCCTGTCCCTAACCCTCTGACCCCAACGCTAAACCTATGCCTAACCTGAGCCTGAACCCTACCCAGCCCGAACCCTTATCGTAACCCTAACCCTAGCCAGAACCCCAAGTCTCTAACCCGAACACCACAACGAACCTCGGTGACATCGTCACTCCCAGCGGGTACCCTGGCCAAAGCATGATCACCTGGGATCAATGGAACCTGCCCACGTGGCCCCTCCCCCCTTGGTGACATCATCACTTCCGCTTTCCTGGCCTTAGCAGGCTTCTTTCAAAGACGCCAACTCATGGCCCTGAATTATAAATGTAACCCGTATCCAACTCGGTTCTATGTTCTTTGAGCACGATTTCCTTGTCAGGAAACAGTGCGTTACAGATATTAAGGCCCTTTCTTCACGTATTCCTAGCGTCTGAAGCACTTTCTTAGATATTAACCTGGGTTATCATTGTGAATTATCCCGAGTTGGGGTCTCTCTCTTCCAGTGTCTCAAGCTCCTTCGTTGTGAATTCCAATTTGGTGAAACAGCGTTTATAACAAATATACCAGCACTTTAACCGTTATTACCACTTGAAAGTCTACCCTACCTTTCACAGCGCTTTGGTTACAGACTCTCAGTATTTCAAAATTCAGTAGAGATGTTCGGGTTCGAAAACGTATTCCAGGAGTTCTAGAGTCACTCTGACAAATCCCCCTGGTCCGTTGTTTTGAGCTCTGAGAGTTTTCTTTTTAACACGGGTGTCATACCGGCTTTTTAAAGGCACGTTAAAACACCGCTCGGAGAAGCCGAAAGCGGTTTGGCTCAGTGGATAGAGCGTCGGTCTGCGGACTGAAGGGTCCCGGGTTCGATTCCGGTCAAGGGCACGTCCATTGGTTACGGGCACATCCCCGGCAGGGGGTGTTTGCAGGAGGAGGCAGCTGGTCGATATGTTTCCAGCTCTCTGTCCCTCTGCTTTCCTCTCCGTACAAAGTCAATAAGATATATTAAAAAAAAAACAAACAAACACAAAATACACTACTTGGGACCCTAGCCCAACTACCATTTTCATTTCATAGTGTTCTCCATACTTTCATACTATTCTATACCTCTACGAAAATGAGTTTTGCAGTGTTTCACCAAAACCTTTTCCTGAAAACGCCAACTCCTTTGGACGGGAAAAATAAATGTAAACAGTGCCACACTCGGTTCTCAGCTGTTTGAACAACATTTCCCAGGGACAAAATTGTGCTGTTCCGATATTCAGGCTATTGGAATATGTGTTCCTAGTGTGTGAAGCACATTTCTCAATATTTCCCTAGTCTGGAGTTGTAAATCCGCAGTGCTACACTCCAATTTGTCCAGTGATTGAAGCTCATTCGTTGTGAATAGCCAACGTTACTACACCGTGACCGTAACCCTGTCCCTAACCCTCTGACCCCAACCCTAAACCTATGCCTAACCTGAGCCTGAACCCTACCCAGCCCGAACCCTTATCGTAACCCTAACCCTAGCCAGAACCCCAAGTCTCTAACCCGAACACCACAACGAACCTCGGTGACATCGTCACTCCCAGCGGGTACCCTGGCCAAAGCATGATCACCTGGGATCAATGGAACCTGCCCACGTGGCCCCTCCCCCCTTGGTGACATCATCACTTCCGCTTTCCTGGCCTTAGCAGGCTTCTTTCAAAGACGCCAACTCATGGCCCTGAATTATAAATGTAACCCGTATCCAACTCGGTTCTATGTTCTTTGAGCACGATTTCCTTGTCAGGAAACAGTGCGTTACAGATATTAAGGCCCTTTCTTCACGTATTCCTAGCGTCTGAAGCACTTTCTTAGATATTAACCTGGGTTATCATTGTGAATTATCCCGAGTTGGGGTCTCTCTCTTCCAGTGTCTCAAGCTCCTTCGTTGTGAATTCCAATTTGGTGAAACAGCGTTTATAACAAATATACCAGCACTTTAACCGTTATTACCACTTGAAAGTCTACCCTACCTTTCACAGCGCTTTGGTTACAGACTCTCAGTATTTCAAAATTCAGTAGAGATGTTCGGGTTCGAAAACGTATTCCAGGAGTTCTAGAGTCACTCTGACAAATCCCCCTGGTCCGTTGTTTTGAGCTCTGAGAGTTTTCTTTTTAACACGGGTGTCATACCGGCTTTTTAAAGGCACGTTAAAACAACGCTCGGAGAAGCCGAAAGCGGTTTGGCTCAGTGGATAGAGCGTCGGTCTGCGGACTGAAGGGTCCCGGGTTCGATTCCGGTCAAGGGCACGTCCATTGGTTGCGGGCACATCCCCGGCAGGGGGTGTTTGCAGGAGGAGGCAGCTGGTCGATATGTTTCCAGCTCTCTGTCCCTCTGCTTTCCTCTCCGTACAAAGTCAATAAGATATATTAAAAAACAAACAAACAAACACAAAATACACTACTTGGGACCCTAGCCCAACTACCATTTTCATTTCATAGTGTTCTCCATACTTTCATACTATTCTATACCTCTACGAAAATGAGTTTTGCAGTGTTTCACCAAAACCTTTTCCTGAAAACGCCAACTCCTTTGGACGAGAAAAATAAATGTAAACAGTGCCACACTCGGTTCTCAGCTGTTCGAACAACATTTCCCAGGGACAAAATTGTGCTGTTCCGATATTCAGGCTATTGGAATATGTGTTCCTAGTGTGTGAAGCACATTTCTCAATATTTCCCTAGTCTGGAGTTGTAAATCCGCAGTGCGACACTCCAATTTGTCCAGTGATTGAAGCTCATTCGTTGTGAATAGCCAACGTTACTACACCGTGACCGTAACCCTGTCCCTAACCCTCTGACCCCAACGCTAAACCTATGCCTAACCTGAGCCTGAACCCTACCCAGCCCGAACCCTTATCGTAACCCTAACCCTAGCCAGAACCCCAAGTCTCTAACCCGAACACCACAACGAACCTCGGTGACATCGTCACTCCCAGCGGGTCCCCTGGCCAAAGCATGATCACCTGGGATCAATGGAACCTGCCCACGTGGCCCCTCCCCCCTTGGTGACATCATCACTTCCGCTTTCCTGGCCTTAGCAGGCTTCTTTCAAAGACGCCAACTCATGGCCCTGAATTATAAATGTAACCAGTATCCAACTCGGTTCTATGTTCTTTGAGCACGATTTCCTTGTCAGGAAACAGTGCGTTACAGATATTAAGGCCCTTTCTTCACGTATTCCTAGCGTCTGAAGCACTTTCTTAGATATTAACCTGGGTTATCATTGTGAATTATCCCGAGTTGGGGTCTCTCTCTTCCAGTGTCTCAAGCTCCTTCGTTGTGAATTCCAATTTGGTGAAACAGCGTTTATAACAAATATACCAGCACTTTAACCGTTATTACCACTTGAAAGTCTACCCTACCTTTCACAGCGCTTTGGTTACAGACTCTCAGTATTTCAAAATTCAGTAGAGATGTTCGGGTTCGAAAACGTATTCCAGGAGTTCTAGAGTCACTCTGACAAATCCCCCTGGTCCGTTGTTTTGAGCTCTGAGAGTTTTCTTTTTAACACGGGTGTCATACCGGCTTTTTAAAGGCACGTTAAAACACCGCTCGGAGAAGCCGAAAGCGGTTTGGCTCAGTGGATAGAGCGTCGGTCTGCGGACTGAAGGGTCCCGGGTTCGATTCCGGTCAAGGGCACGTCCATTGGTTGCGGGCACATCCCCGGCAGGGGGTGTTTGCAGGAGGAGGCAGCTGGTCGATATGTTTCCAGCTCTCTGTCCCTCTGCTTTCCTCTCCGTACAAAGTCAATAAGATATATTAAAAAACAAACAAACAAACACAAAATACACTACTTGGGACCCTAGCCCAACTACCATTTTCATTTCATAGTGTTCTCCATACTTTCATACTATTCTATACCTCTACGAAAATGAGTTTTGCAGTGTTTCACCAAAACCTTTTCCTGAAAACGCCAACTCCTTTGGACGGGAAAAATAAATGTAAACAGTGCCACACTCGGTTCTCAGCTGTTCGAACAACATTTCCCAGGGACAAAATTGTGCTGTTCAGATATTCAGGCTATTGGAATATGTGTTCCTAGTGTGTGAAGCACATTTCTCAATATTTCCCTAGTCTGGAGTTGTAAATCCGCAGTGCGACACTCCAATTTGTCCAGTGATTGAAGCTCATTCGTTGTGAATAGCCAACGTTACTACACCGTGACCGTAACCCTGTCCCTAACCCTCTGACCCCAACGCTAAACCTATGCCTAACCTGAGCCTGAACCCTACCCAGCCCGAACCCTTATCGTAACCCTAACCCTAGCCAGAACCCCAAGTCTCTAACCCGAACACCACAACGAACCTCGGTGACATCGTCACTCCCAGCGGGTCCCCTGGCCAAAGCATGATCACCTGGGATCAATGGAACCTGCCCACGTGGCCCCTCCCCCCTTGGTGACATCATCACTTCCGCTTTCCTGGCCTTAGCAGGCTTCTTTCAAAGACGCCAACTCATGGCCCTGAATTATAAATGTAACCAGTATCCAACTCGGTTCTATGTTCTTTGAGGACGATTTCCTTGTCAGGAAACAGTGCGTTACAGATATTAAGGCCCTTTCTTCACGTATTCCTAGCGTCTGAAGCACTTTCTTAGATATTAACCTGGGTTATCATTGTGAATTATCCCGAGTTGGGGTCTCTCTCTTCCAGTGTCTCAAGCTCCTTCGTTGTGAATTCCAATTTGGTGAAACAGCGTTTATAACAAATATACCAGCACTTTAACCGTTATTACCACTTGAAAGTCTACCCTACCTTTCACAGCGCTTTGGTTACAGACTCTCAGTATTTCAAAATTCAGTAGAGATGTTCGGGTTCGAAAACGTATTCCAGGAGTTCTAGAGTCACTCTGACAAATCCCCCTGGTCCGTTGTTTTGAGCTCTGAGAGTTTTCTTTTTAACACGGGTGTCATACCGGCTTTTTAAAGGCACGTTAAAACAACGCTCGGAGAAGCCGAAAGCGGTTTGGCTCAGTGGATAGAGCGTCGGTCTGCGGACTGAAGGGTCCCGGGTTCGATTCCGGTCAAGGGCACGTCCATTGGTTACGGGCACATCCCCGGCAGGGGGTGTTTGCAGGAGGAGGCAGCTGGTCGATATGTTTCCAGCTCTCTGTCCCTCTGCTTTCCTCTCCGTACAAAGTCAATAAGATATATTAAAAAACAAACAAACAAACACAAAATACACTACTTGGGACCCTAGCCCAACTACCATTTTCATTTCATAGTGTTCTCCATACTTTCATACTATTCTATACCTCTACGAAAATGAGTTTTGCAGTGTTTCACCAAAACCTTTTCCTGAAAACGCCAACTCCTTTGGACGGGAAAAATAAATGTAAACAGTGCCACACTCGGTTCTCAGCTGTTTGAACAACATTTCCCAGGGACAAAATTGTGCTGTTCCGATATTCAGGCTATTGGAATATGTGTTCCTAGTGTGTGAAGCACATTTCTCAATATTTCCCTAGTCTGGAGTTGTAAATCCGCAGTGCTACACTCCAATTTGTCCAGTGATTGAAGCTCATTCGTTGTGAATAGCCAACGTTACTACACCGTGACCGTAACCCTGTCCCTAACCCTCTGACCCCAACCCTAAACCTATGCCTAACCTGAGCCTGAACCCTACCCAGCCCGAACCCTTATCGTAACCCTAACCCTAGCCAGAACCCCAAGTCTCTAACCCGAACACCACAACGAACCTCGGTGACATCGTCACTCCCAGCGGGTACCCTGGCCAAAGCATGATCACCTGGGATCAATGGAACCTGCCCACGTGGCCCCTCCCCCCTTGGTGACATCATCACTTCCGCTTTCCTGGCCTTAGCAGGCTTCTTTCAAAGACGCCAACTCATGGCCCTGAATTATAAATGTAACCCGTATCCAACTCGGTTCTATGTTCTTTGAGCACGATTTCCTTGTCAGGAAACAGTGCGTTACAGATATTAAGGCCCTTTCTTCACGTATTCCTAGCGTCTGAAGCACTTTCTTAGATATTAACCTGGGTTATCATTGTGAATTATCCCGAGTTGGGGTCTCTCTCTTCCAGTGTCTCAAGCTCCTTCGTTGTGAATTCCAATTTGGTGAAACAGCGTTTATAACAAATATACCAGCACTTTAACCGTTATTACCACTTGAAAGTCTACCCTACCTTTCACAGAGCTTTGGTTACAGACTCTCAGTATTTCAAAATTCAGTAGAGATGTTCGGGTTCGAAAACGTATTCCAGGAGTTCTAGAGTCACTCTGACAAATCCCCCTGGTCCGTTGTTTTGAGCTCTGAGAGTTTTCTTTTTAACACGGGTGTCATACCGGATTTTTAAAGGCACGTTAAAACACCGCTCGGAGAAGCCGAAAGCGGTTTGGCTCAGTGGATAGAGCGTCGGTCTGCGGACTGAAGGGTCCCGGGTTCGATTCCGGTCAAGGGCACGTCCATTGGTTGCGGGCACATCCCCGGCAGGGGGTGTTTGCAGGAGGAGGCAGCTGGTCGATATGTTTCCAGCTCTCTGTCCCTCTGCTTTCCTCTCCGTACAAAGTCAATAAGATATATTAAAAAACAAACAAACAAACACAAAATACACTACTTGGGACCCTAGCCCAACTACCATTTTGATTTCATAGTGTTCTCCATACTTTCATACTATTCTATACCTCTACGAAAATGAGTTTTGCAGTGTTTCACCAAAACCTTTTCCTGAAAACGCCAACTCCTTTGGACGGGAAAAATAAATGTAAACAGTGCCACACTCGGTTCTCAGCTGTTCGAACAACATTTCCCAGGGACAAAATTGTGCTGTTCAGATATTCAGGCTATTGGAATATGTGTTCCTAGTGTGTGAAGCACATTTCTCAATATTTCCCTAGTCTGGAGTTGTAAATCCGCAGTGCGACACTCCAATTTGTCCAGTGATTGAAGCTCATTCGTTGTGAATAGCCAACGTTACTACACCGTGACCGTAACCCTGTCCCTAACCCTCTGACCCCAACGCTAAACCTATGCCTAACCTGAGCCTGAACCCTACCCAGCCCGAACCCTTATCGTAACCCTAACCCTAGCCAGAACCCCAAGTCTCTAACCCGAACACCACAACGAACCTCGGTGACATCGTCACTCCCAGCGGGTCCCCTGGCCAAAGCATGATCACCTGGGATCAATGGAACCTGCCCACGTGGCCCCTCCCCCCTTGGTGACATCATCACTTCCGCTTTCCTGGCCTTAGCAGGCTTCTTTCAAAGACGCCAACTCATGGCCCTGAATTATAAATGTAACCAGTATCCAACTCGGTTCTATGTTCTTTGAGGACGATTTCCTTGTCAGGAAACAGTGCGTTACAGATATTAAGGCCCTTTCTTCACGTATTCCTAGCGTCTGAAGCACTTTCTTAGATATTAACCTGGGTTATCATTGTGAATTATCCCGAGTTGGGGTCTCTTTCTTCCAGTGTCTCAAGCTCCTTCGTTGTGAATTCCAATTTGGTGAAACAGCGTTTATAACAAATATACCAGCACTTTAACCGTTATTACCACTTGAAAGTCTACCCTACCTTTCACAGCGCTTTGGTTACAGACTCTCAGTATTTCAAAATTCAGTAGAGATGTTCGGGTTCGAAAACGTATTCCAGGAGTTCTAGAGTCACTCTGACAAATCCCCCTGGTCCGTTGTTTTGAGCTCTGAGAGTTTTCTTTTTAACACGGGTGTCATACCGGCTTTTTAAAGGCACGTTAAAACAACGCTCGGAGAAGCCGAAAGCGGTTTGGCTCAGTGGATAGAGCGTCGGTCTGCGGACTGAAGGGTCCCGGGTTCGATTCCGGTCAAGGGCACGTCCATTGGTTACGGGCACATCCCCGGCAGGGGGTGTTTGCAGGAGGAGGCAGCTGGTCGATATGTTTCCAGCTCTCTGTCCCTCTGCTTTCCTCTCCGTACAAAGTCAATAAGATATATTAAAAAACAAACAAACAAACACAAAATACACTACTTGGGACCCTAGCCCAACTACCATTTTCATTTCATAGTGTTCTCCATACTTTCATACTATTCTATACCTCTACGAAAATGAGTTTTGCAGTGTTTCACCAAAACCTTTTCCTGAAAACGCCAACTCCTTTGGACGGGAAAAATAAATGTAAACAGTGCCACACTCGGTTCTCAGCTGTTTGAACAACATTTCCCAGGGACAAAATTGTGCTGTTCCGATATTCAGGCTATTGGAATATGTGTTCCTAGTGTGTGAAGCACATTTCTCAATATTTCCCTAGTCTGGAGTTGTAAATCCGCAGTGCTACACTCCAATTTGTCCAGTGATTGAAGCTCATTCGTTGTGAATAGCCAACGTTACTACACCGTGACCGTAACCCTGTCCCTAACCCTCTGACCCCAACCCTAAACCTATGCCTAACCTGAGCCTGAACCCTACCCAGCCCGAACCCTTATCGTAACCCTAACCCTAGCCAGAACCCCAAGTCTCTAACCCGAACACCACAACGAACCTCGGTGACATCGTCACTCCCAGCGGGTACCCTGGCCAAAGCATGATCACCTGGGATCAATGGAACCTGCCCACGTGGCCCCTCCCCCCTTGGTGACATCATCACTTCCGCTTTCCTGGCCTTAGCAGGCTTCTTTCAAAGACGCCAACTCATGGCCCTGAATTATAAATGTAACCCGTATCCAACTCGGTTCTATGTTCTTTGAGCACGATTTCCTTGTCAGGAAACAGTGCGTTACAGATATTAAGGCCCTTTCTTCACGTATTCCTAGCGTCTGAAGCACTTTCTTAGATATTAACCTGGGTTATCATTGTGAATTATCCCGAGTTGGGGTCTCTCTCTTCCAGTGTCTCAAGCTCCTTCGTTGTGAATTCCAATTTGGTGAAACAGCGTTTATAACAAATATACCAGCACTTTAACCGTTATTACCACTTGAAAGTCTACCCTACCTTTCACAGCGCTTTGGTTACAGACTCTCAGTATTTCAAAATTCAGTAGAGATGTTCGGGTTCGAAAACGTATTCCAGGAGTTCTAGAGTCACTCTGACAAATCCCCCTGGTCCGTTGTTTTGAGCTCTGAGAGTTTTCTTTTTAACACGGGTGTCATACCGGCTTTTTAAAGGCACGTTAAAACAACGCTCGGAGAAGCCGAAAGCGGTTTGGCTCAGTGGATAGAGCGTCGGTCTGCGGACTGAAGGGTCCCGGGTTCGATTCCGGTCAAGGGCACGTCCATTGGTTGCGGGCACATCCCCGGCAGGGGGTGTTTGCAGGAGGAGGCAGCTGGTCGATATGTTTCCAGCTCTCTGTCCCTCTGCTTTCCTCTCCGTACAAAGTCAATAAGATATATTAAAAAACAAACAAACAAACACAAAATACACTACTTGGGACCCTAGCCCAACTACCATTTTCATTTCATAGTGTTCTCCATACTTTCATACTATTCTATACCTCTACGAAAATGAGTTTTGCAGTGTTTCACCAAAACCTTTTCCTGAAAACGCCAACTCCTTTGGACGAGAAAAATAAATGTAAACAGTGCCACACTCGGTTCTCAGCTGTTCGAACAACATTTCCCAGGGACAAAATTGTGCTGTTCCGATATTCAGGCTATTGGAATATGTGTTCCTAGTGTGTGAAGCACATTTCTCAATATTTCCCTAGTCTGGAGTTGTAAATCCGCAGTGCGACACTCCAATTTGTCCAGTGATTGAAGCTCATTCGTTGTGAATAGCCAACGTTACTACACCGTGACCGTAACCCTGTCCCTAACCCTCTGACCCCAACGCTAAACCTATGCCTAACCTGAGCCTGAACCCTACCCAGCCCGAACCCTTATCGTAACCCTAACCCTAGCCAGAACCCCAAGTCTCTAACCCGAACACCACAACGAACCTCGGTGACATCGTCACTCCCAGCGGGTCCCCTGGCCAAAGCATGATCACCTGGGATCAATGGAACCTGCCCACGTGGCCCCTCCCCCCTTGGTGACATCATCACTTCCGCTTTCCTGGCCTTAGCAGGCTTCTTTCAAAGACGCCAACTCATGGCCCTGAATTATAAATGTAACCAGTATCCAACTCGGTTCTATGTTCTTTGAGCACGATTTCCTTGTCAGGAAACAGTGCGTTACAGATATTAAGGCCCTTTCTTCACGTATTCCTAGCGTCTGAAGCACTTTCTTAGATATTAACCTGGGTTATCATTGTGAATTATCCCGAGTTGGGGTCTCTCTCTTCCAGTGTCTCAAGCTCCTTCGTTGTGAATTCCAATTTGGTGAAACAGCGTTTATAACAAATATACCAGCACTTTAACCGTTATTACCACTTGAAAGTCTACCCTACCTTTCACAGCGCTTTGGTTACAGACTCTCAGTATTTCAAAATTCAGTAGAGATGTTCGGGTTCGAAAACGTATTCCAGGAGTTCTAGAGTCACTCTGACAAATCCCCCTGGTCCGTTGTTTTGAGCTCTGAGAGTTTTCTTTTTAACACGGGTGTCATACCGGCTTTTTAAAGGCACGTTAAAACACCGCTCGGAGAAGCCGAAAGCGGTTTGGCTCAGTGGATAGAGCGTCGGTCTGCGGACTGAAGGGTCCCGGGTTCGATTCCGGTCAAGGGCACGTCCATTGGTTGCGGGCACATCCCCGGCAGGGGGTGTTTGCAGGAGGAGGCAGCTGGTCGATATGTTTCCAGCTCTCTGTCCCTCTGCTTTCCTCTCCGTACAAAGTCAATAAGATATATTAAAAAACAAACAAACAAACACAAAATACACTACTTGGGACCCTAGCCCAACTACCATTTTCATTTCATAGTGTTCTCCATACTTTCATACTATTCTATACCTGTACGAAAATGAGTTTTGCAGTGTTTCACCAAAACCTTTTCCTGAAAACGCCAACTCCTTTGGACGAGAAAAATAAATGTAAACAGTGCCACACTCGGTTCTCAGCTGTTCGAACAACATTTCCCAGGGACAAAATTGTGCTGTTCAGATATTCAGGCTATTGGAATATGTGTTCCTAGTGTGTGAAGCACATTTCTCAATATTTCCCTAGTCTGGAGTTGTAAATCCGCAGTGCGACACTCCAATTTGTCCAGTGATTGAAGCTCATTCGTTGTGAATAGCCAACGTTACTACACCGTGACCGTAACCCTGTCCCTAACCCTCTGACCCCAACGCTAAACCTATGCCTAACCTGAGCCTGAACCCTACCCAGCCCGAACCCTTATCGTAACCCTAACCCTAGCCAGAACCCCAAGTCTCTAACCCGAACACCACAACGAACCTCGGTGACATCGTCACTCCCAGCGGGTCCCCTGGCCAAAGCATGATCACCTGGGATCAATGGAACCTGCCCACGTGGCCCCTCCCCCCTTGGTGACATCATCACTTCCGCTTTCCTGGCCTTAGCAGGCTTCTTTCAAAGACGCCAACTCATGGCCCTGAATTATAAATGTAACCAGTATCCAACTCGGTTCTATGTTCTTTGAGGACGATTTCCTTGTCAGGAAACAGTGCGTTACAGATATTAAGGCCCTTTCTTCACGTATTCCTAGCGTCTGAAGCACTTTCTTAGATATTAACCTGGGTTATCATTGTGAATTATCCCGAGTTGGGGTCACCCTCTTCCAGTGTCTCAAGCTCCTTCGTTGTGAATTCCAATTTGGTGAAACAGCGTTTATAACAAATATACCAGCACTTTAACCGTTATTACCACTTGAAAGTCTACCCTACCTTTCACAGCGCTTTGGTTACAGACTCTCAGTATTTCAAAATTCAGTAGAGATGTTCGCGTTCGAAAACGTATTCCAGGAGTTCTAGAGTCACTCTGACAAATCCCCCTGGTCCGTTGTTTTGAGCTCTGAGAGTTTTCTTTTTAACACGGGTGTCATACCGGCTTTTTAAAGGCACGTTAAAACACCGCTCGGAGAAGCCGAAAGCGGTTTGGCTCAGTGGATAGAGCGTCGGTCTGCGGACTGAAGGGTCCCGGGTTCGATTCCGGTCAAGGGCACGTCCATTGGTTACGGGCACATCCCCGGCAGGGGGTGTTTGCAGGAGGAGGCAGCTGGTCGATATGTTTCCAGCTCTCTGTCCCTCTGCTTTCCTCTCCGTACAAAGTCAATAAGATATATTAAAAAACAAACAAACAAACACAAAATACACTACTTGGGACCCTAGCCCAACTACCATTTTCATTTCATAGTGTTCTCCATACTTTCATACTATTCTATACCTCTACGAAAATGAGTTTTGCAGTGTTTCACCAAAACCTTTTCCTGAAAACGCCAACTCCTTTGGACGGGAAAAATAAATGTAAACAGTGCCACACTCGGTTCTCAGCTGTTTGAACAACATTTCCCAGGGACAAAATTGTGCTGTTCCGATATTCAGGCTATTGGAATATGTGTTCCTAGTGTGTGAAGCACATTTCTCAATATTTCCCTAGTCTGGAGTTGTAAATCCGCAGTGCTACACTCCAATTTGTCCAGTGATTGAAGCTCATTCGTTGTGAATAGCCAACGTTACTACACCGTGAACGTAACCCTGTCCCTAACCCTCTGACCCCAACCCTAAACCTATGCCTAACCTGAGCCTGAACCCTACCCAGCCCGAACCCTTATCGTAACCCTAACCCTAGCCAGAACCCCAAGTCTCTAACCCGAACACCACAACGAACCTCGGTGACATCGTCACTCCCAGCGGGTACCCTGGCCAAAGCATGATCACCTGGGATCAATGGAACCTGCCCACGTGGCCCCTCCCCCCTTGGTGACATCATCACTTCCGCTTTCCTGGCCTTAGCAGGCTTCTTTCAAAGACGCCAACTCATGGCCCTGAATTATAAATGTAACCAGTATCCAACTCGGTTCTATGTTCTTTGAGCACGATTTCCTTGTCAGGAAACAGTGCGTTACAGATATTAAGGCCCTTTCTTCACGTATTCCTAGCGTCTGAAGCACTTTCTTAGATATTAACCTGGGTTATCATTGTGAATTATCCCGAGTTGGGGTCTCTCTCTTCCAGTGTCTCAAGCTCCTTCGTTGTGAATTCCAATTTGGTGAAACAGCGTTTATAACAAATATACCAGCACTTTAACCATTATTACCACTTGAAAGTCTACCCTACCTTTCACAGCGCTTTGGTTACAGACTCTCAGTATTTCAAAATTCAGTAGAGATGTTCGGGTTCGAAAACGTATTCCAGGAGTTCTAGAGTCACTCTGACAAATCCCCCTGGTCCGTTGTTTTGAGCTCTGAGAGTTTTCTTTTTAACACGGGTGTCATACCGGCTTTTTAAAGGCACGTTAAAACACCACTCGGAGAAGCCGAAAGCGGTTTGGCTCAGTGGATAGAGCGTCGGTCTGCGGACTGAAGGGTCCCGGGTTCGATTCCGGTCAAGGGCACGTCCATTGGTTGCGGGCACATCCCCGGCAGGGGGTGTTTGCAGGAGGAGGCAGCTGGTCGATATGTTTCCAGCTCTCTGTCCCTCTGCTTTCCTCTCCGTACAAAGTCAATAAGATATATTAAAAAACAAACAAACAAACACAAAATACACTACTTGGGACCCTAGCCCAACTACCATTTTGATTTCATAGTGTTCTCCATACTTTCATACTATTCTATACCTCTACGAAAATGAGTTTTGCAGTGTTTCACCAAAACCTTTTCCTGAAAACGCCAACTCCTTTGGACGGGAAAAATAAATGTAAACAGTGCCACACTCGGTTCTCAGCTGTTCGAACAACATTTCCCAGGGACAAAATTGTGCTGTTCAGATATTCAGGCTATTGGAATATGTGTTCCTAGTGTGTGAAGCACATTTCTCAATATTTCCCTAGTCTGGAGTTGTAAATCCGCAGTGCGACACTCCAATTTGTCCAGTGATTGAAGCTCATTCGTTGTGAATAGCCAACGTTACTACACCGTGACCGTAACCCTGTCCCTAACCCTCTGACCCCAACGCTAAACCTATGCCTAACCTGAGCCTGAACCCTACCCAGCCCGAACCCTTATCGTAACCCTAACCCTAGCCAGAACCCCAAGTCTCTAACCCGAACACCACAACGAACCTCGGTGACATCGTCACTCCCAGCGGGTCCCCTGGCCAAAGCATGATCACCTGGGATCAATGGAACCTGCCCACGTGGCCCCTCCCCCCTTGGTGACATCATCACTTCCGCTTTCCTGGCCTTAGCAGGCTTCTTTCAAAGACGCCAACTCATGGCCCTGAATTATAAATGTAACCAGTATCCAACTCGGTTCTATGTTCTTTGAGGACGATTTCCTTGTCAGGAAACAGTGCGTTACAGATATTAAGGCCCTTTCTTCACGTATTCCTAGCGTCTGAAGCACTTTCTTAGATATTAACCTGGGTTATCATTGTGAATTATCCCGAGTTGGGGTCTCTCTCTTCCAGTGTCTCAAGCTCCTTCGTTGTGAATTCCAATTTGGTGAAACAGCGTTTATAACAAATATACCAGCACTTTAACCGTTATTACCACTTGAAAGTCTACCCTACCTTTCACAGCGCTTTGGTTACAGACTCTCAGTATTTCAAAATTCAGTAGAGATGTTCGGGTTCGAAAACGTATTCCAGGAGTTCTAGAGTCACTCTGACAAATCCCCCTGGTCCGTTGTTTTGAGCTCTGAGAGTTTTCTTTTTAACACGGGTGTCATACCGGCTTTTTAAAGGCACGTTAAAACAACGCTCGGAGAAGCCGAAAGCGGTTTGGCTCAGTGGATAGAGCGTCGGTCTGCGGACTGAAGGGTCCCGGGTTCGATTCCGGTCAAGGGCACGTCCATTGGTTGCGGGCACATCCCCGGCAGGGGGTGTTTGCAGGAGGAGGCAGCTGGTCGATATGTTTCCAGCTCTCTGTCCCTCTGCTTTCCTCTCCGTACAAAGTCAATAAGATATATTAAAAAACAAACAAACAAACACAAAATACACTACTTGGGACCCTAGCCCAACTACCATTTTCATTTCATAGTGTTCTCCATACTTTCATACTATTCTATACCTCTACGAAAATGAGTTTTGCAGTGTTTCACCAAAACCTTTTCCTGAAAACGCCAACTCCTTTGGACGAGAAAAATAAATGTAAACAGTGCCACACTCGGTTCTCAGCTGTTCGAACAACATTTCCCAGGGACAAAATTGTGCTGTTCAGATATTCAGGCTATTGGAATATGTGTTCCTAGTGTGTGAAGCACATTTCTCAATATTTCCCTAGTCTGGAGTTGTAAATCCGCAGTGCGACACTCCAATTTGTCCAGTGATTGAAGCTCATTCGTTGTGAATAGCCAACGTTACTACACCGTGACCGTAACCCTGTCCCTAACCCTCTGACCCCAACCCTAAACCTATGCCTAACCTGAGCCTGAACCCTTCCCAGCCCGAACCCTTATCGTAACCCTAACCCTAGACAGAACCCCAAGTCTCTAACCCGAACACCACAACGAACCTCGGTGACATCGTCACTCCCAGCGGGTCCCCTGGCCAAAGCATGATCACCTGGGATCAATGGAACCTGCCCACGTGGCCCCTCCCCCCTTGGTGACATCATCACTTCCCCTTTCATGGCCTAAGCAGGCTTCTTTCAAAGACGCCAACTCATGGACCTGAATTATAAATGTAACCCGTATCCAACTCGGTTCTATGTTCTTTGAGCACGATTTCCTTGTCAGGAAACAGTGCGTTACAGATATTAAGGCCCTTTCTTCACGTATTCCTAGCGTCTGAAGCACTTTCTTAGATATTAACCTGGGTTATCATTGTGAATTATCCCGAGTTGGGCTCTCTCTCTTCCAGTGTCTCAAGCTCCTTCGTTGTGAATTCCAATTTGGTGAAACAGCGTTTATAACAAATATACCAGCACTTTAACCGTTATTACCACTTGAAAGTCTACCCTACCTTTCACAGCGCTTTGGTTACAGACTCTCAGTATTTCAAAATTAAGTAGAGATGTTCGAGTTCGAAAACGTATTCCAGGAGTTCTAGAGTCACTCTGACACATCCCCCTGGTCCGTTGTTTTGAGATCTGAGAGTTTTCTTTTTAACACGGGTGTCATACCGGCTTTTTAAAGGCACGTTAAAACACCGCTCGGAGAAGCCGAAAGCGGTTTGGCTCAGTGGATAGAGCGTCGGTCTGCGGACTGAAGGGTCCCGGGTTCGATTCCGGTCAAGGGCACGTCCATTGGTTGCGGGCACATCCCCGGCAGGGGGTGTTTGCAGGAGGAGGCAGCTGGTCGATATGTTTCCAGCTCCCTGTCCCTCTGCTTTCCTCTCCGTACAAAGTCAATAAGATATATTAAAAAACAAACAAACAAACACAAAATACACTACTTGGGACCCTAGCCCAACTACCATTTTGATTTCATAGTGTTCTCCATACTTTCATACTATTCTATACCTCTACGAAAATGAGTTTTGCAGTGTTTCACCAAAACCTTTTCCTGAAAACGCCAACTCCTTTGGACGGGAAAAATAAATGTAAACAGTGCCACACTCGGTTCTCAGCTGTTTGAACAACATTTCCCAGGGACAAAATTTTGCTGTTCCGATATTCAGGCTATTGGAATATGTGTTCCTAGTGTGTGAAGCACATTTCTCAATATCTCCCTAGTCTGGAGTTGTAAATCCGCAGTGCTACACTCCAATTTGTCCAGTGATTGAAGCTCATTCGTTGTGAAAAGCCAACGTTACTACACCGTGACCGTAACCCTGTCCCTAACCCTCTGACCCCAACGCTAAACCTATGCCTAACCTGAGCCTGAACCCTACCCAGCCCGAACCCTTATCGTAACCCTAACCCTAGCCAGAACCCCAAGTCTCTAACCCGAACACCACAACGAACCTCGGTGACATCGTCACTCCCAGCGGGTCCCCTGGCCAAAGCATGATCACCTGGGATCAATGGAACCTGCCCACGTGGCCCCTCCCCCCTTGGTGACATCATCACTTCCGCTTTCCTGGCCTTAGCAGGCTTCTTTCAAAGACGCCAACTCATGGCCCTGAATTATAAATGTAACCCGTATCCAACTCGGTTCTATGTTCTTTGAGCACGATTTCCTTGTCAGGAAACAGTGCGTTACAGATATTAAGGCCCTTTCTTCACGTATTCCTAGCGTCTGAAGCACTTTCTTAGATATTAACCTGGGTTATCATTGTGAATTATCCCGAGTTGGGGTCTCTCTCTTCCAGTGTCTCAAGCTCCTTCGTTGTGAATTCCAATTTGGTGAAACAGCGTTTATAACAAATATACCAGCACTTTAACCGTTATTACCACTTGAAAGTCTACCCTACCTTTCACAGCGCTTTGGTTACAGACTCTCAGTATTTCAAAATTCAGTAGAGATGTTCGGGTTCGAAAACGTATTCCAGGAGTTCTAGAGTCACTCTGACAAATCCCCCTGGTCCGTTGTTTTGAGCTCTGAGAGTTTTCTTTTTAACACGGGTGTCATACCGGCTTTTTAAAGGCACGTTAAAACACCGCTCCGAGAAGCCGAAAGCGGTTTGGCTCAGTGGATAGAGCGTCGGTCTGCGGACTGAAGGGTCCCGGGTTCGATTCCAGTCAAGGGCACGTCCATTGGTTGCGGGCACATCCCCGGCAGGGGGTGTTTGCAGAAGGAGGCAGCTGGTCGATATGTTTCCAGCTCTCTGTCCCTCTGCTTTCCTCTCCGTACAAAGTCAATAAGATATATTAAAAAACAAACAAACAAACACAAAATACACTACTTGGGACCCTAGCCCAACTACCATTTTCATTTCATAGTGTTCTCCATACTTTCATACTATTCTATACCTGTACGAAAATGAGTTTTGCAGTGTTTCACCAAAACCTTTTCCTGAAAACGCCAACTCCTTTGGACGAGAAAAATAAATGTAAACAGTGCCACACTCGGTTCTCAGCTGTTCGAACAACATTTCCCAGGGACAAAATTGTGCTGTTCAGATATTCAGGCTATTGGAATATGTGTTCCTAGTGTGTGAAGCACATTTCTCAATATTTCCCTAGTCTGGAGTTGTAAATCCGCAGTGCGACACTCCAATTTGTCCAGTGATTGAAGCTCATTCGTTGTGAATAGCCAACGTTACTACACCGTGACCGTAACCCTGTCCCTAACCCTCTGACCCCAACGCTAAACCTATGCCTAACCTGAGCCTGAACCCTACCCAGCCCGAACCCTTATCGTAACCCTAACCCTAGCCAGAACCCCAAGTCTCTAACCCGAACACCACAACGAACCTCGGTGACATCGTCACTCCCAGCGGGTCCCCTGGCCAAAGCATGATCACCTGGGATCAATGGAACCTGCCCACGTGGCCCCTCCCCCCTTGGTGACATCATCACTTCCGCTTTCCTGGCCTTAGCAGGCTTCTTTCAAAGACGCCAACTCATGGCCCTGAATTATAAATGTAACCAGTATCCAACTCGGTTCTATGTTCTTTGAGGACGATTTCCTTGTCAGGAAACAGTGCGTTACAGATATTAAGGCCCTTTCTTCACGTATTCCTAGCGTCTGAAGCACTTTCTTAGATATTAACCTGGGTTATCATTGTGAATTATCCCGAGTTGGGGTCACTCTCTTCCAGTGTCTCAAGCTCCTTCGTTGTGAATTCCAATTTGGTGAAACAGCGTTTATAACAAATATACCAGCACTTTAACCGTTATTACCACTTGAAAGTCTACCCTACCTTTCACAGCGCTTTGGTTACAGACTCTCAGTATTTCAAAATTCAGTAGAGATGTTCGCGTTCGAAAACGTATTCCAGGAGTTCTAGAGTCACTCTGACAAATCCCCCTGGTCCGTTGTTTTGAGCTCTGAGAGTTTTCTTTTTAACACGGGTGTCATACCGGCTTTTTAAAGGCACGTTAAAACACCGCTCGGAGAAGCCGAAAGCGGTTTGGCTCAGTGGATAGAGCGTCGGTCTGCGGACTGAAGGGTCCCGGGTTCGATTCCGGTCAAGGGCACGTCCATTGGTTGCGGGCACATCCCCGGCAGGGGGTGTTTGCAGGAGGAGGCAGCTGGTCGATATGTTTCCAGCTCTCTGTCCCTCTGCTTTCCTCTCCGTACAAAGTCAATAAGATATATTAAAAAACAAACAAACAAACACAAAATACACTACTTGGGACCCTAGCCCAACTACCATTTTCATTTCATAGTGTTCTCCATACTTTCATACTATTCTATACCTCTACGAAAATGAGTTTTGCAGTGTTTCACCAAAACCTTTTCCTGAAAACGCCAACTCCTTTGGACGGGAAAAATAAATGTAAACAGTGCCACACTCGGTTCTCAGCTGTTTGAACAACATTTCCCAGGGACAAAATTGTGCTGTTCCGATATTCAGGCTATTGGAATATGTGTTCCTAGTGTGTGAAGCACATTTCTCAATATTTCCCTAGTCTGGAGTTGTAAATCCGCAGTGCTACACTCCAATTTGTCCAGTGATTGAAGCTCATTCGTTGTGAATAGCCAACGTTACTACACCGTGAACGTAACCCTGTCCCTAACCCTCTGACCCCAACCCTAAACCTATGCCTAACCTGAGCCTGAACCCTACCCAGCCCGAACCCTTATCGTAACCCTAACCCTAGCCAGAACCCCAAGTCTCTAACCCGAACACCACAACGAACCTCGGTGACATCGTCACTCCCAGCGGGTACCCTGGCCAAAGCATGATCACCTGGGATCAATGGAACCTGCCCACGTGGCCCCTCCCCCCTTGGTGACATCATCACTTCCGCTTTCCTGGCCTTAGCAGGCTTCTTTCAAAGACGCCAACTCATGGCCCTGAATTATAAATGTAACCAGTATCCAACTCGGTTCTATGTTCTTTGAGCACGATTTCCTTGTCAGGAAACAGTGCGTTACAGATATTAAGGCCCTTTCTTCACGTATTCCTAGCGTCTGAAGCACTTTCTTAGATATTAACCTGGGTTATCATTGTGAATTATCCCGAGTTGGGGTCTCTCTCTTCCAGTGTCTCAAGCTCCTTCGTTGTGAATTCCAATTTGGTGAAACAGCGTTTATAACAAATATACCAGCACTTTAACCGTTATTACCACTTGAAAGTCTACCCTACCTTTCACAGCGCTTTGGTTACAGACTCTCAGTATTTCAAAATTCAGTAGAGATGTTCGGGTTCGAAAACGTATTCCAGGAGTTCTAGAGTCACTCTGACAAATCCCCCTGGTCCGTTGTTTTGAGCTCTGAGAGTTTTCTTTTTAACACGGGTGTCATACCGGCTTTTTAAAGGCACGTTAAAACACCGCTCGGAGAAGCCGAAAGCGGTTTGGCTCAGTGGATAGAGCGTCGGTCTGCGGACTGAAGGGTCCCGGGTTCGATTCCGGTCAAGGGCACGTCCATTGGTTGCGGGCACATCCCCGGCAGGGGGTGTTTGCAGGAGGAGGCAGCTGGTCGATATGTTTCCAGCTCTCTGTCCCTCTGCTTTCCTCTCCGTACAAAGTCAATAAGATATATTAAAAAACAAACAAACAAACACAAAATACACTACTTGGGACCCTAGCCCAACTACCATTTTGATTTCATAGTGTTCTCCATACTTTCATACTATTCTATACCTCTACGAAAATGAGTTTTGCAGTGTTTCACCAAAACCTTTTCCTGAAAACGCCAACTCCTTTGGACGGGAAAAATAAATGTAAACAGTGCCACACTCGGTTCTCAGCTGTTCGAACAACATTTCCCAGGGACAAAATTGTGTTGTTCAGATATTCAGGCTATTGGAATATGTGTTCCTAGTGTGTGAAGCACATTTCTCAATATTTCCCTAGTCTGGAGTTGTAAATCCGCAGTGCGACACTCCAATTTGTCCAGTGATTGAAGCTCATTCGTTGTGAATAGCCAACGTTACTACACCGTGACCGTAACCCTGTCCCTAACCCTCTGACCCCAACGCTAAACCTATGCCTAACCTGAGCCTGAACCCTACCCAGCCCGAACCCTTATCGTAACCCTAACCCTAGCCAGAACCCCAAGTCTCTAACCCGAACACCACAACGAACCTCGGTGACATCGTCACTCCCAGCGGGTCCCCTGGCCAAAGCATGATCACCTGGGATCAATGGAACCTGCCCACGTGGCCCCTCCCCCCTTGGTGACATCATCACTTCCGCTTTCCTGGCCTTAGCAGGCTTCTTTCAAAGACGCCAACTCATGGCCCTGAATTATAAATGTAACCAGTATCCAACTCGGTTCTATGTTCTTTGAGGACGATTTCCTTGTCAGGAAACAGTGCGTTACAGATATTAAGGCCCTTTCTTCACGTATTCCTAGCGTCTGAAGCACTTTCTTAGATATTAACCTGGGTTATCATTGTGAATTATCCCGAGTTGGGGTCTCTCTCTTCCAGTGTCTCAAGCTCCTTCGTTGTGAATTCCAATTTGGTGAAACAGCGTTTATAACAAATATACCAGCACTTTAACCGTTATTACCACTTGAAAGTCTACCCTACCTTTCACAGCGCTTTGGTTACAGACTCTCAGTATTTCAAAATTCAGTAGAGATGTTCGGGTTCGAAAACGTATTCCAGGAGTTCTAGAGTCACTCTGACAAATCCCCCTGGTCCGTTGTTTTGAGCTCTGAGAGTTTTCTTTTTAACACGGGTGTCATACCGGCTTTTTAAAGGCACGTTAAAACACCGCTCGGAGAAGCCGAAAGCGGTTTGGCTCAGTGGATAGAGCGTCGGTCTGCGGACTGAAGGGTCCCGGGTTCGATTCCGGTCAAGGGCACGTCCATTGGTTACGGGCACATCCCCGGCAGGGGGTGTTTGCAGGAGGAGGCAGCTGGTCGATATGTTTCCAGCTCTCTGTCCCTCTGCTTTCCTCTCCGTACAAAGTCAATAAGATATATTAAAAAACAAACAAACAAACACAAAATACACTACTTGGGACCCTAGCCCAACTACCATTTTCATTTCATAGTGTTCTCCATACTTTCATACTATTCTATACCTCTACGAAAATGAGTTTTGCAGTGTTTCACCAAAACCTTTTCCTGAAAACGCCAACTCCTTTGGACGGGAAAAATAAATGTAAACAGTGCCACACTCGGTTCTCAGCTGTTTGAACAACATTTCCCAGGGACAAAATTGTGCTGTTCCGATATTCAGGCTATTGGAATATGTGTTCCTAGTGTGTGAAGCACATTTCTCAATATTTCCCTAGTCTGGAGTTGTAAATCCGCAGTGCTACACTCCAATTTGTCCAGTGATTGAAGCTCATTCGTTGTGAATAGCCAACGTTACTACACCGTGACCGTAACCCTGTCCCTAACCCTCTGACCCCAACCCTAAACCTATGCCTAACCTGAGCCTGAACCCTACCCAGCCCGGACCCTTATCGTAACCCTAACCCTAGCCAGAACCCCAAGTCTCTAACCCGAACACCACAACGAACCTCGGTGACATCGTCACTCCCAGCGGGTACCCTGGCCAAAGCATGATCACCTGGGATCAATGGAACCTGCCCACGTGGCCCCTCCCCCCTTGGTGACATCATCACTTCCGCTTTCCTGGCCTTAGCAGGCTTCTTTCAAAGACGCCAACTCATGGCCCTGAATTATAAATGTAACCCGTATCCAACTCGGTTCTATGTTCTTTGAGCACGATTTCCTTGTCAGGAAACAGTGCGTTACAGATATTAAGGCCCTTTCTTCACGTATTCCTAGCGTCTGAAGCACTTTCTTAGATATTAACCTGGGTTATCATTGTGAATTATCCCGAGTTGGGGTCTCTCTCTTCCAGTGTCTCAAGCTCCTTCGTTGTGAATTCCAATTTGGTGAAACAGCGTTTATAACAAATATACCAGCACTTTAACCGTTATTACCACTTGAAAGTCTACCCTACCTTTCACAGCGCTTTGGTTACAGACTCTCAGTATTTCAAAATTCAGTAGAGATGTTCGGGTTCGAAAACGTATTCCAGGAGTTCTAGAGTCACTCTGACAAATCCCCCTGGTCCGTTGTTTTGAGCTCTGAGAGTTTTCTTTTTAACACGGGTGTCATACCGGCTTTTTAAAGGCACGTTAAAACAACGCTCGGAGAAGCCGAAAGCGGTTTGGCTCAGTGGATAGAGCGTCGGTCTGCGGACTGAAGGGTCCCGGGTTCGATTCCGGTCAAGGGCACGTCCATTGGTTGCGGGCACATCCCCGGCAGGGGGTGTTTGCAGGAGGAGGCAGCTGGTCGATATGTTTCCAGCTCTCTGTCCCTCTGCTTTCCTCTCCGTACAAAGTCAATAAGATATATTAAAAAACAAACAAACAAACACAAAATACACTACTTGGGACCCTAGCCCAACTACCATTTTCATTTCATAGTGTTCTCCATACTTTCATACTATTCTATACCTCTACGAAAATGAGTTTTGCAGTGTTTCACCAAAACCTTTTCCTGAAAACGCCAACTCCTTTGGACGAGAAAAATAAATGTAAACAGTGCCACACTCGGTTCTCAGCTGTTCGAACAACATTTCCCAGGGACAAAATTGTGCTGTTCCGATATTCAGGCTATTGGAATATGTGTTCCTAGTGTGTGAAGCACATTTCTCAATATTTCCCTAGTCTGGAGTTGTAAATCCGCAGTGCGACACTCCAATTTGTCCAGTGATTGAAGCTCATTCGTTGTGAATAGCCAACGTTACTACACCGTGACCGTAACCCTGTCCCTAACCCTCTGACCCCAACGCTAAACCTATGCCTAACCTGAGCCTGAACCCTACCCAGCCCGAACCCTTATCGTAACCCTAACCCTAGCCAGAACCCCAAGTCTCTAACCCGAACACCACAACGAACCTCGGTGACATCGTCACTCCCAGCGGGTCCCCTGGCCAAAGCATGATCACCTGGGATCAATGGAACCTGCCCACGTGGCCCCTCCCCCCTTGGTGACATCATCACTTCCGCTTTCCTGGCCTTAGCAGGCTTCTTTCAAAGACGCCAACTCATGGCCCTGAATTATAAATGTAACCAGTATCCAACTCGGTTCTATGTTCTTTGAGCACGATTTCCTTGTCAGGAAACAGTGCGTTACAGATATTAAGGCCCTTTCTTCACGTATTCCTAGCGTCTGAAGCACTTTCTTAGATATTAACCTGGGTTATCATTGTGAATTATCCCGAGTTGGGGTCTCTCTCTTCCAGTGTCTCAAGCTCCTTCGTTGTGAATTCCAATTTGGTGAAACAGCGTTTATAACAAATATACCAGCACTTTAACCGTTATTACCACTTGAAAGTCTACCCTACCTTTCACAGCGCTTTGGTTACAGACTCTCAGTATTTCAAAATTCAGTAGAGATGTTCGGGTTCGAAAACGTATTCCAGGAGTTCTAGAGTCACTCTGACAAATCCCCCTGGTCCGTTGTTTTGAGCTCTGAGAGTTTTCTTTTTAACACGGGTGTCATACCGGCTTTTTAAAGGCACGTTAAAACACCGCTCGGAGAAGCCGAAAGCGGTTTGGCTCAGTGGATAGAGCGTCGGTCTGCGGACTGAAGGGTCCCGGGTTCGATTCCGGTCAAGGGCACGTCCATTGGTTGCGGGCACATCCCCGGCAGGGGGTGTTTGCAGGAGGAGGCAGCTGGTCGATATGTTTCCAGCTCTCTGTCCCTCTGCTTTCCTCTCCGTACAAAGTCAATAAGATATATTAAAAAACAAACAAACAAACACAAAATACACTACTTGGGACCCTAGCCCAACTACCATTTTCATTTCATAGTGTTCTCCATACTTTCATACTATTCTATACCTCTACGAAAATGAGTTTTGCAGTGTTTCACCAAAACCTTTTCCTGAAAACGCCAACTCCTTTGGACGGGAAAAATAAATGTAAACAGTGCCACACTCGGTTCTCAGCTGTTCGAACAACATTTCCCAGGGACAAAATTGTGTTGTTCAGATATTCAGGCTATTGGAATATGTGTTCCTAGTGTGTGAAGCACATTTCTCAATATTTCCCTAGTCTGGAGTTGTAAATCCGCAGTGCGACACTCCAATTTGTCCAGTGATTGAAGCTCATTCGTTGTGAATAGCCAACGTTACTACACCGTGACCGTAACCCTGTCCCTAACCCTCTGACCCCAACGCTAAACCTATGCCTAACCTGAGCCTGAACCCTACCCAGCCCGAACCCTTATCGTAACCCTAACCCTAGCCAGAACCCCAAGTCTCTAACCCGAACACCACAACGAACCTCGGTGACATCGTCACTCCCAGCGGGTCCCCTGGCCAAAGCATGATCACCTGGGATCAATGGAACCTGCCCACGTGGCCCCTCCCCCCTTGGTGACATCATCACTTCCGCTTTCCTGGCCTTAGCAGGCTTCTTTCAAAGACGCCAACTCATGGCCCTGAATTATAAATGTAACCAGTATCCAACTCGGTTCTATGTTCTTTGAGCACGATTTCCTTGTCAGGAAACAGTGCGTTACAGATATTAAGGCCCTTTCTTCACGTATTCCTAGCGTCTGAAGCACTTTCTTAGATATTAACCTGGGTTATCATTGTGAATTATCCCGAGTTGGGGTCTCTCTCTTCCAGTGTCTCAAGCTCCTTCGTTGTGAATTCCAATTTGGTGAAACAGCGTTTATAACAAATATACCAGCACTTTAACCGTTATTACCACTTGAAAGTCTACCCTACCTTTCACAGCGCTTTGGTTACAGACTCTCAGTATTTCAAAATTCAGTAGAGATGTTCGGGTTCGAAAACGTATTCCAGGAGTTCTAGAGTCACTCTGACAAATCCCCCTGGTCCGTTGTTTTGAGCTCTGAGAGTTTTCTTTTTAACACGGGTGTCATACCGGCTTTTTAAAGGCACGTTAAAACACCGCTCGGAGAAGCCGAAAGCGGTTTGGCTCAGTGGATAGAGCGTCGGTCTGCGGACTGAAGGGTCCCGGGTTCGATTCCGGTCAAGGGCACGTCCATTGGTTGCGGGCACATCCCCGGCAGGGGGTGTTTGCAGGAGGAGGCAGCTGGTCGATATGTTTCCAGCTCTCTGTCCCTCTGCTTTCCTCTCCGTACAAAGTCAATAAGATATATTAAAAAACAAACAAACAAACACAAAATACACTACTTGGGACCCTAGCCCAACTACCATTTTCATTTCATAGTGTTCTCCATACTTTCATACTATTCTATACCTCTACGAAAATGAGTTTTGCAGTGTTTCACCAAAACCTTTTCCTGAAAACGCCAACTCCTTTGGACGGGAAAAATAAATGTAAACAGTGCCACACTCGGTTCTCAGCTGTTCGAACAACATTTCCCAGGGACAAAATTGTGCTGTTCAGATATTCAGGCTATTGGAATATGTGTTCCTAGTGTGTGAAGCACATTTCTCAATATTTCCCTAGTCTGGAGTTGTAAATCCGCAGTGCGACACTCCAATTTGTCCAGTGATTGAAGCTCATTCGTTGTGAATAGCCAACGTTACTACACCGTGACCGTAACCCTGTCCCTAACCCTCTGACCCCAACGCTAAACCTATGCCTAACCTGAGCCTGAACCCTACCCAGCCCGAACCCTTATCGTAACCCTAACCCTAGCCAGAACCCCAAGTCTCTAACCCGAACACCACAACGAACCTCGGTGACATCGTCACTCCCAGCGGGTCCCCTGGCCAAAGCATGATCACCTGGGATCAATGGAACCTGCCCACGTGGCCCCTCCCCCCTTGGTGACATCATCACTTCCGCTTTCCTGGCCTTAGCAGGCTTCTTTCAAAGACGCCAACTCATGGCCCTGAATTATAAATGTAACCAGTATCCAACTCGGTTCTATGTTCTTTGAGGACGATTTCCTTGTCAGGAAACAGTGCGTTACAGATATTAAGGCCCTTTCTTCACGTATTCCTAGCGTCTGAAGCACTTTCTTAGATATTAACCTGGGTTATCATTGTGAATTATCCCGAGTTGGGGTCTCTCTCTTCCAGTGTCTCAAGCTCCTTCGTTGTGAATTCCAATTTGGTGAAACAGCGTTTATAACAAATATACCAGCACTTTAACCGTTATTACCACTTGAAAGTCTACCCTACCTTTCACAGCGCTTTGGTTACAGACTCTCAGTATTTCAAAATTCAGTAGAGATGTTCGGGTTCGAAAACGTATTCCAGGAGTTCTAGAGTCACTCTGACAAATCCCCCTGGTCCGTTGTTTTGAGCTCTGAGAGTTTTCTTTTTAACACGGGTGTCATACCGGCTTTTTAAAGGCACGTTAAAACAACGCTCGGAGAAGCCGAAAGCGGTTTGGCTCAGTGGATAGAGCGTCGGTCTGCGGACTGAAGGGTCCCGGGTTCGATTCCGGTCAAGGGCACGTCCATTGGTTACGGGCACATCCCCGGCAGGGGGTGTTTGCAGGAGGAGGCAGCTGGTCGATATGTTTCCAGCTCTCTGTCCCTCTGCTTTCCTCTCCGTACAAAGTCAATAAGATATATTAAAAAACAAACAAACAAACACAAAATACACTACTTGGGACCCTAGCCCAACTACCATTTTCATTTCATAGTGTTCTCCATACTTTCATACTATTCTATACCTCTACGAAAATGAGTTTTGCAGTGTTTCACCAAAACCTTTTCCTGAAAACGCCAACTCCTTTGGACGGGAAAAATAAATGTAAACAGTGCCACACTCGGTTCTCAGCTGTTTGAACAACATTTCCCAGGGACAAAATTGTGCTGTTCCGATATTCAGGCTATTGGAATATGTGTTCCTAGTGTGTGAAGCACATTTCTCAATATTTCCCTAGTCTGGAGTTGTAAATCCGCAGTGCTACACTCCAATTTGTCCAGTGATTGAAGCTCATTCGTTGTGAATAGCCAACGTTACTACACCGTGACCGTAACCCTGTCCCTAACCCTCTGACCCCAACCCTAAACCTATGCCTAACCTGAGCCTGAACCCTACCCAGCCCGAACCCTTATCGTAACCCTAACCCTAGCCAGAACCCCAAGTCTCTAACCCGAACACCACAACGAACCTCGGTGACATCGTCACTCCCAGCGGGTACCCTGGCCAAAGCATGATCACCTGGGATCAATGGAACCTGCCCACGTGGCCCCTCCCCCCTTGGTGACATCATCACTTCCGCTTTCCTGGCCTTAGCAGGCTTCTTTCAAAGACGCCAACTCATGGCCCTGAATTATAAATGTAACCCGTATCCAACTCGGTTCTATGTTCTTTGAGCACGATTTCCTTGTCAGGAAACAGTGCGTTACAGATATTAAGGCCCTTTCTTCACGTATTCCTAGCGTCTGAAGCACTTTCTTAGATATTAACCTGGGTTATCATTGTGAATTATCCCGAGTTGGGGTCTCTCTCTTCCAGTGTCTCAAGCTCCTTCGTTGTGAATTCCAATTTGGTGAAACAGCGTTTATAACAAATATACCAGCACTTTAACCGTTATTACCACTTGAAAGTCTACCCTACCTTTCACAGCGCTTTGGTTACAGACTCTCAGTATTTCAAAATTCAGTAGAGATGTTCGGGTTCGAAAACGTATTCCAGGAGTTCTAGAGTCACTCTGACAAATCCCCCTGGTCCGTTGTTTTGAGCTCTGAGAGTTTTCTTTTTAACACGGGTGTCATACCGGCTTTTTAAAGGCACGTTAAAACAACGCTCGGAGAAGCCGAAAGCGGTTTGGCTCAGTGGATAGAGCGTCGGTCTGCGGACTGAAGGGTCCCGGGTTCGATTCCGGTCAAGGGCACGTCCATTGGTTGCGGGCACATCCCCGGCAGGGGGTGTTTGCAGGAGGAGGCAGCTGGTCGATATGTTTCCAGCTCTCTGTCCCTCTGCTTTCCTCTCCGTACAAAGTCAATAAGATATATTAAAAAACAAACAAACAAACACAAAATACACTACTTGGGACCCTAGCCCAACTACCATTTTCATTTCATAGTGTTCTCCATACTTTCATACTATTCTATACCTCTACGAAAATGAGTTTTGCAGTGTTTCACCAAAACCTTTTCCTGAAAACGCCAACTCCTTTGGACGAGAAAAATAAATGTAAACAGTGCCACACTCGGTTCTCAGCTGTTCGAACAACATTTCCCAGGGACAAAATTGTGCTGTTCCGATATTCAGGCTATTGGAATATGTGTTCCTAGTGTGTGAAGCACATTTCTCAATATTTCCCTAGTCTGGAGTTGTAAATCCGCAGTGCGACACTCCAATTTGTCCAGTGATTGAAGCTCATTCGTTGTGAATAGCCAACGTTACTACACCGTGACCGTAACCCTGTCCCTAACCCTCTGACCCCAACGCTAAACCTATGCCTAACCTGAGCCTGAACCCTACCCAGCCCGAACCCTTATCGTAACCCTAACCCTAGCCAGAACCCCAAGTCTCTAACCCGAACACCACAACGAACCTCGGTGACATCGTCACTCCCAGCGGGTCCCCTGGCCAAAGCATGATCACCTGGGATCAATGGAACCTGCCCACGTGGCCCCTCCCCCCTTGGTGACATCATCACTTCCGCTTTCCTGGCCTTAGCAGGCTTCTTTCAAAGACGCCAACTCATGGCCCTGAATTATAAATGTAACCAGTATCCAACTCGGTTCTATGTTCTTTGAGCACGATTTCCTTGTCAGGAAACAGTGCGTTACAGATATTAAGGCCCTTTCTTCACGTATTCCTAGCGTCTGAAGCACTTTCTTAGATATTAACCTGGGTTATCATTGTGAATTATCCCGAGTTGGGGTCTCTCTCTTCCAGTGTCTCAAGCTCCTTCGTTGTGAATTCCAATTTGGTGAAACAGCGTTTATAACAAATATACCAGCACTTTAACCGTTATTACCACTTGAAAGTCTACCCTACCTTTCACAGCGCTTTGGTTACAGACTCTCAGTATTTCAAAATTCAGTAGAGATGTTCGGGTTCGAAAACGTATTCCAGGAGTTCTAGAGTCACTCTGACAAATCCCCCTGGTCCGTTGTTTTGAGCTCTGAGAGTTTTCTTTTTAACACGGGTGTCATACCGGCTTTTTAAAGGCACGTTAAAACACCGCTCGGAGAAGCCGAAAGCGGTTTGGCTCAGTGGATAGAGCGTCGGTCTGCGGACTGAAGGGTCCCGGGTTCGATTCCGGTCAAGGGCACGTCCATTGGTTGCGGGCACATCCCCGGCAGGGGGTGTTTGCAGGAGGAGGCAGCTGGTCGATATGTTTCCAGCTCTCTGTCCCTCTGCTTTCCTCTCCGTACAAAGTCAATAAGATATATTAAAAAACAAACAAACAAACACAAAATACACTACTTGGGACCCTAGCCCAACTACCATTTTCATTTCATAGTGTTCTCCATACTTTCATACTATTCTATACCTCTACGAAAATGAGTTTTGCAGTGTTTCACCAAAACCTTTTCCTGAAAACGCCAACTCCTTTGGACGGGAAAAATAAATGTAAACAGTGCCACACTCGGTTCTCAGCTGTTCGAACAACATTTCCCAGGGACAAAATTGTGCTGTTCAGATATTCAGGCTATTGGAATATGTGTTCCTAGTGTGTGAAGCACATTTCTCAATATTTCCCTAGTCTGGAGTTGTAAATCCGCAGTGCGACACTCCAATTTGTCCAGTGATTGAAGCTCATTCGTTGTGAATAGCCAACGTTACTACACCGTGACCGTAACCCTGTCCCTAACCCTCTGACCCCAACGCTAAACCTATGCCTAACCTGAGCCTGAACCCTACCCAGCCCGAACCCTTATCGTAACCCTAACCCTAGCCAGAACCCCAAGTCTCTAACCCGAACACCACAACGAACCTCGGTGACATCGTCACTCCCAGCGGGTCCCCTGGCCAAAGCATGATCACCTGGGATCAATGGAACCTGCCCACGTGGCCCCTCCCCCCTTGGTGACATCATCACTTCCGCTTTCCTGGCCTTAGCAGGCTTCTTTCAAAGACGCCAACTCATGGCCCTGAATTATAAATGTAACCAGTATCCAACTCGGTTCTATGTTCTTTGAGGACGATTTCCTTGTCAGGAAACAGTGCGTTACAGATATTAAGGCCCTTTCTTCACGTATTCCTAGCGTCTGAAGCACTTTCTTAGATATTAACCTGGGTTATCATTGTGAATTATCCCGAGTTGGGGTCTCTCTCTTCCAGTGTCTCAAGCTCCTTCGTTGTGAATTCCAATTTGGTGAAACAGCGTTTATAACAAATATACCAGCACTTTAACCGTTATTACCACTTGAAAGTCTACCCTACCTTTCACAGCGCTTTGGTTACAGACTCTCAGTATTTCAAAATTCAGTAGAGATGTTCGGGTTCGAAAACGTATTCCAGGAGTTCTAGAGTCACTCTGACAAATCCCCCTGGTCCGTTGTTTTGAGCTCTGAGAGTTTTCTTTTTAACACGGGTGTCATACCGGCTTTTTAAAGGCACGTTAAAACAACGCTCGGAGAAGCCGAAAGCGGTTTGGCTCAGTGGATAGAGCGTCGGTCTGCGGACTGAAGGGTCCCGGGTTCGATTCCGGTCAAGGGCACGTCCATTGGTTACGGGCACATCCCCGGCAGGGGGTGTTTGCAGGAGGAGGCAGCTGGTCGATATGTTTCCAGCTCTCTGTCCCTCTGCTTTCCTCTCCGTACAAAGTCAATAAGATATATTAAAAAACAAACAAACAAACACAAAATACACTACTTGGGACCCTAGCCCAACTACCATTTTCATTTCATAGTGTTCTCCATACTTTCATACTATTCTATACCTCTACGAAAATGAGTTTTGCAGTGTTTCACCAAAACCTTTTCCTGAAAACGCCAACTCCTTTGGACGGGAAAAATAAATGTAAACAGTGCCACACTCGGTTCTCAGCTGTTTGAACAACATTTCCCAGGGACAAAATTGTGCTGTTCCGATATTCAGGCTATTGGAATATGTGTTCCTAGTGTGTGAAGCACATTTCTCAATATTTCCCTAGTCTGGAGTTGTAAATCCGCAGTGCTACACTCCAATTTGTCCAGTGATTGAAGCTCATTCGTTGTGAATAGCCAACGTTACTACACCGTGACCGTAACCCTGTCCCTAACCCTCTGACCCCAACCCTAAACCTATGCCTAACCTGAGCCTGAACCCTACCCAGCCCGAACCCTTATCGTAACCCTAACCCTAGCCAGAACCCCAAGTCTCTAACCCGAACACCACAACGAACCTCGGTGACATCGTCACTCCCAGCGGGTACCCTGGCCAAAGCATGATCACCTGGGATCAATGGAACCTGCCCACGTGGCCCCTCCCCCCTTGGTGACATCATCACTTCCGCTTTCCTGGCCTTAGCAGGCTTCTTTCAAAGACGCCAACTCATGGCCCTGAATTATAAATGTAACCCGTATCCAACTCGGTTCTATGTTCTTTGAGCACGATTTCCTTGTCAGGAAACAGTGCGTTACAGATATTAAGGCCCTTTCTTCACGTATTCCTAGCGTCTGAAGCACTTTCTTAGATATTAACCTGGGTTATCATTGTGAATTATCCCGAGTTGGGGTCTCTCTCTTCCAGTGTCTCAAGCTCCTTCGTTGTGAATTCCAATTTGGTGAAACAGCGTTTATAACAAATATACCAGCACTTTAACCGTTATTACCACTTGAAAGTCTACCCTACCTTTCACAGCGCTTTGGTTACAGACTCTCAGTATTTCAAAATTCAGTAGAGATGTTCGGGTTCGAAAACGTATTCCAGGAGTTCTAGAGTCACTCTGACAAATCCCCCTGGTCCGTTGTTTTGAGCTCTGAGAGTTTTCTTTTTAACACGGGTGTCATACCGGCTTTTTAAAGGCACGTTAAAACAACGCTCGGAGAAGCCGAAAGCGGTTTGGCTCAGTGGATAGAGCGTCGGTCTGCGGACTGAAGGGTCCCGGGTTCGATTCCGGTCAAGGGCACGTCCATTGGTTGCGGGCACATCCCCGGCAGGGGGTGTTTGCAGGAGGAGGCAGCTGGTCGATATGTTTCCAGCTCTCTGTCCCTCTGCTTTCCTCTCCGTACAAAGTCAATAAGATATATTAAAAAACAAACAAACAAACACAAAATACACTACTTGGGACCCTAGCCCAACTACCATTTTCATTTCATAGTGTTCTCCATACTTTCATACTATTCTATACCTCTACGAAAATGAGTTTTGCAGTGTTTCACCAAAACCTTTTCCTGAAAACGCCAACTCCTTTGGACGAGAAAAATAAATGTAAACAGTGCCACACTCGGTTCTCAGCTGTTCGAACAACATTTCCCAGGGACAAAATTGTGCTGTTCCGATATTCAGGCTATTGGAATATGTGTTCCTAGTGTGTGAAGCACATTTCTCAATATTTCCCTAGTCTGGAGTTGTAAATCCGCAGTGCGACACTCCAATTTGTCCAGTGATTGAAGCTCATTCGTTGTGAATAGCCAACGTTACTACACCGTGACCGTAACCCTGTCCCTAACCCTCTGACCCCAACGCTAAACCTATGCCTAACCTGAGCCTGAACCCTACCCAGCCCGAACCCTTATCGTAACCCTAACCCTAGCCAGAACCCCAAGTCTCTAACCCGAACACCACAACGAACCTCGGTGACATCGTCACTCCCAGCGGGTCCCCTGGCCAAAGCATGATCACCTGGGATCAATGGAACCTGCCCACGTGGCCCCTCCCCCCTTGGTGACATCATCACTTCCGCTTTCCTGGCCTTAGCAGGCTTCTTTCAAAGACGCCAACTCATGGCCCTGAATTATAAATGTAACCAGTATCCAACTCGGTTCTATGTTCTTTGAGCACGATTTCCTTGTCAGGAAACAGTGCGTTACAGATATTAAGGCCCTTTCTTCACGTATTCCTAGCGTCTGAAGCACTTTCTTAGATATTAACCTGGGTTATCATTGTGAATTATCCCGAGTTGGGGTCTCTCTCTTCCAGTGTCTCAAGCTCCTTCGTTGTGAATTCCAATTTGGTGAAACAGCGTTTATAACAAATATACCAGCACTTTAACCGTTATTACCACTTGAAAGTCTACCCTACCTTTCACAGCGCTTTGGTTACAGACTCTCAGTATTTCAAAATTCAGTAGAGATGTTCGGGTTCGAAAACGTATTCCAGGAGTTCTAGAGTCACTCTGACAAATCCCCCTGGTCCGTTGTTTTGAGCTCTGAGAGTTTTCTTTTTAACACGGGTGTCATACCGGCTTTTTAAAGGCACGTTAAAACACCGCTCGGAGAAGCCGAAAGCGGTTTGGCTCAGTGGATAGAGCGTCGGTCTGCGGACTGAAGGGTCCCGGGTTCGATTCCGGTCAAGGGCACGTCCATTGGTTGCGGGCACATCCCCGGCAGGGGGTGTTTGCAGGAGGAGGCAGCTGGTCGATATGTTTCCAGCTCTCTGTCCCTCTGCTTTCCTCTCCGTACAAAGTCAATAAGATATATTAAAAAACAAACAAACAAACACAAAATACACTACTTGGGACCCTAGCCCAACTACCATTTTCATTTCATAGTGTTCTCCATACTTTCATACTATTCTATACCTCTACGAAAATGAGTTTTGCAGTGTTTCACCAAAACCTTTTCCTGAAAACGCCAACTCCTTTGGACGAGAAAAATAAATGTAAACAGTGCCACACTCGGTTCTCAGCTGTTCGAACAACATTTCCCAGGGACAAAATTGTGCTGTTCAGATATTCAGGCTATTGGAATATGTGTTCCTAGTGTGTGAAGCACATTTCTCAATATTTCCCTAGTCTGGAGTTGTAAATCCGCAGTGCGACACTCCAATTTGTCCAGTGATTGAAGCTCATTCGTTGTGAATAGCCAACGTTACTACACCGTGACCGTAACCCTGTCCCTAACCCTCTGACCCCAACGCTAAACCTATGCCTAACCTGAGCCTGAACCCTACCCAGCCCGAACCCTTATCGTAACCCTAACCCTAGCCAGAACCCCAAGTCTCTAACCCGAACACCACAACGAACCTCGGTGACATCGTCACTCCCAGCGGGTCCCCTGGCCAAAGCATGATCACCTGGGATCAATGGAACCTGCCCACGTGGCCCCTCCCCCCTTGGTGACATCATCACTTCCGCTTTCCTGGCCTTAGCAGGCTTCTTTCAAAGACGCCAACTCATGGCCCTGAATTATAAATGTAACCAGTATCCAACTCGGTTCTATGTTCTTTGAGGACGATTTCCTTGTCAGGAAACAGTGCGTTACAGATATTAAGGCCCTTTCTTCACGTATTCCTAGCGTCTGAAGCACTTTCTTAGATATTAACCTGGGTTATCATTGTGAATTATCCCGAGTTGGGGTCACTCTCTTCCAGTGTCTCAAGCTCCTTCGTTGTGAATTCCAATTTGGTGAAACAGCGTTTATAACAAATATACCAGCACTTTAACCGTTATTACCACTTGAAAGTCTACCCTACCTTTCACAGCGCTTTGGTTACAGACTCTCAGTATTTCAAAATTCAGTAGAGATGTTCGCGTTCGAAAACGTATTCCAGGAGTTCTAGAGTCACTCTGACAAATCCCCCTGGTCCGTTGTTTTGAGCTCTGAGAGTTTTCTTTTTAACACGGGTGTCATACCGGCTTTTTAAAGGCACGTTAAAACACCGCTCGGAGAAGCCGAAAGCGGTTTGGCTCAGTGGATAGAGCGTCGGTCTGCGGACTGAAGGGTCCCGGGTTCGATTCCGGTCAAGGGCACGTCCATTGGTTGCGGGCACATCCCCGGCAGGGGGTGTTTGCAGGAGGAGGCAGCTGGTCGATATGTTTCCAGCTCTCTGTCCCTCTGCTTTCCTCTCCGTACAAAGTCAATAAGATATATTAAAAAACAAACAAACAAACACAAAATACACTACTTGGGACCCTAGCCCAACTACCATTTTCATTTCATAGTGTTCTCCATACTTTCATACTATTCTATACCTCTACGAAAATGAGTTTTGCAGTGTTTCACCAAAACCTTTTCCTGAAAACGCCAACTCCTTTGGACGGGAAAAATAAATGTAAACAGTGCCACACTCGGTTCTCAGCTGTTTGAACAACATTTCCCAGGGATAAAATTGTGCTGTTCCGATATTCAGGCTATTGGAATATGTGTTCCTAGTGTGTGAAGCACATTTCTCAATATTTCCCTAGTCTGGAGTTGTAAATCCGCAGTGCTACACTCCAATTTGTCCAGTGATTGAAGCTCATTCGTTGTGAATAGCCAACGTTACTACACCGTGAACGTAACCCTGTCCCTAACCCTCTGACCCCAACCCTAAACCTATGCCTAACCTGAGCCTGAACCCTACCCAGCCCGAACCCTTATCGTAACCCTAACCCTAGCCAGAACCCCAAGTCTCTAACCCGAACACCACAACGAACCTCGGTGACATCGTCACTCCCAGCGGGTACCCTGGCCAAAGCATGATCACCTGGGATCAATGGAACCTGCCCACGTGGCCCCTCCCCCCTTGGTGACATCATCACTTCCGCTTTCCTGGCCTTAGCAGGCTTCTTTCAAAGACGCCAACTCATGGCCCTGAATTATAAATGTAACCAGTATCCAACTCGGTTCTATGTTCTTTGAGCACGATTTCCTTGTCAGGAAACAGTGCGTTACAGATATTAAGGCCCTTTCTTCACGTATTCCTAGCGTCTGAAGCACTTTCTTAGATATTAACCTGGGTTATCATTGTGAATTATCCCGAGTTGGGGTCTCTCTCTTCCAGTGTCTCAAGCTCCTTCGTTGTGAATTCCAATTTGGTGAAACAGCGTTTATAACAAATATACCAGCACTTTAACCGTTATTACCACTTGAAAGTCTACCCTACCTTTCACAGCGCTTTGGTTACAGACTCTCAGTATTTCAAAATTCAGTAGAGATGTTCGGGTTCGAAAACGTATTCCAGGAGTTCTAGAGTCACTCTGACAAATCCCCCTGGTCCGTTGTTTTGAGCTCTGAGAGTTTTCTTTTTAACACGGGTGTCATACCGGCTTTTTAAAGGCACGTTAAAACACCGCTCGGAGAAGCCGAAAGCGGTTTGGCTCAGTGGATAGAGCGTCGGTCTGCGGACTGAAGGGTCCCGGGTTCGATTCCGGTCAAGGGCACGTCCATTGGTTGCGGGCACATCCCCGGCAGGGGGTGTTTGCAGGAGGAGGCAGCTGGTCGATATGTTTCCAGCTCTCTGTCCCTCTGCTTTCCTCTCCGTACAAAGTCAATAAGATATATTAAAAAACAAACAAACAAACACAAAATACACTACTTGGGACCCTAGCCCAACTACCATTTTGATTTCATAGTGTTCTCCATACTTTCATACTATTCTATACCTCTACGAAAATGAGTTTTGCAGTGTTTCACCAAAACCTTTTCCTGAAAACGCCAACTCCTTTGGACGGGAAAAATAAATGTAAACAGTGCCACACTCGGTTCTCAGCTGTTCGAACAACATTTCCCAGGGACAAAATTGTGCTGTTCAGATATTCAGGCTATTGGAATATGTGTTCCTAGTGTGTGAAGCACATTTCTCAATATTTCCCTAGTCTGGAGTTGTAAATCCGCAGTGCGACACTCCAATTTGTCCAGTGATTGAAGCTCATTCGTTGTGAATAGCCAACGTTACTACACCGTGACCGTAACCCTGTCCCTAACCCTCTGACCCCAACGCTAAACCTATGCCTAACCTGAGCCTGAACCCTACCCAGCCCGAACCCTTATCGTAACCCTAACCCTAGCCAGAACCCCAAGTCTCTAACCCGAACACCACAACGAACCTCGGTGACATCGTCACTCCCAGCGGGTCCCCTGGCCAAAGCATGATCACCTGGGATCAATGGAACCTGCCCACGTGGCCCCTCCCCCCTTGGTGACATCATCACTTCCGCTTTCCTGGCCTTAGCAGGCTTCTTTCAAAGACGCCAACTCATGGCCCTGAATTATAAATGTAACCAGTATCCAACTCGGTTCTATGTTCTTTGAGGACGATTTCCTTGTCAGGAAACAGTGCGTTACAGATATTAAGGCCCTTTCTTCACGTATTCCTAGCGTCTGAAGCACTTTCTTAGATATTAACCTGGGTTATCATTGTGAATTATCCCGAGTTGGGGTCTCTCTCTTCCAGTGTCTCAAGCTCCTTCGTTGTGAATTCCAATTTGGTGAAACAGCGTTTATAACAAATATACCAGCACTTTAACCGTTATTACCACTTGAAAGTCTACCCTACCTTTCACAGCGCTTTGGTTACAGACTCTCAGTATTTCAAAATTCAGTAGAGATGTTCGGGTTCGAAAACGTATTCCAGGAGTTCTAGAGTCACTCTGACAAATCCCCCTGGTCCGTTGTTTTGAGCTCTGAGAGTTTTCTTTTTAACACGGGTGTCATACCGGCTTTTTAAAGGCACGTTAAAACACCGCTCGGAGAAGCCGAAAGCGGTTTGGCTCAGTGGATAGAGCGTCGGTCTGCGGACTGAAGGGTCCCGGGTTCGATTCCGGTCAAGGGCACGTCCATTGGTTACGGGCACATCCCCGGCAGGGGGTGTTTGCAGGAGGAGGCAGCTGGTCGATATGTTTCCAGCTCTCTGTCCCTCTGCTTTCCTCTCCGTACAAAGTCAATAAGATATATTAAAAAACAAACAAACAAACACAAAATACACTACTTGGGACCCTAGCCCAACTACCATTTTCATTTCATAGTGTTCTCCATACTTTCATACTATTCTATACCTCTACGAAAATGAGTTTTGCAGTGTTTCACCAAAACCTTTTCCTGAAAACGCCAACTCCTTTGGACGGGAAAAATAAATGTAAACAGTGCCACACTCGGTTCTCAGCTGTTTGAACAACATTTCCCAGGGACAAAATTGTGCTGTTCCGATATTCAGGCTATTGGAATATGTGTTCCTAGTGTGTGAAGCACATTTCTCAATATTTCCCTAGTCTGGAGTTGTAAATCCGCAGTGCTACACTCCAATTTGTCCAGTGATTGAAGCTCATTCGTTGTGAATAGCCAACGTTACTACACCGTGACCGTAACCCTGTCCCTAACCCTCTGACCCCAACCCTAAACCTATGCCTAACCTGAGCCTGAACCCTACCCAGCCCGAACCCTTATCGTAACCCTAACCCTAGCCAGAACCCCAAGTCTCTAACCCGAACACCACAACGAACCTCGGTGACATCGTCACTCCCAGCGGGTCCCCTGGCCAAAGCATGATCACCTGGGATCAATGGAACCTGCCCACGTGGCCCCTCCCCCCTTGGTGACATCATCACTTCCGCTTTCCTGGCCTTAGCAGGCTTCTTTCAAAGACGCCAACTCATGGCCCTGAATTATAAATGTAACCCGTATCCAACTCGGTTCTATGTTCTTTGAGCACGATTTCCTTGTCAGGAAACAGTGCGTTACAGATATTAAGGCCCTTTCTTCACGTATTCCTAGCGTCTGAAGCACTTTCTTAGATATTAACCTGGGTTATCATTGTGAATTATCCCGAGTTGGGGTCTCTCTCTTCCAGTGTCTCAAGCTCCTTCGTTGTGAATTCCAATTTGGTGAAACAGCGTTTATAACAAATATACCAGCACTTTAACCGTTATTACCACTTGAAAGTCTACCCTACCTTTCACAGCGCTTTGGTTACAGACTCTCAGTATTTCAAAATTCAGTAGAGATGTTCGGGTTCGAAAACGTATTCCAGGAGTTCTAGAGTCACTCTGACAAATCCCCCTGGTCCGTTGTTTTGAGCTCTGAGAGTTTTCTTTTTAACACGGGTGTCATACCGGCTTTTTAAAGGCACGTTAAAACAACGCTCGGAGAAGCCGAAAGCGGTTTGGCTCAGTGGATAGAGCGTCGGTCTGCGGACTGAAGGGTCCCGGGTTCGATTCCGGTCAAGGGCACGTCCATTGGTTACGGGCACATCCCCGGCAGGGGGTGTTTGCAGGAGGAGGCAGCTGGTCGATATGTTTCCAGCTCTCTGTCCCTCTGCTTTCCTCTCCGTACAAAGTCAATAAGATATATTAAAAAACAAACAAACAAACACAAAATACACTACTTGGGACCCTAGCCCAACTACCATTTTCATTTCATAGTGTTCTCCATACTTTCATACTATTCTATACCTCTACGAAAATGAGTTTTGCAGTGTTTCACCAAAACCTTTTCCTGAAAACGCCAACTCCTTTGGACGGGAAAAATAAATGTAAACAGTGCCACACTCGGTTCTCAGCTGTTTGAACAACATTTCCCAGGGACAAAATTGTGCTGTTCCGATATTCAGGCTATTGGAATATGTGTTCCTAGTGTGTGAAGCACATTTCTCAATATTTCCCTAGTCTGGAGTTGTAAATCCGCAGTGCTACACTCCAATTTGTCCAGTGATTGAAGCTCATTCGTTGTGAATAGCCAACGTTACTACACCGTGACCGTAACCCTGTCCCTAACCCTCTGACCCCAACCCTAAACCTATGCCTAACCTGAGCCTGAACCCTACCCAGCCCGAACCCTTATCGTAACCCTAACCCTAGCCAGAACCCCAAGTCTCTAACCCGAACACCACAACGAACCTCGGTGGCATCGTCACTCCCAGCGGGTACCCTGGCCAAAGCATGATCACCTGGGATCAATGGAACCTGCCCACGTGGCCCCTCCCCCCTTGGTGACATCATCACTTCCGCTTTCCTGGCCTTAGCAGGCTTCTTTCAAAGACGCCAACTCATGGCCCTGAATTATAAATGTAACCCGTATCCAACTCGGTTCTATGTTCTTTGAGCACGATTTCCTTGTCAGGAAACAGTGCGTTACAGATATTAAGGCCCTTTCTTCACGTATTCCTAGCGTCTGAAGCACTTTCTTAGATATTAACCTGGGTTATCATTGTGAATTATCCCGAGTTGGGGTCTCTCTCTTCCAGTGTCTCAAGCTCCTTCGTTGTGAATTCCAATTTGGTGAAACAGCGTTTATAACAAATATACCAGCACTTTAACCGTTATTACCACTTGAAAGTCTACCCTACCTTTCACAGCGCTTTGGTTACAGACTCTCAGTATTTCAAAATTCAGTAGAGATGTTCGGGTTCGAAAACGTATTCCAGGAGTTCTAGAGTCACTCTGACAAATCCCCCTGGTCCGTTGTTTTGAGCTCTGAGAGTTTTCTTTTTAACACGGGTGTCATACCGGCTTTTTAAAGGCACGTTAAAACAACGCTCGGAGAAGCCGAAAGCGGTTTGGCTCAGTGGATAGAGCGTCGGTCTGCGGACTGAAGGGTCCCGGGTTCGATTCCGGTCAAGGGCACGTCCATTGGTTGCGGGCACATCCCCGGCAGGGGGTGTTTGCAGGAGGAGGCAGCTGGTCGATATGTTTCCAGCTCTCTGTCCCTCTGCTTTCCTCTCCGTACAAAGTCAATAAGATATATTAAAAAACAAACAAACAAACACAAAATACACTACTTGGGACCCTAGCCCAACTACCATTTTCATTTCATAGTGTTCTCCATACTTTCATACTATTCTATACCTCTACGAAAATGAGTTTTGCAGTGTTTCACCAAAACCTTTTCCTGAAAACGCCAACTCCTTTGGACGAGAAAAATAAATGTAAACAGTGCCACACTCGGTTCTCAGCTGTTCGAACAACATTTCCCAGGGACAAAATTGTGCTGTTCCGATATTCAGGCTATTGGAATATGTGTTCCTAGTGTGTGAAGCACATTTCTCAATATTTCCCTAGTCTGGAGTTGTAAATCCGCAGTGCGACACTCCAATTTGTCCAGTGATTGAAGCTCATTCGTTGTGAATAGCCAACGTTACTACACCGTGACCGTAACCCTGTCCCTAACCCTCTGACCCCAACGCTAAACCTATGCCTAACCTGAGCCTGAACCCTACCCAGCCCGAACCCTTATCGTAACCCTAACCCTAGCCAGAACCCCAAGTCTCTAACCCGAACACCACAACGAACCTCGGTGACATCGTCACTCCCAGCGGGTCCCCTGGCCAAAGCATGATCACCTGGGATCAATGGAACCTGCCCACGTGGCCCCTCCCCCCTTGGTGACATCATCACTTCCGCTTTCCTGGCCTTAGCAGGCTTCTTTCAAAGACGCCAACTCATGGCCCTGAATTATAAATGTAACCAGTATCCAACTCGGTTCTATGTTCTTTGAGCACGATTTCCTTGTCAGGAAACAGTGCGTTACAGATATTAAGGCCCTTTCTTCACGTATTCCTAGCGTCTGAAGCACTTTCTTAGATATTAACCTGGGTTATCATTGTGAATTATCCCGAGTTGGGGTCTCTCTCTTCCAGTGTCTCAAGCTCCTTCGTTGTGAATTCCAATTTGGTGAAACAGCGTTTATAACAAATATACCAGCACTTTAACCGTTATTACCACTTGAAAGTCTACCCTACCTTTCACAGCGCTTTGGTTACAGACTCTCAGTATTTCAAAATTCAGTAGAGATGTTCGGGTTCGAAAACGTATTCCAGGAGTTCTAGAGTCACTCTGACAAATCCCCCTGGTCCGTTGTTTTGAGCTCTGAGAGTTTTCTTTTTAACACGGGTGTCATACCGGCTTTTTAAAGGCACGTTAAAACACCGCTCGGAGAAGCCGAAAGCGGTTTGGCTCAGTGGATAGAGCGTCGGTCTGCGGACTGAAGGGTCCCGGGTTCGATTCCGGTCAAGGGCACGTCCATTGGTTGCGGGCACATCCCCGGCAGGGGGTGTTTGCAGGAGGAGGCAGCTGGTCGATATGTTTCCAGCTCTCTGTCCCTCTGCTTTCCTCTCCGTACAAAGTCAATAAGATATATTAAAAAACAAACAAACAAACACAAAATACACTACTTGGGACCCTAGCCCAACTACCATTTTCATTTCATAGTGTTCTCCATACTTTCATACTATTCTATACCTGTACGAAAATGAGTTTTGCAGTGTTTCACCAAAACCTTTTCCTGAAAACGCCAACTCCTTTGGACGAGAAAAATAAATGTAAACAGTGCCACACTCGGTTCTCAGCTGTTCGAACAACATTTCCCAGGGACAAAATTGTGCTGTTCAGATATTCAGGCTATTGGAATATGTGTTCCTAGTGTGTGAAGCACATTTCTCAATATTTCCCTAGTCTGGAGTTGTAAATCCGCAGTGCGACACTCCAATTTGTCCAGTGATTGAAGCTCATTCGTTGTGAATAGCCAACGTTACTACACCGTGACTGTAACCCTGTCCCTAACCCTCTGACCCCAACGCTAAACCTATGCCTAACCTGAGCCTGAACCCTACCCAGCCCGAACCCTTATCGTAACCCTAACCCTAGCCAGAACCCCAAGTCTCTAACCCGAACACCACAACGAACCTCGGTGACATCGTCACTCCCAGCGGGTCCCCTGGCCAAAGCATGATCACCTGGGATCAATGGAACCTGCCCACGTGGCCCCTCCCCCCTTGGTGACATCATCACTTCCGCTTTCCTGGCCTTAGCAGGCTTCTTTCAAAGACGCCAACTCATGGCCCTGAATTATAAATGTAACCAGTATCCAACTCGGTTCTATGTTCTTTGAGGACGATTTCCTTGTCAGGAAACAGTGCGTTACAGATATTAAGGCCCTTTCTTCACGTATTCCTAGCGTCTGAAGCACTTTCTTAGATATTAACCTGGGTTATCATTGTGAATTATCCCGAGTTGGGGTCACTCTCTTCCAGTGTCTCAAGCTCCTTCGTTGTGAATTCCAATTTGGTGAAACAGCGTTTATAACAAATATACCAGCACTTTAACCGTTATTACCACTTGAAAGTCTACCCTACCTTTCACAGCGCTTTGGTTACAGACTCTCAGTATTTCAAAATTCAGTAGAGATGTTCGGGTTCGAAAACGTATTCCAGGAGTTCTAGAGTCACTCTGACAAATCCCCCTGGTCCGTTGTTTTGAGCTCTGAGAGTTTTCTTTTTAACACGGGTGTCATACCGGCTTTTTAAAGGCACGTTAAAACACCGCTCGGAGAAGCCGAAAGCGGTTTGGCTCAGTGGATAGAGCGTCGGTCTGCGGACTGAAGGGTCCCGGGTTCGATTCCGGTCAAGGGCACGTCCATTGGTTGCGGGCACATCCCCGGCAGGGGGTGTTTGCAGGAGGAGGCAGCTGGTCGATATGTTTCCAGCTCTCTGTCCCTCTGCTTTCCTCTCCGTACAAAGTCAATAAGATATATTAAAAAACAAACAAACAAACACAAAATACACTACTTGGGACCCTAGCCCAACTACCATTTTCATTTCATAGTGTTCTCCATACTTTCATACTATTCTATACCTCTACGAAAATGAGTTTTGCAGTGTTTCACCAAAACCTTTTCCTGAAAACGCCAACTCCTTTGGACGGGAAAAATAAATGTAAACAGTGCCACACTCGGTTCTCAGCTGTTTGAACAACATTTCCCAGGGACAAAATTGTGCTGTTCCGATATTCAGGCTATTGGAATATGTGTTCCTAGTGTGTGAAGCACATTTCTCAATATTTCCCTAGTCTGGAGTTGTAAATCCGCAGTGCTACACTCCAATTTGTCCAGTGATTGAAGCTCATTCGTTGTGAATAGCCAACGTTACTACACCGTGAACGTAACCCTGTCCCTAACCCTCTGACCCCAACCCTAAACCTATGCCTAACCTGAGCCTGAACCCTACCCAGCCCGAACCCTTATCGTAACCCTAACCCTAGCCAGAACCCCAAGTCTCTAACCCGAACACCACAACGAACCTCGGTGACATCATCACTCCCAGCGGGTACCCTGGCCAAAGCATGATCACCTGGGATCAATGGAACCTGCCCACGTGGCCCCTCCCCCCTTGGTGACATCATCACTTCCGCTTTCCTGGCCTTAGCAGGCTTCTTTCAAAGACGCCAACTCATGGCCCTGAATTATAAATGTAACCAGTATCCAACTCGGTTCTATGTTCTTTGAGCACGATTTCCTTGTCAGGAAACAGTGCGTTACAGATATTAAGGCCCTTTCTTCACGTATTCCTAGCGTCTGAAGCACTTTCTTAGATATTAACCTGGGTTATCATTGTGAATTATCCCGAGTTGGGGTCTCTCTCTTCCAGTGTCTCAAGCTCCTTCGTTGTGAATTCCAATTTGGTGAAACAGCGTTTATAACAAATATACCAGCACTTTAACCGTTATTACCACTTGAAAGTCTACCCTACCTTTCACAGCGCTTTGGTTACAGACTCTCAGTATTTCAAAATTCAGTAGAGATGTTCGGGTTCGAAAACGTATTCCAGGAGTTCTAGAGTCACTCTGACAAATCCCCCTGGTCCGTTGTTTTGAGCTCTGAGAGTTTTCTTTTTAACACGGGTGTCATACCGGCTTTTTAAAGGCACGTTAAAACACCGCTCGGAGAAGCCGAAAGCGGTTTGGCTCAGTGGATAGAGCGTCGGTCTGCGGACTGAAGGGTCCCGGGTTCGATTCCGGTCAAGGGCACGTCCATTAGTTGCGGGCACATCCCCGGCAGGGGGTGTTTGCAGGAGGAGGCAGCTGGTCGATATGTTTCCAGCTCTCTGTCCCTCTGCTTTCCTCTCCGTACAAAGTCAATAAGATATATTAAAAAACAAACAAACAAACACAAAATACACTACTTGGGACCCTAGCCCAACTACCATTTTGATTTCATAGTGTTCTCCATACTTTCATACTATTCTATACCTCTACGAAAATGAGTTTTGCAGTGTTTCACCAAAACCTTTTCCTGAAAACGCCAACTCCTTTGGACGGGAAAAATAAATGTAAACAGTGCCACACTCGGTTCTCAGCTGTTCGAACAACATTTCCCAGGGACAAAATTGTGCTGTTCAGATATTCAGGCTATTGGAATATGTGTTCCTAGTGTGTGAAGCACATTTCTCAATATTTCCCTAGTCTGGAGTTGTAAATCCGCAGTGCGACACTCCAATTTGTCCAGTGATTGAAGCTCATTCGTTGTGAATAGCCAACGTTACTACACCGTGACCGTAACCCTGTCCCTAACCCTCTGACCCCAACGCTAAACCTATGCCTAACCTGAGCCTGAACCCTACCCAGCCCGAACCCTTATCGTAACCCTAACCCTAGCCAGAACCCCAAGTCTCTAACCCGAACACCACAACGAACCTCGGTGACATCGTCACTCCCAGCGGGTCCCCTGGCCAAAGCATGATCACCTGGGATCAATGGAACCTGCCCACGTGGCCCCTCCCCCCTTGGTGACATCATCACTTCCGCTTTCCTGGCCTTAGCAGGCTTCTTTCAAAGACGCCAACTCATGGCCCTGAATTATAAATGTAACCAGTATCCAACTCGGTTCTATGTTCTTTGAGGACGATTTCCTTGTCAGGAAACAGTGCGTTACAGATATTAAGGCCCTTTCTTCACGTATTCCTAGCGTCTGAAGCACTTTCTTAGATATTAACCTGGGTTATCATTGTGAATTATCCCGAGTTGGGGTCTCTCTCTTCCAGTGTCTCAAGCTCCTTCGTTGTGAATTCCAATTTGGTGAAACAGCGTTTATAACAAATATACCAGCACTTTAACCGTTATTACCACTTGAAAGTCTACCCTACCTTTCACAGCGCTTTGGTTACAGACTCTCAGTATTTCAAAATTCAGTAGAGATGTTCGGGTTCGAAAACGTATTCCAGGAGTTCTAGAGTCACTCTGACAAATCCCCCTGGTCCGTTGTTTTGAGCTCTGAGAGTTTTCTTTTTAACACGGGTGTCATACCGGCTTTTTAAAGGCACGTTAAAACACCGCTCGGAGAAGCCGAAAGCGGTTTGGCTCAGTGGATAGAGCGTCGGTCTGCGGACTGAAGGGTCCCGGGTTCGATTCCGGTCAAGGGCACGTCCATTGGTTACGGGCACATCCCCGGCAGGGGGTGTTTGCAGGAGGAGGCAGCTGGTCGATATGTTTCCAGCTCTCTGTCCCTCTGCTTTCCTCTCCGTACAAAGTCAATAAGATATATTAAAAAACAAACAAACAAACACAAAATACACTACTTGGGACCCTAGCCCAACTACCATTTTCATTTCATAGTGTTCTCCATACTTTCATACTATTCTATACCTCTACGAAAATGAGTTTTGCAGTGTTTCACCAAAACCTTTTCCTGAAAACGCCAACTCCTTTGGACGGGAAAAATAAATGTAAACAGTGCCACACTCGGTTCTCAGCTGTTTGAACAACATTTCCCAGGGACAAAATTGTGCTGTTCCGATATTCAGGCTATTGGAATATGTGTTCCTAGTGTGTGAAGCACATTTCTCAATATTTCCCTAGTCTGGAGTTGTAAATCCGCAGTGCTACACTCCAATTTGTCCAGTGATTGAAGCTCATTCGTTGTGAATAGCCAACGTTACTACACCGTGACCGTAACCCTGTCCCTAACCCTCTGACCCCAACCCTAAACCTATGCCTAACCTGAGCCTGAACCCTACCCAGCCCGAACCCTTATCGTAACCCTAACCCTAGCCAGAACCCCAAGTCTCTAACCCGAACACCACAACGAACCTCGGTGACATCGTCACTCCCAGCGGGTACCCTGGCCAAAGCATGATCACCTGGGATCAATGGAACCTGCCCACGTGGCCCCTCCCCCCTTGGTGACATCATCACTTCCGCTTTCCTGGCCTTAGCAGGCTTCTTTCAAAGACGCCAACTCATGGCCCTGAATTATAAATGTAACCCGTATCCAACTCGGTTCTATGTTCTTTGAGCACGATTTCCTTGTCAGGAAACAGTGCGTTACAGATATTAAGGCCCTTTCTTCACGTATTCCTAGCGTCTGAAGCACTTTCTTAGATATTAACCTGGGTTATCATTGTGAATTATCCCGAGTTGGGGTCTCTCTCTTCCAGTGTCTCAAGCTCCTTCGTTGTGAATTCCAATTTGGTGAAACAGCGTTTATAACAAATATACCAGCACTTTAACCGTTATTACCACTTGAAAGTCTACCCTACCTTTCACAGCGCTTTGGTTACAGACTCTCAGTATTTCAAAATTCAGTAGAGATGTTCGGGTTCGAAAACGTATTCCAGGAGTTCTAGAGTCACTCTGACAAATCCCCCTGGTCCGTTGTTTTGAGCTCTGAGAGTTTTCTTTTTAACACGGGTGTCATACCGGCTTTTTAAAGGCACGTTAAAACAACGCTCGGAGAAGCCGAAAGCGGTTTGGCTCAGTGGATAGAGCGTCGGTCTGCGGACTGAAGGGTCCCGGGTTCGATTCCGGTCAAGGGCACGTCCATTGGTTGCGGGCACATCCCCGGCAGGGGGTGTTTGCAGGAGGAGGCAGCTGGTCGATATGTTTCCAGCTCTCTGTCCCTCTGCTTTCCTCTCCGTACAAAGTCAATAAGATATATTAAAAAACAAACAAACAAACACAAAATACACTACTTGGGACCCTAGCCCAACTACCATTTTCATTTCATAGTGTTCTCCATACTTTCATACTATTCTATACCTCTACGAAAATGAGTTTTGCAGTGTTTCACCAAAACCTTTTCCTGAAAACGCCAACTCCTTTGGACGAGAAAAATAAATGTAAACAGTGCCACACTCGGTTCTCAGCTGTTCGAACAACATTTCCCAGGGACAAAATTGTGCTGTTCCGATATTCAGGCTATTGGAATATGTGTTCCTAGTGTGTGAAGCACATTTCTCAATATTTCCCTAGTCTGGAGTTGTAAATCCGCAGTGCGACACTCCAATTTGTCCAGTGATTGAAGCTCATTCGTTGTGAATAGCCAACGTTACTACACCGTGACCGTAACCCTGTCCCTAACCCTCTGACCCCAACGCTAAACCTATGCCTAACCTGAGCCTGAACCCTACCCAGCCCGAACCCTTATCGTAACCCTAACCCTAGCCAGAACCCCAAGTCTCTAACCCGAACACCACAACGAACCTCGGTGACATCGTCACTCCCAGCGGGTCCCCTGGCCAAAGCATGATCACCTGGGATCAATGGAACCTGCCCACGTGGCCCCTCCCCCCTTGGTGACATCATCACTTCCGCTTTCCTGGCCTTAGCAGGCTTCTTTCAAAGACGCCAACTCATGGCCCTGAATTATAAATGTAACCAGTATCCAACTCGGTTCTATGTTCTTTGAGCACGATTTCCTTGTCAGGAAACAGTGCGTTACAGATATTAAGGCCCTTTCTTCACGTATTCCTAGCGTCTGAAGCACTTTCTTAGATATTAACCTGGGTTATCATTGTGAATTATCCCGAGTTGGGGTCTCTCTCTTCCAGTGTCTCAAGCTCCTTCGTTGTGAATTCCAATTTGGTGAAACAGCGTTTATAACAAATATACCAGCACTTTAACCGTTATTACCACTTGAAAGTCTACCCTACCTTTCACAGCGCTTTGGTTACAGACTCTCAGTATTTCAAAATTCAGTAGAGATGTTCGGGTTCGAAAACGTATTCCAGGAGTTCTAGAGTCACTCTGACAAATCCCCCTGGTCCGTTGTTTTGAGCTCTGAGAGTTTTCTTTTTAACACGGGTGTCATACCGGCTTTTTAAAGGCACGTTAAAACACCGCTCGGAGAAGCCGAAAGCGGTTTGGCTCAGTGGATAGAGCGTCGGTCTGCGGACTGAAGGGTCCCGGGTTCGATTCCGGTCAAGGGCACGTCCATTGGTTGCGGGCACATCCCCGGCAGGGGGTGTTTGCAGGAGGAGGCAGCTGGTCGATATGTTTCCAGCTCTCTGTCCCTCTGCTTTCCTCTCCGTACAAAGTCAATAAGATATATTAAAAAACAAACAAACAAACACAAAATACACTACTTGGGACCCTAGCCCAACTACCATTTTCATTTCATAGTGTTCTCCATACTTTCATACTATTCTATACCTCTACGAAAATGAGTTTTGCAGTGTTTCACCAAAACCTTTTCCTGAAAACGCCAACTCCTTTGGACGGGAAAAATAAATGTAAACAGTGCCACACTCGGTTCTCAGCTGTTCGAACAACATTTCCCAGGGACAAAATTGTGCTGTTCAGATATTCAGGCTATTGGAATATGTGTTCCTAGTGTGTGAAGCACATTTCTCAATATTTCCCTAGTCTGGAGTTGTAAATCCGCAGTGCGACACTCCAATTTGTCCAGTGATTGAAGCTCATTCGTTGTGAATAGCCAACGTTACTACACCGTGACCGTAACCCTGTCCCTAACCCTCTGACCCCAACGCTAAACCTATGCCTAACCTGAGCCTGAACCCTACCCAGCCCGAACCCTTATCGTAACCCTAACCCTAGCCAGAACCCCAAGTCTCTAACCCGAACACCACAACGAACCTCGGTGACATCGTCACTCCCAGCGGGTCCCCTGGCCAAAGCATGATCACCTGGGATCAATGGAACCTGCCCACGTGGCCCCTCCCCCCTTGGTGACATCATCACTTCCGCTTTCCTGGCCTTAGCAGGCTTCTTTCAAAGACGCCAACTCATGGCCCTGAATTATAAATGTAACCAGTATCCAACTCGGTTCTATGTTCTTTGAGGACGATTTCCTTGTCAGGAAACAGTGCGTTACAGATATTAAGGCCCTTTCTTCACGTATTCCTAGCGTCTGAAGCACTTTCTTAGATATTAACCTGGGTTATCATTGTGAATTATCCCGAGTTGGGGTCTCTCTCTTCCAGTGTCTCAAGCTCCTTCGTTGTGAATTCCAATTTGGTGAAACAGCGTTTATAACAAATATACCAGCACTTTAACCGTTATTACCACTTGAAAGTCTACCCTACCTTTCACAGCGCTTTGGTTACAGACTCTCAGTATTTCAAAATTCAGTAGAGATGTTCGGGTTCGAAAACGTATTCCAGGAGTTCTAGAGTCACTCTGACAAATCCCCCTGGTCCGTTGTTTTGAGCTCTGAGAGTTTTCTTTTTAACACGGGTGTCATACCGGCTTTTTAAAGGCACGTTAAAACAACGCTCGGAGAAGCCGAAAGCGGTTTGGCTCAGTGGATAGAGCGTCGGTCTGCGGACTGAAGGGTCCCGGGTTCGATTCCGGTCAAGGGCACGTCCATTGGTTACGGGCACATCCCCGGCAGGGGGTGTTTGCAGGAGGAGGCAGCTGGTCGATATGTTTCCAGCTCTCTGTCCCTCTGCTTTCCTCTCCGTACAAAGTCAATAAGATATATTAAAAAACAAACAAACAAACACAAAATACACTACTTGGGACCCTAGCCCAACTACCATTTTCATTTCATAGTGTTCTCCATACTTTCATACTATTCTATACCTCTACGAAAATGAGTTTTGCAGTGTTTCACCAAAACCTTTTCCTGAAAACGCCAACTCCTTTGGACGGGAAAAATAAATGTAAACAGTGCCACACTCGGTTCTCAGCTGTTTGAACAACATTTCCCAGGGACAAAATTGTGCTGTTCCGATATTCAGGCTATTGGAATATGTGTTCCTAGTGTGTGAAGCACATTTCTCAATATTTCCCTAGTCTGGAGTTGTAAATCCGCAGTGCTACACTCCAATTTGTCCAGTGATTGAAGCTCATTCGTTGTGAATAGCCAACGTTACTACACCGTGACCGTAACCCTGTCCCTAACCCTCTGACCCCAACCCTAAACCTATGCCTAACCTGAGCCTGAACCCTACCCAGCCCGAACCCTTATCGTAACCCTAACCCTAGCCAGAACCCCAAGTCTCTAACCCGAACACCACAACGAACCTCGGTGACATCGTCACTCCCAGCGGGTACCCTGGCCAAAGCATGATCACCTGGGATCAATGGAACCTGCCCACGTGGCCCCTCCCCCCTTGGTGACATCATCACTTCCGCTTTCCTGGCCTTAGCAGGCTTCTTTCAAAGACGCCAACTCATGGCCCTGAATTATAAATGTAACCCGTATCCAACTCGGTTCTATGTTCTTTGAGCACGATTTCCTTGTCAGGAAACAGTGCGTTACAGATATTAAGGCCCTTTCTTCACGTATTCCTAGCGTCTGAAGCACTTTCTTAGATATTAACCTGGGTTATCATTGTGAATTATCCCGAGTTGGGGTCTCTCTCTTCCAGTGTCTCAAGCTCCTTCGTTGTGAATTCCAATTTGGTGAAACAGCGTTTATAACAAATATACCAGCACTTTAACCGTTATTACCACTTGAAAGTCTACCCTACCTTTCACAGCGCTTTGGTTACAGACTCTCAGTATTTCAAAATTCAGTAGAGATGTTCGGGTTCGAAAACGTATTCCAGGAGTTCTAGAGTCACTCTGACAAATCCCCCTGGTCCGTTGTTTTGAGCTCTGAGAGTTTTCTTTTTAACACGGGTGTCATACCGGCTTTTTAAAGGCACGTTAAAACAACGCTCGGAGAAGCCGAAAGCGGTTTGGCTCAGTGGATAGAGCGTCGGTCTGCGGACTGAAGGGTCCCGGGTTCGATTCCGGTCAAGGGCACGTCCATTGGTTGCGGGCACATCCCCGGCAGGGGGTGTTTGCAGGAGGAGGCAGCTGGTCGATATGTTTCCAGCTCTCTGTCCCTCTGCTTTCCTCTCCGTACAAAGTCAATAAGATATATTAAAAAACAAACAAACAAACACAAAATACACTACTTGGGACCCTAGCCCAACTACCATTTTCATTTCATAGTGTTCTCCATACTTTCATACTATTCTATACCTCTACGAAAATGAGTTTTGCAGTGTTTCACCAAAACCTTTTCCTGAAAACGCCAACTCCTTTGGACGAGAAAAATAAATGTAAACAGTGCCACACTCGGTTCTCAGCTGTTCGAACAACATTTCCCAGGGACAAAATTGTGCTGTTCCGATATTCAGGCTATTGGAATATGTGTTCCTAGTGTGTGAAGCACATTTCTCAATATTTCCCTAGTCTGGAGTTGTAAATCCGCAGTGCGACACTCCAATTTGTCCAGTGATTGAAGCTCATTCGTTGTGAATAGCCAACGTTACTACACCGTGACCGTAACCCTGTCCCTAACCCTCTGACCCCAACGCTAAACCTATGCCTAACCTGAGCCTGAACCCTACCCAGCCCGAACCCTTATCGTAACCCTAACCCTAGCCAGAACCCCAAGTCTCTAACCCGAACACCACAACGAACCTCGGTGACATCGTCACTCCCAGCGGGTCCCCTGGCCAAAGCATGATCACCTGGGATCAATGGAACCTGCCCACGTGGCCCCTCCCCCCTTGGTGACATCATCACTTCCGCTTTCCTGGCCTTAGCAGGCTTCTTTCAAAGACGCCAACTCATGGCCCTGAATTATAAATGTAACCAGTATCCAACTCGGTTCTATGTTCTTTGAGCACGATTTCCTTGTCAGGAAACAGTGCGTTACAGATATTAAGGCCCTTTCTTCACGTATTCCTAGCGTCTGAAGCACTTTCTTAGATATTAACCTGGGTTATCATTGTGAATTATCCCGAGTTGGGGTCTCTCTCTTCCAGTGTCTCAAGCTCCTTCGTTGTGAATTCCAATTTGGTGAAACAGCGTTTATAACAAATATACCAGCACTTTAACCGTTATTACCACTTGAAAGTCTACCCTACCTTTCACAGCGCTTTGGTTACAGACTCTCAGTATTTCAAAATTCAGTAGAGATGTTCGGGTTCGAAAACGTATTCCAGGAGTTCTAGAGTCACTCTGACAAATCCCCCTGGTCCGTTGTTTTGAGCTCTGAGAGTTTTCTTTTTAACACGGGTGTCATACCGGCTTTTTAAAGGCACGTTAAAACACCGCTCGGAGAAGCCGAAAGCGGTTTGGCTCAGTGGATAGAGCGTCGGTCTGCGGACTGAAGGGTCCCGGGTTCGATTCCGGTCAAGGGCACGTCCATTGGTTGCGGGCACATCCCCGGCAGGGGGTGTTTGCAGGAGGAGGCAGCTGGTCGATATGTTTCCAGCTCTCTGTCCCTCTGCTTTCCTCTCCGTACAAAGTCAATAAGATATATTAAAAAACAAACAAACAAACACAAAATACACTACTTGGGACCCTAGCCCAACTACCATTTTCATTTCATAGTGTTCTCCATACTTTCATACTATTCTATACCTGTACGAAAATGAGTTTTGCAGTGTTTCACCAAAACCTTTTCCTGAAAACGCCAACTCCTTTGGACGAGAAAAATAAATGTAAACAGTGCCACACTCGGTTCTCAGCTGTTCGAACAACATTTCCCAGGGACAAAATTGTGCTGTTCAGATATTCAGGCTATTGGAATATGTGTTCCTAGTGTGTGAAGCACATTTCTCAATATTTCCCTAGTCTGGAGTTGTAAATCCGCAGTGCGACACTCCAATTTGTCCAGTGATTGAAGCTCATTCGTTGTGAATAGCCAACGTTACTACACCGTGAACGTAACCCTGTCCCTAACCCTCTGACCCCAACCCTAAACCTATGCCTAACCTGAGCCTGAACCCTACCCAGCCCGAACCCTTATCGTAACCCTAACCCTAGCCAGAACCCCAAGTCTCTAACCCGAACACCACAACGAACCTCGGTGACATCGTCACTCCCAGCGGGTACCCTGGCCAAAGCATGATCACCTGGGATCAATGGAACCTGCCCACGTGGCCCCTCCCCCCTTGGTGACATCATCACTTCCGCTTTCCTGGCCTTAGCAGGCTTCTTTCAAAGACGCCAACTCATGGCCCTGAATTATAAATGTAACCAGTATCCAACTCGGTTCTATGTTCTTTGAGCACGATTTCCTTGTCAGGAAACAGTGCGTTACAGATATTAAGGCCCTTTCTTCACGTATTCCTAGCGTCTGAAGCACTTTCTTAGATATTAACCTGGGTTATCATTGTGAATTATCCCGAGTTGGGGTCTCTCTCTTCCAGTGTCTCAAGCTCCTTCGTTGTGAATTCCAATTTGGTGAAACAGCGTTTATAACAAATATACCAGCACTTTAACCATTATTACCACTTGAAAGTCTACCCTACCTTTCACAGCGCTTTGGTTACAGACTCTCAGTATTTCAAAATTCAGTAGAGATGTTCGGGTTCGAAAACGTATTCCAGGAGTTCTAGAGTCACTCTGACAAATCCCCCTGGTCCGTTGTTTTGAGCTCTGAGAGTTTTCTTTTTAACACGGGTGTCATACCGGCTTTTTAAAGGCACGTTAAAACACCACTCGGAGAAGCCGAAAGCGGTTTGGCTCAGTGGATAGAGCGTCGGTCTGCGGACTGAAGGGTCCCGGGTTCGATTCCGGTCAAGGGCACGTCCATTGGTTGCGGGCACATCCCCGGCAGGGGGTGTTTGCAGGAGGAGGCAGCTGGTCGATATGTTTCCAGCTCTCTGTCCCTCTGCTTTCCTCTCCGTACAAAGTCAATAAGATATATTAAAAAACAAACAAACAAACACAAAATACACTACTTGGGACCCTAGCCCAACTACCATTTTGATTTCATAGTGTTCTCCATACTTTCATACTATTCTATACCTCTACGAAAATGAGTTTTGCAGTGTTTCACCAAAACCTTTTCCTGAAAACGCCAACTCCTTTGGACGGGAAAAATAAATGTAAACAGTGCCACACTCGGTTCTCAGCTGTTCGAACAACATTTCCCAGGGACAAAATTGTGCTGTTCAGATATTCAGGCTATTGGAATATGTGTTCCTAGTGTGTGAAGCACATTTCTCAATATTTCCCTAGTCTGGAGTTGTAAATCCGCAGTGCGACACTCCAATTTGTCCAGTGATTGAAGCTCATTCGTTGTGAATAGCCAACGTTACTACACCGTGACCGTAACCCTGTCCCTAACCCTCTGACCCCAACGCTAAACCTATGCCTAACCTGAGCCTGAACCCTACCCAGCCCGAACCCTTATCGTAACCCTAACCCTAGCCAGAACCCCAAGTCTCTAACCCGAACACCACAACGAACCTCGGTGACATCGTCACTCCCAGCGGGTCCCCTGGCCAAAGCATGATCACCTGGGATCAATGGAACCTGCCCACGTGGCCCCTCCCCCCTTGGTGACATCATCACTTCCGCTTTCCTGGCCTTAGCAGGCTTCTTTCAAAGACGCCAACTCATGGCCCTGAATTATAAATGTAACCAGTATCCAACTCGGTTCTATGTTCTTTGAGGACGATTTCCTTGTCAGGAAACAGTGCGTTACAGATATTAAGGCCCTTTCTTCACGTATTCCTAGCGTCTGAAGCACTTTCTTAGATATTAACCTGGGTTATCATTGTGAATTATCCCGAGTTGGGGTCTCTCTCTTCCAGTGTCTCAAGCTCCTTCGTTGTGAATTCCAATTTGGTGAAACAGCGTTTATAACAAATATACCAGCACTTTAACCGTTATTACCACTTGAAAGTCTACCCTACCTTTCACAGCGCTTTGGTTACAGACTCTCAGTATTTCAAAATTCAGTAGAGATGTTCGGGTTCGAAAACGTATTCCAGGAGTTCTAGAGTCACTCTGACAAATCCCCCTGGTCCGTTGTTTTGAGCTCTGAGAGTTTTCTTTTTAACACGGTTGTCATACCGGCTTTTTAAAGGCACGTTAAAACAACGCTCGGAGAAGTCGAAAGCGGTTTGGCTCAGTGGATAGAGCGTCGGTCTGCGGACTGAAGGGTCCCGGGTTCGATTCCGGTCAAGGGCACGTCCATTGGTTGCGGGCACATCCCCGGCAGGGGGTGTTTGCAGGAGGAGGCAGCTGGTCGATATGTTTCCAGCTCTCTGTCCCTCTGCTTTCCTCTCCGTACAAAGTCAATAAGATATATTAAAAAACAAACAAACAAACACAAAATACACTACTTGGGACCCTAGCCCAACTACCATTTTCATTTCATAGTGTTCTCCATACTTTCATACTATTCTATACCTCTACGAAAATGAGTTTTGCAGTGTTTCACCAAAACCTTTTCCTGAAAACGCCAACTCCTTTGGACGAGAAAAATAAATGTAAACAGTGCCACACTCGGTTCTCAGCTGTTCGAACAACATTTCCCAGGGACAAAATTGTGCTGTTCAGATATTCAGGCTATTGGAATATGTGTTCCTAGTGTGTGAAGCACATTTCTCAATATTTCCCTAGTCTGGAGTTGTAAATCCGCAGTGCGACACTCCAATTTGTCCAGTGATTGAAGCTCATTCGTTGTGAATAGCCAACGTTACTACACCGTGACCGTAACCCTGTCCCTAACCCTCTGACCCCAACCCTAAACCTATGCCTAACCTGAGCCTGAACCCTACCCAGCCCGAACCCTTATCGTAACCCTAACCCTAGCCAGAACCCCAAGTCTCTAACCCGAACACCACAACGAACCTCGGTGACATCGTCACTCCCAGCGGGTACCCTGGCCAAAGCATGATCACCTGGGATCAATGGAACCTGCCCACGTGGCCCCTCCCCCCTTGGGGACATCATCACTTCCGCTTTCCTGGCCTTAGCAGGCTTCTTTCAAAGACGCCAACTCATGGCCCTGAATTATAAATGTAACCAGTATCCAACTCGGTTCTATGTTCTTTGAGCACGATTTCCTTGTCAGGAAACAGTGCGTTACAGATATTAAGGCCCTTTCTTCACGTATTCCTAGCGTCTGAAGCACTTTCTTAGATATTAACCTGGGTTATCATTGTGAATTATCCCGAGTTGGGGTCTCTCTCTTCCAGTGTCTCAAGCTCCTTCGTTGTGAATTCCAATTTGGTGAAACAGCGTTTATAACAAATATACCAGCACTTTAACCGTTATTACCACTTGAAAGTCTACCCTACCTTTCACAGCGCTTTGGTTACAGACTCTCAGTATTTCAAAATTCAGTAGAGATGTTCGGGTTCGAAAACGTATTCCAGGAGTTCTAGAGTCACTCTGACAAATCCCCCTGGTCCGTTGTTTTGAGCTCTGAGAGTTTTCTTTTTAACACGGGTGTCATACCGGCTTTTTAAAGGCACGTTAAAACACCGCTCGGAGAAGCCGAAAGCGGTTTGGCTCAGTGGATAGAGCGTCGGTCTGCGGACTGAAGGGTCCCGGGTTCGATTCCGGTCAAGGGCACGTCCATTGGTTGCGGGCACATCCCCGGCAGGGGGTGTTTGCAGGAGGAGGCAGCTGGTCGATATGTTTCCAGCTCTCTGTCCCTCTGCTTTCCTCTCCGTACAAAGTCAATAAGATATATTAAAAAACAAACAAACAAACACAAAATACACTACTTGGGACCCTAGCCCAACTACCATTTTCATTTCATAGTGTTCTCCATACTTTCATACTATTCTATACCTCTACGAAAATGAGTTTTGCAGTGTTTCACCAAAACCTTTTCCTGAAAACGCCAACTCCTTTGGACGAGAAAAATAAATGTAAACAGTGCCACACTCGGTTCTCAGCTGTTCGAACAACATTTCCCAGGGACAAAATTGTGCTGTTCAGATATTCAGGCTATTGGAATATGTGTTCCTAGTGTGTGAAGCACATTTCTCAATATTTCCCTAGTCTGGAGTTGTAAATCCGCAGTGCGACACTCCAATTTGTCCAGTGATTGAAGCTCATTCGTTGTGAATAGCCAACGTTACTACACCGTGACCGTAACCCTGTCCCTAACCCTCTGACCCCAACGCTAAACCTATGCCTAACCTGAGCCTGAACCCTTCCCAGCCCGAACCCTTATCGTAACCCTAACCCTAGACAGAACCCCAAGTCTCTAACCCGAACACCACAACGAACCTCGGTGACATCGTCACTCCCAGCGGGTCCCCTGGCCAAAGCATGATCACCTGGGATCAATGGAACCTGCCCACGTGGCCCCTCCCCCCTTGGTGACATCATCACTTCCCCTTTCATGGCCTAAGCAGGCTTCTTTCAAAGACGCCAACTCATGGACCTGAATTATAAATGTAACCCGTATCCAACTCGGTTCTATGTTCTTTGAGCACGATTTCCTTGTCAGGAAACAGTGCGTTACAGATATTAAGGCCCTTTCTTCACGTATTCCTAGCGTCTGAAGCACTTTCTTAGATATTAACCTGGGTTATCATTGGGAATTATCCCGAGTTGGGCTCTCTCTCTTCCAGTGTCTCAAGCTCCTTCGTTGTGAATTCCAATTTGGTGAAACAGCGTTTATAACAAATATACCAGCACTTTAACCGTTATTACCACTTGAAAGTCTATCCTACCTTTCACAGCGCTTTGGTTACAGACTCTCAGTATTTCAAAATTCAGTAGAGATGTTCGGGTTCGAAAACGTATTCCAGGAGTTCTAGAGTCTCTCTGACAAATCCCCCTGGTCCGTTGTTTTGAGCTCTGAGAGTTTTCTTTTTAACACGGGTGTCATACTGGCTTTTTAAAGGCACGTTAAAACACCGCTCAGAGAAGCCGAAAGCGGTTTGGCTCAGTGGATAGAGCGTCGGTCTGCGGACTGAAGGGTCCCGGGTTCGATTCCGGTCAAGGGCACGTCCATTGGTTGCGGGCACATCCCCGGCAGGGGGTGTTTGCAGAAGGAGGCAGCTGGTCGATATGTTTCCAGCTCTCTGTCCCTCTGCTTTCCTCTCCGTACAAAGTCAATAAGATATATTAAAAAACAAACAAACAAACACAAAATACACTACTTGGGACCCTAGCCCAACTACCATTTTCATTTCATAGTGTTCTCCATACTTTCATACTATTCTATAGCTCTACGAAAATGAGTTTTGCAGTGTTTCACCAAAACCTTTTCCTGAAAACGCCAACTCCTTTGGACGGGAAAAATAAATGTAAACAGTGCCACTCTCGGTTCTCAGCTGTTTGAACAACATTTCCCAGGGACAAAATTGTGCTGTTCCGATATTCAGGCTATTGGAATATGTGTTCCTAGTGTGTGAAGCACATTTCTCAATATTTCCCTAGTCTGGAGTTGTAAATCCGCAGTGCTACACTCCAATTTGTCCAGTGATTGAAGCTCATTCGTTGTGAATAGCCAACGTTACTACACCATGACCGTAACCCTGTCCCTAACCCTCTGACCCCAACGCTAAACCTATGCCTAACCTGAGCCTGAACCCTACCCAGCCCGAACCCTTATGGTAACCCTAACCCTAGCCAGAACTCCAAGTCTCTAACCCGAACACCACAAGGAACCTCGGTGACATCGTCACTCCCAGCGGGTCCCCTGGCCAAAGCATGATCACCTGGGATCAATGGAACCTGCCCACGTGGCCCCTCCCCCCTTGGTGACATCATCACTTCCGCTTTCCTGGCCTTAGCAGGCTTCTTTCAAAGACGCCAACTCATGGCCCTGAATTATAAATGTAACCCGTATCCAACTCGGTTCTATGTTCTTTGAGCACGATTTCCTTGTCAGGAAACAGTGCGTTACAGATATTAAGGCCCTTTCTTCACGTATTCCTAGCGTCTGAAGCACTTTCTTAGATATTAACCTGGGTTATCATTGTGAATTATCCCGAGTTGGGGTCTCTCTCTTCCAGTGTCTCAAGCTCCTTCGTTGTGAATTCCAATTTGGTGAAACAGCGTTTATAACAAATATACCAGCACTTTAACCGTTATTACCACTTGAAAGTCTACCCTACCTTTCACAGCGCTTTGGTTACAGACTCTCAGTATTTCAAAATTCAGTAGAGATGTTCGGGTTCGAAAACGTATTCCAGGAGTTCTAGAGTCACTCTGACAAATCCCCCTGGTCCGTTGTTTTGAGCTCTGAGAGTTTTCTTTTTAACACGGGTGTCATACCGGCTTTTTAAAGGCACGTTAAAACACCGCTCGGAGAAGCCGAAAGCGGTTTGGCTCAGTGGATAGAGCGTCGGTCTGCGGACTGAAGGGTCCCGGGTTCGATTCCGGTCAAGGGCACGTCCATTGGTTGCGGGCACATCCCCGGCAGGGGGTGTTTGCAGGAGGAGGCAGCTGGTCGATATGTTTCCAGCTCTCTGTCCCTCTGCTTTCCTCTCCGTACAAAGTCAATAAGATATATTAAAAAACAAACAAACAAACACAAAATACACTACTTGGGACCCTAGCCCAACTACCATTTTCATTTCATAGTGTTCTCCATACTTTCATACTATTCTATACCTCTACGAAAATGAGTTTTGCAGTGTTTCACCAAAACCTTTTCCTGAAAACGCCAACTCCTTTGGACGGGAAAAATAAATGTAAACAGTGCCACACTCGGTTCTCAGCTGTTCGAACAACATTTCCCAGGGACAAAATTGTGCTGTTCAGATATTCAGGCTATTGGAATATGTGTTCCTAGTGTGTGAAGCACATTTCTCAATATTTCCCTAGTCTGGAGTTGTAAATCCGCAGTGCGACACTCCAATTTGTCCAGTGATTGAAGCTCATTCGTTGTGAATAGCCAACGTTACTACACCGTGACCGTAACCCTGTCCCTAACCCTCTGACCCCAACGCTAAACCTATGCCTAACCTGAGCCTGAACCCTACCCAGCCCGAACCCTTATCGTAACCCTAACCCTAGCCAGAACCCCAAGTCTCTAACCCGAACACCACAACGAACCTCGGTGACATCGTCACTCCCAGCGGGTCCCCTGGCCAAAGCATGATCACCTGGGATCAATGGAACCTGCCCACGTGGCCCCTCCCCCCTTGGTGACATCATCACTTCCGCTTTCCTGGCCTTAGCAGGCTTCTTTCAAAGACGCCAACTCATGGCCCTGAATTATAAATGTAACCAGTATCCAACTCGGTTCTATGTTCTTTGAGGACGATTTCCTTGTCAGGAAACAGTGCGTTACAGATATTAAGGCCCTTTCTTCACGTATTCCTAGCGTCTGAAGCACTTTCTTAGATATTAACCTGGGTTATCATTGTGAATTATCCCGAGTTGGGGTCTCTCTCTTCCAGTGTCTCAAGCTCCTTCGTTGTGAATTGCAATTTGGTGAAACAGCGTTTATAACAAATATACCAGCACTTTAACCGTTATTACCACTTGAAAGTCTACCCTACCTTTCACAGCGCTTTGGTTACAGACTCTCAGTATTTCAAAATTCAGTAGAGATGTTCGGGTTCGAAAACGTATTCCAGGAGTTCTAGAGTCACTCTGACAAATCCCCCTGGTCCGTTGTTTTGAGCTCTGAGAGTTTTCTTTTTAACACGGGTGTCATACCGGCTTTTTAAAGGCACGTTAAAACACCGCTCGGAGAAGCCAAAAGCGGTTTGGCTCAGTGGATAGAGCGTCGGTCTGCGGACTGAAGGGTCCCGGGTTCGATTCCGGTCAAGGGCACGTCCATTGGTTGCGGCCACATCCCCGGCAGGGGGTGTTTGCAGGAGGAGGCAGCTGGTCGATATGTTTCCAGCTCTCTGTCCCTCTGCTTTCCTCTCCGTACAAAGTCAATAAGATATATTAAAAAACAAACAAACAAACACAAAATACACTACTTGGGACCCTAGCCCAACTACCATTTTCATTTCATAGTGTTCTCCATACTTTCATACTATTCTATACCTCTACGAAAATGAGTTTTGCAGTGTTTCACCAAAACCTTTTCCTGAAAACGCCAACTCCTTTGGACGAGAAAAATAAATGTAAACAGTGCCACACTCGGTTCTCAGCTGTTCGAACAACATTTCCCGGTGACAAAATTGTGCTGTTCAGATATTCAGGCTATTGGAATATGTGTTCCTAGTGTGTGAAGCACATTTCTCAATATTTCCCTAGTCTGGAGTTGTAAATCCGCAGTGCGACACTCCAATTTGTCCAGTGATTGAAGCTCATTCGTTGTGAATAGCCAACGTTACTACACAGTGACCGTAACCCTGTCCCTAACCCTCTGACCCCAACGCTAAACCTATGCCTAACCTGAGCCTGAACCCTACCCAGCCCGAACCCTTATCGTAACCCTAACCCTAGCCAGAACCCCAAGTCTCTAACCCGAACACCACAACGAACCTCGGTGACATCGTCACTCCCAGCGGGTCCCCTGGCCAAAGCATGATCACCTGGGATCAATGGAACCTGCCCACGTGGCCCCTCCCCCCTTGGTGACATCATCACTTCCGCTTTCCTGGCCTTAGCAGGCTTCTTTCAAAGACGCCAACTCATGGCCCTGAATTATAAATGTAACCAGTATCCAACTCGGTTCTATGTTCTTTGAGGACGATTTCCTTGTCAGGAAACAGTGCGTTACAGATATTAAGGCCCTTTCTTCACGTATTCCTAGCGTCTGAAGCACTTTCTTAGATATTAACCTGGGTTATCATTGTGAATTATCCCGAGTTGGGGTCACTCTCTTCCAGTGTCTCAAGCTCCTTCGTTGTGAATTCCAATTTGGTGAAACAGCGTTTATAACAAATATACCAGCACTTTAACCGTTATTACCACTTGAAAGTCTACCCTACCTTTCACAGCGCTTTGGTTACAGACTCTCAGTATTTCAAAATTCAGTAGAGATGTTCGGGTTCGAAAACGTATTCCAGGAGTTCTAGAGTCACTCTGACAAATCCCCCTGGTCCGTTGTTTTGAGCTCTGAGAGTTTTCTTTTTAACACGGGTGTCATACCGGCTTTTTAAAGGCACGTTAAAACACCGCTCGGAGAAGCCGAAAGCGGTTTGGCTCAGTGGATAGAGCGTCGGTCTGCGGACTGAAGGGTCCCGGGTTCGATTCCGGTCAAGGGCACGTCCATTGGTTGCGGGCACATCCCCGGCAGGGGGTGTTTGCAGGAGGAGGCAGCTGGTCGATATGTTTCCAGCTCTCTGTCCCTCTGCTTTCCTCTCTGTACAAAGTCAATAAGATATATTAAAAAACAAACAAACAAACACAAAATACACTACTTGGGACCCTAGCCCAACTACCATTTTGATTTCATAGTGTTCTCCATACTTTCATACTATTCTATACCTCTACGAAAATGAGTTTTGCAGTGTTTCACCAAAACCTTTTCCTGAAAACGCCAACTCCTTTGGACGGGAAAAATAAATGTAAACAGTTCCACACTCGGTTCTCAGCTGTTCGAACAACATTTCCCAGGGACAAAATTGTGCTGTTCCGATATTCAGGCTATTGGAATATGTGTTCCTAGTGTGTGAAGCACATTTCTCAATATTTCCCTAGTCTGGAGTTGTAAATCCGCAGTGCGACACTCCAATTTGTCCAGTGATTGAAGCTCATTCGTTGTGAATAGCCAACGTTACTACACCGTGACCGTAACCCTGTCCCTAACCCTCTGACCCCAACCCTAAACCTATGCCTAACCTGAGCCTGAACCCTACCCAGCCCGAACCCTTATGGTAACCCTAACCCTAGCCAGAACCCCAAGTCTCTAACCCGAACACCACAACGAACCTCGGTGACATCGTCACTCCCAGCGGGTCCCCTGGCCAAAGCATGATCACCTGGGATCAATGGAACCTGCCCACGTGGCCCCTCCCCCCTTGGTGACATCATCACTTCCGCTTTCATGGCCTTAGCAGGCTTCTTTCAAAGACGCCAACTCATGGCCCTGAATTATAAATGTAACCAGTATCCAACTCGGTTCTATGTTCTTTGAGCACGATTTCCTTGTCAGGAAACAGTGCGTTACAGATATTAAGGCCCTTTCTTCACGTATTCCTAGCGTCTGAAGCACTTTCTTAGATATTAACCTGGGTTATCATTGTGAATTATCCCGAGTTGGGGTCTCTCTCTTCCAGTGTCTCAAGCTCCTTCGTTGTGAATTCCAATTTGGTGAAACAGCGTTTATAACAAATATACCAGCACTTTAACCGTTATTACCACTTGAAAGTCTACCCTACCTTTCACAGCGCTTTGGTTACAGACTCTCAGTATTTCAAAATTCAGTAGAGATGTTCGGGTTCGAAAACGTATTCCAGGAGTTCTAGAGTCACCCTGAGAAATCCCCCTGGTCCGTTGTTTTGAGCTCTGAGAGTTTTCTTTTTAACACGGGTGTCATACCGGCTTTTTAAAGGCACGTTAAAACACCGCTCGGAGAAGCCGAAAGCGGTTTGGCTCAGTGGATAGAGCGTAGGTCTGCGGACTGAAGGGTCCCGGGTTCGATTCCGGTCAAGGGCACGTCCATTGGTTGCGGGCACATCCCCGGCAGGGGGTGTTTGCAGGAGGAGGCAGCTGGTCTATATGTTTCCAGCTCTCTGTCCCTCTGCTTTCCTCTCCGTACAAAGTCAATAAGATATATTAAAAAACAAACAAACAAACACAAAATACACTACTTGGGACCCTAGCCCAACTACCATTTTGATTTCATAGTGTTCTCCATACTTTCATACTATTCTATACCTCTACGAAAATGAGTTTTGCAGTGTTTCACCAAAACCTTTTCCTGAAAACGCCAACTCCTTTGGACGGGAAAAATAAATGTAAACAGTGCCACACTCGGTTCTCACCTGTTTGAACAACATTTCCCAGGGACAAAATTTTGCTGTTCTGATATTCAGGCTATTGGAATATGTGTTCCTAGTGTGTGAAGCACATTTCTCAATATTTCCCTAGTCTGGAGTTGTAAATCCGCAGTGCTACACTCCAATTTGTCCAGTGATTGAAGCTCATTCGTTGTGAATAGCCAACGTTACTACACCGTGACCGTAACCCTGTCCCTAACCCTCTGACCCCAAGGCTAAACCTATGCCTAACCGGAGCCTGAACCCTATCCAGCCCGAACCCTTATCGTAACCCTAACCCTAGCCAGAACCCCAAGTCTCTAACCCGAACACCACAACGAACCTCGGTGACATCGTCACTCCCAGCGGGTACCCTGGCCAAAGCATGATCACCTGGGATCAATGGAACCTGCCCACGTGGCCCCTCCCCCCTTGGTGACATCATCACTTCCGCTTTCCTGGCCTTAGCAGGCTTCTTTCAAAGACGCCAACTCATGGCCCTGAATTATAAATGTAACCAGTATCCAACTCGGTTCTATGTTCTTTGAGCACGATTTCCTTGTCAGGAAACAGTGCATTACAGATATTAAGGCCCTTTCTTCACGTATTCCTAGCGTCTGAAGCACTTTCTTAGATATTAACCTGGGTTATCATTGTGAATTATCCCGAGTTGGGGTCTCTCTCTTCCAGTGTCTCAAGCTCCTTCGTTGTGAATTCCAATTTGGTGAAACAGCGTTTATAACAAATATACCAGCACTTTAACCGTTATTACCACTTGAAAGTCTACCCTACCTTTCACAGCGCTTTGGTTACAGACTCTCAGTATTTCAAAATTCAGTAGAGATGTTCGGGTTCGAAAACGTATTCCAGGAGTTCTAGAGTCACTCTGACAAATCCCCCTGGTCCGTTGTTTTGAGCTCTGAGAGTTTTCTTTTTAACACGGGTGTCATAAAGGCTTTTTAAAGGCACGTTAAAACACCGCTCGGAGAAGCCGAAAGCGGTTTGGCTCAGTGGATAGAGCGTCGGTCTGCGGACTGAAGGGTCCCGGGTTCGATTCCGGTCAAGGGCACGTCCATTGGTTGCGGGCACATCCCCGGCAGGGGGTGTTTGCAGGAGGAGGCAGCTGGTCGATACGTTTCTAGCTCTCTGTCCCTCTGCTTTCCTCTCCGTACAAAGTCAATAAGATATATTAAAAAACAAACAAACAAACACAAAATACACTACTTGGGACCCTAGCCAAACTACCATTTTCATTTCATAGTGTTCTCCATACTTTCATACTATTCTATACCTGTACGAAAATGAGTTTTGCAGTGTTTCACCAAAACCTTTTCCTGAAAACGCCAACTCCTTTGGACGAGAAAAATAAATGTAAACAGTGCCACACTCGGTTCTCAGCTGTTCCAACAACATTTCCCAGGGACAAAATTGTGCTGTTCAGATATTCAGGCTATTGGAATATGTGTTCCTAGTGTGTGAAGCACATTTCTCAATATTTCCCTAGTCTGGAGTTGTAAATCCGCAGTGCTACACTCCAATTTGTCCAGTGATTGAAGCTCATTCGTTGTGAATAGCCAACGTTACTACACCGTGACCGTAACCCTGTCCCTAACCCTCTGACCCCAACGCTAAACCTATGCCTAACCTGAGCCTGAACCCTACCCAGCCCGAACCCTTATCGTAACCCTAACCCTAGCCAGAACCCCAAGTCTCTAACCCGAACACCACAACGAACCTCGGTGACATCGTCACTCCCAGCGGGTCCCCTGGCCAAAGCATGATCACCTGGGATCAATGGAACCTGCCCACGTGGCCCCTCCCCCCTTGGTGACATCATCACTTCCGCTTTCATGGCCTTAGCAGGCTTCTTTCAAAGACGCCAACTCATGGCCCTGAATTATAAATGTAACCAGTATCCAACTCGGTTCTATGTTCTTTGAGCACGATTTCCTTGTCAGGAAACAGTGCGTTACAGATATTAAGGCCCTTTCTTCACGTATTCCTAGCGTCTGAAGAACTTTCTTAGATATTAACCTGGGTTATCATTGTGAATTATCCCGAGTTGGGGTCTCTCTCTTCCAGTGTCTCAAGCTCCTTCGTTGTGAATTCCAATTTGGTGAAACAGCGTTTATAACAAATATACCAGCACTTTAACCGTTATTACCACTTGAAAGTCTACCCTACCTTTCACAGCGCTTTGGTTACAGACTCTCAGTATTTCAAAATTCAGTAGAGATGTTCGGGTTCGAAAACGTATTCCAGGAGTTCTAGAGTCACACTGACACATCCCCCTGGTCCGTTGTTTTGAGCTCTGAGAGTTTTCTTTTTAACACGGGTGTCATACCGGCTTTTTAAAGGCACGTTAAAACACCGCTCGGGGAAGCCGAAAGCGGTTTGGCTCAGTGGATAGAGCGTCAGTCTGCGGACTGAAGGGTCCCGGGTTTGATTCCGGTCAAGGGCACGTCCATTGGTTGCGGGCACATCCCCGGCAGGGGGTGTTTGCAGGAGGAGGCAGCTGGTCGATATGTTTCCAGCTCTCTGTCCCTCTGCTTTCCTCTCCGTACAAAGTCAATAAGATATATTAAAAAACAAACAAACAAACACAAAATACACTACTTGGGACCCTAGCCCAACTACCATTTTGATTTCATAGTGTTCTCCATACTTTCATACTATTCTATACCTCTACGAAAATGAGTTTTGCAGTGTTTCACCAAAACCTTTTCCTGAAAACGCCAACTCCTTTGGACGGGAAAAATAAATGTAAACAGTGCCACACTCAGTTCTCAGCTGTTTGAACAACATTTCCCAGGGACAAAATTGTCCTGTTCCGATATTCAGGCTATTGGAATATGTGTTCCTAGTGTGTGAAGCACATTTCTCAATATTTCCCTAGTCTGGAGTTGTAAATCCGCAGTGCTACACTCCAATTTGTCCAGTGATTGAAGCTCATTCGTTGTGAATATCCAACGTTACTACACCGTGACCGTAACCCTGTCCCTAACCCTCTGCCCCAACGCTAAACCTATGCCTAACCTGAGCCTGAACCCTACCCAGCCCGAACCCTTATCGTAACCCTAACCCTAGCCAGAACCCCAAGTCTCTAACCCGAACACCACAACGAACCTCGGTGACATCGTCACTCCCAGCGGGTCCCCTGGCCAAAGCATGATCACCTGGGATCAATGGAACCTGCCCACGTGGCCCCTCCCCCCTTGGTGACATCATCACTTCCGCTTTCCTGGCCTTAGCAGGCTTCTTTCAAAGACGCCAACTCATGGCCCTGAATTATAAATGTAACCCGTATCCAACTCGGTTCTATGTTCTTTGAGCACGATTTCCTTGTCAGGAAACAGTGTGTTACAGATATTAAGGCCCTTTATTCAGGTATTCCTAGCGTCTGAAGCACTTTCTTAGATATTAACCTGGGTTATCATTGTTAATTATCCCGAGTTGGGGTCTCTCTCTTCCAGTGTCTCAAGCTCCTTCGTTGTGAATTCCAATTTGGTGAAACAGCGTTTATAACAAATATACCAGCACTTTAACCGTTATTACCACTTGAAAGTCTACCCTACCTTTCACAGCGCTTTGGTTACAGACTCTCAGTATTTCAAAATTCAGTAGAGATGTTCCGGTTCGAAAACGTATTCCAGGAGTTCTAGAGTCACTCTGACAAATCCCCCTGGTCCGTTGTTTTGAGCTCTGAGAGTTTTCTTTTTAACACGGGTGTCATACCGGCTTTTTAAAGGCACGTTAGAACACCGCTCGGAGAAGCCGAAAGCGGTTTGGCTCAGTGGATAGAGCGTCGGTCTGCGGACTGAAGGGTCCCGGGTTCGATTCCGGTCAAGGGCACGTCCATTGGTTGCGGGCATATCCCCGGCAGGGGGTGTTTGCAGGAGGAGGCAGCTGGTCGATATGTTTCCAGCTCTCTGTCCCTCTGCTTTCCTCTCCGTACAAAGTCAATAAGATATATTAAAAAACAAACAAACAAACACAAAATACACTACTTGGGACCCTAGCCCAAATACCATTTTCATTTCATAGTGTTCTCCATACTTTCATACTATTCTATACCTCTACGAAAATGAGTTTTGCAGTGTTTCACCAAAACCTTTTCCTGAAAACACCAACTCCTTTGGACGAGAAAAATAAATGTAAACAGTGCCACACTCGGTTCTCAGCTGTTCGAACAACATTTCCCAGGGACAAAATTGTGCTGTTCAGATATTCAGGCTATTGGAATATGTGTTCCTAGTGTGTGAAGCACATTTCTCAATATTTCCCTAGTCTGGAGTTGTAAATCCGCAGTGCTACACTCCAATTTGTCCAGTGATTGAAGGTCATTCGTTGTGAATAGCCAACGTTACTACACCGTGACCGTAACCCTGTCCCTAACCCTCTGACCCCAACCCTAAACCTATGCCTAACCTGAGCCTGAACCCTACCCAGCCCGAACCCTTATCGTAACCCTAACCCTAGCCAGAACCCCAAGTCTCTAACCCGAACACCACAACGAACCTCGGTGACATCGTCACTCCCAGCGGGTCCCCTGGCCAAAGCATGATCACCTGGGATCAATGGAACCTTCCCACGTGGCCCCTCCCCCCTTGGTGACATCATCACTTCCCCTTTCCTGGCCTTAGCAGGCTTCTTTCAAAGACGCCAACTCATGGCCCTGAATTATAAATGTAACCAGTATCCAACTCGGTTCTATGTTCTTTGAGCACGATTTCCTTGTCAGGAAACATTGCTTTACAGATATTAAGGCCCTTTCTTCACGTATTCCTAGCGTCTGAAGCACTTTCTTAGATATTAACCTGGGTTATCATTGTGAATTATCCCGAGTTGGGGTCTCTCTCTTCCAGTGTCTCAAGCTCCTTCATTGTGAATTCCAATTTGGTGAAACAGCGTTTATAACAAATATACCAGCACTTTAACCGTTATTACCACTTGAAAGTCTACCCTACCTTTCACAGCGCTTTGGTTACAGACTCTCAGTATTTCAAAATTCAGTAGAGATGTTCGGGTTCGAAAACGTATTCCAGGAGTTCTAGAGTCACTCTGACAAATCCCCCTGGTCCGTTGTTTTGAGCTCTGAGAGTTTTCTTTTTAACACGGGTGTCATACCGGCTTTTTAAAGGCACGTTAAAACACCGCTCGGAGAAGCCGAAAGCGGTTTGGCTCAGTGGATAGAGCGTCGGTCTGCGGACTGAAGGGTCCCGGGTTCGATTCCGGTCAAGGGCACGTCCATTGTTTGCGGGCACATCCCCGGCAGGGGGTGTTTGCAGGAGGAGGCAGCTGGTCGATATGTTTCCAGTTCTCTGTCCCTCTGCTTTCCTCTCCGTACAAAGTCAATAAGATATATTAAAAAACAAACAAACAAACACAAAATACACTACTTGGGACCCTAGCCCAACTACCATTTTCATTTCATAGTGTTCTCCATACTTTCATACTATTCTATACCTCTACGAAAATGAGTTTTGCAGTGTTTCACCAAAACCTTTTCCTGAAAACGCCAACTCCTTTGGACGGGAAAAATAAATGTAAACAGTGCCACACTGGGTTCTCAGCTGTTTGAACAACATTTCCCAGGGACAAAATTGTGCTGTTCCGATATTCAGGCTATTGGAATATGTGTTCCTAGTGTGTGAAGCACATTTCTCAATATTTCCCTAGTCTGGAGTTGTAAATCCGCAGTGCTACACTCCAATTTGTCCAGTGATTGAAGCTCATTCGTTGTGAATAGCCAACGTTACTACACCGTGACCGTAACCCTGTCCCTAACCCTCTGACCCCAACGCTAAACCTATGCCTAACCTGAGCCTGAACCCTACCCAGCCCGAACCCTTATGGTAACCCTAACCCTAGCCAGAACCCCAAGTCTCTAACCCGAACACCACAACGAACCTCGGTGACATCGTCACTCCCAGCGGGTCCCCTGGCCAAAGCATGATCACCTGGGATCAATGGAACCTGCCCACGTGGCCCCTCCCCCCTTGGTGACATCATCACTTCCGCTTTCATGGCCTTAGCAGGCTTCTTTCAAAGAGGCCAACTCATGGCCCTGAATTATAAATGTAACCCGTATCCAACTCGGTTCTATGTTCTTTGAGCACGATTTCCTTGTCAGGAAACAGTGCGTTACAGATATTAAGGCCCTTTCTTCACGTATTCCTAGCGTCTGAAGCACTTTCTTAGATATTAACCTGGGTTATCATTGTGAATTATCCCGAGTTGGGGTCTCTCTCTTCCAGTGTCTCAAGCTCCTTCGTTGTGAATTCCAATTAGGTGAAACAGCGTTTATAACAAATATACCAGCAATTTAACCGTTATTACCACTTGAAAGTCTACCCTACCTTTCACAGCGCTTTGGTTACAGACTCTCAGTATTTCAAAATTCAGTAGAGATGTTCGGGTTCGAAAACGTATTCCAGGAGTTCTAGAGTCACTCTGACACATCCCCCTGGTCCGTTGTTTTGAGCTCTGAGAGTTTTCTTTTTAACACGGGTGTCATACCGGCTTTTTAAAGGCACGTTAAAACACCACTCGGATAAGCCGAAAGCGGTTTGGCTCAGTGGATAGAGCGTCGGTCTGCGGACTGAAGGGTCCCGGGTTCGATTCCGGTCAAGGGCACGTCCATTGGTTTCGGGCACATCCCCGGCAGGGGGTGTTTGCAGGAGGAGGCAGCTGGTCCATACGTTTCCAGCTCTCTGTCCCTCTGCTTTCCTCTCTGTAAAAAGTCAATAAGATATATTAAAAAACAAACAAACACACACAACATACACTACTTGGGACCCTAGCCCAACTACCATTTTGATTTCATAGTGTTCTCCATACTTTCATACTATTCTATAGCTCTACGAAAATGAGTTTTGCAGTGTTTCACCAAAACCTTTTCCTGAAAACGCCAACTCCTTTGGACGGGAAAAATAAATGTAAACAGTGCCACACTCGGATCTCAGCTGTTTGAACAACATTTCCCAGGGACAAAATTGTGCTGTTCCGATATTCAGTCTATTGGAATATGTGTTCCTAGTGTGTGAAGCACATTTCTCAATATTTCCCTAGTCTGGAGTTGTAAATCCTCAGTGCTACACTCCAATTTGTCCAGTGATTGAAGCTCATTCGTTGTGAATAGCCAACGTTACTACACTGTGACCGTAACCCTGTGCCTAACCCTCTGACCCCAACGCTAAACCTATGCCTAACCTGAGCCTGAACCCTACCCAGCCCGAACCCTTATCGTAACCCTAACCCTAGCCAGAACCCCAAGTCTCTAACCCGAACACCACAACGAACCTCGGTGACATCGTCACTCCCAGCGGGTCCCCTGGCCAAAGCATGATCACCTGGGATCAATGGAACCTGCCCACGTGGCCCCTCCCCCCTTGGTGACATCATCACTTCCGCTTTCATGGCCTTAGCAGGCTTCTTTCAAAGACGCCAACTCATGGCCCTGAATTATAAATGTAACCAGTATCCAACTCGGTTCTATGTTCTTTGAGCACGATTTCTTTGTCAGGAAACAGTGCGTTACAGATATTAAGGCCCTTTCTTCAGGTATTCCTAGCGTCTGAAGCACTTTCTTAGATATAAACCTGGGTTATCATTGTGAATTATCCCGAGTTGGGGTCTCTCTCTTCCAGTGTCTCAAGCTCCTTCGTTGTGAATTCCAATTTGGTGAAACAGCGTTTATAACAAATATACCAGCACTTTAACCGTTATTACCACTTGAAAGGCTACCCTACCTTTCACAGCGCTTTGGTTACAGATTCTCAGTATTTCAAAATTCAGTAGAGATGTTCGGGTTCGAAAACGTATTCCAGGAGTTCTAGAGTCACTCTGACAAATCCCCCTGGTCCGTTGTTTTGAGCTCTGAGAGTTTTCTTTTTAACACGGGTGGCATACCGGCTTTTTAAAGGCCCGTTAAAACACCACTCGGATAAGCCGAAAGCGTTTTGGCTCAGTGGATAGAGCATCGGTCTGCGGACTGAAGGGTCCCGGGTTCGATTCCGGTCAAGGGCACGTCCATTGGTTGCGGGCACATCCCCGGCAGGGGGTGTTTGCAGGAGGAGGCAGCTGGTCGATATGTTTCCAGCTCTCTGTCCCTCTGCTTTCCTCTCTGTAAAAAGTCAATAAGATATATTAAAAAACAAACAAACACACACAAAATACACTACTTGGGACCCTAGCCCAACTACCATTTTGATTTCATAGTGTTCTCCATACTTTCATACTATTCTATAGCTCTACGAAAATGAGTTTTGCAGTGTTTCACCAAAACCTTTTCCTGAAAACGCCAACTCCTTTGGACGGGAAAAATAAATGTAAACAGTGCCACACTCGGTTCTCAGCTGTTTGAACAACATTTCCCAGGGACAAAATTGTGCTGTTCCGATATTCAGGCTATTGGAATATGTGTTCCTAGTGTGTGAAGCACATTTCTCAATATTTCCCTAGTCTGGAGTTGTAAATCCGCAGTGCTACACTCCAATTTGTCCAGTGATTGAAGCTCATTCGTTGTGAATAGCCAACGTTACTACACCGTGACCGTAACCCTGTCCCTAACCCTCTGACCCCAACGCTAAACCTATGCCTAACCTGAGCCTGAACCCTACCCAGCCTGAACCCTTATGGTAACCCTAACCCTAGCCAGAACCCCAAGTCTCTAACCCGAACACCACAACAAACCTCGGTGACATCGTCACTCCCAGCAGGTCCCCTGGCCAAAGCATGATCACCTGGGATCAATGGAACCTGCCCACGTGGCCCCTCCCCCCTTGGTGACATCATCACTTCCGCTTTCCTGGCCTTAGCAGGCTTCTTTCAAAGACGCCAACTCCTGGCCCTGAAGTATAAATGTAACCAGTATCCAACTCGGTTCTATGTTCTTTGAGCAGGATTTCCTTGTCAGGAAACAGTGCGTTACAGATATTAAGGCCCTTTATTCACGTATTCCTAGCGTCTGAAGCACTTCCTTAGATATTAACCTGGGTAATCATTGTGAATTTCCCGAGTTGGGGTTTCTCTCTTCCAGTGTCTCAAGCTCCTTCCTTGTGAATTCCAATTTGGTGAAACAGCGTTTATTACAAATATACCAGCACTTTAACCGTTATTACCACTTGAAAGGCTACCCTACCTTTCACAGCGCTTTGGTTACAGATTCTCAGTATTTCAAAATTCAGTAGAGATGTTCGGTTTCGAAAACGTATTCCAGGAGTTCTAGAGTCACTCTGACAAATCCCCCTGGTCCGTTGTTTTGAGCTCTGAGAGTTTTCTTTTTAACACGGGTGTCATACCGGCTTTTTAAAGGCACGTTAAAACACCACTCGGATAAGCCGAAAGCGGATTGGCTCAGTGGATAGAGCGTCGGTCTGCGGACTGAAGGGTCCCGGGTTCGATTCCGGTCAAGGGCACGACCATTGGTTGCGGGCACATCCCCGGCAGGGGGTGTTTGCAGGAGGAGGCAGCTGGTCGATATGTTTCCAGCTCTCTGTCCCTCTGCTTTCCTCTCTGTAAAAAGTCAATAAGATATATTAAAAAACAAACAAACACACACAAAATACACTACTTGGGACCCTAGCCCAACTACCATTTTGATTTCATAGTGTTCTCCATACTTTCATACTATTCTATAGCTCTACGAAAATGAGTTTTGCAGTGTTTCACCAAAACCTTTTCCTGAAAACGCCAACTCCTTTGGACGGGAAAAATAAATGTAAACAGTGCCACACTCGGTTCTCAGCTGTTTGAACAACATTTCCCAGGGACAAAATTGTGCTGTTCAGACATTCAGTCTATTGGAATATGTGTTCCTAGTGTGTGAAGCACATTTCTCAATATTTCCCTAGTCTGGAGTTGTAAATCCTCAGTGCTACACTCCAATTTGTCCAGTGAATGAAGCTCATTCGTTGTGAATAGCCAACGTTACTACACCGTGACCTTAACCCTGTCCCTACGCCTCTGACCCCAACCCTAAACCTATGCCTAACGTGAGCCTGAACCCTACCCAGCCCGAACCCTTATCGTAACCCTAACCCTAGCCAGAACCCCAATTCTCTAACCCTAACACCACAACGAACCTCGGTGACATCGTCACTCCCAGCTGGTCCCCTGGCCAAAGCATGATCACCTGGGATCAATTGAACCTGCCCACGTGGCCCCTCCCACCTTGGTGACATCATCACCTCCGCTTTCATGGCCTTAGCAGGCTTCTTTCAAAGACGCCAACTCATGGCCCTGAAGTATAAATGTAACCAGTATCCAACTCGGTTCTATGTTCTTTGAGCAGGATTTCCTTGTCAGGAAACAGTGCGTTACAGATATTAAGGCCCTTTATTCACGTATTCCTAGCGTTTGAAGCACTTTCTTAGATATTAACCTGGGTAATCATTGTGAATTTCCAGAGTTGGGGTCTCTCTCTTCCAGTGTCTCAAGCTCCTTCCTTGTGAATTCCAATTTGGTGAAACAGCGTTTATTACAAATATACCAGCACTTTAACCGTTATTACCACTTGAAAGGCTACCCTACCTTTCACAGCGCTTTGGTTACAGATTCTCAGTATTTCAAAATTCAGTAGAGATGTTCGGGTTCGAAAACGTATTCCAGGAGTTCTAGAGTCACTCTGACAAATCCCCCTGGTCCGTTGTTTTGAGCTCTGAGAGTTTTCTTTTTAACACGGGTGTCATACCGGCTTTTTAAAGGCACGTTAAAACACCACTCGGAGAAGCCGAAAGCGGATTGGATCAGTGGATAGAGCGTCGGTCTGCGGACTGAAGGGTCCCGGGTTCGATTCCGGTCAAGGGCACGACCATTGGTTGCGGGCACATCCCCGGCAGGGGGTGTTTGCAGGAGGAGGCAGCTGGTCGATATGTTTCCAGCTCTCTGTCCCTCTGCTTTCCTCTCTGTAAAAACTCAATAAGATATATTAAAAAACAAACAAACACACACAAAATACACTACTTGGGACCCTAGCCCAACTACCATTTTGATTTCATAGTGTTCTCCATACTTTCATACTATTCTATAGCTCTACGAAAATGAGTTTTGCAGTGTTTCACCAAAACCTTTTCCTGAAAACGCCAACTCCTTTGGACGGGAAAAATAAATGTAAACAGTGCCACACTCGGTTCTCAGCTGTTTGAACAACATTTCCTAGGGACAAAATTGTGCTGTTCAGACATTCAGTCTATTGGAATATGTGTTCCTAGTGTGTGAAGCACATTTCTCAATATTTCCCTAGTCTGGAGTTGTAAATCCTCAGTGCTACACTCCAATTTGTCCAGTGATTGAAGCTCATTCGTTGTGAATAGCCAACGTTACTACACCGTGACCGTAACCCTGTCCCTAACCCTCTGACCCCAACCCTAAACCTATGCCTAACGTGAGCCTGAACCCTACCCAGCCCGAACCCTTATCATAACCCTAACCCTAGCCAGAACCCCAATTCTCTAACCCTAACACCACAACGAACCTCGGTGACATCGTCACTCCCAGCTGGTCCCCTGGCCAAAGCATGATCACCTGGGATCAATTGAACCTGCCCACGTGGCCCCTCCCACCTTGGTGACATCATCACCTCCGCTTTCATGGCCTTAGCAGGCTTCTTTCAAAGACGCCAACTCATGGCCCTGAAGTATAAATGTAACCAGTATCCAACTCGGTTCTATGTTCTTTGAGCACGATTTCTTTGTCAGGAAACAGTGCGTTACAGATATTAAGGCCCTTTCTTCAGGTATTCCTAGCGTCTGAAGCACTTTCTTAGATATAAACCTGGGTTATCATTGTGAATTATCCCGAGTTGGGGTCTCTCTCTTCCAGTGTCTCAAGCTCCTTCGTTGTGAATTCCAATTTGGTGAAACAGCGTTTATAACAAATATACCAGCACTTTAACCGTTATTACCACTTGAAAGGCTACCCTACCTTTCACAGCGCTTTGGTTACAGATTCTCAGTATTTCAAAATTCAGTAGAGATGTTCGGGTTCGAAAACGTATTCCAGGAGTTCTAGAGTCACTCTGACAAATCCCCCTGGTCCGTTGTTTTGAGCTCTGAGAGTTTTCTTTTTAACACGGGTGGCATACCGGCTTTTTAAAGGCCCGTTAAAACACCACTCGGATAAGCCGAAAGCGTTTTGGCTCAGTGGATAGAGCATCGGTCTGCGGACTGAAGGGTCCCGGGTTCGATTCCGGTCAAGGGCACGTCCATTGGTTGCGGGCACATCCCCGGCAGGGGGTGTTTGCAGGAGGAGGCAGCTGGTCGATATGTTTCCAGCTCTCTGTCCCTCTGCTTTCCTCTCTGTAAAAAGTCAATAAGATATATTAAAAAACAAACAAACACACACAAAATACACTACTTGGGACCCTAGCCCAACTACCATTTTGATTTCATAGTGTTCTCCATACTTTCATACTATTCTATAGCTCTACGAAAATGAGTTTTGCAGTGTTTCACCAAAACCTTTTCCTGAAAACGCCAACTCCTTTGGACGGGAAAAATAAATGTAAACAGTGCCACACTCGGTTCTCAGCTGTTTGAACAACATTTCCCAGGGACAAAATTGTGCTGTTCCGATATTCAGGCTATTGGAATATGTGTTCCTAGTGTGTGAAGCACATTTCTCAATATTTCCCTAGTCTGGAGTTGTAAATCCGCAGTGCTACACTCCAATTTGTCCAGTGATTGAAGCTCATTCGTTGTGAATAGCCAACGTTACTACACCGTGACCGTAACCCTGTCCCTAACCCTCTGACCCCAACGCTAAACCTATGCCTAACCTGAGCCTGAACCCTACCCAGCCTGAACCCTTATGGTAACCCTAACCCTAGCCAGAACCCCAAGTCTCTAACCCGAACACCACAACAAACCTCGGTGACATCGTCACTCCCAGCAGGTCCCCTGGCCAAAGCATGATCACCTGGGATCAATGGAACCTGCCCACGTGGCCCCTCCCCCCTTGGTGACATCATCACTTCCGCTTTCCTGGCCTTAGCAGGCTTCTTTCAAAGACGCCAACTCCTGGCCCTGAAGTATAAATGTAACCAGTATCCAACTCGGTTCTATGTTCTTTGAGCAGGATTTCCTTGTCAGGAAACAGTGCGTTACAGATATTAAGGCCCTTTCTTCACGTATTCCTAGCGTCTGAAGCACTTTCTTAGATATTAACCTGGGTTATCATTGTGAATTATCCCGAGTTGGGGTCTCTCTCTTCCAGTGTCTCAAGCTCCTTCCTTGTGAATTCCAATTTGGTGAAACAGCGTTTATAACAAATATACCAGCACTTTAACCGTTATTACCACTTGAAAGTCTACCCTACCTTTCACAGCGCTTTGGTTACAGACTCTCAGTATTTCAAAATTCAGTAGAGATGTTCGGGTTCGAAAACGTATTCCAGGAGTTCTAGAGTCACTCTGACAAATCCCCCTGGTCCGTTGTTTTGAGCTCTGAGAGTTTTCTTTTTAACACGGGTGTCATACCGGCTTTTTAAAGGCACGTTAAAACACCGCTCGGAGAAGCCGAAAGCGGTTTGGCTCAGTGGATAGAGCGTCAGTCTGCGGACTGAAGGGTCCCGGGTTCGATTCCGGTCAACGGCACGTCCATTGGTTGCGGGCACATCCCCGGCAGGGGGTGTTTGCAGGAGGAGGCAGCTGGTCGATATGTTTCCAGCTCTCTGTCCCTCTGCTTTCCTCTCCGTACAAAGTCAATAAGATAAATTAAAAAACAAACAAACAAACACAAAATACACTACTTGGGACCCTAGCCCAACTACCATTTTGATTTCATAGGGTTCTCCATACTTTCATACTATTCTATACCTCTACGAAAATGAGTTTTGCAGTGTTTCACCAAAACCTTTTCCTGAAAACGCCAACTCCTTTGGACGGGAAAAATAAATGTAAACAGTGCCACACTCGGTTCTCAGCTGTTTGAACAACATTTCCCAGGGACAAAATTGTGCTGTTCCGATATTCAGGCTATTGGAATATGTGTTCCTAGTGTGTGAAGCACATTTCTCAATATTTCCCTAGTCTGGAGTTGTAAATCCTCAGTGCTACACTCCAATTTGTCCAGTGATTGAAGCTCATTTGTTGTGAATAGCCAACGTTACTACACCGTGACCGTAACCCTGTCCCTAACCCTCTGACCCCAACGCTAAACCTATGCCTAACCTGAGCCTGAACCCTACCCAGCCCGAACCCTTATCGTAACCCTAACCCTAGCCAGAACCCCAAGTCTCTAACCCGAACACCACAACGAACCTCGGTGACATCGTCACTCCCAGCAGGTCCCCTGGCCAAAGCATGATCACCTGGGATCAATGGAACCTGCCCACGTGGCCCCTCCCCCCTTGGTGACATCATCACTTCCACTTTCATGGCCTTAGCAGGCTTCTTTCAAAGACGCCAACTCATGGCCCTGAATTATAAATGTAACCAGTATCCAACTCGGTTCTATGTTCTTTGAGCACGATTTCCTTGTCAGGAAACAGTGCGTTACAGATATTAAGGCCCTTTCTTCACGTATTCCTAGCGTCTGAAGCACTTTCTTAGATACTAACCTGGGTTATCATTGTGAATTATCCCGAGTTGGGGTCTCTCTCTTCCAGTGTCTCAAGCTCCTTCGTTGTGAATTCCAATTTGGTGAAACAGCGTTTATAACAAATATACCAGCACTTTAACCGTTATTACCACTTGAAAGTCTACCCTACCTTTCACAGCGCTTTGGTTACAGACTCTCAGTATTTCAAAATTCAGTAGAGATGTTCGGGTTCGAAAACGTATTCCAGGAGTTCTAGAGTCACTCTGACAAATCCCCCTGGTCCGTTGTTTTGAGCTCTGAGAGTTTTCTTTTTAACACTGGTGTCATACCGGCTTTTTAAAGGCACGTTAAAACACCGCTCGGAGAAGCCGAAAGCGGTTTGGCTCAGTGGATAGAGCGTCGGTCTGCGGACTGAAGGGTCCCGGGTTCGATTCCGGTCAAGGGCACGTCCATTGGTTGCGGGCACATCCCCGGCAGGGGGTGTTTGCAGGAGGAGGCAGCTGGTCGATATGTTTCCAGCTCTCTGTCCCTCTGCTTTCCTCTCCGTACAAAGTCAATAAGATATATTAAAAAACAAACAAACAAACACAAAATACACTACTTGGGACCCTAGCCCAACTACCATTTTGATTTCATAGGGTTCTCCATACTTTCATACTATTCTATACCTCTACGAAAATGAGTTTTGCAGTGTTTCACCAAAACCTTTTCCTGAAAACGCCAACTCCTTTGGACGGGAAAAATAAATGTAAACAGTGCCACACTCGGTTCTCAGCTGTTTGAACAACATTTCCCAGGGACAAAATTGTGCTGTTCCGATATTCAGGCTATTGGAATATGTGTTCCTAGTGTGTGAAGCACATTTCTCAATATTTCCCTAGTCTGGAGTTGTAAATCCTCAGTGCTACACTCCAATTTGTCCAGTGATTGAAGCTCATTCGTTGTGAATAGCCAACGTTACTACACCGTGACCGTAACCCTGTCCCTAACCCTCTGACCCCAACGCTAAACCTATGCCTAACCTGAGCCTGAACCCTACCCAGCCCGAACCCTTATCGTAACCCTAACCCTAGCCAGAACCCCAAGTCTCTAACCCGAACACCACAACGAACGTCGGTGACATCGTCACTCCCAGCGGGTCCCCTGGCCAAAGCATGATCACCTGGGATCAATGGAACCTGCCCACGTGGCCCCTCCCCCCTTGGTGACATCATCACTTCCGCTTTCATGGCCTTAGCAGGCTTCTTTCAAAGACGCCAACTCATGGCCCTGAATTATAAATGTAACCAGTACCCAACTCGGTTCTATGTTCTTTGAGCACGATTTCCTTGTCAGGAAACAGTGCGTTACAGATATTAAGGCCCTTTCTTCACGTATTCCTAGCGTCTGAAGCACTTTCTTAGATATTAACCTGGGTTATCATTGTGAATTATCCCGAGTTGGGGTCTCTCTCTTCCAGTGTCTCAAGCTCCTTCGTTGTGAATTCCAATTTGGTGAAACAGCGTTTATAACAAATATACCAGCACTTTAACCGTTATTACCACTTGAAAGTCTACCCTACCTTTCACAGCGCTTTGGTTACAGACTCTCAGTATTTCAAAATTCAGTAGAGATGTTCGGGTTCGAAAACGTATTCCAGGCGTTCTAGAGTCACTCTGACAAATCCCCCTGGTCCGTTGTTTTGAGCTCTGAGAGTTTTCTTTTTAACACGGGTGTCATACCGGCTTTTTAAAGGCACGTTAAAACACCGCTCGGAGAAGCCGAAAGCGGTTTGGCTCAGTGGATAGAGCGTCGGTCTGCGGACTGAAGGGTCCCGGGTTCGATTCCGGTCAAGGGCACGTCCATTGGTTGCGGGCACATCCCCGGCAGGGGGTGTTTGCAGGAGGAGGCAGCTGGTCGATATGTTTCCAGCTCTCTGTCCCTCTGCTTTCCTCTCCGTACAAAGTCAATAAGATATATTAAAAAACAAACAAACAATCACAAAATACACTACTTGGGACCCTAGCCCAACTACCATTTTGATTTCATAGGGTTCTCCATACTTTCATACTATTCTATACCTCTACGAAAATGAGTTTTGCAGTGTTTCACCAAAACCTTTTCCTGAAAACGCCAACTCCTTTGGACGGGAAAAATAAATGTAAACAGTGCCACACTCGGTTCTCAGCTGTTTGAACAACATTTCCCAGGGACAAAATTGTGCTGTTCCGATATTCAGGCTATTGGAATATGTGTTCCTAGTGTGTGAAGCACATTTCTCAATATTTCCCTAGTCTGGAGTTGTAAATCCTCAGTGCTACACTCCAATTTGTCCAGTGATTGAAGCTCATTCGTTGTGAATAGCCAACGTTACTACACCGTGACCGTAACCCTGTCCCTAACCCTCTGACCCCAACGCTAAACCTATGCCTAACCTGAGCCTGAACCCTACCCAGCCCGAACCCTTATCGTAACCCTAACCCTAGCCAGAACCCCAAGTCTCTAACCCGAACACCACAACGAACCTCGGTGACATCGTCACTCCCAGCGGGTCCCCTGGCCAAAGCATGATCACCTGGGATCAATGGAACCTGCCCACGTGGCCCCTCCCCCCTTGGTGACATCATCACTTCCGCTTTCCTGGCCTTAGCAGGCTTCTTTCAAACACGCCAACTCATGGCCCTGAATTATAAATGTAACCAGCATCCAACTCGGTTCTATGTTCTTTGAGCACGATTTCCTTGTCAGGAAACAGTGCGTTACAGATATTAAGGCCCTTTCTTCAGGTATTCCTAGCGTCTGAAGCACTTTCTTAGATATTAACCTGGGTTATCATTGTGAATTATCCCGAGTTGGGGTCTCTCTCTTCCAGTGTCTCAAGCTCCTTCGTTGTGAATTCCATTTTGGTGATACAGCGTTTATAACAAATATACCAGCACTTTAACCGTTATTACCACTTGAAAGTCTACCCTACCTTTTACAGCGCTTTGGTTACAGACTCTCAGTATTTCAAAATTCAGTAGAGATGTTCGGGTTCGAAAACGTATTCCAGGCGTTCTAGAGTCACTCTGAAAAATCCCCCTGGTCCGTTGTTTTGAGCTCTGAGAGTTTTCTTTTTAACACTGGTGTCATACCGGCTTTTTAAAGGCACGTTAAAACACCGCTCGGAGAAGCCGAAAGCGGTTTGGCTCAGTGGATAGAGCGTCGGTCTGCGGACTGAAGGGTCCCGGGTTCGATTCCGGTCAAGGGCACGTCCATTGGTTGCGGGCACATCCCCGGCAGGGGGTGTTTGCAGGAGGAGGCAGCTGGTCGATATGTTTCCAGCTCTCTGTCCCTCTGCTTTCCTCTCCGTACAAAGTCAATAAGATATATTAAAAAACAAACAAACAAACACAAAATACACTACTTGGGACCCTAGCCCAACTACCATTTTGATTTCATAGGGTTCTCCATACTTTCATACTATTCTATACCTCTACGAAAATGAGTTTTGCAGTGTTTCACCAAAACCTTTTCCTGAAAACGCCAACTCCTTTGGACGGGAAAAATAAATGTAAACAGTGCCACACTCGGTTCTCAGCTGTTTGAACAACATTTCCCAGGGACAAAATTGTGCTGTTCCGATATTCAGGCTATTGGAATATGTGTTCCTAGTGTGTGAAGCACATTTCTCAATATTTCCCTAGTCTGGAGTTGTAAATCCTCAGTGCTACACTCCAATTTGTCCAGTGATTGAAGCTCATTCGTTGTGAATAGCCAACGTTACTACACCGTGACCGTAACCCTGTCCCTAACCCTCTGACCCCAACGCTAAACCTATGCCTAACCTGAGCCTGAACCCTACCCAGCCCGAACCCTTATCGTAACCCTAACCCTAGCCAGAACCCCAAGTCTCTAACCCGAACACCACAACGAACCTCGGTGACATCGTCACTCCCAGCGGGTCCCCTGGCCAAAGCATGATCACCTGGGATCAATGGAACCTGCCCACGTGGCCCCTCCCCCCTTGGTGACATCATCACTTCCGCTTTCATGGCCTTAGCAGGCTTCTTTCAAAGACGCCAACTCATGGCCCTGAATTATAAATGTAACCAGTATCCAACTCGGTTCTATGTTCTTTGAGCACGATTTCCTTGTCAGGAAACAGTGCGTTACAGATATTAAGGCCCTTTCTTCACGTATTCCTAGCGTCTGAAGCACTTTCTTAGATATTAACCTGGGTTATCATTGTGAATTATCCCGAGTTGGGGTCTCTCTCTTCCAGTGTCTCAAGCTCCTTCGTTGTGAATTCCAATTTGGTGAAACAGCGTTTATAACAAATATACCAGCACTTTAACCGTTATTACCACTTGAAAGTCTACCCTACCTTTCACAGCGCTTTGGTTACAGACTCTCAGTATTTCAAAATTCAGTAGAGATGTTCGGGTTCGAAAACGTATTCCAGGAGTTCTAGAGTCACTCTGACAAATCCCCCTGGTCCGTTGTTTTGAGCTCTGAGAGTTTTCTTTTTAACACGGGTGTCATACCGGCTTTTTAAAGGCACGTTAAAACACCGCTCGGAGAAGCCGAAAGCGGTTTGGCTCAGTGGATAGAGCGTCGGTCTGCGGACTGAAGGGTCCCGGGTTCGATTCCGGTCAAGGGCACGTCCATTGGTTGCGGGCACATCCCCGGCAGGGGGTGTTTGCAGGAGGAGGCAGCTGGTCGATATGTTTCCAGCTCTCTGTCCCTCTGCTTTCCTCTCCGTACAAAGTCAATAAGATATATTAAAAAACAAACAAACAAACACAAAATACACTACTTGGGACCCTAGCCCAACTACCATTTTGATTTCATAGGGTTCTCCATACTTTCATACTATTCTATACATCTACGAAAATGAGTTTTGCAGTGTTTCACCAAAACCTTTTCCTGAAAACGCCAACTCCTTTGGACGGGAAAAATAAATGTAAACAGTGCCACACTCGGTTCTCAGCTGTTTGAACAACATTTCCCAGGGACAAAATTGTGCTGTTCCGATATTCAGGCTATTGGAATATGTGTTCCTAGTGTGTGAAGCACATTTCTCAATATTTCCCTAGTCTGGAGTTGTAAATCCTCAGTGCTACACTCCAATTTGTCCAGTGATTGAAGCTCATTCGTTGTGAATAGCCAACGTTACTACACCGTGACCGTAACCCTGTCCCTAACCCTCTGACCCCAACGCTAAACCTATGCCTAACCTGAGCCTGAACCCTACCCAGCCCGAACCCTTATCGTAACCCTAACCCTAGCCAGAACCCCAAGTCTCTAACCCGAACACCACAACGAACCTCGGTGATATCGTCACTCCCAGCTGGTCCCCTGGCCAAAGCATGATCACCTGGCATCAATGGAACCTGCCCACGTGGCCCCTCCCCCCGTGGTGACATCATCACTTCCCCTTTCATGACCTTAGCAGGCTTCTTTCAAAGACGCCAACTCATGGCCCTGAATTATAAATGTAACCAGTATCCAACTCGGTTCTATGTTCTTTGAGCACGATTTCCTTGTCAGGAAACAGTGCGTTACAGATATTAAGGCCCTTTCTTCACGTATTCCTAGCGTCTGAAGCACTTTCTTAGATATTAACCTGGGTTATCATTGTGAATTATCCCGAGTTGGGGTCTCTCTCTTCCAGTGTCTCAAGCTCCTTCGTTGTGAATTCCAATTTGGTGAAACAGCGTTTATAACAAATATACCAGCACTTTAACCGTTATTACCTCTTGAAAGTCTACCCTACCTTTCACAGCGCTTTGGTTACAGACTCTCAGTATTTCAAAATTCAGTAGAGATGTTCGGGTTCGAAAACGTATTCCAGGAGTTCTAGAGTCACTCTGACAAATCCCCCTGGTCCGTTGTTTTGAGCTCTGAGAGTTTTCTTTTTAACACGGGTGTCATACCGGCTTTTTAAAGGCACGTTAAAACACCGCTCGGAGAAGCCGAAAGCGGTTTGGCTCAGTGGATAGAGCGTCGGTCTGCGGACTGAAGGGTCCCGGGTTCGATTCCGGTCAAGGGCACGTCCATTGGTTGCGGGCACATCCCCGGCAGGGGGTGTTTGCAGGAGGAGGCAGCTGGTCGATATGTTTCCAGCTCTCTGTCCCTCTGCTTTCCTCTCCGTACAAAGTCAATAAGATATATTAAAAAACAAACAAACAATCACAAAATACACTACTTGGGACCCTAGCCCAACTACCATTTTGATTTCATAGGGTTCTCCATACTTTCATACTATTCTATACCTCTACGAAAATGAGTTTTGCAGTGTTTCACCAAAACCTTTTCCTGAAAACGCCAACTCCTTTGGACGGGAAAAATAAATGTAAACAGTGCCACACTCGGTTCTCAGCTGTTTGAACAACATTTCCCAGGGACAAAATTGTGCTGTTCCGATATTCAGGCTATTGGAATATGTGTTCCTAGTGTGTGAAGCACATTTCTCAATATTTCCCTAGTCTGGAGTTGTAAATCCTCAGTGCTACACTCCAATTTGTCCAGTGATTGAAGCTCATTCGTTGTGAATAGCCAACGTTACTACACCGTGACCGTAACCCTGTCCCTAACCCTCTGACCCCAACGCTAAACCTATGCCTAACCTGAGCCTGAACCCTACCCAGCCCGAACCCTTATCGTAACCCTAACCCTAGCCAGAACCCCAAGTCTCTAACCCGAACACCACAACGAACCTCGGTGACATCGTCACTCCCAGCGGGTCCCCTGGCCAAAGCATGATCACCTGGGATCAATGGAACCTGCCCACGTGGCCCCTCCCCCCTTGGTGACATCATCACTTCCGCTTTCCTGGCCTTAGCAGGCTTCTTTCAAACACGCCAACTCATGGCCCTGAATTATAAATGTAACCAGCATCCAACTCGGTTCTATGTTCTTTGAGCACGATTTCCTTGTCAGGAAACAGTGCGTTACAGATATTAAGGCCCTTTATTCAGGTATTCCTAGCGTCTGAAGCACTTTCTTAGATATTAACCTGGGTTATCATTGTGAATTATCCCGAGTTGGGGTCTCTCTCTTCCAGTGTCTCAAGCTCCTTCATTGTGAATTCCATTTTGGTGATACAGCGTTTATAACAAATATACCAGCACTTTAACCGTTATTACCACTTGAAAGTCTACCCTACCTTTTACAGCGCTTTGGTTACAGACTCTCAGTATTTCAAAATTCAGTAGAGATGTTCGGGTTCGAAAACGTATTCCAGGCGTTCTAGAGTCACTCTGACAAATCCCCCTGGTCCGTTGTTTTGAGCTCTGAGAGTTTTCTTTTTAACACGGGTGTCATACCGGCTTTTTAAAGGCACGTTAAAACACCGCTCGGAGAAGCCGAAAGCGGTTTGGCTCAGTGGATAGAGCGTCGGTCTGCGGACTGAAGGGTCCCGGGTTCGATTCCGGTCAAGGGCACGTCCATTGGTTGCGGGCACATCCCCGGCAGGGGGTGTTTGCAGGAGGAGGCAGCTGGTCGATATGTTTCCAGCTCTCTGTCCCTCTGCTTTCCTCTCCGTACAAAGTCAATAAGATATATTAAAAAACAAACAAACAAACACAAAATACACTACTTGGGACCCTAGCCCAACTACCATTTTGATTTCATAGTGTTCTCCATACTTTCATACTATTCTATACCTCTACGAAAATGAGTTTTGCAGTGTTTCACCAAAACCTTTTCCTGAAAACGCCAACTCCTTTGGACGGGAAAAATAAATGTAAACAGTGCCACACTCGGTTCTCAGCCGTTCGAACAACATTTCCCAGGGACAAAATTGTGCTGTTCAGATATTCAGGCTATTGGAATATGTGTTCCTAGTGTGTGAAGCACATTTCTCAATATTTCCCTAGTCTGGAGTTGTAAATCCGCAGTGCTACACTCCAATTTGTCCAGTGATTGAAGGTCATTCGTTGTGAATAGCCAACGTTACTACACCGTGACCTTAACCCTGTCCCTAACCCTCTGACCCCAACGCTAAACCTATGCCTAACCTGAGCCTGAACCCTACCCAGCCCGAACCCTTATCGTAACCCTAACCCTAGCCAGAACCCCAAGTCTCTAACCCGAACACCACAACGAACCTCGGTGACATCGTCACTCCCAGCGGGTCCCCTGGCCAAAGCATGATCACCTGGGATCAATGGAACCTGCCCACGTGGCCCCTCCCCCCTTGGTGACATCATCACTTCCGCTTTCCTGGCCTTAGCAGGCTTCTTTCAAACACGCCAACTCATGGCCCTGAATTATAAATGTAACCAGCATCCAACTCGGTTCTATGTTCTTTGAGCACGATTTCCTTGTCAGGAAACAGTGCGTTACAGATATTAAGGCCCTTTATTCAGGTATTCCTAGCGTCTGAAGCACTTTCTTAGATATTAACCTGGGTTATCATTGTGAATTATCCCGAGTTGGGGTCTCTCTCTTCCAGTGTCTCAAGCTCCTTCGTTGTGAATTCCAATTTGGTGAAACAGCGTTTATAACAAATATACCAGCACTTTAACCGTTATTACCACTTGAAAGTCTACCCTACCTTTCACAGCGCTTTGGTTACAGACTCTCAGTATTTCAAAATTCAGTAGAGATGTTCGGGTTCGAAAACGTATTCCAGGAGTTCTAGAGTCACTCTGACAAATCCCCCTGGTCCGTTGTTTTGAGCTCTGAGAGTTTTCTTTTTAACACGGGTGTCATACCGGCTTTTTAAAGGCACGTTAAAACACCGCTCGGAGAAGCCGAAAGCGGTTTGGCTCAGTGGATAGAGCGTCGGTCTGCGGACTGAAGGGTCCCGGGTTCGATTCCGGTCAAGGGCACGTCCATTGGTTGCGGGCACATCCCCGGCAGGGGGTGTTTGCAGGAGGAGGCAGCTGGTCGATATGTTTCCAGCTCTCTGTCCCTCTGCTTTCCTCTCCGTACAAAGTCAATAAGATATATTAAAAAACAAACAAACAAACACAAAATACACTACTTGGGACCCTAGCCCAACTACCATTTTGATTTCATAGGGTTCTCCATACTTTCATACTATTCTATACCTCTACGAAAATGAGTTTTGCAGTGTTTCACCAAAACCTTTTCCTGAAAACGCCAACTCCTTTGGACGGGAAAAATAAATGTAAACAGTGCCACACTCGGTTCTCAGCTGTTTGAACAACATTTCCCAGGGACAAAATTGTGCTGTTCCGATATTCAGGCTATTGGAATATGTGTTCCTAGTGTGTGAAGCACATTTCTCAATATTTCCCTAGTCTGGAGTTGTAAATCCTCAGTGCTACACTCCAATTTGTCCAGTGATTGAAGCTCATTCGTTGTGAATAGCCAACGTTACTACACCGTGACCGTAACCCTGTCCCTAACCCTCTGACCCCAACGCTAAACCTATGCCTAACCTGAGCCTGAACCCTACCCAGCCCGAACCCTTATCGTAACCCTAACCCTAGCCAGAACCCCAAGTCTCTAACCCGAACACCACAACGAACCTCGGTGACATCGTCACTCCCAGCGGGTCCCCTGGCCAAAGCATGATCACCTGGGATCAATGGAACCTGCCCACGTGGCCCCTCCCCCCTTGGTGACATCATCACTTCCGCTTTCATGGCCTTAGCAGGCTTCTTTCAAAGACGCCAACTCATGGCCCTGAATTATAAATGTAACCAGTATCCAACTCGGTTCTATGTTCTTTGAGCACGATTTCCTTGTCAGGAAACAGTGCGTTACAGATATTAAGGCCCTTTCTTCACGTATTCCTAGCGTCTGAAGCACTTTCTTAGATATTAACCTGGGTTATCATTGTGAATTATCCCGAGTTGGGGTCTCTCTCTTCCAGTGTCTCAAGCTCCTTCGTTGTGAATTCCAATTTGGTGAAACAGCGTTTATAACAAATATACCAGCACTTTAACCGTTATTACCTCTTGAAAGTCTACCCTACCTTTCACAGCGCTTTGGTTACAGACTCTCAGTATTTCAAAATTCAGTAGAGATGTTCGGGTTCGAAAACGTATTCCAGGAGTTCTAGAGTCACTCTGACAAATCCCCCTGGTCCGTTGTTTTGAGCTCTGAGAGTTTTCTTTTTAACACGGGTGTCATACCGGCTTTTTAAAGGCACGTTAAAACACCGCTCGGAGAAGCCGAAAGCGGTTTGGCTCAGTGGATAGAGCGTCGGTCTGCGGACTGAAGGGTCCCGGGTTCGATTCCGGTCAAGGGCACGTCCATTGGTTTCGGGCACATCCCCGGCAGGGGGTGTTTGCAGGAGGAGGCAGCTGGTCCATACGTTTCCAGCTCTCTGTCCCTCTGCTTTCCTCTCTGTAAAAAGTCAATAAGATATATTAAAAAACAAACAAACACACACAACATACACTACTTGGGACCCTAGCCCAACTACCATTTTGATTTCATAGTGTTCTCCATACTTTCATACTATTCTATAGCTCTACGAAAATGAGTTTTGCAGTGTTTCACCAAAACCTTTTCCTGAAAACGCCAACTCCTTTGGACGGGAAAAATAAATGTAAACAGTGCCACACTCGGATCTCAGCTGTTTGAACAACATTTCCCAGGGACAAAATTGTGCTGTTCCGATATTCAGTCTATTGGAATATGTGTTCCTAGTGTGTGAAGCACATTTCTCAATATTTCCCTAGTCTGGAGTTGTAAATCCTCAGTGCTACACTCCAATTTGTCCAGTGATTGAAGCTCATTCGTTGTGAATAGCCAACGTTACTACACTGTGACCGTAACCCTGTGCCTAACCCTCTGACCCCAACGCTAAACCTATGCCTAACCTGAGCCTGAACCCTACCCAGCCCGAACCCTTATCGTAACCCTAACCCTAGCCAGAACCCCAAGTCTCTAACCCGAACACCACAACGAACCTCGGTGACATCGTCACTCCCAGCGGGTCCCCTGGCCAAAGCATGATCACCTGGGATCAATGGAACCTGCCCACGTGGCCCCTCCCCCCTTGGTGACATCATCACTTCCGCTTTCATGGCCTTAGCAGGCTTCTTTCAAAGACGCCAACTCATGGCCCTGAATTATAAATGTAACCAGTATCCAACTCGGTTCTATGTTCTTTGAGCACGATTTCTTTGTCAGGAAACAGTGCGTTACAGATATTAAGGCCCTTTCTTCAGGTATTCCTAGCGTCTGAAGCACTTTCTTAGATATAAACCTGGGTTATCATTGTGAATTATCCCGAGTTGGGGTCTCTCTCTTCCAGTGTCTCAAGCTCCTTCGTTGTGAATTCCAATTTGGTGAAACAGCGTTTATAACAAATATACCAGCACTTTAACCGTTATTACCACTTGAAAGGCTACCCTACCTTTCACAGCGCTTTGGTTACAGATTCTCAGTATTTCAAAATTCAGTAGAGATGTTCGGGTTCGAAAACGTATTCCAGGAGTTCTAGAGTCACTCTGACAAATCCCCCTGGTCCGTTGTTTTGAGCTCTGAGAGTTTTCTTTTTAACACGGGTGGCATACCGGCTTTTTAAAGGCCCGTTAAAACACCACTCGGATAAGCCGAAAGCGTTTTGGCTCAGTGGATAGAGCATCGGTCTGCGGACTGAAGGGTCCCGGGTTCGATTCCGGTCAAGGGCACGTCCATTGGTTGCGGGCACATCCCCGGCAGGGGGTGTTTGCAGGAGGAGGCAGCTGGTCGATATGTTTCCAGCTCTCTGTCCCTCTGCTTTCCTCTCTGTAAAAAGTCAATAAGATATATTAAAAAACAAACAAACACACACAAAATACACTACTTGGGACCCTAGCCCAACTACCATTTTGATTTCATAGTGTTCTCCATACTTTCATACTATTCTATAGCTCTACGAAAATGAGTTTTGCAGTGTTTCACCAAAACCTTTTCCTGAAAACGCCAACTCCTTTGGACGGGAAAAATAAATGTAAACAGTGCCACACTCGGTTCTCAGCTGTTTGAACAACATTTCCCAGGGACAAAATTGTGCTGTTCCGATATTCAGGCTATTGGAATATGTGTTCCTAGTGTGTGAAGCACATTTCTCAATATTTCCCTAGTCTGGAGTTGTAAATCCGCAGTGCTACACTCCAATTTGTCCAGTGATTGAAGCTCATTCGTTGTGAATAGCCAACGTTACTACACCGTGACCGTAACCCTGTCCCTAACCCTCTGACCCCAACGCTAAACCTATGCCTAACCTGAGCCTGAACCCTACCCAGCCTGAACCCTTATGGTAACCCTAACCCTAGCCAGAACCCCAAGTCTCTAACCCGAACACCACAACAAACCTCGGTGACATCGTCACTCCCAGCAGGTCCCCTGGCCAAAGCATGATCACCTGGGATCAATGGAACCTGCCCACGTGGCCCCTCCCCCCTTGGTGACATCATCACTTCCGCTTTCCTGGCCTTAGCAGGCTTCTTTCAAAGACGCCAACTCCTGGCCCTGAAGTATAAATGTAACCAGTATCCAACTCGGTTCTATGTTCTTTGAGCAGGATTTCCTTGTCAGGAAACAGTGCGTTACAGATATTAAGGCCCTTTATTCACGTATTCCTAGCGTCTGAAGCACTTCCTTAGATATTAACCTGGGTAATCATTGTGAATTTCCCGAGTTGGGGTTTCTCTCTTCCAGTGTCTCAAGCTCCTTCCTTGTGAATTCCAATTTGGTGAAACAGCGTTTATTACAAATATACCAGCACTTTAACCGTTATTACCACTTGAAAGGCTACCCTACCTTTCACAGCGCTTTGGTTACAGATTCTCAGTATTTCAAAATTCAGTAGAGATGTTCGGTTTCGAAAACGTATTCCAGGAGTTCTAGAGTCACTCTGACAAATCCCCCTGGTCCGTTGTTTTGAGCTCTGAGAGTTTTCTTTTTAACACGGGTGTCATACCGGCTTTTTAAAGGCACGTTAAAACACCACTCGGATAAGCCGAAAGCGGATTGGCTCAGTGGATAGAGCGTCGGTCTGCGGACTGAAGGGTCCCGGGTTCGATTCCGGTCAAGGGCACGACCATTGGTTGCGGGCACATCCCCGGCAGGGGGTGTTTGCAGGAGGAGGCAGCTGGTCGATATGTTTCCAGCTCTCTGTCCCTCTGCTTTCCTCTCTGTAAAAAGTCAATAAGATATATTAAAAAACAAACAAACACACACAAAATACACTACTTGGGACCCTAGCCCAACTACCATTTTGATTTCATAGTGTTCTCCATACTTTCATACTATTCTATAGCTCTACGAAAATGAGTTTTGCAGTGTTTCACCAAAACCTTTTCCTGAAAACGCCAACTCCTTTGGACGGGAAAAATAAATGTAAACAGTGCCACACTCGGTTCTCAGCTGTTTGAACAACATTTCCCAGGGACAAAATTGTGCTGTTCAGACATTCAGTCTATTGGAATATGTGTTCCTAGTGTGTGAAGCACATTTCTCAATATTTCCCTAGTCTGGAGTTGTAAATCCTCAGTGCTACACTCCAATTTGTCCAGTGAATGAAGCTCATTCGTTGTGAATAGCCAACGTTACTACACCGTGACCTTAACCCTGTCCCTACGCCTCTGACCCCAACCCTAAACCTATGCCTAACGTGAGCCTGAACCCTACCCAGCCCGAACCCTTATCGTAACCCTAACCCTAGCCAGAACCCCAATTCTCTAACCCTAACACCACAACGAACCTCGGTGACATCGTCACTCCCAGCTGGTCCCCTGGCCAAAGCATGATCACCTGGGATCAATTGAACCTGCCCACGTGGCCCCTCCCACCTTGGTGACATCATCACCTCCGCTTTCATGGCCTTAGCAGGCTTCTTTCAAAGACGCCAACTCATGGCCCTGAAGTATAAATGTAACCAGTATCCAACTCGGTTCTATGTTCTTTGAGCAGGATTTCCTTGTCAGGAAACAGTGCGTTACAGATATTAAGGCCCTTTATTCACGTATTCCTAGCGTTTGAAGCACTTTCTTAGATATTAACCTGGGTAATCATTGTGAATTTCCAGAGTTGGGGTCTCTCTCTTCCAGTGTCTCAAGCTCCTTCCTTGTGAATTCCAATTTGGTGAAACAGCGTTTATTACAAATATACCAGCACTTTAACCGTTATTACCACTTGAAAGGCTACCCTACCTTTCACAGCGCTTTGGTTACAGATTCTCAGTATTTCAAAATTCAGTAGAGATGTTCGGGTTCGAAAACGTATTCCAGGAGTTCTAGAGTCACTCTGACAAATCCCCCTGGTCCGTTGTTTTGAGCTCTGAGAGTTTTCTTTTTAACACGGGTGTCATACCGGCTTTTTAAAGGCACGTTAAAACACCACTCGGAGAAGCCGAAAGCGGATTGGATCAGTGGATAGAGCGTCGGTCTGCGGACTGAAGGGTCCCGGGTTCGATTCCGGTCAAGGGCACGACCATTGGTTGCGGGCACATCCCCGGCAGGGGGTGTTTGCAGGAGGAGGCAGCTGGTCGATATGTTTCCAGCTCTCTGTCCCTCTGCTTTCCTCTCTGTAAAAACTCAATAAGATATATTAAAAAACAAACAAACACACACAAAATACACTACTTGGGACCCTAGCCCAACTACCATTTTGATTTCATAGTGTTCTCCATACTTTCATACTATTCTATAGCTCTACGAAAATGAGTTTTGCAGTGTTTCACCAAAACCTTTTCCTGAAAACGCCAACTCCTTTGGACGGGAAAAATAAATGTAAACAGTGCCACACTCGGTTCTCAGCTGTTTGAACAACATTTCCTAGGGACAAAATTGTGCTGTTCAGACATTCAGTCTATTGGAATATGTGTTCCTAGTGTGTGAAGCACATTTCTCAATATTTCCCTAGTCTGGAGTTGTAAATCCTCAGTGCTACACTCCAATTTGTCCAGTGATTGAAGCTCATTCGTTGTGAATAGCCAACGTTACTACACCGTGACCGTAACCCTGTCCCTATGCCTCTGACCCCAACCCTAAACCTATGCCTAACGTGAGCCTGAACCCTACCCAGCCCGAACCCTTATCATAACCCTAACCCTAGCCAGAACCCCAATTCTCTAACCCTAACACCACAACGAACCTCGGTGACATCGTCACTCCCAGCTGGTCCCCTGGCCAAAGCATGATCACCTGGGATCAATTGAACCTGCCCACGTGGCCCCTCCCACCTTGGTGACATCATCACCTCCGCTTTCATGGCCTTAGCAGGCTTCTTTCAAAGACGCCAACTCATGGCCCTGAAGTATAAATGTAACCAGTATCCAACTCGGTTCTATGTTCTTTGAGCACGATTTCTTTGTCAGGAAACAGTGCGTTACAGATATTAAGGCCCTTTCTTCAGGTATTCCTAGCGTCTGAAGCACTTTCTTAGATATAAACCTGGGTTATCATTGTGAATTATCCCGAGTTGGGATCTCTCTCTTCCAGTGTCTCAAGCTCCTTCGTTGTGAATTCCAATTTGGTGAAACAGCGTTTATAACAAATATACCAGCACTTTAACCGTTATTACCACTTGAAAGGCTACCCTACCTTTCACAGCGCTTTGGTTACAGATTCTCAGTATTTCAAAATTCAGTAGAGATGTTCGGGTTCGAAAACGTATTCCAGGAGTTCTAGAGTCACTCTGACAAATCCCCCTGGTCCGTTGTTTTGAGCTCTGAGAGTTTTCTTTTTAACACGGGTGGCATACCGGCTTTTTAAAGGCCCGTTAAAACACCACTCGGATAAGCCGAAAGCGTTTTGGCTCAGTGGATAGAGCATCGGTCTGCGGACTGAAGGGTCCCGGGTTCGATTCCGGTCAAGGGCACGTCCATTGGTTGCGGGCACATCCCCGGCAGGGGGTGTTTGCAGGAGGAGGCAGCTGGTCGATATGTTTCCAGCTCTCTGTCCCTCTGCTTTCCTCTCTGTAAAAAGTCAATAAGATATATTAAAAAACAAACAAACACACACAAAATACACTACTTGGGACCCTAGCCCAACTACCATTTTGATTTCATAGTGTACTCCATACTTTCATACTATTCTATAGCTCTACGAAAATGAGTTTTGCAGTGTTTCACCAAAACCTTTTCCTGAAAACGCCAACTCCTTTGGACGGGAAAAATAAATGTAAACAGTGCCACACTCGGTTCTCAGCTGTTTGAACAACATTTCCCAGGGACAAAATTGTGCTGTTCCGATATTCAGGCTATTGGAATATGTGTTCCTAGTGTGTGAAGCACATTTCTCAATATTTCCCTAGTCTGGAGTTGTAAATCCGCAGTGCTACACTCCAATTTGTCCAGTGATTGAAGCTCATTCGTTGTGAATAGCCAACGTTACTACACCGTGACCGTAACCCTGTCCCTAACCCTCTGACCCCAACGCTAAACCTATGCCTAACCTGAGCCTGAACCCTACCCAGCCTGAACCCTTATGGTAACCCTAACCCTAGCCAGAACCCCAAGTCTCTAACCCGAACACCACAACAAACCTCGGTGACATCGTCACTCCCAGCAGGTCCCCTGGCCAAAGCATGATCACCTGGGATCAATGGAACCTGCCCACGTGGCCCCTCCCCCCTTGGTGACATCATCACTTCCGCTTTCCTGGCCTTAGCAGGCTTCTTTCAAAGACGCCAACTCCTGGCCCTGAAGTATAAATGTAACCAGTATCCAACTCGGTTCTATGTTCTTTGAGCAGGATTTCCTTGTCAGGAAACAGTGCGTTACAGATATTAAGGCCCTTTATTCACGTATTCCTAGCGTCTGAAGCACTTCCTTAGATATTAACCTGGGTAATCATTGTGAATTTCCCGAGTTGGGGTTTCTCTCTTCCAGTGTCTCAAGCTCCTTCCTTGTGAATTCCAATTTGGTGAAACAGCGTTTATTACAAATATACCAGCACTTTAACCGTTATTACCACTTGAAAGGCTACCCTACCTTTCACAGCGCTTTGGTTACAGATTCTCAGTATTTCAAAATTCAGTAGAGATGTTCGGTTTCGAAAACGTATTCCAGGAGTTCTAGAGTCACTCTGACAAATCCCCCTGGTCCGTTGTTTTGAGCTCTGAGAGTTTTCTTTTTAACACGGGTGTCATACCGGCTTTTTAAAGGCACGTTAAAACACCACTCGGATAAGCCGAAAGCGGATTGGCTCAGTGGATAGAGCGTCGGTCTGCGGACTGAAGGGTCCCGGGTTCGATTCCGGTCAAGGGCACGACCATTGGTTGCGGGCACATCCCCGGCAGGGGGTGTTTGCAGGAGGAGGCAGCTGGTCGATATGTTTCCAGCTCTCTGTCCCTCTGCTTTCCTCTCTGTAAAAAGTCAATAAGATATATTAAAAAACAAACAAACACACACAAAATACACTACTTGGGACCCTAGCCCAACTACCATTTTGATTTCATAGTGTTCTCCATACTTTCATACTATTCTATAGCTCTACGAAAATGAGTTTTGCAGTGTTTCACCAAAACCTTTTCCTGAAAACGCCAACTCCTTTGGACGGGAAAAATAAATGTAAACAGTGCCACACTCGGTTCTCAGCTGTTTGAACAACATTTCCCAGGGACAAAATTGTGCTGTTCAGACATTCAGTCTATTGGAATATGTGTTCCTAGTGTGTGAAGCACATTTCTCAATATTTCCCTAGTCTGGAGTTGTAAATCCTCAGTGCTACACTCCAATTTGTCCAGTGAATGAAGCTCATTCGTTGTGAATAGCCAACGTTACTACACCGTGACCTTAACCCTGTCCCTACGCCTCTGACCCCAACCCTAAACCTATGCCTAACGTGAGCCTGAACCCTACCCAGCCCGAACCCTTATCGTAACCCTAACCCTAGCCAGAACCCCAATTCTCTAACCCTAACACCACAACGAACCTCGGTGACATCGTCACTCCCAGCTGGTCCCCTGGCCAAAGCATGATCACCTGGGATCAATTGAACCTGCCCACGTGGCCCCTCCCACCTTGGTGACATCATCACCTCCGCTTTCATGGCCTTAGCAGGCTTCTTTCAAAGACGCCAACTCATGGCCCTGAAGTATAAATGTAACCAGTATCCAACTCGGTTCTATGTTCTTTGAGCAGGATTTCCTTGTCAGGAAACAGTGCGTTACAGATATTAAGGCCCTTTATTCACGTATTCCTAGCGTTTGAAGCACTTTCTTAGATATTAACCTGGGTAATCATTGTGAATTTCCAGAGTTGGGGTCTCTCTCTTCCAGTGTCTCAAGCTCCTTCCTTGTGAATTCCAATTTGGTGAAACAGCGTTTATTACAAATATACCAGCACTTTAACCGTTATTACCACTTGAAAGGCTACCCTACCTTTCACAGCGCTTTGGTTACAGATTCTCAGTATTTCAAAATTCAGTAGAGATGTTCGGGTTCGAAAACGTATTCCAGGAGTTCTAGAGTCACTCTGACAAATCCCCCTGGTCCGTTGTTTTGAGCTCTGAGAGTTTTCTTTTTAACACGGGTGTCATACCGGCTTTTTAAAGGCACGTTAAAACACCACTCGGAGAAGCCGAAAGCGGATTGGATCAGTGGATAGAGCGTCGGTCTGCGGACTGAAGGGTCCCGGGTTCGATTCCGGTCAAGGGCACGACCATTGGTTGCGGGCACATCCCCGGCAGGGGGTGTTTGCAGGAGGAGGCAGCTGGTCGATATGTTTCCAGCTCTCTGTCCCTCTGCTTTCCTCTCTGTAAAAACTCAATAAGATATATTAAAAAACAAACAAACACACACAAAATACACTACTTGGGACCCTAGCCCAACTACCATTTTGATTTCATAGTGTTCTCCATACTTTCATACTATTCTATAGCTCTACGAAAATGAGTTTTGCAGTGTTTCACCAAAACCTTTTCCTGAAAACGCCAACTCCTTTGGACGGGAAAAATAAATGTAAACAGTGCCACACTCGGTTCTCAGCTGTTTGAACAACATTTCCTAGGGACAAAATTGTGCTGTTCAGACATTCAGTCTATTGGAATATGTGTTCCTAGTGTGTGAAGCACATTTCTCAATATTTCCCTAGTCTGGAGTTGTAAATCCTCAGTGCTACACTCCAATTTGTCCAGTGATTGAAGCTCATTCGTTGTGAATAGCCAACGTTACTACACCGTGACCGTAACCCTGTCCCTATGCCTCTGACCCCAACCCTAAACCTATGCCTAACGTGAGCCTGAACCCTACCCAGCCCGAACCCTTATCATAACCCTAACCCTAGCCAGAACCCCAATTCTCTAACCCTAACACCACAACGAACCTCGGTGACATCGTCACTCCCAGCTGGTCCCCTGGCCAAAGCATGATCACCTGGGATCAATTGAACCTGCCCACGTGGCCCCTCCCACCTTGGTGACATCATCACCTCCGCTTTCATGGCCTTAGCAGGCTTCTTTCAAAGACGCCAACTCATGGCCCTGAAGTATAAATGTAACCAGTATCCAACTCGGTTCTATGTTCTTTGAGCAGGATTTCCTTGTCAGGAAACAGTGCGTTACAGATATTAAGGCCCTTTATTCACGTATTCCTAGCGTTTGAAGCACTTTCTTAGATATTAACCTGGGTAATCATTGTGAATTTCCCGAGTTGGGGTCTCTCTCTTCCAGTGTCTCAAGCTCCTTCCTTGTGAATTCCAATTTGGTGAAACAGCGTTTATTACAAATATACCAGCACTTTAACCGTTATTACCACTTGAAAGGCTACCCTACCTTTCACAGCGCTTTGGTTACAGATTCTCAGTATTTCAAAATTCAGTAGAGATGTTCGGGTTCGAAAACGTATTCCAGGAGTTCTAGAGTCACTCTGACAAATCCCCCTGGTCCGTTGTTTTGAGCTCTGAGAGTTTTCTTTTTAACACGGGTGTCATACCGGCTTTTTAAAGGCACGTTAAAACACCACTCGGAGAAGCCGAAAGCGGATTGGATCAGTGGATAGAGCGTCGGTCTGCGGACTGAAGGGTCCCGGGTTCGATTCCGGTCAAGGGCACGACCATTGGTTGCGGGCACATCCCCGGCAGGGGGTGTTTGCAGGAGGAGGCAGCTGGTCGATATGTTTCCAGCTCTCTGTCCCTCTGCTTTCCTCTCTGTAAAAACTCAATAAGATATATTAAAAAACAAACAAACACACACAAAATACACTACTTGGGACCCTAGCCCAACTACCATTTTGATTTCATAGTGTTCTCCATACTTTCATACTATTCTATAGCTCTACGAAAATGAGTTTTGCAGTGTTTCACCAAAACCTTTTCCTGAAAACGCCAACTCCTTTGGACGGGAAAAATAAATGTAAACAGTGCCACACTCGGTTCTCAGCTGTTTGAACAACATTTCCCAGGGACAAAATTGTGCTGTTCAGACATTCAGTCTATTGGAATATGTGTTCCTAGTGTGTGAAGCACATTTCTCAATATTTCCCTAGTCTGGAGTTGTAAATCCTCAGTGCTACACTCCAATTTGTCCAGTGATTGAAGCTCATTCGTTGTGAATAGCCAACGTTACTACACCGTGACCGTAACCCTGTCCCTATGCCTCTGACCCCAACCCTAAACCTATGCCTAACGTGAGCCTGAACCCTACCCAGCCCGAACCCTTATCGTAACCCTAACCCTAGCCAGAACCCCAATTCTCTAACCCTAACACCACAACGAACCTCGGTGACATCGTCACTCCCAGCTGGTCCCCTGGCCAAAGCATGATCACCTGGGATCAATTGAACCTGCCCACGTGGCCCCTCCCACCTTGGTGACATCATCACCTCCGCTTTCATGGCCTTAGCAGGCTTCTTTCAAAGACGCCAACTCATGGCCCTGAAGTATAAATGTAACCAGTATCCAACTCGGTTCTATGTTCTTTGAGCAGGATTTCCTTGTCAGGAAACAGTGCGTTACAGATATTAAGGCCCTTTATTCACGTATTCCTAGCGTTTGAAGCACTTTCTTAGATATTAACCTGGGTAATCATTGTGAATTTCCCGAGTTGGGGTCTCTCTCTTCCAGTGTCTCAAGCTCCTTCCTTGTGAATTCCAATTTGGTGAAACAGCGTTTATTACAAATATACCAGGACTTTAACCTTTATTACCACTTGAAAGGCTACCCTACCTTTCACAGCGCTTTGGTTACAGATTCTCAGTATTTCAAAATTCAGTAGAGATGTTCGGGTTCGAAAACGTATTCCAGGAGTTCTAGAGTCACTCTGACAAATCCCCCTGGTCCGTTGTTTTGAGCTCTGAGAGTTTTCTTTTTAACACGGGTGTCATACCGGCTTTTTAAAGGCACGTTAAAACACCACTCGGAGAAGCCGAAAGCGGATTGGATCAGTGGATAGAGCGTCGGTCTGCGGACTGAAGGGTCCCGGGTTCGATTCCGGTCAAGGGCACGACCATTGGTTGCGGGCACATCCCCGGCAGGGGGTGTTTGCAGGAGGAGGCAGCTGGTCGATATGTTTCCAGCTCTCTGTCCCTCTGCTTTCCTCTCTGTAAAAACTCAATAAGATATATTAAAAAACAAACAAACACACACAAAATACACTACTTGGGACCCTAGCCCAACTACCATTTTGATTTCATAGTGTTCTCCATACTTTCATACTATTCTATAGCTCTACGAAAATGAGTTTTGCAGTGTTTCACCAAAACCTTTTCCTGAAAACGCCAACTCCTTTGGACGGGAAAAATAAATGTAAACAGTGCCACACTCGGTTCTCAGCTGTTTGAACAACATTTCCCAGGGACAAAATTGTGCTGTTCAGACATTCAGTCTATTGGAATATGTGTTCCTAGTGTGTGAAGCACATTTCTCAATATTTCCCTAGTCTGGAGTTGTAAATCCTCAGTGCTACACTCCAATTTGTCCAGTGAATGAAGCTCATTCGTTGTGAATAGCCAACGTTACTACACCGTGACCTTAACCCTGTCCCTACGCCTCTGACCCCAACCCTAAACCTATGCCTAACGTGAGCCTGAACCCTACCCAGCCCGAACCCTTATCGTAACCCTAACCCTAGCCAGAACCCCAATTCTCTAACCCTAACACCACAACGAACCTCGGTGACATCGTCACTCCCAGCTGCTCCCCTGGCCAAAGCATGATCACCTGGGATCAATGGAACCTGCCCACGTGGCCCCTCCCCCCTTGGTGACATCATCACTTCCGCTTTCATGGCCTTAGCAGGCTTCTTTCAAAGACTCCAACTCATGGCCCTGAATTATAAATGTAACCAGTATCCAACTCGGTTCTATGTTCTTTGAGCACGATTTCCTTGTCAGGAAACAGTGCGTTACAGATATTAAGGCCCTTTATTCACGTATTCCTAGCTTTTGAAGCACTTTCTTAGATATTAACCTGGGTTATCATTGTGAATTTCCCGAGTTGGGGTCTCTCTCTTCCAGTGTCTCAAGCTCCTTCCTTGTGAATTCCAATTTGGTGAACCAGCGTTTATTACAAATATACCAGCACTTTAACCGTTATTACCACTTGAAAGGCTACCCTACCTTTCACAGCGCTTTGGTTACAGATTCTCAGTATTTCAAAATTCAGTAGAGATGTTCGGGTTCCAAAACATATTCCAGGAGTTCTAGAGTCACTCTGACAAATCCCCCTGGTCCGTTGTTTTGAGCTCTGAGAGTTTTCTTTTTAACACGGGTGTCATACCGGCTTTTTAAAGGCACGTTAAAACACCGCTGGGAGAAGCCGAAAGCGGTTTGGCTCAGTGGATAGAGCGTCGGTCTGCGGACTGAAGGGTCCCGGGTTCGATTCCGGTCAAGGGCACGTCCATTGGTTGCGGGCACATCCCCGGCAGGGGGTGTTTGCAGGAGGAGGCAGCTGGTCGATATGTTTCCAGCTCTCTGTCCCTCTGCTTTCCTCTCCGTACAAAGTCAATAAGATATATTAAAAAACAAACAAACAAACACAAAATACACTACTTGGGACCCTAGCCCAACTACCATTTTGATTTCATAGTGTTCTCCATACTTTCATACTATTCTATACCTCTACGAAAATGAGTTTTGCAGTGTTTCACCAAAACCTTTTCCTGAAAACGCCAACTCCTTTGGACGGGAAAAATAAATGTAAACAGTGCCACACTGGGTTCTCAGCTGTTTGAACAACATTTCCCAGGGACAAAATTGTGCTGTTCCGATATTCAGGCTATTGGAATATGTGTTCCTAGTGTGTGAAGCACATTTCTCAATATTTCCCTAGTCTGGAGTTGTAAATCCGCAGTGCTACACTCCAATTTGTCCAGTGATTGAAGCTCATTCGTTGTGAATAGCCAACGTTACTACACCGTGACCGTAACCCTGTCCCTAACCCTCTGACCCCAACGCTAAACCTATGCCTAACCTGAGCCTGAACCCTACCCAGCCCGAACCCTTATGGTAACCCTAACCCTAGCCAGAACCCCAAGTCTCTAACCCGAACACCACAACGAACCTCGGTGACATCGTCACTCCCAGCGGGTCCCCTGGCCAAAGCATGATCACCTGGGATCAATGGAACCTGCCCACGTGGCCCCTCCCCCCTTGGTGACATCATCACTTCCGCTTTCATGGCCTTAGCAGGCTTCTTTCAAAGAGGCCAACTCATGGCCCTGAATTATAAATGTAACCCGTATCCAACTCGGTTCTATGTTCTTTGAGCACGATTTCCTTGTCAGGAAACAGTGCGTTACAGATATTAAGGCCCTTTCTTCACGTATTCCTAGCGTCTGAAGCACTTTCTTAGATATTAACCTGGGTTATCATTGTGAATTATCCCGAGTTGGGGTCTCTCTCTTCCAGTGTCTCAAGCTCCTTCGTTGTGAATTCCAATTAGGTGAAACAGCGTTTATAACAAATATACCAGCAATTTAACCGTTATTACCACTTGAAAGTCTACCCTACCTTTCACAGCGCTTTGGTTACAGACTCTCAGTATTTCAAAATTCAGTAGAGATGTTCGGGTTCGAAAACGTATTCCAGGAGTTCTAGAGTCACTCTGACACATCCCCCTGGTCCGTTGTTTTGAGTTCTGAGAGTTTTCTTTTTAACACGGGTGTCATACCGGCTTTTTAAAGGCACGTTAAAACACCACTCGGATAAGCCGAAAGCGGTTTGGCTCAGTGGATAGAGCGTCGGTCTGCGGACTGAAGGGTCCCGGGTTCGATTCCGGTCAAGGGCACGTCCATTGGTTTCGGGCACATCCCCGGCAGGGGGTGTTTGCAGGAGGAGGCAGCTGGTCCATACGTTTCCAGCTCTCTGTCCCTCTGCTTTCCTCTCTGTAAAAAGTCAATAAGATATATTAAAAAACAAACAAACACACACAACATACACTACTTGGGACCCTAGCCCAACTACCATTTTGATTTCATAGTGTTCTCCATACTTTCATACTATTCTATAGCTCTACGAAAATGAGTTTTGCAGTGTTTCACCAAAACCTTTTCCTGAAAACGCCAACTCCTTTGGACGGGAAAAATAAATGTAAACAGTGCCACACTCGGATCTCAGCTGTTTGAACAACATTTCCCAGGGACAAAATTGTGCTGTTCCGATATTCAGTCTATTGGAATATGTGTTCCTAGTGTGTGAAGCACATTTCTCAATATTTCCCTAGTCTGGAGTTGTAAATCCTCAGTGCTACACTCCAATTTGTCCAGTGATTGAAGCTCATTCGTTGTGAATAGCCAACGTTACTACACTGTGACCGTAACCCTGTGCCTAACCCTCTGACCCCAACGCTAAACCTATGCCTAACCTGAGCCTGAACCCTACCCAGCCCGAACCCTTATCGTAACCCTAACCCTAGCCAGAACCCCAAGTCTCTAACCCGAACACCACAACGAACCTCGGTGACATCGTCACTCCCAGCGGGTCCCCTGGCCAAAGCATGATCACCTGGGATCAATGGAACCTGCCCACGTGGCCCCTCCCCCCTTGGTGACATCATCACTTCCGCTTTCATGGCCTTAGCAGGCTTCTTTCAAAGACGCCAACTCATGGCCCTGAATTATAAATGTAACCAGTATCCAACTCGGTTCTATGTTCTTTGAGCACGATTTCTTTGTCAGGAAACAGTGCGTTACAGATATTAAGGCCCTTTCTTCAGGTATTCCTAGCGTCTGAAGCACTTTCTTAGATATAAACCTGGGTTATCATTGTGAATTATCCCGAGTTGGGGTCTCTCTCTTCCAGTGTCTCAAGCTCCTTCGTTGTGAATTCCAATTTGGTGAAACAGCGTTTATAACAAATATACCAGCACTTTAACCGTTATTACCACTTGAAAGGCTACCCTACCTTTCACAGCGCTTTGGTTACAGATTCTCAGTATTTCAAAATTCAGTAGAGATGTTCGGGTTCGAAAACGTATTCCAGGAGTTCTAGAGTCACTCTGACACATCCCCCTGGTCCGTTGTTTTGAGCTCTGAGAGTTTTCTTTTTAACACGGGTGGCATACCGGCTTTTTAAAGGCCCGTTAAAACACCACTCGGATAAGCCGAAAGCGTTTTGGCTCAGTGGATAGAGCATCGGTCTGCGGACTGAAGGGTCCCGGGTTCGATTCCGGTCAAGGGCACGTCCATTGGTTGCGGGCACATCCCCGGCAGGGGGTGTTTGCAGGAGGAGGCAGCTGGTCGATATGTTTCCAGCTCTCTGTCCCTCTGCTTTCCTCTCTGTAAAAAGTCAATAAGATATATTAAAAAACAAACAAACACACACAAAATACACTACTTGGGACCCTAGCCCAACTACCATTTTGATTTCATAGTGTTCTCCATACTTTCATACTATTCTATAGCTCTACGAAAATGAGTTTTGCAGTGTTTCACCAAAACCTTTTCCTGAAAACGCCAACTCCTTTGGACGGGAAAAATAAATGTAAACAGTGCCACACTCGGTTCTCAGCTGTTTGAACAACATTTCCCAGGGACAAAATTGTGCTGTTCCGATATTCAGGCTATTGGAATATGTGTTCCTAGTGTGTGAAGCACATTTCTCAATATTTCCCTAGTCTGGAGTTGTAAATCCGCAGTGCTACACTCCAATTTGTCCAGTGATTGAAGCTCATTCGTTGTGAATAGCCAACGTTACTACACCGTGACCGTAACCCTGTCCCTAACCCTCTGACCCCAACGCTAAACCTATGCCTAACCTGAGCCTGAACCCTACCCAGCCTGAACCCTTATGGTAACCCTAACCCTAGCCAGAACCCCAAGTCTCTAACCCGAACACCACAACGAACCTCGGTGACATCGTCACTCCCAGCAGGTCCCCTGGCCAAAGCATGATCACCTGGGATCAATGGAACCTGCCCACGTGGCCCCTCCCCCCTTGGTGACATCATCACTTCCGCTTTCATGGCCTTAGCAGGCTTCTTTCAAAGACGCCAACTCATGGCCCTGAAGTATAAATGTAACCAGTATCCAACTCGGTTCTATGTTCTTTGAGCAGGATTTCCTTGTCAGGAAACAGTGCGTTACAGATATTAAGGCCCTTTATTCACGTATTCCTAGCGTCTGAAGCACTTCCTTAGATATTAACCTGGGTAATCATTGTGAATTTCCCGAGTTGGGGTTTCTCTCTTCCAGTGTCTCAAGCTCCTTCCTTGTGAATTCCAATTTGGTGAAACAGCGTTTATTACAAATATACCAGCACTTTAACCGTTATTACCACTTGAAAGGCTACCCTACCTTTCACAGCGCTTTGGTTACAGATTCTCAGTATTTCAAAATTCAGTAGAGATGTTCGGTTTCAAAAACGTATTCCAGGAGTTCTAGAGTCACTCTGACAAATCCCCCTGGTCCGTTGTTTTGAGCTCTGAGAGTTTTCTTTTTAACACGGGTGTCATACCGGCTTTTTAAAGGCACGTTAAAACACCACTCGGATAAGCCGAAAGCGGATTGGCTCAGTGGATAGAGCGTCGGTCTGCGGACTGAAGGGTCCCGGGTTCGATTCCGGTCAAGGGCACGACCATTGGTTGCGGGCACATCCCCGGCAGGGGGTGTTTGCAGGAGGAGGCAGCTGGTCGATATGTTTCCAGCTCTCTGTCCCTCTGCTTTCCTCTCTGTAAAAAGTCAATAAGATATATTAAAAAACAAAGGAACACACACAAAATACACTACTTGGGACCCTAGCCCAACTACCATTTTGATTTCATAGTGTTCTCCATACTTTCATACTATTCTATAGCTCTACGAAAATGAGTTTTGCAGTGTTTCACCAAAACCTTTTCCTGAAAACGCCAACTCCTTTGGACGGGAAAAATAAATGTAAACAGTGCCACACTCGGTTCTCAGCTGTTTGAACAACATTTCCCAGGGACAAAATTGTGCTGTTCAGACATTCAGTCTATTGGAATATGTGTTCCTAGTGTGTGAAGCACATTTCTCAATATTTCCCTAGTCTGGAGTTGTAAATCCTCAGTGCTACACTCCAATTTGTCCAGTGAATGAAGCTCATTCGTTGTGAATAGCCAACGTTACTACACCGTGACCTTAACCCTGTCCCTACGCCTCTGACCCCAACCCTAAACCTATGCCTAACGTGAGCCTGAACCCTACCCAGCCCGAACCCTTATCGTAACCCTAACCCTAGCCAGAACCCCAATTCTCTAACCCTAACACCACAACGAACCTCGGTGACATCGTCACTCCCAGCTGGTCCCCTGGCCAAAGCATGATCACCTGGGATCAATTGAACCTGCCCACGTGGCCCCTCCCACCTTGGTGACATCATCACCTCCGCTTTCATGGCCTTAGCAGGCTTCTTTCAAAGACGCCAACTCATGGCCCTGAAGTATAAATGTAACCAGTATCCAACTCGGTTCTATGTTCTTTGAGCAGGATTTCCTTGTCAGGAAACAGTGCGTTACAGATATTAAGGCCCTTTATTCACGTATTCCTAGCGTTTGAAGCACTTTCTTAGATATTAACCTGGGTAATCATTGTGAATTTCCCGAGTTGGGGTCTCTCTCTTCCAGTGTCTCAAGCTCCTTCCTTGTGAATTCCAATTTGGTGAAACAGCGTTTATTACAAATATACCAGCACTTTAACCGTTATTACCACTTGAAAGGCTACCCTACCTTTCACAGCGCTTTGGTTACAGATTCTCAGTATTTCAAAATTCAGTAGAGATGTTCGGGTTCGAAAACGTATTCCAGGAGTTCTAGAGTCACTCTGACAAATCCCCCTGGTCCGTTGTTTTGAGCTCTGAGAGTTTTCTTTTTAACACGGGTGTCATACCGGCTTTTTAAAGGCACGTTAAAACACCACTCGGAGAAGCCGAAAGCGGATTGGATCAGTGGATAGAGCGTCGGTCTGCGGACTGAAGGGTCCCGGGTTCGATTCCGGTCAAGGGCACGACCATTGGTTGCGGGCACATCCCCGGCAGGGGGTGTTTGCAGGAGGAGGCAGCTGGTCGATATGTTTCCAGCTCTCTGTCCCTCTGCTTTCCTCTCTGTAAAAACTCAATAAGATATATTAAAAAACAAACAAACACACACAAAATACACTACTTGGGACCCTAGCCCAACTACCATTTTGATTTCATAGTGTTCTCCATACTTTCATACTATTCTATAGCTCTACGAAAATGAGTTTTGCAGTGTTTCACCAAAACCTTTTCCTGAAAACGCCAACTCCTTTGGACGGGAAAAATAAATGTAAACAGTGCCACACTCGGTTCTCAGCTGTTTGAACAACATTTCCTAGGGACAAAATTGTGCTGTTCAGACATTCAGTCTATTGGAATATGTGTTCCTAGTGTGTGAAGCACATTTCTCAATATTTCCCTAGTCTGGAGTTGTAAATCCTCAGTGCTACACTCCAATTTGTCCAGTGATTGAAGCTCATTCGTTGTGAATAGCCAACGTTACTACACCGTGACCGTAACCCTGTCCCTATGCCTCTGACCCCAACCCTAAACCTATGCCTAACGTGAGCCTGAACCCTACCCAGCCCGAACCCTTATCATAACCCTAACCCTAGCCAGAACCCCAATTCTCTAACCCTAACACCACAACGAACCTCGGTGACATCGTCACTCCCAGCTGGTCCCCTGGCCAAAGCATGATCACCTGGGATCAATTGAACCTGCCCACGTGGCCCCTCCCACCTTGGTGACATCATCACCTCCGCTTTCATGGCCTTAGCAGGCTTCTTTCAAAGACGCCAACTCATGGCCCTGAAGTATAAATGTAACCAGTATCCAACTCGGTTCTATGTTCTTTGAGCACGATTTCCTTGTCAGGAAACAGTGCGTTCCAGATATTAAGGCCCTTTATTCACGTATTCCTAGCGTTTGAAGCACTTTCTTAGATATTAACCTGGGTTATCATTGTGAATTTCCCGAGTTGGGGTCTCTCTCTTCCAGTGTCTCAAGCTCCTTCCTTGTGAATTCCAATTTGGTGAACCAGCGTTTATTACAAATATACCAGCACTTTAACCGTTATTACCACTTGAAAGGCTACCCTACCTTTCACAGCGCTTTGGTTACAGATTCTCAGTATTTCAAAATTCAGTAGAGATGTTCGGGTTCCAAAACATATTCCAGGAGTTCTAGAGTCACTCTGACAAATCCCCCTGGTCCGTTGTTTTGAGCTCTGAGAGTTTTCTTTTTAACACGGGTGTCATACCGGCTTTTTAAAGGCACGTTAAAACACCGCTGGGAGAAGCCGAAAGCGGTTTGGCTCAGTGGATAGAGCGTCGGTCTGCGGACTGAAGGGTCCCGGGTTCGATTCCGGTCAAGGGCACGTCCATTGGTTGCGGGCACATCCCCGGCAGGGGGTGTTTGCAGGAGGAGGCAGCTGGTCGATATGTTTCCAGCTCTCTGTCCCTCTGCTTTCCTCTCCGTACAAAGTCAATAAGATATATTAAAAAACAAACAAACAAACACAAAATACACTACTTGGGACCCTAGCCCAACTACCATTTTGATTTCATAGTGTTCTCCATACTTTCATACTATTCTATACCTCTACGAAAATGAGTTTTGCAGTGTTTCACCAAAACCTTTTCCTGAAAACGCCAACTCCTTTGGACGGGAAAAATAAATGTAAACAGTGCCACATTGGGTTCTCAGCTGTTTGAACAACATTTCCCAGGGACAAAATTGTGCTGTTCCGATATTCAGGCTATTGGAATATGTGTTCCTAGTGTGTGAAGCACATTTCTCAATATTTCCCTAGTCTGGAGTTGTAAATCCGCAGTGCTACACTCCAATTTGTCCAGTGATTGAAGCTCATTCGTTGTGAATAGCCAACGTTACTACACCGTGACCGTAACCCTGTCCCTAACCCTCTGACCCCAACGCTAAACCTATGCCTAACCTGAGCCTGAACCCTACCCAGCCCGAACCCTTATGGTAACCCTAACCCTAGCCAGAACCCCAAGTCTCTAACCCGAACACCACAACGAACCTCGGTGACATCGTCACTCCCAGCGGGTCCCCTGGCCAAAGCATGATCACCTGGGATCAATGGAACCTGCCCACGTGGCCCCTCCCCCCTTGGTGACATCATCACCTCCGCTTTCATGGCCTTAGCAGGCTTCTTTCAAAGAGGCCAACTCATGGCCCTGAATTATAAATGTAACCCGTATCCAACTCGGTTCTATGTTCTTTGAGCACGATTTCCTTGTCAGGAAACAGTGCGTTACAGATATTAAGGCCCTTTCTTCACGTATTCCTAGCGTCTGAAGCACTTTCTTAGATATTAACCTGGGTTATCATTGTGAATTATCCCGAGTTGGGGTCTCTCTCTTCCAGTGTCTCAAGCTCCTTCGTTGTGAATTCCATTTTGGTGATACAGCGTTTATAACAAATATACCAGCACTTTAACCGTTATTACCACTTGAAAGTCTACCCTACCTTTTACAGCGCTTTGGTTACAGACTCTCAGTATTTCAAAATTCAGTAGAGATGTTCGGGTTCGAAAACGTATTCCAGGCGTTCTAGAGTCACTCTGAAAAATCCCCCTGGTCCGTTGTTTTGAGCTCTGAGAGTTTTCTTTTTAACACTGGTGTCATACCGGCTTTTTAAAGGCACGTTAAAACACCGCTCGGAGAAGCCGAAAGCGGTTTGGCTCAGTGGATAGAGCGTCGGTCTGCGGACTGAAGGGTCCCGGGTTCGATTCCGGTCAAGGGCACGTCCATTGGTTGCGGGCACATCCCCGGCAGGGGGTGTTTGCAGGAGGAGGCAGCTGGTCGATATGTTTCCAGCTCTCTGTCCCTCTGCTTTCCTCTCCGTACAAAGTCAATAAGATATATTAAAAAACAAACAAACAAACACAAAATACACTACTTGGGACCCTAGCCCAACTACCATTTTGATTTCATAGGGTTCTCCATACTTTCATACTATTCTATACCTCTACGAAAATGAGTTTTGCAGTGTTTCACCAAAACCTTTTCCTGAAAACGCCAACTCCTTTGGACGGGAAAAATAAATGTAAACAGTGCCACACTCGGTTCTCAGCTGTTTGAACAACATTTCCCAGGGACAAAATTGTGCTGTTCCGATATTCAGGCTATTGGAATATGTGTTCCTAGTGTGTGAAGCACATTTCTCAATATTTCCCTAGTCTGGAGTTGTAAATCCTCAGTGCTACACTCCAATTTGTCCAGTGATTGAAGCTCATTCGTTGTGAATAGCCAACGTTACTACACCGTGACCGTAACCCTGTCCCTAACCCTCTGACCCCAACGCTAAACCTATGCCTAACCTGAGCCTGAACCCTACCCAGCCCGAACCCTTATCGTAACCCTAACCCTAGCCAGAACCCCAAGTCTCTAACCCGAACACCACAACGAACCTCGGTGACATCGTCACTCCCAGCTGGTCCCCTGGCCAAAGCATGATCACCTGGCATCAATGGAACCTGCCCACGTGGCCCCTCCCCCCGTGGTGACATCATCACTTCCCCTTTCATGACCTTAGCAGGCTTCTTTCAAAGACGCCAACTCATGGCCCTGAATTATAAATGTAACCAGTATCCAACTCGGTTCTATGTTCTTTGAGCACGATTTCCTTGTCAGGAAACAGTGCGTTACAGATATTAAGGCCCTTTCTTCACGTATTCCTAGCGTCTGAAGCACTTTCTTAGATATTAACCTGGGTTATCATTGTGAATTATCCCGAGTTGGGGTCTCTCTCTTCCAGTGTCTCAAGCTCCTTCGTTGTGAATTCCAATTTGGTGAAACAGCGTTTATAACAAATATACCAGCACTTTAACCGTTATTACCTCTTGAAAGTCTACCCTACCTTTCACAGCGCTTTGGTTACAGACTCTCAGTATTTCAAAATTCAGTAGAGATGTTCGGGTTCGAAAACGTATTCCAGGAGTTCTAGAGTCACTCTGACAAATCCCCCTGGTCCGTTGTTTTGAGCTCTGAGAGTTTTCTTTTTAACACGGGTGTCATACCGGCTTTTTAAAGGCACGTTAAAACACCGCTCGGAGAAGCCGAAAGCGGTTTGGCTCAGTGGATAGAGCGTCGGTCTGCGGACTGAAGGGTCCCGGGTTCGATTCCGGTCAAGGGCACGTCCATTGGTTGCGGGCACATCCCCGGCAGGGGGTGTTTGCAGGAGGAGGCAGCTGGTCGATATGTTTCCAGCTCTCTGTCCCTCTGCTTTCCTCTCCGTACAAAGTCAATAAGATATATTAAAAAACAAACAAACAATCACAAAATACACTACTTGGGACCCTAGCCCAACTACCATTTTGATTTCATAGGGTTCTCCATACTTTCATACTATTCTATACCTCTACGAAAATGAGTTTTGCAGTGTTTCACCAAAACCTTTTCCTGAAAACGCCAACTCCTTTGGACGGGAAAAATAAATGTAAACAGTGCCACACTCGGTTCTCAGCTGTTTGAACAACATTTCCCAGGGACAAAATTGTGCTGTTCCGATATTCAGGCTATTGGAATATGTGTTCCTAGTGTGTGAAGCACATTTCTCAATATTTCCCTAGTCTGGAGTTGTAAATCCTCAGTGCTACACTCCAATTTGTCCAGTGATTGAAGCTCATTCGTTGTGAATAGCCAACGTTACTACACCGTGACCGTAACCCTGTCCCTAACCCTCTGACCCCAACGCTAAACCTATGCCTAACCTGAGCCTGAACCCTACCCAGCCCGAACCCTTATCGTAACCCTAACCCTAGCCAGAACCCCAAGTCTCTAACCCGAACACCACAACGAACCTCGGTGACATCGTCACTCCCAGCGGGTCCCCTGGCCAAAGCATGATCACCTGGGATCAATGGAACCTGCCCACTTGGCCCCTCCCCCCTTGGTGACATCATCACTTCCGCTTTCCTGGCCTTAGCAGGCTTCTTTCAAACACGCCAACTCATGGCCCTGAATTATAAATGTAACCAGCATCCAACTCGGTTCTATGTTCTTTGAGCACGATTTCCTTGTCAGGAAACAGTGCGTTACAGATATTAAGGCCCTTTATTCAGGTATTCCTAGCGTCTGAAGCACTTTCTTAGATATTAACCTGGGTTATCATTGTGAATTATCCCGAGTTGGGGTCTCTCTCTTCCAGTGTCTCAAGCTCCTTCATTGTGAATTCCATTTTGGTGATACAGCGTTTATAACAAATATACCAGCACTTTAACCGTTATTACCACTTGAAAGTCTACCCTACCTTTTACAGCGCTTTGGTTACAGACTCTCAGTATTTCAAAATTCAGTAGAGATGTTCGGGTTCGAAAACGTATTCCAGGCGTTCTAGAGTCACTCTGACAAATCCCCCTGGTCCGTTGTTTTGAGCTCTGAGAGTTTTCTTTTTAACACGGGTGTCATACCGGCTTTTTAAAGGCACGTTAAAACACCGCTCGGAGAAGCCGAAAGCGGTTTGGCTCAGTGGATAGAGCGTCGGTCTGCGGACTGAAGGGTCCCGGGTTCGATTCCGGTCAAGGGCACGTCCATTGGTTGCGGGCACATCCCCGGCAGGGGGTGTTTGCAGGAGGAGGCAGCTGGTCGATATGTTTCCAGCTCTCTGTCCCTCTGCTTTCCTCTCCGTACAAAGTCAATAAGATATATTAAAAAACAAACAAACAAACACAAAATACACTACTTGGGACCCTAGCCCAACTACCATTTTGATTTCATAGTGTTCTCCATACTTTCATACTATTCTATACCTCTACGAAAATGAGTTTTGCAGTGTTTCACCAAAACCTTTTCCTGAAAACGCCAACTCCTTTGGACGGGAAAAATAAATGTAAACAGTGCCACACTCGGTTCTCAGCCGTTCGAACAACATTTCCCAGGGACAAAATTGTGCTGTTCAGATATTCAGGCTATTGGAATATGTGTTCCTAGTGTGTGAAGCACATTTCTCAATATTTCCCTAGTCTGGAGTTGTAAATCCGCAGTGCTACACTCCAATTTGTCCAGTGATTGAAGGTCATTCGTTGTGAATAGCCAACGTTACTACACCGTGACCTTAACCCTGTCCCTAACCCTCTGACCCCAACGCTAAACCTATGCCTAACCTGAGCCTGAACCCTACCCAGCCCGAACCCTTATCGTAACCCTAACCCTAGCCAGAACCCCAAGTCTCTAACCCGAACACCACAACGAACCTCGGTGACATCGTCACTCCCAGCGGGTCCCCTGGCCAAAGCATGATCACCTGGGATCAATGGAACCTGCCCACGTGGCCCCTCCCCCCTTGGTGACATCATCACTTCCGCTTTCCTGGCCTTAGCAGGCTTCTTTCAAACACGCCAACTCATGGCCCTGAATTATAAATGTAACCAGCATCCAACTCGGTTCTATGTTCTTTGAGCACGATTTCCTTGTCAGGAAACAGTGCGTTACAGATATTAAGGCCCTTTATTCAGGTATTCCTAGCGTCTGAAGCACTTTCTTAGATATTAACCTGGGTTATCATTGTGAATTATCCCGAGTTGGGGTCTCTCTCTTCCAGTGTCTCAAGCTCCTTCGTTGTGAATTCCAATTTGGTGAAACAGCGTTTATAACAAATATACCAGCACTTTAACCGTTATTACCACTTGAAAGTCTACCCTACCTTTCACAGCGCTTTGGTTACAGACTCTCAGTATTTCAAAATTCAGTAGAGATGTTCGGGTTCGAAAACGTATTCCAGGAGTTCTAGAGTCACTCTGACAAATCCCCCTGGTCCGTTGTTTTGAGCTCTGAGAGTTTTCTTTTTAACACGGGTGTCATACCGGCTTTTTAAAGGCACGTTAAAACACCGCTCGGAGAAGCCGAAAGCGGTTTGGCTCAGTGGATAGAGCGTCGGTCTGCGGACTGAAGGGTCCCGGGTTCGATTCCGGTCAAGGGCACGTCCATTGGTTGCGGGCACATCCCCGGCAGGGGGTGTTTGCAGGAGGAGGCAGCTGGTCGATATGTTTCCAGCTCTCTGTCCCTCTGCTTTCCTCTCCGTACAAAGTCAATAAGATATATTAAAAAACAAACAAACAAACACAAAATACACTACTTGGGACCCTAGCCCAACTACCATTTTGATTTCATAGGGTTCTCCATACTTTCATACTATTCTATACCTCTACGAAAATGAGTTTTGCAGTGTTTCACCAAAACCTTTTCCTGAAAACGCCAACTCCTTTGGACGGGAAAAATAAATGTAAACAGTGCCACACTCGGTTCTCAGCTGTTTGAACAACATTTCCCAGGGACAAAATTGTGCTGTTCCGATATTCAGGCTATTGGAATATGTGTTCCTAGTGTGTGAAGCACATTTCTCAATATTTCCCTAGTCTGGAGTTGTAAATCCTCAGTGCTACACTCCAATTTGTCCAGTGATTGAAGCTCATTCGTTGTGAATAGCCAACGTTACTACACCGTGACCGTAACCCTGTCCCTAACCCTCTGACCCCAACGCTAAACCTATGCCTAACCTGAGCCTGAACCCTACCCAGCCCGAACCCTTATCGTAACCCTAACCCTAGCCAGAACCCCAAGTCTCTAACCCGAACACCACAACGAACCTCGGTGACATCGTCACTCCCAGCGGGTCCCCTGGCCAAAGCATGATCACCTGGGATCAATGGAACCTGCCCACGTGGCCCCTCCCCCCTTGGTGACATCATCACTTCCGCTTTCATGGCCTTAGCAGGCTTCTTTCAAAGACGCCAACTCATGGCCCTGAATTATAAATGTAACCAGTATCCAACTCGGTTCTATGTTCTTTGAGCACGATTTCCTTGTCAGGAAACAGTGCGTTACAGATATTAAGGCCCTTTCTTCACGTATTCCTAGCGTCTGAAGCACTTTCTTAGATATTAACCTGGGTTATCATTGTGAATTATCCCGAGTTGGGGTCTCTCTCTTCCAGTGTCTCAAGCTCCTTCGTTGTGAATTCCAATTTGGTGAAACAGCGTTTATAACAAATATACCAGCACTTTAACCGTTATTACCACTTGAAAGTCTACCCTACCTTTCACAGCGCTTTGGTTACAGACTCTCAGTATTTCAAAATTCAGTAGAGATGTTCGGGTTCGAAAACGTATTCCAGGAGTTCTAGAGTCACTCTGACAAATCCCCCTGGTCCGTTGTTTTGAGCTCTGAGAGTTTTCTTTTTAACACGGGTGTCATACCGGCTTTTTAAAGGCACGTTAAAACACCGCTCGGAGAAGCCGAAAGCGGTTTGGCTCAGTGGATAGAGCGTCGGTCTGCGGACTGAAGGGTCCCGGGTTCGATTCCGGTCAAGGGCACGTCCATTGGTTGCGGGCACATCCCCGGCAGGGGGTGTTTGCAGGAGGAGGCAGCTGGTCGATATGTTTCCAGCTCTCTGTCCCTCTGCTTTCCTCTCCGTACAAAGTCAATAAGATATATTAAAAAACAAACAAACAAACACAAAATACACTACTTGGGACCCTAGCCCAACTACCATTTTGATTTCATAGGGTTCTCCATACTTTCATACTATTCTATACCTCTACGAAAATGAGTTTTGCAGTGTTTCACCAAAACCTTTTCCTGAAAACGCCAACTCCTTTGGACGGGAAAAATAAATGTAAACAGTGCCACACTCGGTTCTCAGCTGTTTGAACAACATTTCCCAGGGACAAAATTGTGCTGTTCCGATATTCAGGCTATTGGAATATGTGTTCCTAGTGTGTGAAGCACATTTCTCAATATTTCCCTAGTCTGGAGTTGTAAATCCTCAGTGCTACACTCCAATTTGTCCAGTGATTGAAGCTCATTCGTTGTGAATAGCCAACGTTACTACACCGTGACCGTAACCCTGTCCCTAACCCTCTGACCCCAACGCTAAACCTATGCCTAACCTGAGCCTGAACCCTACCCAGCCCGAACCCTTATCGTAACCCTAACCCTAGCCAGAACCCCAAGTCTCTAACCCGAACACCACAACGAACCTCGGTGACATCGTCACTCCCAGCTGGTCCCCTGGCCAAAGCATGATCACCTGGCATCAATGGAACCTGCCCACGTGGCCCCTCCCCCCTTGGTGACATCATCACTTCCGCTTTCCTGGCTTTAGCAGGCTTCTTTCAAAGACGCCAACTCATGGCCCTGAATTATAAATGTAACCAGTATCCAACTCGGTTCTATGTTCTTTGAGCACGATTTCCTTGTCAGGAAACAGTGCGTTACAGATATTAAGGCCCTTTCTTCACGTATTCCTAGCGTCTGAAGCACTTTCTTAGATATTAACCTGGGTTATCATTGTGAATTATCCCGAGTTGGGGTCTCTCTCTTCCAGTGTCTCAAGCTCCTTCGTTGTGAATTCCAATTTGGTGAAACAGCGTTTATAACAAATATACCAGCACTTTAACCGTTATTACCTCTTGAAAGTCTACCCTACCTTTCACAGCGCTTTGGTTACAGACTCTCAGTATTTCAAAATTCAGTAGAGATGTTCGGGTTCGAAAACGTATTCCAGGAGTTCTAGAGTCACTCTGACAAATCCCCCTGGTCCGTTGTTTTGAGCTCTGAGAGTTTTCTTTTTAACACGGGTGTCATACCGGCTTTTTAAAGGCACGTTAAAACACCGCTCGGAGAAGCCGAAAGCGGTTTGGCTCAGTGGATAGAGCGTCGGTCTGCGGACTGAAGGGTCCCGGGTTCGATTCCGGTCAAGGGCACGTCCATTGGTTTCGGGCACATCCCCGGCAGGGGGTGTTTGCAGGAGGAGGCAGCTGGTCCATACGTTTCCAGCTCTCTGTCCCTCTGCTTTCCTCTCTGTAAAAAGTCAATAAGATATATTAAAAAACAAACAAACACACACAACATACACTACTTGGGACCCTAGCCCAACTACCATTTTGATTTCATAGTGTTCTCCATACTTTCATACTATTCTATAGCTCTACGAAAATGAGTTTTGCAGTGTTTCACCAAAACCTTTTCCTGAAAACGCCAACTCCTTTGGACGGGAAAAATAAATGTAAACAGTGCCACACTCGGATCTCAGCTGTTTGAACAACATTTCCCAGGGACAAAATTGTGCTGTTCCGATATTCAGTCTATTGGAATATGTGTTCCTAGTGTGTGAAGCACATTTCTCAATATTTCCCTAGTCTGGAGTTGTAAATCCTCAGTGCTACACTCCAATTTGTCCAGTGATTGAAGCTCATTCGTTGTGAATAGCCAACGTTACTACACTGTGACCGTAACCCTGTGCCTAACCCTCTGACCCCAACGCTAAACCTATGCCTAACCTGAGCCTGAACCCTACCCAGCCCGAACCCTTATCGTAACCCTAACCCTAGCCAGAACCCCAAGTCTCTAACCCGAACACCACAACGAACCTCGGTGACATCGTCACTCCCAGCGGGTCCCCTGGCCAAAGCATGATCACCTGGGATCAATGGAACCTGCCCACGTGGCCCCTCCCCCCTTGGTGACATCATCACTTCCGCTTTCATGGCCTTAGCAGGCTTCTTTCAAAGACGCCAACTCATGGCCCTGAATTATAAATGTAACCAGTATCCAACTCGGTTCTATGTTCTTTGAGCACGATTTCTTTGTCAGGAAACAGTGCGTTACAGATATTAAGGCCCTTTCTTCAGGTATTCCTAGCGTCTGAAGCACTTTCTTAGATATAAACCTGGGTTATCATTGTGAATTATCCCGAGTTGGGGTCTCTCTCTTCCAGTGTCTCAAGCTCCTTCGTTGTGAATTCCAATTTGGTGAAACAGCGTTTATAACAAATATACCAGCACTTTAACCGTTATTACCACTTGAAAGGCTACCCTACCTTTCACAGCGCTTTGGTTACAGATTCTCAGTATTTCAAAATTCAGTAGAGATGTTCGGGTTCGAAAACGTATTCCAGGAGTTCTAGAGTCACTCTGACAAATCCCCCTGGTCCGTTGTTTTGAGCTCTGAGAGTTTTCTTTTTAACACGGGTGGCATACCGGCTTTTTAAAGGCCCGTTAAAACACCACTCGGATAAGCCGAAAGCGTTTTGGCTCAGTGGATAGAGCATCGGTCTGCGGACTGAAGGGTCCCGGGTTCGATTCCGGTCAAGGGCACGTCCATTGGTTGCGGGCACATCCCCGGCAGGGGGTGTTTGCAGGAGGAGGCAGCTGGTCGATATGTTTCCAGCTCTCTGTCCCTCTGCTTTCCTCTCTGTAAAAAGTCAATAAGATATATTAAAAAACAAACAAACACACACAAAATACACTACTTGGGACCCTAGCCCAACTACCATTTTGATTTCATAGTGTTCTCCATACTTTCATACTATTCTATAGCTCTACGAAAATGAGTTTTGCAGTGTTTCACCAAAACCTTTTCCTGAAAACGCCAACTCCTTTGGACGGGAAAAATAAATGTAAACAGTGCCACACTCGGTTCTCAGCTGTTTGAACAACATTTCCCAGGGACAAAATTGTGCTGTTCCGATATTCAGGCTATTGGAATATGTGTTCCTAGTGTGTGAAGCACATTTCTCAATATTTCCCTAGTCTGGAGTTGTAAATCCGCAGTGCTACACTCCAATTTGTCCAGTGATTGAAGCTCATTCGTTGTGAATAGCCAACGTTACTACACCGTGACCGTAACCCTGTCCCTAACCCTCTGACCCCAACGCTAAACCTATGCCTAACCTGAGCCTGAACCCTACCCAGCCTGAACCCTTATGGTAACCCTAACCCTAGCCAGAACCCCAAGTCTCTAACCCGAACACCACAACAAACCTCGGTGACATCGTCACTCCCAGCAGGTCCCCTGGCCAAAGCATGATCACCTGGGATCAATGGAACCTGCCCACGTGGCCCCTCCCCCCTTGGTGACATCATCACTTCCGCTTTCCTGGCCTTAGCAGGCTTCTTTCAAAGACGCCAACTCCTGGCCCTGAAGTATAAATGTAACCAGTATCCAACTCGGTTCTATGTTCTTTGAGCAGGATTTCCTTGTCAGGAAACAGTGCGTTACAGATATTAAGGCCCTTTATTCACGTATTCCTAGCGTCTGAAGCACTTCCTTAGATATTAACCTGGGTAATCATTGTGAATTTCCCGAGTTGGGGTTTCTCTCTTCCAGTGTCTCAAGCTCCTTCCTTGTGAATTCCAATTTGGTGAAACAGCGTTTATTACAAATATACCAGCACTTTAACCGTTATTACCACTTGAAAGGCTACCCTACCTTTCACAGCGCTTTGGTTACAGATTCTCAGTATTTCAAAATTCAGTAGAGATGTTCGGTTTCGAAAACGTATTCCAGGAGTTCTAGAGTCACTCTGACAAATCCCCCTGGTCCGTTGTTTTGAGCTCTGAGAGTTTTCTTTTTAACACGGGTGTCATACCGGCTTTTTAAAGGCACGTTAAAACACCACTCGGATAAGCCGAAAGCGGATTGGCTCAGTGGATAGAGCGTCGGTCTGCGGACTGAAGGGTCCCGGGTTCGATTCCGGTCAAGGGCACGACCATTGGTTGCGGGCACATCCCCGGCAGGGGGTGTTTGCAGGAGGAGGCAGCTGGTCGATATGTTTCCAGCTCTCTGTCCCTCTGCTTTCCTCTCTGTAAAAAGTCAATAAGATATATTAAAAAACAAACAAACACACACAAAATACACTACTTGGGACCCTAGCCCAACTACCATTTTGATTTCATAGTGTTCTCCATACTTTCATACTATTCTATAGCTCTACGAAAATGAGTTTTGCAGTGTTTCACCAAAACCTTTTCCTGAAAACGCCAACTCCTTTGGACGGGAAAAATAAATGTAAACAGTGCCACACTCGGTTCTCAGCTGTTTGAACAACATTTCCCAGGGACAAAATTGTGCTGTTCAGACATTCAGTCTATTGGAATATGTGTTCCTAGTGTGTGAAGCACATTTCTCAATATTTCCCTAGTCTGGAGTTGTAAATCCTCAGTGCTACACTCCAATTTGTCCAGTGAATGAAGCTCATTCGTTGTGAATAGCCAACGTTACTACACCGTGACCTTAACCCTGTCCCTACGCCTCTGACCCCAACCCTAAACCTATGCCTAACGTGAGCCTGAACCCTACCCAGCCCGAACCCTTATCGTAACCCTAACCCTAGCCAGAAACCCAATTCTCTAACCCTAACACCACAACGAACCTCGGTGACATCGTCACTCCCAGCTGGTCCCCTGGCCAAAGCATGATCACCTGGGATCAATTGAACCTGCCCACGTGGCCCCTCCCACCTTGGTGACATCATCACCTCCGCTTTCATGGCCTTAGCAGGCTTCTTTCAAAGACGCCAACTCATGGCCCTGAAGTATAAATGTAACCAGTATCCAACTCGGTTCTATGTTCTTTGAGCAGGATTTCCTTGTCAGGAAACAGTGCGTTACAGATATTAAGGCCCTTTATTCACGTATTCCTAGCGTTTGAAGCACTTTCTTAGATATTAACCTGGGTAATCATTGTGAATTTCCAGAGTTGGGGTCTCTCTCTTCCAGTGTCTCAAGCTCCTTCCTTGTGAATTCCAATTTGGTGAAACAGCGTTTATTACAAATATACCAGCACTTTAACCGTTATTACCACTTGAAAGGCTACCCTACCTTTCACAGCGCTTTGGTTACAGATTCTCAGTATTTCAAAATTCAGTAGAGATGTTCGGGTTCGAAAACGTATTCCAGGAGTTCTAGAGTCACTCTGACAAATCCCCCTGGTCCGTTGTTTTGAGCTCTGAGAGTTTTCTTTTTAACACGGGTGTCATACCGGCTTTTTAAAGGCACGTTAAAACACCACTCGGAGAAGCCGAAAGCGGATTGGATCAGTGGATAGAGCGTCGGTCTGCGGACTGAAGGGTCCCGGGTTCGATTCCGGTCAAGGGCACGACCATTGGTTGCGGGCACATCCCCGGCAGGGGGTGTTTGCAGGAGGAGGCAGCTGGTCGATATGTTTCCAGCTCTCTGTCCCTCTGCTTTCCTCTCTGTAAAAACTCAATAAGATATATTAAAAAACAAACAAACACACACAAAATACACTACTTGGGACCCTAGCCCAACTACCATTTTGATTTCATAGTGTTCTCCATACTTTCATACTATTCTATAGCTCTACGAAAATGAGTTTTGCAGTGTTTCACCAAAACCTTTTCCTGAAAACGCCAACTCCTTTGGACGGGAAAAATAAATGTAAACAGTGCCACACTCGGTTCTCAGCTGTTTGAACAACATTTCCTAGGGACAAAATTGTGCTGTTCAGACATTCAGTCTATTGGAATATGTGTTCCTAGTGTGTGAAGCACATTTCTCAATATTTCCCTAGTCTGGAGTTGTAAATCCTCAGTGCTACACTCCAATTTGTCCAGTGATTGAAGCTCATTCGTTGTGAATAGCCAACGTTACTACACCGTGACCGTAACCCTGTCCCTATGCCTCTGACCCCAACCCTAAACCTATGCCTAACGTGAGCCTGAACCCTACCCAGCCCGAACCCTTATCATAACCCTAACCCTAGCCAGAACCCCAATTCTCTAACCCTAACACCACAACGAACCTCGGTGACATCGTCACTCCCAGCTGGTCCCCTGGCCAAAGCATGATCACCTGGGATCAATTGAACCTGCCCACGTGGCCCCTCCCACCTTGGTGACATCATCACCTCCGCTTTCATGGCCTTAGCAGGCTTCTTTCAAAGACGCCAACTCATGGCCCTGAAGTATAAATGTAACCAGTATCCAACTCGGTTCTATGTTCTTTGAGCACGATTTCTTTGTCAGGAAACAGTGCGTTACAGATATTAAGGCCCTTTCTTCAGGTATTCCTAGCGTCTGAAGCACTTTCTTAGATATAAACCTGGGTTATCATTGTGAATTATCCCGAGTTGGGGTCTCTCTCTTCCAGTGTCTCAAGCTCCTTCGTTGTGAATTCCAATTTGGTGAAACAGCGTTTATAACAAATATACCAGCACTTTAACCGTTATTACCACTTGAAAGGCTACCCTACCTTTCACAGCGCTTTGGTTACAGATTCTCAGTATTTCAAAATTCAGTAGAGATGTTCGGGTTCGAAAACGTATTCCAGGAGTTCTAGAGTCACTCTGACAAATCCCCCTGGTCCGTTGTTTTGAGCTCTGAGAGTTTTCTTTTTAACACGGGTGGCATACCGGCTTTTTAAAGGCCCGTTAAAACACCACTCGGATAAGCCGAAAGCGTTTTGGCTCAGTGGATAGAGCATCGGTCTGCGGACTGAAGGGTCCCGGGTTCGATTCCGGTCAAGGGCACGTCCATTGGTTGCGGGCACATCCCCGGCAGGGGGTGTTTGCAGGAGGAGGCAGCTGGTCGATATGTTTCCAGCTCTCTGTCCCTCTGCTTTCCTCTCTGTAAAAAGTCAATAAGATATATTAAAAAACAAACAAACACACACAAAATACACTACTTGGGACCCTAGCCCAACTACCATTTTGATTTCATAGTGTACTCCATACTTTCATACTATTCTATAGCTCTACGAAAATGAGTTTTGCAGTGTTTCACCAAAACCTTTTCCTGAAAACGCCAACTCCTTTGGACGGGAAAAATAAATGTAAACAGTGCCACACTCGGTTCTCAGCTGTTTGAACAACATTTCCCAGGGACAAAATTGTGCTGTTCCGATATTCAGGCTATTGGAATATGTGTTCCTAGTGTGTGAAGCACATTTCTCAATATTTCCCTAGTCTGGAGTTGTAAATCCGCAGTGCTACACTCCAATTTGTCCAGTGATTGAAGCTCATTCGTTGTGAATAGCCAACGTTACTACACCGTGACCGTAACCCTGTCCCTAACCCTCTGACCCCAACGCTAAACCTATGCCTAACCTGAGCCTGAACCCTACCCAGCCTGAACCCTTATGGTAACCCTAACCCTAGCCAGAACCCCAAGTCTCTAACCCGAACACCACAACAAACCTCGGTGACATCGTCACTCCCAGCAGGTCCCCTGGCCAAAGCATGATCACCTGGGATCAATGGAACCTGCCCACGTGGCCCCTCCCCCCTTGGTGACATCATCACTTCCGCTTTCCTGGCCTTAGCAGGCTTCTTTCAAAGACGCCAACTCCTGGCCCTGAAGTATAAATGTAACCAGTATCCAACTCGGTTCTATGTTCTTTGAGCAGGATTTCCTTGTCAGGAAACAGTGCGTTACAGATATTAAGGCCCTTTATTCACGTATTCCTAGCGTCTGAAGCACTTCCTTAGATATTAACCTGGGTAATCATTGTGAATTTCCCGAGTTGGGGTTTCTCTCTTCCAGTGTCTCAAGCTCCTTCCTTGTGAATTCCAATTTGGTGAAACAGCGTTTATTACAAATATACCAGCACTTTAACCGTTATTACCACTTGAAAGGCTACCCTACCTTTCACAGCGCTTTGGTTACAGATTCTCAGTATTTCAAAATTCAGTAGAGATGTTCGGTTTCGAAAACGTATTCCAGGAGTTCTAGAGTCACTCTGACAAATCCCCCTGGTCCGTTGTTTTGAGCTCTGAGAGTTTTCTTTTTAACACGGGTGTCATACCGGCTTTTTAAAGGCACGTTAAAACACCACTCGGAGAAGCCGAAAGCGGATTGGATCAGTGGATAGAGCGTCGGTCTGCGGACTGAAGGGTCCCGGGTTCGATTCCGGTCAAGGGCACGACCATTGGTTGCGGGCACATCCCCGGCAGGGGGTGTTTGCAGGAGGAGGCAGCTGGTCGATATGTTTCCAGCTCTCTGTCCCTCTGCTTTCCTCTCTGTAAAAACTCAATAAGATATATTAAAAAACAAACAAACACACACAAAATACACTACTTGGGACCCTAGCCCAACTACCATTTTGATTTCATAGTGTTCTCCATACTTTCATACTATTCTATAGCTCTACGAAAATGAGTTTTGCAGTGTTTCACCAAAACCTTTTCCTGAAAACGCCAACTCCTTTGGACGGGAAAAATAAATGTAAACAGTGCCACACTCGGTTCTCAGCTGTTTGAACAACATTTCCCAGGGACAAAATTGTGCTGTTCAGACATTCAGTCTATTGGAATATGTGTTCCTAGTGTGTGAAGCACATTTCTCAATATTTCCCTAGTCTGGAGTTGTAAATCCTCAGTGCTACACTCCAATTTGTCCAGTGAATGAAGCTCATTCGTTGTGAATAGCCAACGTTACTACACCGTGACCTTAACCCTGTCCCTACGCCTCTGACCCCAACCCTAAACCTATGCCTAACGTGAGCCTGAACCCTACCCAGCCCGAACCCTTATCGTAACCCTAACCCTAGCCAGAACCCCAATTCTCTAACCCTAACACCACAACGAACCTCGGTGACATCGTCACTCCCAGCTGGTCCCCTGGCCAAAGCATGATCACCTGGGATCAATTGAACCTGCCCACGTGGCCCCTCCCACCTTGGTGACATCATCACCTCCGCTTTCATGGCCTTAGCAGGCTTCTTTCAAAGACGCCAACTCATGGCCCTGAAGTATAAATGTAACCAGTATCCAACTCGGTTCTATGTTCTTTGAGCAGGATTTCCTTGTCAGGAAACAGTGCGTTACAGATATTAAGGCCCTTTATTCACGTATTCCTAGCGTTTGAAGCACTTTCTTAGATATTAACCTGGGTAATCATTGTGAATTTCCAGAGTTGGGGTCTCTCTCTTCCAGTGTCTCAAGCTCCTTCCTTGTGAATTCCAATTTGGTGAAACAGCGTTTATTACAAATATACCAGCACTTTAACCGTTATTACCACTTGAAAGGCTACCCTACCTTTCACAGCGCTTTGGTTACAGATTCTCAGTATTTCAAAATTCAGTAGAGATGTTCGGGTTCGAAAACGTATTCCAGGAGTTCTAGAGTCACTCTGACAAATCCCCCTGGTCCGTTGTTTTGAGCTCTGAGAGTTTTCTTTTTAACACGGGTGTCATACCGGCTTTTTAAAGGCACGTTAAAACACCACTCGGAGAAGCCGAAAGCGGATTGGATCAGTGGATAGAGCGTCGGTCTGCGGACTGAAGGGTCCCGGGTTCGATTCCGGTCAAGGGCACGACCATTGGTTGCGGGCACATCCCCGGCAGGGGGTGTTTGCAGGAGGAGGCAGCTGGTCGATATGTTTCCAGCTCTCTGTCCCTCTGCTTTCCTCTCTGTAAAAACTCAATAAGATATATTAAAAAACAAACAAACACACACAAAATACACTACTTGGGACCCTAGCCCAACTACCATTTTGATTTCATAGTGTTCTCCATACTTTCATACTATTCTATAGCTCTACGAAAATGAGTTTTGCAGTGTTTCACCAAAACCTTTTCCTGAAAACGCCAACTCCTTTGGACGGGAAAAATAAATGTAAACAGTGCCACACTCGGTTCTCAGCTGTTTGAACAACATTTCCTAGGGACAAAATTGTGCTGTTCAGACATTCAGTCTATTGGAATATGTGTTCCTAGTGTGTGAAGCACATTTCTCAATATTTCCCTAGTCTGGAGTTGTAAATCCTCAGTGCTACACTCCAATTTGTCCAGTGATTGAAGCTCATTCGTTGTGAATAGCCAACGTTACTACACCGTGACCGTAACCCTGTCCCTATGCCTCTGACCCCAACCCTAAACCTATGCCTAACGTGAGCCTGAACCCTACCCAGCCCGAACCCTTATCATAACCCTAACCCTAGCCAGAACCCCAATTCTCTAACCCTAACACCACAACGAACCTCGGTGACATCGTCACTCCCAGCTGGTCCCCTGGCCAAAGCATGATCACCTGGGATCAATTGAACCTGCCCACGTGGCCCCTCCCACCTTGGTGACATCATCACCTCCGCTTTCATGGCCTTAGCAGGCTTCTTTCAAAGACGCCAACTCATGGCCCTGAAGTATAAATGTAACCAGTATCCAACTCGGTTCTATGTTCTTTGAGCAGGATTTCCTTGTCAGGAAACAGTGCGTTACAGATATTAAGGCCCTTTATTCACGTATTCCTAGCGTTTGAAGCACTTTCTTAGATATTAACCTGGGTAATCATTGTGAATTTCCCGAGTTGGGGTCTCTCTCTTCCAGTGTCTCAAGCTCCTTCCTTGTGAATTCCAATTTGGTGAAACAGCGTTTATTACAAATATACCAGCACTTTAACCGTTATTACCACTTGAAAGGCTACCCTACCTTTCACAGCGCTTTGGTTACAGATTCTCAGTATTTCAAAATTCAGTAGAGATGTTCGGGTTCGAAAACGTATTCCAGGAGTTCTAGAGTCACTCTGACAAATCCCCCTGGTCCGTTGTTTTGAGCTCTGAGAGTTTTCTTTTTAACACGGGTGTCATACCGGCTTTTTAAAGGCACGTTAAAACACCACTCGGAGAAGCCGAAAGCGGATTGGATCAGTGGATAGAGCGTCGGTCTGCGGACTGAAGGGTCCCGGGTTCGATTCCGGTCAAGGGCACGACCATTGGTTGCTGGCACATCCCCGGCAGGGGGTGTTTGCAGGAGGAGGCAGCTGGTCGATATGTTTCCAGCTCTCTGTCCCTCTGCTTTCCTCTCTGTAAAAACTCAATAAGATATATTAAAAAACAAACAAACACACACAAAATACACTACTTGGGACCCTAGCCCAACTACCATTTTGATTTCATAGTGTTCTCCATACTTTCATACTATTCTATAGCTCTACGAAAATGAGTTTTGCAGTGTTTCACCAAAACCTTTTCCTGAAAACGCCAACTCCTTTGGACGGGAAAAATAAATGTAAACAGTGCCACACTCGGTTCTCAGCTGTTTGAACAACATTTCCCAGGGACAAAATTGTGCTGTTCAGACATTCAGTCTATTGGAATATGTGTTCCTAGTGTGTGAAGCACATTTCTCAATATTTCCCTAGTCTGGAGTTGTAAATCCTCAGTGCTACACTCCAATTTGTCCAGTGATTGAAGCTCATTCGTTGTGAATAGCCAACGTTACTACACCGTGACCGTAACCCTGTCCCTATGCCTCTGACCCCAACCCTAAACCTATGCCTAACGTGAGCCTGAACCCTACCCAGCCCGAACCCTTATCGTAACCCTAACCCTAGCCAGAACCCCAATTCTCTAACCCTAACACCACAACGAACCTCGGTGACATCGTCACTCCCAGCTGGTCCCCTGGCCAAAGCATGATCACCTGGGATCAATTGAACCTGCCCACGTGGCCCCTCCCACCTTGGTGACATCATCACCTCCGCTTTCATGGCCTTAGCAGGCTTCTTTCAAAGACGCCAACTCATGGCCCTGAAGTATAAATGTAACCAGTATCCAACTCGGTTCTATGTTCTTTGAGCAGGATTTCCTTGTCAGGAAACAGTGCGTTACAGATATTAAGGCCCTTTATTCACGTATTCCTAGCGTTTGAAGCACTTTCTTAGATATTAACCTGGGTAATCATTGTGAATTTCCCGAGTTGGGGTCTCTCTCTTCCAGTGTCTCAAGCTCCTTCCTTGTGAATTCCAATTTGGTGAAACAGCGTTTATTACAAATATACCAGGACTTTAACCTTTATTACCACTTGAAAGGCTACCCTACCTTTCACAGCGCTTTGGTTACAGATTCTCAGTATTTCAAAATTCAGTAGAGATGTTCGGGTTCGAAAACGTATTCCAGGAGTTCTAGAGTCACTCTGACAAATCCCCCTGGTCCGTTGTTTTGAGCTCTGAGAGTTTTCTTTTTAACACGGGTGTCATACCGGCTTTTTAAAGGCACGTTAAAACACCACTCGGAGAAGCCGAAAGCGGATTGGATCAGTGGATAGAGCGTCGGTCTGCGGACTGAAGGGTCCCGGGTTCGATTCCGGTCAAGGGCACGACCATTGGTTGCGGGCACATCCCCGGCAGGGGGTGTTTGCAGGAGGAGGCAGCTGGTCGATATGTTTCCAGCTCTCTGTCCCTCTGCTTTCCTCTCTGTAAAAACTCAATAAGATATATTAAAAAACAAACAAACACACACAAAATACACTACTTGGGACCCTAGCCCAACTACCATTTTGATTTCATAGTGTTCTCCATACTTTCATACTATTCTATAGCTCTACGAAAATGAGTTTTGCAGTGTTTCACCAAAACCTTTTCCTGAAAACGCCAACTCCTTTGGACGGGAAAAATAAATGTAAACAGTGCCACACTCGGTTCTCAGCTGTTTGAACAACATTTCCCAGGGACAAAATTGTGCTGTTCAGACATTCAGTCTATTGGAATATGTGTTCCTAGTGTGTGAAGCACATTTGTCAATATTTCCCTAGTCTGGAGTTGTAAATCCTCAGTGCTACACTCCAATTTGTCCAGTGAATGAAGCTCATTCGTTGTGAATAGCCAACGTTACTACACCGTGACCTTAACCCTGTCCCTACGCCTCTGACCCCAACCCTAAACCTATGCCTAACGTGAGCCTGAACCCTACCCAGCCCGAACCCTTATCGTAACCCTAACCCTAGCCAGAACCCCAATTCTCTAACCCTAACACCACAACGAACCTCGGTGACATCGTCACTCCCAGCTGCTCCCCTGGCCAAAGCATGATCACCTGGGATCAATGGAACCTGCCCACGTGGCCCCTCCCCCCTTGGTGACATCATCACTTCCGCTTTCATGGCCTTAGCAGGCTTCTTTCAAAGACTCCAACTCATGGCCCTGAATTATAAATGTAACCAGTATCCAACTCGGTTCTATGTTCTTTGAGCACGATTTCCTTGTCAGGAAACAGTGCGTTACAGATATTAAGGCCCTTTATTCACGTATTCCTAGCTTTTGAAGCACTTTCTTAGATATTAACCTGGGTTATCATTGTGAATTTCCCGAGTTGGGGTCTCTCTCTTCCAGTGTCTCAAGCTCCTTCCTTGTGAATTCCAATTTGGTGAACCAGCGTTTATTACAAATATACCAGCACTTTAACCGTTATTACCACTTGAAAGGCTACCCTACCTTTCACAGCGCTTTGGTTACAGATTCTCAGTATTTCAAAATTCAGTAGAGATGTTCGGGTTCCAAAACATATTCCAGGAGTTCTAGAGTCACTCTGACAAATCCCCCTGGTCCGTTGTTTTGAGCTCTGAGAGTTTTCTTTTTAACACGGGTGTCATACCGGCTTTTTAAAGGCACGTTAAAACACCGCTGGGAGAAGCCGAAAGCGGTTTGGCTCAGTGGATAGAGCGTCGGTCTGCGGACTGAAGGGTCCCGGGTTCGATTCCGGTCAAGGGCACGTCCATTGGTTGCGGGCACATCCCCGGCAGGGGGTGTTTGCAGGAGGAGGCAGCTGGTCGATATGTTTCCAGCTCTCTGTCCCTCTGCTTTCCTCTCCGTACAAAGTCAATAAGATATATTAAAAAACAAACAAACAAACACAAAATACACTACTTGGGACCCTAGCCCAACTACCATTTTGATTTCATAGTGTTCTCCATACTTTCATACTATTCTATACCTCTACGAAAATGAGTTTTGCAGTGTTTCACCAAAACCTTTTCCTGAAAACGCCAACTCCTTTGGACGGGAAAAATAAATGTAAACAGTGCCACACTGGGTTCTCAGCTGTTTGAACAACATTTCCCAGGGACAAAATTGTGCTGTTCCGATATTCAGGCTATTGGAATATGTGTTCCTAGTGTGTGAAGCACATTTCTCAATATTTCCCTAGTCTGGAGTTGTAAATCCGCAGTGCTACACTCCAATTTGTCCAGTGATTGAAGCTCATTCGTTGTGAATAGCCAACGTTACTACACCGTGACCGTAACCCTGTCCCTAACCCTCTGACCCCAACGCTAAACCTATGCCTAACCTGAGCCTGAACCCTACCCAGCCCGAACCCTTATGGTAACCCTAACCCTAGCCAGAACCCCAAGTCTCTAACCCGAACACCACAACGAACCTCGGTGACATCGTCACTCCCAGCGGGTCCCCTGGCCAAAGCATGATCACCTGGGATCAATGGAACCTGCCCACGTGGCCCCTCCCCCCTTGGTGACATCATCACTTCCGCTTTCATGGCCTTAGCAGGCTTCTTTCAAAGAGGCCAACTCATGGCCCTGAATTATAAATGTAACCCGTATCCAACTCGGTTCTATGTTCTTTGAGCACGATTTCCTTGTCAGGAAACAGTGCGTTACAGATATTAAGGCCCTTTCTTCACGTATTCCTAGCGTCTGAAGCACTTTCTTAGATATTAACCTGGGTTATCATTGTGAATTATCCCGAGTTGGGGTCTCTCTCTTCCAGTGTCTCAAGCTCCTTCGTTGTGAATTCCAATTAGGTGAAACAGCGTTTATAACAAATATACCAGCAATTTAACCGTTATTACCACTTGAAAGTCTACCCTACCTTTCACAGCGCTTTGGTTACAGACTCTCAGTATTTCAAAATTCAGTAGAGATGTTCGGGTTCGAAAACGTATTCCAGGAGTTCTAGAGTCACTCTGACACATCCCCCTGGTCCGTTGTTTTGAGTTCTGAGAGTTTTCTTTTTAACACGGGTGTCATACCGGCTTTTTAAAGGCACGTTAAAACACCACTCGGATAAGCCGAAAGCGGTTTGGCTCAGTGGATAGAGCGTCGGTCTGCGGACTGAAGGGTCCCGGGTTCGATTCCGGTCAAGGGCACGTCCATTGGTTTCGGGCACATCCCCGGCAGGGGGTGTTTGCAGGAGGAGGCAGCTGGTCCATACGTTTCCAGCTCTCTGTCCCTCTGCTTTCCTCTCTGTAAAAAGTCAATAAGATATATTAAAAAACAAACAAACACACACAACATACACTACTTGGGACCCTAGCCCAACTACCATTTTGATTTCATAGTGTTCTCCATACTTTCATACTATTCTATAGCTCTACGAAAATGAGTTTTGCAGTGTTTCACCAAAACCTTTTCCTGAAAACGCCAACTCCTTTGGACGGGAAAAATAAATGTAAACAGTGCCACACTCGGATCTCAGCTGTTTGAACAACATTTCCCAGGGACAAAATTGTGCTGTTCCGATATTCAGTCTATTGGAATATGTGTTCCTAGTGTGTGAAGCACATTTCTCAATATTTCCCTAGTCTGGAGTTGTAAATCCTCAGTGCTACACTCCAATTTGTCCAGTGATTGAAGCTCATTCGTTGTGAATAGCCAACGTTACTACACTGTGACCGTAACCCTGTGCCTAACCCTCTGACCCCAACGCTAAACCTATGCCTAACCTGAGCCTGAACCCTACCCAGCCCGAACCCTTATCGTAACCCTAACCCTAGCCAGAACCCCAAGTCTCTAACCCGAACACCACAACGAACCTCGGTGACATCGTCACTCCCAGCGGGTCCCCTGGCCAAAGCATGATCACCTGGGATCAATGGAACCTGCCCACGTGGCCCCTCCCCCCTTGGTGACATCATCACTTCCGCTTTCATGGCCTTAGCAGGCTTCTTTCAAAGACGCCAACTCATGGCCCTGAATTATAAATGTAACCAGTATCCAACTCGGTTCTATGTTCTTTGAGCACGATTTCTTTGTCAGGAAACAGTGCGTTACAGATATTAAGGCCCTTTCTTCAGGTATTCCTAGCGTCTGAAGCACTTTCTTAGATATAAACCTGGGTTATCATTGTGAATTATCCCGAGTTGGGGTCTCTCTCTTCCAGTGTCTCAAGCTCCTTCGTTGTGAATTCCAATTTGGTGAAACAGCGTTTATAACAAATATACCAGCACTTTAACCGTTATTACCACTTGAAAGGCTACCCTACCTTTCACAGCGCTTTGGTTACAGATTCTCAGTATTTCAAAATTCAGTAGAGATGTTCGGGTTCGAAAACGTATTCCAGGAGTTCTAGAGTCACTCTGACACATCCCCCTGGTCCGTTGTTTTGAGCTCTGAGAGTTTTCTTTTTAACACGGGTGGCATACCGGCTTTTTAAAGGCCCGTTAAAACACCACTCGGATAAGCCGAAAGCGTTTTGGCTCAGTGGATAGAGCATCGGTCTGCGGACTGAAGGGTCCCGGGTTCGATTCCGGTCAAGGGCACGTCCATTGGTTGCGGGCACATCCCCGGCAGGGGGTGTTTGCAGGAGGAGGCAGCTGGTCGATATGTTTCCAGCTCTCTGTCCCTCTGCTTTCCTCTCTGTAAAAAGTCAATAAGATATATTAAAAAACAAACAAACACACACAAAATACACTACTTGGGACCCTAGCCCAACTACCATTTTGATTTCATAGTGTTCTCCATACTTTCATACTATTCTATAGCTCTACGAAAATGAGTTTTGCAGTGTTTCACCAAAACCTTTTCCTGAAAACGCCAACTCCTTTGGACGGGAAAAATAAATGTAAACAGTGCCACACTCGGTTCTCAGCTGTTTGAACAACATTTCCCAGGGACAAAATTGTGCTGTTCCGATATTCAGGCTATTGGAATATGTGTTCCTAGTGTGTGAAGCACATTTCTCAATATTTCCCTAGTCTGGAGTTGTAAATCCGCAGTGCTACACTCCAATTTGTCCAGTGATTGAAGCTCATTCGTTGTGAATAGCCAACGTTACTACACCGTGACCGTAACCCTGTCCCTAACCCTCTGACCCCAACGCTAAACCTATGCCTAACCTGAGCCTGAACCCTACCCAGCCTGAACCCTTATGGTAACCCTAACCCTAGCCAGAACCCCAAGTCTCTAACCCGAACACCACAACGAACCTCGGTGACATCGTCACTCCCAGCAGGTCCCCTGGCCAAAGCATGATCACCTGGGATCAATGGAACCTGCCCACGTGGCCCCTCCCCCCTTGGTGACATCATCACTTCCGCTTTCATGGCCTTAGCAGGCTTCTTTCAAAGACGCCAACTCATGGCCCTGAAGTATAAATGTAACCAGTATCCAACTCGGTTCTATGTTCTTTGAGCAGGATTTCCTTGTCAGGAAACAGTGCGTTACAGATATTAAGGCCCTTTATTCACGTATTCCTAGCGTCTGAAGCACTTCCTTAGATATTAACCTGGGTAATCATTGTGAATTTCCCGAGTTGGGGTTTCTCTCTTCCAGTGTCTCAAGCTCCTTCCTTGTGAATTCCAATTTGGTGAAACAGCGTTTATTACAAATATACCAGCACTTTAACCGTTATTACCACTTGAAAGGCTACCCTACCTTTCACAGCGCTTTGGTTACAGATTCTCAGTATTTCAAAATTCAGTAGAGATGTTCGGTTTCAAAAACGTATTCCAGGAGTTCTAGAGTCACTCTGACAAATCCCCCTGGTCCGTTGTTTTGAGCTCTGAGAGTTTTCTTTTTAACACGGGTGTCATACCGGCTTTTTAAAGGCACGTTAAAACACCACTCGGATAAGCCGAAAGCGGATTGGCTCAGTGGATAGAGCGTCGGTCTGCGGACTGAAGGGTCCCGGGTTCGATTCCGGTCAAGGGCACGACCATTGGTTGCGGGCACATCCCCGGCAGGGGGTGTTTGCAGGAGGAGGCAGCTGGTCGATATGTTTCCAGCTCTCTGTCCCTCTGCTTTCCTCTCTGTAAAAAGTCAATAAGATATATTAAAAAACAAAGGAACACACACAAAATACACTACTTGGGACCCTAGCCCAACTACCATTTTGATTTCATAGTGTTCTCCATACTTTCATACTATTCTATAGCTCTACGAAAATGAGTTTTGCAGTGTTTCACCAAAACCTTTTCCTGAAAACGCCAACTCCTTTGGACGGGAAAAATAAATGTAAACAGTGCCACACTCGGTTCTCAGCTGTTTGAACAACATTTCCCAGGGACAAAATTGTGCTGTTCAGACATTCAGTCTATTGGAATATGTGTTCCTAGTGTGTGAAGCACATTTCTCAATATTTCCCTAGTCTGGAGTTGTAAATCCTCAGTGCTACACTCCAATTTGTCCAGTGAATGAAGCTCATTCGTTGTGAATAGCCAACGTTACTACACCGTGACCTTAACCCTGTCCCTACGCCTCTGACCCCAACCCTAAACCTATGCCTAACGTGAGCCTGAACCCTACCCAGCCCGAACCCTTATCGTAACCCTAACCCTAGCCAGAACCCCAATTCTCTAACCCTAACACCACAACGAACCTCGGTGACATCGTCACTCCCAGCTGGTCCCCTGGCCAAAGCATGATCACCTGGGATCAATTGAACCTGCCCACGTGGCCCCTCCCACCTTGGTGACATCATCACCTCCGCTTTCATGGCCTTAGCAGGCTTCTTTCAAAGACGCCAACTCATGGCCCTGAAGTATAAATGTAACCAGTATCCAACTCGGTTCTATGTTCTTTGAGCAGGATTTCCTTGTCAGGAAACAGTGCGTTACAGATATTAAGGCCCTTTATTCACGTATTCCTAGCGTTTGAAGCACTTTCTTAGATATTAACCTGGGTAATCATTGTGAATTTCCCGAGTTGGGGTCTCTCTCTTCCAGTGTCTCAAGCTCCTTCCTTGTGAATTCCAATTTGGTGAAACAGCGTTTATTACAAATATACCAGCACTTTAACCGTTATTACCACTTGAAAGGCTACCCTACCTTTCACAGCGCTTTGGTTACAGATTCTCAGTATTTCAAAATTCAGTAGAGATGTTCGGGTTCGAAAACGTATTCCAGGAGTTCTAGAGTCACTCTGACAAATCCCCCTGGTCCGTTGTTTTGAGCTCTGAGAGTTTTCTTTTTAACACGGGTGTCATACCGGCTTTTTAAAGGCACGTTAAAACACCACTCGGAGAAGCCGAAAGCGGATTGGATCAGTGGATAGAGCGTCGGTCTGCGGACTGAAGGGTCCCGGGTTCGATTCCGGTCAAGGGCACGACCATTGGTTGCGGGCACATCCCCGGCAGGGGGTGTTTGCAGGAGGAGGCAGCTGGTCGATATGTTTCCAGCTCTCTGTCCCTCTGCTTTCCTCTCTGTAAAAACTCAATAAGATATATTAAAAAACAAACAAACACACACAAAATACACTACTTGGGACCCTAGCCCAACTACCATTTTGATTTCATAGTGTTCTCCATACTTTCATACTATTCTATAGCTCTACGAAAATGAGTTTTGCAGTGTTTCACCAAAACCTTTTCCTGAAAACGCCAACTCCTTTGGACGGGAAAAATAAATGTAAACAGTGCCACACTCGGTTCTCAGCTGTTTGAACAACATTTCCTAGGGACAAAATTGTGCTGTTCAGACATTCAGTCTATTGGAATATGTGTTCCTAGTGTGTGAAGCACATTTCTCAATATTTCCCTAGTCTGGAGTTGTAAATCCTCAGTGCTACACTCCAATTTGTCCAGTGATTGAAGCTCATTCGTTGTGAATAGCCAACGTTACTACACCGTGACCGTAACCCTGTCCCTATGCCTCTGACCCCAACCCTAAACCTATGCCTAACGTGAGCCTGAACCCTACCCAGCCCGAACCCTTATCATAACCCTAACCCTAGCCAGAACCCCAATTCTCTAACCCTAACACCACAACGAACCTCGGTGACATCGTCACTCCCAGCTGGTCCCCTGGCCAAAGCATGATCACCTGGGATCAATTGAACCTGCCCACGTGGCCCCTCCCACCTTGGTGACATCATCACCTCCGCTTTCATGGCCTTAGCAGGCTTCTTTCAAAGACGCCAACTCATGGCCCTGAAGTATAAATGTAACCAGTATCCAACTCGGTTCTATGTTCTTTGAGCACGATTTCCTTGTCAGGAAACAGTGCGTTACAGATATTAAGGCCCTTTATTCACGTATTCCTAGCGTTTGAAGCACTTTCTTAGATATTAACCTGGGTTATCATTGTGAATTTCCCGAGTTGGGGTCTCTCTCTTCCAGTGTCTCAAGCTCCTTCCTTGTGAATTCCAATTTGGTGAACCAGCGTTTATTACAAATATACCAGCACTTTAACCGTTATTACCACTTGAAAGGCTACCCTACCTTTCACAGCGCTTTGGTTACAGATTCTCAGTATTTCAAAATTCAGTAGAGATGTTCGGGTTCCAAAACATATTCCAGGAGTTCTAGAGTCACTCTGACAAATCCCCCTGGTCCGTTGTTTTGAGCTCTGAGAGTTTTCTTTTTAACACGGGTGTCATACCGGCTTTTTAAAGGCACGTTAAAACACCGCTGGGAGAAGCCGAAAGCGGTTTGGCTCAGTGGATAGAGCGTCGGTCTGCGGACTGAAGGGTCCCGGGTTCGATTCCGGTCAAGGGCACGTCCATTGGTTGCGGGCACATCCCCGGCAGGGGGTGTTTGCAGGAGGAGGCAGCTGGTCGATATGTTTCCAGCTCTCTGTCCCTCTGCTTTCCTCTCCGTACAAAGTCAATAAGATATATTAAAAAACAAACAAACAAACACAAAATACACTACTTGGGACCCTAGCCCAACTACCATTTTGATTTCATAGTGTTCTCCATACTTTCATACTATTCTATACCTCTACGAAAATGAGTTTTGCAGTGTTTCACCAAAACCTTTTCCTGAAAACGCCAACTCCTTTGGACGGGAAAAATAAATGTAAACAGTGCCACATTGGGTTCTCAGCTGTTTGAACAACATTTCCCAGGGACAAAATTGTGCTGTTCCGATATTCAGGCTATTGGAATATGTGTTCCTAGTGTGTGAAGCACATTTCTCAATATTTCCCTAGTCTGGAGTTGTAAATCCGCAGTGCTACACTCCAATTTGTCCAGTGATTGAAGCTCATTCGTTGTGAATAGCCAACGTTACTACACCGTGACCGTAACCCTGTCCCTAACCCTCTGACCCCAACGCTAAACCTATGCCTAACCTGAGCCTGAACCCTACCCAGCCCGAACCCTTATGGTAACCCTAACCCTAGCCAGAACCCCAAGTCTCTAACCCGAACACCACAACGAACCTCGGTGACATCGTCACTCCCAGCGGGTCCCCTGGCCAAAGCATGATCACCTGGGATCAATGGAACCTGCCCACGTGGCCCCTCCCCCCTTGGTGACATCATCACTTCCGCTTTCATGGCCTTAGCAGGCTTCTTTCAAAGAGGCCAACTCATGGCCCTGAATTATAAATGTAACCCGTATCCAACTCGGTTCTATGTTCTTTGAGCACGATTTCCTTGTCAGGAAACAGTGCGTTACAGATATTAAGGCCCTTTCTTCACGTATTCCTAGCGTCTGAAGCACTTTCTTAGATATTAACCTGGGTTATCATTGTGAATTATCCCGAGTTGGGGTCTCTCTCTTCCAGTGTCTCAAGCTCCTTCGTTGTGAATTCCAATTAGGTGAAACAGCGTTTATAACAAATATACCAGCAATTTAACCGTTATTACCACTTGAAAGTCTACCCTACCTTTCACAGCGCTTTGGTTACAGACTCTCAGTATTTCAAAATTCAGTAGAGATGTTCGGGTTCGAAAACGTATTCCAGGAGTTCTAGAGTCACTCTGACACATCCCCCTGGTCCGTTGTTTTGAGCTCTGAGAGTTTTCTTTTTAACACGGGTGTCATACCGGCTTTTTAAAGGCACGTTAAAACACCACTCGGATAAGCCGAAAGCGGTTTGGCTCAGTGGATAGAGCGTCGGTCTGCGGACTGAAGGGTCCCGGGTTCGATTCCGGTCAAGGGCACGTCCATTGGTTTCGGGCACATCCCCGGCAGGGGGTGTTTGCAGGAGGAGGCAGCTGGTCCATACGTTTCCAGCTCTCTGTCCCTCTGCTTTCCTCTCTGTAAAAAGTCAATAAGATATATTAAAAAACAAACAAACACACACAACATACACTACTTGGGACCCTAGCCCAACTACCATTTTGATTTCATAGTGTTCTCCATACTTTCATACTATTCTATAGCTCTACGAAAATGAGTTTTGCAGTGTTTCACCAAAACCTTTTCCTGAAAACGCCAACTCCTTTGGACGGGAAAAATAAATGTAAACAGTGCCACACTCGGATCTCAGCTGTTTGAACAACATTTCCCAGGGACAAAATTGTGCTGTTCCGATATTCAGTCTATTGGAATATGTGTTCCTAGTGTGTGAAGCACATTTCTCAATATTTCCCTAGTCTGGAGTTGTAAATCCTCAGTGCTACACTCCAATTTGTCCAGTGATTGAAGCTCATTCGTTGTGAATAGCCAACGTTACTACACTGTGACCGTAACCCTGTGCCTAACCCTCTGACCCCAACGCTAAACCTATGCCTAACCTGAGCCTGAACCCTACCCAGCCCGAACCCTTATCGTAACCCTAACCCTAGCCAGAACCCCAAGTCTCTAACCCGAACACCACAACGAACCTCGGTGACATCGTCACTCCCAGCGGGTCCCCTGGCCAAAGCATGATCACCTGGGATCAATGGAACCTGCCCACGTGGCCCCTCCCCCCTTGGTGACATCATCACTTCCGCTTTCATGGCCTTAGCAGGCTTCTTTCAAAGACGCCAACTCATGGCCCTGAATTATAAATGTAACCAGTATCCAACTCGGTTCTATGTTCTTTGAGCACGATTTCTTTGTCAGGAAACAGTGCGTTACAGATATTAAGGCCCTTTCTTCAGGTATTCCTAGCGTCTGAAGCACTTTCTTAGATATAAACCTGGGTTATCATTGTGAATTATCCCGAGTTGGGGTCTCTCTCTTCCAGTGTCTCAAGCTCCTTCGTTGTGAATTCCAATTTGGTGAAACAGCGTTTATAACAAATATACCAGCACTTTAACCGTTATTACCACTTGAAAGGCTACCCTACCTTTCACAGCGCTTTGGTTACAGATTCTCAGTATTTCAAAATTCAGTAGAGATGTTCGGGTTCGAAAACGTATTCCAGGAGTTCTAGAGTCACTCTGACAAATCCCCCTGGTCCGTTGTTTTGAGCTCTGAGAGTTTTCTTTTTAACACGGGTGGCATACCGGCTTTTTAAAGGCCCGTTAAAACACCACTCGGATAAGCCGAAAGCGTTTTGGCTCAGTGGATAGAGCATCGGTCTGCGGACTGAAGGGTCCCGGGTTCGATTCCGGTCAAGGGCACGTCCATTGGTTGCGGGCACATCCCCGGCAGGGGGTGTTTGCAGGAGGAGGCAGCTGGTCGATATGTTTCCAGCTCTCTGTCCCTCTGCTTTCCTCTCTGTAAAAAGTCAATAAGATATATTAAAAAACAAACAAACACACACAAAATACACTACTTGGGACCCTAGCCCAACTACCATTTTGATTTCATAGTGTTCTCCATACTTTCATACTATTCTATAGCTCTACGAAAATGAGTTTTGCAGTGTTTCACCAAAACCTTTTCCTGAAAACGCCAACTCCTTTGGACGGGAAAAATAAATGTAAACAGTGCCACACTCGGTTCTCAGCTGTTTGAACAACATTTCCCAGGGACAAAATTGTGCTGTTCCGATATTCAGGCTATTGGAATATGTGTTCCTAGTGTGTGAAGCACATTTCTCAATATTTCCCTAGTCTGGAGTTGTAAATCCGCAGTGCTACACTCCAATTTGTCCAGTGATTGAAGCTCATTCGTTGTGAATAGCCAACGTTACTACACCGTGACCTTAACCCTGTCCCTACGCCTCTGACCCCAACCCTAAACCTATGCCTAACGTGAGCCTGAACCCTACCCAGCCCGAACCCTTATCGTAACCCTAACCCTAGCCAGAACCCCAATTCTCTAACCCTAACACCACAACGAACCTCGGTGACATCGTCACTCCCAGCTGGTCCCCTGGCCAAAGCATGATCACCTGGGATCAATTGAACCTGCCCACGTGGCCCCTCCCACCTTGGTGACATCATCACCTCCGCTTTCATGGCCTTAGCAGGCTTCTTTCAAAGACGCCAACTCATGGCCCTGAAGTATAAATGTAACCAGTATCCAACTCGGTTCTATGTTCTTTGAGCAGGATTTCCTTGTCAGGAAACAGTGCGTTACAGATATTAAGGCCCTTTATTCACGTATTCCTAGCGTTTGAAGCACTTTCTTAGATATTAACCTGGGTAATCATTGTGAATTTCCCGAGTTGGGGTCTCTCTCTTCCAGTGTCTCAAGCTCCTTCCTTGTGAATTCCAATTTGGTGAAACAGCGTTTATTACAAATATACCAGCACTTTAACCGTTATTACCACTTGAAAGGCTACCCTACCTTTCACAGCGCTTTGGTTACAGATTCTCAGTATTTCAAAATTCAGTAGAGATGTTCGGGTGCGAAAACGTATTCCAGGAGTTCTAGAGTCACTCTGACAAATCCCCCTGGTCCGTTGTTTTGAGCTCTGAGAGTTTTCTTTTTAACACGGGTGTCATACCGGCTTTTTAAAGGCACGTTAAAACACCACTCGGAGAAGCCGAAAGCGGATTGGATCAGTGGATAGAGCGTCGGTCTGCGGACTGAAGGGTCCCGGGTTCGATTCCGGTCAAGGGCACGACCATTGGTTGCGGGCACATCCCCGGCAGGGGGTGTTTGCAGGAGGAGGCAGCTGGTCGATATGTTTCCAGCTCTCTGTCCCTCTGCTTTCCTCTCTGTAAAAACTCAATAAGATATATTAAAAAACAAACAAACACACACAAAATACACTACTTGGGACCCTAGCCCAACTACCATTTTGATTTCATAGTGTTCTCCATACTTTCATACTATTCTATAGCTCTACGAAAATGAGTTTTGCAGTGTTTCACCAAAACCTTTTCCTGAAAACGCCAACTCCTTTGGACGGGAAAAATAAATGTAAACAGTGCCACACTCGGTTCTCAGCTGTTTGAACAACATTTCCCAGGGACAAAATTGTGCTGTTCAGACATTCAGTCTATTGGAATATGTGTTCCTAGTGTGTGAAGCACATTTCTCAATATTTCCCTAGTCTGGAGTTGTAAATCCTCAGTGCTACACTCCAATTTGTCCAGTGATTGAAGCTCATTCGTTGTGAATAGCCAACGTTACTACACCGTGACCGTAACCCTGTCCCTATGCCTCTGACCCCAACCCTAAACCTATGCCTAACGTGAGCCTGAACCCTACCCAGCCCGAACCCTTATCGTAACCCTAACCCTAGCCAGAACCCCAATTCTCTAACCCTAACACCACAACGAACCTCGGTGACATCGTCACTCCCAGCTGGTCCCCTGGCCAAAGCATGATCACCTGGGATCAATTGAACCTGCCCACGTGGCCCCTCCCACCTTGGTGACATCATCACCTCCGCTTTCATGGCCTTAGCAGGCTTCTTTCAAAGACGCCAACTCATGGCCCTGAAGTATAAATGTAACCAGTATCCAACTCGGTTCTATGTTCTTTGAGCAGGATTTCCTTGTCAGGAAACAGTGCGTTACAGATATTAAGGCCCTTTATTCACGTATTCCTAGCGTTTGAAGCACTTTCTTAGATATTAACCTGGGTAATCATTGTGAATTTCCCGAGTTGGGGTCTCTCTCTTCCAGTGTCTCAAGCTCCTTCCTTGTGAATTCCAATTTGGTGAAACAGCGTTTATTACAAATATACCAGCACTTTAACCGTTATTACCACTTGAAAGGCTACCCTACCTTTCACAGCGCTTTGGTTACAGATTCTCAGTATTTCAAAATTCAGTAGAGATGTTCGGGTTCGAAAACGTATTCCAGGAGTTCTAGAGTCACTCTGACAAATCCCCCTGGTCCGTTGTTTTGAGCTCTGAGAGTTTTCTTTTTAACACGGGTGTCATACCGGCTTTTTAAAGGCACGTTAAAACACCACTCGGAGAAGCCGAAAGCGGATTGGATCAGTGGATAGAGCGTCGGTCTGCGGACTGAAGGGTCCCGGGTTCGATTCCGGTCAAGGGCACGACCATTGGTTGCGGGCACATCCCCGGCAGGGGGTGTTTGCAGGAGGAGGCAGCTGGTCGATATGTTTCCAGCTCTCTGTCCCTCTGCTTTCCTCTCTGTAAAAACTCAATAAGATATATTAAAAAACAAACAAACACACACAAAATACACTACTTGGGACCCTAGCCCAACTACCATTTTGATTTCATAGTGTTCTCCATACTTTCATACTATTCTATAGCTCTACGAAAATGAGTTTTGCAGTGTTTCACCAAAACCTTTTCCTGAAAACGCCAACTCCTTTGGACGGGAAAAATAAATGTAAACAGTGCCACACTCGGTTCTCAGCTGTTTGAACAACATTTCCCAGGGACAAAATTGTGCTGTTCAGACATTCAGTCTATTGGAATATGTGTTCCTAGTGTGTGAAGCACATTTCTCAATATTTCCCTAGTCTGGAGTTGTAAATCCTCAGTGCTACACTCCAATTTGTCCAGTGATTGAAGCTCATTCGTTGTGAATAGCCAACGTTACTACACCGTGACCGTAACCCTGTCCCTATGCCTCTGACCCCAACCCTAAACCTATGCCTAACGTGAGCCTGAACCCTACCCAGCCCGAACCCTTATCGTAACCCTAACCCTAGCCAGAACCCCAATTCTCTAACCCTAACACCACAACGAACCTCGGTGACATCGTCACTCCCAGCTGGTCTCCTGGCCAAAGCATGATCACCTGGGATCAATTGAACCTGCCCACGTGGCCCCTCCCACCTTGGTGACATCATCACCTCCGCTTTCATGGCCTTAGCAGGCTTCTTTCAAAGACGCCAACTCATGGCCCTGAAGTATAAATGTAACCAGTATCCAACTCGGTTCTATGTTCTTTGAGCACGATTTCCTTGTCAGGAAACAGTGCGTTACAGATATTAAGGCCCTTTATTCACGTATTCCTAGCGTTTGAAGCACTTTCTTAGATATTAACCTGGGTTATCATTGTGAATTTCCCGAGTTGGGGTCTCTCTCTTCCAGTGTCTCAAGCTCCTTCCTTGTGAATTCCAATTTGGTGAAACAGCGTTTATTACAAATATACCAGCACTTTAACCGTTATTACCACTTGAAAGGCTACCCTACCTTTCACAGCGCTTTGGTTACAGATTCTCAGTATTTCAAAATTCAGTAGAGATGTTCGGGTTCGAAAACGTATTCCAGGAGTTCTAGAGTCACTCTGACAAATCCCCCTGGTCCGTTGTTTTGAGCTCTGAGAGTTTTCTTTTTAACACGGGTGTCATACCGGCTTTTTAAAGGCACGTTAAAACACCACTCGGATAAGCCGAAAGCGGATTGGATCAGTGGATAGAGCGTCGGTCTGCGGACTGAAGGGTCCCGGGTTCGATTCCGGTCAAGGGCACGACCATTGGTTGCGGGCACATCCCCGGCAGGGGGTGTTTGCAGGAGGAGGCAGCTGGTCGATATGTTTCCAGCTCTCTGTCCCTCTGCTTTCCTCTCTGTAAAAACTCAATAAGATATATTAAAAAACAAACAAACACACACAAAATACACTACTTGGGACCCTAGCCCAACTACCATTTTGATTTCATAGTGTTCTCCATACTTTCATACTATTCTATAGCTCTACGAAAATGAGTTTTGCAGTGTTTCACCAAAACCTTTTCCTGAAAACGCCAACTCCTTTGGACGGGAAAAATAAATGTAAACAGTGCCACACTCGGTTCTCAGCTGTTTGAACAACATTTCCCAGGGACAAAATTGTGCTGTTCAGACATTCAGTCTATTGGAATATGTGTTCCTAGTGTGTGAAGCACATTTCTCAATATTTCCCTAGTCTGGAGTTGTAAATCCTCAGTGCTACACTCCAATTTGTCCAGTGATTGAAGCTCATTCGTTGTGAATAGCCAACGTTACTACACCGTGACCGTAACCCTGTCCCTATGCCTCTGACCCCAACCCTAAACCTATGCCTAACGTGAGCCTGAACCCTACCCAGCCCGAACCCTTATCGTAACCCTAACCCTAGCCAGAACCCCAATTCTCTAACCCTAACACCACAACGAACCTCCGTGACATCGTCACTCCCAGCTGGTCCCCTGGCCAAAGCATGATCACCTGGGATCAATTGAACCTGCCCACGTGGCCCCTCCCACCTTGGTGACATCATCACCTCCGCTTTCATGGCCTTAGCAGGCTTCTTTCAAAGACGCCAACTCATGGCCCTGAAGTATAAATGTAACCAGTATCCAACTCGGTTCTATGTTCTTTGAGCACGATTTCCTTGTCAGGAAACAGTGCGTTACAGATATTAAGGCCCTTTATTCACGTATTCCTAGCGTTTGAAGCACTTTCTTAGATATTAACCTGGGTTATCATTGTGAATTTCCCGAGTTGGGGTCTCTCTCTTCCAGTGTCTCAAGCTCCTTCCTTGTGAATTCCAATTTGGTGAAACAGCGTTTATTACAAATATACCAGCACTTTAACCGTTATTACCACTTGAAAGGCTACCCTACCTTTCACAGCGCTTTGGTTACAGATTCTCAGTATTTCAAAATTCAGTAGAGATGTTCGGGTTCGAAAACGTATTCCAGGAGTTCTAGAGTCACTCTGACAAATCCCCCTGGTCCGTTGTTTTGAGCTCTGAGAGTTTTCTTTTTAACACGGGTGTCATACCGGCTTTTTAAAGGCACGTTAAAACACCACTCGGATAAGCGGAAAGCGGTTTGGCTCAGTGGATAGAGCGTCGGTCTGCGGACTGAAGGGTCCCGGGTTCGATTCCGGTCAAGGGCACGTCCATTGGTTGCGGGCACATCCCCGGCAGGGGGTGTTTGCAGGAGGAGGCAGCTGGTCGATACGTTTCCAGCTCTCTGTCCCTCTGCTTTCCTCTCTGTAAAAAGTCAATAAGATATATTAAAAAACAAACAAACACACACAAAATACACTACTTGGGACCCTAGCCCAACTACCATTTTGATTTCATAGTGTTCTCCATACTTTCATACTATTCTATAGCTCTACGAAAATGAGTTTTGCAGTGTTTCACCAAAACCTTTTCCTGAAAACGCTAACTCCTTTGGACGGGAAAAATAAATGTAAACAGTGCCACACTCGGTTCTCAGCTGTTTGAACAACATTTCCCAGGGACAAAATTGTGCTGTTCAGACATTCAGTCTATTGGAATATGTGTTCCTAGTGTGTGAAGCACATTTCTCAATATTTCCCTAGTCTGGAGTTGTAAATCCTCAGTGCTACACTCCAATTTGTCCAGTGAATGAAGCTCATTCGTTGTGAATAGCCAACGTTACTACACCGTGACCTTAACCCTGTCCCTACGCCTCTGACCCCAACCCTAAACCTATGCCTAACGTGAGCCTGAACCCTACCCAGCCCGAACCCTTATCGTAACCCTAACCCTAGCCAGAACCCCAATTCTCTAACCCTAACACCACAACGAACCTCGGTGACATCGTCACTCCCAGCTGGTCCCCTGGCCAAAGCATGATCACCTGGGATCAATTGAACCTGCCCACGTGGCCCCTCCCACCTTGGTGACATCATCACCTCCGCTTTCATGGCCTTAGCAGGCTTCTTTCAAAGACGCCAACTCATGGCCCTGAAGTATAAATGTAACCAGTATCCAACTCGGTTCTATGTTCTTTGAGCACGATTTCCTTGTCAGGAAACAGTGCGTTACAGATATTAAGGCCCTTTATTCACGTATTCCTAGCGTTTGAAGCACTTTCTTAGATATTAACCTGGGTTATCATTGTGAATTTCCCGAGTTGGGGTCTCTCTCTTCCAGTGTCTCAAGCTCCTTCCTTGTGAATTCCAATTTGGTGAAACAGCGTTTATTACAAATATACCAGCACTTTAACCGTTATTACCACTTGAAAGGCTACCCTACCTTTCACAGCGCTTTGGTTACAGATTCTCAGTATTTCAAAATTCAGTAGAGATGTTCGGGTTCGAAAACGTATTCCAGGAGTTCTAGAGTCACTCTGACAAATCCCCCTGGTCCGTTGTTTTGAGCTCTGAGAGTTTTCTTTTTAACACGGGTGTCATACCGGCTTTTTAAAGGCACGTTAAAACACCACTCGGAGAAGCCGAAAGCGGATTGGATCAGTGGATAGAGCGTCGGTCTGCGGACTGAAGGGTCCCGGGTTCGATTCCGGTCAAGGGCACGACCATTGGTTGCGGGCACATCCCCGGCAGGGGGTGTTTGCAGGAGGAGGCAGCTGGTCGATACGTTTCCAGCTCTCTGTCCCTCTGCTTTCCTCTCTGTAAAAAGTCAATAAGATATATTAAAAAACAAACAAACACACACAAAATACACTACTTGGGACCCTAGCCCAACTACCATTTTGATTTCATAGTGTTCTCCATACTTTCATACTATTCTATAGCTCTACGAAAATGAGTTTTGCAGTGTTTCACCAAAACCTTTTCCTGAAAACGCCAACTCCTTTGGACGGGAAAAATAAATGTAAACAGTGCCACACTCGGTTCTCAGCTGTTTGAACAACATTTCCCAGGGACAAAATTGTGCTGTTCAGACATTCAGTCTATTGGAATATGTGTTCCTAGTGTGTGAAGCACATTTCTCAATATTTCCCTAGTCTGGAGTTGTAAATCCTCAGTGCTACACTCCAATTTGTCCAGTGAATGAAGCTCATTCGTTGTGAATAGCCAACGTTACTACACCGTGACCTTAACCCTGTCCCTACGCCTCTGACCCCAACCCTAAACCTATGCCTAACGTGAGCCTGAACCCTACCCAGCCCGAACCCTTATCGTAACCCTAACCCTAGCCAGAACCCCAATTCTCTAACCCTAACACCACAACGAACCTCGGTGACATCGTCACTCCCAGCTGGTCCCCTGGCCAAAGCATGATCACCTGGGATCAATTGAACCTGCCCACGTGGCCCCTCCCACCTTGGTGACATCATCACCTCCGCTTTCATGGCCTTAGCAGGCTTCTTTCAAAGACGCCAACTCATGGCCCTGAAGTATAAATGTAACCAGTATCCAACTCGGTTCTATGTTCTTTGAGCACGATTTCCTTGTCAGGAAACAGTGCGTTACAGATATTAAGGCCCTTTATTCACGTATTCCTAGCGTTTGAAGCACTTTCTTAGATATTAACCTGGGTTATCATTGTGAATTTCCCGAGTTGGGGTCTCTCTCTTCCAGTGTCTCAAGCTCCTTCCTTGTGAATTCCAATTTGGTGAAACAGCGTTTATTACAAATATACCAGCACTTTAACCGTTATTACCACTTGAAAGGCTACCCTACCTTTCACAGCGCTTTGGTTACAGATTCTCAGTATTTCAAAATTCAGTAGAGATGTTCGGGTTCGAAAACGTATTCCAGGAGTTCTAGAGTCACTCTGACAAATCCCCCTGGTCCGTTGTTTTGAGCTCTGAGAGTTTTCTTTTTAACACGGGTGTCATACCGGCTTTTTAAAGGCACGTTAAAACACCACTCGGATAAGCCGAAAGCGGATTGGATCAGTGGATAGAGCGTCGGTCTGCGGACTGAAGGGTCCCGGGTTCGATTCCGGTCAAGGGCACGACCATTGGTTGCGGGCACATCCCCGGCAGGGGGTGTTTGCAGGAGGAGGCAGCTGGTCGATACGTTTCCAGCTCTCTGTCCCTCTGCTTTCCTCTCTGTAAAAAGTCAATAAGATATATTAAAAAACAAACAAACACACACAAAATACACTACTTGGGACCCTAGCCCAACTACCATTTTGATTTCATAGTGTTCTCCATACTTTCATACTATTCTATAGCTCTACGAAAATGAGTTTTGCAGTGTTTCACCAAAACCTTTTCCTGAAAACGCCAACTCCTTTGGACGGGAAAAATAAATGTAAACAGTGCCACACTCGGTTCTCAGCTGTTTGAACAACATTTCCCAGGGACAAAATTGTGCTGTTCAGACATTCAGTCTATTGGAATATGTGTTCCTAGTGTGTGAAGCACATTTCTCAATATTTCCCTAGTCTGGAGTTGTAAATCCTCAGTGCCACACTCCAATTTGTCCAGTGAATGAAGCTCATTCGTTGTGAATAGCCAACGTTACTACACCGTGACCGTAACCCTGTCCCTAAGCCTCTGACCCCAACCCTAAACCTATGCCTAACGTGAGCCTGAACCCTACCCAGCCCGAATCCTTATCGTAACACTAACCCTAGCCAGAACCCCAATTCTCTAACCCTAACACCACAACGAACCTCGGTGACATCGTCACTCCCAGCTGGTCCCCTGGCCAAAGCATGATCACCTGGGATCAATTGAACCTGCCCACGTGGCCCCTCCCACCTTGGTGACATCATCACCTCCTCTTTCATGGCCTTAGCAGGCTTCTTTCAAAGACGCCAACTCATGGCCCTGAAGTATAAATGTAACCAGTATCCAACTCGGTTCTATGTTCTTTGAGCAGGATTTCCTTGTCAGGAAACAGTGCGTTCCAGATATTAAGGCCCTTTATTCACGTATTCCTAGCGTTTGAAGCACTTTCTTAGATATTAACCTGGGTAATCATTGTGAATTTCCCGAGTTGGGGTCTCTCTCTTCCAGTGTCTCAAGCTCCTTCCTTGTGAATTCCAATTTGGTGAAACAGCGTTTATTACAAATATACCAGCACTTTAACCGTTATTACCACTTGAAAGGCTACCCTACCTTTCACAGCGCTTTGGTTACAGATTCTCAGTATTTCAAAATTCAGTAGAGATGTTCGGGTTCGAAAACGTATTCCAGGAGTTCTAGAGTCACTCTGACAAATCCTCCTGGTCCGTTGTTTTGAGCTCTGAGAGTTTTCTTTTTAACACGGGTGTCATACCGGCTTTTTAAAGGCACGTTAAAACACCACTCGGATAAGCGGAAAGCGGTTTGGCTCAGTGGATAGAGCGTCGGTCTGCGGACTGAAGGGTCCCGGGTTCGATTCCGGTCAAGGGCACGTCCATTGGTTGCGGGCACATCCCCGGCAGGGGGTGTTTGCAGGAGGAGGCAGCTGGTCGATACGTTTCCAGCTCTCTGTCCCTCTGCTTTCCTCTCTGTAAAAAGTCAATAAGATATATTAAAAAACAAACAAACACACACAAAATACACTACTTGGGACCCTAGCCCAACTACCATTTTGATTTCATAGTGTTCTCCATACTTTCATACTATTCTATAGCTCTACGAAAATGAGTTTTGCAGTGTTTCACCAAAACCTTTTCCTGAAAACGCCAACTCCTTTGGACGGGAAAAATAAATGTAAACAGTGCCACACTCGGTTCTCAGCTGTTTGAACAACATTTCCCAGGGACAAAATTGTGCTGTTCAGACATTCAGTCTATTGGAATATGTGTTCCTAGTGTGTGAAGCACATTTCTCAATATTTCCCTAGTCTGGAGTTGTAAATCCTCAGTGCCACACTCCAATTTGTCCAGTGAATGAAGCTCATTCGTTGTGAATAGCCAACGTTACTACACCGTGACCGTAACCCTGTCCCTAAGCCTCTGACCCCAACCCTAAACCTATGCCTAACGTGAGCCTGAACCCTACCCAGCCCGAATCCTTATCGTAACACTAACCCTAGCCAGAACCCCAATTCTCTAACCCTAACACCACAACGAACCTCGGTGACATCGTCACTCCCAGCTGGTCCCCTGGCCAAAGCATGATCACCTGGGATCAATTGAACCTGCCCACGTGGCCCCTCCCACCTTGGTGACATCATCACCTCCTCTTTCATGGCCTTAGCAGGCTTCTTTCAAAGACGCCAACTCATGGCCCTGAAGTATAAATGTAACCAGTATCCAACTCGGTTCTATGTTCTTTGAGCAGGATTTCCTTGTCAGGAAACAGTGCGTTCCAGATATTAAGGCCCTTTATTCACGTATTCCTAGCGTTTGAAGCACTTTCTTAGATATTAACCTGGGTTATCATTGTGAATTTCCCGAGTTGGGGTCTCTCTCTTCCAGTGTCTCAAGCTCCTTCCTTGTGAATTCCAATTTGGTGAAACAGCGTTTATTACAAATATACCAGCACTTTAACCGTTATTACCACTTGAAAGGCTACCCTACCTTTCACAGCGCTTTGGTTACAGATTCTCAGTATTTCAAAATTCAGTAGAGATGTTCGGGTTCGAAAACGTATTCCAGGAGTTCTAGAGTCACTCTGACAAATCCCGCTGGTCCGTTGTTTTGAGCTCTGAGAGTTTTCTTTTTAACACGGGTGTCATACCGGCTTTTTAAAGGCACGTTAAAACACCACTCGGATAAGCGGAAAGCGGTTTGGCTCAGTGGATAGAGCGTCGGTCTGCGGACTGAAGGGTCCCGGGTTCGATTCCGGTCAAGGGCACGTCCATTGGTTGCGGGCACATCCCCGGCAGGGGGTGTTTGCAGGAGGAGGCAGCTGGTCGATACGTTTCCAGCTCTCTGTCCCTCTGCTTTCCTCTCTGTAAAAAGTCAATAAGATATATTAAAAAACAAACAAACACACACAAAATACACTACTTGGGACCCTAGCCCAACTACCATTTTGATTTCATAGTGTTCTCCATACTTTCATACTATTCTATAGCTCTACGAAAATGAGTTTTGCAGTGTTTCACCAAAACCTTTTCCTGAAAACGCCAACTCCTTTGGACGGGAAAAATAAATGTAAACAGTGCCACACTCGGTTCTCAGCTGTTTGAACAACATTTCCCAGGGACAAAATTGTGCTGTTCAGACATTCAGTCTATTGGAATATGTGTTCCTAGTGTGTGAAGCACATTTCTCAATATTTCCCTAGTCTGGAGTTGTAAATCCTCAGTGCCACACTCCAATTTGTCCAGTGAATGAAGCTCATTCGTTGTGAATAGCCAACGTTACTACACCGTGACCGTAACCCTGTCCCTAAGCCTCTGACCCCAACCCTAAACCTATGCCTAACGTGAGCCTGAACCCTACCCAGCCCGAATCCTTATCGTAACACTAACCCTAGCCAGAACCCCAATTCTCTAACCCTAACACCACAACGAACCTCGGTGACATCGTCACTCCCAGCTGGTCCCCTGGCCAAAGCATGATCACCTGGGATCAATTGAACCTGCCCACGTGGCCCCTCCCACCTTGGTGACATCATCACCTCCTCTTTCATGGCCTTAGCAGGCTTCTTTCAAAGACGCCAACTCATGGCCCTGAAGTATAAATGTAACCAGTATCCAACTCGGTTCTATGTTCTTTGAGCAGGATTTCCTTGTCAGGAAACAGTGCGTTCCAGATATTAAGGCCCTTTATTCACGTATTCCTAGCGTTTGAAGCACTTTCTTAGATATTAACCTGGGTTATCATTGTGAATTTCCCGAGTTGGGGTCTCTCTCTTCCAGTGTCTCAAGCTCCTTCCTTGTGAATTCCAATTTGGTGAAACAGCGTTTATTACAAATATACCAGCACTTTAACCGTTATTACCACTTGAAAGGCTACCCTACCTTTCACAGCGCTTTGGTTACAGATTCTCAGTATTTCAAAATTCAGTAGAGATGTTCGGGTTCGAAAACGTATTCCAGGAGTTCTAGAGTCACTCTGACAAATCCCGCTGGTCCGTTGTTTTGAGCTCTGAGAGTTTTCTTTTTAACACGGGTGTCATACCGGCTTTTTAAAGGCACGTTAAAACACCACTCGGATAAGCCGAAAGCGGATTGGCTCAGTGGATAGAGCGTCGGTCTGCGGACTGAAGGGTCCCGGGTTCGATTCCGGTCAAGGGCACGTCCATTGGTTGCGGGCACATCCCCGGCAGGGGGTGTTTGCAGGAGGAGGCAGCTGGTCGATACGTTTCCAGCTCTCTGTCCCTCTGCTTTCCTCTCTGTAAAAAGTCAATAAGATATATTAAAAAACAAACAAACACACACAAAATACACTACTTGGGACCCTAGCCCAATTACCATTTTGATTTCATAGTGTTCTCCATACTTTCATACTATTCTATAGCTCTACGAAAATGAGTTTTGCAGTGTTTCACCAAAACCTTTTCCTGAAAACGCCAACTCCTTTGGACGGGAAAAATAAATGTAAACAGTGCCACACTCGGTTCTCAGCTATTTGAACAACATTTCCCAGGGACAAAATTGTGCTGTTCCGATATTCAGGCTATTGGAATATGTGTTCCTAGTGTGTGAAGCACATTTCTCAATATTTCCCTAGTCTGGAGTTTTAAATCCTCAGTGCTACACTCCAATTTGTCCAGTGATTGAAGCTCATTCGTTGTGAATAGCCAACGTTACTACACCGTGACCGTAACCCTGTCCCTAAGCCTCTGACCCCAACCCTAAACCTATGCCTAACGTGAGCCTGAACCCTACCCAGCCCGAACCCTTATCGTAACCCTAACCCTAGCCAGAACCCCAATTCTCTAACCCTAACACCACAACGAACCTCGGTGACATCGTCACTCCCAGCTGGTCCCCTGGCCAAAGCATGATCACCTGGGATCAATTGAACCTGCCCACGTGGCCCCTCCCACCTTGGTGACATCATCACCTCCGCTTTCAAGGCCTTAGCAGGCTTCTTTCAAAGACGCCAACTCATGGCCCTGAAGTATAAATGTAACCAGTATCCAACTCGGTTCTATGTTCTTTGAGCAGGATTTCCTTGTCAGGAAACAGTGCGTTACAGATATTAAGGCCCTTTATTCACGTATTCCTAGCGTTTGAAGCACTTTCTTAGATATTAACCTGGGTAATCATTGTGAATTTCCCGAGTTGGGGTCTCTCTCTTCCAGTGTCTCAAGCTCCTTCCTTGTGAATTCCAATTTGGTGAAACAGCGTTTATTACAAATATACCAGCACTTTAACCGTTATTACCACTTGAAAGGCTACCCTACCTTTCACAGCGCTTTGGTTACAGATTCTCAGTATTTCAAAATTCAGTAGAGATGTTCGGGTTCGAAAACGTATTCCAGGAGTTCTAGAGTCACTCTGACAAATCCCCCTGGTCCGTTGTTTTGAGCTCTGAGAGTTTTCTTTTTAACACGGGTGTCATACCGGCTTTTTAAAGGCACGTTAAAACACCACTCGGATAAGCCGAAAGCGGATTGGCTCAGTGGATAGAGCGTCGGTCTGCGGACTGAAGGGTCCCGGGTTCGATTCCGGTCAAGGGCACGACCATTGGTTGCGGGCACATCCCCGGCAGGGGGTGTTTGCAGGAGGAGGCAGCTGGTCGATATGTTTCCAGCTCTCTGTCCCTCTGCTTTCCTCTCTGTAAAAAGTCAATAAGATATATTAAAAAACAAACAAACACACACAAAATACACTACTTGGGACCCTAGCCCAACTACCATTTTGATTTCATAGTGTTCTCCATACTTTCATACTATTCTATAGCTCTAGGAAAATGAGGTTTGCAGTGTTTCACCAAAACCTTTTCCTGAAAACGCCAACTCCTTTGGACGGGAAAAATAAATGTAAACAGTGCCACACTCGGTTCTCAGCTGTTTGAACAACATTTCCCAGGGACAAAATTGTGCTGTTCAGACATTCAGTCTATTGGAATATGTGTTCCTAGTGTGTGAAGCACATTTCTCAATATTTCCCTAGTCTGGAGTTGTAAATCCTCAGTGCCACACTCCAATTTGTCCAGTGAATGAAGCTCATTCGTTGTGAATAGCCAACGTTACTACACCGTGACCGTAACCCTGTCCCTAAGCCTCTGACCCCAACCCTAAACCTATGCCTAACGTGAGCCTGAACCCTACCCAGCCCGAATCCTTATCGTAACACTAACCCTAGCCAGAACCCCAATTCTCTAACCCTAACACCACAACGAACCTCGGTGACATCGTCACTCCCAGCTGGTCCCCTGGCCAAAGCATGATCACCTGGGATCAATTGAACCTGCCCACGTGGCCCCTCCCACCTTGGTGACATCATCACCTCCTCTTTCATGGCCTTAGCAGGCTTCTTTCAAAGACGCCAACTCATGGCCCTGAAGTATAAATGTAACCAGTATCCAACTCGGTTCTATGTTCTTTGAGCAGGATTTCCTTGTCAGGAAACAGTGCGTTCCAGATATTAAGGCCCTTTATTCACGTATTCCTAGCGTTTGAAGCACTTTCTTAGATATTAACCTGGGTTATCATTGTGAATTTCCCGAGTTGGGGTCTCTCTCTTCCAGTGTCTCAAGCTCCTTCCTTGTGAATTCCAATTTGGTGAAACAGCGTTTATTACAAATATACCAGCACTTTAACCGTTATTACCACTTGAAAGGCTACCCTACCTTTCACAGCGCTTTGGTTACAGATTCTCAGTATTTCAAAATTCAGTAGAGATGTTCGGGTTCGAAAACGTATTCCAGGAGTTCTAGAGTCACTCTGACAAATCCCGCTGGTCCGTTGTTTTGAGCTCTGAGAGTTTTCTTTTTAACACGGGTGTCATACCGGCTTTTTAAAGGCACGTTAAAACACCACTCGGATAAGCCGAAAGCGGATTGGCTCAGTGGATAGAGCGTCGGTCTGCGGACTGAAGGGTCCCGGGTTCGATTCCGGTCAAGGGCACGTCCATTGGTTGCGGGCACATCCCCGGCAGGGGGTGTTTGCAGGAGGAGGCAGCTGGTCGATACGTTTCCAGCTCTCTGTCCCTCTGCTTTCCTCTCTGTAAAAAGTCAATAAGATATATTAAAAAACAAACAAACACACACAAAATACACTACTTGGGACCCTAGCCCAATTACCATTTTGATTTCATAGTGTTCTCCATACTTTCATACTATTCTATAGCTCTACGAAAATGAGTTTTGCAGTGTTTCACCAAAACCTTTTCCTGAAAACGCCAACTCCTTTGGACGGGAAAAATAAATGTAAACAGTGCCACACTCGGTTCTCAGCTATTTGAACAACATTTCCCAGGGACAAAATTGTGCTGTTCCGATATTCAGGCTATTGGAATATGTGTTCCTAGTGTGTGAAGCACATTTCTCAATATTTCCCTAGTCTGGAGTTTTAAATCCTCAGTGCTACACTCCAATTTGTCCAGTGATTGAAGCTCATTCGTTGTGAATAGCCAACGTTACTACACCGTGACCGTAACCCTGTCCCTAAGCCTCTGACCCCAACCCTAAACCTATGCCTAACGTGAGCCTGAACCCTACCCAGCCCGAACCCTTATCGTAACCCTAACCCTAGCCAGAACCCCAATTCTCTAACCCTAACACCACAACGAACCTCGGTGACATCGTCACTCCCAGCTGGTCCCCTGGCCAAAGCATGATCACCTGGGATCAATTGAACCTGCCCACGTGGCCCCTCCCACCTTGGTGACATCATCACCTCCGCTTTCAAGGCCTTAGCAGGCTTCTTTCAAAGACGCCAACTCATGGCCCTGAAGTATAAATGTAACCAGTATCCAACTCGGTTCTATGTTCTTTGAGCAGGATTTCCTTGTCAGGAAACAGTGCGTTACAGATATTAAGGCCCTTTATTCACGTATTCCTAGCGTTTGAAGCACTTTCTTAGATATTAACCTGGGTAATCATTGTGAATTTCCCGAGTTGGGGTCTCTCTCTTCCAGTGTCTCAAGCTCCTTCCTTGTGAATTCCAATTTGGTGAAACAGCGTTTATTACAAATATACCAGCACTTTAACCGTTATTACCACTTGAAAGGCTACCCTACCTTTCACAGCGCTTTGGTTACAGATTCTCAGTATTTCAAAATTCAGTAGAGATGTTCGGGTTCGAAAACGTATTCCAGGAGTTCTAGAGTCACTCTGACAAATCCCCCTGGTCCGTTGTTTTGAGCTCTGAGAGTTTTCTTTTTAACACGGGTGTCATACCGGCTTTTTAAAGGCACGTTAAAACACCACTCGGATAAGCCGAAAGCGGATTGGCTCAGTGGATAGAGCGTCGGTCTGCGGACTGAAGGGTCCCGGGTTCGATTCCGGTCAAGGGCACGACCATTGGTTGCGGGCACATCCCCGGCAGGGGGTGTTTGCAGGAGGAGGCAGCTGGTCGATATGTTTCCAGCTCTCTGTCCCTCTGCTTTCCTCTCTGTAAAAAGTCAATAAGATATATTAAAAAACAAACAAACACACACAAAATACACTACTTGGGACCCTAGCCCAACTACCATTTTGATTTCATAGTGTTCTCCATACTTTCATACTATTCTATAGCTCTAGGAAAATGAGGTTTGCAGTGTTTCACCAAAACCTTTTCCTGAAAACGCCAACTCCTTTGGACGGGAAAAATAAATGTAAACAGTGCCACACTCGGTTCTCAGCTGTTTGAACAACATTTCCCAGGGACAAAATTGTGCTGTTCAGACATTCAGTCTATTGGAATATGTGTTCCTAGTGTGTGAAGCACATTTCTCAATATTTCCCTAGTCTGGAGTTGTAAATCCTCAGTGCCACACTCCAATTTGTCCAGTGAATGAAGCTCATTCGTTGTGAATAGCCAACGTTACTACACCGTGACCGTAACCCTGTCCCTAAGCCTCTGACCCCAACCCTAAACCTATGCCTAACGTGAGCCTGAACCCTACCCAGCCCGAATCCTTATCGTAACACTAACCCTAGCCAGAACCCCAATTCTCTAACCCTAACACCACAACGAACCTCGGTGACATCGTCACTCCCAGCTGGTCCCCTGGCCAAAGCATGATCACCTGGGATCAATTGAACCTGCCCACGTGGCCCCTCCCACCTTGGTGACATCATCACCTCCTCTTTCATGGCCTTAGCAGGCTTCTTTCAAAGACGCCAACTCATGGCCCTGAAGTATAAATGTAACCAGTATCCAACTCGGTTCTATGTTCTTTGAGCAGGATTTCCTTGTCAGGAAACAGTGCGTTCCAGATATTAAGGCCCTTTATTCACGTATTCCTAGCGTTTGAAGCACTTTCTTAGATATTAACCTGGGTTATCATTGTGAATTTCCCGAGTTGGGGTCTCTCTCTTCCAGTGTCTCAAGCTCCTTCCTTGTGAATTCCAATTTGGTGAAACAGCGTTTATTACAAATATACCAGCACTTTAACCGTTATTACCACTTGAAAGGCTACCCTACCTTTCACAGCGCTTTGGTTACAGATTCTCAGTATTTCAAAATTCAGTAGAGATGTTCGGGTTCGAAAACGTATTCCAGGAGTTCTAGAGTCACTCTGACAAATCCCGCTGGTCCGTTGTTTTGAGCTCTGAGAGTTTTCTTTTTAACACGGGTGTCATACCGGCTTTTTAAAGGCACGTTAAAACACCACTCGGATAAGCCGAAAGCGGATTGGCTCAGTGGATAGAGCGTCGGTCTGCGGACTGAAGGGTCCCGGGTTCGATTCCGGTCAAGGGCACGTCCATTGGTTGCGGGCACATCCCCGGCAGGGGGTGTTTGCAGGAGGAGGCAGCTGGTCGATACGTTTCCAGCTCTCTGTCCCTCTGCTTTCCTCTCTGTAAAAAGTCAATAAGATATATTAAAAAACAAACAAACACACACAAAATACACTACTTGGGACCCTAGCCCAATTACCATTTTGATTTCATAGTGTTCTCCATACTTTCATACTATTCTATAGCTCTACGAAAATGAGTTTTGCAGTGTTTCACCAAAACCTTTTCCTGAAAACGCCAACTCCTTTGGACGGGAAAAATAAATGTAAACAGTGCCACACTCGGTTCTCAGCTATTTGAACAACATTTCCCAGGGACAAAATTGTGCTGTTCCGATATTCAGGCTATTGGAATATGTGTTCCTAGTGTGTGAAGCACATTTCTCAATATTTCCCTAGTCTGGAGTTTTAAATCCTCAGTGCTACACTCCAATTTGTCCAGTGATTGAAGCTCATTCGTTGTGAATAGCCAACGTTACTACACCGTGACCGTAACCCTGTCCCTAAGCCTCTGACCCCAACCCTAAACCTATGCCTAACGTGAGCCTGAACCCTACCCAGCCCGAACCCTTATCGTAACCCTAACCCTAGCCAGAACCCCAATTCTCTAACCCTAACACCACAACGAACCTCGGTGACATCGTCACTCCCAGCTGGTCCCCTGGCCAAAGCATGATCACCTGGGATCAATTGAACCTGCCCACGTGGCCCCTCCCACCTTGGTGACATCATCACCTCCGCTTTCAAGGCCTTAGCAGGCTTCTTTCAAAGACGCCAACTCATGGCCCTGAAGTATAAATGTAACCAGTATCCAACTCGGTTCTATGTTCTTTGAGCAGGATTTCCTTGTCAGGAAACAGTGCGTTACAGATATTAAGGCCCTTTATTCACGTATTCCTAGCGTTTGAAGCACTTTCTTAGATATTAACCTGGGTAATCATTGTGAATTTCCCGAGTTGGGGTCTCTCTCTTCCAGTGTCTCAAGCTCCTTCCTTGTGAATTCCAATTTGGTGAAACAGCGTTTATTACAAATATACCAGCACTTTAACCGTTATTACCACTTGAAAGGCTACCCTACCTTTCACAGCGCTTTGGTTACAGATTCTCAGTATTTCAAAATTCAGTAGAGATGTTCGGGTTCGAAAACGTATTCCAGGAGTTCTAGAGTCACTCTGACAAATCCCCCTGGTCCGTTGTTTTGAGCTCTGAGAGTTTTCTTTTTAACACGGGTGTCATACCGGCTTTTTAAAGGCACGTTAAAACACCACTCGGATAAGCCGAAAGCGGATTGGCTCAGTGGATAGAGCGTCGGTCTGCGGACTGAAGGGTCCCGGGTTCGATTCCGGTCAAGGGCACGACCATTGGTTGCGGGCACATCCCCGGCAGGGGGTGTTTGCAGGAGGAGGCAGCTGGTCGATATGTTTCCAGCTCTCTGTCCCTCTGCTTTCCTCTCTGTAAAAAGTCAATAAGATATATTAAAAAACAAACAAACACACACAAAATACACTACTTGGGACCCTAGCCCAACTACCATTTTGATTTCATAGTGTTCTCCATACTTTCATACTATTCTATAGCTCTACGAAAATGAGGTTTGCAGTGTTTCACCAAAACCTTTTCCTGAAAACGCCAACTCCTTTGGACGGGAAAAATAAATGTAAACAGTGCCACACTCGGTTCTCAGCTGTTTGAACAACATTTCCCAGGGACAAAATTGTGCTGTTCCGATATTCAGGCTATTGGAATATGTGTTCCTAGTGTGTGAAGCACATTTCTCAATATTTCCCTAGTCTGGAGTTGTAAATCCTCAGTGCTACACTCCAATTTGTCCAGTGAATGAAGCTCATTCGTTGTGAATAGCCAACGTTACTACACCCTGACCTTAACCCTGTCCCTACGCCTCTGACCCCAACCCTAAACCTATGCCTAACGTGAGCCTGAACCCTACCCAGCCCGAACCCTTATCGTAACCCTAACCCTAGCCAGAATCCCAATTCTCTAACCCTAACACCACAACGAACCTCGGTGACATCGTCACTCCCAGCTGGTCCCCTGGCCAAATCATGATCACCTGGGATCAATTGAACCTGCCCACGTGGCCCCTCCCACCTTGGTGACATCATCACCTCCGCTTTCATGGCCTTAGCAGGCTTCTTTCAAAGACGCCAACTCATGGCCCTGAAGTATAAATGTAACCAGTATCCAACTCGGTTCTATGTTCTTTGAGCAGGATTTCCTTGTCAGGAAACAGTGCGTTACAGATATTAAGGCCCTTTATTCACGTATTCCTAGCGTTTGAAGCACTTTCTTAGATATTAACCTGGGTAATCATTGTGAATTTCCCGAGTTGGGGTCTCTCTCTTCCAGTGTCTCAAGCTCCTTCCTTGTGAATTCCAATTTGGTGAAACAGCGTTTATTACAAATATACCAGCACTTTAACCGTTATTACCACTTGAAAGGCTACCCTACCTTTCACAGCGCTTTGGTTACAGATTCTCAGTATTTCAAAATTCAGTAGAGATGTTCGGGTTCGAAAACGTATTCCAGGAGTTCTAGAGTCACTCTGACAAATCCTCCTGGTCCGTTGTTTTGAGCTCTGAGAGTTTTCTTTTTAACACGGGTGTCATACCGGCTTTTTAAAGGCACGTTAAAACACCACTCGGATAAGCGGAAAGCGGTTTGGCTCAGTGGATAGAGCGTCGGTCTGCGGACTGAAGGGTCCCGGGTTCGATTCCGGTCAAGGGCACATCCATTGGTTGCGGGCACATCCCCGGCAGGGGGTGTTTGCAGGAGGAGGCAGCTGGTCGATACGTTTCCAGCTCTCTGTCCCTCTGCTTTCCTCTCTGTAAAAAGTCAATAAGATATATTAAAAAACAAACAAACACACACAAAATACACTACTTGGGACCCTAGCCCAACTACCATTTTGATTTCATAGTGTTCTCCATACTTTCATACTATTCTATAGCTCTACGAAAATGAGTTTTGCAGTGTTTCACCAAAACCTTTTCCTGAAAACGCCAACTCCTTTGGACGGGAAAAATAAATGTAAACAGTGCCACACTCGGTTCTCAGCTGTTTGAACAACATTTCCCAGGGACAAAATTGTGCTGTTCAGACATTCAGTCTATTGGAATATGTGTTCCTAGTGTGTGAAGCACATTTCTCAATATTTCCCTAGTCTGGAGTTGTAAATCCTCAGTGCCACACTCCAATTTGTCCAGTGAATGAAGCTCATTCGTTGTGAATAGCCAACGTTACTACACCGTGACCGTAACCCTGTCCCTAAGCCTCTGACCCCAACCCTAAACCTATGCCTAACGTGAGCCTGAACCCTACCCAGCCCGAATCCTTATCGTAACACTAACCCTAGCCAGAACCCCAATTCTCTAACCCTAACACCACAACTAACCTCGGTGACATCGTCACTCCCAGCTGGTCCCCTGGCCAAAGCATGATCACCTGGGATCAATTGAACCTGCCCACGTGGCCCCTCCCACCTTGGTGACATCATCACCTCCTCTTTCTTGGCCTTAGCAGGCTTCTTTCAAAGACGCCAACTCATGGCCCTGAAGTATAAATGTAACCAGTATCCAACTCGGTTCTATGTTCTTTGAGCAGGATTTCCTTGTCAGGAAACAGTGCGTTCCAGATATTAAGGCCCTTTATTCACGTATTCCTAGCGTTTGAAGCACTTTCTTAGATATTAACCTGGGTTATCATTGTGAATTTCCCGAGTTGGGGTCTCTCTCTTCCAGTGTCTCAAGCTCCTTCCTTGTGAATTCCAATTTGGTGAAACAGCGTTTATTACAAATATACCAGCACTTTAACCGTTATTACCACTTGAAAGGCTACCCTACCTTTCACAGCGCTTTGGTTACAGATTCTCAGTATTTCAAAATTCAGTAGAGATGTTCGGGTTCGAAAACGTATTCCAGGAGTTCTAGAGTCACTCTGACAAATCCCGCTGGTCCGTTGTTTTGAGCTCTGAGAGTTTTCTTTTTAACACGGGTGTCATACCGGCTTTTTAAAGGCACGTTAAAACACCACTCGGATAAGCCGAAAGCGGATTGGCTCAGTGGATAGAGCGTCGGTCTGCGGACTGAAGGGTCCCGGGTTCGATTCCGGTCAAGGGCACGTCCATTGGTTGCGGGCACATCCCCGGCAGGGGGTGTTTGCAGGAGGAGGCAGCTGGTCGATACGTTTCCAGCTCTCTGTCCCTCTGCTTTCCTCTCTGTAAAAAGTCAATAAGATATATTAAAAAACAAACAAACACACACAAAATACACTACTTGGGACCCTAGCCCAATTACCATTTTGATTTCATAGTGTTCTCCATACTTTCATACTATTCTATAGCTCTACGAAAATGAGTTTTGCAGTGTTTCACCAAAACCTTTTCCTGAAAACGCCAACTCCTTTGGACGGGAAAAATAAATGTAAACAGTGCCACACTCGGTTCTCAGCTATTTGAACAACATTTCCCAGGGACAAAATTGTGCTGTTCCGATATTCAGGCTATTGGAATATGTGTTCCTAGTGTGTGAAGCACATTTCTCAATATTTCCCTAGTCTGGAGTTTTAAATCCTCAGTGCTACACTCCAATTTGTCCAGTGATTGAAGCTCATTCGTTGTGAATAGCCAACGTTACTACACCGTGACCGTAACCCTGTCCCTAAGCCTCTGACCCCAACCCTAAACCTATGCCTAACGTGAGCCTGAACCCTACCCAGCCCGAACCCTTATCGTAACCCTAACCCTAGCCAGAACCCCAATTCTCTAACCCTAACACCACAACGAACCTCGGTGACATCGTCACTCCCAGCTGGTCCCCTGGCCAAAGCATGATCACCTGGGATCAATTGAACCTGCCCACGTGGCCCCTCCCACCTTGGTGACATCATCACCTCCGCTTTCAAGGCCTTAGCAGGCTTCTTTCAAAGACGCCAACTCATGGCCCTGAAGTATAAATGTAACCAGTATCCAACTCGGTTCTATGTTCTTTGAGCAGGATTTCCTTGTCAGGAAACAGTGCGTTACAGATATTAAGGCCCTTTATTCACGTATTCCTAGCGTTTGAAGCACTTTCTTAGATATTAACCTGGGTAATCATTGTGAATTTCCCGAGTTGGGGTCTCTCTCTTCCAGTGTCTCAAGCTCCTTCCTTGTGAATTCCAATTTGGTGAAACAGCGTTTATTACAAATATACCAGCACTTTAACCGTTATTACCACTTGAAAGGCTACCCTACCTTTCACAGCGCTTTGGTTACAGATTCTCAGTATTTCAAAATTCAGTAGAGATGTTCGGGTTCGAAAACGTATTCCAGGAGTTCTAGAGTCACTCTGACAAATCCCCCTGGTCCGTTGTTTTGAGCTCTGAGAGTTTTCTTTTTAACACGGGTGTCATACCGGCTTTTTAAAGGCACGTTAAAACACCACTCGGATAAGCCGAAAGCGGATTGGCTCAGTGGATAGAGCGTCGGTCTGCGGACTGAAGGGTCCCGGGTTCGATTCCGGTCAAGGGCACGACCATTGGTTGCGGGCACATCCCCGGCAGGGGGTGTTTGCAGGAGGAGGCAGCTGGTCGATATGTTTCCAGCTCTCTGTCCCTCTGCTTTCCTCTCTGTAAAAAGTCAATAAGATATATTAAAAAACAAACAAACACACACAAAATACACTACTTGGGACCCTAGCCCAACTACCATTTTGATTTCATAGTGTTCTCCATACTTTCATACTATTCTATAGCTCTACGAAAATGAGGTTTGCAGTGTTTCACCAAAACCTTTTCCTGAAAACGCCAACTCCTTTGGACGGGAAAAATAAATGTAAACAGTGCCACACTCGGTTCTCAGCTGTTTGAACAACATTTCCCAGGGACAAAATTGTGCTGTTCAGACATTCAGTCTATTGGAATATGTGTTCCTAGTGTGTGAAGCACATTTCTCAATATTTCCCTAGTCTGGAGTTGTAAATCCTCAGTGCCACACTCCAATTTGTCCAGTGAATGAAGCTCATTCGTTGTGAATAGCCAACGTTACTACACCGTGACCGTAACCCTGTCCCTAAGCCTCTGACCCCAACCCTAAACCTATGCCTAACGTGAGCCTGAACCCTACCCAGCCCGAATCCTTATCGTAACACTAACCCTAGCCAGAACCCCAATTCTCTAACCCTAACACCACAACGAACCTCGGTGACATCGTCACTCCCAGCTGGTCCCCTGGCCAAAGCATGATCACCTGGGATCAATTGAACCTGCCCACGTGGCCCCTCCCACCTTGGTGACATCATCACCTCCTCTTTCATGGCCTTAGCAGGCTTCTTTCAAAGACGCCAACTCATGGCCCTGAAGTATAAATGTAACCAGTATCCAACTCGGTTCTATGTTCTTTGAGCAGGATTTCCTTGTCAGGAAACAGTGCGTTCCAGATATTAAGGCCCTTTATTCACGTATTCCTAGCGTTTGAAGCACTTTCTTAGATATTAACCTGGGTTATCATTGTGAATTTCCCGAGTTGGGGTCTCTCTCTTCCAGTGTCTCAAGCTCCTTCCTTGTGAATTCCAATTTGGTGAAACAGCGTTTATTACAAATATACCAGCACTTTAACCGTTATTACCACTTGAAAGGCTACCCTACCTTTCACAGCGCTTTGGTTACAGATTCTCAGTATTTCAAAATTCAGTAGAGATGTTCGGGTTCGAAAACGTATTCCAGGAGTTCTAGAGTCACTCTGACAAATCCCGCTGGTCCGTTGTTTTGAGCTCTGAGAGTTTTCTTTTTAACACGGGTGTCATACCGGCTTTTTAAAGGCACGTTAAAACACCACTCGGATAAGCCGAAAGCGGATTGGCTCAGTGGATAGAGCGTCGGTCTGCGGACTGAAGGGTCCCGGGTTCGATTCCGGTCAAGGGCACGTCCATTGGTTGCGGGCACATCCCCGGCAGGGGGTGTTTGCAGGAGGAGGCAGCTGGTCGATACGTTTCCAGCTCTCTGTCCCTCTGCTTTCCTCTCTGTAAAAAGTCAATAAGATATATTAAAAAACAAACAAACACACACAAAATACACTACTTGGGACCCTAGCCCAATTACCATTTTGATTTCATAGTGTTCTCCATACTTTCATACTATTCTATAGCTCTACGAAAATGAGTTTTGCAGTGTTTCACCAAAACCTTTTCCTGAAAACGCCAACTCCTTTGGACGGGAAAAATAAATGTAAACAGTGCCACACTCGGTTCTCAGCTATTTGAACAACATTTCCCAGGGACAAAATTGTGCTGTTCCGATATTCAGGCTATTGGAATATGTGTTCCTAGTGTGTGAAGCACATTTCTCAATATTTCCCTAGTCTGGAGTTTTAAATCCTCAGTGCTACACTCCAATTTGTCCAGTGATTGAAGCTCATTCGTTGTGAATAGCCAACGTTACTACACCGTGACCGTAACCCTGTCCCTAAGCCTCTGACCCCAACCCTAAACCTATGCCTAACGTGAGCCTGAACCCTACCCAGCCCGAACCCTTATCGTAACCCTAACCCTAGCCAGAACCCCAATTCTCTAACCCTAACACCACAACGAACCTCGGTGACATCGTCACTCCCAGCTGGTCCCCTGGCCAAAGCATGATCACCTGGGATCAATTGAACCTGCCCACGTGGCCCCTCCCACCTTGGTGACATCATCACCTCCGCTTTCAAGGCCTTAGCAGGCTTCTTTCAAAGACGCCAACTCATGGCCCTGAAGTATAAATGTAACCAGTATCCAACTCGGTTCTATGTTCTTTGAGCAGGATTTCCTTGTCAGGAAACAGTGCGTTACAGATATTAAGGCCCTTTATTCACGTATTCCTAGCGTTTGAAGCACTTTCTTAGATATTAACCTGGGTAATCATTGTGAATTTCCCGAGTTGGGGTCTCTCTCTTCCAGTGTCTCAAGCTCCTTCCTTGTGAATTCCAATTTGGTGAAACAGCGTTTATTACAAATATACCAGCACTTTAACCGTTATTACCACTTGAAAGGCTACCCTACCTTTCACAGCGCTTTGGTTACAGATTCTCAGTATTTCAAAATTCAGTAGAGATGTTCGGGTTCGAAAACGTATTCCAGGAGTTCTAGAGTCACTCTGACAAATCCCCCTGGTCCGTTGTTTTGAGCTCTGAGAGTTTTCTTTTTAACACGGGTGTCATACCGGCTTTTTAAAGGCACGTTAAAACACCACTCGGATAAGCCGAAAGCGGATTGGCTCAGTGGATAGAGCGTCGGTCTGCGGACTGAAGGGTCCCGGGTTCGATTCCGGTCAAGGGCACGACCATTGGTTGCGGGCACATCCCCGGCAGGGGGTGTTTGCAGGAGGAGGCAGCTGGTCGATATGTTTCCAGCTCTCTGTCCCTCTGCTTTCCTCTCTGTAAAAAGTCAATAAGATATATTAAAAAACAAACAAACACACACAAAATACACTACTTGGGACCCTAGCCCAACTACCATTTTGATTTCATAGTGTTCTCCATACTTTCATACTATTCTATAGCTCTAGGAAAATGAGGTTTGCAGTGTTTCACCAAAACCTTTTCCTGAAAACGCCAACTCCTTTGGACGGGAAAAATAAATGTAAACAGTGCCACACTCGGTTCTAAGCTGTTTGAACAACATTTCCCAGGGACAAAATTGTGCTGTTCAGACATTCAGTCTATTGGAATATGTGTTCCTAGTGTGTGAAGCACATTTCTCAATATTTCCCTAGTCTGGAGTTGTAAATCCTCAGTGCCACACTCCAATTTGTCCAGTGAATGAAGCTCATTCGTTGTGAATAGCCAACGTTACTACACCGTGACCGTAACCCTGTCCCTAAGCCTCTGACCCCAACCCTAAACCTATGCCTAACGTGAGCCTGAACCCTACCCAGCCCGAATCCTTATCGTAACACTAACCCTAGCCAGAACCCCAATTCTCTAACCCTAACACCACAACGAACCTCGGTGACATCGTCACTCCCAGCTGGTCCCCTGGCCAAAGCATGATCACCTGGGATCAATTGAACCTGCCCACGTGGCCCCTCCCACCTTGGTGACATCATCACCTCCTCTTTCAAGGCCTTAGCAGGCTTCTTTCAAAGACGCCAACTCATGGCCCTGAAGTATAAATGTAACCAGTATCCAACTCGGTTCTATGTTCTTTGAGCAGGATTTCCTTGTCAGGAAACAGTGCGTTACAGATATTAAGGCCCTTTATTCACGTATTCCTAGCGTTTGAAGCACTTTCTTAGATATTAACCTGGGTAATCATTGTGAATTTCCCGAGTTGGGGTCTCTCTCTTCCAGTGTCTCAAGCTCCTTCCTTGTGAATTCCAATTTGGTGAAACAGCGTTTATTACAAATATACCAGCACTTTAACCGTTATTACCACTTGAAAGGCTACCCTACCTTTCACAGCGCTTTGGTTACAGATTCTCAGTATTTCAAAATTCAGTAGAGATGTTCGGGTTCGAAAACGTATTCCAGGAGTTCTAGAGTCACTCTGACAAATCCCCCTGGTCCGTTGTTTTGAGCTCTGAGAGTTTTCTTTTTAACACGGGTGTCATACCGGCTTTTTAAAGGCACGTTAAAACACCACTCGGATAAGCCGAAAGCGGATTGGCTCAGTGGATAGAGCGTCGGTCTGCGGACTGAAGGGTCCCGGGTTCGATTCCGGTCAAGGGCACGACCATTGGTTGCGGGCACATCCCCGGCAGGGGGTGTTTGCAGGAGGAGGCAGCTGGTCGATATGTTTCCAGCTCTCTGTCCCTCTGCTTTCCTCTCTGTAAAAAGTCAATAAGATATATTAAAAAACAAACAAACAAACACAAAATACACTACTTGGGACCCTAGCCCAACTACCATTTTGATTTCATAGTGTTCTCCATACTTTCATACTATTCTATAGCTCTACGAAAATGAGGTTTGCAGTGTTTCACCAAAACCTTTTCCTGAAAACGCCAACTCCTTTGGACGGGAAAAATAAATGTAAACAGTGCCACACTCGGTTCTCAGCTGTTTGAACAACATTTCCCAGGGACAAAATTGTGCTGTTCCGATATTCAGGCTATTGGAATATGTGTTCCTAGTGTGTGAAGCACATTTCTCAATATTTCCCTAGTCTGGAGTTGTAAATCCTCAGTGCTACACTCCAATTTGTCCAGTGATTGAAGCTCATTCGTTGTGAATAGCCAACGTTACTACACCGTGACCATAACCCTGTCCCTATGCCTCTGACCCCAACCCTAAACCTATGCCTAACGTGAGCCTGAACCCTACCCAGCCCGAACCCTTATCGTAACCCTAACCCTAGCCAGAACCCCAATTCTCTAACCCTAACACCACAACGAACCTCGGTGACATCGTCACTCCCAGCTGGTCCCCTGGCCAAAGCATGATCACCTGGGATCAATTGAACCTGCCCACGTGGCCCCTCCCACCTTGGTGACATCATCACCTCCGCTTTCATGGCCTTAGCAGGCTTCTTTCAAAGACGCCAACTCATGGCCCTGAAGTATAAATGTAACCAGTATCCAACTCGGTTCTATGTTCTTTGAGCACGATTTCCTTGTCAGGAAACAGTGCGTTACAGATATTAAGGCCCTTTATTCACGTATTCCTAGCGTTTGAAGCACTTTCTTAGATATTAACCTGGGTTATCATTGTGAATTTCCCGAGTTGGGGTCTCTCTCTTCCAGTGTCTCAAGCTCCTTCCTTGTGAATTCCAATTTGGTGAAACAGCGTTTATTACAAATATACCAGCACTTTAACCGTTATTACCACTTGAAAGGCTACCCTACCTTTCACAGCGCTTTGGTTACAGATTCTCAGTATTTCAAAATTCAGTAGAGATGTTCGGGTTCGAAAACGTATTCCAGGAGTTCTAGAGTCACTCTGACAAATCCCCCTGGTCCGTTGTTTTGAGCTCTGAGAGTTTTCTTTTTAACACGGGTGTCATACCGGCTTTTTAAAGGCACGTTAAAACACCACTCGGATAAGCGGAAAGCGGTTTGGCTCAGTGGATAGAGCGTCGGTCTGCGGACTGAAGGGTCCCGGGTTCGATTCCGGTCAAGGGCACGTCCATTGGTTGCGGGCACATCCCCGGCAGGGGGTGTTTGCAGGAGGAGGCAGCTGGTCGATACGTTTCCAGCTCTCTGTCCCTCTGCTTTCCTCTCTGTAAAAAGTCAATAAGATATATTAAAAAACAAACAAACACAAAATACACTACTTGGGACCCTAGCCCAACTACCATTTTGATTTCATAGTGTTCTCCATACTTTCATACTATTCTATAGCTCTACGAAAATGAGTTTTGCAGTGTTTCACCAAAACCTTTTCCTGAAAACGCTAACTCCTTTGGACGGGAAAAATAAATGTAAACAGTGCCACACTCGGTTCTCAGCTGTTTGAACAACATTTCCCAGGGACAAAATTGTGCTGTTCAGACATTCAGTCTATTGGAATATGTGTTCCTAGTGTGTGAAGCACATTTCTCAATATTTCCCTAGTCTGGAGTTGTAAATCCTCAGTGCTACACTCCAATTTGTCCAGTGAATGAAGCTCATTCGTTGTGAATAGCCAACGTTACTACACCGTGACCTTAACCCTGTCCCTACGCCTCTGACCCCAACCCTAAACCTATGCCTAACGTGAGCCTGAACCCTACCCAGCCCGAACCCTTATCGTAACCCTAACCCTAGCCAGAACCCCAATTCTCTAACCCTAACACCACAACGAACCTCGGTGACATCGTCACTCCCAGCTGGTCCCCTGGCCAAATCATGATCACCTGGGATCAATTGAACTTGCCCACGTGGCCCCTCCCACCTTGGTGACATCATCACCTCCGCTTTCATGGCCTTAGCAGGCTTCTTTCAAAGACTCCAACTCATGGCCCTGAAGTATAAATGTAACCAGTATCCAACTCGGTTCTATGTTCTTTGAGCACGATTTCCTAGTCAGGAAACAGTGCGTTACAGATATTAAGGCCCTTTATTCACGTATTCCTAGCGTTTGAAGCACTTTCTTAGATATTAACCTGGGTTATCATTGTGAATTTCCCGAGTTGGGGTCTCTCTCTTCCAGTGTCTCAAGCTCCTTCCTTGTGAATTCCAATTTGGTGAAACAGCGTTTATTACAAATATACCAGCACTTTAACCGTTATTACCACTTGAAAGGCTACCCTACCTTTCACAGCGCTTTGGTTACAGATTCTCAGTATTTCAAAATTCAGTAGAGATGTTCGGGTTCGAAAACGTATTCCAGGAGTTCTAGAGTCACTCTGACAAATCCTCCTGGTCCGTTGTTTTGAGCTCTGAGAGTTTTCTTTTTAACACGGGTGTCATACCGGCTTTTTAAAGGCACGTTAAAACACCACTCGGATAAGCGGAAAGCGGTTTGGCTCAGTGGATAGAGCGTCGGTCTGCGGACTGAAGGGTCCTGGGTTCGATTCCGGTCAAGGGCACGTCCATTGGTTGCGGGCACATCCCCGGCAGGGGGTGTTTGCAGGAGGAGGCAGCTGGTCGATACGTTTCCAGCTCTCTGTCCCTCTGCTTTCCTCTCTGTAAAAAGTCAATAAGATATATTAAAAAACAAACAAACACACACAAAATACACTACTTGGGACCCTAGCCCAACTACCATTTTGATTTCATAGTGTTCTCCATACTTTCATACTATTCTATAGCTCTACGAAAATGAGTTTTGCAGTGTTTCACCAAAACCTTTTCCTGAAAACGCCAACTCCTTTGGACGGGAAAAATAAATGTAAACAGTGCCACACTCGGTTCTCAGCTGTTTGAACAACATTTCCCAGGGACAAAATTGTGCTGTTCAGACATTCAGTCTATTGGAATATGTGTTCCTAGTGTGTGAAGCACATTTCTCAATATTTCCCTAGTCTGGAGTTGTAAATCCTCAGTGCCACACTCCAATTTGTCCAGTGAATGAAGCTCATTCGTTGTGAATAGCCAACGTTACTACACCGTGACCGTAACCCTGTCCCTAAGCCTCTGACCCCAACCCTAAACCTATGCCTAACGTGAGCCTGAACCCTACCCAGCCCGAATCCTTATCGTAACACTAACCCTAGCCAGAACCCCAATTCTCTAACCCTAACACCACAACGAACCTCGGTGACATCGTCACTCCCAGCTGGTCCCCTGGCCAAAGCATGATCACCTGGGATCAATTGAACCTGCCCACGTGGCCCCTCCCACCTTGGTGACATCATCACCTCCTCTTTCATGGCCTTAGCAGGCTTCTTTCAAAGACGCCAACTCATGGCCCTGAAGTATAAATGTAACCAGTATCCAACTCGGTTCTATGTTCTTTGAGCAGGATTTCCTTGTCAGGAAACAGTGCGTTCCAGATATTAAGGCCCTTTATTCACGTATTCCTAGCGTTTGAAGCACTTTCTTAGATATTAACCTGGGTTATCATTGTGAATTTCCCGAGTTGGGGTCTCTCTCTTCCAGTGTCTCAAGCTCCTTCCTTGTGAATTCCAATTTGGTGAAACAGCGTTTATTACAAATATACCAGCACTTTAACCGTTATTACCACTTGAAAGGCTACCCTACCTTTCACAGCGCTTTGGTTACAGATTCTCAGTATTTCAAAATTCAGTAGAGATGTTCGGGTTCGAAAACGTATTCCAGGAGTGCTAGAGTCACTCTGACAAATCCCCCTGGTCCGTTGTTTTGAGCTCTGAGAGTTTTCTTTTTAACACGCGTGTCATACCGGCTTTTTAAAGGCACGTTAAAACACCACTCGGATAAGCGGAAAGCGGTTTGGCTCAGTGGATAGAGCGTCGGTCTGCGGACTGAAGGGTCCCGGGTTCGATTCCGGTCAAGGGCACGTCCATTGGTTGCGGGCACATCCCCGGCAGGGGGTGTTTGCAGGAGGAGGCAGCTGGTCGATACGTTTCCAGCTCTCTGTCCCTCTGCTTTCCTCTCTGTAAAAAGTCAATAAGATATATTAAAAAACAAACAAACACACACAAAATACACTACTTGGGACCCTAGCCCAACTACCATTTTGATTTCATAGTGTTCTCCATACTTTCATACTATTCTATAGCTCTACGAAAATGAGTTTTGCAGTGTTTCACCAAAACCTTTTCCTGAAAACGCCAACTCCTTTGGACGGGAAAAATAAATGTAAACAGTGCCACACTCGGTTCTCAGCTGTTTGAACAACATTTCCCAGGGACAAAATTGTGCTGTTCAGACATTCAGTCTATTGGAATATGTGTTCCTAGTGTGTGAAGCACATTTCTCAATATTTCCCTAGTCTGGAGTTGTAAATCCTCAGTGCTACACTCCAATTTGTCCAGTGAATGAAGCTCATTCGTTGTGAATAGCCAACGTTACTACACCGTGACCTTAACCCTGTCCCTACGCCTCTGACCCCAACCCTAAACCTATGCCTAACGTGAGCCTGAACCCTACCCAGCCCGAACCCTTATCGTAACCCTAACCCTAGCCAGAACCCCAATTCTCTAACCCTAACACCACAACGAACCTCGGTGACATCGTCACTCCCAGCTGGTCCCCTGGCCAAAGCATGATCACCTGGGATCAATTGAACCTGCCCACGTGGCCCCTCCCACCTTGGTGACATCATCACCTCCGCTTTCATGGCCTTAGCAGGCTTCTTTCAAAGTCGCCAACTCATGGCCCTGAAGTATAAATGTAACCAGTATCCAACTCGGATCTATGTTCTTTGAGCAGGATTTCCTTGTCAGGAAACAGTGCGTTACAGATATTAAGGCCCTTTATTCACGTATTCCTAGCGTTTGAAGCACTTTCTTAGATATTAACCTGGGTAATCATTGTGAATTTCCCGAGTTGGGGTCTCTCTCTTCCAGTGTCTCAAGCTCCTTCCTTGTGAATTCCAATTTGGTGAAACAGCGTTTATTACAAATATACCAGCACTTTAACCTTTATTACCACTTGAAAGGCTACCCTACCTTTCACAGCGCTTTGGTTACAGATTCTCAGTATTTCAAAATTCAGTAGAGATGTTCGGGTTCGAAAACGTATTCCAGGAGTGCTAGAGTCACTCTGACAAATCCCCCTGGTCCGTTGTTTTGAGCTCTGAGAGTTTTCTTTTTAACACGGGTGTCATACCGGCTTTTTAAAGGCACGTTAAAACACCACTCGGATAAGCGGAAAGCGGTTTGGCTCAGTGGATAGAGCGTCGGTCTGCGGACTGAAGGGTCCCGGGTTCGATTCCGGTCAAGGGCACGTCCATTGGTTGCGGGCACATCCCCGGCAGTGGGTGTTTGCAGGAGGAGGCAGCTGGTCGATACGTTTCCAGCTCTCTGTCCCTCTGCTTTCCTCTCTGTAAAAAGTCAATAAGATATATTAAAAAACAAACAAACACACACAAAATACACTACTTGGGACCCTAGCCCAACTACCATTTTGATTTCATAGTGTTCTCCATACTTTCATACTATTCTATAGCTCTACGAAAATGAGTTTTGCAGTGTTTCACCAAAACCTTTTCCTGAAAACGCCAACTCCTTTGGACGGGAAAAATAAATGTAAACAGTGCCACACTCGGTTCTCAGCTGTTTGAACAACATTTCCCAGGGACAAAATTGTGCTGTTCAGACATTCAGTCTATTGGAATATGTGTTCCTAGTGTGTGAAGCACATTTCTCAATATTTCCCTAGTCTGGAGTTGTAAATCCTCAGTGCTACACTCCAATTTGTCCAGTGAATGAAGCTCATTCGTTGTGAATAGCCAACGTTACTACACCGAGACCTTAACCCTGTCCCTACGCCTCTGACCCCAACCCTAAACCTATGCCTAACGTGAGCCTGAACCCTACCCAGCCCGAACCCTTATCGTAACCCTAACCCTAGCCAGAACCCCAATTCTCTAACCCTAACACCACAACGAACCTCGGTGACATCGTCACTCCCAGCTGGTCCCCTGGCCAAAGCATGATCACCTGGGATCAATTGAACCTGCCCACGTGGCCCCTCCCACCTTGGTGACATCATCACCTCCGCTTTCATGGCCTTAGCAGGCTTCTTTCAAAGACGCCAACTCATGGCCCTGAAGTATAAATGTAACCAGTATCCAACTCGGTTCTATGTTCTTTGAGCAGGATTTCCTTGTCAGGAAACAGTGCGTTACAGATATTAAGGCCCTTTATTCACGTATTCCTAGCGTTTGAAGCACTTTCTTAGATATTAACCTGGGTAATCATTGATAATTTCCCGAGTTGGGGTCTCTCTCTTCCAGTGTCTCAAGCTCCTTCCTTGTGAATTCCAATTTGGTGAAACAGCGTTTATTACAAATATACCAGCACTTTAACCGTTATTACCACTTGAAAGGCTACCCTACCTTTCACAGCGCTTTGGTTACAGATTCTCAGTATTTCAAAATTCAGTAGAGATGTTCGGGTTCGAAAACGTATTCCAGGAGTTCTAGAGTCACTCTGACAAATCCCCCTGGTCCGTTGTTTTGAGCTCTGAGAGTTTTCTTTTTAACACGGGTGTCATACCGGCTTTTTAAAGGCACGTTAAAACACCACTCGGATAAGCCGAAAGCGGATTGGCTCAGTGGATAGAGCGTCGGTCTGCGGACTGAAGGGTCCCGGGTTCGATTCCGGTCAAGGGCACGTCCATTGGTTGCGGGCACATCCCCGGCAGGGGGTGTTTGCAGGAGGAGGCAGCTGGTCGATACGTTTCCAGCTCTCTGTCCCTCTGCTTTCCTCTCTGTAAAAAGTCAATAAGATATATTAAAAAACAAACAAACACACACAAAATACACTACTTGGGACCCTAGCCCAACTACCATTTTGATTTCATAGTGTTCTCCATACTTTCATACTATTCTATAGCTCTACGAAAATGAGTTTTGCAGTGTTTCACCAAAACCTTTTCCTGAAAACGCCAACTCCTTTGGACGGGAAAAATAAATGTAAACAGTGCCACACTCGGTTCTCAGCTGTTTGAACAACATTTCCCAGGGACAAAATTGTGCTGTTCCGATATTCAGGCTATTGGAATATGTGTTCCTAGTGTGTGAAGCACATTTCTCAATATTTCCCTAGTCTGGAGTTTTAAATCCTCAGTGCTACACTCCAATTTGTCCAGTGATTGAAGCTCATTCGTTGTGAATAGCCAACGTTACTACACCGTGACCGTAACCCTGTCCCTAAGCCTCTGACCCCAACCCTAAACCTATGCCTAACGTGAGCCTGAACCCTACCCAGCCCGAACCCTTATCGTAACCCTAACCCTAGCCAGAACCCCAATTCTCTAACCCTAACACCACAACGAACCTCGGTGACATCGTCACTCCCAGCTGGTCCCCTGGCCAAAGCATGATCACCTGGGATCAATTGAACCTGCCCACGTGGCCCCTCCCACCTTGGTGACATCATCACCTCCACTTTCATGGCCTTAGCAGGCTTCTTTCAAAGACGCCAACTCATGGCCCTGAAGTATAAATGTAACCAGTATCCAACTCGGTTCTATGTTCTTTGAGCACGATTTCCTTGTCAGGAAACAGTGCGTTACAGATATTAAGGCCCTTTATTCACGTATTCCTAGCGTTTGAAGCACTTTCTTAGATATTAACCTGGGTTATCATTGTGAATTTCCCGAGTTGGGGTCTCTCTCTTCCAGTGTCTCAAGCTCCTTCCTTGTGAATTCCAATTTGGTGAAACAGCGTTTATTACAAATATACCAGCACTTTAACCGTTATTACCACTTGAAAGGCTACCCTACCTTTCACAGCGCTTTGGTTACAGATTCTCAGTATTTCAAAATTCAGTAGAGATGTTCGGGTTCGAAAACGTATTCCAGGAGTGCTAGAGTCACTCTGACAAATCCCCCTGGTCCGTTGTTTTGAGCTCTGAGAGTTTTCTTTTTAACACGGGTGTCATACCGGCTTTTTAAAGGCACGTTAAAACACCACTCGGATAAGCGGAAAGCGGTTTGGCTCAGTGGATAGAGCGTCGGTCTGCGGACTGAAGGGTCCCGGGTTCGATTCCGGTCAAGGGCACGTCCATTGGTTGCGGGCACATCCCCGGCAGTGGGTGTTTGCAGGAGGAGGCAGCTGGTCGATACGTTTCCAGCTCTCTGTCCCTCTGCTTTCCTCTCTGTAAAAAGTCAATAAGATATATTAAAAAACAAACAAACACACACAAAATACACTACTTGGGACCCTAGCCCAACTACCATTTTGATTTCATAGTGTTCTCCATACTTTCATACTATTCTATAGCTCTACGAAAATGAGTTTTGCAGTGTTTCACCAAAACCTTTTCCTGAAAACGCCAACTCCTTTGGACGGGAAAAATAAATGTAAACAGTGCCACACTCGGTTCTCAGCTGTTTGAACAACATTTCCCAGGGACAAAATTGTGCTGTTCAGACATTCAGTCTATTGGAATATGTGTTCCTAGTGTGTGAAGCACATTTCTCAATATTTCCCTAGTCTGGAGTTGTAAATCCTCAGTGCTACACTCCAATTTGTCCAGTGAATGAAGCTCATTCGTTGTGAATAGCCAACGTTACTACACCGTGACCTTAACCCTGTCCCTACGCCTCTGACCCCAACCCTAAACCTATGCCTAACGTGAGCCTGAACCCTACCCAGCCCGAACCCTTATCGTAACCCTAACCCTAGCCAGAACCCCAATTCTCTAACCCTAACACCACAACGAACCTCGGTGACATCGTCACTCCCAGCTGGTCCCCTGGCCAAAGCATGATCACCTGGGATCAATTGAACCTGCCCACGTGGCCCCTCCCACCTTGGTGACATCATCACCTCCGCTTTCATGGCCTTAGCAGGCTTCTTTCAAAGACGCCAACTCATGGCCCTGAAGTATAAATGTAACCAGTATCCAACTCGGTTCTATGTTCTTTGAGCAGGATTTCCTTGTCAGGAAACAGTGCGTTACAGATATTAAGGCCCTTTATTCACGTATTCCTAGCGTTTGAAGCACTTTCTTAGATATTAACCTGGGTAATCATTGATAATTTCCCGAGTTGGGGTCTCTCTCTTCCAGTGTCTCAAGCTCCTTCCTTGTGAATTCCAATTTGGTGAAACAGCGTTTATTACAAATATACCAGCACTTTAACCGTTATTACCACTTGAAAGGCTACCCTACCTTTCACAGCGCTTTGGTTACAGATTCTCAGTATTTCAAAATTCAGTAGAGATGTTCGGGTTCGAAAACGTATTCCAGGAGTGCTAGAGTCACTCTGACAAATCCCCCTGGTCCGTTGTTTTGAGCTCTGAGAGTTTTCTTTTTAACACGGGTGTCATACCGGCTTTTTAAAGGCACGTTAAAACACCACTCGGATAAGCGGAAAGCGGTTTGGCTCAGTGGATAGAGCGTCGGTCTGCGGACTGAAGGGTCCCGGGTTCGATTCCGGTCAAGGGCACGTCCATTGGTTGCGGGCACATCCCCGGCAGTGGGTGTTTGCAGGAGGAGGCAGCTGGTCGATACGTTTCCAGCTCTCTGTCCCTCTGCTTTCCTCTCTGTAAAAAGTCAATAAGATATATTAAAAAACAAACAAACACACACAAAATACACTACTTGGGACTCTAGCCCAACTACCATTTTGATTTCATAGTGTTCTCCATACTTTCATACTATTCTATAGCTCTACGAAAATGAGTTTTGCAGTGTTTCACCAAAACCTTTTCCTGAAAACGCCAACTCCTTTGGACGGGAAAAATAAATGTAAACAGTGCCACACTCGGTTCTCAGCTGTTTGAACAACATTTCCCAGGGACAAAATTGTGCTGTTCAGACATTCAGTCTATTGGAATATGTGTTCCTAGTGTGTGAAGCACATTTCTCAATATTTCCCTAGTCTGGAGTTGTAAATCCTCAGTGCTACACTCCAATTTGTCCAGTGAATGAAGCTCATTCGTTGTGAATAGCCAACGTTACTACACCGTGACCTTAACCCTGTCCCTACGCCTCTGACCCCAACCCTAAACCTATGCCTAACGTGAGCCTGAACCCTACCCAGCCCGAACCCTTATCGTAACCCTAACCCTAGCCAGAACCCCAATTCTCTAACCCTAACACCACAACGAACCTCGGTGACATCGTCACTCCCAGCTGGTCCCCTGGCCAAAGCATGATCACCTGGGATCAATTGAACCTGCCCACGTGGCCCCTCCCACCTTGGTGACATCATCACCTCCGCTTTCATGGCCTTAGCAGGCTTCTTTCAAAGAGGCCAACTCATGGCCCTGAAGTATAAATGTAACCAGTATCCAACTCGGTTCTATGTTCTTTGAGCAGGATTTCCTTGTCAGGAAACAGTGCGTTACAGATATTAAGGCCCTTTATTCACGTATTCCTAGCGTTTGAAGCACTTTCTTAGATATTAACCTGGGTAATCATTGTGAATTTCCCGAGTTGGGGTCTCTCTCTTCCAGTGTCTCAAGCTCCTTCCTTGTGAATTCCAATTTGGTGAAACAGCGTTTATTACAAATATACCAGCACTTTAACCGTTATTACCACTTGAAAGGCTACCCTACCTTTCACAGCGCTTTGGTTACAGATTCTCAGTATTTCAAAATTCAGTAGAGATGTTCGGGTTCGAAAACGTATTCCAGGAGTGCTAGAGTCACTCTGACAAATCCCCCTGGTCCGTTGTTTTGAGCTCTGAGAGTTTTCTTTTTAACACGGGTGTCATACCGGCTTTTTAAAGGCACGTTAAAACACCACTCGGTTAAGCCGAAAGCGGTTTGGCTCAGTGGATAGAGCGTCGGTCTGCGGACTGAAGGGTCCCGGGTTCGATTCCGGTCAAGGGCACGTCCATTGGTTGCGGGCACATCCCGGGCAGTGGGTGTTTGCAGGAGGAGGCAGCTGGTCGATACGTTTCCAGCTCTCTGTCCCTCTGCTTTCCTCTCTGTAAAAAGTCAATAAGATATATTAAAAAACAAACAAACACACACAAAATACACTACTTGGGACCCTAGCCCAACTACCATTTTGATTTCATAGTGTTCTCCATACTTTCATACTATTCTATAGCTCTACGAAAATGAGTTTTGCAGTGTTTCACCAAAACCTTTTCCTGAAAACGCCAACTCCTTTGGACGGGAAAAATAAATGTAAACAGTGCCACACTCGGTTCTCAGCTGTTTGAACAACATTTCCCAGGGACAAAATTGTGCTGTTCAGACATTCAGTCTATTGGAATATGTGTTCCTAGTGTGTGAAGCACATTTCTCAATATTTCCCTAGTCTGGAGTTGTAAATCCTCAGTGCTACACTCCAATTTGTCCAGTGAATGAAGCTCATTCGTTGTGAATAGCCAACGTTACTACACCGTGACCTTAACCCTGTCCCTACGCCTCTGACCCCAACCCTAAACCTATGCCTAACGTGAGCCTGAACCCTACCCAGCCCGAACCCTTATCGTAACCCTAACCCTAGCCAGAACCCCAATTCTCTAACCCTAACACCACAACGAACCTCGGTGACATCGTCACTCCCAGCTGGTCCCCTGGCCAAAGCATGATCACCTGGGATCAATTGAACCTGCCCACGTGGCCCCTCCCACCTTGGTGACATCATCACCTCCGCTTTCATGGCCTTAGCAGGCTTCTTTCAAAGACGCCAACTCATGGCCCTGAAGTATAAATGTAACCAGTATCCAACTCGGTTCTATGTTCTTTGAGCAGGATTTCCTTGTCAGGAAACAGTGCGTTACAGATATTAAGGCCCTTTATTCACGTATTCCTAGCGTTTGAAGCACTTTCTTAGATATTAACCTGGGTAATCATTGATAATTTCCCGAGTTGGGGTCTCTCTCTTCCAGTGTCTCAAGCTCCTTCCTTGTGAATTCCAATTTGGTGAAACAGCGTTTATTACAAATATACCAGCACTTTAACCGTTATTACCACTTGAAAGGCTACCCTACCTTTCACAGCGCTTTGGTTACAGATTCTCAGTATTTCAAAATTCAGTAGAGATGTTCGGGTTCGAAAACGTATTCCAGGAGTGCTAGAGTCACTCTGACAAATCCCCCTGGTCCGTTGTTTTGAGCTCTGAGAGTTTTCTTTTTAACACGGGTGTCATACCGGCTTTTTAAAGGCACGTTAAAACACCACTCGGTTAAGCCGAAAGCGGTTTGGCTCAGTGGATAGAGCGTCGGTCTGCGGACTGAAGGGTCCCGGGTTCGATTCCGGTCAAGGGCACGTCCATTGGTTGCGGGCACATCCCCGGCAGTGGGTGTTTGCAGGAGGAGGCAGCTGGTCGATACGTTTCCAGCTCTCTGTCCCTCTGCTTTCCTCTCTGTAAAAAGTCAATAAGATATATTAAAAAACAAACAAACACACACAAAATACACTACTTGGGACCCTAGCCCAACTACCATTTTGATTTCATAGTGTTCTCCATACTTTCATACTATTCTATAGCTCTACGAAAATGAGTTTTGCAGTGTTTCACCAAAACCTTTTCCTGAAAACGCCAACTCCTTTGGACGGGAAAAATAAATGTAAACAGTGCCACACTCGGTTCTCAGCTGTTTGAACAACATTTCCCAGGGACAAAATTGTGCTGTTCAGACATTCAGTCTATTGGAATATGTGTTCCTAGTGTGTGAAGCACATTTCTCAATATTTCCCTAGTCTGGAGTTGTAAATCCTCAGTGCTACACTCCAATTTGTCCAGTGAATGAAGCTCATTCGTTGTGAATAGCCAACGTTACTACACCGTGACCTTAACCCTGTCCCTACGCCTCTGACCCCAACCCTAAACCTATGCCTAACGTGAGCCTGAACCCTACACAGCCCGAACCCTTATCGTAACCCTAACCCTAGCCAGAACCCCAATTCTCTAACCCTAACACCACAACGAACCTCGGTGACATCGTCACTCCCAGCTGGTCCCCTGGCCAAAGCATGATCACCTGGGATCAATTGAACCTGCCCACGTGGCCCCTCCCACCTTGGTGACATCATCACCTCCGCTTTCATGGCCTTAGCAGGCTTCTTTCAAAGACGCCAACTCATGGCCCTGAAGTATAAATGTAACCAGTATCCAACTCGGTTCTATGTTCTTTGAGCAGGATTTCCTTGTCAGGAAACAGTGCGTTACAGATATTAAGGCCCTTTATTCACGTATTCCTAGCGTTTGAAGCACTTTCTTAGATATTAACCTGGGTAATCATTGTGAATTTCCCGAGTTGGGGTCTCTCTCTTCCAGTGTCTCAAGCTCCTTCCTTGTGAATTCCAATTTGGTGAAACAGCGTTTATTACAAATATACCAGCACTTTAACCGTTATTACCACTTGAAAGGCTACCCTACCTTTCACAGCGCTTTGGTTACAGATTCTCAGTATTTCAAAATTCAGTAGAGATGTTCGGGTTCGAAAACGTATTCCAGGAGTTCTAGAGTCACTCTGACAAATCCCCCTGGTCCGTTGTTTTGAGCTCTGAGAGTTTTCTTTTTAACACGGGTGTCATACCGGCTTTTTAAAGGCACGTTAAAACACCACTCAGATAAGCCGAAAGCGGATTGGCTCAGTGGATAGAGCGTCGGTCTGCGGACTGAAGGGTCCCGGGTTCGATTCCGGTCAAGGGCACGTCCATTGGTTGCGGGCACATCCCCGGCAGGGGGTGTTTGCAGGAGGAGGCAGCTGGTCGATACGTTTCCAGCTCTCTGTCCCTCTGCTTTCCTCTCTGTAAAAAGTCAATAAGATATATTAAAAAACAAACAAACACACACAAAATACACTACTTGGGACCCTAGCCCAACTACCATTTTGATTTCATAGTGTTCTCCATACTTTCATACTATTCTATAGCTCTACGAAAATGAGTTTTGCAGTGTTTCACCAAAACCTTTTCCTGAAAACGCCAACTCCTTTGGACGGGAAAAATAAATGTAAACAGTGCCACACTCGGTTCTCAGCTGTTTGAACAACATTTCCCAGGGACAAAATTGTGCTGTTCAGACATTCAGTCTATTGGAATATGTGTTCCTAGTGTGTGAAGCACATTTCTCAATATTTCCCTAGTCTGGAGTTGTAAATCCTCAGTGCTACACTCCAATTTGTCCAGTGAATGAAGCTCATTCGTTGTGAATAGCCAACGTTACTACACCGTGACCTTAACCCTGTCCCTACGCCTCTGACCCCAACCCTAAACCTATGCCTAACGTGAGCCTGAACCCTACCCAGCCCGAACCCTTATCGTAACCCTAACCCTAGCCAGAACCCCAATTCTCTAACCCTAACACCACAACGAACCTCGGTGACATCGTCACTCCCAGCTGGTCCCCTGGCCAAAGCATGATCACCTGGGATCAATTGAACCTGCCCACGTGGCCCCTCCCACCTTGGTGACATCATCACCTCCGCTTTCAAGGCCTTAGCAGGCTTCTTTCAAAGACGCCAACTCATGGCCCTGAAGTATAAATGTAACCAGTATCCAACTCGGTTCTATGTTCTTTGAGCAGGATTTCCTTGTCAGGAAACAGTGCGTTACAGATATTAAGGCCCTTTATTCACGTATTCCTAGCGTTTGAAGCACTTTCTTAGATATTAACCTGGGTAATCATTGTGAATTTCCCGAGTTGGGGTCTCTCTCTTCCAGTGTCTCAAGCTCCTTCCTTGTGAATTCCAATTTGGTGAAACAGCGTTTATTACAAATATACCAGCACTTTAACCGTTATTACCACTTGAAAGGCTACCCTACCTTTCACAGCGCTTTGGTTACAGATTCTCAGTATTTCAAAATTCAGTAGAGATGTTCGGGTTCGAAAACGTATTCCAGGAGTTCTAGAGTCACTCTGACAAATCCCCCTGGTCCGTTGTTTTGAGCTCTGAGAGTTTTCTTTTTAACACGGGTGTCATACCGGCTTTTTAAAGGCACGTTAAAACACCACTCGGATAAGCGGAAAGCGGTTTGGCTCAGTGGATAGAGCGTCGGTCTGCGGACTGAAGGGTCCCGGGTTCGATTCCGGTCAAGGGCACGTCCATTGGTTGCGGGCACATCCCCGGCAGTGGGTGTTTGCAGGAGGAGGCAGCTGGTCGATATGTTTCCAGCTCTCTGTCCCTCTGCTTTCCTCTCTGTAAAAAGTCAATAAGATATATTAAAAAAGAAACAAACACACACAAAATACACTACTTGGGACCCTAGCCCAACTACCATTTTGATTTCATAGTGTTCTCCATACTTTCATACTATTCTATAGCTCTACGAAAATGAGTTTTGCAGTGTTTCACCAAAACCTTTTCCTGAAAACGCCAACTCCTTTGGACGGGAAAAATAAATGTAAACAGTGCCACACTCGGTTCTCAGCTGTTTGAACAACATTTCCCAGGGACAAAATTGTGCTGTTCAGACATTCAGTCTATTGGAATATGTGTTCCTAGTGTGTGAAGCACATTTCTCAATATTTCCCTAGTCTGGAGTTGTAAATCCTCAGTGCTACACTCCAATTTGTCCAGTGAATGAAGCTCATTCGTTGTGAATAGCCAACGTTACTACACCGTGACCTTAACCCTGTCCCTACGCCTCTGACCCCAACCCTAAACCTATGCCTAACGTGAGCCTGAACCCTACACAGCCCGAACCCTTATCGTAACCCTAACCCTAGCCAGAACCCCAATTCTCTAACCCTAACACCACAACGAACCTCGGTGACATCGTCACTCCCAGCTGGTCCCCTGGCCAAAGCATGATCACCTGGGATCAATTGAACCTGCCCACGTGGCCCCTCCCACCTTGGTGACATCATCACCTCCGCTTTCATGGCCTTAGCAGGCTTCTTTCAAAGACGCCAACTCATGGCCCTGAAGTATAAATGTAACCAGTATCCAACTCGGTTCTATGTTCTTTGAGCAGGATTTCCTTGTCAGGAAACAGTGCGTTACAGATATTAAGGCCCTTTATTCACGTATTCCTAGCGTTTGAAGCACTTTCTTAGATATTAACCTGGGTAATCATTGTGAATTTCCCGAGTTGGGGTCTCTCTCTTCCAGTGTCTCAAGCTCCTTCCTTGTGAATTCCAATTTGGTGAAACAGCGTTTATTACAAATATACCAGCACTTTAACCGTTATTACCACTTGAAAGGCTACCCTACCTTTCACAGCGCTTTGGTTACAGATTCTCAGTATTTCAAAATTCAGTAGAGATGTTCGGGTTCGAAAACGTATTCCAGGAGTTCTAGAGTCACTCTGACAAATCCCCCTGGTCCGTTGTTTTGAGCTCTGAGAGTTTTCTTTTTAACACGGGTGTCATACCGGCTTTTTAAAGGCACGTTAAAACACCACTCAGATAAGCCGAAAGCGGATTGGCTCAGTGGATAGAGCGTCGGTCTGCGGACTGAAGGGTCCCGGGTTCGATTCCGGTCAAGGGCACGTCCATTGGTTGCGGGCACATCCCCGGCAGGGGGTGTTTGCAGGAGGAGGCAGCTGGTCGATACGTTTCCAGCTCTCTGTCCCTCTGCTTTCCTCTCTGTAAAAAGTCAATAAGATATATTAAAAAACAAACAAACACACACAAAATACACTACTTGGGACCCTAGCCCAACTACCATTTTGATTTCATAGTGTTCTCCATACTTTCATACTATTCTATAGCTCTACGAAAATGAGTTTTGCAGTGTTTCACCAAAACCTTTTCCTGAAAACGCCAACTCCTTTGGACGGGAAAAATAAATGTAAACAGTGCCACACTCGGTTCTCAGCTGTTTGAACAACATTTCCCAGGGACAAAATTGTGCTGTTCAGACATTCAGTCTATTGGAATATGTGTTCCTAGTGTGTGAAGCACATTTCTCAATATTTCCCTAGTCTGGAGTTGTAAATCCTCAGTGCTACACTCCAATTTGTCCAGTGAATGAAGCTCATTCGTTGTGAATAGCCAACGTTACTACACCGTGACCTTAACCCTGTCCCTACGCCTCTGACCCCAACCCTAAACCTATGCCTAACGTGAGCCTGAACCCTACCCAGCCCGAACCCTTATCGTAACCCTAACCCTAGCCAGAACCCCAATTCTCTAACCCTAACACCACAACGAACCTCGGTGACATCGTCACTCCCAGCTGGTCCCCTGGCCAAAGCATGATCACCTGGGATCAATTGAACCTGCCCACGTGGCCCCTCCCACCTTGGTGACATCATCACCTCCGCTTTCAAGGCCTTAGCAGGCTTCTTTCAAAGACGCCAACTCATGGCCCTGAAGTATAAATGTAACCAGTATCCAACTCGGTTCTATGTTCTTTGAGCAGGATTTCCTTGTCAGGAAACAGTGCGTTACAGATATTAAGGCCCTTTATTCACGTATTCCTAGCGTTTGAAGCACTTTCTTAGATATTAACCTGGGTAATCATTGTGAATTTCCCGAGTTGGGGTCTCTCTCTTCCAGTGTCTCAAGCTCCTTCCTTGTGAATTCCAATTTGGTGAAACAGCGTTTATTACAAATATACCAGCACTTTAACCGTTATTACCACTTGAAAGGCTACCCTACCTTTCACAGCGCTTTGGTTACAGATTCTCAGTATTTCAAAATTCAGTAGAGATGTTCGGGTTCGAAAACGTATTCCAGGAGTTCTAGAGTCACTCTGACAAATCCCCCTGGTCCGTTGTTTTGAGCTCTGAGAGTTTTCTTTTTAACACGGGTGTCATACCGGCTTTTTAAAGGCACGTTAAAACACCACTCGGATAAGCGGAAAGCGGTTTGGCTCAGTGGATAGAGCGTCGGTCTGCGGACTGAAGGGTCCCGGGTTCGATTCCGGTCAAGGGCACGTCCATTGGTTGCGGGCACATCCCCGGCAGGGGGTGTTTGCAGGAGGAGGCAGCTGGTCGATATGTTTCCAGCTCTCTGTCCCTCTGCTTTCCTCTCTGTAAAAAGTCAATAAGATATATTAAAAAAGAAACAAACACACACAAAATACACTACTTGGGACCCTAGCCCAACTACCATTTTGATTTCATAGTGTTCTCCATACTTTCATACTATTCTATAGCTCTACGAAAATGAGTTTTGCAGTGTTTCACCAAAACCTTTTCCTGAAAACGCCAACTCCTTTGGACGGGAAAAATAAATGTAAACAGTGCCACACTCGGTTCTCAGCTGTTTGAACAACATTTCCCAGGGACAAAATTGTGCTGTTCAGACATTCAGGCTATTGGAATATGTGTTCCTAGTGTGTGAAGCACATTTCTCAATATTTCCCTAGTCTGGAGTTGTAAATCCTCAGTGCTACACTCCAATTTGTCCAGTGATTGAAGCTCATTCGTTGTGAATAGCCAACGTTACTACACCGTGACCGTAACCCTGTCCCTAAGCCTCTGACCCCAACCCTAAACCTATGCCTAACCTGAGCCTGAACCCTACCCAGCCCGAACCCTTATCGTAACCCTAACCCTAGCCAGAACCCCAATTCTCTAACCCTAACGCCACAACGAACCTCGGTGACATCGTCACTCCCAGCTGGTCCCCTGGCCAAAGCATGATCACCTGGGATCAATTGAACCTGCCCACGTGGCCCCTCCCACCTTGGTGACATCATCACCTCCTCTTTCATGGCCTTAGCAGGCTTCTTTCAAAGACGCCAACTCATGGCCCTGAAGTATAAATGTAACCAGTATCCAACTCGGTTCTATGTTCTTTGAGCAGGATTTCCTTGTCAGGAAACAGTGCGTTACAGATATTAAGGCCCTTTATTCACGTATTCCTAGCGTTTGAAGCACTTTCTTAGATATTAACCTGGGTTATCATTGTGAATTTCCCGAGTTGGGGTCTCTCTCTTCCAGTGTCTCAAGCTCCTTCCTTGTGAATTCCAATTTGGAGAAACAGCGTTTATTACAAATATACCAGCACTTTAACCGTTATTACCACTTGAAAGGCTACCCTACCTTTCACAGCGCTTTGGTTACAGATTCTCAGTATTTCAAAATTCAGTAGAGATGTTCGGGTTCGAAAACGTATTCCAGGAGTTCTAGAGTCACTCTGACAAATCCCCCTGGTCCGTTGTTTTGAGCTCTGAGAGTTTTCTTTTTAACACGGGTGTCATACCGGCTTTTTAAAGGCACGTTAAAACACCACTCGGATAAGCGGAAAGCGGATTGGCTCAGTGGATAGAGCGTTGGTCTGCGGACTGAAGGGTCCCGGGTTCGATTCCGGTCAAGGGCACGTCCATTGGTTGCGGGCACATCCCCGGCAGGGGGTGTTTGCAGGAGGAGGCAGCTGGTCGATACGTTTCCAGCTCTCTGTCCCTCTGCTTTCCTCTCTGTAAAAAGTCAATAAGATATATTAAAAAACAAACAAACACACACAAAATACACTACTTGGGACCCTAGCCCAACTACCATTTTGATTTCATAGTGTTCTCCATACTTTCATACTATTCTATAGCTCTACGAAAATGAGTTTTGCAGTGTTTCACCAAAACCTTTTCCTGAAAACGCCAACTCCTTTGGACGGGAAAAATAAATGTAAACAGTGCCACACTCGGTTCTCAGCTGTTTGAACAACATTTCCCAGGGACAAAATTGTGCTGTTCAGACATTCAGTCTATTGGAATATGTGTTCCTAGTGTGTGAAGCACATTTCTCAATATTTCCCTAGTCTGGAGTTGTAAATCCTCAGTGCTACACTCCAATTTGTCCAGTGAATGAAGCTCATTCGTTGTGAATAGCCAACGTTACTACACCGTGACCTTAACCCTGTCCCTACGCCTCTGACCCCAACCCTAAACCTATGCCTAACGTGAGCCTGAACCCTACCCAGCCCGAACCCTTATCGTAACCCTAACCCTAGCCAGAACCCCAATTCTCTAACCCTAACACCACAACGAACCTCGGTGACATCGACACTCCCAGCTGGTCCCCTGGCCAAAGCATGATCACCTGGGATCAATTGAACCTGCCCACGTGGCCCCTCCCACCTTGGTGACATCATCACCTCCGCTTTCATGGCCTTAGCAGGCTTCTTTCAAAGACGCCAACTCATGGCCCTGAAGTATAAATGTAACCAGTATCCAACTCGGATCTATGTTCTTTGAGCAGGATTTCCTTGTCAGGAAACAGTGCGTTACAGATATTAAGGCCCTTTATTCACGTATTCCTAGCGTTTGAAGCACTTTCTTAGATATTAACCTGGGTAATCATTGATAATTTCCCGAGTTGGGGTCTCTCTCTTCCAGTGTCTCAAGCTCCTTCCTTGTGAATTCCAATTTGGTGAAACAGCGTTTATTACAAATATACCAGCACTTTAACCGTTATTACCACTTGAAAGGCTACCCTACCTTTCACAGCGCTTTGGTTACAGATTCTCAGTATTTCAAAATTCAGTAGAGATGTTCGGGTTCGAAAACGTATTCCAGGAGTTCTAGAGTCACTCTGACAAATCCCCCTGGTCCGTTGTTTTGAGCTCTGAGAGTTTTCTTTTTAACACGGGTGTCATACCGGCTTTTTAAAGGCACGTTAAAACACCACTCGGATAAGCCGAAAGCGGATTGGCTCAGTGGATAGAGCGTCGGTCTGCGGACTGAAGGGTCCCGGGTTCGATTCCGGTCAAGGGCACGTCCATTGGTTGCGGGCACATCCCCGGCAGGGGGTGTTTGCAGGAGGAGGCAGCTGGTCGATACGTTTCCAGCTCTCTGTCCCTCTGCTTTCCTCTCTGTAAAAAGTCAATAAGATATATTAAAAAAGAAACAAACACACACAAAATACACTACTTGGGACCCTAGCCCAACTACCATTTTGATTTCATAGTGTTCTCCATACTTTCATACTATTCTATAGCTCTACGAAAATGAGTTTTGCAGTGTTTCACCAAAACCTTTTCCTGAAAACGCCAACTCCTTTGGACGGGAAAAATAAATGTAAACAGTGCCACACTCGGTTCTCAGCTGTTTGAACAACATTTCCCAGGGACAAAATTGTGCTGTTCAGACATTCAGTCTATTGGAATATGTGTTCCTAGTGTGTGAAGCACATTTCTCAATATTTCCCTAGTCTGGAGTTGTAAATCCTCAGTGCTACACTCCAATTTGTCCAGTGAATGAAGCTCATTCGTTGTGAATAGCCAACGTTACTACACCGTGACCTTAACCCTGTCCCTACGCCTCTGACCCCAACCCTAAACCTATGCCTAACGTGAGCCTGAACCCTACCCAGCCCGAACCCTTATCGTAACCCTAACCCTAGCCAGAACCCCAATTCTCTAACCCTAACACCACAACGAACCTCGGTGACATCGTCACTCCCAGCTGGTCCCCTGGCCAAAGCATGATCACCTGGGATCAATTGAACCTGCCCACGTGGCCCCTCCCACCTTGGTGACATCATCACCTCCGCTTTCATGGCCTTAGCAGGCTTCTTTCAAAGACGCCAACTCATGGCCCTGAAGTATAAATGTAACCAGTATCCAACTCGGTTCTATGTTCTTTGAGCAGGATTTCCTTGTCAGGAAACAGTGCGTTACAGATATTAAGGCCCTTTATTCACGTATTCCTAGCGTTTGAAGCACTTTCTTAGATATTAACCTGGGTAATCATTGTGAATTTCCCGAGTTGGGGTCTCTCTCTTCCAGTGTCTCAAGCTCCTTCCTTGTGAATTCCAATTTGGTGAAACAGCGTTTATTACAAATATACCAGCACTTTAACCGTTATTACCACTTGAAAGGCTACCCTACCTTTCACAGCGCTTTGGTTACAGATTCTCAGTATTTCAAAATTCAGTAGAGATGTTCGGGTTCGAAAACGTATTCCAGGAGTGCTAGAGTCACTCTGACAAATCCCCCTGGTCCGTTGTTTTGAGCTCTGAGAGTTTTCTTTTTAACACGGGTGTCATACCGGCTTTTTAAAGGCACGTTAAAACACCACTCGGTTAAGCCGAAAGCGGTTTGGCTCAGTGGATAGAGCGTCGGTCTGCGGACTGAAGGGTCCCGGGTTCGATTCCGGTCAAGGGCACGTCCATTGGTTGCGGGCACATCCCGGGCAGTGGGTGTTTGCAGGAGGAGGCAGCTGGTCGATACGTTTCCAGCTCTCTGTCCCTCTGCTTTCCTCTCTGTAAAAAGTCAATAAGATATATTAAAAAACAAACAAACACACACAAAATACACTACTTGGGACCCTAGCCCAACTACCATTTTGATTTCATAGTGTTCTCCATACTTTCATACTATTCTATAGCTCTACGAAAATGAGTTTTGCAGTGTTTCACCAAAACCTTTTCCTGAAAACGCCAACTCCTTTGGACGGGAAAAATAAATGTAAACAGTGCCACACTCGGTTCTCAGCTGTTTGAACAACATTTCCCAGGGACAAAATTGTGCTGTTCAGACATTCAGTCTATTGGAATATGTGTTCCTAGTGTGTGAAGCACATTTCTCAATATTTCCCTAGTCTGGAGTTGTAAATCCTCAGTGCTACACTCCAATTTGTCCAGTGAATGAAGCTCATTCGTTGTGAATAGCCAACGTTACTACACCGTGACCTTAACCCTGTCCCTACGCCTCTGACCCCAACCCTAAACCTATGCCTAACGTGAGCCTGAACCCTACCCAGCCCGAACCCTTATCGTAACCCTAACCCTAGCCAGAACCCCAATTCTCTAACCCTAACACCACAAGGAACCTCGGTGACATCGTCACTCCCAGCTGGTCCCCTGGCCAAAGCATGATCACCTGGGATCAATTGAACCTGCCCACGTGGCCCCTCCCACCTTGGTGACATCATCACCTCCGCTTTCATGGCCTTAGCAGGCTTCTTTCAAAGACGCCAACTCATGGCCCTGAAGTATAAATGTAACCAGTATCCAACTCGGTTCTATGTTCTTTGAGCAGGATTTCCTTGTCAGGAAACAGTGCGTTACAGATATTAAGGCCCTTTATTCACGTATTCCTAGCGTTTGAAGCACTTTCTTAGATATTAACCTGGGTAATCATTGATAATTTCCCGAGTTGGGGTCTCTCTCTTCCAGTGTCTCAAGCTCCTTCCTTGTGAATTCCAATTTGGTGAAACAGCGTTTATTACAAATATACCAGCACTTTAACCGTTATTACCACTTGAAAGGCTACCCTACCTTTCACAGCGCTTTGGTTACAGATTCTCAGTATTTCAAAATTCAGTAGAGATGTTCGGGTTCGAAAACGTATTCCAGGAGTGCTAGAGTCACTCTGACAAATCCCCCTGGTCCGTTGTTTTGAGCTCTGAGAGTTTTCTTTTTAACACGGGTGTCATACCGGCTTTTTAAAGGCACGTTAAAACACCACTCGGATAAGCGGAAAGCGGTTTGGCTCAGTGGATAGAGCGTCGGTCTGCGGACTGAAGGGTCCCGGGTTCGATTCCGGTCAAGGGCACGTCCATTGGTTGCGGGCACATCCCCGGCAGTGGGTGTTTGCAGGAGGAGGCAGCTGGTCGATACGTTTCCAGCTCTCTGTCCCTCTGCTTTCCTCTCTGTAAAAAGTCAATAAGATATATTAAAAAACAAACAAACACACACAAAATACACTACTTGGGACCCTAGCCCAACTACCATTTTGATTTCATAGTGTTCTCCATACTTTCATACTATTCTATAGCTCTACGAAAATGAGTTTTGCAGTGTTTCACCAAAACCTTTTCCTGAAAACGCCAACTCCTTTGGACGGGAAAAATAAATGTAAACAGTGCCACACTCGGTTCTCAGCTGTTTGAACAACATTTCCCAGGGACAAAATTGTGCTGTTCAGACATTCAGTCTATTGGAATATGTGTTCCTAGTGTGTGAAGCACATTTCTCAATATTTCCCTAGTCTGGAGTTGTAAATCCTCAGTGCTACACTCCAATTTGTCCAGTGAATGAAGCTCATTCGTTGTGAATAGCCAACGTTACTACACCGTGACCTTAACCCTGTCCCTACGCCTCTGACCCCAACCCTAAACCTATGCCTAACGTGAGCCTGAACCCTACCCAGCCCGAACCCTTATCGTAACCCTAACCCTAGCCAGAACCCCAATTCTCTAACCCTAACACCACAACGAACCTCGGTGACATCGTCACTCCCAGCTGGTCCCCTGGCCAAAGCATGATCACCTGGGATCAATTGAACCTGCCCACGTGGCCCCTCCCACCTTGGTGACATCATCACCTCCGCTTTCATGGCCTTAGCAGGCTTCTTTCAAAGACGCCAACTCATGGCCCTGAAGTATAAATGTAACCAGTATCCAACTCGGTTCTATGTTCTTTGAGCAGGATTTCCTTGTCAGGAAACAGTGCGTTACAGATATTAAGGCCCTTTATTCACGTATTCCTAGCGTTTGAAGCACTTTCTTAGATATTAACCTGGGTAATCATTGATAATTTCCCGAGTTGGGGTCTCTCTCTTCCAGTGTCTCAAGCTCCTTCCTTGTGAATTCCAATTTGGTGAAACAGCGTTTATTACAAATATACCAGCACTTTAACCGTTATTACCACTTGAAAGGCTACCCTACCTTTCACAGCGCTTTGGTTACAGATTCTCAGTATTTCAAAATTCAGTAGAGATGTTCGGGTTCGAAAACGTATTCCAGGAGTGCTAGAGTCACTCTGACAAATCCCCCTGGTCCGTTGTTTTGAGCTCTGAGAGTTTTCTTTTTAACACGGGTGTCATACCGGCTTTTTAAAGGCACGTTAAAACACCACTCGGTTAAGCCGAAAGCGGTTTGGCTCAGTGGATAGAGCGTCGGTCTGCGGACTGAAGGGTCCCGGGTTCGATTCCGGTCAAGGGCACGTCCATTGGTTGCGGGCACATCCCGGGCAGTGGGTGTTTGCAGGAGGAGGCAGCTGGTCGATACGTTTCCAGCTCTCTGTCCCTCTGCTTTCCTCTCTGTAAAAAGTCAATAAGATATATTAAAAAACAAACAAACACACACAAAATACACTACTTGGGACCCTAGCCCAACTACCATTTTGATTTCATAGTGTTCTCCATACTTTCATACTATTCTATAGCTCTACGAAAATGAGTTTTGCAGTGTTTCACCAAAACCTTTTCCTGAAAACGCCAACTCCTTTGGACGGGAAAAATAAATGTAAACAGTGCCACACTCGGTTCTCAGCTGTTTGAACAACATTTCCCAGGGACAAAATTGTGCTGTTCAGACATTCAGTCTATTGGAATATGTGTTCCTAGTGTGTGAAGCACATTTCTCAATATTTCCCTAGTCTGGAGTTGTAAATCCTCAGTGCTACACTCCAATTTGTCCAGTGAATGAAGCTCATTCGTTGTGAATAGCCAACGTTACTACACCGTGACCTTAACCCTGTCCCTACGCCTCTGACCCCAACCCTAAACCTATGCCTAACATGAGCCTGAACCCTACCCAGCCCGAACCCTTATCGTAACCCTAACCCTAGCCAGAACCCCAATTCTCTAACCCTAACACCACAACGAACCTCGGTGACATCGACACTCCCAGCTGGTCCCCTGGCCAAAGCATGATCACCTGGGATCAATTGAACCTGCCCACGTGGCCCCTCCCACCTTGGTGACATCATCACCTCCGCTTTCATGGCCTTAGCAGGCTTCTTTCAAAGACGCCAACTCATGGCCCTGAAGTATAAATGTAACCAGTATCCAACTCGGATCTATGTTCTTTGAGCAGGATTTCCTTGTCAGGAAACAGTGCGTTACAGATATTAAGGCCCTTTATTCACGTATTCCTAGCGTTTGAAGCACTTTCTTAGATATTAACCTGGGTAATCATTGATAATTTCCCGAGTTGGGGTCTCTCTCTTCCAGTGTCTCAAGCTCCTTCCTTGTGAATTCCAATTTGGTGAAACAGCGTTTATTACAAATATACCAGCACTTTAACCGTTATTACCACTTGAAAGGCTACCCTACCTTTCACAGCGCTTTGGTTACAGATTCTCAGTATTTCAAAATTCAGTAGAGATGTTCGGGTTCGAAAACGTATTCCAGGAGTTCTAGAGTCACTCTGACAAATCCCCCTGGTCCGTTGTTTTGAGCTCTGAGAGTTTTCTTTTTAACACGGGTGTCATACCGGCTTTTTAAAGGCACGTTAAAACACCACTCGGATAAGCCGAAAGCGGATTGGCTCAGTGGATAGAGCGTCGGTCTGCGGACTGAAGGGTCCCGGGTTCGATTCCGGTCAAGGGCACGTCCATTGGTTGCGGGCACATCCCCGGCAGGGGGTGTTTGCAGGAGGAGGCAGCTGGTCGATACGTTTCCAGCTCTCTGTCCCTCTGCTTTCCTCTCTGTAAAAAGTCAATAAGATATATTAAAAAAGAAACAAACACACACAAAATACACTACTTGGGACCCTAGCCCAACTACCATTTTGATTTCATAGTGTTCTCCATACTTTCATACTATTCTATAGCTCTACGAAAATGAGTTTTGCAGTGTTTCACCAAAACCTTTTCCTGAAAACGCCAACTCCTTTGGACGGGAAAAATAAATGTAAACAGTGCCACACTCGGTTCTCAGCTGTTTGAACAACATTTCCTAGGGACAAAATTGTGCTGTTCAGACATTCAGTCTATTGGAATATGTGTTCCTAGTGTGTGAAGCACATTTCTCACTATTTCCCTAGTCTGGAGTTGTAAATCCTCAGTGCTACACTCCAATTTGTCCAGTGAATGAAGCTCATTCGTTGTGAATAGCCAACGTTACTACACCGTGACCTTAACCCTGTCCCTACGCCTCTGACCCCAACCCTAAACCTATGCCTAACGTGAGCCTGAACCCTACCCAGCCCGAACCCTTATCGTAACCCTAACCCTAGCCAGAACCCCAATTCTCTAACCCTAACACCACAACGAACCTCGGTGACATCGTCACTCCCAGCTGGTCCCCTGGCCAAAGCATGATCACCTGGGATCAATTGAACCTGCCCACGTGGCCCCTCCCACCTTGGTGACATCATCACCTCCGCTTTCATGGCCTTAGCAGGCTTCTTTCAAAGACGCCAACTCATGGCCCTGAAGTATAAATGTAACCAGTATCCAACTCGGTTCTATGTTCTTTGAGCAGGATTTCCTTGTCAGGAAACAGTGCGTTACAGATATTAAGGCCCTTTATTCACGTATTCCTAGCGTTTGAAGCACTTTCTTAGATATTAACCTGGGTAATCATTGTGAATTTCCCGAGTTGGGGTCTCTCTCTTCCAGTGTCTCAAGCTCCTTCCTTGTGAATTCCAATTTGGTGAAACAGCGTTTATTACAAATATACCAGCACTTTAACCGTTATTACCACTTGAAAGGCTACCCTACCTTTCACAGCGCTTTGGTTACAGATTCTCAGTATTTCAAAATTCAGTAGAGATGTTCGGGTTCGAAAACGTATTCCAGGAGTGCTAGAGTCACTCTGACAAATCCCCCTGGTCCGTTGTTTTGAGCTCTGAGAGTTTTCTTTTTAACACGGGTGTCATACCGGCTTTTTAAAGGCACGTTAAAACACCACTCGGTTAAGCCGAAAGCGGTTTGGCTCAGTGGATAGAGCGTCGGTCTGCGGACTGAAGGGTCCCGGGTTCGATTCCGGTCAAGGGCACGTCCATTGGTTGCGGGCACATCCCGGGCAGTGGGTGTTTGCAGGAGGAGGCAGCTGGTCGATACGTTTCCAGCTCTCTGTCCCTCTGCTTTCCTCTCTGTAAAAAGTCAATAAGATATATTAAAAAACAAACAAACACACACAAAATACACTACTTGGGACCCTAGCCCAACTACCATTTTGATTTCATAGTGTTCTCCATACTTTCATACTATTCTATAGCTCTACGAAAATGAGTTTTGCAGTGTTTCACCAAAACCTTTTCCTGAAAACGCCAACTCCTTTGGACGGGAAAAATAAATGTAAACAGTGCCACACTCGGTTCTCAGCTGTTTGAACAACATTTCCCAGGGACAAAATTGTGCTGTTCAGACATTCAGTCTATTGGAATATGTGTTCCTAGTGTGTGAAGCACATTTCTCAATATTTCCCTAGTCTGGAGTTGTAAATCCTCAGTGCTACACTCCAATTTGTCCAGTGAATGAAGCTCATTCGTTGTGAATAGCCAACGTTACTACACCGTGACCTTAACCCTGTCCCTACGCCTCTGACCCCAACCCTAAACCTATGCCTAACGTGAGCCTGAACCCTACCCAGCCCGAACCCTTATCGTAACCCTAACCCTAGCCAGAACCCCAATTCTCTAACCCTAACACCACAAGGAACCTCGGTGACATCGTCACTCCCAGCTGGTCCCCTGGCCAAAGCATGATCACCTGGGATCAATTGAACCTGCCCACGTGGCCCCTCCCACCTTGGTGACATCATCACCTCCGCTTTCATGGCCTTAGCAGGCTTCTTTCAAAGACGCCAACTCATGGCCCTGAAGTATAAATGTAACCAGTATCCAACTCGGTTCTATGTTCTTTGAGCAGGATTTCCTTGTCAGGAAACAGTGCGTTACAGATATTAAGGCCCTTTATTCACGTATTCCTAGCGTTTGAAGCACTTTCTTAGATATTAACCTGGGTAATCATTGATAATTTCCCGAGTTGGGGTCTCTCTCTTCCAGTGTCTCAAGCTCCTTCCTTGTGAATTCCAATTTGGTGAAACAGCGTTTATTACAAATATACCAGCACTTTAACCGTTATTACCACTTGAAAGGCTACCCTACCTTTCACAGCGCTTTGGTTACAGATTCTCAGTATTTCAAAATTCAGTAGAGATGTTCGGGTTCGAAAACGTATTCCAGGAGTGCTAGAGTCACTCTGACAAATCCCCCTGGTCCGTTGTTTTGAGCTCTGAGAGTTTTCTTTTTAACACGGGTGTCATACCGGCTTTTTAAAGGCACGTTAAAACACCACTCGGATAAGCGGAAAGCGGTTTGGCTCAGTGGATAGAGCGTCGGTCTGCGGACTGAAGGGTCCCGGGTTCGATTCCGGTCAAGGGCACGTCCATTGGTTGCGGGCACATCCCCGGCAGTGGGTGTTTGCAGGAGGAGGCAGCTGGTCGATACGTTTCCAGCTCTCTGTCCCTCTGCTTTCCTCTCTGTAAAAAGTCAATAAGATATATTAAAAAACAAACAAACACACACAAAATACACTACTTGGGACCCTAGCCCAACTACCATTTTGATTTCATAGTGTTCTCCATACTTTCATACTATTCTATAGCTCTACGAAAATGAGTTTTGCAGTGTTTCACCAAAACCTTTTCCTGAAAACGCCAACTCCTTTGGACGGGAAAAATAAATGTAAACAGTGCCACACTCGGTTCTCAGCTGTTTGAACAACATTTCCCAGGGACAAAATTGTGCTGTTCAGACATTCAGTCTATTGGAATATGTGTTCCTAGTGTGTGAAGCACATTTCTCAATATTTCCCTAGTCTGGAGTTGTAAATCCTCAGTGCTACACTCCAATTTGTCCAGTGAATGAAGCTCATTCGTTGTGAATAGCCAACGTTACTACACCGTGACCTTAACCCTGTCCCTACGCCTCTGACCCCAACCCTAAACCTATGCCTAACGTGAGCCTGAACCCTACCCAGCCCGAACCCTTATCGTAACCCTAACCCTAGCCAGAACCCCAATTCTCTAACCCTAACACCACAACGAACCTCGGTGACATCGTCACTCCCAGCTGGTCCCCTGGCCAAAGCATGATCACCTGGGATCAATTGAACCTGCCCACGTGGCCCCTCCCACCTTGGTGACATCATCACCTCCGCTTTCATGGCCTTAGCAGGCTTCTTTCAAAGACGCCAACTCATGGCCCTGAAGTATAAATGTAACCAGTATCCAACTCGGTTCTATGTTCTTTGAGCAGGATTTCCTTGTCAGGAAACAGTGCGTTACAGATATTAAGGCCCTTTATTCACGTATTCCTAGCGTTTGAAGCACTTTCTTAGATATTAACCTGGGTAATCATTGATAATTTCCCGAGTTGGGGTCTCTCTCTTCCAGTGTCTCAAGCTCCTTCCTTGTGAATTCCAATTTGGTGAAACAGCGTTTATTACAAATATACCAGCACTTTAACCGTTATTACCACTTGAAAGGCTACCCTACCTTTCACAGCGCTTTGGTTACAGATTCTCAGTATTTCAAAATTCAGTAGAGATGTTCGGGTTCGAAAACGTATTCCAGGAGTGCTAGAGTCACTCTGACAAATCCCCCTGGTCCGTTGTTTTGAGCTCTGAGAGTTTTCTTTTTAACACGGGTGTCATACCGGCTTTTTAAAGGCACGTTAAAACACCACTCGGTTAAGCCGAAAGCGGTTTGGCTCAGTGGATAGAGCGTCGGTCTGCGGACTGAAGGGTCCCGGGTTCGATTCCGGTCAAGGGCACGTCCATTGGTTGCGGGCACATCCCGGGCAGTGGGTGTTTGCAGGAGGAGGCAGCTGGTCGATACGTTTCCAGCTCTCTGTCCCTCTGCTTTCCTCTCTGTAAAAAGTCAATAAGATATATTAAAAAACAAACAAACACACACAAAATACACTACTTGGGACCCTAGCCCAACTACCATTTTGATTTCATAGTGTTCTCCATACTTTCATACTATTCTATAGCTCTACGAAAATGAGTTTTGCAGTGTTTCACCAAAACCTTTTCCTGAAAACGCCAACTCCTTTGGACGGGAAAAATAAATGTAAACAGTGCCACACTCGGTTCTCAGCTGTTTGAACAACATTTCCCAGGGACAAAATTGTGCTGTTCAGACATTCAGTCTATTGGAATATGTGTTCCTAGTGTGTGAAGCACATTTCTCAATATTTCCCTAGTCTGGAGTTGTAAATCCTCAGTGCTACACTCCAATTTGTCCAGTGAATGAAGCTCATTCGTTGTGAATAGCCAACGTTACTACACCGTGACCTTAACCCTGTCCCTACGCCTCTGACCCCAACCCTAAACCTATGCCTAACGTGAGCCTGAACCCTACCCAGCCCGAACCCTTATCGTAACCCTAACCCTAGCCAGAACCCCAATTCTCTAACCCTAACACCACAACGAACCTCGGTGACATCGTCACTCCCAGCTGGTCCCCTGGCCAAAGCATGATCACCTGGGATCAATTGAACCTGCCCACGTGGCCCCTCCCACCTTGGTGACATCATCACCTCCGCTTTCATGGCCTTAGCAGGCTTCTTTCAAAGACGCCAACTCATGGCCCTGAAGTATAAATGTAACCAGTATCCAACTCGGTTCTATGTTCTTTGAGCACGATTTCCTTGTCAGGAAACAGTGCGTTACAGATATTAAGGCCCTTTATTCACGTATTCCTAGCGTTTGAAGCACTTTCTTAGATATTAACCTGGGTTATCATTGTGAATTTCCCGAGTTGGGGTCTCTCTCTTCCAGTGTCTCAAGCTCCTTCCTTGTGAATTCCAATTTGGTGAAACAGCGTTTATTACAAATATACCAGCACTTTAACCGTTATTACCACTTGAAAGGCTACCCTACCTTTCACAGCGCTTTGGTTACAGATTCTCAGTATTTCAAAATTCAGTAGAGATGTTCGGGTTCGAAAACGTATTCCAGGAGTGCTAGAGTCACTCTGACAAATCCCCCTGGTCCGTTGTTTTGAGCTCTGAGAGTTTTCTTTTTAACACGGGTGTCATACCGTCTTTTTAAAGCACGTTAAAACACCACTCGGATAAGCGGAAAGCGGTTTGGCTCAGTGGATAGAGCGTCGGTCTGCGGACTGAAGGGTCCCGGGTTCGATTCCGGTCAAGGGCACGTCCATTGGTTGCGGGCACATCCCGGGCAGTGGGTGTTTGCAGGAGGAGGCAGCTGGTCGATACGTTTCCAGCTCTCTGTCCCTCTGCTTTCCTCTCTGTAAAAAGTCAATAAGATATATTAAAAAACAAACAAACACACACAAAATACACTACTTGGGACCCTAGCCCAACTACCATTTTGATTTCATAGTGTTCTCCATACTTTCATACTATTCTATAGCTCTACGAAAATGAGTTTTGCAGTGTTTCACCAAAACCTTTTCCTGAAAACGCCAACTCCTTTGGACGGGAAAAATAAATGTAAACAGTGCCACACTCGGTTCTCAGCTGTTTGAACAACATTTCCCAGGGACAAAATTGTGCTGTTCAGACATTCAGTCTATTGGAATATGTGTTCCTAGTGTGTGAAGCACATTTCTCAATATTTCCCTAGTCTGGAGTTGTAAATCCTCAGTGCTACACTCCAATTTGTCCAGTGAATGAAGCTCATTCGTTGTGAATAGCCAACGTTACTACACCGTGACCTTAACCCTGTCCCTACGCCTCTGACCCCAACCCTAAACCTATGCCTAACGTGAGCCTGAACCCTACCCAGCCCGAACCCTTATCGTAACCCTAACCCTAGCCAGAACCCCAATTCTCTAACCCTAACACCACAACGAACCTCGGTGACATCGTCACTCCCAGCTGGTCCCCTGGCCAAAGCATGATCACCTGGGATCAATTGAACCTGCCCACGTGGCCCCTCCCACCTTGGTGACATCATCACCTCCGCTTTCATGGCCTTAGCAGGCTTCTTTCAAAGACGCCAACTCATGGCCCTGAAGTATAAATGTAACCAGTATCCAACTCGGTTCTATGTTCTTTGAGCACGATTTCCTTGTCAGGAAACAGTGCGTTACAGATATTAAGGCCCTTTATTCACGTATTCCTAGCGTTTGAAGCACTTTCTTAGATATTAACCTGGGTTATCATTGTGAATTTCCCGAGTTGGGGTCTCTCTCTTCCAGTGTCTCAAGCTCCTTCCTTGTGAATTCCAATTTGGTGAAACAGCGTTTATTACAAATATACCAGCACTTTAACCGTTATTACCACTTGAAAGGCTACCCTACCTTTCACAGCGCTTTGGTTACAGATTCTCAGTATTTCAAAATTCAGTAGAGATGTTCGGGTTCGAAAACGTATTCCAGGAGTGCTAGAGTCACTCTGACAAATCCCCCTGGTCCGTTGTTTTGAGCTCTGAGAGTTTTCTTTTTAACACGGGTGTCATACCGTCTTTTTAAAGCACGTTAAAACACCACTCGGATAAGCGGAAAGCGGTTTGGCTCAGTGGATAGAGCGTCGGTCTGCGGACTGAAGGGTCCCGGGTTCGATTCCGGTCAAGGGCACGTCCATTGGTTGCGGGCACATCCCGGGCAGTGGGTGTTTGCAGGAGGAGGCAGCTGGTCGATACGTTTCCAGCTCTCTGTCCCTCTGCTTTCCTCTCTGTAAAAAGTCAATAAGATATATTAAAAAACAAACAAACACACACAAAATACACTACTTGGGACCCTAGCCCAACTACCATTTTGATTTCATAGTGTTCTCCATACTTTCATACTATTCTATAGCTCTACGAAAATGAGTTTTGCAGTGTTTCACCAAAACCTTTTCCTGAAAACGCCAACTCCTTTGGACGGGAAAAATAAATGTAAACAGTGCCACACTCGGTTCTCAGCTGTTTGAACAACATTTCCCAGGGACAAAATTGTGCTGTTCAGACATTCAGTCTATTGGAATATGTGTTCCTAGTGTGTGAAGCACATTTCTCAATATTTCCCTAGTCTGGAGTTGTAAATCCTCAGTGCTACACTCCAATTTGTCCAGTGAATGAAGCTCATTCGTTGTGAATAGCCAACGTTACTACACCGTGACCTTAACCCTGTCCCTACGCCTCTGACCCCAACCCTAAACCTATGCCTAACGTGAGCCTGAACCCTACCCAGCCCGAACCCTTATCGTAACCCTAACCCTAGCCAGAACCCCAATTCTCTAACCCTAACACCACAACGAACCTCGGTGACATCGTCACTCCCAGCTGGTCCCCTGGCCAAAGCATGATCACCTGGGATCAATTGAACCTGCCCACGTGGCCCCTCCCACCTTGGTGACATCATCACCTCCGCTTTCATGGCCTTAGCAGGCTTCTTTCAAAGACGCCAACTCATGGCCCTGAAGTATAAATGTAACCAGTATCCAACTCGGTTCTATGTTCTTTGAGCAGGATTTCCTTGTCAGGAAACAGTGCGTTACAGATATTAAGGCCCTTTATTCACGTATTCCTAGCGTTTGAAGCACTTTCTTAGATATTAACCTGGGTTATCATTGTGAATTTCCCGAGTTGGGGTCTCTCTCTTCCAGTGTCTCAAGCTCCTTCCTTGTGAATTCCAATTTGGTGAAACAGCGTTTATTACAAATATACCAGCACTTTAACCGTTATTACCACTTGAAAGGCTACCCTACCTTTCACAGCGCTTTGGTTACAGATTCTCAGTATTTCAAAATTCAGTAGAGATGTTCGGGTTCGAAAACGTATTCCAGGAGTGCTAGAGTCACTCTGACAAATCCCCCTGGTCCGTTGTTTTGAGCTCTGAGAGTTTTCTTTTTAACACGGGTGTCATACCGGCTTTTTAAAGGCACGTTAAAACACCACTCGGATAAGCCGAAAGCGGATTGGCTCAGTGGATAGAGCGTCGGTCTGCGGACTGAAGGGTCCCGGGTTCGATTCCAGTCAAGGGCACGTCCATTGGTTGCAGGCACATCCCCGGCAGGGGGTGTTTGCAGGAGGAGGCAGCTGGTCGATACCTTTCCAGCTCTCTGTCCCTCTGCTTTCCTCTCTGTAAAAAGTCAATAAGATATATTAAAAAACAAACAAACACACACAAAATACACTACTTGGGACCCTAGCCCAACTACCATTTTGATTTCATAGTGTTCTCCATACTTTCATACTATTCTATAGCTCTACGAAAATGAGTTTTGCAGTGTTTCACCAAAACCTTTTCCTGAAAACGCCAACTCCTTTGGACGGGAAAAATAAATGTAAACAGTGCCACACTCGGTTCTCAGCTGTTTGAACAACATTTCCCAGGGACAAAATTGTGCTGTTCAGACATTCAGTCTATTGGAATATGTGTTCCTAGTGTGTGAAGCACATTTCTCACTATTTCCCTAGTCTGGAGTTGTAAATCCTCAGTGCTACACTCCAATTTGTCCAGTGAATGAAGCTCATTCGTTGTGAATAGCCAACGTTACTACACCGTGACCTTAACCCTGTCCCTACGCCTCTGACCCCAACCCTAAACCTATGCCTAACGTGAGCCTGAACCCTACCCAGCCCGAACCCTTATCGTAACCCTAACCCTAGCCAGAACCCCAATTCTCTAACCCTAACACCACAACGAACCTCGGTGACATCGTCACTCCCAGCTGGTCCCCTGGCCAAAGCATGATCACCTGGGATCAATTGAACCTGCCCACGTGGCCCCTCCCACCTTGGTGACATCATCACCTCCGCTTTCATGGCCTTAGCAGGCTTCTTTCAAAGACGCCAACTCATGGCCCTGAAGTATAAATGTAACCAGTATCCAACTCGGTTCTATGTTCTTTGAGCAGGATTTCCTTGTCAGGAAACAGTGCGTTACAGATATTAAGGCCCTTTATTCACGTATTCCTAGCGTTTGAAGCACTTTCTTAGATATTAACCTGGGTAATCATTGATAATTTCCCGAGTTGGGGTCTCTCTCTTCCAGTGTCTCAAGCTCCTTCCTTGTGAATTCCAATTTGGTGAAACAGCGTTTATTACAAATATACCAGCACTTTAACCGTTATTACCACTTGAAAGGCTACCCTACCTTTCACAGCGCTTTGGTTACAGATTCTCAGTATTTCAAAATTCAGTAGAGATGTTCGGGTTCGAAAACGTATTCCAGGAGTGCTAGAGTCACTCTGACAAATCCCCCTGGTCCGTTGTTTTGAGCTCTGAGAGTTTTCTTTTTAACACGGGTGTCATACCGGCTTTTTAAAGGCACGTTAAAACACCACTCGGATAAGCGGAAAGCGGTTTGGCTCAGTGGATAGAGCGTCGGTCTGCGGACTGAAGGGTCCCGGGTTCGATTCCGGTCAAGGGCACGTCCATTGGTTGCGGGCACATCCCCGGCAGTGGGTGTTTGCAGGAGGAGGCAGCTGGTCGATACGTTTCCAGCTCTCTGTCCCTCTGCTTTCCTCTCTGTAAAAAGTCAATAAGATATATTAAAAAACAAACAAACACACACAAAATACACTACTTGGGACCCTAGCCCAACTACCATTTTGATTTCATAGTGTTCTCCATACTTTCATACTATTCTATAGCTCTACGAAAATGAGTTTTGCAGTGTTTCACCAAAACCTTTTCCTGAAAACGCCAACTCCTTTGGACGGGAAAAATAAATGTAAACAGTGCCACACTCGGTTCTCAGCTGTTTGAACAACATTTCCCAGGGACAAAATTGTGCTGTTCAGACATTCAGTCTATTGGAATATGTGTTCCTAGTGTGTGAAGCACATTTCTCAATATTTCCCTAGTCTGGAGTTGTAAATCCTCAGTGCTACACTCCAATTTGTCCAGTGAATGAAGCTCATTCGTTGTGAATAGCCAACGTTACTACACCGTGACCTTAACCCTGTCCCTACGCCTCTGACCCCAACCCTAAACCTATGCCTAACGTGAGCCTGAACCCTACCCAGCCCGAACCCTTATCGTAACCCTAACCCTAGCCAGAACCCCAATTCTCTAACCCTAACACCACAACGAACCTCGGTGACATCGTCACTCCCAGCTGGTCCCCTGGCCAAAGCATGATCACCTGGGATCAATTGAACCTGCCCACGTGGCCCCTCCCACCTTGGTGACATCATCACCTCCGCTTTCATGGCCTTAGCAGGCTTCTTTCAAAGACGCCAACTCATGGCCCTGAAGTATAAATGTAACCAGTATCCAACTCGGTTCTATGTTCTTTGAGCAGGATTTCCTTGTCAGGAAACAGTGCGTTACAGATATTAAGGCCCTTTATTCACGTATTCCTAGCGTTTGAAGCACTTTCTTAGATATTAACCTGGGTAATCATTGTGAATTTCCCGAGTTGGGGTCTCTCTCTTCCAGTGTCTCAAGCTCCTTCCTTGTGAATTCCAATTTGGTGAAACAGCGTTTATTACAAATATACCAGCACTTTAACCGTTATTACCACTTGAAAGGCTACCCTACCTTTCACAGCGCTTTGGTTACAGATTCTCAGTATTTCAAAATTCAGTAGAGATGTTCGGGTTCGAAAACGTATTCCAGGAGTTCTAGAGTCACTCTGACAAATCCCCCTGGTCCGTTGTTTTGAGCTCTGAGAGTTTTCTTTTTAACACGGGTGTCATACCGGCTTTTTAAAGGCACGTTAAAACACCACTCGGATAAGCCGAAAGCGGATTGGCTCAGTGGATAGAGCGTCGGTCTGCGGACTGAAGGGTCCCGGGTTCGATTCCGGTCAAGGGCACGTCCATTGGTTGCGGGCACATCCCCGGCAGGGGGTGTTTGCAGGAGGAGGCAGCTGGTCGATACGTTTCCAGCTCTCTGTCCCTCTGCTTTCCTCTCTGTAAAAAGTCAATAAGATATATTAAAAAACAAACAAACACACACAAAATACACTACTTGGGACCCTAGCCCAACTACCATTTTGATTTCATAGTGTTCTCCATACTTTCATACTATTCTATAGCTCTACGAAAATGAGTTTTGCAGTGTTTCACCAAAACCTTTTCCTGAAAACGCCAACTCCTTTGGACGGGAAAAATAAATGTAAACAGTGCCACACTCGGTTCTCAGCTGTTTGAACAACATTTCCCAGGGACAAAATTGTGCTGTTCAGACATTCAGTCTATTGGAATATGTGTTCCTAGTGTGTGAAGCACATTTCTCAATATTTCCCTAGTCTGGAGTTGTAAATCCTCAGTGCTACACTCCAATTTGTCCAGTGAATGAAGCTCATTCGTTGTGAATAGCCAACGTTACTACACCGTGACCTTAACCCTGTCCCTACGCCTCTGACCCCAACCCTAAACCTATGCCTAACGTGAGCCTGAACCCTACCCAGCCCGAACCCTTATCGTAACCCTAACCCTAGCCAGAACCCCAATTCTCTAACCCTAACACCACAACGAACCTCGGTGACATCGTCACTCCCAGCTGGTCCCCTGGCCAAAGCATGATCACCTGGGATCAATTGAACCTGCCCACGTGGCCCCTCCCACCTTGGTGACATCATCACCTCCGCTTTCATGGCCTTAGCAGGCTTCTTTCAAAGACGCCAACTCATGGCCCTGAAGTATAAATGTAACCAGTATCCAACTCGGTTCTATGTTCTTTGAGCAGGATTTCCTTGTCAGGAAACAGTGCGTTACAGATATTAAGGCCCTTTATTCACGTATTCCTAGCGTTTGAAGCACTTTCTTAGATATTAACCTGGGTAATCATTGTGAATTTCCCGAGTTGGGGTCTCTCTCTTCCAGTGTCTCAAGCTCCTTCCTTGTGAATTCCAATTTGGTGAAACAGCGTTTATTACAAATATACCAGCACTTTAACCGTTATTACCACTTGAAAGGCTACCCTACCTTTCACAGCGCTTTGGTTACAGATTCTCAGTATTTCAAAATTCAGTAGAGATGTTCGGGTTCGAAAACGTATTCCAGGAGTTCTAGAGTCACTCTGACAAATCCCCCTGGTCCGTTGTTTTGAGCTCTGAGAGTTTTCTTTTTAACACGGGTGTCATACCGGCTTTTTAAAGGCACGTTAAAACACCACTCGGATAAGCCGAAAGCGGATTGGCTCAGTGGATAGAGCGTCGGTCTGCGGACTGAAGGGTCCCGGGTTCGATTCCGGTCAAGGGCACGTCCATTGGTAGCGGGCACATCCCCGGCAGGGGGTGTTTGCAGGAGGAGGCAGCTGGTCGATATGTTTCCAGCTCTCTGTTCCTCTGCTTTCCTCTCTGTAAAAAGTCAATAAGATATATTAAAAAACAAACAAACACACACAAAATACACTACTTGGGACCCTAGCCCAACTACCATTTTGATTTCATAGTGTTCTCCATACTTTCATACTATTCTATAGCTCTACGAAAATGAGTTTTGCAGTGTTTCACCAAAACCTTTTCCTGAAAACGCCAACTCCTTTGGACGAGAAAAATAAATGTAAACAGTGCCACACTCGGTTCTCAGCTGTTTGAACAACATTTCCCAGGGACAAAATTGTGCTGTTCAGACATTCAGTCTATTGGAATATGTGTTCCTAGTGTGTGAAGCACATTTCTCAATATTTCCCTAGTCTGGAGTTGTAAATCCTCAGTGCTACACTCCAATTTGTCCAGTGATTGAAGCTCATTCGTTTTGAATAGCCAACGTTACTACACCGTGACCGTAACCCTGTCCCTAAGCCTCTGACCCCAACCCTAAACCTATGCCTAACGTGAGCCTGAACCCTACCCAGCCCGAACCCTTATCGTAACCCTAACCCTAGCCAGAACCCCAATTCTCTAACCCTAACACCACAACGAACCTCGGTGACATCGTCACTCCCAGCTGGTCCCCTGGCCAAAGCATGATCACCTGGGATCAATTGAACCTGCCCACGTGGCCCCTCCCACCTTGGTGACATCATCACCTCCGCTTTCATGGCCTTAGCAGGCTTCTTTCAAAGACGCCAACTCATGGCCCTGAAGTATAAATGTAACCAGTATCCAACTCGGTTCTATGTTCTTTGAGCAGGATTTCCTTGTCAGGAAACAGTGCGTTACAGATATTAAGGCCCTTTATTCACGTATTCCTAGCGTTTGAAGCACTTTCTTAGATATTAACCTGGGTTATCATTGTGAATTTCCCGAGTTGGGGTCTCTCTCTTCCAGTGTCTCAAGCTCCTTCCTTGTGAATTCCAATTTGGAGAAACAGCGTTTATTACAAATATACCAGCACTTTAACCGTTATTACCACTTGAAAGGCTACCCTACCTTTCACAGCGCTTTGGTTACAGATTCTCAGTATTTCAAAATTCAGTAGAGATGTTCGGGTTCGAAAACGTATTCCAGGAGTTCTAGAGTCACTCTGACAAATCCCCCTGGTCCGTTGTTTTGAGCTCTGAGAGTTTTCTTTTTAACACGGGTGTCATACCGGCTTTTTAAAGGCACGTTAAAACACCACTCGGATAAGCCGAAAGCGGATTGGCTCAGTGGATAGAGCGTCGGTCTGCGGACTGAAGGGTCCCGGGTTCGATTCCGGTCAAGGGCACGTCCATTGGTTGCGGGCACATCCCCGGCAGGGGGTGTTTGCAGGAGGAGGCAGCTGGTCGATACGTTTCCAGCTCTCTGTCCCTCTGCTTTCCTCTCTGTAAAAAGTCGATAAGATATATTAAAAAACAAACAAACACACACAAAATACACTACTTGGGACCCTAGCCCAACTACCATTTTGATTTCATAGTGTTCTCCATACTTTCATACTATTCTATAGCTCTACGAAAATGAGTTTTGCAGTGTTTCACCAAAACCTTTTCCTGAAAACGCCAACTCCTTTGGACGGGAAAAATAAATGTAAACAGTGCCACACTCGGTTCTCAGCTGTTTGAACAACATTTCCCAGGGACAAAATTGTGCTGTTCAGACATTCAGGCTATTGGAATATGTGTTCCTAGTGTGTGAAGCACATTTCTCAATATTTCCCTAGTCTGGAGTTGTAAATCCTCAGTGCTACACTCCAATTTGTCCAGTGATTGAAGCTCATTCGTTGTGAATAGCCAACGTTACTACACCGTGACCGTAACCCTGTCCCTAAGCCTCTGACCCCAACCCTAAACCTATGCCTAACGTGAGCCTGAACCCTACCCAGCCCGAACCCTTATCGTAACCCTAACCCTAGCCAGAATCCCAATTCTCTAACCCTAACACCACAACGAACCTCGGTGACATCGTCACTCCCAGCTGGTCCCCTGGCCAAAGCATGATCACCTGGGATCAATTGAACCTGCCCACGTGGCCCCTCCCACCTTGGTGACATCATCACCTCCTCTTTCATGGCCTTAGCAGGCTTCTTTCAAAGAAGCCAACTCATGGCCCTGAAGTATAAATGTAACCAGTATCCAACTCGGTTCTATGTTCTTTGAGCAGGATTTCCTTGTCAGGAAACAGTGCGTTACAGATATTAAGGCCCTTTATTCACGTATTCCTAGCGTTTGAAGCACTTTCTTAGATATTAACCTGGGTAATCATTGTGAATTTCCCGAGTTGGGGTCTCTCTCTTCCAGTGTCTCAAGCTCCTTCCTTGTGAATTCCAATTTGGTGAAACAGCGTTTATTACAAATATACCAGCACTTTAACCGTTATTACCACTTGAAAGGCTACCCTACCTTTCACAGCGCTTTGGTTACAGATTCTCAGTATTTCAAAATTCAGTAGAGATGTTCGGGTTCGAAAACGTATTCCAGGAGTTCTAGAGTCACTCTGACAAATCCCCCTGGTCCGTTGTTTTGAGCTCTGAGAGTTTTCTTTTTAACACGGGTGTCATACCGGCTTTTTAAAGGCACGTTAAAACGCCACTCAGATAAGCCGAAAGCGGATTGGCTCAGTGGATAGAGCGTCGGTCTGCGGACTGAAGGGTCCCGGGTTCGATTCCGGTCAAGGGCACGTCCATTGGTTGGGGGCACATCCCCGGCAGGGGGTGTTTGCAGGAGGAGGCAGCTGGTCGATATGTTTCCAGCTCTCTGTCCCTCTGCTTTCCTCTCTGTAAAAAGTCAATAAGATATATTAAAAAACAAACAAACACACACAAAATACACTACTTGGGACCCTAGCCCAACTACCATTTTGATTTCATAGTGTTCTCCATACTTTCATACTATTCTATAGCTCTACGAAAATGAGTTTTGCAGTGTTTCACCAAAACCTTTTCCTGAAAACGCCAACTCCTTTGGACGGGAAAAATAAATGTAAACAGTGCCACACTCGGTTCTCAGCTGTTTGAACAACATTTCCCAGGGACAAAATTGTGCTGTTCAGACATTCAGTCTATTGGAATATGTGTTCCTAGTGTGTGAAGCACATTTCTCAATATTTCCCTAGTCTGGAGTTGTAAATCCTCAGTGCTACACTCCAATTTGTCCAGTGAATGAAGCTCATTCGTTGTGAATAGCCAACGTTACTACACCGTGACCTTAACCCTGTCCCTACGCCTCTGACCCCAACCCTAAACCTATGCCTAACGTGAGCCTGAACCCTACCCAGCCCGAACCCTTATCGTAACCCTAACCCTAGCCAGAACCCCAATTCTCTAACCCTAACACCACAACGAACCTCGGTGACATCGTCACTCCCAGCTGGTCCCCTGGCCAAAGCATGATCACCTGGGATCAATTGAACCTGCCCACGTGGCCCCTCCCACCTTGGTGACATCATCACCTCCGCTTTCATGGCCTTAGCAGGCTTCTTTCAAAGACGCCAACTCATGGCCCTGAAGTATAAATGTAACCAGTATCCAACTCGGTTCTATGTTCTTTGAGCAGGATTTCCTTGTCAGGAAACAGTGCGTTACAGATATTAAGGCCCTTTATTCACGTATTCCTAGCGTTTGAAGCACTTTCTTAGATATTAACCTGGGTAATCATTGTGAATTTCCCGAGTTGGGGTCTCTCTCTTCCAGTGTCTCAAGCTCCTTCCTTGTGAATTCCAATTTGGTGAAACAGCGTTTATTACAAATATACCAGCACTTTAACCGTTATTACCACTTGAAAGGCTACCCTACCTTTCACAGCGCTTTGGTTACAGATTCTCAGTATTTCAAAATTCAGTAGAGATGTTCGGGTTCGAAAACGTATTCCAGGAGTTCTAGAGTCACTCTGACAAATCCCCCTGGTCCGTTGTTTTGAGCTCTGAGAGTTTTCTTTTTAACACGGGTGTCATACCGGCTTTTTAAAGGCACGTTAAAACACCACTCGGATAAGCCGAAAGCGGATTGGCTCAGTGGATAGAGCGTTGGTCTGCGGACTGAAGGGTCCCGGGTTCGATTCCGGTCAAGGGCACGTCCATTGGTAGCGGGCACATCCCCGGCAGGGGGTGTTTGCAGGAGGAGGCAGCTGGTCGATATGTTTCCAGCTCTCTGTCCCTCTGCTTTCCTCTCTGTAAAAAGTCAATAAGATATATTAAAAAACAAACAAACACACACAAAATACACTACTTGGGACCCTAGCCCAACTACCATTTTGATTTCATAGTGTTCTCCATACTTTCATACTATTCTATAGCTCTACGAAAATGAGTTTTGCAGTGTTTCACCAAAACCTTTTCCTGAAAACGCCAACTCCTTTGGACGGGAAAAATAAATGTAAACAGTGCCACACTCGGTTCTCAGCTGTTTGAACAACATTTCCCAGGGACAAAATTGTGCTGTTCAGACATTCAGGCTATTGGAATATGTGTTCCTAGTGTGTGAAGCACATTTCTCAATATTTCCCTAGTCTGGAGTTGTAAATCCTCAGTGCTACACTCCAATTTGTCCAGTGATTGAAGCTCATTCGTTGTGAATAGCCAACGTTACTACACCGTGACCGTAACCCTGTCCCTAAGCCTCTGACCCCAACCCTAAACCTATGCCTAACGTGAGCCTGAACCCTACCCAGCCCGAACCCTTATCGTAACCCTAACCCTAGCCAGAATCCCAATTCTCTAACCCTAACACCACAACGAACCTCGGTGACATCGTCACTCCCAGCTGGTCCCCTGGCCAAAGCATGATCACCTGGGATCAATTGAACCTGCCCACGTGGCCCCTCCCACCTTGGTGACATCATCACCTCCTCTTTCATGGCCTTAGCAGGCTTCTTTCAAAGAAGCCAACTCATGGCCCTGAAGTATAAATGTAACCAGTATCCAACTCGGTTCTATGTTCTTTGAGCAGGATTTCCTTGTCAGGAAACAGTGCGTTACAGATATTAAGGCCCTTTATTCACGTATTCCTAGCGTTTGAAGCACTTTCTTAGATATTAACCTGGGTAATCATTGTGAATTTCCCGAGTTGGGGTCTCTCTCTTCCAGTGTCTCAAGCTCCTTCCTTGTGAATTCCAATTTGGTGAAACAGCGTTTATTACAAATATACCAGCACTTTAACCGTTATTACCACTTGAAAGGCTACCCTACCTTTCACAGCGCTTTGGTTACAGATTCTCAGTATTTCAAAATTCAGTAGAGATGTTCGGGTTCGAAAACGTATTCCAGGAGTTCTAGAGTCACTCTGACAAATCCCCCTGGTCCGTTGTTTTGAGCTCTGAGAGTTTTCTTTTTAACACGGGTGTCATACCGGCTTTTTAAAGGCACGTTAAAACGCCACTCAGATAAGCCGAAAGCGGATTGGCTCAGTGGATAGAGCGTCGGTCTGCGGACTGAAGGGTCCCGGGTTCGATTCCGGTCAAGGGCACGTCCATTGGTTGGGGGCACATCCCCGGCAGGGGGTGTTTGCAGGAGGAGGCAGCTGGTCGATATGTTTCCAGCTCTCTGTCCCTCTGCTTTCCTCTCTGTAAAAAGTCAATAAGATATATTAAAAAACAAACAAACACACACAAAATACACTACTTGGGACCCTAGCCCAACTACCATTTTGATTTCATAGTGTTCTCCATACTTTCATACTATTCTATAGCTCTACGAAAATGAGTTTTGCAGTGTTTCACCAAAACCTTTTCCTGAAAACGCCAACTCCTTTGGACGGGAAAAATAAATGTAAACAGTGCCACACTCGGTTCTCAGCTGTTTGAACAACATTTCCCAGGGACAAAATTGTGCTGTTCAGACATTCAGTCTATTGGAATATGTGTTCCTAGTGTGTGAAGCACATTTCTCAATATTTCCCTAGTCTGGAGTTGTAAATCCTCAGTGCTACACTCCAATTTGTCCAGTGAATGAAGCTCATTCGTTGTGAATAGCCAACGTTACTACACCGTGACCTTAACCCTGTCCCTACGCCTCTGACCCCAACCCTAAACCTATGCCTAACGTGAGCCTGAACCCTACCCAGCCCGAACCCTTATCGTAACCCTAACCCTAGCCAGAACCCCAATTCTCTAACCCTAACACCACAACGAACCTCGGTGACATCGTCACTCCCAGCTGGTCCCCTGGCCAAAGCATGATCACCTGGGATCAATTGAACCTGCCCACGTGGCCCCTCCCACCTTGGTGACATCATCACCTCCGCTTTCATGGCCTTAGCAGGCTTCTTTCAAAGACGCCAACTCATGGCCCTGAAGTATAAATGTAACCAGTATCCAACTCGGTTCTATGTTCTTTGAGCAGGATTTCCTTGTCAGGAAACAGTGCGTTACAGATATTAAGGCCCTTTATTCACGTATTCCTAGCGTTTGAAGCACTTTCTTAGATATTAACCTGGGTAATCATTGTGAATTTCCCGAGTTGGGGTCTCTCTCTTCCAGTGTCTCAAGCTCCTTCCTTGTGAATTCCAATTTGGTGAAACAGCGTTTATTACAAATATACCAGCACTTTAACCGTTATTACCACTTGAAAGGCTACCCTACCTTTCACAGCGCTTTGGTTACAGATTCTCAGTATTTCAAAATTCAGTAGAGATGTTCGGGTTCGAAAACGTATTCCAGGAGTTCTAGAGTCACTCTGACAAATCCCCCTGGTCCGTTGTTTTGAGCTCTGAGAGTTTTCTTTTTAACACGGGTGTCATACCGGCTTTTTAAAGGCACGTTAAAACACCACTCGGATAAGCCGAAAGCGGATTGGCTCAGTGGATAGAGCGTCGGTCTGCGGACTGAAGGGTCCCGGGTTCGATTCCGGTCAAGGGCACGTCCATTGGTAGCGGGCACATACCCGGCAGGGGGTGTTTGCAGGAGGAGGCAGCTGGTCGATATGTTTCCAGCTCTCTGTCCCTCTGCTTTCCTCTCTGTAAAAAGTCAATAAGATATATTAAAAAACAAACAAACACACACAAAATACACTACTTGGGACCCTAGCCCAACTACCATTTTGATTTCATAGTGTTCTCCATACTTTCATACTATTCTATAGCTCTACGAAAATGAGTTTTGCAGTGTTTCACCAAAACCTTTTCCTGAAAACGCCAACTCCTTTGGACGGGAAAAATAAATGTAAACAGTGCCACACTCGGTTCTCAGCTGTTTGAACAACATTTCCCAGGGACAAAATTGTGCTGTTCCGATATTCAGGCTATTGGAATATGTGTTCCTAGTGTGTGAAGCACATTTCTCAATATTTCCCTAGTCTGGAGTTTTAAATCCTCAGTGCTACACTCCAATTTGTCCAGTGATTGAAGCTCATTCGTTGTGAATAGCCAACGTTACTACACCGTGACCGTAACCCTGTCCCTAAGCCTCTGACCCCAACCCTAAACCTATGCCTAACGTGAGCCTGAACCCTACCCAGCCCGAACCCTTATCGTAACCCTAACCCTAGCCAGAACCCCAATTCTCTAACCCTAACACCACAACGAACCTCGGTGACATCGTCACTCCCAGCTGGTCCCCTGGCCAAAGCATGATCACCTGGGATCAATTGAACCTGCACACGTGGCCCCTCCCACCTTGGTGACATCATCACCTCCACTTTCATGGCCTTAGCAGGCTTCTTTCAAAGACGCCAACTCATGGCCCTGAAGTATAAATGTAACCAGTATCCAACTCGGTTCTATGTTCTTTGAGCACGATTTCCTTGTCAGGAAACAGTGCGTGACAGATATTAAGGCCCTTTATTCACGTATTCCTAGCGTTTGAAGCACTTTCTTAGATATTAACCTGGGTTATCATTGTGAATTTCCCGAGTTGGGGTCTCTCTCTTCCAGTGTCTCAAGCTCCTTCCTTGTGAATTCCAATTTGGTGAAACAGCGTTTATTACAAATATACCAGCACTTTAACCGTTATTACCACTTGAAAGGCTACCCTACCTTTCACAGCGCTTTGGTTACAGATTCTCAGTATTTCAAAATTCAGTAGAGATGTTCGGGTTCGAAAACGTATTCCAGGAGTGCTAGAGTCACTCTGACAAATCCCCCTGGTCCGTTGTTTTGAGCTCTGAGAGTTTTCTTTTTAACACGGGTGTCATACCGGCTTTTTAAAGGCACGTTAAAACACCACTCGGATAAGCCGAAAGCGGTTTGGCTCAGTGGATAGAGCGTCGGTCTGCGGACTGAAGGGTCCCGGGTTCGATTCCGGTCAAGGGCACGTCCATTGGTTGCGGGCACATCCCCGGCAGGGGGTGTTTGCAGGAGGAGGCAGCTGGTCGATATGTTTCCAGCTCTCTGTCCCTCTGCTTTCCTCTCTGTAAAAAGTCAATAAGATATATTAAAAAACAAACAAACACACACAAAATACACTACTTGGGACCCTAGCCCAACTACCATTTTGATTTCATAGTGTTCTCCATACTTTCATACTATTCTATAGCTCTACGAAAATGAGTTTTGCAGTGTTTCACCAAAACCTTTTCCTGAAAACGCCAACTCCTTTGGACGGGAAAAATAAATGTAAACAGTGCCACACTCGGTTCTCAGCTGTTTGAACAACATTTCCCAGGGACAAAATTGTGCTGTTCAGACATTCAGGCTATTGGAATATGTGTTCCTAGTGTGTGAAGCACATTTCTCAATATTTCCCTAGTCTGGAGTTGTAAATCCTCAGTGCTACACTCCAATTTGTCCAGTGATTGAAGCTCATTCGTTGTGAATAGCCAACGTTACTACACCGTGACCGTAACCCTGTCCCTAAGCCTCTGACCCCAACCCTAAACCTATGCCTAACGTGAGCCTGAACCCTACCCAGCCCGAACCCTTATCGTAACCCTAACCCTAGCCAGAATCCCAATTCTCTAACCCTAACACCACAACGAACCTCGGTGACATCGTCACTCCCAGCTGGTCCCCTGGCCAAAGCATGATCACCTGGGATCAATTGAACCTGCCCACGTGGCCCCTCCCACCTTGGTGACATCATCACCTCCTCTTTCATGGCCTTAGCAGGCTTCTTTCAAAGACGCCAACTCATGGCCCTGAAGTATAAATGTAACCAGTATCCAACTCGGTTCTATGTTCTTTGAGCAGGATTTCCTTGTCAGGAAACAGTGCGTTACAGATATTAAGGCCCTTTATTCACGTATTCCTAGCGTTTGAAGCACTTTCTTAGATATTAACCTGGGTTATCATTGTGAATTTCCCGAGTTGGGGTCTCTCTCTTCCAGTGTCTCAAGCTCCTTCCTTGTGAATTCCAATTTGGAGAAACAGCGTTTATTACAAATATACCAGCACTTTAACCGTTATTAACACTTGAAAGGCTACCCTACCTTTCACAGCGCTTTGGTTACAGATTCTCAGTATTTCAAAATTCAGTAGAGATGTTCGGGTTCGAAAACGTATTCCAGGAGTTCTAGAGTCACTCTGACAAATCCCCCTGGTCCGTTGTTTTGAGCTCTGAGAGTTTTCTTTTTAACACGGGTGTCATACCGGCTTTTTAAAGGCACGTTAAAACACCACTCGGATAAGCCGAAAGCGGATTGGCTCAGTGGATAGAGCGTCGGTCTGCGGACTGAAGGGTCCCGGGTTCGATTCCGGTCAAGGGCACGTCCATTGGTTGCGGGCACATCCCCGGCAGGGGGTGTTTGCAGGAGGAGGCAGCTGGTCGATATGTTTCCAGCTCTCTGTCCCTCTGCTTTCCTCTCTGTAAAAAGTCGATAAGATATATTAAAAAACAAACAAACACACACAAAATACACTACTTGGGACCCTAGCCCAACTACCATTTTGATTTCATAGTGTTCTCCATACTTTCATACTATTCTATAGCTCTACGAAAATGAGTTTTGCAGTGTTTCACCAAAACCTTTTCCTGAAAACGCCAACTCCTTTGGACGGGAAAAATAAATGTAAACAGTGCCACACTCGGTTCTCAGCTGTTTGAACAACATTTCCCAGGGACAAAATTGTGCTGTTCCGATATTCAGGCTATTGGAATATGTGTTCCTAGTGTGTGAAGCACATTTCTCAATATTTCCCTAGTCTGGAGTTGTAAATCCTCAGTGCTACACTCCAATTTGTCCAGTGAATGAAGCTCATTAGTTGTGAATAGCCAACGTTACTACACCGTGACCTTAACCCTGTCCCTACGCCTCTGACCCCAACCCTAAACCTATGCCTAACGTGAGCCTGAACCCTACCCAGCCCGAACCCTTATCGTAACCCTAACCCTAGCCAGAACCCCAATTCTCTAACCCTAACACCACAACGAACCTCGGTGACATCGTCACTCCCAGCTGGTCCCCTGGCCAAAGCATGATCACCTGGGATCAATTGAACCTGCCCACGTGGCCCCTCCCACCTTGGTGACATCATCACCTCCGCTTTCATGGCCTTAGCAGGCTTCTTTCAAAGACGCCAACTCATGGCCCTGAAGTATAAATGTAACCAGTATCCAACTCGGTTCTATGTTCTTTGAGCAGGATTTCCTTGTCAGGAAACAGTGCGTTACAGATATTAAGGCCCTTTATTCACGTATTCCTAGCGTTTGAAGCACTTTCTTAGATATTAACCTGGGTAATCATTGATAATTTCCCGAGTTGGGGTCTCTCTCTTCCAGTGTCTCAAGCTCCTTCCTTGTGAATTCCAATTTGGTGAAACAGCGTTTATTACAAATATACCAGCACTTTAACCGTTATTACCACTTGAAAGGCTACCCTACCTTTCACAGCGCTTTGGTTACAGATTCTCAGTATTTCAAAATTCAGTAGAGATGTTCGGGTTCGAAAACGTATTCCAGGAGTGCTAGAGTCACTCTGACAAATCCCCCTGGTCCGTTGTTTTGAGCTCTGAGAGTTTTCTTTTTAACACGGGTGTCATACCGGCTTTTTAAAGGCACGTTAAAACACCACTCGGATAAGCCGAAAGCGGTTTGGCTCAGTGGATAGAGCGTCGGTCTGCGGACTGAAGGGTCCCGGGTTCGATTCCGGTCAAGGGCACGTCCATTGGTTGCGGGCACATCCCCGGCAGTGGGTGTTTGCAGGAGGAGGCAGCTGGTCGATACGTTTCCAGCTCTCTGTCCCTCTGCTTTCCTCTCTGTAAAAAGTCAATAAGATATATTAAAAAACAAACAAACACACACAAAATACACTACTTGGGACCCTAGCCCAACTACCATTTTGATTTCATAGTGTTCTCCATACTTTCATACTATTCTATAGCTCTACGAAAATGAGTTTTGCAGTGTTTCACCAAAACCTTTTCCTGAAAACGCCAACTCCTTTGGACGGGAAAAATAAATGTAAACAGTGCCACACTCGGTTCTCAGCTGTTTGAACAACATTTCCCAGGGACAAAATTGTGCTGTTCAGACATTCAGTCTATTGGAATATGTGTTCCTAGTGTGTGAAGCACATTTCTCAATATTTCCCTAGTCTGGAGTTGTAAATCCTCAGTGCTACACTCCAATTTGTCCAGTGAATGAAGCTCATTCGTTGTGAATAGCCAACGTTACTACACCGTGACCTTAACCCTGTCCCTACGCCTCTGACCCCAACCCTAAACCTATGCCTAACGTGAGCCTGAACCCTACCCAGCCCGAACCCTTATCGTAACCCTAACCCTAGCCAGAACCCCAATTCTCTAACCCTAACACCACAACGAACCTCGGTGACATCGTCACTCCCAGCTGGTCCCCTGGCCAAAGCATGATCACCTGGGATCAATTGAACCTGCCCACGTGGCCCCTCCCACCTTGGTGACATCATCACCTCCGCTTTCATGGCCTTAGCAGGCTTCTTTCAAAGACGCCAACTCATGGCCCTGAAGTATAAATGTAACCAGTATCCAACTCGGTTCTATGTTCTTTGAGCAGGATTTCCTTGTCAGGAAACAGTGCGTTACAGATATTAAGGCCCTTTATTCACGTATTCCTAGCGTTTGAAGCACTTTCTTAGATATTAACCTGGGTAATCATTGTGAATTTCCCGAGTTGGGGTCTCTCTCTTCCAGTGTCTCAAGCTCCTTCCTTGTGAATTCCAATTTGGTGAAACAGCGTTTATTACAAATATACCAGCACTTTAACCGTTATTACCACTTGAAAGGCTACCCTACCTTTCACAGCGCTTTGGTTACAGATTCTCAGTATTTCAAAATTCAGTAGAGATGTTCGGGTTCGAAAACGTATTCCAGGAGTTCTAGAGTCACTCTGACAAATCCCCCTGGTCCGTTGTTTTGAGCTCTGAGAGTTTTCTTTTTAACACGGGTGTCATACCGGCTTTTTAAAGGCACGTTAAAACACCACTCGGATAAGCCGAAAGCGGATTGGCTCAGTGGATAGAGCGTTGGTCTGCGGACTGAAGGGTCCCGGGTTCGATTCCGGTCAAGGGCACGTCCATTGGTAGCGGGCACATCCCCGGCAGGGGGTGTTTGCAGGAGGAGGCAGCTGGTCGATATGTTTCCAGCTCTCTGTCCCTCTGCTTTCCTCTCTGTAAAAAGTCAATAAGATATATTAAAAAACAAACAAACACACACAAAATACACTACTTGGGACCCTAGCCCAACTACCATTTGGATTTCATAGTGTTCTCCATACTTTCATACTATTCTATAGCTCTACGAAAATGAGTTTTGCAGTGTTTCACCAAAACCTTTTCCTGAAAACGCCAACTCCTTTGGACGGGAAAAATAAATGTAAACAGTGCCACACTCGGTTCTCAGCTGTTTGAACAACATTTCCAAGGGACAAAATTTTGCTGTTCAGACATTCAGTCTATTGGAATATGTGTTCCTAGTGTGTGAAGCACATTTCTCAATATTTCCCTAGTCTGGAGTTGTAAATCCTCAGTGCTACACTCCAATTTGTCCAGTGAATGAAGCTCATTCGTTGTGAATAGCCAACGTTACTACACCGTGACCTTAACCCTGTCCCTACGCCTCTGACCCCAACCCTAAACCTATGCCTAACGTGAGCCTGAACCCTACCCAGCCCGAACCCTTATCGTAACCCTAACCCTAGCCAGAACCCCAATTCTCTAACCCTAACACCACAACGAACCTCGGTGACATCGTCACTCCCAGCTGGTCCCCTGGCCAAAGCATGATCACCTGGGATCAATTGAACCTGCCCACGTGGCCCCTCCCACCTTGGTGACATCATCACCTCCGCTTTCATGGCCTTAGCAGGCTTCTTTCAAAGACGCCAACTCATGGCCCTGAAGTATAAATGTAACCAGTATCCAACTCGGTTCTATGTTCTTTGAGCAGGATTTCCTTGTCAGGAAACAGTGCGTTACAGATATTAAGGCCCTTTATTCACGTATTCCTAGCGTTTGAAGCACTTTCTTAGATATTAACCTGGGTAATCATTGTGAATTTCCCGAGTTGGGGTCTCTCTCTTCCAGTGTCTCAAGCTCCTTCCTTGTGAATTCCAATTTGGTGAAACAGCGTTTATTACAAATATACCAGCACTTTAACCGTTATTACCACTTGAAAGGCTACCCTACCTTTCATAGCGCTTTGGTTACAGATTCTCAGTATTTCAAAATTCAGTAGAGATGTTCGGGTTCGAAAACGTATTCCAGGAGTTCTAGAGTCACTCTGACAAATCCCCCTGGTCCGTTGTTTTGAGCTCTGAGAGTTTTCTTTTTAACACGGGTGTCATACCGGCTTTTTAAAGGCACGTTAAAACACCACTCGGATAAGCCGAAAGCGGATTGGCTCAGTGGATAGAGCGTCGGTCTGCGGACTGAAGGGTCCCGGGTTCGATTCCGGTCAAGGGCACGTCCATTGGTAGCGGGCACATACCCGGCAGGGGGTGTTTGCAGGAGGAGGCAGCTGGTCGATATGTTTCCAGCTCTCTGTCCCTCTGCTTTCCTCTCTGTAAAAAGTCAATAAGATATATTAAAAAACAAACAAACACACACAAAATACACTACTTGGGACCCTAGCCCAACTACCATTTTGATTTCATAGTGTTCTCCATACTTTCATACTATTCTATAGCTCTACGAAAATGAGTTTTGCAGTGTTTCACCAAAACCTTTTCCTGAAAACGCCAACTCCTTTGGACGGGAAAAATAAATGTAAACAGTGCCACACTCGGTTCTCAGCTGTTTGAACAACATTTCCAAGGGACAAAATTGTGCTGTTCAGACATTCAGTCTATTGGAATATGTGTTCCTAGTGTGTGAAGCACATTTCTCAATATTTCCCTAGTCTGGAGTTGTAAATCCTCAGTGCTACACTCCAATTTGTCCAGTGAATGAAGCTCATTCGTTGTGAATAGCCAACGTTACTACACCGTGACCTTAACCCTGTCCCTACGCCTCTGACCCCAACCCTAAACCTATGCCTAACGTGAGCCTGAACCCTACCCAGCCAGAACCCTTATCGTAACCCTAACCCTAGCCAGAACCCCAATTCTCTAACCCTAACACCACAACGAACCTCGGTGACATCGTCACTCCCAGCTGGTCCCCTGGCCAAAGCATGATCACCTGGGATCAATTGAACCTGCCCACGTGGCCCCTCCCACCTTGGTGACATCATCACCTCCGCTTTCATGGCCTTAGCAGGCTTCTTTCAAAGACGCCAACTCATGGCCCTGAAGTATAAATGTAACCAGTATCCAACTCGGTTCTATGTTCTTTGAGCAGGATTTCCTTGTCAGGAAACAGTGCGTTACAGATATTAAGGCCCTTTATTCACGTATTCCTAGCGTTTGAAGCACTTTCTTAGATATTAACCTGGGTAATCATTGTGAATTTCCCGAGTTGGGGTCTCTCTCTTCCAGTGTCTCAAGCTCCTTCCTTGTGAATTCCAATTTGGTGAAACAGCGTTTATTACAAATATACCAGCACTTTAACCGTTATTACCACTTGAAAGGCTACCCTACCTTTCACAGCGCTTTGGTTACAGATTCTCAGTATTTCAAAATTCAGTAGAGATGTTCGGGTTCGAAAACGTATTCCAGGAGTTCTAGAGTCACTCTGACAAATCCCCCTGGTCCGTTGTTTTGAGCTCTGAGAGTTTTCTTTTTAACACGGGTGTCATACCGGCTTTTTAAAGGCACGTTAAAACACCACTCAGATAAGCCAAAAGCGGATTGGCTCAGTGGATAGAGCGTCGGTCTGCGGACTGAAGGGTCCCGGGTTCGATTCCGGTCAAGGGCACGTCCATTGGTTGCGGGCACATCCCCGGCAGGGGGTGTTTGCAGGAGGAGGCAGCTGGTCGATATGTTTCCAGCTCTCTGTCCCTCTGCTTTCCTCTCTGAAAAAAGTCAATAAGATATATTAAAAAACAAACAAACACACACAAAATACACTACTTGGGACCCTAGCCCAACTACCATTTTGATTTCATAGTGTTCTCCATACTTTCATACTATTCTATAGCTCTACGAAAATGAGTTTTGCAGTGTTTCACCAAAACCTTTTCCTGAAAACGCCAACTCCTTTGGACGGGAAAAATAAATGTAAACAGTGCCACACTCGGTTCTCAGCTGTTTGAACAACATTTCCCAGGGACAAAATTGTGCTGTTCAGACATTCAGTCTATTGGAATATGTGTTCCTATTGTGTGAAGCACATTTCTCAATATTTCCCTAGTCTGGAGTTGTAAATCCTCAGTGCTACACTCCAATTTGTCCAGTGAATGAAGCTCATTCGTTGTGAATAGCTTACGTTACTACACCGTGACCTTAACCCTGTCCCTACGCCTCTGACCCCAACCCTAAACCTATGCCTAACGTGAGCCTGAACCCTACCCAGCCCGAACCCTTATCGTAACCCTAACCCTAGCCAGAACCCCAATTCTCTAACCCTAACACCACAACGAACCTCGGTGACATCGTCACTCCCAGCTGGTCCCCTGGCCAAAGCATGATCACCTGGGATCAATTGAACCTGCCCACGTGGCCCCTCCCACCTTGGTGACATCATCACCTCCGCTTTCAAGGCCTTAGCAGGCTTCTTTCAAAGACGCCAACTCATGGCCCTGAAGTATAAATGTAACCAGTATCCAACTCGGTTCTATGTTCTTTGAGCAGGATTTCCTTGTCAGGAAACAGTGCGTTACAGATATTAAGGCCCTTTATTCACGTATTCCTAGCGTTTGAAGCACTTTCTTAGATATTAACCTGGGTAATCATTGTGAATTTCCCGAGTTGGGGTCTCTCTCTTCCAGTGTCTCAAGCTCCTTCCTTGTGAATTCCAATTTGGTGAAACAGCGTTTATTACAAATATACCAGCACTTTAACCGTTATTAGCACTTGAAAGGCTACCCTACCTTTCACAGCGCTTTGGTTACAGATTCTCAGTATTTCAAAATTCAGTAGAGATGTTCGGGTTCGAAAACGTATTCCAGGAGTTCTAGAGTCACTCTGACAAATCCCCCTGGTCCGTTGTTTTGAGCTCTGAGAGTTTTCTTTTTAACACGGGTGTCATACCGGCTTTTTAAAGGCACGTTAAAACACCACTCGGATAAGCCGAAAGCGGTTTGGCTCAGTGGATAGAGCGTCGGTCTGCGGACTGAAGGGTCTCGGGTTCGATTCCGGTCAAGGGCACGTCCATTGGTTGCGGGCACATCCCCGGCAGGGGGTGTTTGCAGGAGGAGGCAGCTGGTCGATATGTTTCCAGCTCTCTGTCCCTCTGCTTTCCTCTCTGTAAAAAGTCAATAAGATATATTAAAAAACAAACAAACACACACAAAATACACTACTTGGGACCCTAGCCCAACTACCATTTTGATTTCATAGTGTTCTCCATACTTTCATACTATTCTATAGCTCTACGAAAATGAGTTTTGCAGTGTTTCAACAAAACCTTTTCCTGAAAACGCCAACTCCTTTGGACGGGAAAAATAAATGTAAACAGTGCCACACTCGGTTCTCAGCTGTTTGAACAACATTTCCCAGGGACAAAATTGTGCTGTTCAGACATTCAGTCTATTGGAATATGTGTTCCTAGTGTGTGAAGCACATTTCTCAATATTTCCCTAGTCTGGAGTTGTAAATCCTCAGTGCTACACTCCAATTTGTCCAGTGATTGAAGCTCATTCGTTTTGAATAGCCAACGTTACTACACCGTGACCGTAACCCTGTCCCTAAGCCTCTGACCCCAACCCTAAACCTATGCCTAACGTGAGCCTGAACCCTACCCAGCCCGAACCCTTATCGTAACCCTAACCCTAGCCAGAACCCCAATTCTCTAACCCTAACACCACAACGAACCTCGGTGACATCGTCACTCCCAGCTGGTCCCCTGGCCAAAGCATGATCACCTGGGATCAATTGAACCTGCCCACGTGGCCCCTCCCACCTTGGTGACATCATCACCTCCGCTTTCAAGGCCTTAGCAGGCTTCTTTCAAAGACGCCAACTCATGTCCCTGAAGTATAAATGTAACCAGTATCCAACTCGGTTCTATGTTCTTTGAGCACGATTTCCTTGTCAGGAAACAGTGCGTTACAGATATTAAGGCCCTTTATTCACGTATTCCTAGCGTTTGAAGCACTTTCTTAGATATTAACCTGGGTTATCATTGTGAATTTCCCGAGTTGGGGTCTCTCTCTTCCAGTGTCTCAAGCTCCTTCCTTGTGAATTCCAATTTGGTGAAACAGCGTTTATTACAAATATACCAGCACTTTAACCGTTATTACCACTTGAAAGGCTACCCTACCTTTCACAGCGCTTTGGTTACAGATTCTCAGTATTTCAAAATTCAGTAGAGATGTTCGGGTTCGAAAACGTATTCCAGGAGTTCTAGAGTCACTCTGACAAATCCCCCTGGTCCGTTGTTTTGAGCTCTGAGAGTTTTCTTTTTAACACGGGTGTCATACCGGCTTTTTAAAGGCACGTTAAAACACCACTCGGATAAGCGGAAAGCGGTTTGGCTGAGTGGATAGAGCGTCGGTCTGCGGACTGAAGGGTCCCGTGTTCGATTCCGGTCAAGGGCACGTCCATTGGTTGCGGGCACATCCCCGGCAGGGGGTGTTTGCAGGAGGAGGCAGCTGGTCGATACGTTTCCAGCTCTCTGTCCCTCAGCTTTCCTCTCTGTAAAAAGTCAATAAGATATATTAAAAAACAAACAAACACACACAAAATACACTACTTGGGACCCTAGCCCAACTACCATTTTGATTTCATAGTGTTCTCCATACTTTCATACTATTCTATAGCTCTACGAAAATGAGTTTTGCAGTGTTTCACCAAAACCTTTTCCTGAAAACGCCAACTCCTTTGGACGGGAAAAATAAATGTAAACAGTGCCACACTCGGTTCTCAGCTGTTTGAACAACATTTCCCAGGGACAAAATTGTGCTGTTCAGACATTCAGGCTATTGGAATATGTGTTCCTAGTGTGTGAAGCACATTTCTCAATATTTCCCTAGTCTGGAGTTGTAAATCCTCAGTGCTACACTCCAATTTGTCCAGTGAATGAAGCTCATTCGTTGTGAATAGCCAACGTTACTACACCGTGACCTTAACCCTGTCCCTACGCCTCTGACCCCAACCCTAAACCTATGCCTAACGTGAGCCTGAACCCTACCCAGCCCGAACCCTTATCGTAACCCTAACCCTAGCCAGAACCCCAATTCTCTAACCCTAACACCACAACGAACCTCGGTGACATCGTCACTCCCAGCTGGTCCCCTGGCCAAAGCATGATCACCTGGGATCAATTGAACCTGCCCACGTGGCCCCTCCCACCTTGGTGACATCATCACCTCCGCTTTCATGGCCTTAGCAGGCTTCTTTCAAAGACGCCAACTCATGGCCCTGAAGTATAAATGTAACCAGTATCCAACTCGGTTCTATGTTCTTTGAGCAGGATTTCCTTGTCAGGAAACAGTGCGTTACAGATATTAAGGCCCTTTATTCACGTATTCCTAGCGTTTGAAGCACTTTCTTAGATATTAACCTGGGTAATCATTGTGAATTTCCCGAGTTGGGGTCTCTCTCTTCCAGTGTCTCAAGCTCCTTCCTTGTGAATTCCAATTTGGTGAAACAGCGTTTATTACAAATATACCAGCACTTTAACCGTTATTAGCACTTGAAAGGCTACCCTACCTTTCACAGCGCTTTGGTTACAGATTCTCAGTATTTCAAAATTCAGTAGAGATGTTCGGGTTCGAAAACATATTCCAGGAGTTCTAGAGTCACTCTGACAAATCCCCCTGGTCCGTTGTTTTGAGCTCTGAGAGTTTTCTTTTTAACACGGGTGTCATACCGGCTTTTTAAAGGCACGTTAAAACGCCACTCAGATAAGCCGAAAGCGGATTGGCTCAGTGGATAGAGCGTCGGTCTGCGGACTGAAGGGTCCCGGGTTCGATTCCGGTCAAGGGCACGTCCATTGGTTGCGGGCACATCCCCGGCAGGGGGTGTTTGCAGGAGGAGGCCGCTGGTCGATATGTTTCCAGCTCTCTGTCCCTCTGCTTTCCTCTCTGTAAAAAGTCAATAAGATATATTAAAAAACAAACAAACACACACAAAATACACTACTTGGGACCCTAGCCCAACTACCATTTTGATTTCATAGTGTTCTCCATACTTTCATACTATTCTATAGCTCTACGAAAATGAGTTTTGCAGTGTTTCACCAAAACCTTTTCCTGAAAACGCCAACTCCTTTGGACGGGAAAAATAAATGTAAACAGTGCCACACTCGGTTCTCAGCTGTTTGAACAACATTTCCCAGGGACAAAATTGTGCTGTTCAGACATTCAGTCTATTGGAATATGTGTTCCTATTGTGTGAAGCACATTTCTCAATATTTCCCTAGTCTGGAGTTGTAAATCCTCAGTGCTACACTCCAATTTGTCCAGTGAATGAAGCTCATTCGTTGTGAATAGCCAACGTTACTACACCGTGACCTTAACCCTGTCCCTACGCCTCTGACCCCAACCCTAAACCTATGCCTAACGTGAGCCTGAACCCTACCCAGCCCGAACCCTTATCGTAACCCTAACCCTAGCCAGAACCCCAATTCTCTAACCCTAACACCACAACGAACCTCGGTGACATCGTCACTCCCAGCTGGTCCCCTGGCCAAAGCATGATCACCTGGGATCAATTGAACCTGCCCACGTGGCCCCTCCCACCTTGGTGACATCATCACCTCCGCTTTCAAGGCCTTAGCAGGCTTCTTTCAAAGACGCCAACTCATGGCCCTGAAGTATAAATGTAACCAGTATCCAACTCGGTTCTATGTTCTTTGAGCAGGATTTCCTTGTCAGGAAACAGTGCGTTACAGATATTAAGGCCCTTTATTCACGTATTCCTAGCGTTTGAAGCACTTTCTTAGATATTAACCTGGGTAATCATTGTGAATTTCCCGAGTTGGGGTCTCTCTCTTCCAGTGTCTCAAGCTCCTTCCTTGTGAATTCCAATTTGGTGAAACAGCGTTTATTACAAATATACCAGCACTTTAACCGTTATTACCACTTGAAAGGCTACCCTACCTTTCACAGCGCTTTGGTTACAGATTCTCAGTATTTCAAAATTCAGTAGAGATGTTCGGGTTCGAAAACATATTCCAGGAGTTCTAGAGTCACTCTGACAAATCCCCCTGGTCCGTTGTTTTGAGCTCTGAGAGTTTTCTTTTTAACACGGGTGTCATACCGGCTTTTTAAAGGCACGTTAAAACGCCACTCAGATAAGCCGAAAGCGGATTGGCTCAGTGGATAGAGCGTCGGTCTGCGGACTGAAGGGTCCCGGGTTCGATTCCGGTCAAGGGCACGTCCATTGGTTGCGGGCACATCCCCGGCAGGGGGTGTTTGCAGGAGGAGGCCGCTGGTCGATATGTTTCCAGCTCTCTGTCCCTCTGCTTTCCTCTCTGTAAAAATTCAATAAGATATATTAAAAAACAAACAAACACACACAAAATACACTACTTGGGACCCTAGCCCAACTACCATTTTGATTTCATAGTGTTCTCCATACTTTCATACTATTCTATAGCTCTACGAAAATGAGTTTTGCAGTGTTTCACCAAAACCTTTTCCTGAAAACGCCAACTCCTTTGGACGGGAAAAATAAATGTAAACAGTGCCACACTCGGTTCTCAGCTGTTTGAACAACATTTCCCAGGGACAAAATTGTGCTGTTCAGACATTCAGTCTATTGGAATATGTGTTCCTATTGTGTGAAGCACATTTCTCAATATTTCCCTAGTCTGGAGTTGTAAATCCTCAGTGCTACACTCCAATTTGTCCAGTGAATGAAGCTCATTCGTTGTGAATAGCCAACGTTACTACACCGTGACCTTAACCCTGTCCCTATGCCTCTGACCCCAACCCTAAACCTATGCCTAACGTGAGCCTGAACCCTACCCAGCCCGAACCCTTATCGTAACCCTAACCCTAGCCAGAACCCCAATTCTCTAACCCTAACACCACAACGAACCTCGGTGACATCGTCACTCCCAGCTGGTCCCCTGGCCAAAGCATGATCACCTGGGATCAATTGAACCTGCCCACGTGGCCCCTCCCACCTTGGTGACATCATCACCTCCGCTTTCAAGGCCTTAGCAGGCTTCTTTCAAAGACGCCAACTCATGTCCCTGAAGTATAAATGTAACCAGTATCCAACTCGGTTCTATGTTCTTTGAGCACGATTTCCTTGTCAGGAAACAGTGCGTTACAGATATTAAGGCCCTTTATTCACGTATTCCTAGCGTTTGAAGCACTTTCTTAGATATTAACCTGGGTTATCATTGTGAATTTCCCGAGTTGGGGTCTCTCTCTTCCAGTGTCTCAAGCTCCTTCCTTGTGAATTCCAATTTGGTGAAACAGCGTTTATTACAAATATACCAGCACTTTAACCGTTATTACCACTTGAAAGGCTACCCTACCTTTCACAGCGCTTTGGTTACAGATTCTCAGTATTTCAAAATTCAGTAGAGATGTTCGGGTTCGAAAACGTATTCCAGGAGTTCTAGAGTCACTCTGACAAATCCCCCTGGTCCGTTGTTTTGAGCTCTGAGAGTTTTCTTTTTAACACGGGTGTCATACCGGCTTTTTAAAGGCACGTTAAAACACCACTCGGATAAGCGGAAAGCGGTTTGGCTGAGTGGATAGAGCGTCGGTCTGCGGACTGAAGGGTCCCGTGTTCGATTCCGGTCAAGGGCACGTCCATTGGTTGCGGGCACATCCCCGGCAGGGGGTGTTTGCAGGAGGAGGCAGCTGGTCGATACGTTTCCAGCTCTCTGTCCCTCAGCTTTCCTCTCTGTAAAAAGTCAATAAGATATATTAAAAAACAAACAAACACACACAAAATACACTACTTGGGACCCTAGCCCAACTACCATTTTGATTTCATAGTGTTCTCCATACTTTCATACTATTCTATAGCTCTACGAAAATGAGTTTTGCAGTGTTTCACCAAAACCTTTTCCTGAAAACGCCAACTCCTTTGGACGGGAAAAATAAATGTAAACAGTGCCACACTCGGTTCTCAGCTGTTTGAACAACATTTCCCAGGGACAAAATTGTGCTGTTCAGACATTCAGTCTATTGGAATATGTGTTCCTAGTGTGTGAAGCACATTTCTCAATATTTCCCTAGTCTGGAGTTGTAAATCCTCAGTGCTACACTCCAATTTGTCCAGTGAATGAAGCTCATTCGTTGTGAATAGCCAACGTTACTACACCGTGACCTTAACCCTGTCCCTACGCCTCTGACCCCAACCCTAAACCTATGCCTAACGTGAGCCTGAACCCTACCCAGCCCGAACCCTTATCGTAACCCTAACCCTAGCCAGAACCCCAATTCTCTAACCCTAACACCACAACGAACCTCGGTGACATCGTCACTCCCAGCTGGTCCCCTGGCCAAAGCATGATCACCTGGGATCAATTGAACCTGCCCACGTGGCCCCTCCCACCTTGGTGACATCATCACCTCCGCTTTCATGGCCTTAGCAGGCTTCTTTCAAAGACGCCAACTCATGGCCCTGAAGTATAAATGTAACCAGTATCCAACTCGGTTCTATGTTCTTTGAGCAGGATTTCCTTGTCAGGAAACAGTGCGTTACAGATATTAAGGCCCTTTATTCACGTATTCCTAGCGTTTGAAGCACTTTCTTAGATATTAACCTGGGTAATCATTGTGAATTTCCCGAGTTGGGGTCTCTCTCTTCCAGTGTCTCAAGCTCCTTCCTTGTGAATTCCAATTTGGTGAAACAGCGTTTATTACAAATATACCAGCACTTTAACCGTTATTACCACTTGAAAGGCTACCCTACCTTTCACAGCGCTTTGGTTACAGATTCTCAGTATTTCAAAATTCAGTAGAGATGTTCGGGTTCGAAAACATATTCCAGGAGTTCTAGAGTCACTCTGACAAATCCCCCTGGTCCGTTGTTTTGAGCTCTGAGAGTTTTCTTTTTAACACGGGTGTCATACCGGCTTTTTAAAGGCACGTTAAAACGCCACTCAGATAAGCCGAAAGCGGATTGGCTCAGTGGATAGAGCGTCGGTCTGCGGACTGAAGGGTCCCGGGTTCGATTCCGGTCAAGGGCACGTCCATTGGTTGCGGGCACATCCCCGGCAGGGGGTGTTTGCAGGAGGAGGCCGCTGGTCGATATGTTTCCAGCTCTCTGTCCCTCTGCTTTCCTCTCTGTAAAAAGTCAATAAGATATATTAAAAAACAAACAAACACACACAAAATACACTACTTGGGACCCTAGCCCAACTACCATTTTGATTTCATAGTGTTCTCCATACTTTCATACTATTCTATAGCTCTACGAAAATGAGTTTTGCAGTGTTTCACCAAAACCTTTTCCTGAAAACGCCAACTCCTTTGGACGGGAAAAATAAATGTAAACAGTGCCACACTCGGTTCTCAGCTGTTTGAACAACATTTCCCAGGGACAAAATTGTGCTGTTCAGACATTCAGTCTATTGGAATATGTGTTCCTATTGTGTGAAGCACATTTCTCAATATTTCCATAGTCTGGAGTTGTAAATCCTCAGTGCTACACTCCAATTTGTCCAGTGAATGAAGCTCATTCGTTGTGAATAGCCAACGTTACTACACCGTGACCTTAACCCTGTCCCTACGCCTCTGACCCCAACCCTAAACCTATGCCTAACGTGAGCCTGAACCCTACCCAGCCCGAACCCTTATCGTAACCCTAACCCTAGCCAGAACCCCAATTCTCTAACCCTAACACCACAACGAACCTCGGTGACATCGTCACTCCCAGCTGGTCCCCTGGCCAAAGCATGATCACCTGGGATCAATTGAACCTGCCCACGTGGCCCCTCCCACCTTGGTGACATCATCACCTCCGCTTTCAAGGCCTTAGCAGGCTTCTTTCAAAGACGCCAACTCATGGCCCTGAAGTATAAATGTAACCAGTATCCAACTCGGTTCTATGTTCTTTGAGCAGGATTTCCTTGTCAGGAAACAGTGCGTTACAGATATTAAGGCCCTTTATTCACGTATTCCTAGCGTTTGAAGCACTTTCTTAGATATTAACCTGGGTAATCATTGTGAATTTCCCGAGTTGGGGTCTCTCTCTTCCAGTGTCTCAAGCTCCTTCCTTGTGAATTCCAATTTGGTGAAACAGCGTTTATTACAAATATACCAGCACTTTAACCGTTATTAGCACTTGAAAGGCTACCCTACCTTTCACAGCGCTTTGGTTACAGATTCTCAGTATTTGAAAATTCAGTAGAGATGTTCGGGTTCGAAAACGTATTCCAGGAGTTCTAGAGTCACTCTGACAAATCCCCCTGGTCCGTTGTTTTGAGCTCTGAGAGTTTTCTTTTTAACACGGGTGTCATACCGGCTTTTTAAAGGCACGTTAAAACGCCACTCAGATAAGCCGAAAGCGGATTGGCTCAGTGGATAGAGCGTCGGTCTGCGGACTGAAGGGTCCCGGGTTCGATTCCGGTCAAGGGCACGTCCATTGGTTGCGGGCACATCCCCGGCAGGGGGTGTTTGCAGGAGGAGGCCGCTGGTCGATATGTTTCCAGCTCTCTGTCCCTCTGCTTTCCTCTCTGTAAAAATTCAATAAGATATATTAAAAAACAAACAAACACACACAAAATACACTACTTGGGACCCTAGCCCAACTACCATTTTGATTTCATAGTGTTCTCCATACTTTCATACTATTCTATAGCTCTACGAAAATGAGTTTTGCAGTGTTTCACCAAAACCTTTTCCTGAAAACGCCAACTCCTTTGGACGGGAAAAATAAATGTAAACAGTGCCACACTCGGTTCTCAGCTGTTTGAACAACATTTCCCAGGGACAAAATTGTGCTGTTCAGACATTCAGTCTATTGGAATATGTGTTCCTATTGTGTGAAGCACATTTCTCAATATTTCCCTAGTCTGGAGTTGTAAATCCTCAGTGCTACACTCCAATTTGTCCAGTGAATGAAGCTCATTCGTTGTGAATAGCCAACGTTACTACACCGTGACCTTAACCCTGTCCCTACGCCTCTGACCCCAACCCTAAACCTATGCCTAACGTGAGCCTGAACCCTACCCAGCCCGAACCCTTATCGTAACCCTAACCCTAGCCAGAACCCCAATTCTCTAACCCTAACACCACAACGAACCTCGGTGACATCGTCACTCCCAGCTGGTCCCCTGGCCAAAGCATGATCACCTGGGATCAATTGAACCTGCCCACGTGGCCCCTCCCACCTTGGTGACATCATCACCTCCGCTTTCAAGGCCTTAGCAGGCTTCTTTCAAAGACGCCAACTCATGGCCCTGAAGTATAAATGTAACCAGTATCCAACTCGGTTCTATGTTCTTTGAGCAGGATTTCCTTGTCAGGAAACAGTGCGTTACAGATATTAAGGCCCTTTATTCACGTATTCCTAGCGTTTGAAGCACTTTCTTAGATATTAACCTGGGTAATCATTGTGAATTTCCCGAGTTGGGGTCTCTCTCTTCCAGTGTCTCAAGCTCCTTCCTTGTGAATTCCAATTTGGTGAAACAGCGTTTATTACAAATATACCAGCACTTTAACCGTTATTAGCACTTGAAAGGCTACCCTACCTTTCACAGCGCTTTGGTTACAGATTCTCAGTATTTCAAAATTCAGTAGAGATGTTCGGGTTCGAAAACGTATTCCAGGAGTTCTAGAGTCACTCTGACAAATCCCCCTGGTCCGTTGTTTTGAGCTCTGAGAGTTTTCTTTTTAACACGGGTGTCATACCGGCTTTTTAAAGGCACGTTAAAACACCACTCGGATAAGCCGAAAGCGGTTTGGCTCAGTGGATAGAGCGTCGGTCTGCGGACTGAAGGGTCCCGGGTTCGATTCCGGTCAAGGGCACGTCCATTGGTTGCGGGCACATCCCCGGCAGGGGGTGTTTGCAGGAGGAGGCAGCTGGTCGATATGTTTCCAGCTCTCTGTCCCTCTGCTTTCCTCTCTGTAAAAAGTCAATAAGATATATTAAAAAACAAACAAACACACACAAAATACACTACTTGGGACCCTAGCCCAACTACCATTTTGATTTCATAGTGTTCTCCATACTTTCATACTATTCTATAGCTCTACGAAAATGAGTTTTGCAGTGTTTCACCAAAACCTTTTCCTGAAAACGCCAACTCCTTTGGACGGGAAAAATAAATGTAAACAGTGCCACACTCGGTTCTCAGCTGTTTGAACAACATTTCCCAGGGACAAAATTGTGCTGTTCAGACATTCAGGCTATTGGAATATGTGTTCCTAGTGTGTGAAGCACATTTCTCAATATTTCCCTAGTCTGGAGTTGTAAATCCTCAGTGCTACACTCCAATTTGTCCAGTGATTGAAGCTCATTCGTTGTGAATATCCAACGTTACTACACCGTGACCGTAACCCTGTCCCTAAGCCTCTGACCCCAACCCTAAACCTATGCCTAACGTGAGCCTGAACCCTACCCAGCCCGAACCCTTATCGTAACCCTAACCCTAGCCAGAATCCCAATTCTCTAACCCTAACACCACAACGAACCTCGGTGACATCGTCACTCCCAGCTGGTCCCCTGGCCAAAGCATGATCACCTGGGATCAATTGAACCTGCCCACGTGGCCCCTCCCACCTTGGTGACATCATCACCTCCTCTTTCATGGCCTTAGCAGGCTACTTTCAAAGACGCCAACTCATGGCCCTGAAGTATAAATGTAACCAGTATCCAACTCGGTTCTATGTTCTTTGAGCAGGATTTCCTTGTCAGGAAACAGTGCGTTACAGATATTAAGGCCCTTTATTCACGTATTCCTAGCGTTTGAAGCACTTTCTTAGATATTAACCTGGGTTATCATTGTGAATTTCCCGAGTTGGGGTCTCTCTCTTCCAGTGTCTCAAGCTCCTTCCTTGTGAATTCCAATTTGGAGAAACAGCGTTTATTACAAATATACCAGCACTTTAACCGTTATTACCACTTGAAAGGCTACCCTACCTTTCACAGCGCTTTGGTTACAGATTCTCAGTATTTCAAAATTCAGTAGAGATGTTCGGGTTCGAAAACGTATTCCAGGAGTTCTAGAATCACTCTGACAAATCCCCCTGGTCCGTTGTTTTGAGCTCTGAGAGTTTTCTTTTTAACACGGGTGTCATACCGGCTTTTTAAAGGCACGTTAAAACACCACTCGGATAAGCCGAAAGCGGATTGGCTCAGTGGATAGAGCGTCGGTCTGCGGACTGAAGGGTCCCGGGTTCGATTCCGGTCAAGGGCACGTCCATTGGTTGCGGGCACATCCCCGGCAGGGGGTGTTTGCAGGAGGAGGCAGCTGGTCGATACGTTTCCAGCTCTCTGTCCCTCTGCTTTCCTCTCTGTAAAAAGTCAATAAGATATATTAAAAAACAAACAAACACACACAAAATACACTACTTGGGACCCTAGCCCAACTACCATTTTGATTTCATAGTGTTCTCCATACTTTCATACTATTCTATAGCTCTACGAAAATGAGTTTTGCAGTGTTTCACCAAAACCTTTTCCTGAAAACGCCAACTCCTTTGGACGGGAAAAATAAATGTAAACAGTGCCACACTCGGTTCTCAGCTGTTTGAACAACATTTCCCAGGGACAAAATTGTGCTGTTCCGATATTCAGGCTATTGGAATATGTGTTCCTAGTGTGTGAAGCACATTTCTCAATATTTCCCTAGTCTGGAGTTTTAAATCCTCAGTGCTACACTCCAATTTGTCCAGTGATTGAAGCTCATTCGTTGTGAATAGCCAACGTTACTACACCGTGACCGTAACCCTGTCCCTAAGCCTCTGACCCCAACCCTAAACCTATGCCTAACGTGAGCCTGAACCCTACCCAGCCCGAACCCTTATCGTAACCCTAACCCTAGCCAGAACCCCAATTCTCTAACCCTAACACCACAACGAACCTCGGTGACATCGTCACTCCCAGCTGGTCCCCTGGCCAAAGCATGATCACCTGGGATCAATTGAACCTGCCCACGTGGCCCCTCCCACCTTGGTGACATCATCACCTCCACTTTCATGGCCTTAGCAGGCTTCTTTCAAAGACGCCAACTCATGGCCCTGAAGTATAAATGTAACCAGTATCCAACTCGGTTCTATGTTCTTTGAGCACGATTTCCTTGTCAGGAAACAGTGCGTTACAGATATTAAGGCCCTTTATTCACGTATTCCTAGCGTTTGAAGCACTTTCTTAGATATTAACCTGGGTTATCATTGTGAATTTCCCGAGTTGGGGTCTCTCTCTTCCAGTGTCTCAAGCTCCTTCCTTGTGAATTCCAATTTGGTGAAACAGCGTTTATTACAAATATACCAGCACTTTAACCGTTATTACCACTTGAAAGGCTACCCTACCTTTCACAGCGCTTTGGTTACAGATTCTCAGTATTTCAAAATTCAGTAGAGATGTTCGGGTTCGAAAACGTATTCCAGGAGTGCTAGAGTCACTCTGACAAATCCCCCTGGTCCGTTGTTTTGAGCTCTGAGAGTTTTCTTTTTAACACGGGTGTCATACCGGCTTTTTAAAGGCACGTTAAAACAGCACTCGGATAAACGGAAAGCGGTTTGGCTCAGTGGATAGAGCGTTGGTCTGCGGACTGAAGGGTCCCGGGTTCGATTCCGGTCAAGGGCACGTCCATTGGTTGCGGGCACATCCCCGGCAGTGGGTGTTTGCAGGAGGAGGCAGCTGGTCGATACGTTTCCAGCTCTCTGGCCCTCTGCTTTCCTCTCTGTAAAAAGTCAATAAGATATATTAAAAAACAAACAAACACACACAAAATACACTACTTGGGACCCTAGCCCAACTACCATTTTGATTTCATAGTGTTCTCCATACTTTCATACTATTCTATAGCTCTACGAAAATGAGTTTTGCAGTGTTTCACCAAAACCTTTTCCTGAAAACGCCAACTCCTTTGGACGGGAAAAATAAATGTAAACAGTGCCACACTCGGTTCTCAGCTGTTTGAACAACATTTCCCAGGGACAAAATTGTGCTGTTCAGACATTCAGTCTATTGGAATATGTGTTCCTAGTGTGTGAAGCACATTTCTCAATATTTCCCTAGTCTGGAGTTGTAAATCCTCAGTGCTACACTCCAATTTGTCCAGTGAATGAAGCTCATTAGTTGTGAATAGCCAACGTTACTACACCGTGACCTTAACCCTGTCCCTACGCCTCTGACCCCAACCCTAAACCTATGCCTAACGTGAGCCTGAACCCTACCCAGCCCGAACCCTTATCGTAACCCTAACCCTAGCCAGAACCCCAATTCTCTAACCCTAACACCACAACGAACCTCGGTGACATCGTCACTCCCAGCTGGTCCCCTGGCCAAAGCATGATCACCTGGGATCAATTGAACCTGCCCACGTGGCCCCTCCCACCTTGGTGACATCATCACCTCCGCTTTCATGGCCTTAGCAGGCTTCTTTCAAAGACGCCAACTCATGGCCCTGAAGTATAAATGTAACCAGTATCCAACTCGGTTCTATGTTCTTTGAGCAGGATTTCCTTGTCAGTAAACAGTGCGTTACAGATATTAAGGCCCTTTATTCACGTATTCCTAGCGTTTGAAGCACTTTCTTAGATATTAACCTGGGTAATCATTGATAATTTCCCGAGTTGGGGTCTCTCTCTTCCAGTGTCTCAAGCTCCTTCCTTGTGAATTCCAATTTGGTGAAACAGCGTTTATTACAAATATACCAGCACTTTAACCGTTATTACCACTTGAAAGGCTACCCTACCTTTCACAGCGCTTTGGTTACAGATTCTCAGTATTTCAAAATTCAGTAGAGATGTTCGGGTTCGAAAACGTATTCCAGGAGTTCTAGAGTCACTCTGACAAATCCCCCTGGTCCGTTGTTTTGAGCTCTGAGAGTTTTCTTTTTAACACGGGTGTCATACCGGCTTTTTAAAGGCACGTTAAAACACCACTCGGATAAGCCGAAAGCGGATTGGCTCAGTGGATAGAGCGTCGGTCTGCGGACTGAAGGGTCCCGGGTTCGATTCCGGTCAAGGGCACGTCCATTGGTAGCGGGCACATCCCCGGCAGGGGGTGTTTGCAGGAGGAGGCAGCTGGTCGATATGTTTCCAGCTCTCTGTCCCTCTGCTTTCCTCTCTGTAAAAAGTCAATAAGATATATTAAAAAACAAACAAACACACACAAAATACACTACTTGGGACCCTAGCCCAACTACCATTTTGATTTCATAGTGTTCTCCATACTTTCATACTATTCTATAGCTCTACGAAAATGAGTTTTGCAGTGTTTCACCAAAACCTTTTCCTGAAAACGCCAACTCCTTTGGACGGGAAAAATAAATGTAAACAGTGCCACACTCGGTTCTCAGCTGTTTGAACAACATTTCCAAGGGACAAAATTGTGCTGTTCAGACATTCAGTCTATTGGAATATGTGTTCCTAGTGTGTGAAGCACATTTCTCAATATTTCCCTAGTCTGGAGTTGTAAATCCTCAGTGCTACACTCCAATTTGTCCAGTGAATGAAGCTCATTCGTTGTGAATAGCCAACGTTACTACACCGTGACCTTAACCCTGTCCCTACGCCTCTGACCCCAACCCTAAACCTATGCCTAACGTGAGCTTGAACCCTACCCAGCCCGAACCCTTATCGTAACCCTAACCCTAGCCAGAACCCCAATTCTCTAACCCTAACACCACAACGAACCTCGGTGACATCGTCACTCCCAGCTGGTCCCCTGGCCAAAGCATGATCACCTGGGATCAATTGAACCTGCCCACGTGGCCCCTCCCACCTTGGTGACATCATCACCTCCGCTTTCATGGCCTTAGCAGGCTTCTTTCAAAGACGCCAACTCATGGCCCTGAAGTATAAATGTAACCAGTATCCAACTCGGTTCTATGTTCTTTGAGCAGGATTTCCTTGTCAGGAAACAGTGCGTTACAGATATTAAGGCCCTTTATTCACGTATTCCTAGCGTTTGAAGCACTTTCTTAGATATTAACCTGGGTAATCATTGTGAATTTCCCGAGTTGGGGTCTCTCTCTTCCAGTGTCTCAAGCTCCTTCCTTGTGAATTCCAATTTGGTGAAACAGCGTTTATTACAAATATACCAGCACTTTAACCGTTATTACCACTTGAAAGGCTACCCTACCTTTCACAGCGCTTTGGTTACAGATTCTCAGTATTTCAAAATTCAGTAGAGATGTTCGGGTTCGAAAACGTATTCCAGGAGTGCTAGAGTCACTCTGACAAATCCCCCTGGTCCGTTGTTTTGAGCTCTGAGAGTTTTCTTTTTAACACGGGTGTCATACCGGCTTTTTAAAGGCACGTTAAAACACCACTGGGATAAGCCGAAAGCGGTTTGGCTCAGTGGATAGAGCGTCGGTCTGCGGACTGAAGGGTCCCGGGTTCGATTCCGGTCAAGGGCACGTCCATTGGTTGCGGGCACATCCCCGGCAGTGGGTGTTTGCAGGAGGAGGCAGCTGGTCGATACGTTTCCAGCTCTCTGTCCCTCTGCTTTCCTCTCTGTAAAAAGTCAATAAGATATATTAAAAAACAAACAAACACACACAAAATACACTACTTGGGACCCTAGCCCAACTACCATTTTGATTTCATAGTGTTCTCCATACTTTCATACTATTCTATAGCTCTACGAAAATGAGTTTTGCAGTGTTTCACCAAAACCTTTTCCTGAAAACGCCAACTCCTTTGGACGGGAAAAATAAATGTAAACAGTGCCACACTCGGTTCTCAGCTGTTTGAACAACATTTCCCAGGGACAAAATTGTGCTGTTCAGACATTCAGTCTATTGGAATATGTGTTCCTAGTGTGTGAAGCACATTTCTCAATATTTCCCTAGTCTGGAGTTGTAAATCCTCAGTGCTACACTCCAATTTGTCCAGTGAATGAAGCTCATTCGTTGTGAATAGCCAACGTTACTACACCGTGACCTTAACCCTGTCCCTACGCCTCTGACCCCAACCCTAAACCTATGCCTAACGTGAGCCTGAACCCTACCCAGCCCGAACCCTTATCGTAACCCTAACCCTAGCCAGAACCCCAATTCTCTAACCCTAACACCACAACGAACCTCGGTGACATCGTCACTCCCAGCTGGTCCCCTGGCCAAAGCATGATCACCTGGGATCAATTGAACCTGCCCACGTGGCCCCTCCCACCTTGGTGACATCATCACCTCCGCTTTCATGGCCTTAGCAGGCTTCTTTCAAAGACGCCAACTCATGGCCCTGAAGTATAAATGTAACCAGTATCCAACTCGGTTCTATGTTCTTTGAGCAGGATTTCCTTGTCAGGAAACAGTGCGTTACAGATATTAAGGCCCTTTATTCACGTATTCCTAGCGTTTGAAGCACTTTCTTAGATATTAACCTGGGTAATCATTGTGAATTTCCCGAGTTGGGGTCTCTCTCTTCCAGTGTCTCAAGCTCCTTCCTTGTGAATTCCAATTTGGTGAAACAGCGTTTATTACAAATATACCAGCACTTTAACCGTTATTACCACTTGAAAGGCTACCCTACCTTTCACAGCGCTTTGGTTACAGATTCTCAGTATTTCAAAATTCAGTAGAGATGTTCGGGTTCGAAAACGTATTCCAGGAGTTCTAGAGTCACTCTGACAAATCCCCCTGGTCCGTTGTTTTGAGCTCTGAGAGTTTTCTTTTTAACACGGGTGTCATACCGGCTTTTTAAAGGCACGTTAAAACACCACTCGGATAAGCCGAAAGCGGATTGGCTCAGTGGATAGAGCGTCGGTCTGCGGACTGAAGGGTCCCGGGTTCGATTCCGGTCAAGGGCACGTCCATTGGTAGCGGGCACATCCCCGGCAGGGGGTGTTTGCAGGAGGAGGCAGCTGGTCGATATGTTTCCAGCTCTCTGTCCCTCTGCTTTCCTCTCTGTAAAAAGTCAATAAGATATATTAAAAAACAAACAAACACACACAAAATACACTACTTGGGACCCTAGCCCAACTACCATTTTGATTTCATAGTGTTCTCCATACTTTCATACTATTCTATAGCTCTACGAAAATGAGTTTTGCAGTGTTTCACCAAAACCTTTTCCTGAAAACGCCAACTCCTTTGGACGGGAAAAATAAATGTAAACAGTGCCACACTCGGTTCTCAGCTGTTTGAACAACATTTCCAAGGGACAAAATTGTGCTGTTCAGACATTCAGTCTATTGGAATATGTGTTCCTAGTGTGTGAAGCACATTTCTCAATATTTCCCTAGTCTGGAGTTGTAAATCCTCAGTGCTACACTCCAATTTGTCCAGTGAATGAAGCTCATTCGTTGTGAATAGCCAACGTTACTACACCGTGACCTTAACCCTGTCCCTACGCCTCTGACCCCAACCCTAAACCTATGCCTAACGTGAGCCTGAACCCTACCCAGCCCGAACCCTTATCGTAACCCTAACCCTAGCCAGAACCCCAATTCTCTAACCCTAACACCACAACGAACCTCGGTGACATCGTCACTCCCAGCTGGTCCCCTGGCCAAAGCATGATCACCTGGGATCAATTGAACCTGCCCACGTGGCCCCTCCCACCTTGGTGACATCATCACCTCCGCTTTCATGGCCTTAGCAGGCTTCTTTCAAAGACGCCAACTCATGGCCCTGAAGTATAAATGTAACCAGTATCCAACTCGGTTCTATGTTCTTTGAGCAGGATTTCCTTGTCAGGAAACAGTGCGTTACAGATATTAAGGCCCTTTATTCACGTATTCCTAGCGTTTGAAGCACTTTCTTAGATATTAACCTGGGTAATCATTGTGAATTTCCCGAGTTGGGGTCTCTCTCTTCCAGTGTCTCAAGCTCCTTCCTTGTGAATTCCAATTTGGTGAAACAGCGTTTATTACAAATATACCAGCACTTTAACCGTTATTACCACTTGAAAGGCTACCCTACCTTTCACAGCGCTTTGGTTACAGATTCTCAGTATTTCAAAATTCAGTAGAGATGTTCGGGTTCGAAAACGTATTCCAGGAGTTCTAGAGTCACTCTGACAAATCCCCCTGGTCCGTTGTTTTGAGCTCTGAGAGTTTTCTTTTTAACACGGGTGTCATACCGGCTTTTTAAAGGCACGTTAAAACACCACTCGGATAAGCGGAAAGCGGATTGGCTCAGTGGATAGAGTGTCGGTCTGCGGACTGAAGGGTCCCGGGTTCGATTCCGGTCAAGGGCACGTCCATTGGTTGCGGGCACATCCCCGGCAGGGGGTGTTTGCAGGAGGAGGCAGCTGGTCGATATGTTTCCAGCTCTCTGTCCCTCTGCTTTCCTCTCTGTAAAAAGTCAATAAGATATATTAAAAAACAAACAAACACACACAAAATACACTACTTGGGACCCTAGCCCAACTACCATTTTGATTTCATAGTGTTCTCCATACTTTCATACTATTCTATAGCTCTACGAAAATGAGTTTTGCAGTGTTTCACCAAAACCTTTTCCTGAAAACGCCAACTCCTTTGGACGGGAAAAATAAATGTAAACAGTGCCACACTCGGTTCTCAGCTGTTTGAACAACATTTCCCAGGGACAAAATTGTGCTGTTCAGACATTCAGGCTATTGGAATATGTGTTCCTAGTGTGTGAAGCACATTTCTCAATATTTCCCTAGTCTGGAGTTGTAAATCCTCAGTGCTACACTCCAATTTGTCCAGTGATTGAAGCTCATTCGTTGTGAATAGCCAACGTTACTACACCGTGACCGTAACCCTGTCCCTAAGCCTCTGACCCCAACCCTAAACCTATGCCTAACCTGAGCCTGAACCCTACCCAGCCCGAACCCTTATCGTAACCCTAACCCTAGCCAGAACCCCAATTCTCTAACCCTAACACCACAACGAACCTCGGTGACATCGTCACTCCCAGCTGGTCCCCTGGCCAAAGCATGATCACCTGGGATCAATTGAACCTGCCCACGTGGCCCCTCCCACCTTGGTGACATCATCACCTCCGCTTTCATGGCCTTAGCAGGCTTCTTTCAAAGACGCCAACTCATGGCCCTGAAGTATAAATGTAACCAGTATCCAACTCGGTTCTATGTTCTTTGAGCACGATTTCCTTGTCAGGAAACAGTGCGTTACAGATATTAAGGCCCTTTATTCACGTATTCCTAGCGTTTGAAGCACTTTCTTAGATATTAACCTGGGTAATCATTGTGAATTTCCCGAGTTGGGGTCTCTCTCTTCCAGTGTCTCAAGCTCCTTCCTTGTGAATTCCAATTTGGTGAAACAGCGTTTATTACAAATATACCAGCACTTTAACCGTTATTACCACTTGAAAGGCTACCCTACCTTTCACAGCGCTTTGGTTACAGATTCTCAGTATTTCAAAATTCAGTAGAGATGTTCGGGTTCGAAAACGTATTCCAGGAGTTCTAGAGTCACTCTGACAAATCCCCCTGGTCCGTTGTTTTGAGCTCTGAGAGTTTTCTTTTTAACACGGGTGTCATACCGGCTTTTTAAAGGCACGTTAAAACACCACTCGGATAAGCCGAAAGCGGATTGGCTCAGTGGATAGAGCGTCGGTCTGCGGACTGAAGGGTCCCGGGTTCGATTCCGGTCAAGGGCACGTCCATTGGTAGCGGGCACATCCCCGGCAGGGGGTGTTTGCAGGAGGAGGCAGCTGGTCGATATGTTTCCAGCTCTCTGTCCCTCTGCTTTCCTCTCTGTAAAAAGTCAATAAGATATATTAAAAAACAAACAAACACACACAAAATACACTACTTGGGACCCTAGCCCAACTACCATTTTGATTTCATAGTGTTCTCCATACTTTCATACTATTCTATAGCTCTACGAAAATGAGTTTTGCAGTGTTTCACCAAAACCTTTTCCTGAAAACGCCAACTCCTTTGGACGGGAAAAATAAATGTAAACAGTGCCACACTCGGTTCTCAGCTGTTTGAACAACATTTCCCAGGGACAAAATTGTGCTGTTCAGACATTCAGTCTATTGGAATATGTGTTCCTAGTGTGTGAAGCACATTTCTCAATATTTCCCTAGTCTGGAGTTGTAAATCCTCAGTGCTACACTCCAATTTGTCCAGTGATTGAAGCTCATTCGTTTTGAATAGCCAACGTTACTACACCGTGACCGTAACCCTGTCCCTAAGCCTCTGACCCCAACCCTAAACCTATGCCTAACGTGAGCCTGAACCCTACCCAGCCCGAACCCTTATCGTAACCCTAACCCTAGCCAGAACCCCAATTCTCTAACCCTAACACCACAACGAACCTCGGTGACATCGTCACTCCCAGCTGGTCCCCTGGCCAAAGCATGATCACCTGGGATCAATTGAACCTGCCCACGTGGCCCCTCCCACCTTGGTGACATCATCACCTCCGCTTTCATGGCCTTAGCAGGCTTCTTTCAAAGACGCCAACTCATGTCCCTGAAGTATAAATGTAACCAGTATCCAACTCGGTTCTATGTTCTTTGAGCACGATTTCCTTGTCAGGAAACAGTGCGTTACAGATATTAAGGCCCTTTATTCACGTATTCCTAGCGTTTGAAGCACTTTCTTAGATATTAACCTGGGTTATCATTGTGAATTTCCCGAGTTGGGGTCTCTCTCTTCCAGTGTCTCAAGCTCCTTCCTTGTGAATTCCAATTTGGAGAAACAGCGTTTATTACAAATATACCAGCACTTTAACCGTTATTACCACTTGAAAGGCTACCCTACCTTTCACAGCGCTTTGGTTACAGATTCTCAGTATTTCAAAATTCAGTAGAGATGTTCGGGTTCGAAAACGTATTCCAGGAGTTCTAGAGTCACTCTGACAAATCCCCCTGGTCCGTTGTTTTGAGCTCTGAGAGTTTTCTTTTTAACACGGGTGTCATACCGGCTTTTTAAAGGCACGTTAAAACACCACTCGGATAAGCGGAAAGCGGATTGGCTCAGTGGATAGAGTGTCGGTCTGCGGACTGAAGGGTCCCGGGTTCGATTCCGGTCAAGGGCACGTCCATTGGTTGCGGGCACATCCCCGGCAGGCGGTGTTTGCAGGAGGAGGCAGCTGGTCGATATGTTTCCAGCTCTCTGTCCCTCTGCTTTCCTCTCTGTAAAAAGTCAATAAGATATATTAAAAAACAAACAAACACACACAAAATACACTACTTGGGACCCTAGCCCAACTACCATTTTGATTTCATAGTGTTCTCCATACTTTCATACTATTCTATAGCTCTACGAAAATGAGTTTTGCAGTGTTTCACCAAAACCTTTTCCTGAAAACGCCAACTCCTTTGGACGGGAAAAATAAATGTAAACAGTGCCACACTCGGTTCTCAGCTGTTTGAACAACATTTCCCAGGGACAAAATTGTGCTGTTCAGACATTCAGGCTATTGGAATATGTGTTCCTAGTGTGTGAAGCACATTTCTCAATATTTCCCTAGTCTGGAGTTGTAAATCCTCAGTGCTACACTCCAATTTGTCCAGTGATTGAAGCTCATTCGTTGTGAATAGCCAACGTTACTACACCGTGACCGTAACCCTGTCCCTAAGCCTCTGACCCCAACCCTAAACCTATGCCTAACCTGAGCCTGAACCCTACCCAGCCCGAACCCTTATCGTAACCCTAACCCTAGCCAGAACCCCAATTCTCTAACCCTAACACCACAACGAACCTCGGTGACATCGTCACTCCCAGCTGGTCCCCTGGCCAAAGCATGATCACCTGGGATCAATTGAACCTGCCCACGTGGCCCCTCCCACCTTGGTGACATCATCACCTCCGCTTTCATGGCCTTAGCAGGCTTCTTTCAAAGACGCCAACTCATGGCCCTGAAGTATAAATGTAACCAGTATCCAACTCGGTTCTATGTTCTTTGAGCACGATTTCCTTGTCAGGAAACAGTGCGTTACAGATATTAAGGCCCTTTATTCACGTATTCCTAGCGTTTGAAGCACTTTCTTAGATATTAACCTGGGTAATCATTGTGAATTTCCCGAGTTGGGGTCTCTCTCTTCCAGTGTCTCAAGCTCCTTCCTTGTGAATTCCAATTTGGTGAAACAGCGTTTATTACAAATATACCAGCACTTTAACCGTTATTACCACTTGAAAGGCTACCCTACCTTTCACAGCGCTTTGGTTACAGATTCTCAGTATTTCAAAATTCAGTAGAGATGTTCGGGTTCGAAAACGTATTCCAGGAGTTCTAGAGTCACTCTGACAAATCCCCCTGGTCCGTTGTTTTGAGCTCTGAGAGTTTTCTTTTTAACACGGGTGTCATACCGGCTTTTTAAAGGCACGTTAAAACACCACTCGGATAAGCCGAAAGCGGATTGGCTCAGTGGATAGAGCGTCGGTCTGCGGACTGAAGGGTCCCGGGTTCGATTCCGGTCAAGGGCACGTCCATTGGTAGCGGGCACATCCCCGGCAGGGGGTGTTTGCAGGAGGAGGCAGCTGGTCGATATGTTTCCAGCTCTCTGTCCCTCTGCTTTCCTCTCTGTAAAAAGTCAATAAGATATATTAAAAAACAAACAAACACACACAAAATACACTACTTGGGACCCTAGCCCAACTACCATTTTGATTTCATAGTGTTCTCCATACTTTCATACTATTCTATAGCTCTACGAAAATGAGTTTTGCAGTGTTTCACCAAAACCTTTTCCTGAAAACGCCAACTCCTTTGGACGGGAAAAATAAATGTAAACAGTGCCACACTCGGTTCTCAGCTGTTTGAACAACATTTCCCAGGGACAAAATTGTGCTGTTCAGACATTCAGTCTATTGGAATATGTGTTCCTAGTGTGTGAAGCACATTTCTCAATATTTCCCTAGTCTGGAGTTGTAAATCCTCAGTGCTACACTCCAATTTGTCCAGTGATTGAAGCTCATTCGTTTTGAATAGCCAACGTTACTACACCGTGACCGTAACCCTGTCCGTAAGCCTCTGACCCCAACCCTAAACCTATGCCTAACGTGAGCCTGAACCCTACCCAGCCCGAACCCTTATCGTAACCCTAACCCTAGCCAGAACCCCAATTCTCTAACCCTAACACCACAACGAACCTCGGTGACATCGTCACTCCCAGCTGGTCCCCTGGCCAAAGCATGATCACCTGGGATCAATTGAACCTGCCCACGTGGCCCCTCCCACCTTGGTGACATCATCACCTCCGCTTTCATGGCCTTAGCAGGCTTCTTTCAAAGACGCCAACTCATGTCCCTGAAGTATAAATGTAACCAGTATCCAACTCGGTTCTATGTTCTTTGAGCACGATTTCCTTGTCAGGAAACAGTGCGTTACAGATATTAAGGCCCTTTATTCACGTATTCCTAGCGTTTGAAGCACTTTCTTAGATATTAACCTGGGTTATCATTGTGAATTTCCCGAGTTGGGGTCTCTCTCTTCCAGTGTCTCAAGCTCCTTCCTTGTGAATTCCAATTTGGAGAAACAGCGTTTATTACAAATATACCAGCACTTTAACCGTTATTACCACTTGAAAGGCTACCCTACCTTTCACAGCGCTTTGGTTACAGATTCTCAGTATTTCAAAATTCAGTAGAGATGTTCGGGTTCGAAAACGTATTCCAGGAGTTCTAGAGTCACTCTGACAAATCCCCCTGGTCCGTTGTTTTGAGCTCTGAGAGTTTTCTTTTTAACACGGGTGTCATACCGGCTTTTTAAAGGCACGTTAAAACACCACTCGGATAAGCGGAAAGCGGATTGGCTCAGTGGATAGAGTGTCGGTCTGCGGACTGAAGGGTCCCGGGTTCGATTCCGGTCAAGGGCACGTCCATTGGTTGCGGGCACATCCCCGGCAGGGGGTGTTTGCAGGAGGAGGCAGCTGGTCGATATGTTTCCAGCTCTCTGTCCCTCTGCTTTCCTCTCTGTAAAAAGTCAATAAGATATATTAAAAAACAAACAAACACACACAAAATACACTACTTGGGACCCTAGCCCAACTACCATTTTGATTTCATAGTGTTCTCCATACTTTCATACTATTCTATAGCTCTACGAAAATGAGTTTTGCAGTGTTTCACCAAAACCTTTTCCTGAAAACGCCAACTCCTTTGGACGGGAAAAATAAATGTAAACAGTGCCACACTCGGTTCTCAGCTGTTTGAACAACATTTCCCAGGGACAAAATTGTGCTGTTCAGACATTCAGTCTATTGGAATATGTGTTCCTAGTGTGTGAAGCACATTTCTCAATATTTCCCTAGTCTGGAGTTGTAAATCCTCAGTGCTACACTCCAATTTGTCCAGTGAATGAAGCTCATTCGTTGTGAATAGCCAACGTTACTACACCGTGACCTTAACCCTGTCCCTACGCCTCTGACCCCAACCCTAAACCTATGCCTAACGTGAGCCTGAACCCTACCCAGCCCGAACCCTTATCGTAACCCTAACCCTAGCCAGAACCCCAATTCTCTAACCCTAACACCACAACGAACCTCGGTGACATCGTCACTCCCAGCTGGTCCCCTGGCCAAAGCATGATCACCTGGGATCAATTGAACCTGCCCACGTGGCCCCTCCCACCTTGGTGACATCATCACCTCCGCTTTCAAGGCCTTAGCAGGCTTCTTTCAAAGACGCCAACTCATGGCCCTGAAGTATAAATGTAACCAGTATCCAACTCGGTTCTATGTTCTTTGAGCAGGATTTCCTTGTCAGGAAACAGTGCGTTACAGATATTAAGGCCCTTTATTCACGTATTCCTAGCGTTTGAAGCACTTTCTTAGATATTAACCTGGGTAATCATTGTGAATTTCCCGAGTTGGGGTCTCTCTCTTCCAGTGTCTCAAGCTCCTTCCTTGTGAATTCCAATTTGGTGAAACAGCGTTTATTACAAATATACCAGCACTTTAACCGTTATTACCACTTGAAAGGCTACCCTACCTTTCACAGCGCTTTGGTTACAGATTCTCAGTATTTCAAAATTCAGTAGAGATGTTCGGGTTCGAAAACGTATTCCAGGAGTTCTAGAGTCACTCTGACAAATCCCCCTGGTCCGTTGTTTTGAGCTCTGAGAGTTTTCTTTTTAACACGGGTGTCATACCGGCTTTTTAAAGGCACGTTAAAACACCACTCGGATAAGCCGAAAGCGGATTGGCTCAGTGGATAGAGCGTCGGTCTGCGGACTGAAGGGTCCCGGGTTCGATTCCGGTCAAGGGCACGTCCATTGGTAGCGGGCACATCCCCGGCAGGGGGTGTTTGCAGGAGGAGGCAGCTGGTCGATATGTTTCCAGCTCTCTGTCCCTCTGCTTTCCTCTCTGTAAAAAGTCAATAAGATATATTAAAAAACAAACAAACACACACAAAATACACTACTTGGGACCCTAGCCCAACTACCATTTTGATTTCATAGTGTTCTCCATACTTTCATACTATTCTATAGCTCTACGAAAATGAGTTTTGCAGTGTTTCACCAAAACCTTTTCCTGAAAACGCCAACTCCTTTGGACGGGAAAAATAAATGTAAACAGTGCCACACTCGGTTCTCAGCTGTTTGAACAACATTTCCCAGGGACAAAATTGTGCTGTTCAGACATTCAGTCTATTGGAATATGTGTTCCTAGTGTGTGAAGCACATTTCTCAATATTTCCCTAGTCTGGAGTTGTAAATCCTCAGTGCTACACTCCAATTTGTCCAGTGATTGAAGCTCATTCGTTTTGAATAGCCAACGTTACTACACCGTGACCGTAACCCTGTCCGTAAGCCTCTGACCCCAACCCTAAACCTATGCCTAACGTGAGCCTGAACCCTACCCAGCCCGAACCCTTATCGTAACCCTAACCCTAGCCAGAACCCCAATTCTCTAACCCTAACACCACAACGAACCTCGGTGACATCGTCACTCCCAGCTGGTCCCCTGGCCAAAGCATGATCACCTGGGATCAATTGAACCTGCCCACGTGGCCCCTCCCACCTTGGTGACATCATCACCTCCGCTTTCATGGCCTTAGCAGGCTTCTTTCAAAGACGCCAACTCATGGCCCTGAAGTATAAATGTAACCAGTATCCAACTCGGTTCTATGTTCTTTGAGCACGATTTCCTTGTCAGGAAACAGTGCGTTACAGATATTAAGGCCCTTTATTCACGTATTCCTAGCGTTTGAAGCACTTTCTTAGATATTAACCTGGGTTATCATTGTGAATTTCCCGAGTTGGGGTCTCTCTCTTCCAGTGTCTCAAGCTCCTTCCTTGTGAATTCCAATTTGGTGAAACAGCGTTTATTACAAATATACCAGCACTTTAACCGTTATTACCACTTGAAAGGCTACCCTACCTTTCACAGCGCTTTGGTTACAGATTCTCAGTATTTCAAAATTCAGTAGAGATGTTCGGGTTCGAAAACGTATTCCAGGAGTTCTAGAGTCACTCTGACAAATCCCCCTGGTCCGTTGTTTTGAGCTCTGAGAGTTTTCTTTTTAACACGGGTGTCATACCGGCTTTTTAAAGGCACGTTAAAACACCACTCGGATAAGCGGAAAGCGGTTTGGCTCAGTGGATAGAGCGTCGGTCTGCGGACTGAAGGGTCCCGTGTTCGATTCCGGTCAAGGGCACGTCCATTGGTTGCGGGCACATCCCCGGAAGGGGGTGTTTGCAGGAGGAGGCAGCTGGTCGATAAGTTTCCAGCTCTCTGTCCCTCAGCTTTCCTCTCTGTAAAAAGTCAATAAGATATATTAAAAAACAAACAAACACACACAAAATACACTACTTGGGACCCTAGCCCAACTACCATTTTGATTTCATAGTGTTCTCCATACTTTCATACTATTCTATAGCTCTACGAAAATGAGTTTTGCAGTGTTTCACCAAAACCTTTTCCTGAAAACGCCAACTCCTTTGGACGGGAAAAATAAATGTAAACAGTGCCACACTCGGTTCTCAGCTGTTTGAACAACATTTCCCAGGGACAAAATTGTGCTGTTCAGACATTCAGGCTATTGGAATATGTGTTCCTAGTGTGTGAAGCACATTTCTCAATATTTCCCTAGTCTGGAGTTGTAAATCCTCAGTGCTACACTCCAATTTGTCCAGTGAATGAAGCTCATTCGTTGTGAATAGCCAACGTTACTACACCGTGACCTTAACCCTGTCCCTACGCCTCTGACCCCAACCCTAAACCTATGCCTAACGTGAGCCTGAACCCTACCCAGCCCGAACCCTTATCGTAACCCTAACCCTAGCCAGAACCCCAATTCTCTAACCCTAACACCACAACGAACCTCGGTGACATCGTCACTCCCAGCTGGTCCCCTGGCCAAAGCATGATCACCTGGGATCAATTGAACCTGCCCACGTGGCCCCTCCCACCTTGGTGACATCATCACCTCCGCTTTCAAGGCCTTAGCAGGCTTCTTTCAAAGACGCCAACTCATGGCCCTGAAGTATAAATGTAACCAGTATCCAACTCGGTTCTATGTTCTTTGAGCAGGATTTCCTTGTCAGGAAACAGTGCGTTACAGATATTAAGGCCCTTTATTCACGTATTCCTAGCGTTTGAAGCACTTTCTTAGATATTAACCTGGGTAATCATTGTGAATTTCCCGAGTTGGGGTCTCTCTCTTCCAGTGTCTCAAGCTCCTTCCTTGTGAATTCCAATTTGGTGAAACAGCGTTTATTACAAATATACCAGCACTTTAACCGTTATTACCACTTGAAAGGCTACCCTACCTTTCACAGCGCTTTGGTTACAGATTCTCAGTATTTCAAAATTCAGTAGAGATGTTCGGGTTCGAAAACGTATTCCAGGAGTTCTATAGTCACTCTGACAAATCCCCCTGGTCCGTTGTTTTGAGCTCTGAGAGTTTTCTTTTTAACACGGGTGTCATACCGGCTTTTTAAAGGCACGTTAAAACACCACTCGGATAAGCCGAAAGCGGTTTGGCTCAGTGGATAGAGCGTCGGTCTGCGGACTGAAGGGTCCCGGGTTCGATTCCGGTCAAGGGCACGTCCATTGGTTGCGGGCACATCCCCGGCAGGGGGTGTTTGCAGGAGGAGGCAGCTGGTCGATACGTTTCCAGCTCTCTGTCCCTCAGCTTTCCTCTCTGTAAAAAGTCAATAAGATATATTAAAAAACAAACAAACACACACAAAATACACTACTTGGGACCCTAGCCCAACTACCATTTTGATTTCATAGTGTTCTCCATACTTTCATACTATTCTATAGCTCTACGAAAATGAGTTTTGCAGTGTTTCACCAAAACCTTTTCCTGAAAACGCCAACTCCTTTGGACGGGAAAAATAAATGTAAACAGTGCCACACTCGGTTCTCAGCTGTTTGAACAACATTTCCCAGGGACAAAATTGTGCTGTTCAGACATTCAGGCTATTGGAATATGTGTTCCTAGTGTGTGAAGCACATTTCTCAATATTTCCCTAGTCTGGAGTTGTAAATCCTCAGTGCTACACTCCAATTTGTCCAGTGATTGAAGCTCATTCGTTGTGAATAGCCAACGTTACTACACCGTGACCGTAACCCTGTCCCTAAGCCTCTGACCCCAACCCTAAACCTATGCCTAACGTGAGCCTGAACCCTACCCAGCCCGAACTCTTATCGTAACCCTAACCCTAGCCAGAACCCCAATTCTCTAACCCTAACACCACAACGAACCTCGGTGACATCGTCACTCCCAGCTGGTCCCCTGGCCAAAGCATGATCACCTGGGATCAATTGAACCTGCCCACGTGGCCCCTCCCACCTTGGTGACATCATCACCTCCGCTTTCATGGCCTTAGCAGGCTTCTTTCAAAGACGCCAACTCATGGCCCTGAAGTATAAATGTAACCAGTATCCAACTCGGTTCTATGTTCTTTGAGCACGATTTCCTTGTCAGGAAACAGTGCGTTACAGATATTAAGGCCCTTTATTCACGTATTCCTAGCGTTTGAAGCACTTTCTTAGATATTAACCTGGGTAATCATTGTGAATTTCCCGAGTTGGGGTCTCTCTCTTCCAGTGTCTCAAGCTCCTTCCTTGTGAATTCCAATTTGGTGAAACAGCGTTTATTACAAATATACCAGCACTTTAACCGTTATTACCACTTGAAAGGCTACCCTACCTTTCACAGCGCTTTGGTTACAGATTCTCAGTATTTCAAAATTCAGTAGAGATGTTCGGGTTCGAAAACGTATTCCAGGAGTTCTAGAGTCACTCTGACAAATCCCCCTGGTCCGTTGTTTTGAGCTCTGAGAGTTTTCTTTTTAACACGGGTGTCATACCGGCTTTTTAAAGGCACGTTAAAACACCACTCAGATAAGCAGAAAGCGGATTGGCTCAGTGGATAGAGCGTCGGTCTGCGGACTGAAGGGTCCCGGGTTCGATTCCGGTCAAGGGCACGTCCATTGGTTGCGGGCACATCCCCGGCAGGGGGTGTTTGCAGGAGGAGGCAGCTGGTCGATATGTTTCCAGCTCTCTGTCCCTCTGCTTTCCTCTCTGTAAAAAGTCAATAAGATATATTAAAAAACAAACAAACACACACAAAATACACTACTTGGGACCCTAGCCCAACTACCATTTTGATTTCATAGTGTTCTCCATACTTTCATACTATTCTATAGCTCTACGAAAATGTTTTTGCAGTGTTTCACCAAAACCTTTTCCTGAAAACGCCAACTCCTTTGGACGGGAAAAATAAATGTAAACAGTGCCACACTCGGTTCTCAGCTGTTTGAACAACATTTCCCAGGGACAAAATTGTGCTGTTCAGACATTCAGGCTATTGGAATATGTGTTCCTAGTGTGTGAAGCACATTTCTCAATATTTCCCTAGTCTGGAGTTGTAAATCCTCAGTGCTACACTCCAATTTGTCCAGTGATTGAAGCTCATTCGTTGTGAATAGCCAACGTTACTACACCGTGACCGTAACCCTGTCCCTAAGCCTCTGACCCCAACCCTAAACCTATGCCTAACCTGAGCCTGAACCCTACCCAGCCCGAACCCTTATCGTAACCCTAACCCTAGCCAGAACCCCAATTCTCTAACCCTAACACCACAACGAACCTCGGTGACATCGTCACTCCCAGCTGGTCCCCTGGCCAAAGCATGATCACCTGGGATCAATTGAACCTGCCCACGTGGCCCCTCCCACCTTGGTGACATCATCACCTCCGCTTTCATGGCCTTAGCAGGCTTCTTTCAAAGACGCCAACTCATGGCCCTGAAGTATAAATGTAACCAGTATCCAACTCGGTTCTATGTTCTTTGAGCACGATTTCCTTGTCAGGAAACAGTGCGTTACAGATATTAAGGCCCTTTATTCACGTATTCCTAGCGTTTGAAGCACTTTCTTAGATATTAACCTGGGTTATCATTGTGAATTTCCCGAGTTGGGGTCTCTCTCTTCCAGTGTCTCAAGCTCCTTCCTTGTGAATTCCAATTTGGTGAAACAGCGTTTATTACAAATATACCAGCACTTTAACCGTTATTACCACTTGAAAGGCTACCCTACCTTTCACAGCGCTTTGGTTACAGATTCTCAGTATTTCAAAATTCAGTAGAGATGTTCGGGTTCGAAAACGTATTCCAGGAGTTCTAGAGTCACTCTGACAAATCCCCCTGGTCCGTTGTTTTGAGCTCTGAGAGTTTTCTTTTTAACACGGGTGTCATACCGGCTTTTTAAAGGCACGTTAAAACACCACTCGGATAAGCGGAAAGCGGTTTGGCTCAGTGGATAGAGCGTCGGTCTGCGGACTGAAGGGTCCCGTGTTCGATTCCGGTCAAGGGCACGTCCATTGGTTGCGGGCACATCCCCGGCAGGGGGTGTTTGCAGGAGGAGGCAGCTGGTCGATACGTTTCCAGCTCTCTGTCCCTCAGCTTTCCTCTCTGTAGAAAGTCAATAAGATATATTAAAAAACAAACAAACACTCACAAAATACACTACTTGGGACCCTAGCCCAACTACCATTTTGATTTCATAGTGTTCTCCATACTTTCATACTATTCTATAGCTCTACGAAAATGAGTTTTGCAGTGTTTCACCAAAACCTTTTCCTGAAAACGCCAACTCCTTTGGACGGGAAAAATAAATGTAAACAGTGCCACACTCGGTTCTCAGCTGTTTGAACAACATTTCCCAGGGACAAAATTGTGCTGTTCAGACATTCAGGCTATTGGAATATGTGTTCCTAGTGTGTGAAGAACATTTCTCAATATTTCCCTAGTCTGGAGTTGTAAATCCTCAGTGCTACACTCCAATTTGTCCAGTGATTGAAGCTCATTCGTTGTGAATAGCCAACGTTACTACACCGTGACCGTAACCCTGTCCCTAAGCCTCTGACCCCAACCCTAAACCTATGCCTAACGTGAGCCTGAACCCTACCCAGCCCGAACCCTTATCGTAACCCTAACCCTAGCCAGAACCCCAATTCTCTAACCCTAACACCACAACGAACCTCGGTGACATCGTCACTCCCAGCTGGTCCCCTGGCCAAAGCATGATCACCTGGGATCAATTGAACCTGCCCACGTGGCCCCTCCCACCTTGGTGACATCATCACCTCCACTTTCATGGCCTTAGCAGGCTTCTTTCAAAGACGCCAACTCATGGCCCTGAAGTATAAATGTAACCAGTATCCAACTCGGTTCTATGTTCTTTGAGCACGATTTCCTTGTCAGGAAACAGTGCGTTACAGATATTAAGGCCCTTTATTCACGTATTCCTAGCGTTTGAAGCACTTTCTTAGATATTAACCTGGGTAATCATTGTGAATTTCCCGAGTTGGGGTCTCTCTCTTCCAGTGTCTCAAGCTCCTTCCTTGTGAATTCCAATTTGGTGAAACAGCGTTTATTACAAATATACCAGCACTTTAACCGTTATTACCACTTGAAAGGCTACCCTACCTTTCACAGCGCTTTGGTTACAGATTCTCAGTATTTCAAAATTCAGTAGAGATGTTCGGGTTCGAAAACGTATTCCAGGAGTTCTAGAGTCACTCTGACAAATCCCCCTGGTCCGTTGTTTTGAGCTCTGAGAGTTTTCTTTTTAACACGGGTGTCATACCGGCTTTTTAAAGGCACGTTAAAACACCACTCAGATAAGCAGAAAGCGGATTGGCTCAGTGGATAGAGCGTCGGTCTGCGGACTGAAGGGTCCCGGGTTCGATTCCGGTCAAGGGCACGTCCATTGGTTGCGGGCACATCCCCGGCAGGGGGTGTTTGCAGGAGGAGGCAGCTGGTCGATATGTTTCCAGCTCTCTGTCCCTCTGCTTTCCTCTCTGTAAAAAGTCAATAAGATATATTAAAAAACAAACAAACACACACAAAATACACTACTTGGGACCCTAGCCCAACTACCATTTTGATTTCATAGTGTTCTCCATACTTTCATACTATTCTATAGCTCTACGAAAATGAGTTTTGCAGTGTTTCACCAAAACCTTTTCCTGAAAACGCCAACTCCTTTGGACGGGAAAAATAAATGTAAACAGTGCCACACTCGGTTCTCAGCTGTTTGAACAACATTTCCCAGGGACAAAATTGTGCTGTTCAGACATTCAGGCTATTGGAATATGTGTTCCTAGTGTGTGAAGCACATTTCTCAATATTTCCCTAGTCTGGAGTTGTAAATCCTCAGTGCTACACTCCAATTTGTCCAGTGAATGAAGCTCATTCGTTGTGAATAGCCAACGTTACTACACCGTGACCTTAACCCTGTCCCTACGCCTCTGACCCCAACCCTAAACCTATGCCTAACGTGAGCCTGAACCCTACCCAGCCCGAACCCTTATCGTAACCCTAACCCTAGCCAGAACCCCAATTCTCTAACCCTAACACCACAACGAACCTCGGTGACATCGTCACTCCCAGCTGGTCCCCTGGCCAAAGCATGATCACCTGGGATCAATTGAACCTGCCCACGTGGCCCCTACCACCTTGGTGACATCATCACCTCCGCTTTCATGGCCTTAGCAGGCTTCTTTCAAAGACGCCAACTCATGGCCCTGAAGTATAAATGTAACCAGTATCCAACTCGGTTCTATGTTCTTTGAGCACGATTTCCTTGTCAGGAAACAGTGCGTTACAGATATTAAGGCCCTTTATTCACGTATTCCTAGCGTTTGAAGCACTTTCTTAGATATTAACCTGGGTAATCATTGTGAATTTCCCGAGTTGGGGTCTCTCTCTTCCAGTGTCTCAAGCTCCTTCCTTGTGAATTCCAATTTGGTGAAACAGCGTTTATTACAAATATACCAGCACTTTAACCGTTATTACCACTTGAAAGGCTACCCTACCTTTCACAGCGCTTTGGTTACAGATTCTCAGTATTTCAAAATTCAGTAGAGATGTTCGGGTTCGAAAACGTATTCCAGGAGTTCTAGAGTCACTCTGACAAATCCCCCTGGTCCGTTGTTTTGAGCTCTGAGAGTTTTCTTTTTAACACGGGTGTCATACCGGCTTTTTAAAGGCACGTTAAAACACCACTCGGATAAGCAGAAAGCGGATTGGCTCAGTGGATAGAGCGTCGGTCTGCGGACTGAAGGGTCCCGGGTTCGATTCCGGTCAAGGGCACGTCCATTGGTTGCGGGCACATCCCCGGCAGGGGGTGTTTGCAGGAGGAGGCAGCTGGTCGATATGTTTCCAGCTCTCTGTCCCTCTGCTTTCCTCTCTGTAAAAAGTCAATAAGATATATTAAAAAACAAACAAACACACACAAAATACACTACTTGGGACCCTAGCCCAACTACCATTTTGATTTCATAGTGTTCTCCATACTTTCATACTATTCTATAGCTCTACGAAAATGAGTTTTGCAGTGTTTCACCAAAACCTTTTCCTGAAAACGCCAACTCCTTTGGACGGGAAAAATAAATGTAAACAGTGCCACACTCGGTTCTCAGCTGTTTGAACAACATTTCCCAGGGACAAAATTGTGCTGTTCAGACATTCAGGCTATTGGAATATGTGTTCCTAGTGTGTGAAGCACATTTCTCAATATTTCCCTAGTCTGGAGTTGTAAATCCTCAGTGCTACACTCCAATTTGTCCAGTGATTGAAGCTCATTCGTTGTGAATAGCCAACGTTACTACACCGTGACCGTAACCCTGTCCCTAAGCCTCTGACCCCAACCCTAAACCTATGCCTAACCTGAGCCTGAACCCTACCCAGCCCGAACCCTTATCGTAACCCTAACCCTAGCCAGAACCCCAATTCTCTAACCCTAACACCACAACGAACCTCGGTGACATCGTCACTCCCAGCTGGTCCCCTGGCCAAAGCATGATCACCTGGGATCAATTGAACCTGCCCACGTGGCCCCTCCCACCTTGGTGACATCATCACCTCCGCTTTCATGGCCTTAGCAGGCTTCTTTCAAAGACGCCAACTCATGGCCCTGAAGTATAAATGTAACCAGTATCCAACTCGGTTCTATGTTCTTTGAGCACGATTTCCTTGTCAGGAAACAGTGCGTTACAGATATTAAGGCCCTTTATTCACGTATTCCTAGCGTTTGAAGCACTTTCTTAGATATTAACCTGGGTTATCATTGTGAATTTCCCGAGTTGGGGTCTCTCTCTTCCAGTGTCTCAAGCTCCTTCCTTGTGAATTCCAATTTGGTGAAACAGCGTTTATTACAAATATACCAGCACTTTAACCGTTATTACCACTTGAAAGGCTACCCTACCTTTCACAGCGCTTTGGTTACAGATTCTCAGTATTTCAAAATTCAGTAGAGATGTTCGGGTTCGAAAACGTATTCCAGGAGTTCTAGAGTCACTCTGACAAATCCCCCTGGTCCGTTGTTTTGAGCTCTGAGAGTTTTCTTTTTAACACGGGTGTCATACCGGCTTTTTAAAGGCACGTTAAAACACCACTCGGATAAGCGGAAAGCGGTTTGGCTCAGTGGATAGAGCGTCGGTCTGCGGACTGAAGGGTCCCGTGTTCGATTCCGGTCAAGGGCACGTCCATTGGTTGCGGGCACATCCCCGGCAGGGGGTGTTTGCAGGAGGAGGCAGCTGGTCGATACGTTTCCAGCTCTCTGTCCCTCAGCTTTCCTCTCTGTAGAAAGTCAATAAGATATATTAAAAAACAAACAAACACACACAAAATACACTACTTGGGACCCTAGCCCAACTACCATTTTGATTTCATAGTGTTCTCCATACTTTCATACTATTCTATAGCTCTACGAAAATGAGTTTTGCAGTGTTTCACCAAAACCTTTTCCTGAAAACGCCAACTCCTTTGGACGGGAAAAATAAATGTAAACAGTGCCACACTCGGTTCTCAGCTGTTTGAACAACATTTCCCAGGGACAAAATTGTGCTGTTCAGACATTCAGTCTATTGGAATATGTGTTCCTAGTGTGTGAAGCACATTTCTCAATATTTCCCTAGTCTGGAGTTGTAAATCCTCAGTGCTACACTCCAATTTGTCCAGTGAATGAAGCTCATTCGTTGTGAATAGCCAACGTTACTACACCGTGACCTTAACCCTGTCCCTACGCCTCTGACCCCAACCCTAAACCTATGCCTAACGTGAGCCTGAACCCTACCCAGCCCGAACCCTTATCGTAACCCTAACCCTAGCCAGAACCCCAATTCTCTAACCCTAACACCACAACGAACCTCGGTGACATCGTCACTCCCAGCTGGTCCCCTGGCCAAAGCATGATCACCTGGGATCAATTGAACCTGCCCACGTGGCCCCTCCCACCTTGGTGACATCATCACCTCCGCTTTCATGGCCTTAGCAGGCTTCTTTCAAAGACGCCAACTCATGGCCCTGAAGTATAAATGTAACCAGTATCCAACTCGGTTCTATGTTCTTTGAGCAGGATTTCCTTGTCAGGAAACAGTGCGTTACAGATATTAAGGCCCTTTATTCACGTATTCCTAGCGTTTGAAGCACTTTCTTAGATATTAACCTGGGTAATCATTGTGAATTTCCCGAGTTGGGGTCTCTCTCTTACAGTGTCTCAAGCTCCTTCCTTGTGAATTCCAATTTGGTGAAACAGCGTTTATTACAAATATACCAGCACTTTAACCGTTATTACCACTTGAAAGGCTACCCTACCTTTCACAGCGCTTTGGTTACAGATTCTCAGTATTTCAAAATTCAGTAGAGATGTTCGGGTTCGAAAACGTATTCCAGGAGTTCTAGAGTCACTCTGACAAATCCCCCTGGTCCGTTGTTTTGAGCTCTGAGAGTTTTCTTTTTAACACGGGTGTCATACCGGCTTTTTAAAGGCACGTTAAAACACCACTCAGATAAGCCGAAAGCGGATTGGCTCAGTGGATAGAGCGTCGGTCTGCGGACTGAAGGGTCCCGGGTTCGATTCCGGTCAAGGGCACGTCCATTGGTTGCGGGCACATCCCCGGCAGGGGGTGTTTGCAGGAGGAGGCAGCTGGTCGATACGTTTCCAGCTCTCTGGCCCTCTGCTTTCCTCTCTGTAAAAAGTCAATAAGATATATTAAAAAACAAACAAACACACACAAAATACACTACTTGGGACCCTAGCCCAACTACCATTTTGATTTCATAGTGTTCTCCATAATTACATACTATTCTATAGCTCTACGAAAATGAGTTTTGCAGTGTTTCACCAAAACCTTTTCCTGAAAACGCCAACTCCTTTGGACGGGAAAAATAAATGTAAACAGTGCCACACTCGGTTCTCAGCTGTTTGAACAACATTTCCCAGGGACAAAATTGTGCTGTTCAGACATTCAGTCTATTGGAATATGTGTTCCTAGTGTGTGAAGCACATTTCTCAATATTTCCCTAGTCTGGAGTTGTAAATCCTCAGTGCTACACTCCAATTTGTCCAGTGATTGAAGCTCATTCGTTGTGAATAGCCAACGTTACTACACCGTGACCATAACCCTGTCCCTAAACCTCTGACCCCAACCCTAAACCTATGCCTAACGTGAGCCTGAACCCTATCCAGCCCGAACCCTTATCGTAACCCTAACCCTAGCCAGAACCCCAATTCTCTAACCCTAACACCACAACGAACCTCGGTGACATCGTCACTCCCAGCTGGTCCCCTGGCCAAAGCATGATCACCTGGGATCAATTGAACCTGCCCACGTGGCCCCTCCCACCTTGGTGACATCATCACCTCCGCTTTCATGGCCTTAGCAGGCTTCTTTCAAAGACGCCAACTCATGGCCCTGAAGTATAAATGTAACCAGTATCCAACTCGGTTCTATGTTCTTTGAGCAGGATTTCCTTGTCAGGAAACAGTGCGTTACAGATATTAAGGCCCTTTATTCACGTATTCCTAGCGTTTGAAGCACTTTCTTAGATATTAACCTGGGTTATCATTGTGAATTTCCCGAGTTGGGGTCTCTCTCTTCCAGTGTCTCAAGCTCCTTCCTTGTGAATTCCAATTTGGAGAAACAGCGTTTATTACAAATATACCAGCACTTTAACCGTTATTACCACTTGAAAGGCTACCCTACCTTTCACAGCGCTTTGGTTACAGATTCTCAGTATTTCAAAATTCAGTAGAGATGTTCGGGTTCGAAAACGTATTCCAGGAGTTCTAGAGTCACTCTGACAAATCCCCCTGGTCCGTTGTTTTGAGCTCTGAGAGTTTTCTTTTTAACACGGGTGTCATACCGGCTTTTTAAAGGCACGTTAAAACACCACTCGGATAAGCGGAAAGCGGATTGGCTCAGTGGATAGAGCGTCGGTCTGCGGACTGAAGGGTCCCGGGTTCGATTCCGGTCAAGGGCACGTCCATTGGTTGCGGGCACATCCCCGGCAGGGGGTGTTTGCAGGAGGAGGCAGCTGGTCGATATGTTTCCAGCTCTCTGTCCCTCTGCTTTCCTCTCTGTAAAAAGTCAATAAGATATATTAAAAAACAAACAAACACACACAAAATACACTACTTGGGACCCTAGCCCAACTACCATTTTGATTTCATAGTGTTCTCCATACTTACATACTATTCTATAGCTCTACGAAAATGAGTTTTGCAGTGTTTCACCAAAACCTTTTCCTGAAAACGCCAACTCCTTTGGACGGGAAAAATAAATGTAAACAGTGCCACACTCGGTTCTCAGCTGTTTAAACAACATTTCCCAGGGACAAAATTGTGCTGTTCAGACATTCAGGCTATTGGAATATGTGTTCCTAGTGTGTGAAGCACATTTCTCAATATTTCCCTAGTCTGGAGTTGTAAATCCTCAGTGCTACACTCCAATTTGTCCAGTGATTGAAGCTCATTCGTTGTGAATAGCCAACGTTACTACACCGTGACCGTAACCCTGTCCCTAAGCCTCTGGCCCCAACCCTAAACCTATGCCTAACCTGAGCCTGAACCCTACCCAGCCCGAACCCTTATCGTAACCCTAACCCTAGCCAGAACCCCAATTCTCTAACCCTAACACCACAACGAACCTCGGTGACATCGTCACTCCCAGCTGGTCCCCTGGCCAAAGCATGATCACCTGGGATCAATTGAACCTGCCCACGTGGCCCCTCCCACCTTGGTGACATCATCACCTCCGCTTTCATGGCCTTAGCAGGCTTCTTTCAAAGACGCCAACTCATGGCCCTGAAGTATAAATGTAACCAGTATCCAACTCGGTTCTATGTTCTTTGAGCACGATTTCCTTGTCAGGAAACAGTGCGTTACAGATATTAAGGCCCTTTATTCACGTATTCCTAGCGTTTGAAGCACTTTCTTAGATATTAACCTGGGTTATCATTGTGAATTTCCCGAGTTGGGGTCTCTCTCTTCCAGTGTCTCAAGCTCCTTCCTTGTGAATTCCAATTTGGTGAAACAGCGTTTATTACAAATATACCAGCACTTTAACCGTTATTACCACTTGAAAGGCTACCCTACCTTTCACAGCGCTTTGGTTACAGATTCTCAGTATTTCAAAATTCAGTAGAGATGTTCGGGTTCGAAAACGTATTCCAGGAGTTCTAGAGTCACTCTGACAAATCCCCCTGGTCCGTTGTTTTGAGCTCTGAGAGTTTTCTTTTTAACACGGGTGTCATACCGGCTTTTTAAAGGCACGTTAAAACACCACTCGGATAAGCGGAAAGCGGTTTGGCTCAGTGGATAGAGCGTCGGTCTGCGGACTGAAGGGTCCCGTGTTCGATTCCGGTCAAGGGCACGTCCATTGGTTGCGGGCACATCCCCGGCAGGGGGTGTTTGCAGGAGGAGGCAGCTGGTCGATACGTTTCCAGCTCTCTGTCCCTCAGCTTTCCTCTCTGTAGAAAGTCAATAAGATATATTAAAAAACAAACAAACACACACAAAATACACTACTTGGGACCCTAGCCCAACTACCATTTTGATTTCATAGTGTTCTCCATACTTTCATACTATTCTATAGCTCTACGAAAATGAGTTTTGCAGTGTTTCACCAAAACCTTTTCCTGAAAACGCCAACTCCTTTGGACGGGAAAAATAAATGTAAACAGTGCCACACTCGGTTCTCAGCTGTTTGAACAACATTTCCCAGGGACAAAATTGTGCTGTTCAGACATTCAGTCTATTGGAATATGTGTTCCTAGTGTGTGAAGCACATTTCTCAATATTTCCCTAGTCTGGAGTTGTAAATCCTCAGTGCTACACTCCAATTTGTCCAGTGATTGAAGCTCATTCGTTGTGAATAGCCAACGTTACTACACCGTGACCGTAACCCTGTCCCTAAGCCTCTGACCCCAACCCTAAACCTATGCTTAACGTGAGCCTGAACCCTACCCAGCCCGAACCCTTATCGTAACCCTAACCCTAGCCAGAACCCCAATTCTCTAACCCTAACACCACAACGAACCTCGGTGACATCGTCACTCCCAGCTGGTCCCCTGGCCAAAGCATGATCACCTGGGATCAATTGAACCTGCCCACGTGGCCCCTCCCACCTTGGTGACATCATCACCTCCGCTTTCATGGCCTTAGCAGGCTTCTTTCAAAGACGCCAACTCATGGCCCTGAAGTATAAATGTAACCAGTATCCAACTCGGTTCTATGTTCTTTGAGCAGGATTTCTTTGTCAGGAAACAGTGCGTTACAGATATTAAGGCCCTTTATTCACGTATTCCTAGCGTTTGAAGCACTTTCTTAGATATTAACCTGGGTAATCATTGTGAATTTCCCGAGTTGGGGTCTCTCTCTTCCAGTGTCTCAAGCTCCTTCCTTGTGAATTCCAATTTGGTGAAACAGCGTTTATTACAAATATACCAGCACTTTAACCGTTATTACCACTTGAAAGGCTACCCTACCTTTCACAGCGCTTTGGTTACAGATTCTCAGTATTTCAAAATTCAGTAGAGATGTTCGGGTTCGAAAACGTATTCCAGGAGTTCTAGAGTCACTCTGACAAATCCCCCTGGTCCGTTGTTTTGAGCTCTGAGAGTTTTCTTTTTAACACGGGTGTCATACCGGCTTTTTAAAGGCACGTTAAAACACCACTCGGATAAGCGGAAAGCGGTTTGGCTCAGTGGATAGAGCGTCGGTCTGCGGACTGAAGGGTCCCGTGTTCGATTCCGGTCAAGGGCACGTCCATTGGTTGCGGGCACATCCCCGGCAGGGGGTGTTTGCAGGAGGAGGCAGCTGGTCGATACGTTTCCAGCTCTCTGTCCCTCAGCTTTCCTCTCTGTAGAAAGTCAATAAGATATATTAAAAAACAAACAAACACACACAAAATACACTACTTGGGACCCTAGCCCAACTACCATTTTGATTTCATAGTGTTCTCCATACTTTCATACTATTCTATAGCTCTACGAAAATGAGTTTTGCAGTGTTTCACCAAAACCTTTTCCTGAAAACGCCAACTCCTTTGGACGGGAAAAATAAATGTAAACAGTGCCACACTCGGTTCTCAGCTGTTTGAACAACATTTCCCAGGGACAAAATTGTGCTGTTCAGACATTCAGTCTATTGGAATATGTGTTCCTAGTGTGTGAAGCACATTTCTCAATATTTCCCTAGTCTGGAGTTGTAAATCCTCAGTGCTACACTCCAATTTGTCCAGTGAATGAAGCTCATTCGTTGTGAATAGCCAACGTTACTACACCGTGACCTTAACCCTGTCCCTACGCCTCTGACCCCAACCCTAAACCTATGCCTAACGTGAGCCTGAACCCTACCCAGCCCGAACCCTTATCGTAACCCTAACCCTAGCCAGAACCCCAATTCTCTAACCCTAACACCACAACGAACCTCGGTGACATCGTCACTCCCAGCTGGTCCCCTGGCCAAAGCATGATCACCTGGGATCAATTGAACCTGCCCACGTGGCCCCTCCCACCTTGGTGACATCATCACCTCCGCTTTCATGGCCTTAGCAGGCTTCTTTCAAAGACGCCAACTCATGGCCCTGAAGTATAAATGTAACCAGTATCCAACTCGGTTCTATGTTCTTTGAGCAGGATTTCCTTGTCAGGAAACAGTGCGTTACAGATATTAAGGCCCTTTATTCACGTATTCCTAGCGTTTGAAGCACTTTCTTAGATATTAACCTGGGTAATCATTGTGAATTTCCCGAGTTGGGGTCTCTCTCTTCCAGTGTCTCAAGCTCCTTCCTTGTGAATTCCAATTTGGTGAAACAGCGTTTATTACAAATATACCAGCACTTTAACCGTTATTACCACTTGAAAGGCTACCCTACCTTTCACAGCGGTTTGGTTACAGATTCTCAGTATTTCAAAATTCAGTAGAGATGTTCGGGTTCGAAAACGTATTCCAGGAGTTCTAGAGTCACTCTGACAAATCCCCCTGGTCCGTTGTTTTGAGCTCTGAGAGTTTTCTTTTTAACACGGGTGTCATACCGGCTTTTTAAAGGCACGTTAAAACACCACTCAGATAAGCCGAAAGCGGATTGGCTCAGTGGATAGAGCGTCGGTCTGCGGACTGAAGGGTCCCGGGTTCGATTCCGGTCAAGGGCACGTCCATTGGTTGCGGGCACATCCCCGGCAGGGGGTGTTTGCAGGAGGAGGCAGCTGGTCGATACGTTTCCAGCTCTCTGGCCCTCTGCTTTCCTCTCTGTAAAAAGTCAATAAGATATATTAAAAAACAAACAAACACACACAAAATACACTACTTGGGACCCTAGCCCAACTACCATTTTGATTTCATAGTGTTCTCCATAATTACATACTATTCTATAGCTCTACGAAAATGAGTTTTGCAGTGTTTCACCAAAACCTTTTCCTGAAAACGCCAACTCCTTTGGACGGGAAAAATAAATGTAAACAGTGCCACACTCGGTTCTCAGCTGTTTGAACAACATTTCCCAGGGACAAAATTGTGCTGTTCAGACATTCAGTCTATTGGAATATGTGTTCCTAGTGTGTGAAGCACATTTCTCAATATTTCCCTAGTCTGGAGTTGTAAATCCTCAGTGCTACACTCCAATTTGTCCAGTGAATGAAGCTCATTCGTTGTGAATAGCCAACGTTACTACACCGTGACCTTAACCCTGTCCCTACGCCTCTGACCCCAACCCTAAACCTATGCCTAACGTGAGCCTGAACCCTACCCAGCCCGAACCCTTATCGTAACCCTAACCCTAGCCAGAACCCCAATTCTCTAACCCTAACACCACAACGAACCTCGGTGACATCCTCACTCCCAGCTGGTCCCCTGGCCAAAGCATGATCACCTGGGATCAATTGAACCTGCCCACATGGCCCGTCCCCCCTTGGTGACATCATCACCTCCGCTTTCATGGCCTTAGCAGGCTTCTTTCAAAGACGCCAACTCATGGCCCTGAAGTATAAATGTAACCAGTATCCAACTCGGTTCTATGTTCTTTGAGCAGGATTTCCTTGTCAGGAAACAGTGCGTTACAGATATTAAGGCCCTTTATTCACGTATTCCTAGCGTTTGAAGCACTTTCTTAGATATTAACCTGGGTTATCATTGTGAATTTCCCGAGTTGGGGTCTCTCTCTTCCAGTGTCTCAAGCTCCTTCCTTGTGAATTCCAATTTGGAGAAACAGCGTTTATTACAAATATACCAGCACTTTAACCGTTATTACCACTTGAAAGGCTACCCTACCTTTCACAGCGCTTTGGTTACAGATTCTCAGTATTTCAAAATTCAGTAGAGATGTTCGGGTTCGAAAACGTATTCCAGGAGTTCTAGAGTCACTCTGACAAATCCCCCTGGTCCGTTGTTTTGAGCTCTGAGAGTTTTCTTTTTAACACGGGTGTCATACCGGCTTTTTAAAGGCACGTTAAAACACCACTCGGATAAGCGGAAAGCGGATTGGCTCAGTGGATAGAGTGTCGGTCTGCGGACTGAAGGGTCCCGGGTTCGATTCCGGTCAAGGGCACGTCCATTGGTTGCGGGCACATCCCCGGCAGGGGGTGTTTGCAGGAGGAGGCAGCTGGTCGATATGTTTCCAGCTCTCTGTCCCTCTGCTTTCCTCTCTGTAAAAAGTCAATAAGATATATTAAAAAACAAACAAACACACACAAAATACACTACTTGGGACCCTAGCCCAACTACCATTTTGATTTCATAGTGTTCTCCATACTTTCATACTATTCTATAGCTCTACGAAAATGAGTTTTGCAGTGTTTCACCAAAACCTTTTCCTGAAAACGCCAACTCCTTTGGACGGGAAAAATAAATGTAAACAGTGCCACACTCGGTTCTCAGCTGTTTGAACAACATTTCCCAGGGACAAAATTGTGCTGTTCAGACATTCAGGCTATTAGAATATGTGTTCCTAGTGTGTGAAGCACATTTCTCAATATTTCCCTAGTCTGGAGTTGTAAATCCTCAGTGCTACACTCCAATTTGTCCAGTGATTGAAGCTCATTCGTTGTGAAAAGCCAACGTTACTACAACGTGACCCTAACACTGTCCCTAACACTCTGACCCCAACCCTAAACCTATGCCTAACCTGAGCCTGAACCCTACCCAGCCCGAACCCTTATCATAACCCTAACCCTAGCCAGAACCCCAATTCTCTAACCCTAACACCACAACGAACCTCGGTGACATCCTCACTCCCAGCTGGTCTTCTGGCCAAAGCATGATCACCTGGGATCAATTGAACCTGCCCACGTGGCCCCTCCCACCTTGGTGACATCATCACCTCCGCTTTCATGGCCTTAGCAGGCTTCTTTCAAAGACGCCAACTCATGGCCCTGAAGTATAAATGTAACCAGTATCCAACTCCGTTCTATGTTCTTTGAGCAGGATTTCCTTGTCAGGAAACAGTGCGTTACAGATATTAAGGCCCTTTATTCACGTATTCCTAGCGTTTGAAGCACTTTCTTAGATATTAACCTGGGTTATCATTGTGAATTTCCCGAGTTGGGGTCTCTCTCTTCCAGTGTCTCAAGCTCCTTCCTTGTGAATTCCAATTTGGTGAAACAGCGTTTATTACAAATATACCAGCACTTTAACCGTTATTACCACTTGAAAGGCTACCCTACCTTTCACAGCGCTTTGGTTACAGATTCTCAGTATTTCAAAATTCAGTAGAGATGTTCGGGTTCGAAAACGTATTCCAGGAGTTCTAGAGTCACTCTGACAAATCCCCCTGGTCAGTTGTTTTGAGCTCTGAGAGTTTTCTTTTTAACACGGGTGTCATACGGGCTTTTTAAAGGCACGTTAAAACACCACTCGGATAAGCCGAACCCGGTTTGGCTCAGTGGATAGAGTGTCGGTCTGCGGACTGAAGGGTCCCGGGTTAGATTCCGGTCAAGGGCACGTCCATCGGTTGCGGGCACATCCCCGGCAGGGGGTGTTTGCAGGAGGAGGCAGCTGGTCGATATGTTTCCAGCTCTCTGTCCCTCTGCTTTCCTCTCTGTAAAAAGTCAATAAGATATATTAAAAAACAAACAAACACACACAAAATACACTACTTGGGACCCTAGCCCAACTACCATTTTGATTTCATAGTGTTCTCCATACTTTCATACTATTCAATAGCTCTACGAAAATGAGTTTTGCAGTGTTTCACCAAAACCTTTTCCTGAAAACGCCAACTCCTTTTGACGGGAAAAATAAATGTAAAAAGTGCCACACTCGGTTCTCAGCTGTTTGAACAACATTTCCCAGGGACAAAATTGTGCTGTTCAGACATTCAGTCTATTGGAATATGTGTTCCTAGTGTGTGAAGCACATTTCTCAATATTTCCCTAGTCTGGAGTTGTAAATCCTCAGTGCTACACTCCAATTAGTCCAGTGATTGAAGCTCATTCGTTGTGAATAGCCAACGTTACTACACCGTGACCGTAACCCTGTCCATAACCCTCTGACCCCAACCCTAAACCTATGCCTAACCTGAGCCTGAACCCTACCCAGCCCGAACCCTTATCGTAACCCTAACCCTAGCCAGAACCCCAATTCTCTAACCCTAACACCACAACGAACCACGGTGACATCCTCACTCCCAGCTGGTCCCCTGGCCAAAGCATGATCACCTGGGATCAATTGAACCTGCCCACATGGCCCGTCCCCCCTTGGTGACATCATCACCTCCGCTTTCATGGCCTTAGCAGGCTTCTTTCAAAGACGCCAACTCATGGCCCTGAAGTATAAATGTAACCAGTATCCAACTCGGTTCTATGTTCTTTGAGCACGATTTCCTTGTCAGGAAACAGTGCGTGACAGATATTAAGGCCCTTTATTCACGTATTCCTAGCGTTTGAAGCACTTTCTTAGATATTAACCTGGGTTATCATTGTGAATTTCCCGAGTTGGGGTCTCTCTCTTCCAGTGCCTCAAGCTCCTTCCTTGTGAATTCCAATTTGGTGAAACAGCGTTTATAACAAATATACCAGCACTTTAACCGTTATTACCACTTGAAAGGCTACCCTACCTTTCACAGCGCTTTGGTTACAGATTCTCAGTATTTCAAGATTCAGTAGAGATGTTCGGGTTTGAAAACGTATTCCAGGAGTTCTAGAGTCACTCTGACAAATCCCCCTGGTCCGTTGTTTTGAGCTCTGAGAGTTTTCTTTTTAACACGGGTGTCATACCGGCTTTTTAAAGGCACGTTAAAACACCACTCGGATAAGCCGAAACCCATTTGGCTCAGTGAATAGAGCGTCGGTCTGCGGACTGAAGGGTCCCGGGTTCGATTCCGGTCAAGGGCACGTCCATTGGTTGCGGGCACATCCCCGGCAGGGGGTGTTTGCAGGAGGAGGCAGCTGGTCGATATATTTCCAGCTCTCTGTCCCTCTGCTTTCCTCTCTGTAAAAAGTCAATAAGATATATTAAAAAACAAACAAACACACACAAAATACACTTCTTGGGACCCTAGCCCAACTACCATCTTGATTTCATAGTGTTCTCCATACTTTCATACTATTCTATAGCTCTACGAAAATGAGTTTTGCAGTGTTTCACCAAAACCTTTTCCTGAAAACGCCAACTCCTTTTGACGGGAAAAATAAATGTAAACAGTGCCACACTCGGTTCTCAGCTGTTTGAACAACATTTCCCAGGGACAAAATTGTGCTGTTCAGACATTCAGTCTATTGGAATATGTGTTCCTAGTGTGTGAAGCACATTTCTCAATATTTCCCTAGTCTGGAGTTGTAAATCCTCAGTGCTACACTCCAATTTGTCCAGTGATTGAAGCTCATTCGTTGTGAATAGCCAACGTTACTACACCGTGACGGTAACCCTGTCCATAACCCTCTGACCCCAACCCTAAACCTATGCCTAACCTGAGCCTGAACCCTACCCAGCCCGAACCCTTATCGTAACCCTAACCCTAGCCAGAACCCCAATTCTCTAACCCTAACACCACAACGAACCACGGTGACATCCTCACTCCCAGCTGGTCCCCTGGCCAAAGCATGATCACCTGGGATCAATTGAACCTGCCCACTTGGCCCCTCCCCCCTTGGTGACATCATCACCTCCACTTTCATGGCCTTAGCAGGCTTCTTTCAAAGACGCCAACTCATGGCCCTGAAGTATAAATGTAACCAGTATCCAACTCGGTTCTATGTTCTTTGAGCACGATTTCCTTGTCAGGAAACAGTGCGTGACAGATATTAAGGCCCTTTATTCACGTATTCCTAGCGTTTGAAGCACTTTCTTAGATATTAACCTGGGTTATCATTCTGAATTTCCCGAGTTGGGGTCTCTCTCTTCCAGTGTCTCAAGCTCCTTCCTTGTGAATTCCAATTTGGTGAAACAGCGTTTATTACAAATATACCAGCACTTTAACCGTTATTACCACTTGAAAGGCTACCTTACCTTTCACAGCGCTTTGGTTACAGATTCTCAGTATTTCAAAATTCAGTAGAGATGTTCGGGTTCGAAAACGTATTCCAGGAGGTCTAGAGTCACTCTGACAAATCCCCCTGGTCAGTTGTTTTGAGCTCTGAGAGTTTTCTTTTTAACACGGGTGTCATACCGGCTTTTTAAAGGCACGTTAAAACACCACTCAGATAAGCCGAAAGCGGTTTGGCTCAGTGGATAGAGCGTCGGTCTGCGGACTGAAGGGTCCCGGGTTCGATTCCGGTCAAGGGCACGTCCATTGGTTGCGGGCACATCCCCGGCAGGGGGTGTTTGCAGGAGGAGGCAGCTGGTCGATATGTTTCCAGCTCTCTGTCCCTCTGCTTTCCTCTCTGTAAAAAGTCAATAAGATATATTAAAAAACAAACAAACACACACAAAATACACTTCTTGGGACCCTAGCCCAACTACCATTTTGATTTCATAGTGTTCTCCATACTTTCATACTATTGTATAGCTCTACGAAAATGAGTTTTGCAGTGTTTCACCAAAACCTTTTCCTGAAAACGCCAACACCTTTTGACGGGAAAAATAAATGTAAACAGTGCCACACTCGGTTCTCAGCCCTTTGAACAACATTTCCCAGGGACAAAATTGTGCTGTTCAGACATTCAGTCTATTGGAATATGTGTTCCTAGTGTGTGAAGCACATTTCTCAATATTTCCCTAGTCTGGAGTTGTAAATCCTCAGTGCTACACTCCAATTTGTCCAGTGATTGAAGCTCATTCGTTGTGAATAGCCAACGTTACTACACCGTGACCTTAACCCTGTCCCTACGCCTCTGACCCCAACCCTAAACCTATGCCTAACCTGAGCCTGAACCCTACCCAGCCCGAACGCTTATCGTAACCCTAACCCTAGCCAGAACCCCAATTCTCTAACCCTAACACCACAACGAACCACGGTGACATCCTCACTCCCAGCTGGTCCCCTGGCCAAAGCATGATCACCTGGGATCAATTGAACCTGCCCACATGGCCCGTCCCCCCTTGGTGACATCATCACCTCCGCTTTCATGGCCTTAGCAGGCTTCTTTCAAAGACGCCAACTCATGGCCCTGAAGTATAAATGTAACCAGTATCCAACTCGGGTCTATGTTCTTTGAGCACGATTTCCTTGTCAGGAAACAGTGCGTGACAGATATTAAGGCCCTTTATTCACGTATTCCTAGCGTTTGAAGCACTTTCTTAGATATTAACCTGGGTTATCATTGTGAATTTCCCGAGTTGGGGTCTCTCTCTTCCAGTGTCTCAAGCTCCTTCCTTGTGAATTCCAATTTGGTGAAACAGCGTTTATAACAAATATACCAGCACTTTAACCGTTATTACCACTTGAAAGGCTACCCTACCTTTCACAGCGCTTTGGTTACAGATTCTCAGTATTTCAAAATTCAGTAGAGATGTTCGGGTGCGAAAACGTATTCCAGGAGTTCTAGAGTCACTCTGACAAATCCCCCTGGTCCGTTGTTTTGAGCTCTGAGAGTTTTCTTTTTAACACGGGTGTCATACCGGCTTTTTAAAGGCACGTTAAAACACCACTCGGATAAGCCGAAAGCGGTTTGGCTCAGTGGATAGAGCGTCGGTCTGCGGACTGAAGAGTCCCGGGTTCGAATCCGGTCAAGGGCACGTCCATTGGTTGCGGGCACATCCCCGGCAGGGGGTGTTTGCAGGAGGAGGCAGCTGGTTGATATGTTTCCAGCTCTCTGTCCCTCTGCTTTCCTCTCTGTAAGAAGTCAATAAGATATATTAAAAAACAAACAAATACACACAAAATACACTTCTTGGGACCCTAGCCCAACTACCATTTTGATTTCATAGTGTTCTCCATACTTTCATACTATTGTATAGCTCTACGAAAATGAGTTTTGCAGTGTTTCACCAAAACCTTTTCCTGAAAACGCCAACTCCTTTTGACGGGAAAAATAAATGTAAACAGTGCCACACTCGGTTCTCAGCTGTTTGAACAACATTTCCCAGGGACAAAATTGTGCTGTTCAGACATTCAGTCTATTGGAATATGTGTTCCTAGTGTGTGAAGCACATTTCTCAATATTTCCCTAATCTGGAGTTGTAAATCCTCAGTGCTACACTCCAATTTGTCCAGTGATTGAAGCTCATTCGTTGTGAAAAGCCAACGTTACTACAAGGTAACCCTAACCCTGTCCCTAACACTCTGACCCCAACCCTAAACCTATGCCTAACCTGAGCCTGAACCCTACCCAGCCCGAACCCTTACCATAACCCTAACCCTAGCCAGAACCCCAATTCTCTAACCCTAACACCACAACGAACCACGGTGACATCCTCACTCCCAGCTGGTCCCCTGGCCAAAGCATGATCACCTGGGATCAATTGAACCTGCCCACATGGCCCGTCCCCCCTTGGTGACATCATCACCTCCGCTTTCATGGCCTTAGCAGGCTTCTTTCAAAGACGCCAACTCATGGCCCTGAAGTATAAACGTAACCAGTATCCAACTCGGGTCTATGTTCTTTGAGCACGATTTCCTTGTCAGGAAACAGTGCGTGACAGATATTAAGGCCCTTTATTCACGTATTCCTAGCGTTTGAAGCACTTTCTTAGATATTAACCTGGGTTATCATTGTGAATTTCCCGAGTTGGGGTCTCTCTCTTCCAGTGTCTCAAGCTCCTTCCTTGTGAATTCCAATTTGGTGAAACAGCGTTTATAACAAATATACCAGCACTTTAACCGTTATTACCACTTGAAAGGCTACCCGACCTTTCACAGCGCTTTGGTTACAGATTCTCAGTATTTGAAAATTCAGTAGAGATGTTCGGGTTCGAAAACGTATTCCAGGAGTTCTAGAGTCACTCTGACAAATCCCCCTGGTCCGTTGTTTTGAGCTCTGAGAGTTTTCTTTTTAACACGGGTGTCATACCGGCTTTTTAAAGGCACGTTAAAACACCACTCGGATAAGCCGAAACCCATTTGGCTCAGTGAATAGAGCGTCGGTCTGCGGACTGAAGGGTCCCGGGTTCGATTCCAGTCAAGGGCACGTCCATTGGTTGCGGGCACATCCCCGGCAGGGGGTGTTTGCAGGAGGAGGCAGCTGGTCGATATATTTCCAGCTCTCTGTCCCTCTGCTTTCCTCTCTGTAAAAAGTCAATAAGATATATTAAAAAACAAACAAACACACACAAAATACACTTCTTGGGACCCTAGCCCAACTACCATCTTGATTTCATAGTGTTCTCCATACTTTCATACTATTCTATAGCTCTACGAAAATGAGTTTTGCAGTGTTTCACCAAAACCTTTTCCTGAAAACGCCAACTCCTTTTGACGGGAAAAATAAATGTAAACAGTGCCACACTCGGTTCTCAGCTGTTTGAACAACATTTCCCAGGGACAAAATTGTGCTGTTCAGACATTCAGTCTATTGGAATATGTGTTCCTAGTGTGTGAAGCACATTTCTCAATATTTCCCTAATCTGGAGTTGTAAATCCTCAGTGCTACACTCCAATTTGTCCAGTGATTGAAGCTCATTCGTTGTGAAAAGCCAACGTTACTACAAGGTAACCCTAACCCTGTCCCTAACACTCTGACCCCAACCCTAAACCTATGCCTAACCTGAGCCTGAACCCTACCCAGCCCGAACCCTTACCATAACCCTAACCCTAGCCAGAACCCCAATTCTCTAACCCTAACACCACAACGAACCACGGTGACATCCTCACTCCCAGCTGGTCCCCTGGCCAAAGCATGATCACCTGGGATCAATTGAACCTGCCCACATGGCCCGTCCCCCCTTGGTGACATCATCACCTCCGCTTTCATGGCCTTAGCAGGCTTCTTTCAAAGACGCCAACTCATGGCCCTGAAGTATAAATGTAACCAGTATCCAACTCGGGTCTATGTTCTTTGAGCACGATTTCCTTGTCAGGAAACAGTGCGTGACAGATATTAAGGCACTTTATTCACGTATTCCTAGCGTTTGAAGCACTTTCTTAGATATTAACCTGGGTTATCATTGTGAATTTCCCGAGTTGGGGTCTCTCTCTTCCAGTGTCTCAAGCTCCTTCCTTGTGAATTCCAATTTGGTGAAACAGCGTTTATAACAAATATACCAGCACTTTAACCGTTATTACCACTTGAAAGGCTACCCTACCTTTCACAGCGCTTTGGTTACAGATTCTCAGTATTTCAAAATTCAGTAGAGATGTTCGGGTTCGAAAACGTATTCCAGGAGTTCTAGAGTCACTCTGACAAATCCCCCTGGTCCGTTGTTTTGAGCTCTGAGAGTTTTCTTTTTAACACGGGTGTCATACCGGCTTTTTAAAGGCACGTTAAAACACCACTCGGATAAGCCGAAACCGGTTTGGCTCAGTGGATAGAGCGTAGGTCTGCGGACTGAAGGGTCCCGGGTTCGAATCCGGTCAAGGGCATGTCCATTGGTTGCGGGCACATCCCCGGCAGGGGGTGTTTGCAGGAGGAGGCAGCTGGTCGATATGTTTCCAGCTCTCTGTCCCTCTGCTTTCCTCTCTGTAAGAAGTCAATAAGATATATTAAAAAACAAACAAATACACACAAAATACACTTCTTGGGACCCTAGCCCAACTACCATTTTGATTTCATAGTGTTCTCCATACTTTCATACTATTGTATAGCTCTACGAAAATGAGTTTTGCAGTGTTTCACCAAAACCTTTTCCTGAAAACGCCAACTCCTTTGGACGGGAAAAATAAATGTAAACAGTGCCACACTCGGTTCTCAGCTCTTTGAACAACATTTCCCAGGGACAAAATTGTGCTGTTCAGACATTCAGTCTATTGGAATATGTGTTCCTAGTGTGTGAAGCACATTTCTCAATATTTCCCTAGTCTGGAGTTGTAAATCCTCAGTGCTACACTCCAATTTGTCCAGTGATTGAAGCTCATTCGTTGTGAAAAGCCAACGTTACTACAACGTAACCCTAACCCTGTCCCTAACACTCTGACCCCAACCCTAAACCTATGCCTAACCTGAGCCTGAACCCTACCCAGCCCGAACCCTTACCATAACCCTAACCCTAGCCAGAACCCCAATTCTCTAACCCTAACACCACAACGAACCTCGGTGACATCGTCACTCCCAGCTGGTCCCCTGGCCAAAGCATGATCACCTGGGATCAATTAAACCTGCCCACGTGGCCCCTCCCCCCTTGGTGACATCATCACTTCCCCTTTCATGGCCTTAGCAGGCTTCTTTCAAAGACACCAACTCATGGCCCTGAAGTATAAATGTAACCAGTATCCAACTCGGTTCTATGTTCTTTTAGCATGATTTCCTTGTCAGGAAACAGTGCGTTACAGATATTAAGGCCCTTTATTCACGTATTCCTAGCGTTTGAGGCACTTTCTTAGATATTAACCTGGGTTATCATTGTGAATTTCCCGAGTTGGGGTCTCTCTCTTCCAGTGTCTCAAGCTCCTTCCTTGTGAATTCCAATTTGGTGAAACAGCGTTTATTACAAATATACCTGCACTTTAACCGTTATTACCCCTTGAAAGGCTACCCTACCTTTCACAGCGCTTTGGTTACAGATTCTCAGTATTTCAAAATTCAGTAGAGATGTTCGGGTTCGAAAACGTATTCCAGGAGTTCTAGAGTCACTCTGACAAATCCCCCTGGTCAGTTGTTTTGAGCTCTGAGAGTTTTCTTTTTAACACGGGTGTCATACCGGCTTTTTAAAGGCACGTTAAAACACCACTCGGATAAGCCGAAAACCGGTTTGGCTCAGTGGATAGAGTGTTGGTCTGCGGACTGAAGAGTCCTGGGTTCGATTCCGGTCAAGGGCACGTCCATTGGTTGCGGGCACATCCCCGGGAGGGGGTGTTTGCAGGAGGAGGCAGCTGGTCGATATGTTTCCAGCTCTCTGTCCCTCTGCTTTCCTCTCTGTAAAAAGTCAATAAGATATATTAAAAAACAAACAAACACACAGAAAATACACTACTTGGGACCCTAGCCCAACTACCATTTTGATTTCATAGTGTTCTCCATACTTTCTATAGCTCTACGAAAATGAGTTTTGCAGTGTTTCACCAAAACCTTTTCCTGAAAACGCCAACTCCTTTTGACGAGAAAAATAAATGTAAACAGTGCCACACTCGGTTCTCAGCTGTTTGAACAACATTTCCCAGGGACAAAATTGTGCTGTTCAGACATTCAGTCTATTGGAATATGTGTTCCTAGTGTGTGAAGCACATTTCTCAATATTTCCCTAGTCTGGAGTTGTAAATCCTCAGTGCTAAACTCCAATTTGTCCAGTGATTGAAGCTCATTCGTTGTGAATAGCCAACGTTACTACACCGTGACGGTAACCCTGTCCATAACCCTCTGACCCCAACCCTAAACCTATGCCTAACCTGAGCCTGAACCCTACCCAGCCCGAACCCTTATCGTAACCCTAACCCTAGCCAGAACCTCAATTCTCTAACCCTAACACCACAACGAACCACGGTGACATCCTCACTCCCAGCTGGTCCCCTGGCCAAAGCATGATCACCTGGGATCAATTGAACCTGCCCACTTGGCCCCTCCCCCCTTGGTGACATCATCACCTCCACTTTCATGGCCTTAGCAGGCTTCTTTCAAAGACGCCAACTCATGGCCCTGAAGTATAAATGTAACCAGTATCCAACTCGGTTCTATGTTCTTTGAGCACGATTTCCTTGTCAGGAAACAGTGCGTGACAGATATTAAGGCCCTTTATTCACGTATTCCTAGCATTTGAAGCACTTTCTTAGATATTAACCTGGGTTATCATTCTGAATTTCCCGAGTTGGGGTCTCTCTCTTCCAGTGTCTCAAGCTCCTTCCTTGTGAATTCCAATTTGGTGAAACAGCGTTTATTACAAATATACCAGCACTTTAACCGTTATTACCACTTGAAAGGCTACCCTACCTTTCACAGCGCTTTGGTTACAGATTCTCAGTATTTCAAAATTCAGTAGAGATGTTCGGGTTCGAAAACGTATTCCGGAGGTCTAGAGTCACTCTGACAAATCCCCCTGGTCCGTTGTTTTGAGCTCTGAGAGTTTTCTTTTTAACACGGGTGTCATACCGGCTTTTTAAAGGCACGTTAAAACACCACTCGGATAAGCCGAAAGCGGTTTGGCTCAGTGGATAGAGCGTCGGTCTGCGGACTGAAGGGTCCCGGGTTCGATTCCGGTCAAGGGCACGTCCATTGGTTGCGGGCACATCCCCGGCAGGGGGTGTTTGCAGGAGGAGGCAGCTGGTCGATATGTTTCCAGCTCTCTGTCCCTCTGCTTTCCTCTCTGTAAAAAGTCAATAAGATATATTAAAAAACAAACAAACACACACAAAATACACTTCTTGGGACCCTAGCCCAACTACCATTTTGATTTCATAGTGTTCTCCATACTTTCATACTATTGTATAGCTCTACGAAAATGAGTTTTGCAGTGTTTCACCAAAACCTTTTCCTGAAAACGCCAACTCCTTTTGACGGGAAAAATAAATGTAAACAGTGCCACACTCGGTTCTCAGCCCTTTGAACAACATTTCCCAGGGACAAAATTGTGCTGTTCAGACATTCAGTCTATTGGAATATGTGTTCCTAGTGTGTGAAGCACATTTCTCAATATTTCCCTAGTCTGGAGTTGTAAATCCTCAGTGCTACACTCCAATTTGTCCAGTGAATGAAGCTCATTCGTTGTGAATAGCCAACGTTACTACACCGTGACCTTAACCCTGTCCATAACCCTCTGACCCCAACCCTTAATCTATGCCTAACCTGAGCCTGAACCCTACCCAGCCCGAACCCTTATGGTAACCCTAACCCTAGCCAGAACCCCAATTCTCTAACCCTAACACCACAACGAACCACGGTGACATCGTCACTCCCAGCTGGTCCCCTGGCCAAAGCATGATCACCTGGGATCAATTGAACCTGCCCACGTGGCCCCTCCCCCCTTGGTGACATCATCACCTCCGCTTTCATGGCCTTAGCAGGCTTCTTTCAAAGACGCCAACTCATGGCCCTGAAGTATAAATGTAACCAGTATCCAACTCGGTTCTATGTTCTTTGAGCACGATTTCCTTGTCAGGAAACAGTGCGTGACAGATATTAAGGCCCTTTATTCACGTATTCCTAGCGTTTGAAGCACTTTCTTAGATATTAACCTGGGTTATCATTGTGAATTTCCCGAGTTGGGGTCTCTCTCTTCCAGTGCCTCAAGCTCCTTCCTTGTGAATTCCAATTTGGTGAAACAGCGTTTATAACAAATGTACCAGCACTTTAACCGTTATTACCACTTGAAAGGCTACCCTACCTTTCATAGCGCTTTGGTTACAGATTCTCAGTATTTCAAAATTCAGTAGAGATGTTCGGGTTCGAAAACGTATTCCAGGAGTTCTAGAGTCACTCTGACAAATCCCCCTGGTCCGTTGTTTTGAGCTCTGAGAGTTTTCTTTTTAACACGGGTGTCATACCGGCTTTTTAAAGGCACGTTAAAACACCACTCGGATAAGCCGAAACCGGTTTGGCTCAGTGGATAGAGCGTCGGTCTGCGGACTGAAGGGTCCCGGGTTCGAATCCGGTCAAGGGCACGTCCATTGGTTGCGGGCACATCCCCGGCAGGGGGTGTTTGCAGGAGGAGGCAGCTGGTCGATATGTTTCCAGCTCTCTGTCCCTCTGCTTTCCTCTCTGTAAGAAGTCAATAAGATATATTAAAAAACAAACAAAAACACACAAAATACACTTCTTGGGACCCTAGCCCAACTACCATTTTGATTTCATAGTGTTCTCCATACTTTCATACTATTGTATAGCTCTACGAAAATGAGTTTTGCAGTGTTTCACCAAAACCTTTTCCTGAAAACGCCAACTCCTTTTGACGGGAAAAATAAATGTAAACAGTGCCACACTCGGTTCTCAGCTGTTTGAACAACATTTCCCAGGGACAAAATTGTGCTGTTCAGACATTCAGTCTATTGGAATATGTGTTCCTAGTGTGTGAAGCACATTTCTCAATATTTCCCTAGTCTGGAGTTGTAAATCCTCAGTGCTACACTCCAATTTGTCCAGTGATTGAAGCTCATTCGTTGTGAAAAGCCAACGTTACTACAACGTAACCCTAACCCTGTCCCTAACACTCTGACCCCAACCCTAAACCTATGCCTAACCTGAGCCTGAACCCTACCCAGCCCGAACCCTTACCATAACCCTAACCCTAGCCAGAACCCCAATTCTCTAACCCTAACACCACAAGAACCTCGGTGACATCGTCACTCCCAGCTGGTCCCCTGGCCAAAGCATGATCACCTGGGATCAATTGAACCTGCCCACGTGGCCCCTCCCCCCTTGGTGACATCATCACTTCCCCTTTCATGGCCTTAGCAGGCTTCTTTCAAAGACGCCAACTCATGGCCCTGAAGTATAAATGTAACCAGTATCCAACTCGGTTCTATGTTCTTTTAGCATGATTTCCTTGTCAGGAAACAGTGCGTTACAGATATTAAGGCCCTTTATTCACGTATTCCTAGCGTTTGAGGCACTTTCTTAGATATTAACCTGGGTTATCATTGTGAATTTCCCGAGTTGGGGTCTCTCTCTTCCAGTGTCTCAAGCTCCTTCCTTGTGAATTCCAATTTGGTGAAACAGCGTTTATTACAAATATACCTGCACTTTAACCGTTATTACCACTTGAAAGGCTACCCTACCTTTCACAGCGCTTTGGTTACAGATTCTCAGTATTTCAAAATTCAGTAGAGATGTTCGGGTTCGAAAACGTATTCCAGGAGTTCTAGAGTCACTCTGACAAATCCCCCTGGTCCGTTGTTTTGAGCTCTGAGAGTTTTCTTTTTAACACGGGTGTCATACCGGCTTTTTAAAGGCACGTTAAAACACCACTCGGATAAGCCGAAACCGGTTTGGCTCAGTGGATAGAGTGTTGGTCTGCGGACTGAAGAGTCCCGGGTTCGATTCCGGTCAAGGGCACGTCCATTGGTTGCGGGCACATCCCCGGGAGGGGGTGTTTGCAGGAGGAGGCAGCTGGTCGATATGTTTCCAGCTCTCTGTCCCTCTGCTTTCCTCTCTGTAAAAAGTCAATAAGATATATTAAAAAACAAACAAACACACAGAAAATACACTACTTGGGACCCTAGCCCAACTACCATTTTGATTTCATAGTGTTCTCCATACTTTCTATAGCTCTACGAAAATGAGTTTTGCAGTGTTTCACCAAAACCTTTTCCTGAAAACGCCAACTCCTTTTGACGAGAAAAATAAATGTAAACAGTGCCACACTCGGTTCTCAGCTGTTTGAACAACATTTCCCAGGGACAAAATTGTGCTGTTCAGACATTCAGTCTATTGGAATATGTGTTCCTAGTGTGTGAAGCACATTTCTCAATATTTCCCTAGTCTGGAGTTGTAAATCCTCAGTGCTAAACTCCAATTTGTCCAGTGATTGAAGCTCATTCGTTGTGAATAGCCAACGTTACTACACCGTGACGGTAACCCTGTCCATAACCCTCTGACCCCAACCCTAAACCTATGCCTAACCTGAGCCTGAACCCTACCCAGCCCGAACCCTTATCGTAACCCTAACCCTAGCCAGAACCCCAATTCTCTAACCCTAACACCACAACGAACCACGGTGACATCGTCACTCCCAGCTGGTCCCCTGGCCAAAGCATGATCACCTGGGATCAATTGAACCTGCCCACTTGGCCCCTCCCCCCTTGGTGACATCATCACCTCCACTTTCATGGCCTTAGCAGGCTTCTTTCAAAGACGCCAACTCATGGCCCTGAAGTATAAATGTAACCAGTATCCAACTCGGTTCTATGTTCTTTGAGCACGATTTCCTTGTCAGGAAACAGTGCGTGACAGATATTAAGGCCCTTTATTCACGTATTCCTAGCATTTGAAGCACTTTCTTAGATATTAACCTGGGTTATCATTCTGAATTTCCCGAGTTGGGGTCTCTCTCTTCCAGTGTCTCAAGCTCCTTCCTTGTGAATTCCAATTTGGTGAAACAGCGTTTATTACAAATATACCAGCACTTTAACCGTTATTACCACTTGAAAGGCTACCCTACCTTTCACAGCGCTTTGGTTACAGATTCTCAGTATTTCAAAATTCAGTAGAGATGTTCGGGTTCGAAAACGTATTCCAGGAGGTCTAGAGTCACTCTGACAAATCCCCCTGGTCCGTTGTTTTGAGCTCTGAGAGTTTTCTTTTTAACACGGGTGTCATACCGGCTTTTTAAAGGCACGTTAAAACACCACTCGGATAAGCCGAAAGCGGTTTGGCTCAGTGGATAGAGCGTCGGTCTGCGGACTGAAGGGTCCCGGGTTCGATTCCGGTCAAGGGCACGTCCATTGGTTGCGGGCATATCCCCGGCAGGGGGTGTTTGCAGGAGGAGGCAGCTGGTCGATATGTTTCCAGCTCTCTGTCCCTCTGCTTTCCTCTCTGTAAAAAGTCAATAAGATATATTAAAAAACAAACAAACACACACAAAATACACTTCTTGGGACCCTAGCCCAACTACCATTTTGATTTCATAGTGTTCTCCATACTTTCATACTATTGTATAGCTCTACGAAAATGAGTTTTGCAGTGTTTCACCAAAACCTTTTCCTGAAAACGCCAACTCCTTTTGACGGGAAAAATAAATGTAAACAGTGCCACACTCGGTTCTCAGCCCTTTGAACAACATTTCCCAGGGACAAAATTGTGCTGTTCAGACATTCAGTCTATTGGAATATGTGTTCCTAGTGTGTGAAGCACATTTCTCAATATTTCCCTAGTCTGGAGTTGTAAATCCTCAGTGCTACACTCCAATTTGTCCAGTGATTGAAGCTCATTCGTTGTGAAAAGCCAACGTTACTACAACGTGACCCTAACCCTGTCCCTAACACTCTGACCCCAACCCTAAACCTATGCCTAACCTGAGCCTGAACCCTACCCAGCCCGAACCCTTATCATAACCCTAACCCTAGCCAGAACCCCAATTCTCTAACCCTAACACCACAACGAACCTCGGTGACATCGTCACTCCCAGCTGGTCCCCTGGCCAAAGCATGATCACCTGGGATCAATTGAACCTGCCCACGTGGCCCCTCCCCTTTTGGTGACATCATCACTTCCCCTTTCATGGCCTTAGCAGGCTTCTTTCAAAGACGCCAACTCATGGCCCTGAAGTATAAATGTAACCAGTATCCAACTCGGTTCTATGTTCTTTGAGCACGATTTCCTTGTCAGGAAACAGTGCGTTACAGATATTAAGGCCCTTTATTCACGTATTCCTAGCGTTTGAAGCACTTTCTTAGATATTAACCTGGGTTATCATTGTGAATTTCCCGAGTTGGGGTCTCTCTCTTCCAGTGCCTCAAGCTTCTTCCTTGTGAATTCCAATTTGGTGAAACAGCGTTTATAACAAATATACCAGCACTTTAACCGTTATTACCACTTGAAAGGCTACCCTACCTTTCATAGCGCTTTGGTTACAGATTCTCAGTATTTCAAGATTCAGTAGAGATGTTCGGGTTTGAAAACGTATTCCAGGAGTTCGAGAGTCACTCTGACAAATCCCCCTGGTCCGTTGTTTTGAGCTCTGAGAGTTTTCTTTTTAACACGGGTGTCATACCGGCTTTTTAAAGGCACGTTAAAACACCACTCGGATAAGCCGAACCCGGTTTGGCTCAGTGGATACAGCGTCGGTCTGCGGACTGAAGGGTCCCGGGTTCGATTCCGGTCAAGGGCACGTCCATTGGTTGCGGGCACATCCCCGGCAGGGGGTGTTTGCAGGAGGAGGCAGCTGGTCGATATGTTTCCAGCTCTCTGTCCCTCTGCTTTCCTCTCTGTAAAAAGTCAATAAGATATATTAAAAAACAAACAAACACACACAAAATACACTTCTTGGGACCCTAGCCCAACTACCATCTTGATTTCATAGTGTTCTCCATACTTTCATACTATTCTATAGCTCTACGAAAATGAGTTTTGCAGTGTTTCACCAAAACCTTTTCCTGAAAACGCCAACTCCTTTTGACGGGAAAAATAAATGTAAACAGTGCCACACTCGGTTCTCAGCTGTTTGAACAACATTTCCCAGGGACAAAATTGTGCTGTTCAGACATTCAGTCTATTGGAATATGTGTTCCTAGTGTGTGAAGCACATTTCTCAATATTTCCCTAGTCTGGAGTTGTAAATCCTCAGTGCTACACTCCAATTTGTCCAGTGATTGAAGCTCATTCGTTGTGAAAAGCCAACGTTACTACAACGTGACCCTAACCCTGTCCCTAACACTCTGACCCCAACCCTAAACCTATGCCTAACCTGAGCCTGAACCCTACCCAGCCCGAACCCTTATCATAACCCTAACCCTAGCCAGAACCCCAATTCTCTAACCCTAACACCACAACGAACCTCGGTGACATCGTCACTCCCAGCTGGTCCCCTGGCCAAAGCATGATCACCTGGGATCAATTGAACCTGCCCACGTGGCCCCTCCCCCCTTGGTGACATCATCACCTCCGCTTTCATGGCCTTAGCAGGCTTCTTTCAAAGACGCCAACTCATGGCCCTGAAGTATAAATGTAACCAGTATCCAACTCGGTTCTATGTTCTTTGAGCACGATTTCCTTGTCAGGAAACAGTGCGTGACAGATATTAAGGCCCTTTATTCACGTATTCCTAGCGTTTGAAGCACTTTCTTAGATATTAACCTGGGTTATCATTGTGAATTTCCCGAGTTGGGGTCTCTCTCTTCCAGTGTCTCAAGCTCCTTCCTTGTGAATTCCAATTTGGTGAAACAGCGTTTATAACAAATGTACCAGCACTTTAACCGTTATTACCACTTGAAAGGCTACCCTACCTTTCACAGCGCTTTGGTTACAGATTCTCAGTATTTCAAAATTCAGTAGAGATGTTCGGGTTCGAAAACGTATTCCAGGAGTTCTAAAGTCACTCTGACAAATCCCCCTGGTCAGTTGTTTTGAGATCTGAGAGTTTTCTTTTTAACACGGGTGTCATACGGGCTTTTTAAAGGCACGTTAAAACACCACTCGGATAAGCCGAACCCGGTTTGGCTCAGTGGATAGAGTGTCGGTCTGCGGACTGAAGGGTCCCGGGTTAGATTCCGGTCAAGGGCACGTCCATCGGTTGCGGGCACATCCCCGGCAGGGGGTGTTTGCAGGAGGAGGCAGCTGGTCGATATGTTTCCAGCTCTCTGTCCCTCTGCTTTCCTCTCTGTAAAAAGTCAATAAGATATATTAAAAAACAAACAAACACACACAAAATACACTACTTGGGACCCTAGCCCAACTACCATTTTGATTTCATAGTGTTCTCCATACTTTCATACTATTCTATAGCTCTACGAAAATGAGTTTTGCAGTGTTTCACCAAAACCTTTTCCTGAAAACGCCAACTCCTTTTGACGGGAAAAATAAATGTAAACAGTGCCACACTCGGTTCTCAGCTGTTTGAACAACATTTCCCAGGGACAAAATTGTGCTGTTCAGACATTCAGTCTATTGGAATATGTGTTCCTAGTGTGTGAAGCACATTTCTCAATATTTCCCTAGTCTGGAGTTGTAAATCCTCAGTGCTACACTCCAATTTGTCCAGTGAATGAAGCTCATTCGTTGTGAATAGCCATCGTTACTACACCGTGACCGTAACCCTGTCCATAACCCTCTGACTACAACCCTTAACCTATGCCTAACCTGAGCCTGAACCCTACCCAGCCGGAACCCTTATGGTAACCCTAACCATAGCCAGAACCCCAATTCTCTAACCCTAACACCACAACGAACCACGGTGACATCGTCACTCCCAGCTGGTCCCCTGGCCAAAGCATGATCACCTGGGATCAATTGAACCTGCCCACGTGGCCCCTCCCCCCTTGGTGACATCATCACCTCCGCTTTCATGGCCTTAGCAGGCTTCTTTCAAAGACGCCAACTCATGGCCCTGAAGTATAAATGTAACCAGTATCCAACTCGGTTCTATGTTCTTTGAGCACGATTTCCTTGTCAGGAAACAGTGCGTGACAGATATTAAGGCCCTTTATTCACGTATTCCTAGCGTTTGAAGCACTTTCTTAGATATTAACCTGGGTTATCATTGTGAATTTCCCGAGTTGGGGTCTCTCTCTTCCAGTGTCTCAAGCTCCTTCCTTGTGTATTCCAATTTGGTGAAACAGCGTTTATAACAAATGTACCAGCACTTTAACCGTTATTACCACTTGAAAGGCTACCCTACCTTTCATAGCGCTTTGGTTACAGATTCTCAGTATTTCAAAATTCAGTAGAGATGTTCGGGTTCGAAAACGTATTCCAGGAGTTCTAGAGTCACTCTGACAAATCCCCCTGGTCAGTTGTTTTGAGCTCTGAGAGTTTTCTTTTTAACACGGGTGTCATACGGGCTTTTTAAAGGCACGTTAAAACACCACTCGGATAAGCCGAACCCGGTTTGGCTCAGTGGATAGAGTGTCGGTCTGCGGACTGAAGGGTCCCGGGTTAGATTCCGGTCAAGGGCACGTCCATCGGTTGCGGGCACATCCCCGGCAGGGGGTGTTTGCAGGAGGAGGCAGCTGGTCGATATGTTTCCAGCTCTCTGTCCCTCTGCTTTCCTCTCTGTAAAAAGTCAATAAGATATATTAAAAAACAAACAAACACACACAAAATACACTACTTGGGACCCTAGCCCAACTACCATTTTGATTTCATAGTGTTCTCCATACTTTCATACTATTCAATAGCTCTACGAAAATGAGTTTTGCAGTGTTTCACCAAAACCTTTTCCTGAAAACGCCAACTCCTTTTGACGGGAAAAATAAATGTAAACAGTGCCACACTCGGTTCTCAGCTGTTTGAACAACATTTCCCAGGGACAAAATTGTGCAGTTCAGACATTCAGTCTATTGGAATATGTGTTCCTAGTGTGTGAAGCACATTTCTCAATATTTCCCTAGTCTGGAGTTGTAAATCCGCAGTGCTACACTCCAATTTGTCCAGTGAATGAAGCTCATTGGTTGTGAATAGCCAACGTTACTACACCGTGACCGTAACCCTGTCCATAACCCTCTGACCCCAACCCTAAAGCTATGCCTAACTTGAGCCTGAACCCTACCCAGCCCGAACCCTTATCGTAACCCTAACCCTAGCCAGAACCCCAATTCTCTAACCCTAACACCACAACGAACCACGGTGACATCGTCACTCCCTGCTGGTCCCCTGGCCAAAGCATGATCACCTGGGATCAATTGAACCTGCCCACGTGGCCCCTCCCCCCTTGGTGACATCATCACATCCGCTTTCATGGCCTTAGCAGGCTTCTTTCAAAGATGCCAACTAATGGCCCTGAAGTATAAATGTAACCAGTATCCAACTCGGTTCTATGTTCTTTGAGCACGATTTCCTTGTCAGGAAACAGTGCGTGACAGATATTAAGGCCCTTTATTCACGTATTCCTAGCGTTTGAAGCACTTTCTTAGATATTAACCTGGGTTATCATTGTGAATTTCCCGAGTTGGGGTCTCTCTCTTCCAGTGCCTCAAGCTCCTTCCTTGTGAATTCCAATTTGGTGAAACAGCGTTTATAACAAATATACCAGCACTTTAACCGTTATTACCACTTGAAAGGCTACCCTACCTTTCACAGCGCTTTGGTTACAGATTCTCAGTATTTCAAAATTCAGTAGAGATGTTCGGGTTCGAAAACGTATTCCAGGAGTTCTAGAGTCACTCTGACAAATCCCCCTGGTCCGTTGTTTTGAGCTCTGAGAGTTTTCTTTTTAACACGGGTGTCATACCGGCTTTTTAAAGGCACGTTAAAACACCACTCCGATAAGCCGAAACCGGTTTGGCTCAGTGGATAGAGCGTCGGTCTGCGGACTGAAGGGTCCCGGGTTCGATTCCGGTCAAGGGCACGTCCATTGGTTGCGGGCACATCCCCGGCAGGGGGTGTTTGCAGGAGGAGGCAGCTGGTCGATATGTTTCCAGCTCTCTGTCCCTCTGCTTTCCTCTCTGTAAAAAGTCAATAAGATATATTAAAAAACAAACAAACACACACAAAATACACTACTTGGGACCCTAGCCCAACTATCATTTTGATTTCATAGTGTTCTCCATACTTTCATACTATTCTATAGCTCTACGAAAATGAGTTTTGCAGTGTTTCACCAAAACCTTTTCCTGAAAACGCCAACTCCTTTTGACGGGAAAAATAAATGTAAACAGTGCCACACTCGGTTCTCAGCTGTTTGAACAACATTTCCCAGGGACAAAATTGTGCAGTTCAGACATTCAGTCTATTGGAATATGTGTTCCTAGTGTGTGAAGCACATTTCTCAATATTTCCCTAGTCTGGAGTTGTAAATCCTCAGTGCTACACTCCAATTTGTCCAGTGATTGAAGCTCATTTGTTGTGAATAGCCAACGTTACTACACTGTGACCATAACCCTGTCCCTAACCCTCTGACCCCAACCCTAAACCTATGCTTAACCTGAGTCTGAACCCTACCCAGCCCGAACCCTTATCGTAACCCTAACCCTAGCCAGAACCCCAATTCTCTAACCCTAACACCACAAGGAACCTCGGTGACATCATCAATCCCAGCTGGTCCCCTGGCCAAAGCATGATCACCTGGGATCAATTGAACCTGCCCAAGTGGCCCCTCCCCCCTTGGTGACATCATCACTTCCCCTTTCTGTGGCCTTAGCAGGCTTCTTTCAAAGATGCCAACTCATGGCCCTGAATTATAAGTGTAACAAGTATCCAACTCGGTTCTATGTTCTTTGAGCACGATTTCCTTGTCAGGAAACAGTGCGTTCCAGATATTAAGGCCCTTTATTCACGTATTCCTAGCGTTACAGATTCTTTGGTTACAGATTCTCAGTATTTCAAAATTCAGTAGAGATATTCGGGTTCGAAAACGTATTCCAGGAGTTCTAGAGTCACTCTGACAAATCCCCCTGGTCTGTTGTTTTGAGCTTCTGGTATAATTGTGGGACTTCACATCATGTACAAAAAACTTTATACACTCTTCTCTGAACTTGAGAAGCTATACACACTAGTTTCTCAACTCTTTTACAGTTAAATGCTACATTTCAGTGAATTAGAGTTGTTTCAAACACTGGTTTCATGTGCACTAACTCTATTTCAAGTACTTCTCCAGTGTACAACATCCATTCTAGACTAGAGACTTACATTTTGATGTCTTTTCCACTTGTTCTCTCACAATTCTGTGATATTCATTATTATTTGCTCTGAATTACTACTGGTTTCTTACCATGTCCTATAATGGTCCTTCTGCTCTACTTGTGGGACTTCACCACATGTGCAAATAACGTTATACACTCTTCTCTGAACTTGAGAAGCTATATACACTTATCTCTCAACTGTTTTTCAATTGAATGCTACTTTTCAGTGAATTCTAGAGGTTTGAAACACTGGTTTCATGTTAACTCACTCTATTTCAAGGATTTCTACAGTGTACAACATCATTTATAGACTAGAGAATTACATTTTGATGGTTTTCCACTTGTTCTCTCACAATACTGTGATATTCAATAGTATTTGATCTGAATTACTACTGGTTACTTACTGTGTCCTTTAATCGGCCTTCTGCTCTATGTCTAGGACTTCTCCACATTTACAAACATCGTTATGCACTCTTCTCTGAACTTGAGAAGCTACATACACAGGTTTCTCAACTGTTTTACAGTTGAATGGTACTTTTCAGTGAATTCTAGTGGTTTTAAACACTGGTTTCATGTGCACTATTTCTATTTCAAGTATTTCTGCAGTGTACAACATTCTTTCCAGACTAGAGACTTACATTTAGATGTCTTTTTCACTTGTTCTCTCAAAATTCTGTGATTCATTAGTATTTGCTCTGAATTACTACTACTTTCTTGAAGTGTCCTATAATGGGCCTTCTGCTCTACTTGTGGGACTTCACCAGATGAACAAACAACTTTATACACTCTTCTCTGAACTAGGGCAGCTATATACACTTGTCTCTCATCTGTTTTAGACTTTAATTCTACTTTTCAGTGAATTCTACTGGTTTCAAACACTGGATTCATGTGAACTAACTCTATTTCAAGGATTTTGGCAGTGTACAACATCCGTTCTAGACTAGAGACTTACATTTTGATGGTTTTCAACTTGTTCTCTCACAATTCTGTGATATTCATTAGTATTTGCTCTGAATTACTACTGCTTTTTTGCACTGTCCTATAATGGGCCTTCTGCTCTACTTGTGGGACTTCATCTCATGTACAAGCAACTTTATACACTCTACTCTGAACTTGAGAAGCTATATACACTTGTTTCTCAACTGTTTTACAGTTCATTGCTACATTTCAGTGAATTCTAGTGGTTTCAAACACTGGATTCAAGTGCACGTGTTCTATTTCAAGGATTACTGCAGTGTACAACACCCTTTCTAGACTGGAGACTTACATTTTCATATCTTTCCCACTATTCTCTCACAATTCTGTGATATTCATTGGTATTTGCTCTGAATTACTACTGGTTTCTTATCGTGTCCTATAATGGGCCTTCTGCTCTACTTGTGGGACCACACCAAAAGTACAAACAACATTATACACTCCTTTATGAACTTCAGAAGGTATATACACTTGTCTCTCAACTCTTTTACAGTTGAATGCTCCTTTTCAGTGAATTCTAGTGATTTCAAACCCTGGTTTCATGTGCACAAACTCTATTTCAAGTATTTCTCAGTGTACAACATTTTTTCTAGAATAGAGACCTACATATTGATGTCTTTTCCACTCGTTCTCTCACAATTCTGTGATATTCATTAGTATTTGCTGTGAATTACTACTGCTTTCTTATCGTGTCCTATAATGGGCCTTCTGCTCTACTTGTGGGACCACACCACAAGTACAAACAACATTATACACTCATCCATGAACTTCAGAAGGTATATACATCTGTCTCTGAACTGTTTTACAGTTGAATGCTACTTTTCAGTAAATTCTAGTGGTTTCAAACACTGGTTTCATGTGTACTAACTCTATTTCAAGTGTTTCTGCAGTGTACAACATCCTTTCTAGACTGGAGACTAACATTGTGATGGTTTTTGACATGTTCTCTTACAATTCTATGATATTCATTATTATTTGCTCTGAATTACTACTGCTTTCTTGCAGTGTCCTATAATGGGCCTTTTGCTCTACTTGTGGGACGTCACCACATGTAAAACAACTTTATGCACTCTGCTCTGAATTTGTGAAGCTACATACTCTGGTTTATCAACTGTTTTATAGTTGAGTGCTACTTTTCAGCGAATTCTAGTGGTTTCAAACACTGGTTTCATGTGCACTAACTCTATTACAAGGATTTCTGCAGTGTTCAACATCCTTTCTAGACTAGAAACTTACATTTTGATGTCTTTTCCAATTATTCTCTCACAATTCTGTGATATTTATTAGTATTTGCTCTGAATTACTACTGGTTTATTACCGTATCTATAATGGGCCTTCTAGTATACTTGTGGGACGTCACCACATGTACAAAAAACTTTATACACTCTTCTCAGAACTTGGGAAGCTATATACACTAGTTTCTCAACTCTTTAACAGTTGAATGCGACTTTTCAGTGAATTCTGGTGGTTTCAAACACTGGTTTCATGTAAACTAACTCTAGCTCAAGGATTTCTGCAGTGTACAACATCCTTTCTAGACTAGAGACTTACATTTTGATTTCTTTTCCACTTGTTCTCTCACAATTCTGTGATATTCATCAGTATTTGCTCTGAATTACTTCTGCTTTCTTGCAGTGTCCTATAATGGGCCTTCTGCTCCACTACTGGAACTTCACCACGTTTACAAAACAACTTTATACACTCTTCTCTGAACTTGAGCAGGTATATACTCTTGTTTCTCAACAGTTTTATACTTAAATTCTACTTTTAAGTGAATTCTAGTGGTTTCAAACACTGGTTTCATGTGCACTAACTCTAGTTCAAGTATTTCTGCAGTGTACAATATCCGTTCTAGACTTGAGACTTACATTTTAATGTCTTTTCCAATTGTTCTCTCACAATTCTGTGATATTCATCAGTATTTGCTCTGAATTACTACTGCTTTCTTGCAGTGTCCTATACTGGGCCTTCAGATCTACTTGTGGGAATTCACCACATGTACAAACAACTTTATACACTCTTCTCTGAACTTGAGAAGCTATATACACTAGTTTCTCAACACTTTTATAGGTGAATGCTACTTTTCCGTGAATTCCAGTTGTTTCAAACACTGGTTTCATGTGCACTAACTCTATTTCAAGTATTTCTGCAGTGCACAACATCCTTTATAGACTAGAGACTTACATTTTGATGTCTTTTCCACTTGTTCTCTCACAATTCTGTGATATTCATCAGTATTTGCTCTGAATTACTACTGCTTTCTTGCAGTGTCCTATATGGGCCTTCTGCTGTACTTTTGGGAATTCACAACATGTACAAACAACTTTATACACTTTTCTCTGAACTTGAGAAGCTATATACACTAGTTTCTCAACACTTTTATAGGTGAATGCTACTTTTCCGTGAATTCCAGTTGTTTCAAACACTGGTTTCATGTGCACTAACTCTATTTCAAGTATTTCTGCAGTGCACAACATCCTTTATAGACTGGAGACTTACATTTTGATGTCTTTTCCACTTGTTCTCTCACAATTCTGTGATATTCATCAGTATTTGCTCTGAATTACTACTGCTTTCTTGCAGTGTCCTATATGGGCCTTCTGCTGTACTTTTGGGAATTCACAACATGTACAAACAACTTTATACACTCTTCTCTGAACGTGAGAAGCTATCTGTTATATTCGTTATTATTTGCTCTGAATTACTTCTGTTTTCTTGAAGTGTCCTGAAATGGGCCTTTTGCTCTACTTGTGGGACTTCACCACATATACAAACAACTTTATCCACTCTTCTCTGAACTTGAGAAGCTACATACACTTGTTTCCCAACTGTTTTACAGTTGAATGCTACTTTCCAGTGAATGCTATTGGTTTCAAACACTGGTTTCTTATGAACTTGCTCTATTTCAAAGATTTCTGCAGTGTACAACATCCTTTCTAGAATAGCCACTTACATTTTGATGTCTTTTCCACTTGTTCTCTCAAAATGCTGTGCTATTCATTAGTATTTGCTCTGAATTACTACTGCTTTCTTGCAGTGTCCTATAATGGGCCTTCTGCTCTATGTCTTGGACTTCTCCACATTTACAAACAACTTTATACACTCTTCTCTGAACTTGAGAAGCTATATATTGTCTCTCAACTATTTTAATGGTGAATGCTAATTTTCAGTGATTTCTAGTGCTTTCAAACACTGGTTTCATGTGCACTAACTATGTTTCAAGGATTACTGCAGTGTACAACATCCTTTCTATACTAAAGACATATATTTTGATGTCTTTTCCACTTGTTCTCTCACAATTCTGTGATATTCATCAGTATTTGCTCTGAATTACTACTGCATTCTTGCAGTGTCCTATAATGGGCCTTCTGCTGTACTTTTGGGAATTCAGAACATGTACAAACAACTTTATACACTCTTCTCTGAACTTGATAAGCTATATACACTTGTCTCTCCACTGTTTTACAATTGAATGCTACTTTTCAGTGAATTCTAGTGGTTTCAAACACTGGTTGCATGTGAACTAACTCTATTTCAAGTATTTCTGCAGTGTACAATATCCTTTCTAGACTAGACACTTACATTTCGATATCTTTTCTTCTTGTTCTCTCACAATTCTGTGATAGTCATTAGTATTTAATCTGAATTACTACTGGTTTCTTGCAGTGTCCTATAATGGGCCTTCTGCTGTACTTGTGGGAATTCACCACATGTACAAACAACTTTATACACTCTTCTCTGAACTTGAGAAGCTACATACACTGGTTTCTCAACTCTTTTACAGTTTTATGCTACTTTCCAGTGAATTCTACTGGTTTCAAACACTGGTTTCATGTGCACTAACTCTATTTCAAGTATTTCTGCAGTGTACAACATCCGTTCTAGACTAGAGACTTACATTTTGATGATTTTACACTTGTTCTCTCACAATTCTGTGATATTAATCAGTATTTGCTCTGAATTACTACTGCTTCTAGCAGTGTCCTATAATGGGCCTTATGCTCTACTTGTGGGTCCTCACCACAAGTACAAACAACATTATACACTCTTCTCTGAACTTGAGAAGCTACATACACTGGCTTCTCAACTGTTTTACATTTGAATGCTACTTTCCAGTGAATTCTAGTGGTTTCAAACACTGGTTTCCTGTGCACTCAGTCTATCTTAAGGATTTCTGCAGTGTAAAACATCATTTCTAGACAAGACTTACATTGTGATGTCTTTTCCACTTGTTCTCTCACAATTTTGTGATATTCATTAGTATTTGCTCTGAATTACTACTGCTTCTAGCAGTGTCCTATAATGGGCCTTCTGCTCTACTTGTGGGACTTCACCACATGTGCAAATAACGTTATACACTCTTCTCTGAACTTGAGAAGCTATATACACTTGTCTCTCAACTGTTTTTCAGTTGAATGCTACTTTTCAGTGAATTCTAGAGGTTTGAAACACTGGTTTCATGTTAACTCACTCTATTTCAAGGATTTCTACAGTGTACAACATCATTTATAGACTAGAGAATTACATTTTGATGGTTTTCCACTTGTTCTCTCACAATACTGTGATATTCAATAGTATTTGATCTGAATTACTACTGGTTACTTACTGTGTCCTTTAATCGGCCTTCTGCTCTATGTCTAGGACTTCTCCACATTTACAAACATCGTTATGCACTCTTCTCTGAACTTGAGAAGCTACATACACAGGTTTCTCAACTGTTTTACAGTTGAATGGTACTTTTCAGTGAATTCTAGTGGTTTTAAACACTGGTTTCATGTGCACTATTTCTATTTCAAGTATTTCTGCAGTGTACAACATTCTTTCCAGACTAGAGACTTACATTTAGATGTCTTTTTCACTTGTTCTCTCAAAATTCTGTGATTCATTAGTATTTGCTCTGAATTACTACTGCTTTCTTGAAGTGTCCTATAATGGGCCTTCTGCTCTACTTGTGGGACTTCACCAGATGAACAAACAACTTTATACACTCTTCTCTGAACTAGGGCAGCTATATACACTTGTCTCTCATCTGTTTTAGACTTTAATTCTACTTTTCAGTGAATTCTACTGGTTTCAAACACTGGATTCATGTGAACTAACTCTATTTCAAGGATTTTGGCAGTGTACAACATCCGTTCTAGACTAGAGACTTACATTTTGATGGTTTTCAACTTGTTCTCTCACAATTCTGTGATATTCATTAGTATTTGCTCTGAATTACTACTGCTTTTTTGCACTGTCCTATAATGGGCCTTCTGCTCTACTTGTGGGACTTCATCTCATGTACAAGCAACTTTATACACTCTACTCTGAACTTGAGAAGCTATATACACTTGTTTCTCAACTGTTTTACAGTTCATTGCTACATTTCAGTGAATTCTAGTGGTTTCAAACACTGGATTCAAGTGCACGTGTTCTATTTCAAGGATTACTGCAGTGTACAACACCCTTTCTAGACTGGAGACTTACATTTTCATATCTTTCCCACTATTCTCTCACAATTCTGTGATATTCATTGGTATTTGCTCTGAATTACTACTGGTTTCTTATCGTGTCCTATAATGGGCCTTCTGCTCTACTTGTGGGACCACACCAAAAGTACAAACAACATTATACACTCCTTTCTGAACTTCAGAAGGTATATACACTTGTCTCTCAACTCTTTTACAGTTGAATGCTCCTTTTCAGTGAATTCTAGTGATTTCAAACCCTGGTTTCATGTGCACAAACTCTATTTCAAGTATTTCTCAGTGTACAACATTTTTTCTAGAATAGAGACCTACATATTGATGTCTTTTCCACTCGTTCTCTCACAATTCTGTGATATTCATTAGTATTTGCTGTGAATTACTACTGCTTTCTTATCGTGTCCTATAATGGGCCTTCTGCTCTACTTGTGGGACCACACCACAAGTACAAACAACATTATACACTCATCCATGAACTTCAGAAGGTATATACATCTGTCTCTGAACTGTTTTACAGTTGAATGCTACTTTTCAGTAAATTCTAGTGGTTTCAAACACTGGTTTCATGTGTACTAACTCTATTTCAAGTGTTTCTGCAGTGTACAACATCCTTTCTAGACTGGAGACTAACATTGTGATGGTTTTTGACATGTTCTCTTACAATTCTATGATATTCATTATTATTTGCTCTGAATTACTACTGCTTTCTTGCAGTGTCCTATAATGGGCCTTTTGCTCTACTTGTGGGACGTCACCACATGTAAAACAACTTTATGCACTCTGCTCTGAATTTGTGAAGCTACATACTCTGGTTTATCAACTGTTTTATAGTTGAGTGCTACTTTTCAGCGAATTCTAGTGGTTTCAAACACTGGTTTCATGTGCACTAACTCTATTACAAGGATTTCTGCAGTGTTCAACATCCTTTCTAGACTAGAAACTTACATTTTGATGTCTTTTCCAATTATTCTCTCACAATTCTGTGATATTTATTAGTATTTGCTCTGAATTACTACTGGTTTATTACCGTATCTATAATGGGCCTTCTAGTATACTTGTGGGACGTCACCACATGTACAAAAAACTTTATACACTCTTCTCAGAACTTGGGAAGCTATATACACTAGTTTCTCAACTCTTTAACAGTTGAATGCGACTTTTCAGTGAATTCTGGTGGTTTCAAACACTGGTTTCATGTAAACTAACTCTAGCTCAAGGATTTCTGCAGTGTACAACATCCTTTCTAGACTAGAGACTTACATTTTGATTTCTTTTCCACTTGTTCTCTCACAATTCTGTGATATTCATCAGTATTTGCTCTGAATTACTTCTGCTTTCTTGCAGTGTCCTATAATGGGCCTTCTGCTCCACTACTGGAACTTCACCACGTTTACAAAACAACTTTATACACTCTTCTCTGAACTTGAGCAGGTATATACTCTTGTTTCTCAACAGTTTTATACTTAAATTCTACTTTTAAGTGAATTCTAGTGGTTTCAAACACTGGTTTCATGTGCACTAACTCTAGTTCAAGTATTTCTGCAGTGTACAATATCCGTTCTAGACTTGAGACTTACATTTTAATGTCTTTTCCAATTGTTCTCTCACAATTCTGTGATATTCATCAGTATTTGCTCTGAATTACTACTGCTTTCTTGCAGTGTCCTATACTGGGCCTTCAGATCTACTTGTGGGAATTCACCACATGTACAAACAACTTTATACACTCTTCTCTGAACTTGAGAAGCTATATACACTAGTTTCTCAACACTTTTATAGGTGAATGCTACTTTTCCGTGAATTCCAGTTGTTTCAAACACTGGTTTCATGTGCACTAACTCTATTTCAAGTATTTCTGCAGTGCACAACATCCTTTATAGACTAGAGACTTACATTTTGATGTCTTTTCCACTTGTTCTCTCACAATTCTGTGATATTCATCAGTATTTGCTCTGAATTACTACTGCTTTCTTGCAGTGTCCTATATGGGCCTTCTGCTGTACTTTTGGGAATTCACAACATGTACAAACAACTTTATACACTTTTCTCTGAACTTGAGAAGCTATATACACTAGTTTCTCAACACTTTTATAGGTGAATGCTACTTTTCCGTGAATTCCAGTTGTTTCAAACACTGGTTTCATGTGCACTAACTCTATTTCAAGTATTTCTGCAGTGCACAACATCCTTTATAGACTGGAGACTTACATTTTGATGTCTTTTCCACTTGTTCTCTCACAATTCTGTGATATTCATCAGTATTTGCTCTGAATTACTACTGCTTTCTTGCAGTGTCCTATATGGGCCTTCTGCTGTACTTTTGGGAATTCACAACATGTACAAACAACTTTATACACTCTTCTCTGAACGTGAGAAGCTATCTGTTATATGCGTTATTATTTGCTCTGAATTACTTCTGTTTTCTTGAAGTGTCCTGAAATGGGCCTTTTGCTCTACTTGTGGGACTTCACCACATATACAAACAACTTTATACACTCTTCTCTGAACTTGAGAAGCTACATACACTTGTTTCCCAACTGTTTTACAGTTGAATGCTACTTTCCAGTGAATGCTATTGGTTTCAAACACTGGTTTCTTATGAACTTGCTCTATTTCAAAGATTTCTGCAGTGTACAACATCCTTTCTAGAATAGCCACTTACATTTTGATGTCTTTTCCACTTGTTCTCTCAAAATGCTGTGCTATTCATTAGTATTTGCTCTGAATTACTACTGCTTTCTTGCAGTGTCCTATAATGGGCCTTCTGCTCTATGTCTTGGACTTCTCCACATTTACAAACAACTTTATACACTCTTCTCTGAACTTGAGAAGCTATATATTGTCTCTCAACTATTTTAATGGTGAATGCTAATTTTCAGTGATTTCTAGTGCTTTCAAACACTGGTTTCATGTGCACTAACTATGTTTCAAGGATTACTGCAGTGTACAACATCCTTTCTATACTAAAGACATATATTTTGATGTCTTTTCCACTTGTTCTCTCACAATTCTGTGATATTCATCAGTATTTGCTCTGAATTACTACTGCATTCTTGCAGTGTCCTATAATGGGCCTTCTGCTGTACTTTTGGGAATTCAGAACATGTACAAACAACTTTATACACTCTTCTCTGAACTTGATAAGCTATATACACTTGTCTCTCCACTGTTTTACAATTGAATGCTACTTTTCAGTGAATTCTAGTGGTTTCAAACACTGGTTGCATGTGAACTAACTCTATTTCAAGTATTTCTGCAGTGTACAATATCCTTTCTAGACTAGACACTTACATTTCGATATCTTTTCTTCTTGTTCTCTCACAATTCTGTGATAGTCATTAGTATTTAATCTGAATTACTACTGGTTTCTTGCAGTGTCCTATAATGGGCCTTCTGCTGTACTTGTGGGAATTCACCACATGTACAAACAACTTTATACACTCTTCTCTGAACTTGAGAAGCTACATACACTGGTTTCTCAACTCTTTTACAGTTTTATGCTACTTTCCAGTGAATTCTACTGGTTTCAAACACTGGTTTCATGTGCACTAACTCTATTTCAAGTATTTCTGCAGTGTACAACATCCGTTCTAGACTAGAGACTTACATTTTGATGATTTTACACTTGTTCTCTCACAATTCTGTGATATTAATCAGTATTTGCTCTGAATTACTACTGCTTCTAGCAGTGTCCTATAATGGGCCTTATGCTCTACTTGTGGGTCCTCACCACAAGTACAAACAACATTATACACTCTTCTCTGAACTTGAGAAGCTACATACACTGGCTTCTCAACTGTTTTACATTTGAATGCTACTTTCCAGTGAATTCTAGTGGTTTCAAACACTGGTTTCCTGTGCACTCAGTCTATCTTAAGGATTTCTGCAGTGTAAAACATCATTTCTAGACAAGACTTACATTGTGATGTCTTTTCCACTTGTTCTCTCACAATTTTGTGATATTCATTAGTATTTGCTCTGAATTACTACTGCTTCTAGCAGTGTCCTATAATGGGCCTTCTGCTCTACTTGTGGGACTTCACCACATGTGCAAATAACGTTATACACTCTTCTCTGAACTTGAGAAGCTATATACACTTGTCTCTCAACTGTTTTTCAGTTGAATGCTACTTTTCAGTGAATTCTAGAGGTTTGAAACACTGGTTTCATGTTAACTCACTCTATTTCAAGGATTTCTACAGTGTACAACATCATTTATAGACTAGAGAATTACATTTTGATGGTTTTCCACTTGTTCTCTCACAATACTGTGATATTCAATAGTATTTGATCTGAATTACTACTGGTTACTTACTGTGTCCTTTAATCGGCCTTCTGCTCTATGTCTAGGACTTCTCCACATTTACAAACATCGTTATGCACTCTTCTCTGAACTTGAGAAGCTACATACACAGGTTTCTCAACTGTTTTACAGTTGAATGGTACTTTTCAGTGAATTCTAGTGGTTTTAAACACTGGTTTCATGTGCACTATTTCTATTTCAAGTATTTCTGCAGTGTACAACATTCTTTCCAGACTAGAGACTTACATTTAGATGTCTTTTTCACTTGTTCTCTCAAAATTCTGTGATTCATTAGTATTTGCTCTGAATTACTACTGCTTTCTTGAAGTGTCCTATAATGGGCCTTCTGCTCTACTTGTGGGACTTCACCAGATGAACAAACAACTTTATACACTCTTCTCTGAACTAGGGCAGCTATATACACTTGTCTCTCATCTGTTTTAGACTTTAATTCTACTTTTCAGTGAATTCTACTGGTTTCAAACACTGGATTCATGTGAACTAACTCTATTTCAAGGATTTTGGCAGTGTACAACATCCGTTCTAGACTAGAGACTTACATTTTGATGGTTTTCAACTTGTTCTCTCACAATTCTGTGATATTCATTAGTATTTGCTCTGAATTACTACTGCTTTTTTGCACTGTCCTATAATGGGCCTTCTGCTCTACTTGTGGGACTTCATCTCATGTACAAGCAACTTTATACACTCTACTCTGAACTTGAGAAGCTATATACACTTGTTTCTCAACTGTTTTACAGTTCATTGCTACATTTCAGTGAATTCTAGTGGTTTCAAACACTGGATTCAAGTGCACGTGTTCTATTTCAAGGATTACTGCAGTGTACAACACCCTTTCTAGACTGGAGACTTACATTTTCATATCTTTCCCACTATTCTCTCACAATTCTGTGATATTCATTGGTATTTGCTCTGAATTACTACTGGTTTCTTATCGTGTCCTATAATGGGCCTTCTGCTCTACTTGTGGGACCACACCAAAAGTACAAACAACATTATACACTCCTTTCTGAACTTCAGAAGGTATATACACTTGTCTCTCAACTCTTTTACAGTTGAATGCTCCTTTTCAGTGAATTCTAGTGATTTCAAACCCTGGTTTCATGTGCACAAACTCTATTTCAAGTATTTCTCAGTGTACAACATTTTTTCTAGAATAGAGACCTACATATTGATGTCTTTTCCACTCGTTCTCTCACAATTCTGTGATATTCATTAGTATTTGCTGTGAATTACTACTGCTTTCTTATCGTGTCCTATAATGGGCCTTCTGCTCTACTTGTGGGACCACACCACAAGTACAAACAACATTATACACTCATCCATGAACTTCAGAAGGTATATACATCTGTCTCTGAACTGTTTTACAGTTGAATGCTACTTTTCAGTAAATTCTAGTGGTTTCAAACACTGGTTTCATGTGTACTAACTCTATTTCAAGTGTTTCTGCAGTGTACAACATCCTTTCTAGACTGGAGACTAACATTGTGATGGTTTTTGACATGTTCTCTTACAATTCTATGATATTCATTATTATTTGCTCTGAATTACTACTGCTTTCTTGCAGTGTCCTATAATGGGCCTTTTGCTCTACTTGTGGGACGTCACCACATGTAAAACAACTTTATGCACTCTGCTCTGAATTTGTGAAGCTACATACTCTGGTTTATCAACTGTTTTATAGTTGAGTGCTACTTTTCAGCGAATTCTAGTGGTTTCAAACACTGGTTTCATGTGCACTAACTCTATTACAAGGATTTCTGCAGTGTTCAACATCCTTTCTAGACTAGAAACTTACATTTTGATGTCTTTTCCAATTATTCTCTCACAATTCTGTGATATTTATTAGTATTTGCTCTGAATTACTACTGGTTTATTACCGTATCTATAATGGGCCTTCTAGTATACTTGTGGGACGTCACCACATGTACAAAAAACTTTATACACTCTTCTCAGAACTTGGGAAGCTATATACACTAGTTTCTCAACTCTTTAACAGTTGAATGCGACTTTTCAGTGAATTCTGGTGGTTTCAAACACTGGTTTCATGTAAACTAACTCTAGCTCAAGGATTTCTGCAGTGTACAACATCCTTTCTAGACTAGAGACTTACATTTTGATTTCTTTTCCACTTGTTCTCTCACAATTCTGTGATATTCATCAGTATTTGCTCTGAATTACTTCTGCTTTCTTGCAGTGTCCTATAATGGGCCTTCTGCTCCACTACTGGAACTTCACCACGTTTACAAAACAACTTTATACACTCTTCTCTGAACTTGAGCAGGTATATACTCTTGTTTCTCAACAGTTTTATACTTAAATTCTACTTTTAAGTGAATTCTAGTGGTTTCAAACACTGGTTTCATGTGCACTAACTCTAGTTCAAGTATTTCTGCAGTGTACAATATCCGTTCTAGACTTGAGACTTACATTTTAATGTCTTTTCCAATTGTTCTCTCACAATTCTGTGATATTCATCAGTATTTGCTCTGAATTACTACTGCTTTCTTGCAGTGTCCTATACTGGGCCTTCAGATCTACTTGTGGGAATTCACCACATGTACAAACAACTTTATACACTCTTCTCTGAACTTGAGAAGCTATATACACTAGTTTCTCAACACTTTTATAGGTGAATGCTACTTTTCCGTGAATTCCAGTTGTTTCAAACACTGGTTTCATGTGCACTAACTCTATTTCAAGTATTTCTGCAGTGCACAACATCCTTTATAGACTGGAGACTTACATTTTGATGTCTTTTCCACTTGTTCTCTCACAATTCTGTGATATTCATCAGTATTTGCTCTGAATTACTACTGCTTTCTTGCAGTGTCCTATATGGGCCTTCTGCTGTACTTTTGGGAATTCACAACATGTACAAACAACTTTATACACTCTTCTCTGAACGTGAGAAGCTATCTGTTATATTCGTTATTATTTGCTCTGAATTACTTCTGTTTTCTTGAAGTGTCCTGAAATGGGCCTTTTGCTCTACTTGTGGGACTTCACCACATATACAAACAACTTTATACACTCTTCTCTGAACTTGAGAAGCTACATACACTTGTTTCCCAACTGTTTTACAGTTGAATGCTACTTTCCAGTGAATGCTATTGGTTTCAAACACTGGTTTCTTATGAACTTGCTCTATTTCAAAGATTTCTGCAGTGTACAACATCCTTTCTAGAATAGCCACTTACATTTTGATGTCTTTTCCACTTGTTCTCTCAAAATGCTGTGCTATTCATTAGTATTTGCTCTGAATTACTACTGCTTTCTTGCAGTGTCCTATAATGGGCCTTCTGCTCTATGTCTTGGACTTCTCCACATTTACAAACAACTTTATACACTCTTCTCTGAACTTGAGAAGCTATATATTGTCTCTCAACTATTTTAATGGTGAATGCTAATTTTCAGTGATTTCTAGTGCTTTCAAACACTGGTTTCATGTGCACTAACTATGTTTCAAGGATTACTGCAGTGTACAACATCCTTTCTATACTAAAGACATATATTTTGATGTCTTTTCCACTTGTTCTCTCACAATTCTGTGATATTCATCAGTATTTGCTCTGAATTACTACTGCATTCTTGCAGTGTCCTATAATGGGCCTTCTGCTGTACTTTTGGGAATTCAGAACATGTACAAACAACTTTATACACTCTTCTCTGAACTTGATAAGCTATATACACTTGTCTCTCCACTGTTTTACAATTGAATGCTACTTTTCAGTGAATTCTAGTGGTTTCAAACACGGGTTGCATGTGAACTAACTCTATTTCAAGTATTTCTGCAGTGTACAATATCCTTTCTAGACTAGACACTTACATTTCGATATCTTTTCTTCTTGTTCTCTCACAATTCTGTGATAGTCATTAGTATTTAATCTGAATTACTACTGGTTTCTTGCAGTGTCCTATAATGGGCCTTCTGCTGTACTTGTGGGAATTCACCACATGTATAAACAACTTTATACACTCTTCTCTGAACTTGAGAAGCTACATACACTGGTTTCTCAACTCTTTTACAGTTTTATGCTACTTTCCAGTGAATTCTACTGGTTTCAAACACTGGTTTCATGTGCACTAACTCTATTTCAAGTATTTCTGCAGTGTACAACATCCGTTCTAGACTAGAGACTTACATTTTGATGATTTTACACTTGTTCTCTCACAATTCTGTGATATTAATCAGTATTTGCTCTGAATTACTACTGCTTCTAGCAGTGTCCTATAATGGGCCTTATGCTCTACTTGTGGGTCCTCACCACAAGTACAAACAACATTATACACTCTTCTCTGAACTTGAGAAGCTACATACACTGGCTTCTCAACTGTTTTACATTTGAATGCTACTTTCCAGTGAATTCTAGTGGTTTCAAACACTGGTTTCCTGTGCACTCAGTCTATCTTAAGGATTTCTGCAGTGTAAAACATCATTTCTAGACAAGACTTACATTGTGATGTCTTTTCCACTTGTTCTCTCACAATTTTGTGATATTCATTAGTATTTGCTCTGAATTACTACTGCTTCTAGCAGTGTCCTATAATGGGCCTTCTGCTCTACTTGTGGGACTTCACCACATGTGCAAATAACGTTATACACTCTTCTCTGAACTTGAGAAGCTATATACACTTGTCTCTCAACTGTTTTTCAGTTGAATGCTACTTTTCAGTGAATTCTAGAGGTTTGAAACACTGGTTTCATGTTAACTCACTCTATTTCAAGGATTTCTACAGTGTACAACATCATTTATAGACTAGAGAATTACATTTTGATGGTTTTCCACTTGTTCTCTCACAATACTGTGATATTCATTAGTATTTGATCTGAATTACTACTGGTTACTTACTGTGTCCTATAATGGGCCTTCTGCTCTACTTGTGGGACTTCACCACATGTGCACATAACGTTATAAACTCTTCTCTGAACTTGAGAAGCTACATACACTAGTTTCTCAACTGTTTTACAGTTGAATGGTACTTTTCAGTTAATTTTAGTGGTTTCAAACACTGGTTTCATGTGCACTAACTCTATTTCAAGTGTTTCTGCAGTGTACAACATCCTTTCTAGACCGGAGACTAACATTGTGATGGTTTTCGACATGTTCTCTCACAATTCTGTGATATTCATTAGTATTTGCTCTGAATTACTACTGCTCTTGCAGTGTCCTCTAATGGGCATTTTGCTCTACTTGTGGGACGTCACCACATGTAAAACAACTTTATGCACTCTGCACTGAATTTGTGAAGCTACATACTCTGGTTTATCAACTGTTTTACAGTTGAATGCTACTTTTCAGTGAATTCTATAGGTTTCAAACACTGGTTTCATGTGCACTAACTCTATTACAAGGATTTCTGCAGTGTACAACATCCTTTATAGACTAGACACATTTTGATGTCTTTTCCACTTGTTCTCTCACAATTCTGTGATATTTATTAGTATTTGCTCTGAATTACTACTTCATTCTTGCAGTGTCTTATAATTGGCCTTCTGCTCTACTTGTGGGACTTCACCACATGTATAAACAACTTTATACACACTTCTCTGAACTTGAGAAGCTATATACATTGTGTCTCAACTGTTTTACTGATGAATGCTAATTTTCAGTGATTTCTAGTGCTTTCAAACACTGGTTTCATGTGCACTAACTATATTACAAGGATTACTGCAGTGTACAACATCCTTTCTATACTAGAGACATATATTTTTATGTCTTTTCCACTTGTTCTCTCAAGATTATGTGATATTCATTAGTATTGGCTCTGAATTACTACTGCTTTCTTGCAGTGTCCTATAATGGGCCTTCTGCTCTACGTCTGGGACTTCTCCCCATTTACAAACAACTTTATACACTCTTCTCTGAACTTGATAAGCTATATACACTTGTCTCTCCACTGTTTTACAATTGAATGCTACTCTTCAGTGAATTCTAGTGGTTTCAAACACTGGTTTCATGTTAACTCACTCTATTTCAAGGATTTCTACAGTGTACAACATCATTTCTAGACTAGAGAATTACATTTAGATGTCTTTTCCACTTGTTCTCTCAAAATTCTGTGATTCATTAGTATTTGCTCTGAATTACTACTGCTTTCTTACAGTGTCCTATAATGGGCCTTCTGCTCTACTTGTGGGACTTCACCACATGAACAAACAACTTTATACACTCTTCTCTGAACTTGGGCAGCTATATACACTTGTCTCTCAACTGTTTTAGACTTTAATTCTACTTTTCAGTGAATTCTACTGGTTTCAAACACTGGTTTCATGTGCACTAACTCTATTACAAGGATTTCTGCAGTGTTCAACATCCTTTCTAGACTAGAAACTTACATTTTGATGTCTTTTCCAATTATTCTCTCACAATTCTGTGATATTTATTAGTATTTGCTCTGAATTACTACTGGTTTATTACCATATCTATAATGGGCCTTCTGGTATACTTGTGGGACGACACCACATGTACAAAAAACTTAATACACTCTTCTCTGAACTTGATAAGCTATATACACTTGTCTCTCCACTGTTTTACAATTGAATGCTACTCTTCAGTGAATTCTAGTGGTTTCAAACACTGGTTTCATGTGCACTAACTCTGTTACAAGGATTTCTGCAGTGTACAACATCTTTTATAGACTAGACACATTTTGATGTATTTTCCACTTGTTCTCTTACAATTCTGTGATATTTATTAGTATTTGCTCTGAATTACTACTTCATTCTTGCAGTGTCTTATAATTGGCCTTCTGCTCTACTTGTGGGACTTCACCACATGTAGAAACAACTTTATACACACTTCTCTGAACTTGAGAAGCTATATACATTGTCTCTCAACTGTTTTACTGATGAATGCTAATTTTCAGTGATTTCTAGTGCTTTCAAACACTGGTTTCATATGCACTAACTATATTACAAGGATTACTGCAGTGTACAACATCCTTTCTATACTAGAGACATATATTTTTATGTCTTTTCCACTTGTTCTCTCAAGATTATGTGATATTCATTAGTATTGGCTCTGAATTACTACTGCTTTCTTGCAGTGTCCTATAAGGGGCCTTCTGCTCTACGTCTGGGACTTCTCCACATTTACAAACTACTTTATACACTCTTCTCTGAACTTGATAAGCTATATACACTAGTCTCTCCACTGTTTTACAATTGAATGCTACTCTTCAGTGAATTCTAGTGGTTTCAAACACTGGTTTCATGTTAACTCACTCTATTTCAAGGATTTCTACAGAGTACAACATCATTTTTAGACTAGAGAATTACATTTAGATGTCTTTTCCACTTGTTCTCTCAAAATTCTGTGATTCATTAGTATTTGCTCTGAATTACTACTGCTTTCTTAAAGTGTCCTATAATGGGCCTTCTGCTCTACTTGTGGGACTTCACCACATGAACAAACAACTTTATACACTCTTCTCTGAACTTGGGCAGCTATATACACTTGTCTCTCAACTGTTTTAGACTTTAATTCTACTTTTCAGTGAATTCTACTGGTTTCAAACACTGGTTTCATGTGCACTAACTCTATTTCAATTGTTTCTGCTGTGTACAACATCCTTTCTAGACTGGAGACTAACATTGTGATGATTTTGGACAAGTTCTCTCACAATTCTGTGATATGCATTAGTATTTGCTCTGAATTACTACTGCTCTTGCAGTGTCCTATAATGGGTCTTTTGCTCTAATTGGGGGCGTCACCACATGTAAAACAACTTTATGCACTCTGCTCTGAATTTGTGAAGCTACATACTCTGGTTTATCAACTGTTTTACAGTTGAATGCTACTTTTCAGTGAATTCTAGTGGTTTCAAACACTGGTGGTTTCTTGTGCACTAACTCTATTGGAAGAATTTCTGCAGTGTACAACATCCTTTCTAGACTAGAGACTTACATTTTGGTGTCTTTTCCACTTGTTCTCTCACAATTCTGTGATATTCATCAGTATTTGCTCTGAGTTACCACTGCTTTCTTGCAGTGTCCTATATTGGACCTTCTCGTCTATTTATGGGACTTTACCACATTTACAAACTACTTTTTACACTCTTCTCTGAACCTGAGATGCGATATACCCTTGTCTCTCAACTGTTTTACATTTGAATGCTACTTTTCAGTGAATTCTAGTGGTTTCAAACACTGGTTTCATGTGCACCTGCTCTATTTCAAGTATTTCTGCAGTGTACAACATCCTTTCTAGACTAGAGACTTACATTTTGATGTCTTTTCCACTTATTCTATCACAATTCTGTGATATTCATCAGTATTTTATCTGATTAACTACTGCTTTCTTGCAGTGTCCTATAATGGGCCTTCTGGTTTACTTGTGGGAATTCACCACATGTACAAACAACTTTATACACTCTTCTCTGAAGTATAGAAGCTATATACACTAGTTTCTCAACTCTTTTACAGTTGAATCCTACTTTTCAGTGAATTCGAGTTGTTTCAAACACTGGTTTCAAGTGCTCTAACTCTATTTCAAGTATTTCTGCAGTGTACAACATACTTTCTAGACTAAAGACTTACATTTTGATGTCTTGTCCACTTGTTCTCTCACAATTCTGTGATGTTCATTAGTATTTGCTCTGAATTACTAATGGTTTATTACCGTTTCTATAATGGGCCTTCTGGTCTACTTGTGGGACTTCAACACATGTACATAAAAATTTATACACTCTTCTCTGAACTTCAGAAGCTATATACCCTAGTCCCTCAACTGTTTTACACTTGAATGCTACTTTTCAGGGAATTCTATTCGTTTCAAGCACTGGTTTCATGTGCACCTGCTCTATTTCAAAAATATCTACAGTGTACAACATCCTTTCTAGACTAGTGACTTACATTTTTTTGTTTTTTCCACTTATCCTCTCAAAATCAGTGGTATTCATTAACATTTTGTCTGAATTACCACTGCTTTCTTAGAGTGTCATATAATGGGCCTTCTGTTCTACTTGTGGGACTTCACAACGTGTACAAACAACTTTATACACTCTTCTCTGAACTATAGAAGCTATATACAATTGTCTCTCAACTGTTGTACAGTTAAATGCTACTTTACAGTGAATTCTAGTGGTTTCAAACACTGGTTTCATGTGCACTAACTCTATTTCAAGTATTTCTGCAGTGTACAACATCCTTTCTAGACTAGAGATTTACATTTTGATGTCTTTTCCACTTGTTCTCTCACAATTCTGTGATAGCCATTAGTATTTGCTCTGAAGTACTACTGCTTTCTTGCAGTGTCATTACAATGGGCCTTCTGATCTACCTGTTGGACTTCACCACATGTGCAAACTACTTTTTACACTCTTCTCTGACCTTGAGAAGCTATATACCCTTTCCCCTCAACTGTTTTACAGTTAGTATTTGCTCAGAATTACTACTGCTTTCTTGCAGTGTCCTTAATGGGCCTTCTTCTCTACTTATGGGATTTCACCTCATGTACAAAGAATTATTTACACTCTTCTCTGAATTTGAGAATCTATATACACTTGTCTATCAGCTGTTTTACAGTTGAATGTTACTTTACCATGAATTCTAGTGGTTTCAGACACTGATTTCATGTGCACTAACATTATATCAGGATTTTCTTCAGTGTACAAGATCCTTTCTCAACTAGAGACTTACATTTTGTTTTCTTTTCCACTTGTTCTCTCACAATTCTGTGATATTCATTAGTATTTGCTCTGAATTAGAACTGCTTTCTTCCAGTTTCCTACAATGGGCCTACTGGTGTACTTGTGGGACTGTACCACATGTACAGACAACTTTATACACTCTTCTCTGAACTTGAGAAGTTTTATACACTTGTCTCTCAACTCTTTTACAGTTTAATGTTACTTTTCCATGAATTCTAGTGGTTTCAAACAGTGGTTTCATGTGCACTAACTCTATTTCAGGTATTTCTTCAGTGTACAAGATCCGTCCTCCACTAGAGACTTGCATTTTGATGTCTTTTCCACTTGATCTCTCTCAATTCTGTGATATTCATTAGTATTTGCTCTGAATTACTACTGCTGTCTTGCAGTGTACTATAATGGGCCTTCTGCTGTACTTGTGGGACTTCTCCACATGTACAAAGAACTTTTTACACTCTTCTCTGAACTTGAGAAGCTATACACACTTGTCGCTCAACTGTTTTACAGTTGAATGTTACTTTTCCATCAATTCTAGTGGTTTCCAACACTGGTTTCATGTGCACTAACTCTATTGCAGGTATTTCTTCAGTGTACAAGATCCGTTCTAGACTAGAGACTTGCATTTTGATGTCTTTTCCACTTGTTCTCTCACAATTCTGTGGTATTCATTAGTATTTGCTCTGAATTACTACTGCTTTCTTGCAGTGTCCTATAATGGGCCTTCTGCTGTACTTGTGGGACTTCACCACATGTAAAAACAACTATATACACTCTTCTCTGAACTTGAGAAGCTATATACACTTTTCTCTCAACTGTTTCCATTTGAATGTTACTTTTCCATGAATTCTAGTGGTTTCAAACAGAGGTTTCATGTGCACTAACTCTATTTCAGGTATTTCTTCAGTGTACAAGATCCTTTCTCAACTAGAGACTTACATTTTGATGTCTTTTTCACTTGTTCACTCAAAATTCTGTGATATTCATTAGTATTTGCTCTGAATTACTACTACTTTCTAGCAGTGTCCTACAATGGGCCTTCTGCTCTACTTGTGAATCTTCACTACATGTACAAAGAACTTTTTACACTCTTCTCTGAACTTGAGAAGCTATACACACTTGTCGCTCAACTGTTTTACAGTTGAATGTTACTTTTCCATCAATTCTAGTGGTTTCAAACACTGGTTTCATGTGAACTAACTCTATTTCAGGTATTTCTTCAGTGTACAAGATCCTTTCTCAACTACAGACTTGCATTTTGATGTCTTTTCCACTTGTTCTCTCACAATTCTGTGATATTCATTAGTATTTGCTCTGAATTACTACTGCTTTCTTGCAGTGTCCTATAATGGGCCTTCTGCTGTACTTGTGGGACTTCACCACATGTACAAACAACTATATACACTCTTCTCTGAACTTGAGAAGCTATATACACTTGTCTCTGAACTGTTATACAGTTGAATGTTACTTTTCCATGAATTCTAGTGGTTTCAAACAGTGGTTTCATGTGCACTAACTCTATTTCCGGTATTTCTTCAGTGTACAAGATCATTTCTAGAATAGAAATTTACGTTTTGATGTCTTTTCTACTTGTTCTGTCACAATTCTGTTATATTCATTAATATTTGCTCTGAATTACTACTGCTTTCTTGCAGTGTCCTATAATGGGCCTTCTGCTCTACTTGTGGGACTTCACATGTACAAACAACTTTATACACTCTTCTCGGAACTTGAGAAGCTATATACACTTGTATCTCAACAGATTTCCATTTGAATGTTACTTTTCCATGAATTCTAGTGGTTTCAAACTCTGGTTTCATGTGCACTAACTCTATTTCAGGTATTTCCTCAGTGTACAAGATTCATTCTCGACTAGAGACTTACATTTTGATGTCTTTTCCACTTGTTCTCTCACAATTCTGTGATATTCATTAGTATTTGCTCTGAATTACTACTGCTTTCTAGCAGTGTCCTACAATGGGCCTTCTGCTCTACTTGTGAATCTTCACTACATGTACAAAGAACTTTTTACACTCTTCTCTGAACTTGAGAAGCTATACACACTTGTCGCTCAACTGTTTTACAGTTGAATGTTACTTTTCCATCAATTCTAGTGGTTTCCAACACTGGTTTCATGTGCACTAACTCTATTGCAGGTATTTCTTCAGTGTACAAGATCCGTTCTAGACTAGAGACTTGCATTTTGATGTCTTTTCCACTTGTTCTTTCACAATTCTGTGATATTCATTAGTATTTGCTCTGAATTACTACTGCTTTCTTGCAGTGTCCTATAATGGGCCTTCTGCTGTACTTGTGGGACTTCACCACATGTACAAACAACTATATACACTCTTCTCTGAACTTGAGAAGCTATATACACTTGTCTCTCACCTGTTTTCCATTTGAATGTTACTTTTCCATGAATTCTAGTGGTTTCAAACAGTGGTTTCATGTGCACTAACTCTATTTCAGGTATTTCGTCAGTGTACAAGATCCTTTCTCAACTAGAGACTTACATTTTGATGTCTTTTTCACTTGTTCACTCACAATTCTGTGATATTCATTAGTATTTGCTCTGAATTACTACTACTTTCTAGCAGTGTCCTACAATGGGCCTTCTGCTCTACTTGTGAATCTTCACTACATGTACAAAGAACTTTTTACACTCTTCTCTGAACTTGAGAATCTATACACACTGGTCGCTCAACTGTTTTACAGTTGAATGTTACTTTTCCATCAATTCTAGTGGTTTCAAAAACTGGTTTCATGTGCACTAACTCTATTTCAGGTATTTCTTCAGTGTACAATATCCATTCTCAACTAGAGACTTGCATTTTGATGTCTTTTCCACTTGTTCTCTCACAATTCTGTGATATTCATTAGTATTTGATCTGAATTAATACTGCTTTCGTGCAGTGTCCTATAATGGGCCTTCTGCTGTACTTGTGGGACTTCACCACATGTACAAACAACTATATACACTCTTCTCTGAACTTGAGAAGCTATATACACTTGTCTCTCACCTGTTTTCCATTTGAATGTTACTTTTCCATGAATTCTAGTGGTTTCAAACAGTGGTTTCATGTGCACTAACTCTATTTCACGTATTTCGTCAGTGTACAAGATCCTTTCTCAACTAGAGAATTACATTTTGATGTCTTTTTCACTTGTTCACTCACAATTCTGTGATATTCATTAGTATTTGCTCTGAATTAGTACTGCTTTCTTGCAGTGTCCTACAATCGGCCTTCTGCTCTACTTGTGAGTCTTCATCACATGTACAAAGAACTTTATATAATCTTCTTAAAACTTGAGAAGCTATATACACTTGTCTCTCAACTGTTTTCCATTTGAATGTTACTTTTCCATGAATTCTAGTGGTTTCAAACACTGGTTTCATGTGCACTAACTCTATTTCCGGTATTTCTTAAGTGTACAAATTCATTTCTAGAATAGAAATTTACGTTTTGATGTCTTTTCTACTTGTTCTGTCACAACTCGGTTATATTCATTAATATTTGCACTGAATTACTACTGCTTTCTTGCAGTGTCCTATAATGGGCCTTCTGCTCTACTTGTGGGACTTCACATGTACAAACAACTTTATACACTCTTCTCGGAACTTGAGAAGCTATATACACTTTTATCTCAACTGTTTTGCATTTGAATGTTACTTTTCCATGAATTCTAGTGGTTTCAAACACTGGTTTCATGTGCACTAACTCTATTTCAGGTATTTCTTCAGTGTACAAGATCCGTCCTCCACTAGAGACTTGCATTTTGATGTCTTTTCCACTTGTTCACTCACAATTCTGTGATATTCATTAGTATTTGCTCTGAATTACTACTGCTTTGTTGCAGTGTCCTACAATGGGCCTTCTGCTCTACTTGTGAGCCTCATCACATGTACAAAGAACTTTATATACTCTTCTTAAAACTTGAGAAGCTATATACACTTTTCTCTCAACTGTTTTTCATTTGAATGTTACTTTTCCATGAATTCTAGTGGTTTCAAACACTGGTTTTATGTGCAGTAACTCTACTTCAGGTATTTCCTCAGTGTACAAGATCCTTTCTTTACAAGAGACTTACCCTTGTAAGTCTTTTTCACTTGTTCTCTCACAATTCTGTGATATTCATTAGTATTTGCTTTGAATTACTACTGCTGTCTTGCACTGTCCGAAAATGGACTTCTGCTCTACTTGTGAATCTTCAATACATGTACAAGGATCTTTATACAGTCTTCTCTGAACTTGAGAAGCTATATACACTTGTCTCTGAACTGTTTTACAGTTGAATGTTACTTTTCCATGAATTCTAGTGGTTTCAAACACTGGTTTGATGTGCACTAACTCTATTTCAGGTATTTCTTCAGTGTACAAGATCCTTTCTCAACTACAGACTTGCGTTTTGATGTCTTTTCCACTTGTTCTCTCACAATTCTGTGATATTCATTAGTATTTGCTCTGAATTACTACTGCTTTCTTGCAGTGTCCTATAATGGGCTGTCTGCTCTACTTGTGGGACTTCACCACATGTACAAAGAACTTTATACACTCTTCTCTGAACTTGAGAAGCTATATACACTTGTCTCTCAACTGTTTTCCATTTGAATATTACTTTTCCATGAATTACAGTGATTTCAAATTCTGGTTTCATGTGCACTAACTCTATATCAGGTATTTCTTTAGTGTACAAGATCCTTTCTCGACTAGAGACTTACATTTTGATGTCTTTTCCACTTGTTCTCTCACAATTCTGTGATATTCATTAGTATTTGCTCTGAATTACTACTGCTTTCTTGCAGTGTCCTATAATGGGCCTTCTGCTCTACTTGTGGGACTTCACCACATGTACAAACAACTATATACACTCTTCTCTGAACTTAGGAAGCTATATATACTTGTCTCTCAACTGTTTTACATTTGAATGTTACTTTTTCCATGAATTCTAGTGGTTTCAAAGAGTGGTTTCACGTGCACTAACTCTATTTCAGGTATTTCTTCAGTGTACAAGATCCTTTCTCGACTAGAGACTTGCATTTTGATGTCTTTTCCACTTGTTCTCTCACAATTCTGTGATATTCATTAGTATTTGCTCTGAATTAGTACTGCTTTCTTGCAGTGTCCTACAATGGGCCTTCTGCTCTACTTGTGAGTCTTCATCACATGTACAAAGAACTTTATATAATCTTCTTAAAACTTGAGAAGCTATACACACTTGTGTCTCAACTGTTTTCCATTTGAATGTTACTTTTCCATGAATTCTAGTGGTTTCAAACACTGGTTTTATGTGCATTAACTCTACTTCAGGTATTTCTTCAGTGTACAAGATCCTTTCTTTACAAGAGACTTACCTTTGTAAGTCTTTTTCACTTGTTCTCTCACAATTCTGTGATATTCATTAGTATTTGCTTTGAATTACTACTGCTTTCTTGCACTGTCCGAAAATGGGCCTTCTGCTCTACTTGTGAATCTTCACATGTACAAAGAACTTTATACACTCTTCTCTGAACTTCAGAAGCTATATACACTTGTCTCTAAACTGTTTTACAGTTGAATGTTACTTTTCCATGAATTCTGGTGGTTTCAGACACTGGTTTGATGTGCACTAACTCTATTTCAGGTATTTCTTCAGTGTATAAGATCCTTTCTCAACTAGATACTTGCATTTTGATGTCTTTTCAACTTGTTCTCTCACAATTCTGTGATATTCATTAGTATTTGCTCTGAATTAGTACTGCTTTCTTGCAGTGTCCTACAATCGGCCTTCTGCTCTTATTGTGAGTCTTCATCACATGTACAAAGAACTTTATATAATCTTCTTAAAACTTGAGAAGCTATATACACTTGTGTCTCAACTGTTTTCCTTTTGAATGTTACTTTTCCATGAAATCTAGTGGTTTCAAACAGTGGTTTCATGTGCACTAACTCTATTTCAGGTATTTCTTCAGTGTACAAGATCCTTTCTCGACTAGAGACTTACATTTTGATGTCTTTTTCACTTGTTCACTCACAATTCTGTGATATTCATTAGTATTTGCTCTGAATTACTACTGTTTTCTTGCAGTGTCCTACAATGGGCCTTATGCTCTACTTGTGAATCTTCACATGTACAAAGAACTTTATACACTCTTCTCTGAACTTGAGAAGCTATATACACTTGTCTCTGAACTGTTTTACAGTTTAATGTTACCTTTCAATGAATTCTAGTGGTTTCACACACTGGTTTCATGTGCACTAACTCTATTTCCAGTATTTCTTCGTCTATAAGATGCTTTCTAGATTAGAGACTAACATTTTGATGTCTTTTCCACTTGTTCTCTCACAATTCTGTGATATTCATTAGTATTTGCTCTGAATTACTACTGCTTTCTTGCAGTGGCCTATAATGGGCCTTCTGCTATACTTGTGGTACTTCACCACATATGCAAACAACTTTATACACTCTTCTCTGAACTTGAGAAGCTATATACACTTGTCTCTCAACTGTTTTACAGTTTAATGTTACCTTTCAGTGAAGTCTAGTGGTTTCAAACACTGGTTTCATGTGCACTAACTCTATTTCCGGTATTTCTTCGTTTGTAAGATCCTTTCTATGCTAGAGACTAACATTTTGATGTCTTTTCCACTTGCTCTCTCACAATTCTGTGATATTCATTAGTATTTGCTCTGAAGTACTACTGCTTTCTTGCAGTGTCCTGCAATGGGCCTTCTGCTCTACTTGTAAATCTTCACTACATGTACAAAGAACTTTTAAACTCTTCTCTGAACTTGAGAAGCTATATACACTTGTCGCTCAACTGTTTTACAGTTGAATGTTACTTTTCCATGAATTCGAGTGGTTTCAAACACTGGTTTCATGTGCACTAATTCTATTTCAGGCATTTCTTCAGTGTACAAGAACCTTTCTCAACTAGAGACTTGCATTTTGATGTATTTTCCACTTGTTCTCTCACAATTCTGTGATATTCATTAGTATTTGCTCTGAATTACTACTGCTTTCTTGCAGTGTCCTATAATGGGCCTTCTGCTGTACTTGTGGGACTTCACCACATGTACAAACAACTTTATACACTCTTCTCTGAACTTGAGAAGCTATATACACTTGTCTCTCAACTGTTTTCCATTTGAATGTTACTTTTCCATGAATTCTAGTGATTTCAAACTCTGGTTTCATGTGCACTAACTCTATATCAGGTATTTCTTTAGTGTACAAGATCCTTTCTCGACTAGAGACTTACATTTTGATGTCTTTTCCACTTGTTCTCTCACAATTCTGTGATATTCATTAGTATTTGCTTTGAATTACTACTGCTTTCTTGCACTGTCCGAAAATGGGCCTTCTGCTCTACTTGTTAATCTTCACATGTACAAAGAACTTTATACACTCTTCTCTGAACTTAAGAAGCTATATACACTTGTCTCTCAACTGTTTTACAGTTGAATGTTACTTTTCCATGTATTCTAGTGGTTTCAGACACTGGTTTGTTGTGCACTAACTCTATTTCAGGTATTTCCTCAGTGTACAAGATCCTTTCTCAACTAGAGACTTGCATTTTGATGTCTTTTTCACTTGTTCACTCACAATTCTGTGATATTCATTAGTATTTGCTTTGAATTACTACTGCTTTCTTGCACTGTCCGAAAATGGGCCTTCTGCTCTACTTGTGAATCTTCACATGTACAAAGAACTTTATACACTCTTCTCTGAACTTCAGAAGCTATATACACTTCTCTGTAAACTGTTTTACAGTTGAATGTTCCTTTCCATGAATTCTAGTGGTTTCAGTCACTGGTTTGATGTGCACTAACTCTATTTCAGGTATTTCTTCAGTGTACAAGATCCTTTCTCAACTAGAGACTTGCATTTTGATGTCTTTTCCACCTGTTCTCTCACAATTCTGTGATATTCATTTGTATTTTCTCTGAATTACTACTGCTTTCTTGCAGTGTCCTATAATGGGCCTTCTGCTGTACTTGTGGGACTTCACCACATGTACAAACAACTATATACACTCTTCTCTGAACTTGAGAAGCTATATATACTTCTCTCTCAACTGTTTTCCATTTGAATGTTACTTTTCCATGAAATCTAGTGGTTTCAAACAGTGGTTTCATGTGCACTAACTCTATTTCAGGTATTTCTTCAGTGTACAAGATCCTTTCTCAACTAGAGACTTACATTTTGAAGTCTTTTTCACTTGTTCACTCACAATTCTGTGATATTCATTAGTATTTGCTCTGAATTACTACTGTTTTCTTGCAGTGTCCTACAATGTGCTTTCTGCTCTACTTGTGAATCTTCACATGTACAAAGAAATTTATACACTCTTCTCAGAACTTGAGAAGCTATATACACTTGTCTCTGAACTGTTTTACAGTTTAATGTTACTTTTCAATGAATTCTAGTGGTTTCACACACTGGTTTCATGTGCACTAACTCTATTTCCGGTATTTCTTCGTTTGTAAGATCCTTTCTAGACTAGAGACTAACATTTTGATGTCTTTTCCACTTGTTCTCTCACAATTCTGTGATATTCATTAGTATTTGCTCTGAAGTACTACTGCTTTCTTGCAGTGTCCTACAATGGGCCTTCTGCTCTACTTGTAAACCTTCACCACATGTACAAAGAACTTTATACACTCTTCTCTGAACTTGAGAAGCTATATACACTTGTCTCTCAACTGTTTTCCATTTGAATATTACTTTTCCATGAATTACAGTGATTTCAAATTCTGGTTTCATGTGCACTAACTCTATATCAGGTATTTCTTTAGTGTACAAGATCCTTTCTCGACTAGAGACTTACATTTTGATGTCTTTTCCACTTGTTCTCTCACAATTCTGTGATATTCATTAGTATTTGCTCTGAATTACTACTGCTTTCTTGCAGTGTCCTATAATGGGCCTTCTGCTCTACTTGTGGGACTTCACCACATGTACAAACAACTATATACACTCTTCTCTGAACTTAGGAAGCTATATATACTTGTCTCTCAACTGTTTTACATTTGAATGTTACTTTTTCCATGAATTCTAGTGGTTTCAAAGAGTGGTTTCATGTGCACTAACTCTATTTCAGGTATTTCTTCAGTGTACAAGATCCTTTCTCGACTAGAGACTTGCATTTTGATGTCTTTTCCACTTGTTCTCTCACAATTCTGTGATATTCATTAGTATTTGCTCTGAATTAGTACTGCTTTCTTGCAGTGTCCTACAATGGGCCTTCTGCTCTACTTGTGAGTCTTCATCACATGTACAAAGAACTTTATATAATCTTCTTAAAACTTGAGAAGCTATACACACTTGTGTCTCAACTGTTTTCCATTTGAATGTTACTTTTCCATGAATTCTAGTGGTTTCAAACACTGGTTTTATGTGCATTAACTCTACTTCAGGTATTTCTTCAGTGTACAAGATCCTTTCTTTACAAGAGACTTACCTTTGTAAGTCTTTTTCACTTGTTCTCTCACAATTCTGTGATATTCATTAGTATTTGCTTTGAATTACTACTGCTTTCTTGCACTGTCCGAAAATGGGCCTTCTGCTCTACTTGTGAATCTTCACATGTACAAAGAACTTTATACACTCTTCTCTGAACTTCAGAAGCTATATACACTTGTCTCTAAACTGTTTTACAGTTGAATGTTACTTTTCCATGAATTCTGGTGGTTTCAGACACTGGTTTGATGTGCACTAACTCTATTTCAGGTATTTCTTCAGTGTATAAGATCCTTTCTCAACTAGATACTTGCATTTTGATGTCTTTTCAACTTGTTCTCTCACAATTCTGTGATATTCATTAGTATTTGCTCTGAATTAGTACTGCTTTCTTGCAGTGTCCTACAATCGGCCTTCTGCTCTACTTGTGAGTCTTCATCACATGTACAAAGAACTTTATATAATCTTCTTAAAACTTGAGAAGCTATATACACTTGTGTCTCAACTGTTTTCCTTTTGAATGTTACTTTTCCATGAAATCTAGTGGTTTCAAACAGTGGTTTCATGTGCACTAACTCTATTTCAGGTATTTCTTCAGTGTACAAGATCCTTTCTCGACTAGAGACTTACATTTTGATGTCTTTTTCACTTGTTCACTCACAATTCTGTGATATTCATTAGTATTTGCTCTGAATTACTACTGTTTTCTTGCAGTGTCCTACAATGGGCCTTATGCTCTACTTGTGAATCTTCACATGTACAAAGAACTTTATACACTCTTCTCTGAACTTGAGAAGCTATATACACTTGTCTCTGAACTGTTTTACAGTTTAATGTTACCTTTCAATGAATTCTAGTGGTTTCACACACTGGTTTCATGTGCACTAACTCTATTTCCAGTATTTCTTCGTCTATAAGATGCTTTCTAGATTAGAGACTAACATTTTGATGTCTTTTCCACTTGTTCTCTCACAATTCTGTGATATTCATTAGTATTTGCTCTGAATTACTACTGCTTTCTTGCAGTGGCCTATAATGGGCCTTCTGCTATACTTGTGGTACTTCACCACATATGCAAACAACTTTATACACTCTTCTCTGAACTTGAGAAGCTATATACACTTGTCTCTCAACTGTTTTACAGTTTAATGTTACCTTTCAGTGAAGTCTAGTGGTTTCAAACACTGGTTTCATGTGCACTAACTCTATTTCCGGTATTTCTTCGTTTGTAAGATCCTTTCTATGCTAGAGACTAACATTTTGATGTCTTTTCCACTTGCTCTCTCACAATTCTGTGATATTCATTAGTATTTGCTCTGAAGTACTACTGCTTTCTTGCAGTGTCCTGCAATGGGCCTTCTGCTCTACTTGTAAATCTTCACTACATGTACAAAGAACTTTTAAACTCTTCTCTGAACTTGAGAAGCTATATACACTTGTCGCTCAACTGTTTTACAGTTGAATGTTACTTTTCCATGAATTCGAGTGGTTTCAAACACTGGTTTCATGTGCACTAATTCTATTTCAGGCATTTCTTCAGTGTACAAGAACCTTTCTCAACTAGAGACTTTTATTTTGATGTATTTTCCACTTGTTCTCTCACAATTCTGTGATATTCATTAGTATTTGCTCTGAATTACTACTGCTTTCTTGCAGTGTCCTATAATGGGCCTTCTGCTGTACTTGTGGGACTTCACCACATGTACAAACAACTTTATACACTCTTCTCTGAACTTGAGAAGCTATATACACTTGTCTCTCAACTGTTTTCCATTTGAATGTTACTTTTCCATGAATTCTAGTGATTTCAAACTCTGGTTTCATGTGCACTAACTCTATATCAGGTATTTCTTTAGTGTACAAGATCCTTTCTCGACTAGAGACTTACATTTTGATGTCTTTTCCACTTGTTCTCTCACAATTCTGTGATATTCATTAGTATTTGCTTTGAATTACTACTGCTTTCTTGCACTGTCCGAAAATGGGCCTTCTGCTCTACTTGTTAATCTTCACATGTACAAAGAACTTTATACACTCTTCTCTGAACTTAAGAAGCTATATACACTTGTCTCTCAACTGTTTTACAGTTGAATGTTACTTTTCCATGTATTCTAGTGTTTTCAGACACTGGTTTGTTGTGCACTAACTCTATTTCAGGTATTTCCTCAGTGTACAAGATCCTTTCTCAACTAGAGACTTGCATTTTGATGTCTTTTTCACTTGTTCACTCACAATTCTGTGATATTCATTAGTATTTGCTTTGAATTACTACTGCTTTCTTGCACTGTCCGAAAATGGGCCTTCTGCTCTACTTGTGAATCTTCACATGTACAAAGAACTTTATACACTCCTCTCTGACCTTCAGAAGCTATATACACTTCTCTGTAAACTGTTTTACAGTTGAATGTTCCTTTCCATGAATTCTAGTGGTTTCAGTCACTGGTTTGATGTGCACTAACTCTATTTCAGGTATTTCTTCAGTGTACAAGATCCTTTCTCAACTAGAGACTTGCATTTTGATGTCTTTTCCACCTGTTCTCTCACAATTCTGTGATATTCATTTGTATTTTCTCTGAATTACTACTGCTTTCTTGCAGTGTCCTATAATGGGCCTTCTGCTGTACTTGTGGGACTTCACCACATGTACAAACAACTATATACACTCTTCTCTGAACTTGAGAAGCTATATATACTTCTCTCTCAACTGTTTTCCATTTGAATGTTACTTTTCCATGAAATCTAGTGGTTTCAAACAAGGTTTCATGTGCACTAACTCTATTTCAGGTATTTCTTCAGTGTACAAGATCCTTTCTCAACTAGAGACTTACATTTTGAAGTCTTTTTCACTTGTTCACTCACAATTCTGTGATATTCATTAGTATTTGCTCTGAATTACTACTGTTTTCTTGCAGTGTCCTACAATGTGCTTTCTGCTCTACTTGTGAATCTTCACATGTACAAAGAACTTTATACACTCTTCTCTGAACTTGAGAAGCTATATACACTTGTCTCTGAACTGTTTTACAGTTTAATGTTACTTTTCAATGAATTCTAGTGGTTTCACACACTGGTTTCATGTGCACTAACTCTATTTCCGGTATTTCTTCGTTTGTAAGATCCTTTCTAGACTAGAGACTAACATTTTGATGTCTTTTCCACTTGTTCTCTCACAATTCTGTGATATTCATTAGTATTTGCTCTGAAGTACTACTGCTTTCTTGCAGTGTCCTACAATGGGCCTTCTGCTCTACTTGTAAACCTTCACCACATGTACAAAGAACTATATACACTCTTCTCTGAACTTGAGAAGCTATATACACTTGTCTCTCAACTGTTTTCCATTTGAATATTACTTTTCCATGAATTACAGTGATTTCAAATTCTGGTTTCATGTGCACTAACTCTATATCAGGTATTTCTTTAGTGTACAAGATCCTTTCTCGACTAGAGACTTACATTTTGATGTCTTTTCCACTTGTTCTCTCACAATTCTGTGATATTCATTAGTATTTGCTCTGAATTACTACTGCTTTCTTGCAGTGTCCTATAATGGGCCTTCTGCTCTACTTGTGGGACTTCACCACATGTACAAACAACTATATACACTCTTCTCTGAACTTAGGAAGCTATATATACTTGTCTCTCAACTGTTTTACATTTGAATGTTACTTTTTCCATGAATTCTAGTGGTTTCAAAGAGTGGTTTCATGTGCACTAACTCTATTTCAGGTATTTCTTCAGTGTACAAGATCCTTTCTCGACTAGAGACTTGCATTTTGATGTCTTTTCCACTTGTTCTCTCACAATTCTGTGATATTCATTTGTATTTGCTCTGAATTACTACTGCTTTCTTGCAGTGTAATATAATGGGCCTTCTGCTTTACTTGAGGGACTTCACCACATGTACAAACAACTATATACACTCTTCTCTGAACTTGAGATGCTATATACACTTGTCTCTCAACTGTTGTCCATTTGAATTTTACTTTTCCATGAATTCTAGTGATTTCAAACTCTGGTTTCATGTGCACTAACTCTATATCAGGTATTTCCTCAGTGTACAAGATCCTTTCTCAACTAGAGACTTACATTTTGATGTCTTTTCCACTTGTTCTCTCACAATTCTGTGATATTCATTAGTATTTGTTCTGAATTACTACTGCTTTCTTGCATGTCTTACAATGGGCCTTCTGCTCTACTTGTGAATCTTAACATGTACAAAGAACTTTAATCACTCTTCTCTTAACTTGAGAAGCTATATACACTTGTCGCTCAACTGTTTTACAGTTGAATGTTACTTTTCCATCAATTCTAGTGGTTTCAAACACTGGTTTCATGTGCACTAACTCTATTTCAGGTATTTCTTCAGTGTACAAGATCCGTTCTCGACTAGAGACTTGCATTTTGATGTCTTTTCCACTTGCTCTCTCACAATTCTGTGATATTCATTAGTATTTGCTCTGAATTACTACTGCTTTCTTGCAGTGTCCTACAATGGGCCTTCTGCTCTACTGGTGAGTCTTCATCACATGTACAAAGAACTTTATATACTCTTCTTAAAACTTGAGAAGCTATATACACTTGTCTCTCAACTATTTTCCATTTGAATGTTTCTTTTCCATGAATTCTAGTGGTTTCAAACACTGGTTTTATGTGCAGTAACTCTACTTCAGGTATTTCTTCAGTGTACAAGATCCTTTCTTTACAAGAGACTTACCTTTGTAAGTCTTTTTCACTTGTTCTCTCACAATTCTGTGATATTAGTATTTGCTCTGAATTACTACCGCTTTCTTGCAGTGTCCTATAATGGGCCTTCTAGTGGTTTCAAACACTGGATTCATGTGCACTAACTCAATTCTAGTGGTTCAATTCTAGTGGTTTCAAACACTGGTTTCATGTGCACTAACTCTATTTCAGGTATTTCTTCAGTGTACAAGATCCGTTCTGAACTAGAGACTTGCATTTTGATGTCTTTTCCACTTGTTCTCTCACAATTCTGTGATATTCATTAGTATTTGATCTGAATTACTACTGCTTTCATGCAGTGTCCTATAATGGGCCTTCTGCTGTACTTGTGGGACTTCACCACATGTACAAACAACTATATACACTCTTCTCTGAACTTGAGAAGCTATATACACTTGTCTCTCAACTGTTTTTCATTTGAATGTTACTTTTCCATGAATTCTAGTGGTTTCAAACAGTGGTTTCATGTGCACTAACTCTATTTCAGGTATTTCTTCAGTGTACAAGATCCTTTCTCAACTAGAGACTTACATTTTGATGTCTTTTTCACTTGTTCACTCACAATTCTGTGATATTTATTAGTATTTGCTCTGAATTATTACTGCTTTCTTGCAGTGTCCTACAATGGGCCTTCTGCTCTACTTGTGAATCTTCACTACATGTACAAAGAACTTTTTACACTCTTCTCTGAACTTGAGAAGCTATATACACTTGACTCTCAACTGTTTTACGGTGGAATGTTAGTTTTCCATGAATTCTAGTGGTTTCAAACACTGGTTTAATGTGCATTAACTCTATTTCAGGAATTTCTTCAGTGTACAAGATCCTTTCTAGACTAGAAATTTATGTTTTGATATCTTTCCCACTTGTTCTCTCACAATTCTGTGATATTCATTAGTGTTTGCTCTGAAGTACTACTGCTTTCTTGCAGTGTCCTACAATGGGCCTTCTGCTCTACTTGTAAATCTTCACCACATATACAAAGAACTTTTACACTCTTCTCTTTACTTGAGAAGCTATATACACTTGTCTCTGAACTGTTTTACCGTTGAATGTTACTTTTCCATGAATTCTAGTGGTATCAAACACTGGTTTCATGTGCACTAACTCTATTTCTGGTATTTCTTCAGTGTACAAGAGCCTTTCTAGACTAGAGACTTACATTTTGATGTCTTTTCCACTTGTTCTCTCACAATTCTGTGATATTCATTAGTATTTGTTCTGAATTACTACCGCTTTCTTGCAGTGTCCTACAATGGGCCTTCTGCTCTACTTGTGAATCTTCACATGTACAAAGAACTTTATACACTCTTCTCTTAACTTGAGAAGCTATATACACTTGTCGTTCAACTGTTTTACAGTTGAATGTTACTTTTCCATCAATTCTAGTGGTTTCAAACACTGGTTTCATGTGCACTAACTCTATTTCAGGTATTTCTTCAGTGTACAAGATCCGATCTCGACTAGAGACTTGCATTTTGATGTCTTTTCCACTTGCTCTCTCACAATTCTGTGATATTCATTAGTATTTGCTCTGAATTACTACTGCTTTCTTGCAGTGTCCTACAATGGGCCTTCTGCTATACTGGTGAGTCTTCATCACATGTACAAAGAACTTTATATACTCTTCTTAAAATTTGAGAAGCTATATACACTTGTCTCTCAACTGTTTTCCATTTGAATGTTTCTTTTCCATGAATTCTAGTGGTTTCAAACACTGGTTTTATGTGCAGTAACTCTACTTCAGGTATTTCTTCAGTGTACAAGATCCTTTCTTTACAGGAGACTTACCTTTGTATGTCTTTTTCACTTGTTCTCTCAGAATTCTGTGATATTAGTATTTACTCTGCATTACTACCGCTTTCTTGCAGTGTCCTATAATGGGCTGTCTGCTCTACTTGTGGGAATTCACCACATGTACAAAGAACTTTATACACTCTTCTCTGAACTTGAGAAGATATATACACTTGTCTCTCAACTGTTTTACAGTTGAATGTTACTTTTCCATGAATTCTTGTGGTTTCACACACTGGTTTCATGTGCACTAACTCTATTTCAGGCATTTCTTCAGTGTACAAGATCCTTTCTCAACTAGAGACTTGCATTTTGATGTCTTTTCCACTTGTTCTCTCACAATTCTGTGATATTCATTAGTATTTGCTCTGAATTACTACTGCTTTCTTGCAGTGTCCTATAATGGGCTGTCTGCTCTACTTGTGGGAATTCACCACATGTACAAAGAACTTTATACACTCTTCTCTGAACTTGAGAAGCTATATACACTTGTCTCTCATCTGTTTTACATTTGAATGTTACTTTTCCATGAATTCTTGTGATTTCAAACTCTGGTTTCATGTGCACTAACTCTATATCAGGTATTTCCTCAGTGTACAAGATCCTTTCTCGACTAGAGACTTACATTTTGATGTCTTTTCCACTTGTTCTCTCACAATTCTGTGATATTCATTAGTATTTGCTCTGAATTACTACTCCTTTCTTGCAGTGTCCTACAATGGGCCTTCTGCTCTACTTGTGAATCTTCATCACATGTACAAAGAAATTTATATACTCTTCTTAAAACTTGAGAAGCTATATACACTTGTCTCTCAACTGTTTTCCATGTGAATGTTACTTTTCCATGAATTCTAGTGGTTTCAAACACTGGTTTTATGGGCAGTAACTCTACTTCAGGTATTTCTTCAGTGTAGAAGATCCTTTCTTTACAAGAGACTTACCTTTGTAAGTCTTTTTCACTTGTTCTCTCACAATTCTGTGATATTCATTAGTATTTGCTTTGAATTACTACTGCTTTCTTGCACTGTCCGAAAATGGGCCTTCTGCTCTACTTGTGAATCTTCACATGTAAAAAGAACTTTATACACTCGTCTCTGAACTTGAGAAGCTATATACACTTGGCTCTCAACTGTTTTACAGTTGAATGTTACTTTTCCATGAATTCTAGTGGTTTCAAACACTGGTTTGATGTGCACTAACTCTATTTCCGGTATTTCCTCAGTGTACAAGATCCGTTCTCAATTAGAAACTTACATTTTGATGTCTTTTTCACTTGTTCACTCACAATTCTGTGATATTCATTAGTATTTGCTCTGAATTACCACTGTTTTCTTGCAGTGTCCTACAATGGGCCTTCTCCTCTACTTGTGAATCTTCACTTGTACAAAGAACTTTATACACTCTTCTCTGAACTTGAGAAGCTATATACACTTGTCTCTCAACTGTTGTACAGTTGAATGTTACTTTTCCATCAATTCTAGTGGTTAAAACACTGGTTTCATGTGCACTAACTCTATTTAAGGTATTTCTTCAGTGTACAAGAGCCTTTCTAGACTAGAGACTTACATTTTCATGTCTTTTTCACTTGTTCTCTCACAATTCTGTGATATTCATTAGTACTTGCTCTGAATTACTACTGCTTTCTTGCAGTGTCCTACAATGTAACTTCTGCTATGCTTGTGAGTCTTCACCACATGTACAAAGAACTTTATACACTCTTCTCTGATCTTGAGAAGCTATTTACACTTGTCTCTCAACTGTTTTACAGTTTAATGTTACTTTTCCATGAATTCTAGTGGTTTCAAACAGTGGTTTCATGTGCACTAACTCTACTTCAGGTATTTCTTCAGTGTACAAGGTCCTTTCTTTACTAGAGACTTACCTTGGTAAGTCTTTTTCATTGTTCTCTCACAATTCTGTGATATTCATTAGTATTTGCTCTGAATTACTACTGCTTTCTTGCAGTGTCCTATAATGGGTCTTCTGCTCTACTTGTGGGACTTCACATGTACAAACAACTTTATACACTCTTCTCAGAACTTGAGAAGCTATATACACTTGTCTCTCAACTGTTTTCCATTTGAATGTTACTTTTCCATGAATTCTAGTGGTTTCAAACTCTGGTTTCATGTGCACTAACTCTATTTCACGTATTTCCTCAGTGTACAAGATCCATTCTCGAATAGAGACTTATATTTTGATGTCTTTTCCACTTGTTCTCTCACAATTCTGTGATATTCATTAGTATTTGTTCTGAATTACTACTGCTTTCTTGCAGTGTCCTACAATGGGCCTTCTGCTCTACTTGTGAATCTTCACATGTACAAAGAACTTTATACACTCTTCTCTTAACTTGAGAAGCTATATACACTTGTTGCTCAACTTCTTTACAGTTGAATGTTACTTTTCCATCAATTCTAGTGGTTTCAAACACTAGTTTCATGTGCACTAACTCTATTTCAGGTATTTCTTCAGTGGACAAGATCCGTTCTCGACTAGAGACTTGCATTTTGATGTCTTTTCCACTTGTTCTCTCACAATTCTGTGATATTCATTAGTATTTGCTCTGAATTACTACTGCTTTCTTGCAGTGTCCTACAATGGGCCTTCTGCTCTACTTGTGAATCTTCACATGTACAAAGAACTTTATACACTCTTCTCTTAACTTGAGAAGCTATATATACTTGTCTCTCCACTGTTTTATAGTTGAATGTTACTTTACCATGAATTGCAGTGGTTTCAAACACTGGTTCCATGTGCTCTAACTCTATTTAACGTATTTCTTTAGTGTAGAAGATCCTTTCTCAAGTAGAGACTTGCATTTGGTGTCTTTTCCACTTGGTCTCTCAGAATTCTGTGATATTCATTAGTATTTGCTCTGAATTACTACTGCTTTCTTGCAGTGTCCTACAATGGGCCTTCTGCTCTACTTGTGGGACTTCACCACATGTACAAACAAATTTATACACTCTTCTCTGAACTTGAGAAGCTATATACACTTGTCTCTCAACTGTTTTCCATTTGAATGTTACTTTTCCATGAATTCTAGTGGTTTCAAACACTGGTTTCATGTGCACTAACTCTATTTCAGGTATTTCTTCAGTGTACAAGAGCCTTTCTAGACTAGAGACTTACATTTTGATGTCTTTTTCACTTGTTCTCTCACTATTATGTGATATTCATTAGTATTTGCTCTGAATTACTACTGCTTTCTTGCAGTGTCCTACAATGGGCCTTCTACTCTACTTGTGAATCTTCACATGTACAAAGAACTTTTTACACTCTTCTCTGAACTTGAGAAGCTATATACACTTGTCTCTCAACTGTTTTACAGTTGAATGTTAGTTTTCCATGAATTCTAGTGGTTTCAAACACTGGTTTGATGTGCACTAACTCTATTTCAGGTATTTCTTCAGTGTACAAGATCCTTTCTTGACTAGAGACTTACATTTTGATGTCTTTTTCACTTGTTCACTCACAATTCTGTGATATTCATTAGTATTTGCTCTGAATTACTACTGCTTTCTTACAGTGTCCTATAATGGGCCTTCTGCTGTACTTGTGGGACTTCACCACATGTACAAACAACTATATACACTCTTCTCTGAACTTGAGAAGCTATATATACTTGTCTCTCAACTGTTTTCCATTTGAATGTTATTTTCCCATGAAATCTAGTGGTTTCAAACAGTGGTTTCATGTGCACTAACTCTATTTCAGGCATTTCTTCAGTGTACAAGATCCTTTCTAGACTAGAAATTTATGTTTTGATGTCTTTTCCACTTGTTCTCTCACAATGCTGTGATATTCATTAGTATTGGCTCTGTATTACTACTATTTTCTTGCAGTGTCCTACAATGGGACTTCTGCTCTACTTGTGATACATCACCACATGTGCAAACAACTTTATACACTCTTCTCTGAACTTGAGAAGCTATATACACTTGTCTCTCAAATGTTTTACAGTATAATGTTACTATTCAGTGAATTCTAGTGGTTTCATACTCTCGTTTCATATGGCCTAACTCTATTTCAGGTATTTCTTCAGTGTACAAGATCCTTTCTAGACTAGAGACTTACATTTTGAAGTCTCTTCCACTTTTTCACTCACAATACTGTGATATTCATTAGTATTTCCTCTGACTTACTACTACGTTCTTGCAGTGTCCTACAATGGGCCTTCTGCTCTACTTGGAAACATCACCATATGTGTCAAGAACTTTATACACTCTTCTCTGAACTTGAGAAGCTATATACACTTGTCTCTCAACTGTTTTACAGTATAATGTTACTATTCAGTGAATTCTAGTGGTTTCCTACTCTCGTTTCATATGCACTAACTCTATTTCAAGTATTTTTTCAGTGTACATGATCCTTTCTAGACTAGAGACTTACATTTTGATGTCTTTTTCACTTGTTCTCTCACAATTCAGTGATATTCATTATTATTTGCTCTGAATTACTACTGCTTTCTAGCAGTGTCCTATAATGGGCCTTCTGCTCTATTTGTGGGACTTCAGCACATGTACAAACAACTTTATACACTCTTCTCTGAACTTGAGAAGCTATATACACTTGTCTCTCAACTGTTTTATAGTTGAATGTTACTTTTGAATGAATTTAATTGGTTTCAAACACTGTTTTCATGTGCACTACCTCTATTTCAGGTATTGCTTCAGTGTACAAGTTCCTTTCTAGACTAGAGACTTACATTTTGATGTCTTTTTCACTTCTTCTCTCACAATTCAGTGATATTCATTATTATTGGCTCTGAATTACTACTGCTTTCTTGCAGTGTCCTACAATGGGCCTTCTGCTCTACTTGTAGGACTTCCGCACATGTACAAAAAGCTTTATACACTCTTCTCTGAACTTGAGAAGCTATATACACTTGCCTCTCAACTGTTTTACAGTTTAATGATACCATTCAGTGAATTTTAGTGGTTTCAAAATTGGCTTAATGTGCACTTTGCAGTATTTAAAGGGTTTTTTGCAGTGTACAAAGACCTTTCTATACTATATATTTATATTTTGTTGTCTTTTTCACTTGTATTCTCACAATTCTGTTCTATTCACTATTATTTGCTCTGAATTACTAGCAGTTCGTTACAGTGTCCTATAATTGGCCTTTTCTTCTAACTACGGGACCTCCCCACATGTATAAACAACTTTCTACACTGATCCCTTAACTTGAGAATCTATATACACTTGTCTCTCAACTGTTTTACAGTTTATTGCTACTTTTCGGTGAATTCTAGTGGTTTCACAGACTGGTTTAATGTGCACTTGCTCTATTTCAAGGATTTCTGCAGTGTACAACATCCTTTCTAGACTCCACACTTACGTTTTGATGTCTTTTCCACTTTTTTTCTCACAATTCTGTTCAATTCATTGTTATTTGCACTGAATTACTAGTGGTTCCTTGCAGTGACCTAGAATGTGCCTTCTGCTCTACTTGTGAAACTTCACCACATGTACAAACTATTTTATACACTGTTCTCTGAACTTGAGAAGCTGTATACACTTGTCCCTCAACTGTTGTACAGTTGAATGTTACTTTTCAATCAATTCTAGTGGTTTCAAACATTGGTTTATGTGCACTAACTCTATCTCCGGTATTTCTTCACTGTACAAGATCCTTTCTAGACTAGAGACTTACATTTTTATGTCTTTTCCACCTGTTCTCTCACAATTCTGTGATATTCATTAGTATTCGCTCTGAATTACTACTGCTTTCTTGCAGTGTCCTACAATGGGCCTTCTGCTCTACTTGTGAAACTTCACCATATGTGCAAACCACTTTATACACTCTTCTCTGAAGTTGAGAAGCTATATACACTTGTCTGTCAACTGTTTTACTGTTGAATGTTACTTTTCAATGAATTCTATTGGTTTCAAACACTGTTTTCATGTGGACTAACTTTATTTCAGGTATTTCTTCAGTGTACAAGATCCTTTCTAGAGTTGTGACTTACATTTTGATGTCTTTTCCACTTGTTCCTCACAATTCTGTGATATTAGTACTCTGAATTACTACTGTTTTCTTGCAGTGTCCTATAATGGGCCTTCTGCTCTACTTGTGGGACTTCAGCACATGTACAAACAACTTTATACACTCTTCTCAGAACTTGAGAAGCTATATACACTTGTCTCTCAACTGTTGTACAGTTGAATGTTACTTTTCAATCAATTCTAGTGGTTTCAAACACTGGGTTCATGTGCACTAACTCTATCTCAGGCATTTCTTCAGTGTACAAGATCCTTTCTAGGCTAGATACTTACATTTTGATGTCTTTTCCACTTGTTCTCTCACAATTCTGTGATATTCATTAGTATTTGCTCTGAATTACTACTGCTTTCTTGCAGTGTCCTACAATTCGCCTTCTGCTCTACTTGTTGGACTTCACCACATGTACAAACAACTTTATACACTCTTCTCTGAACTTGAGAAGCTATATACACTTGTCTCTCAACTGTTTCACAGTTTAAATCTACTTTGTAGTGAATTCTAGTGGTTTCTAAAGCTGCTTAAATGTGCTCTTTGCTCTATTCCAGGATTTCCCGCATTGTATGAAACACTTTCATTACTATATCCTAACATTGTGATGTATTTTTTCTGTATTCTCTAACTATTCTGTTCAATTTACTGCTTTTTTCCCCTTAGTTCCTTGTCTTTTTCACAATGTCTTACAATTGGCTTTCTGGTGCAGTTACCGGACGTACCTGCATTGTAAAAACAGCATTCTACAGTGTTCTCTGAAGTGGAGAAGCAATAAACACCTGTCCTCTAAGTATGTTTTACAGTTTAATGCTACGTTGTGGTGAATTCTAGTGGTTTCTAAAGCTGCTTAAATGTGCTCTTTGCTCTATTCCAGGGTTTCCCGCATTGTATGAAACACTTTCATTACTATATCCTAACATTGTGATGTATTTTCCATGTATTCTCTATCTATTCTGTTCAATTTACTGCCATTTTCCCCTTAGTTCATACTCTTTCTTACAATGTCTTACAATTGGCTTTCTGCTGCAGTTACCGGACTTACATGCATTGTACAAACAGCTTTCTACACTCTTCTCTGAAGTGGAGAAGCAATAAACACTTGTCTTCCAAGTATGTTTTACATTTCAATGTTACTTTTCAGTGAATTCTAGTGGTTTCAAACACTGGTTTAATGTGCACTTGCTCTATTTTAAGGATTTCTGCTGTTTACAACATCCTTTCTAGACTAAAGACTTACATTATGGTGTCTTTTTTACTTGTTCGCTCACAATTCTGTTATATTAATTAATATTTGCTCTGAATTACTACTGGTTTCTTCCAGTGTCCTATAATTGGCCTTCTGCTCTACTTATGGGACTTCGCCACATGTACAAAAAACTTTATACACACTTCTCTGAACTTGAGAAGCTATATACACTTGTCTCTCAACTGTTTTACAGTTGAATGCTAATTTTCAGTGAATTCTTGTGGTTTCAAAGAGTGGTTTAATGTGCACTTGCTCTATTTCAAGGATTTCTGCAGTGTACAACATCCTTTCTAGACTACAGACTTACATGTTGATGTCTTTTCCACTTGTTCTCTCACAGTTCTTTTATATTCATTACTAGTAGCCTGTTTGCACGAAGATTCGTGCAATAGACCTACATTCACCTGGCTGCCTGCACCAGTTTTCTGCCGGCACCAGGGACCCAGGCCTTGGCTGTGGCCACCGCCTTCTGCCTTTTTCAGGGTCTGGGCTTGGCCCCAGGCGGTGGCCTTGGGTTCGGCGGCACCCAACATCCTTGCTAAGGACCGCAGGAGCCGACCCCCAGTGGTTTCCTGCGATCCTTGCAGGCTGCCCACTGGTGCCCAAGGCTGGGAAAGCCTCTGCCCCTGGCTTTCCTGGCCTTGGGCTTGCCGCACCCAGCGTCCATGCTACCCATCACAGGAGACAACCCCCAGTGGTTTCCTGCGATCGGTGCAGGCTCCCCGCTGGTACCCAAGGCCGGGAAAGCCTCGGCCCCTGGGACCCCCGGGAGCGGCTGGAGGATGGGCACGACCAAGCCCCCCCAGGTGGCCGATCGCCCCAGGCACCCCCGGGAGCGGCTGCATGGGCCCGGCCACGCCCCCCGGGGTGCCGATGGCCCCAGGAACCCCCGGGAGCGGCAGCATGGGTCCAGCCACGCCCCCCCGGGGTGCGGATGGCCCCAGGCACCCCCGGGAGCGGCGGCATGGGTCCAGCCACGCCCCCCGGGTTGCCGATGGGCCCGGCCATGCCCCCCCTGGGTGCCGATGGCCCCAGGCACCCCCGGGAGTGGCGGCATGGGCCCGGCCACGCCCCCGGGGTGCCGATGGGCCCGGCCACGCCGCCCCGGGGTGCCTATCTCCCCAGGCACCCCGGTAGCGGAGGCATGGGCCCAGCCACTGGGCACCGCCATCTTGCTCTTCTCAACGGCGGATAGGCCACCCGGAGTCCCGCCCCCAGCCTCCTGCCGGCCCAATCGTGGGCATAGCGGAGGTGCGGTCAATTTGCATGTTTCTCTATTATAAGGTAAGATTATTTGCTCTGAAATACTACTGGTTTCTTGCAGTGTTCTATAATTGGCCTTCTGCTCTACATGTGGGACTTCACCACATATACAAACAACTTTATATACTCTTCTCTGATCTTGAGAAGCTATATACACTTGTCTCTCTACTGTTTTACAGTTGAATGCTACTTTTCAGTGAATTTTAGTGGTTTCACAGACTGGTTTAATGTACACTTGCTCTATTTCAAGGATTTCTGCAGTTTACATCATAATTCTAGACTATAGAGTTACATTTTGATGTCATTTCCACTTGTTCTCTAACAATTCTGTTATATTCATTACTAGGGGCCCGGTGCACCAAATTCATTCACTGGGATGGGGTCTCCACAGCCCAGCCTGTCCCCTCTCACATACTAGGAGCCCTCGGGAAGTCTGGCCTCCTTTGTTAGAGACAACCTGGCTGATCAGGGAAAGGCAGCAGCCTCATCACACTGCTGCAGGAGCTACTGCAAGTCACCGCAGCCACCAAGGTGTTTTCATCAACACGGACTCCAATCCCTTCACTAAGAAAAAATGACAACTTATTTTAGGCATTTTCAAGTTGTGTCTTTCATAGAATATGACATTTCTTTCTTTTTTTTTTATCCTCACCTGAGTATATGTTTCCATTGACTTTTAGGGAATGTGAAAGAGAAAGGGGAAGACAGAGAGAAACATCAAAGTGAGAGGAATACTTAGATTGCTTGCTTCCTTCATGAGCCCTAACCTTGGCCCCAGCCTGGGAGAAGCCTGCAACTTAGGAACATGCCCTTGATCAGAATCTAACCTGGACTCTGCGCTTGGCAAATCTAGGCATTATCCACTGAGCCAAACCGTGTAGGGCAGGTTAGGACATTTCTTAGCCCTCCAGCAGCGGACCTTCGTATTTTTCTCCAGGAGTGTGGTGGAAAAGCCCTAGATCACTTTTTGGATTCTAATACCCAATTTGCTAAGAATATTACCATTGGCATACAGGGAGCTTAACCAATGAGCGGTCAGAAAAGGTTTCTCCTCTGTAGTTCACACCTATCTCCTGTGATCTCCGATTCCGCCCCTGCCAAGGTCTAAAGCCTCCAGCCCTTGGCAGGGGACCCCAGCTGGCTGGATCGCCAGGCTCAGCCCCTGGCCAAGGCCTCAAGCCTCTGTTTGAGGCTCTGGCCCTGGGCAGGGACCCCCAGCTGGCTCTGATCACCCTCAGGGGACAACAGCTGGCTCCTATCGCCAGGCTCCACCCCAACGGCCAAGGCGGCAAGCCTCTGGCCAAGGCTTGGGCTCTGGGCAGGACCTCCGAGCTGGCCCTGTTCGCCCCGCTCTGCCTCCAACCAATGCCATAAGCCTCTGTTTGAGGCTCAGGCCCTGGGCAGGGACACACAGCTGGTTCTATCCCCCCCTCCATCCAAGGCCAAGGCCTCAAGCTTCTGTTTGAGGCTCGGGCTCTGGGCAGGGACCCCCAGCTGTCTCCCATCGAGGGGCTCCACCCCCAGACAAGGCTGCAAGCCTCTGGCTGAGGCTTGGGCCCTGGTCAGGGAAGCCCAGCTGGCTCCAATCACCTCAAGGGACCCCAGCTGGTTCCAATGGCCCAGCTCCGCCCCCAGCCAATGCCTCAAGCCTCTGGGTGAGTCTCGGGCCCTTGCCAGGGACCCCAGTTGGCTCCGATCGCCTGCATGGGATCCCAGCAGGCTCTGATCACCTGTGGGGGACCCCCGCTGGCTCCGATCTTCCCACCTGATCTTCTGCTCCAATATCCCAATTCCAACAACCATGGCTCTCTGAGGTTGTAGCCACTTGGTTAAGTATATTTGCATATTCGCTTTCTGATTGGCTGGTGGGCGTGGCAGGTGGGCATGGCTTGTGAGTGTAGCAGAGTAATGATTTGCATATTACTGTTTTATTAGATAGGATTATTTGCTCTGAATTACTACTGGTTCCTTGCAGTGTCCTATAATTGGCCTTATGCTCTACTTATGGGACTTCCCCACATGTACAAACAACATTATACACTCTTCTCTGAACTTGAGAAGCTATATACACTTGTCTCTCAATGGTTTTACAGTTTAATGCTACTTTTCAGTGAATTCCAGGGGTTTCAAAGACTGGTTTAATGTGCACTTTGCTCTATTTAAAGGGTTTTCTGTAGTGTACAAAGACCTTTCTATACTATAGACTTATATTTTGTTGTCTTTTCTATGTGTATTCTCACAATTCTGTTCTATTCATTATTATTTGCTCTGAATTACTACTGGTTTCTTGCAGTGTCCTATAATTGCCCTTCTGCTCTACTTATGGGACTTCACCACATGTACAAACAACTTTATACACTCGTCTGTGAACTTGAGAAGCTATATAAACTTGTCTCTCAACTGTTTTCCAGTTTCATGATACCTATCAGTGAATTTTAGTGGGTTCAAAGACTGGCTCAATGTGCACTATGCTGTATTTAAACGGTTTTCTGCAGTGTACAAAGTCGTTTCTATACTATATACTTATATTTTGTTGTCTTTTCCACTTGTATTCTCACAATTTTGTTCTATTCACTATTACTTACTCTGAATTATTAGTGGTTTCTTACAGTGTCCTATAATTGGCCTTCTCCTGTAATTATGGGTCTTCCCCACATGTACAAACAACTTTGTACACTCTTCTCTGAAATTGATAAGCTATATACACTTGTCTCTCAACTGTTATACAGTTGAATGGTACTTTGCAGTGAATTCTATAGGTTTCAAAAACTGGTTTAATGTGCACTTACTATATTTTAAGGATTTTTGCAGTGTACAACATCCTTTCTGCACTAAAGACTTATATTTTAATGTCTTTTCCACTTCTTCTCTCACAATTCTGTATATTCATTATTATTTGCTCTCAATTACTACTGGTTTCTGGCACTGTTCTATAATTGGCTTTCTGCTCTACTTATGGGATTTCACCACATGTACGAACAACTTTATACACTCTTCTCTGAACTTGAGAAGCTATATACACTTGTCTCTCAACTGTTTAGCAGTTCAATGCTACCTTTCAGTGAATTCTAGTGTTTTCAAAGACTGGTTTAATGTGCACTTTGCGGTATTTAAAGGGTTTTCTACAGTGTACAAAGACCTTTCTATACTATATACTTATATTTTGTTGTCTTTTCCACTTGTATTCTCACAATTCTGTTCTATTCACTATTATTTGCTCTGAATTACTAGCAGTTCCTTACAGTGTCCTATAATTGGCATCTTGTTCTAATTACGGGACTTCCCCACATGTATAAACAACTTTGTACACTCATCCCTGAACTTGAGAAGCCATATACACTTGTCTCTCAACTGTTTTACACTTTAATGCTACTTTTCAGTGAATTCTAATGGTTTCTAACACTGGTTTAATGTGCACTTGCTCTATTTCAAGGATTTCTGCAGTGTACAACATCCTTTCTAGACTACACACTTACATTTTGATGTCTTTTCCACTTGTTCTCTAACAATTCAGTTATTTCATTATTATTTGCTCTGAATTACTAATGGTTCCTTGCAGTGTCCTATAATTGGCCTTCTGCTCTACTTCTGGGATTTCACCACATGTACTTAAAACTTTATACACTCTTCTCTGAACTTGAGAAGCTATATACACTTCTCTCTCAACTGTTTTACAGTTTAATGCTACTTTTCAGTGAATTCTACTGGTTTCAAAAACTGCTTTAATGTGCAATTGCTCTATTTTAAGGATTTCTGCTGTGTACAACATCCTTTCTAGTCTAAAGACATACATTTTGATGTCTTTTCCACTTGTTCTCTCACAGTTCTGTTATATTCATTTTTATTTGCTCTGAATTACTACTGGTTTCTTGCAGTGTGCTATAATTGGCTTTCTGCTCTACATGTGGGACTTCACCACATGTACAAACAACTTTATACACTCTTCTCTGAACTTGAGAAGCTATATACACTTGTCTCTCAACTGTTTTACAGTTGAATGCTACTTTTCAGTGAATTCTAGTGGTTTCACAGACTGGTATAATGTACACTTGCTCTATTTCAAGGATTTCTGCGGTGTACAACATCCTTTCTAGACTATAGAGTTACATTTTGATGTCTTTTCCATTTGTTCTCTAACAATTCTGTTATATTCATTACTAGGGGCCCGGTGCACCAAATTCATTCACTGGGATGGGGTCTCCCCAGCCCAGCCTGCCCCCTCTCACATACTAGGAGCCCTCAGGGGAAGTCTGGCCTCCCTTTGTTAGAGACAACCTGGCTGATCAGGGAAAGGCACTAACACCATCACCCTGCTGCTGGAGCTACTGCAAGTCACCGCAGCCACCATGGTGTTTTCATCAACACGGACTCCAGTCCCTTCACCTAGAAAAAAATGACAACTTACTTTAGGCATTTTCAAGTTGTTTCTTTCATAGAATATGACATTTGCTTCTTGGTTTTTTTTTTTTTTTATCCTCACCTGAATATATGTTTCCATTGACTTTTAGGGAATGTGAAAGAGAAAGGGAAAGACAGAGAGAAACATCAAAGTGAGAGGAATACTTAGATTGCTTGCCTCCTTCATGAGCCCTGACCTTGGCCCCAGCCTGGGAGCAGTCTGTAACTTAGGTACATGCCCTTGATCAGAATCTAACCTGGACTCTGCGGTTGGCAAACCTAGACATTATCCTCTGAGCCAAACCGTGTAGGGCAGGTTGTGACATTTCTTAGACCTCCAGCAGCGGACCTTCGTTTTTTTCTCCAGAAGTGTGGTGGAAAAGCCCTAGATCACTTTTTGGATTCTAATACCCAATTTGCTAATAATATTACCAGTGGCATACAGGGAGCTTAACCAATGAGCGGTCAGAAGAGGTATCTCCTCTGTAGTTCACACCTATCTCCTGTGATCTCCGATTCCGCCCCTGCCAAGGTCTAAAGCCTCCAGCCCTTGGCAGGGGACCCCAGCTGGCTGGATCGCCAGGCTCAGCCCCTGGCCAAGGCCTCAAGCCTCTGTTTGAGGCTCTGGCCCAGGGCAGGGACCCCCAGCTGGCTCCAATCGCCTTCAGGGGACCCCAGCTGGCTCCTATCACCAGGCTCTACCCCAATGGCCAAGGCTGCAAGCCTCTGGCCAAGGCTTGGGATCTGGGCAGGACCTCCCAGCTGGCCCTGTATGCCCAGCTCTGCCTCCAGCCAATGCCATAAGCCTCTGTTTGAGGCTTGGGCCCTGGGCAGGGACACCCAGCTGGCACTATCCCCCGCTCCATCCAAGGCCAAGGCCTCAAGCTTCTGTTTGAGGCTCCGGCTCTGGGCAGGGACCCCCAGCTGTCTCCCATCGAGGGGCTCCACCCCCAGCCAAGGCTGCAAGCCTCTGGCTGAGGCTTGGGCCCTGGTCAGGGAACCCCAGCTGGCTCCAATCACCTCAGGGGACCCCAGCTGGTTCCAATGGCCCAGCTCCGCCCCCAGTCAATGCCTCAAGCCTCTGGGTGAGGTTCAGACCCTTGCCAGGGACCCCCAGCTGTCTCCGATCGCCTACAGGGGACCCCAGCAGGCTCTGATCACCTGTGGGGGACCCCCGCTGGCTCCGATCTTCCCCTCTGATCTTCCACTCCAATAGCCCAGTTCCAACAACCAAGGCTCTCTGAGGTTGCAGACATCTTGGTTAAGTATATTTGCATATTCGACTTCTGAATGGCTCGTGGGCGTGCCTGGTGGGCGTGGCTTGTGAGTATAGCAGAGTGATGATTTGCATATTACTGTTTCATTAGATAGGATTATTTGCTCTGAATTACTACTGGTTCCTTGCAGTGTCCTATAATTGGCCTTCTGCTCTAATTATGGGACTTCCCCACATGTACAAACAACTTTATACACTCTTCTCTGAAATTGAGAAGCTATATACACTTGTCTCTCAACGGTTTTACAGTTTAATGCTAGTTTTAAGTGAATTCTAGGGGTTTCAAAGACTGGTTTAATGTGCACTTTGCTCTATTTAAAGGGTTTTCTGTAGTGTACAAAGACCTTTCTATACTATAGACTTATATTTTGTTGTCTTTTCTACGTGTATTCTCACAATTCTGTTCTATTCATTATTATTTGCTCTGAATTACTACTGGTTTCTTGCAGTGTCCTATAATTGCCCTTTTGCTCTACTTATGGGACTTCACCACATGTAAAAACAACTTTATACACTCTTCTGTGAACTTGAGAGGCTATATACACTTGTCTCTCAACTGTTTTACAGTTTCATGATACCTTTCAGTGAATTTTAGTGGGTTCAAAGACTGGCTTAATGTGCACTTGCTCTATATCAAGGATTTCTGCAGTGTACAAAGACCTTTCTATACTATAGACTTATATTTTCTTGTCTTTTACACTTGTATTCTCACAATGCGTTCTATTCACTATTATTTGCTCTGAATTGCTACTGGTTTCTTCAGTGTCCTATAATGGGCCTTCGGCTCTACTTATGGGACTTCACCACATGTACAAACAACTTTGTACACTCTTCTCTGAACTTGAGAAGCTATATACACTTGCCTCTCAACTGTTTTACAGTTTAATGATACCATTCAGTGAATTTTAGTGGTTTCAAAGACTGCCTTAATGTGCACTTTGCGGTATTTAAAGGGTTTTCTGCAGTGTACAAAGACCTTTCTATACTATATATTTATATTTTGTTGTCTTTTCTACTTGTATTTTCACAATTCTGTTCTATTCTCTATTATTTGCTCTGAATTACTAGCAGTTCCTTACAGTGTTCTATAATTGGCCTTTTGTTCTAATTACGGGACTTCCCCACATGTATAAACAACTTTGTACACTCATCCCTGAACTTGAGAAGCTATATGCACTTGTCTCTCAACTGTTTTACAGTTTAATGCTACTTTTCGGTGAATTCTAGTGCTTTCACAGACTGGTTTAATGTGCACTTGCTCTATTTCAAGGATTTCTGCAGTGTACAACATACTTTCTAGACTACACACTTACATTTTGATGTCTTTTCCACTTTTTCTCTCACAATTCTGTTAAATTCATTGTTATTTGCACTGAATTACTAGTGGTTCCTTGCAGTGTCCTAGAATGGGCTTTCTACTCTACTTATGGGACTTCCCCACATGTATAAACAACGTTGGACACTCTTCTCTGAACTAGAGAAGCTATATACACTCTTTTCTCAACTGTTTCACAGTTTAAAGCTACTTTGTAGTGAATTCTAGTGGTTTCTAAATCTGCTTATATGTGCTTTTTGCTCTATTCCAGGATTTCCCGCATTGTATGAAACACTTTCTTTACTATATCCTAACATTGTGGTGTATTTTCCCTGTATTCTCTAACTAATCTGATCAATTTACTGCTATTTTGCCCTTAGTTCCTAGTCTTTCTCACAATGTCTTACAATTGGATTTCTGCTGCAGTTACCGGACTTACGTGCATTGTAAACACAGCTTTCTACACTGTTCGCTAAAGTGGAGAAGCAATAAACACCTGTCTTCTAAGTATGTTTTACAGTTTAATGCTACTATGTGGTGACTTCTAGTGGTTTCTAAAGCTGCTTAAATGTGCTCTTTGCTCTATTCCAGGATTTCCCTCATTGTATGAAACACTTTCATTACTATATCCTAACATTGTGATGTATTTTCCCTGTATTCTCTAACTATTCTGTTCAATTTACTGCTATTTTGCCCTTAGTTCCTAGTCTTTCTTACAATGTCTTACAATTGGCTTTCTGCTGCAGTTACCGGACTTACCTGCATTGTACAAACAGCTTTCTACACTCTTCTCTGAAGTGGAGAAGCAATAAACACTTGTCTTCCAAGTATGTTTTACATTTTAATGGTACTTTTCAGTGAATTATAGTGGTTTTACACACTGGTTTAATGAGCACTTGCTCTATTTCAAGGATTTCTGCTGTGTACAACATCCTTTCTATACTATACTCTTACATTATTTTAATGTTTTTTTCCCATTTTTTTATTAAGGTATTATATGTGTACATATCTTACCATTGCTCCCCCACCACACTCCCATATATGCCCTCACCCCCCAGAGTTTTTCATCCATTGGTTATGCTCATATGGATGCATACAAGTCCTTTGATTGATCTCTTATCTCCCCCACCTCTCCCTAACCTTCCCCTTAAATTATACACTTACATTTTGATGTCTTTTCCACTTTTTCTCTCACAATTCTGTTGTATTCATTATTATTAGCTCTGGATTACTACTGGTTACTTGAAATGTGCTATAATTGGCCTTTTGGTCTACTTATGGGGCTTACACACATGTACAAACAACTTTGTACTGTCTTCTGTGAACTTGAGAAGCTATATACACTTGGTTCTCTACTGTTTTACAGTTTAATGGTACTTTTCAGTGAAGTCTAGTGGTTTCAAACACTGGATTAATGTGCACTTGCTCTATTTCAAGGATTTCTGCTGTGTACAACATGCTTTCTATACTATACACTTACATTTTGATGTCTTTACCACTTTTTCTCTCACAATTCTATTAAATTCATTATTATTTGCACTGAATTACTAGTGGTTCCTAGCAGTGTCCTAGAATGGGCTTTCTACTCTACTTATGGGACTTCCCCACATGTATAAACAACTTTTTGCACTCTTCTCTGAACTTGAGAAGCTATATACACTTGTCTCTCAACTGGTTTACAGTTGAATGCTACTTTTCAATGAATTCTAGTGGTTTCAAACACTGGTTTCATGTGCACTAACTCTATTTCAGGTATTTCTTCAGTGTACAAGATCCTTTCTAGACCAGAGACTTACATTTTGATGTCTTTTCCACTTGTTCTCTCACAATTCTGTGATATTCATTAGTATTTGCTTTGAATTACTACTGCTTTCTTGCAGTGTCCTACAATGGGCCTTCTGCTCTACTTGTGAAACTTCACCACATGTACAAACAACTTTATACACTCTTCTCTGAACTTGAGAAGCTATATACACTTGTCTCTCAACTGTTTTACAGGTGAATGTTCCTTTTCATTGAATTCTAGTGGTATCAAACACTGTTTTCATGTGCACTAACTCTATATCAGGTATTTCTTCAGTGTACAAGATCCTTTCTCCACTAGAGACTTACATTTTGATGTCTTTTTCACTTGTTCTCTCTCAATTCTGTGATATTCATTAGTATTTGCTCTGAATTAGTACTGCTTTCTTTCAGTGTCCTACCATGGGCCTTCTGCTCTACTTCTGAAACTTCACCACATGTACAAACTACTTTATACACTCTTTTCTGAACTTGAGAAACTATATACACTTGTCTCCCAACTGTTGTACAGTTAAATGTTACTTTTCAATCAATTCTAGTTGTTGCAAACACAGGTTTCATGTGCACTAACTCTATCTCAGGTATTTCTTCAGTGTACAAGATCCTTTCTCCACTAGAGACTTACATTTTGATGTCTTTTCCACTTGTTCTCTCACAATACTGTGATATTCATTAGTATTTGCTATGAATTACTACTGCTTTCTAGTTGTTTCCTACAATGGGCCTTCTGCTCTACTTGAGAAACTTCACCACATGTGTAAACAACTTTATACATGCTTCTCTGAACTTGAGAAGCTATATATACTTGTCTCTCAACTGTTTTACAGTATAATGTTACTTTTCAGTGAATTCTAGTGGTTTCAAACACTGGTTTCATGTGCACTACCTCTATTTCAGGTATTTCTTCAGTGTACAAGATCCTTTCTAGAGTAGAGACTTACATTTTGATGTCTTTTTCACTTGTTCTCTCACAATTCTGTGATATTCATTAGTATTTGCTCTGAATTACTGCTGCTTTCTTGCAGTGTCCTATAATGGGCCTTCTGCTCTACTTGTGTGACTTCAGGTCATGTACAAACCACTTTATACACTCTTCTCTGAACTTGAGAAGCTATATACACTTGTCTCTCAACTGTTTTACACTTGAATGTTATTTTTCAGTAAATTCTAATCATTTCAAACACTTGTTTCATGTGCACTAACTCTATTTCAAGGATTTCTACAGAGTACAATATTTTTTCTAGACTAGAGACTTACCTTTGGATGTCTGTTTCACTTGTTCTCTCACAATTCTGTGATAATCATTAGTATTTTACTCTGAATTACTATTACTTTCTTGCAGTGTCCTACAATGGGCCTTCTGCTCTACTTGTAAAACTTCACCACATGTACAAACTACTTTATACACTCTTCTCTGAACTTGAGAAGCTATATACACTTGTCTCTCAACTGTTGTACAGTTAAATGTTACTTTTCAATCAATTCTAGTGGTTTCAAACACTGGTTTCATGTGCACTAACTCTATCTCAGGTATTTCTTCAGTGTACAATATCCTTTCTAGACTAGAGACTTACATTTTGATGTCTTTTCCACTTGTTCTCTCACAATTCTGTGATATTCATTAGTATTTGCTCTGAATTACTACTGCTTTCTTGCAGTGTCCTACAATGGGCCTTCTGCTCTACTTGTGAAACTTCCCCACATGTGTAAACAACTTTATACACGCTTCTCTGAACTTGAGAAGCTATATACAGTTGTCTCTCAACTGTTTTACACTTGAATGTTACTTTTCAGTGAATTCTAGTGGTTTCAAACACTGGTTTCATGTGCACTAACTCTATTTGAAGTATTTCTTCAGTGTACAAGATCCTTTCTAGACTAGAGACGTACATTTTGATGTCTTTTTCACTTGATCTCTCACAATTCTGTGATATTCATTAGTATTTGCTCTGAATTAGTACTGCTTTCTTGCAGTGTCCTACAATGGGCCTTCTGCTCTTCTTGTGGGAATTCACCACATGTACAAACTTTATACACTCTTCTCTGAACTTGAGAAGCTATATACACTTGTCTCTCAACTGTTGTACAGTTGAATGTTACTTTTCAGTGAATTCTAGTGGTTTCTTTTTTATTATTTATTTATTTTTTTAAATTTATTGATTCAGGTATCACATATTTGTCCTCGTCCCCCCATTCCCATCCCACACCCCTCACCACACATGCCCCCACCCCCCTGTTGTCCTTAACCGCTGGTTAGGCTCATATGCCTGCACGCAAGTCCTTTGTTTGATCTCCCTCTTTACCCCCACTCTTCCCTACCCTCCCCCTGAGGCCCGACAGTCTGATCCATGCCTCCTTGTTTCTGGGTCTGATCTTGTTCATCAGTCTATGTTGTTCATTATTTCCCCTAGATGAGTGAGATCATGTGCTATTAGAAATACACTTATAAGAACCGAAAATGAGACAAGCAATAATGGTTATGGTGACAGGCAAATGAATCAGTGTGTAGTGAGTTTCTTTCTGGGCCAACAGTTCTTTTGAGACCCAATTTCAATGTCCAACAGTTCCTTATGTGTACATGTCAGCACTGACATTTCAGTTCTGGATGTTGGACAAATGGTGGTAATGCAGGTCTGACTCTGTCCAGTTTGGTCCTGGGCAATCTGCAGTGATGCACAGCTGCTAACTGCTAGTATGGGAAGGCCACATCAGCGTCTTCCGTCTCTGGACTGCTTCTTTTCTGTCTTCATGGCTGGAGTAGTCCTGTCGATTCCTCTCTTGCTGGAATCCACATGGTCTCGGAGTTGTTTTCTGAAAATATACAAACATATTCTCGACTAAAGGTTAATAAAGGAATATTTTCTATAAATTTGACTGGGGATCCTTTTTTAATTTTTGCCCAAATGATTTTCCTCTGGCTTGTTTTGTCACCTTGTGTGTTTTTCATGGGTGTCTTGCTTTTAGCCTTACAATTAATTTTCTAAAGTATTAATTTTCTAGATGTAATTTACTTACAAGATATTTTTCCTTACATGATATTCCTCTACTATCCCCTCCTTTTTTGATTTAAATGATAGGAGGCTTTTGAAAATTTTATAATGTATTCTTGATGGGTTTTAAATTTTAATTTTTTGCACTATAATATTACTGTTTTAGGTTCATTGTATGGTGCACACTTTTATCATGAGATGAAGTACCAATAAAAATTTTAGTTGACTCTTTAGGAACACCTTTTTGTCTGGTACAATTAATTTTTCTAGAATATTCACTTGTTTCAACTAGCCAATTTAAATTTGACTGAAAACTTGACTACTATTTTACTGTCAAATTTATTACTCTAACAATAATCTTGTTTTACCCTATAAATATTGGTGGAAGGGATTATTTGCCTTCTTGAGTAGGTCCTGAGCATTCCTGGTGGTAGGCTGGATTTAGATATCGTAAACCCCCTTCCCCACACCATGGGTACAAGGCAACTCAAACAATTCTTGTTGGAGTGAGAGGGCAGCTGCTGTCGGCCAAGTCTCTGTCGGTCACCTGGGTCCTGATCTGAGCTGGGCATGGGAAGCACAAAGCAGCCATGGGGGCAGGAGACCTCCCTCAGAAGGGGCTAGGATTCAGGCCCCTGCAATGTTGGGGGGGGGTGAGGGTCTGTGCCCCACCTCTGTTGATCCCCAAATTCTCTCTTGATGGCCCCTCTGCGACTGTGCCTGTCTTAGGTTGTTCCTTCCTTGAGGAATCTTACCCGTCTCTGGCTAACCAGCCATCCTCCGGGGCCAAGCAGGGTGACGTGAGGTTCAGTTTTGTCTCCTTGGTAGCCTATGCCCCTGTGGCCTCCATGCCCAGCACCTGCCTTGGGATCCCCTCGCCTGCTGGCGGGGCCCCAGCACTGATCACATATCTTTTGGAACCCGGGTTTCTTCTCCAGGGAGGGCTCAGTTCGCCCTACTGGGTGAGAGACAGATCCATGGCACCAGTCATCACGAGACTTCAACCTCGACATGAACAGAGAGCTCATGCAACAGCTGTGAGCAATTGAATTGTGAGAAGAGGGTCTCTCTTGGCCTAAAGGGTAAGAGGGACCCATATAGAATGCTCAGGTGCCCTCCCAGGAGGCCCTCTACCCAATGAAAAGGGTTAAATCTTTACATGTCCTTTTTAAATTGCTGCCAGACATTCAAAGAATTAGTTTGTATGTTTGCTTGGGATAATTGTATATTATGCTGTAGTAATTCTAAAGTATCAAGAGATGTGTTAAGTTTGTCTCCAAGCACCAAACAGATGACTTTTTTTATTTTATTTATTTTTTATCCCCAAGGGTGCGAGGAACTATTATAAGTACTGGGGGTGATCCAAATCTGGGAATAATTTTTAATGACAGTGTAGGATAATATCATGTAAGGATATTCTTTGTTCTAGTCCATGGGAATTCCCTTTCAGACTGGCTGTCCATTTCTTTTTATATAGACAAGGTCTTAGTTACATTTTCTGCACCTCCACCGGGGGCACGTAGTGATAGTAGTGACACCCTTTCTTTGGTGTCCACACAAGCCAGAAACCTCTCTTTAATTGTACACACAAAGGGGCATTGTTTTGATTTCGTATCATACAAAAGGGAAGCTGGGTGGAGACCCCTATGTATTTATACTTTCTTGCCTCACCCATGGACCTCCTAGATGTCCAGGGTGTTTGGTATTATTGGTAACTACATTAGTCAGAGGATCAGCCCACGTAATGGGTCTTACCCATGAAGGGTCAGGAGCATAAGATCAAAATACTTACCCTCTTGTCCCCGGTAAAATTACCATACATCTGATGATTGCTAGCGTGGCTAGAAAGGCGTTCTCAGCCATTCTTGGGTTTCTGGTTACCTCACAATTTCTTCCCTGCGGTTTGATGTTCTGATTGATGTTTCTCTGTTTCTGGATCTATTTTTCCCCCCATCAGTTTATGTTGTTCATTATATTCCACAAATGAGTGAGATCATCTGATATTTATCTTTCTCTGCCTGGCTTATTTCACTATGCATAATGTTCTCCATCTCCATCCATATTGTTGCAAATGGTAAGAGCTCCTTCTTTTTTACCGCAGCGTAGTATTCCATTGTGTAGATGTACCACAGTTTTTTTAATCCACTCATCTGCTGATGGGCACTTAGGCTGTTTCCAAATCTTAGCTATGGTGAATTGTGCTGCTATGAACATAAGGGTGCATATGTCCTTTCTGATTGATGTTTCCAGTTTCTTGGGACATATTCCTAGAAGTGGGATCACTGGGTCAAATGGGAGTTCTATTTTTAGTTTTTTAAGGAAACTCCATACTGTTCTCCACAGTGGCAGCACCAGTCTGCATTCCCACCAGCAGTGCACGAGGGTTCCTTTTTCTCCACATCCTCTCCAGCACTTGTCATTTGTTGACTTGTTGATAATGGCCATTCTGACAGGTGTGAGATGGCACCGCATTGTTGTTTTGATTTGCATCTCTCTAATGATTAGTGATTTAGAGCAGGTTTTCCTATGTCTCTTGGCCTTCCTTCTGTCTTCTTTCGAAAAGTGTCTATTTAGATCAGTTGCCCATTTTTTGATTGGGTTGTTTATCTTCTTTTTGTTAAGCTGTATGAGTTCCCTGTAAATGTTGGAGATTAAACCCTTATCGTTGATATCATTGGCAAATATGTTCTCCCATGTGGTGGGCTTTCTTGTTGTTTTATTGATGGTTTCCTTTGCTGTGCAAAAGCTTTTTATTTTGATGTAGTCCCATTTGTTTATTTTCTCTTTAGCTTCCATTGCCCTAGGAGCAGTATCAGCGAAGAAGTTCTTTTGGCATATGTCAGAGATTTTTTTGCCTGTAGATTCCTCTAGTATTTTTATGGTTTCCTGTCTTATGTTTAAGTCCTTGATCCATTTTGAGTTTATTTTTGTGTATGGTGTAAGATGGTGGTCTAGTTTCATTTTTTTGCATGTATCTGTCCAATTTTCCCAACACCATTTGTTGAAGAGACTGTCTTGACTCCATTGTATGTTCATGCCTCCCTGTCTTGTTCCTGTTCTTAGGGGAAATGGTTTTAGTTTTTGCCCATTGAGTATGATGTTGGCTGTGGGTTTGTCATATATGGCTTTTATTATGTTGAGGTATGATCCTTCTATTCCCAGCTTGCTGAGAGTTTATATCAAGAAAGGGTGTTGGATTTTGTCAAATGCTTTTTCTGCATCAATTGATATGACTATACGGTTTTTATCTCTCAATTTGTTTATGTGATGTATCACGTTTATTGATTTGCGAATATTGTACCATCCTTGCATCCCAGGGATAAATCCTACTTGGTCGTGGTGTATGATCTTTCTGATGTATTGCTGGATTCGATTTGCTAGAATTTTGTTGAGGATTTTGGCATCTATGTTCATGAGGGATATTGGCCTGTAATTCTCCTTCATTGTGTTATCTTTACCTGGTTTTGGTATTAGGGCGATGCTGGCTCCATAGAAGGAGCTTGGAAGTGTTCCTTCTTCTTGAATTTTCTGGAATAGTCTGAGGAGGATAGGTTTTAGCTCTTCCTTGAATGTTTTATAAAACTCCCCTGTGAAGCCATCTGGCCCCGGGCTTTTTTTTGCTGGAAGCTTTTTGATAACTTCTTCAATTTCTTCCATAGTTATCAGCCTATTGAGATTTTTAGTCTCTTCCTGAGTAAGTTTTGTAAGGTTGTGTTTTTCTAGGAATGAGTCCATTTCCTCCAGGTTGTCTAGTTTGTTGGAGTAGAGTTGTTCATAGTATTTTTTGACAATCCTTTGTATTTCTGCGGGGTCTGTTGTTATTTCACCTCTTTCATTTCTGATTTTGTTTATTTGGGTCCTCTCTCTTTGTTTCTTGGTGAGCCTGGCTAGAGGTTCATCAATCTTGTTTATCCTTTCAAAGAACCAGCTCTTGGTTTTGTTGATCTTGTGTATTGTTTTTTTGGTCTCTATGTCATTTATTTCTGCTCTGATCTTTATTATTTCCTTTCTTCTGCTCACTGTGGGCTTTTCTTGTTGCTCCCTTTCTAATTCTTTGAGTTGTTGAGATAGATGATCTATTACCATTTTTTCTTGTTTTTTGAGGTAGGCCTGTAGAGCTATACATTTGCCTCTCAGGACTGCTTTCATTGTGTCCCATAGGATTTGCAATGTTGTGTTTTTATTGTCATTAGTCTCCAGGATGTTTTTAATTTCTTCTTTGATCTCATTGATAACCCAATCATTGTTTAGTAGCATGCTATTCAGTTTCCAAGTGTTTGAGTTTTTTGGAATGTTTTTATTGTAGTTTATTTCTAATATTATGCCATTGTGGTCTGAGAAAATGCTTGATATGATTTCAATCTTTTTGAATTTGGGGAGACTTTGCTTGTTACCCAATACGTGGTCTATTTTTGAGAATGTCCCATGTGCACTTGAGAAGAACGTATATCCCATGGCTTTGGGGTGAAATACTCTGAAGATGTCAATTAGGTCCATCTGATCTAGTGTGTCATTTAGAATTGCTGTTTCTTTGCTGATTTTTTGTCCAGAGGATTTATCCATTGATGTCAGTGGTGTATTAAAGTCCCCTACTATGATTGTATTGATGTCGATCTCTCCTTTGATATCTTCCAGCAGATTTTTTATGTATTTGGGCGCTCCTGTGTTGGGTGCATATACGTTTACCAGAGTTATATCTTCTTGCTGGATTGCTCCCTTTAGTATTATGTAGTGGCCTTCCTTATCTCTTATTAAAGCCTTTACATTGAAGTCTATTTTATCTGATATAAGTATTGCAACCCCAGCTTTTTTCTCATTTCCATTTGCCTGAAAAATGTTTTTCCATCCCTTCACTCTCAGTCTGTGTGAGTCTTTTGCTCTAAGGTGGGTCTCTTGTAGACAGCAAATATATGGGTCATGTTTTCTTATCCATTCAGCTACCCTATGTCTTTTGATTGGTGCATTTAATCCATTTACGTTTACTGTTATTATTGATAAGTATCTGTTTGTTGACATATTTTTCCTTAGTGTTTGTGTTTCTTCTTGCCTTTCTGTTTCTTCTTTTTACAGCATCCCCTTTAGCATTTCTTGCATTGCTGGTTTGGTAGTGATGAACTCTCTTAGCCCTTTTTTGTCTGTGAAGCTTCTGATTCCACCTTCAATTTTGAATGATAGCCTTGCTGGGTATAGTATTCTTGGATTCAGTCCCTTGTTTTGCATCACTTTGTATATTTCATTCCATTCCCTTCTGGCCTGGTGTGTTTCTGTTGAGAAATCAGTTGATATTCTGATAGGAGATCCCTTGTAGGTAACTTTCTGTTTCTCTCTGGCAGCCTTTAAGATTCTTGCTTTGTCATTGGTGTTCGTCAATTTAATTATGATGTGTCTTGGTGTCGGTCTTTTGGGGTTCAACTTGTTTGGGACTCTGTGTACTTCTTGGACTTGGATAGTTTTTTTCTTGCCAATATCAGGGAAGTTTTCTGTCATTATTTCTTCTAACAGGTTTTCTATTCCTTGCTTCTCTTCCTCTCCTTCTTTTATCCCTATTATTCGAAGGTTGTTTCGTTTTGCGTTGTGCCGAAGCTCCCTTAGGCTCTCCTCTTGCTTTTTAAGTCTTCTTTCCAGTTGCTGCTGTGTTTGTGTGTTTTTTTCCTACCTTGTCTTCTAATTCGCTGATGCGGTCCTCAGCCTCTTCTACTCTACTCTTTAAGCCTTCCATTGTGTTCTTTATTTCAGCTATGTCGTTCTTCATCTCCTCTTGGTTTCTTTTCATGTTGGTGACATTTTCATTCAGCTCCTTATAGCTCTCATTGAGTTGTGTGTATTTGTCATCCATCCGTTTAAACATCCTTATAACAAATACTCTGACTTCTTTCTCTGTTAAGCTGCTAGCCTCAAGTTCATTTAACTCCCTTTCTGGTGATTCTTCCTGTTCCTTCCTTTGAGAATTTCCTTTCTGTCTTCCCATGTTTCCTTGTAATGTTTTAATTGTAGTTCCAATTGCTTTGCTACCCAGGATCTTTTGGTGATGGTGCTACTGGTATAATCTCTCAGTTCTCCTGGGCTTGGCAATCTAGTGTAGCTCCCTACTTGAGCTACTTGGGTTCTCTTGATGTAGGCCTGGAAGCTTGAGAGGCACAACTATGGTGTCTAAAAGTCAGCAGCTATGGAGTGGGGTGTCCCAGTTTTTGCTGTCTTGCACCCTTAGTTGAAATCGCGCGTGTCCAGTGGGAACTCACAGTGGCACCCAGGAACCGTCTGTTGGAAGAGCTCCCAGTGGCTCCCACTAGCACCCTGTGTGTAGATGGGCTCAGGGTGCCTGCCTGTTGTAAATTCCCTTCTGTGGAGGTGTGTTTGCAGGTGCACAGCTCTGACGCACTTTGAGGGACTCTGGCACTGAAGTTAAACAGCTAGGGTGTATGTGGGAAGTTATTCAGGAGAAAGGAGTTCAGAGTTTTTGCTGTGGGGCAGCGCATCCTTGGCTGTACAGAATAACTCCCAGCAGAGGCTCACAGCAGCTCCCCAGAGAACACTGTGGATATATGGGTTTGGGGCGCCTTCCCTTGCTGTGGCTGTGAGTTTGCCAGCTCTGGAGTGTGCTCGAACTGGTGGCGCACCCGCCGGCGCACACCTCTGACGCAATTTGAGAGACTCTGGCACTGAAGTTAAACAGCTAGGGTGTATGTGGGAAGTTATTCAGGAGAAAGGAGTTCAGATTTTCTGCTGTGGGGCAGCGCGCCCTTGCCCTTACAGAATCACACCCAGCAGGGGCTCAGAGCAGCTTTCCAGAGAACCCTGTGGATATATGTACTCAGGGTGCCTTCCCTTGCTGTGGCCGTGAGTTTGCCAGCCCTTAAGTGTGCGCGAACTGGTGGCGCGTCCGCTGGCGCAAAGCTCTGAAGCCCCCTGGCACTGAAGTTGCACCGCAGGGGTGTCCCTGGGCAGTTATTTAGGAAGAGGCAGTTCAGAGATTCTACTGTAGGGCCGTGCACCCTAGACTGTGCAGAATCACCCCCTCAGGGGCTCTCAGTGGTTCCCAAGCACTGCATGGGTAGTGGAGTGCCCGGGTGCCTATGGGCTGGGGACGCGGCGAGTCCTGAGTTCTGGCGCTGGGGAGGGGGAGGTTGTACTTACTGATTTCAGTGGCGCACTTTTGGAGATGGAGGTCTCAGGGTTCGCGCTTCTGCAGCTGGAGTGGCAGGTCTACCAGAGTGGCTGTAGTGACCAGGTTTACTTCTGAGACCAGACTAGGTAGTGGTAAGGTTAGGATTCTAGTCTCTAGCAGTTCCGTTCTTAAAGATGGCGGGGTCTCTGTGACCCTGGTGTCCTCCTGGAAGTATTTGCAGTGGCCGCGGGGTTTTGCCAACCAAGACTGCCTGGATTGGATGCCCCCTGAAAGAACTGCAGGATCTAACTGTCCCTATTTCTTTCACACAAACACCCACAAAGGTCCACACATACCTCTGTCACTCCTTCACTCGATCACACGCTAACCCTTCCTACCTACCTGCCGGTCGCCATCTTTCCTCCCCTACTACTGGTTACTTACCGTGTCCTATAATGGGCCTTCTGGTCTACTTGTGGGACTTCACCACATGTACAAAAAACTTTATACACTCTTCTCTGAACTTGAGAAGCTATATACCCTTTTCTCTCAACTGTATTACAGTTGAATGCTACTTTTCAGTGAATTCTAGTGGTTTCAAACACTGGTTTCATGTGCACCTGCTCTATTTCAAGAATTTCTGCAGTGTACAACATCCTTTCTACACTAGAGATGTACATTTTGATGTCTTTTTCACTTGATCTCTCACAATTCTGTGATATTAATTAGTATTTGCTCTGAATTACTACTGCTTTCTTGCAGTGTCCTACAATGGGCCTTCTGCTCTACTTCTCAAACTTCACCACATGTACAAACTACTTTATACACTCTTGTCTGAACTTTAGAAGCTATATACACTTGTCTCTCAACTGTTTTACTGTTTAATGTTATTTTCCATGAATTCTAGTGGTTTCAATCATTGTTTTCATGTACACTAACTCTATCTAAGGTATTTCTTCAGTATACAAGATCCTTTCTAGACTAGATACTTACATTTTGATGTCTTTTCCACTTGTTCTCTCACTATTCTGTGATATTCATTAGTATTTCTCTGAATTACTACTGCTTTCTTGCAATGTCCTACAATGGGCCTTCTGATCTACTTGTGAAACTTCACCATATGTGTAAACAATTTTAAACACGCTTCTCTGAACTTGAGAAGCTATATACACTTGTCTCTCAACTCTTTTACACTTCAATTTATTTTTAAGTGAATTATAGTGGTTTCAAACACTTGTTTCATGTGCACTAACTCTATTTCAAGGATTTCTACAGTGTACAAGATCTATACACTTGTCTCTCAACTGTTTTAGACTTTAATGTTACTTTTCAATCAATTCTGGTGGTTTCAAACACTGGTTTCATGTGCACTAACTCTATCTCAGGTATTTCTTCAGTATACAAGATCCTTTCTAGACTAGAGACTTACATTTTGATGTCTTTTTCACTTGTTCTCTCACAATTCTGTGATATTCATTAGTATTTGCTCTAAATTACTACTGCTTTCTTGTAGTGTCCTACAATGGGCCTTCTGCTCTACTTGTGAAACTTCACCACATGTGTAAACAACTTTATACACGCTTCTCTTAACTTGAGAAGCTATATACACTTGTCTCTCAACTGTTGTACAGTTGAATGTTACTTTTCAATCAATTCTAGTGGTTGCAGACACTGGTTTCATGTGCACTAAGTCTATCTAAGGTATTTCTTCAGTGTACAAGATCCTTTCTAGACTAGAGACTTACATTTTGATGTCTTTTCCACTTGTTTTCTCACAATTCTGTGATATTAATTATTATTTGCTCTGAATTACTGCTGCTTTCTTGCAGTGTCCTAAAATGGGCCTTCTGCTCTACATGTGGGAATTCACCACATGTTCAAACAACTTTATACACTCTTCTCTGAACTTGAGAAGATATATACACATGTCTCTCAACTGTTTTACACTTCAATTTATTTTTCAGTGAATTATAGTGGTTTCAAACACTTGTTTCATGTGCACTAACTCTATTTCAAGGATTTCTACAGTGTACGAGATCCTTTCTAGACTAGAGACTTACATTTTGATATCTTTTTCACTTGACCTCTCACAATTCTGTGATATTCATGAGTATTTGCTCTGACTTAGTACTGCTTTCTTGCAGTGTCCTACAATGGGCCTTCTGCTCTACTTCTCAAACTTCACCACATGTACAAACTACTTTATACACTCTTGTCTGAACTTTAGAAGCTATATACACTTGTCTCTCAACTGTTTTACTGTTTAATGTTATTTTCCATGAATTCTAGTGGTTTCAATCACTGTTTTCATGTGCACTAACTCTATCTCAGGTATTTCTTCAGTGTACAAGATACTTTCTAGACTAGAGACTTACATTTTGATGTCTTTTCCCCTTGTTCTCTCACAATTCTGTGATATTCATTAGTATTTGCTCTGAATTAGTACTGCTTTCTTGCAGTGTCAAAAATGGGCCTTCTGCTCTACTTGTGAGACTTCACCACATGTGCAAACAACTTTAAACACTATTCTCTGAACTTGAGAAGTTATATACACTTGTCTCTCAACTGTTTTAGACTTGAATGTTACTTTTCAATGAATTCTAGTGGTATCAAACACTGTTTTCATGTGCACTAACTCTATTTCAGATATTTCTTCAGTGTACAAGATCCTTTCTAGACTAGGGACTTACATTTTGATGTCTTTTCCACTTGTTCTCTCACAATTCTGTGATATTCATTAGTATTTACTCTGATTTACTACTGCTTTCTTGCAGTGTCCAAAATGGGCCTTCTGCTCTACTTGTGAAACTTTACCACATGTGCAAACAACTTTATACACTCTTCTCTGAATTTGAGAAGCTATATACACTTGTCTCTCAACTGTTTTCCAGTTGAATGTTACTTTTCAGTGAATTCTAGTGGTTTCAAACACTAGTTTCATGTGCACTAACTCTATTTCAACTTTTTCTACACTGTACAAGATCCTTTCTAGACTAGCTACTTACATTTTTATGTCTTTTTCACTTGATCTCTCACAATTCTGTGATATTCAATAGTATTTGCTCTGAATTAGTACTGCTTTCTTGCAGTGTCCTACAATGGGCCTTCTGCTCTACTTCTCAAACTTCACCACTTGTATAAACTACTTTATACACTCTTCTCTGAACTTGAGAAGCTATATACACTTGTCTCTCAAATGTTGTACCGTTGAATGTTACTTTTCAATCAATTGTAGCTTTTTCAAACACTGGTTTCATGTGCACTATCACTATTTCTAGGATTTCTACAGAGTACAATATTTTTTCTAGACTAGATACTTACATTTTGATGTCTTTTCCACTTGTTCTCTCACAATTCTGTGATATTCATTAGTATTTGCTCTGAATTACTACTGCTTTCTTGCAGTGTTCTACAATGGGCCTTCTGCTCTACTTGTGAAACTTCACCACATGTGCAAACAACTTTATACACTCTTCTCTTAATTTGAGAAACTATATACACTTGTCTCTCAACTGTTTTACAGTTGAATGTTACTTTCAGTGAATTCTAGTGGTTTCAAACACTGGTTTCATGTGCACTAACTCTATTTCAAGGATTTCTACAGTGTACAAGATCCTTTCTAGCCTAGCTACTTACATTTTGATGTCTTTTTCACTTGATCTCTCACAATTCTGTGATATTCATTAGTATTTGCTCTGAATTAGTACTGCTTTCATGCAGTGTCCTACAATGGGCCTTCTGCTCTACTTCTCAAACTTCACCACATGTACAAACTACTTTATACACTCTTGTCTAACTTTAGAAGCTATATACACTTGTCTCTCAACTGTTTTACTGTTTAATGTTATTTTCCATGAATTCTAGTGGTTTCAAACACTGTTTTCATGTGCACTAACTCTATCTCAGGTACTTCCTCAGTATATAAGATCCTTTCTAGACTAGAGACTTACATTTTGATGTCTTTTCCCCTTGTTCTCTCCCAATTCTGTGATATTCATTAGTATTTGCTCTAAATTACTACTGCTTTCTTGCAGTGTCCAAAATGGGCCTTCTGCTCTACTTGTGAAACTTTACCACATGTGCAAACAACTTTATACACTCTTCTCTGAATTTGAGAAGCTATATACACTTGTCTCTCAACTGTTTTCCAGTTGAATGTTACTTTTCAGTGAATTCTACTGGTTTCAAACACTAGTTTCATGTGCACTAACTCTATTTCAACTTTTTCTACACTGTACAAGATCCTTTCTAGACTAGCTACTTACATTTTTATGTCTTTTTCACTTGATCTCTCACAATTCTGTGATATTCAATATTATTTGCTCTGAATTAGTACTGCTTTCTTGCAGTGTCCTACAATGGGCCTTCTGCTCTACTTCTCAAACTTCACCACTTGTATAAACTACTTTATACACTCTTCTCTGAACTTGAGAAGCTATATACACTTGTCTCTCAAATGTTGTACCGTTGAATGTTACTTTTCAATCAATTGTAGCTTTTTCAAACACTGGTTTCATGTGCACTATCACTATTTCTAGGATTTCTACAGAGTGCAATATTTTTTCTAGAGTAGATACTTACATTTTGATGTCTTTTCCACTTGTTCTCTCACAATTCTGTGATATTCATTAGTATTTGCTCTGAATTACTACTGCTTTCTTGCAGTGTTCTACAATGGGCCTTCTGCTCTACTTGTGAAACTTCACCACATGTGCAAACAACTTTATACACTCTTCTCTTAATTTGAGAAACTATATACACTTGTCTCTCAACTGTTTTACAGTTGAATGTTACTTTCAGTGAATTCTAGTGGTTTCAAACACTGGTTTCATGTGCACTAACTCTATTTCAAGGATTTCTACAGTGTACAAGATCCTTTCTAGACTAGCTACTTACATTTTGATGTCTTTTTCACTTTATCTCTCACAATTCTGTGATATTCATTAGTATTTGCTCTGAATTAGTACTGCTTTCATGCAGTGTCCTACAATGGGCCTTCTGCTCTACTTCTCAAACTTCACCACATGTACAAACTACTTTATACACTCTTGTCTAATTTTGGAAGCTATATACACTTGTCTCTCAACTGTTTTACTGTTTAATGTTATTTTCCATGAATTCTAGTGGTTTCAAACACTGTTTTCATGTGCACTAACTCTATCTCAGGTATTTCCTCAGTATACAAGATCCTTTCTAGACTAGAGACTTACATTTTGATGTCTTTTCCCCTTGTTCTCTCCCAATTCTGTGATATTCATTAGTATTTGCTCTAAATTACTACTGCTTTCTTGCAGTGTCCAAAATGGGCCTTCTGCTCTACTTGTGAAACTTTACCACATGTGCAAACAACTTTATACACTCTTCTCTGAATTTGAGAAGCTATATACACTTGTCTCTCAACTGTTTTCCAGTTGAATGTTACTTTTCAGTGAATTCTACTGGTTTCAAACACTAGTTTCATGTGCACTAACTCTATTTCAACTTTTTCTACACTGTACAAGATCCTTTCTAGACTAGCTACTTACATTTTTATGTCTTTTTCACTTGATCTCTCACAATTCTGTGATATTCAATATTATTTGCTCTGAATTAGTACTGCTTTCTTGCAGTGTCCTACAATGGGCCTTCTGCTCTACTTCTCAAACTTCACCACTTGTATAAACTACTTTATACACTCTTCTCTGAACTTGAGAAGCTATATACACTTGTCTCTCAAATGTTGTACCGTTGAATGTTACTTTTCAATCAATTGTAGCTTTTTCAAACACTGGTTTCATGTGCACTATCACTATTTCTAGGATTTCTACAGAGTGCAATATTTTTTCTAGAGTAGATACTTACATTTTGATGTCTTTTCCACTTGTTCTCTCACAATTCTGTGATATTCATTAGTATTTGCTCTGAATTACTACTGCTTTCTTGCAGTGTTCTACAATGGGCCTTCTGCTCTACTTGTGAAACTTCACCACATGTGCAAACAACTTTATACACTCTTCTCTTAATTTGAGAAACTATATACACTTGTCTCTCAACTGTTTTACAGTTGAATGTTACTTTCAGTGAATTCTAGTGGTTTCAAACACTGGTTTCATGTGCACTAACTCTATTTCAAGGATTTCTACAGTGTACAAGATCCTTTCTAGACTAGCTACTTACATTTTGATGTCTTTTTCACTTTATCTCTCACAATTCTGTGATATTCATTAGTATTTGCTCTGAATTAGTACTGCTTTCATGCAGTGTCCTACAATGGGCCTTCTGCTCTACTTCTCAAACTTCACCACATGTACAAACTACTTTATACACTCTTGTCTAATTTTGGAAGCTATATACACTTGTCTCTCAACTGTTTTACTGTTTAATGTTATTTTCCATGAATTCTAGTGGTTTCAAACACTGTTTTCATGTGCACTAACTCTATCTCAGGTATTTCCTCAGTATACAAGATCCTTTCTAGACTAGAGACTTACATTTTGATGTCTTTTCCCCTTGTTCTCTCCCAATTCTGTGATATTCATTAGTATTTGCTCTAAATTACTACTGCTTTCTTGCAGTGTCCAAAATGGGCCTTCTGCTCTACTTGTGAAACTTTACCACATGTGCAAACAACTTTATACACTCTTCTCTGAATTTGAGAAGCTATATACACTTGTCTCTCAACTGTTTTCCAGTTGAATGTTACTTTTCAGTGAATTCTACTGGTTTCAAACACTAGTTTCATGTGCACTAACTCTATTTCAACTTTTTCTACACTGTACAAGATCCTTTCTAGACTAGCTACTTACATTTTTATGTCTTTTTCACTTGATCTCTCACAATTCTGTGATATTCAATATTATTTGCTCTGAATTAGTACTGCTTTCTTGCAGTGTCCTACAATGGGCCTTCTGCTCTACTTCTCAAACTTCACCACTTGTATAAACTACTTTATACACTCTTCTCTGAACTTGAGAAGCTATATACACTTGTCTCTCAAATGTTGTACCGTTGAATGTTACTTTTCAATCAATTGTAGCTTTTTCAAACACTGGTTTCATGTGCACTATCACTATTTCTAGGATTTCTACAGAGTGCAATATTTTTTCTAGAGTAGATACTTACATTTTGATGTCTTTTCCACTTGTTCTCTCACAATTCTGTGATATTCATTAGTATTTGCTCTGAATTACTACTGCTTTCTTGCAGTGTTCTACAATGGGCCTTCTGCTCTACTTGTGAAACTTCACCACATGTGCAAACAACTTTATACACTCTTCTCTTAATTTGAGAAACTATATACACTTGTCTCTCAACTGTTTTACAGTTGAATGTTACTTTCAGTGAATTCTAGTGGTTTCAAACACTGGTTTCATGTGCACTAACTCTATTTCAAGGATTTCTACAGTGTACAAGATCCTTTCTAGACTAGCTACTTACATTTTGATGTCTTTTTCACTTTATCTCTCACAATTCTGTGATATTCATTAGTATTTGCTCTGAATTAGTACTGCTTTCATGCAGTGTCCTACAATGGGCCTTCTGCTCTACTTCTCAAACTTCACCACATGTACAAACTACTTTATACACTCTTGTCTAATTTTGGAAGCTATATACACTTGTCTCTCAACTGTTTTACTGTTTAATGTTATTTTCCATGAATTCTAGTGGTTTCAAACACTGTTTTCATGTGCACTAACTCTATCTCAGGTATTTCCTCAGTATACAAGATCCTTTCTAGACTAGAGACTTACATTTTGATGTCTTTTCCCCTTGTTCTCTCCCAATTCTGTGATATTCATTAGTATTTGCTCTAAATTACTACTGCTTTCTTGCAGTGTCCAAAATGGGCCTTCTGCTCTACTTGTGAAACTTTACCACATGTGCAAACAACTTTATACACTCTTCTCTGAATTTGAGAAGCTATATACACTTGTCTCTCAACTGTTTTCCAGTTGAATGTTACTTTTCAGTGAATTCTACTGGTTTCAAACACTAGTTTCATGTGCACTAACTCTATTTCAACTTTTTCTACACTGTACAAGATCCTTTCTAGACTAGCTACTTACATTTTTATGTCTTTTTCACTTGATCTCTCACAATTCTGTGATATTCAATATTATTTGCTCTGAATTAGTACTGCTTTCTTGCAGTGTCCTACAATGGGCCTTCTGCTCTACTTCTCAAACTTCACCACTTGTATAAACTACTTTATACACTCTTCTCTGAACTTGAGAAGCTATATACACTTGTCTCTCAAATGTTGTACCGTTGAATGTTACTTTTCAATCAATTGTAGCTTTTTCAAACACTGGTTTCATGTGCACTATCACTATTTCTAGGATTTCTACAGAGTGCAATATTTTTTCTAGAGTAGATACTTACATTTTGATGTCTTTTCCACTTGTTCTCTCACAATTCTGTGATATTCATTAGTATTTGCTCTGAATTACTACTGCTTTCTTGCAGTGTTCTACAATGGGCCTTCTGCTCTACTTGTGAAACTTCACCACATGTGCAAACAACTTTATACACTCTTCTCTTAATTTGAGAAACTATATACACTTGTCTCTCAACTGTTTTACAGTTGAATGTTACTTTCAGTGAATTCTAGTGGTTTCAAACACTGGTTTCATGTGCACTAACTCTATTTCAAGGATTTCTACAGTGTACAAGATCCTTTCTAGACTAGCTACTTACATTTTGATGTCTTTTTCACTTTATCTCTCACAATTCTGTGATATTCATTAGTATTTGCTCTGAATTAGTACTGCTTTCATGCAGTGTCCTACAATGGGCCTTCTGCTCTACTTCTCAAACTTCACCACATGTACAAACTACTTTATACACTCTTGTCTAATTTTGGAAGCTATATACACTTGTCTCTCAACTGTTTTACTGTTTAATGTTATTTTCCATGAATTCTAGTGGTTTCAAACACTGTTTTCATGTGCACTAACTCTATCTCAGGTATTTCCTCAGTATACAAGATCCTTTCTAGACTAGAGACTTACATTTTGATGTCTTTTCCCCTTGTTCTCTCCCAATTCTGTGATATTCATTAGTATTTGCTCTAAATTACTACTGCTTTCTTGCAGTGTCCAAAATGGGCCTTCTGCTCTACTTGTGAAACTTTACCACATGTGCAAACAACTTTATACACTCTTCTCTGAATTTGAGAAGCTATATACACTTGTCTCTCAACTGTTTTCCAGTTGAATGTTACTTTTCAGTGAATTCTACTGGTTTCAAACACTAGTTTCATGTGCACTAACTCTATTTCAACTTTTTCTACACTGTACAAGATCCTTTCTAGACTAGCTACTTACATTTTTATGTCTTTTTCACTTGATCTCTCACAATTCTGTGATATTCAATATTATTTGCTCTGAATTAGTACTGCTTTCTTGCAGTGTCCTACAATGGGCCTTCTGCTCTACTTCTCAAACTTCACCACTTGTATAAACTACTTTATACACTCTTCTCTGAACTTGAGAAGCTATATACACTTGTCTCTCAAATGTTGTACCGTTGAATGTTACTTTTCAATCAATTGTAGCTTTTTCAAACACTGGTTTCATGTGCACTATCACTATTTCTAGGATTTCTACAGAGTGCAATATTTTTTCTAGAGTAGATACTTACATTTTGATGTCTTTTCCCCTTGTTCTCTCCCAATTCTGTGATATTCATTAGTATTTGCTCTGATTACTACTGCTTTCTTGCAGTGTCCAAAATGAGCCTTCTGCTCTACTTATGAAACTTCACTACATGTGCAAACAACTTTATACACTCTTCTCTGAATTTCAGAAGCTATATACACTTGTCTCTCAACTGTTTTCCAGGTTGATGTTACTTTTCACTGAATTCTAGTGGTTTCAAACACTGTTTTCATGTGCAATAACTCTATCTCAGGTATTTCTTCAGTGTACAAGATCCTTTCTTGACTAGAGACTTACATTTTGATGTCTTTTCCACTTGTTCTCTCACAATTCTGTGATATTCATTAGTATTTCCTGTGAATTAGTACTGCTTTCTTGCAGTGTCCTACAATGGGCCTTCTGCTCTACTTCTCAAACTTCACCACATGTACAAACTACTTTATACACTCTTCTCTGACCTTTAGATGCTATATACACTTGTCCCTCAACTGTTTTACAGTTTAATGTTATTTTCCATGAATTCTAGTGGTTTCAAACACTGTTTTCATGTGCAATAACTCTATCTCAGGTATTTCTTCAGTGTACAAGATCCTTTCTTGACTAGAGACTTACATTTTGATGTCTTTTCCACTTGTTCTCTCACAATTCTGTGATATTCATTAGTATTTGGTCTGAATTACTACTGCTTTCTTGCAGTGTCCAAAATGGGCCTTCTGCTCTACTTGTGAAACTTCACCACATGTACAAACTACGTTATACACTCTTCTCTCAACTAGAGAAGCTATATACACTTGTCTCTCAACTGTTGTACAGTTGAATGTTACTTTTCAATCAATTGTAGTGGTTTCAAACCCTGTTTTCATGTGCACTATCTCTATTTCTAAGATTTCTACAGAGTGCAATATTTTTTCTAGAGTAGATACTTACATTTTGATGTCTTTTCCACTTGTTCTCTCACAATTCTGTGATATTCATTAGTATTTACTCTGATTTACTACTGCTTTCTTGCAGTGTCCAAAATGGGCCTTCTGCTCTACTTGTGAAACTTTACCACATGTGCAAACAACTTTATACACTCTTCTCTGAATTTGAGAAGCTATATACACTTGTCTCTCAACTGTTTTCCAGTTTAATGTTACTTTTCAGTGAATTCTAGTGGTTTCAAACACTAGTTTCATGTGCACTAACTCTATTTCAACTTTTTCTACACTGTACAAGATCCTTTCTAGACTAGCTACTTACATTTTTATGTCTTTTTCACTTGATCTCTCACAATTCTGTGATATTCAATAGTATTTGCTCTGAATTAGTACTGCTTTCTTGCAGTGTCCTACAATGGGCCTTCTGCTCTACTTCTCAAACTTCACCACTTGTATAAACTACTTTATACACTCTTCTCTGAACTTGAGAAGCTATATACACTTGTCTCTCAAATGTTGTACCGTTGAATGTTACTTTTCAATCAATTGTAGCTTTTTCAAACACTGGTTTCATGTGCACTATCACTATTTCTAGGATTTATACAGAGTGCAATATTTTTTCTAGAGTAGATACTTACATTTTGATGTCTTTTCCACTTGTTCTCTCACAATTCTGTGATATTCATTAGTATTTGCTCTAAATTACTACTGCTTTCTTGCAGTGTCCAAAATGGGCCTTCTGCTCTACTTCTGAAACTTCAACACATGTGCAAACAACTTTATACACTATTCTCTGAACTTGAGAAGTTATATACACTTGACTCTCAACTGTTTTAGACTTGAATGTTACTTTTCAGTTAATTCTAGTGGTTTCAAACACTGGTTTCATGTGCACTAACTCTATTTCAAGTATTTCTTAAGTTTACAAGATCCTTTCTAGACTAGAGACTTACATTTTGATGTCTTTTTCACTTGATCTCTCACAATTCTGTGATATTCATTAGTATTTGCTATGAATTAGTACTGCTTTCTTGCAGTGTCCTACAATGGGCCTTCTGCTCTAATTCTCAAACTTCACCACATGTACAAACTACTTTATACACTCTTGTCTGAACTTTAGAAGCTATATACACTTGTCCCTCAACTGTTTTACAGTTTAATGTTATTTTCCATGAATTCTAGTGGTTTCAAACACTGTTTTCATGTGCACTAACTCTATCTCAGGTATTTCTTCAGTGTACAAGATCCTTTCTTGACTAGAGACTTACATTTTGATGTCTTTTCCACTTGTTCTCTCACAATTCTGTGATATTCATTAGTATTTGCTCTAAATTACTACTGCTTTCTTGCAGTGTCCAAAATGGGCCTTCTGCTCTACTTGTGAAACTTCACCACATGTACAAACTACTTTATACACTGTTCTCTGAACTAGAGAAGCTATATACACTTGTCTCTCAACTGTTGTACAGTTGAATGTTACTTTTCAATCAATTGTAGTGGTTTCAAACCCTGTTTTCATGTGCACTATCTCTATTTCTAAGATTTCTACAGAGTGCAATATTTTTTCTAGAGTAGATACTTACATTTTGATGTCTTTTCCACTTGTTCTCTCACAATTCTGTGATATTCATTAGTATTTACTCTGATTTACTACTGCTTTCTTGCAGTGTCCAAAATGGGCCTTTTGCTCTACTTGTGAAACTTCACCACATGTGCAAACAACTTTATACACTCTTCTCTGAATTTGAGAAGCTATATACACTTGTCTCTCAACTGTTTTCCAGTTGAATGTTACTTTTCAGTGAATTCTAGTGGTTTCAAACACTGGTTTCACGTGCACTAACTCTATTTCAACTTTTTCTACAGTGTACAAGATCCTTTCTAGACTAGCTACTTACATTTTTATGTCTTTTTCACTTGATCTCTCACAATTCCGTGATATTCAATAGTATTTGCTCTGAATTAGTACTTCTTTCTTGCAGTGTCCTACAATGGGCCTTCTGCTCTACTTCTCAAACTTCACCACTTGTATAAACTACTTTATACACTCTTCTCTGAACTTGAGAAGCTATATACACTTGTCTCTCAACTGTTGTACCGTTGAATGTTACTTTTCAATCAATTGTAGCAGTTTCAAACACTGGTTTCATGTGCACTATCTCTATTTCTAGGATTTCTACAGAGTACAATATTTTTTCTAGACTAGATACTTACATTTTGATGTCTTTTCCACTTGTTCTCTCACAATTCTGTGATATTCATTAGTATTTGCTCTGAATTACTACTGCTTTCTTGCAGTGTCCAAAATGGGCCTTCTGCTCTACTTGTGAAACTTCACCACATGTGCAAACAACTTTATACACTCTTCTCTTAATTTGAGAAACTATATACACTTGTCTCTCAACTGTTTTACAGTTGAATGTTACTTTCAGTGAATTCTAGTGGTTTCAAACACTGGTTTCATGTGCACTAACTCTATTTCAAGGATTTCTACAGTGTACAAGATCCTTTCTAGACTAGCTACTTACATTTTGATGTCTTTTTCACTTTATCTCTCACAATTCTGTGATATTCATTAGTATTTGCTCTGAATTAGTACTGCTTTCATGCAGTGTCCTACAATGGGCCTTCTGCTCTACTTCTCAAACTTCACCACATGTACAAACTACTTTATACACTCTTGTCTAATTTTGGAAGCTATATACACTTGTCTCTCAACTGTTTTACTGTTTAATGTTATTTTCCATGAATTCTAGTGGTTTCAAACACTGTTTTCATGTGCACTAACTCTATCTCAGGTATTTCCTCAGTATACAAGATCCTTTCTAGACTAGAGACTTACATTTTGATGTCTTTTCCCCTTGTTCTCTCCCAATTCTGTGATATTCATTAGTATTTGCTCTAAATTACTACTGCTTTCTTGCAGTGTCCAAAATGGGCCTTCTGCTCTACTTGTGAAACTTTACCACATGTGCAAACAACTTTATACACTCTTCTCTGAATTTGAGAAGCTATATACACTTGTCTCTCAACTGTTTTCCAGTTGAATGTTACTTTTCAGTGAATTCTACTGGTTTCAAACACTAGTTTCATGTGCACTAACTCTATTTCAACTTTTTCTACACTGTACAAGATCCTTTCTAGACTAGCTACTTACATTTTTATGTCTTTTTCACTTGATCTCTCACAATTCTGTGATATTCAATATTATTTGCTCTGAATTAGTACTGCTTTCTTGCAGTGTCCTACAATGGGCCTTCTGCTCTACTTCTCAAACTTCACCACTTGTATAAACTACTTTATACACTCTTCTCTGAACTTGAGAAGCTATATACACTTGTCTCTCAAATGTTGTACCGTTGAATGTTACTTTTCAATCAATTGTAGCTTTTTCAAACACTGGTTTCATGTGCACTATCACTATTTCTAGGATTTCTACAGAGTGCAATATTTTTTCTAGAGTAGATACTTACATTTTGATGTCTTTTCCACTTGTTCTCTCACAATTCTGTGATATTCATTAGTATTTGCTCTGAATTACTACTGCTTTCTTGCAGTGTTCTACAATGGGCCTTCTGCTCTACTTGTGAAACTTCACCACATGTGCAAACAACTTTATACACTCTTCTCTTAATTTGAGAAACTATATACACTTGTCTCTCAACTGTTTTACAGTTGAATGTTACTTTCAGTGAATTCTAGTGGTTTCAAACACTGGTTTCATGTGCACTAACTCTATTTCAAGGATTTCTACAGTGTACAAGATCCTTTCTAGACTAGCTACTTACATTTTGATGTCTTTTTCACTTTATCTCTCACAATTCTGTGATATTCATTAGTATTTGCTCTGAATTAGTACTGCTTTCATGCAGTGTCCTACAATGGGCCTTCTGCTCTACTTCTCAAACTTCACCACATGTACAAACTACTTTATACACTCTTGTCTAATTTTGGAAGCTATATACACTTGTCTCTCAACTGTTTTACTGTTTAATGTTATTTTCCATGAATTCTAGTGGTTTCAAACACTGTTTTCATGTGCACTAACTCTATCTCAGGTATTTCCTCAGTATACAAGATCCTTTCTAGACTAGAGACTTACATTTTGATGTCTTTTCCCCTTGTTCTCTCCCAATTCTGTGATATTCATTAGTATTTGCTCTAAATTACTACTGCTTTCTTGCAGTGTCCAAAATGGGCCTTCTGCTCTACTTGTGAAACTTTACCACATGTGCAAACAACTTTATACACTCTTCTCTGAATTTGAGAAGCTATATACACTTGTCTCTCAACTGTTTTCCAGTTGAATGTTACTTTTCAGTGAATTCTACTGGTTTCAAACACTAGTTTCATGTGCACTAACTCTATTTCAACTTTTTCTACACTGTACAAGATCCTTTCTAGACTAGCTACTTACATTTTTATGTCTTTTTCACTTGATCTCTCACAATTCTGTGATATTCAATATTATTTGCTCTGAATTAGTACTGCTTTCTTGCAGTGTCCTACAATGGGCCTTCTGCTCTACTTCTCAAACTTCACCACTTGTATAAACTACTTTATACACTCTTCTCTGAACTTGAGAAGCTATATACACTTGTCTCTCAAATGTTGTACCGTTGAATGTTACTTTTCAATCAATTGTAGCTTTTTCAAACACTGGTTTCATGTGCACTATCACTATTTCTAGGATTTCTACAGAGTGCAATATTTTTTCTAGAGTAGATACTTACATTTTGATGTCTTTTCCACTTGTTCTCTCACAATTCTGTGATATTCATTAGTATTTGCTCTGAATTACTACTGCTTTCTTGCAGTGTTCTACAATGGGCCTTCTGCTCTACTTGTGAAACTTCACCACATGTGCAAACAACTTTATACACTCTTCTCTTAATTTGAGAAACTATATACACTTGTCTCTCAACTGTTTTACAGTTGAATGTTACTTTCAGTGAATTCTAGTGGTTTCAAACACTGGTTTCATGTGCACTAACTCTATTTCAAGGATTTCTACAGTGTACAAGATCCTTTCTAGACTAGCTACTTACATTTTGATGTCTTTTTCACTTTATCTCTCACAATTCTGTGATATTCATTAGTATTTGCTCTGAATTAGTACTGCTTTCATGCAGTGTCCTACAATGGGCCTTCTGCTCTACTTCTCAAACTTCACCACATGTACAAACTACTTTATACACTCTTGTCTAATTTTGGAAGCTATATACACTTGTCTCTCAACTGTTTTACTGTTTAATGTTATTTTCCATGAATTCTAGTGGTTTCAAACACTGTTTTCATGTGCACTAACTCTATCTCAGGTATTTCCTCAGTATACAAGATCCTTTCTAGACTAGAGACTTACATTTTGATGTCTTTTCCCCTTGTTCTCTCCCAATTCTGTGATATTCATTAGTATTTGCTCTAAATTACTACTGCTTTCTTGCAGTGTCCAAAATGGGCCTTCTGCTCTACTTGTGAAACTTCAACACATGTGCAAACAACTTTATACACTATTCTCTGAACTTCAGAAGTTATATACACTTGACTCTCAACTGTTTTAGACTTGAATGTTACTTTTCAGTTAATTCTAGTGGTTTCAAACACTGGTTTCATGTGCACTAACTCTATTTCAAGTATTTCTTAAGTTTACAAGATCCTTTCTAGACTAGAGACTTACATTTTGATGTCTTTTTCACTTGATCTCTCACAATTCTGTGATATTCATTAGTATTTGCTATGAATTAGTACTGCTTTCTTGCAGTGTCCTACAATGGGCCTTCTGCTCTAATTCTCAAACTTCACCACATGTACAAACTACTTTATACACTCTTGTCCGAACTTTAGAAGCTATATACACTTGTCCCTCAACTGTTTTACAGTTTAATGTTATTTTCCATGAATTCTAGTGGTTTCAAACACTGTTTTCATGTGCACTAACTCTATCTCAGGTATTTCTTCAGTGTACAAGATCCTTTCTTGACTAGAGACTTACATTTTGATGTCTTTTCCACTTGTTCTCTCACAATTCTGTGATATTCATTAGTATTTGCTCTAAATTACTACTGCTTTCTTGCAGTGTCCAAAATGGGCCTTCTGCTCTACTTGTGAAACTTCACCACATGTACAAACTACTTTATACACTCTTCTCTGAACTAGAAAAGCTATATACACTTGTCTCTCAACAGTTGTACAGTTGAATGATACTTTTCAATCAATTGTAGTGGTTTCAAACACTGGTTTCATGTGCACTATCTCTATTTCTAGGATTTCTACAAGGTGCAATATTTTTTCTAGACTAGATACTTATATTTTGATGTCTTTTCCACTTGTTCTCTCACACTTCTGTGATATTCATTAGTATTTGCTCTGATTACTACTGCTTTCTTGCAGTGTCCAAAATGAGCCTTCTGCTCTACTTATGAAACTTCACTACATGTGCAAACAACTTTGTACACTCTTCTCTGAATTTCAGAAGCTATATACACTTGTCTCTCAACTGTTTTCCAGGTTGATGTTACTTTTCACTGAATTCTAGTGGTTTCAAACACTGTTTTCATGTGCAATAACTCTATCTCAGGTATTTCTTCAGTGTACAAGATCCTTTCTTGACTAGAGACTTACATTTTGATGTCTTTTCCACTTGTTCTCTCACAATTCTGTGATATTCATTAGTATTTCCTGTGAATTAGTACTGCTTTCTTGCAGTGTCCTACAATGGGCCTTCTGCTCTACTTCTCAAACTTCACCACATGTACAAACTACTTTATACACTCTTCTCTGACCTTTAGATGCTATATACACTTGTCCCTCAACTGTTTTACAGTTTAATGTTATTTTCCATGAATTCTAGTGGTTTCAAACACTGTTTTCATGTGCAATAACTCTATCTCAGGTATTTCTTCAGTGTACAAGATCCTTTCTTGACTAGAGACTTACATTTTGATGTCTTTTCCACTTGTTCTCTCACAATTCTGTGATATTCATTAGTATTTGGTCTGAATTACTACTGCTTTCTTGCAGTGTCCAAAATGGGCCTTCTGCTCTACTTGTGAAACTTCACCACATGTACAAACTACGTTATACACTCTTCTCTCAACTAGAGAAGCTATATACACTTGTCTCTCAACTGTTGTACAGTTGAATGTTACTTTTCAATCAATTGTAGTGGTTTCAAACCCTGTTTTCATGTGCACTATCTCTATTTCTAAGATTTCTACAGAGTGCAATATTTTTTCTAGAGTAGATACTTACATTTTGATGTCTTTTCCACTTGTTCTCTCACAATTCTGTGATATTCATTAGTATTTACTCTGATTTACTACTGCTTTCTTGCAGTGTCCAAAATGGGCCTTCTGCTCTACTTGTGAAACTTTACCACATGTGCAAACAACTTTATACACTCTTCTCTGAATTTGAGAAGCTATATACACTTGTCTCTCAACTGTTTTCCAGTTGAATGTTACTTTTCAGTGAATTCTAGTGGTTTCAAACACTAGTTTCATGTGCACTAACTCTATTTCAACTTTTTCTACACTGTACAAGATCCTTTCTAGACTAGCTACTTACATTTTTATGTCTTTTTCACTTGATCTCTCACAATTCTGTGATATTCAATAGTATTTGCTCTGAATTAGTACTGCTTTCTTGCAGTGTCCTACAATGGGCCTTCTGCTCTACTTCTCAAACTTCACCACTTGTATAAACTACTTTATACACTCTTCTCTGAACTTGAGAAGCTATATACACTTGTCTCTCAAATGTTGTACCGTTGAATGTTACTTTTCAATCAATTGTAGCTTTTTCAAACACTGGTTTCATGTGCACTATCACTATTTCTAGGATTTATACAGAGTGCAATATTTTTTCTAGAGTAGATACTTACATTTTGATGTCTTTTCCACTTGTTCTCTCACAATTCTGTGATATTCATTAGTATTTGCTCTAAATTACTACTGCTTTCTTGCAGTGTCCAAAATGGGCCTTCTGCTCTACTTCTGAAACTTCAACACATGTGCAAACAACTTTATACACTATTCTCTGAACTTGAGAAGTTATATACACTTGACTCTCAACTGTTTTAGACTTGAATGTTACTTTTCAGTTAATTCTAGTGGTTTCAAACACTGGTTTCATGTGCACTAACTCTATTTCAAGTATTTCTTAAGTTTACAAGATCCTTTCTAGACTAGAGACTTACATTTTGATGTCTTTTTCACTTGATCTCTCACAATTCTGTGATATTCATTAGTATTTGCTATGAATTAGTACTGCTTTCTTGCAGTGTCCTACAATGGGCCTTCTGCTCTAATTCTCAAACTTCACCACATGTACAAACTACTTTATACACTCTTGTCTGAACTTTAGAAGCTATATACACTTGTCCCTCAACTGTTTTACAGTTTAATGTTATTTTCCATGAATTCTAGTGGTTTCAAACACTGTTTTCATGTGCACTAACTCTATCTCAGGTATTTCTTCAGTGTACAAGATCCTTTCTTGACTAGAGACTTACATTTTGATGTCTTTTCCACTTGTTCTCTCACAATTCTGTGATATTCATTAGTATTTGCTCTAAATTACTACTGCTTTCTTGCAGTGTCCAAAATGGGCCTTCTGCTCTACTTGTGAAACTTCACCACATGTACAAACTACTTTATACACTGTTCTCTGAACTAGAGAAGCTATATACACTTGTCTCTCAACTGTTGTACAGTTGAATGTTACTTTTCAATCAATTGTAGTGGTTTCAAACCCTGTTTTCATGTGCACTATCTCTATTTCTAAGATTTCTACAGAGTGCAATATTTTTTCTAGAGTAGATACTTACATTTTGATGTCTTTTCCACTTGTTCTCTCACAATTCTGTGATATTCATTAGTATTTACTCTGATTTACTACTGCTTTCTTGCAGTGTCCAAAATGGGCCTTTTGCTCTACTTGTGAAACTTCACCACATGTGCAAACAACTTTATACACTCTTCTCTGAATTTGAGAAGCTATATACACTTGTCTCTCAACTGTTTTCCAGTTGAATGTTACTTTTCAGTGAATTCTAGTGGTTTCAAACACTGGTTTCACGTGCACTAACTCTATTTCAACTTTTTCTACAGTGTACAAGATCCTTTCTAGACTAGCTACTTACATTTTTATGTCTTTTTCACTTGATCTCTCACAATTCCGTGATATTCAATAGTATTTGCTCTGAATTAGTACTTCTTTCTTGCAGTGTCCTACAATGGGCCTTCTGCTCTACTTCTCAAACTTCACCACTTGTATAAACTACTTTATACACTCTTCTCTGAACTTGAGAAGCTATATACACTTGTCTCTCAACTGTTGTACCGTTGAATGTTACTTTTCAATCAATTGTAGCAGTTTCAAACACTGGTTTCATGTGCACTATCTCTATTTCTAGGATTTCTACAGAGTACAATATTTTTTCTAGACTAGATACTTACATTTTGATGTCTTTTCCACTTGTTCTCTCACAATTCTGTGATATTCATTAGTATTTGCTCTGAATTACTACTGCTTTCTTGCAGTGTTCTACAATGGGCCTTCTGCTCTACTTCTCAAACTTCACCACATGTACAAACTACTTTATACACTCTTGTCTAACTTTAGAAGCTATATACACTTGTCTCTCAACTGTTTTACTGTTTAATGTTATTTTCCATGAATTCTAGTGGTTTCAAACACTGTTTTCATGTGCACTAACTCTATCTCAGATATTTCTTCAGTGTACAAGATACTTTCTAGACTAGAGACTTACATTTTGATGTCTTTTCCCCTTGTTCTCTCACAATTCTGTGATATTCATTAGTATTTGCTCTTAATAACTACTGCTTTCTTGCAGTGTGCTACAATGGGCCTTCTACTCTACTTTGAAACTTTACCACATGTACAAACTACTTTATCCACTCTTCTCTGAACTTGAGAATCTATATACACTTGTCTCTCAACTGTTATACAGTTGAATGATACTTTTCAATCAATTCTACTGGTTGCAAACACTGGTTTCATGTGCACTAACTCTATCTCAGGTATTTCATCAGTGTACAAGATTCTTTCTAGACTAGAGACTTACATTTTGATGTCTTTTCCACTTGTTCTCTCACAATTCTGTGATATTCATTACTATTTGCTCTGAATTACTTCTGCTTTCTAGCAGTGACCTATAATGAGCCTTCTGCTCTACTGGTTGGACTTCACCACATGTACAAAAAAATTTATACACTCTTCTCTGAACTAGAGAAGCTATATACACTTGTCTCTCAACAGTTGTACAGTTGAATTATACTTTTCAATCAATTGTAGTGGTTTCAAACACTGGTTTCATGTGCACTATCTCTATTTCTAGGATTTCTACAAGGTGCAATATTTTTTCTAGACTAGATACTTACATTTTGATGTCTTTTCCACTTGTTCTCTCACACTTCTGTGATATTCATTAGTATTTGCTCTGAATTACTACTGCTTTCTTGCAGTGTCCAAAATGGGCCTTCTGCTCTACTTATGAAACTTCACTACATGTACAAACAACTTTATACACTCTTCTCTGAATTTCAGAAGCTATATACACTTGTCTCTCAACTGTTTTCCAGTTTGATGTTACTTTTCACTGAATTCTAGTGGTTTCCAACACTGGTATCATGTGCACTAACTCTATTTCAAGGATTTCTATGTGTACAAGATCCTTTCTAGACTAGCTACTTACATTTTGATGTCTTTTTCACTTGATCTCTCACAATTCTGTGATATTCATTAGTATTTCCTGTGAATTAGTACTGCTTTCTTGCAGTGTCCTACAATGGGCCTTCTGCTCTACTTCTCAAACTTCACCACATGTACAAACTACTTTATACACTCTTCTCTGAACTTTAGATGCTATATACACTTATCCCTCAACTGTTTTACAGTTTAATGTTATTTTCCATGAATTCTATTGGTTTCAAACACTGTTTTCATGTGCACTAACTCTATCTCAGGTATTTCTTCAGTGTACAAGATCCTTTTTTGACTAGAGACTTACATTTTGATGTCTTTTCCACTTGTTCTCTCACAATTCTCTGATATTCATTAGTATATGCTCTGAATTACTACTGCTTTCTTGCAATGTCCTATAATGGGCCCACTGCACTACATGTTAAAATTCACCACATGTACAAAATACTTTATACACACGTCTCTGAACTTGAGAAGCTATATACATTTGACTCTCAACTATTTTACAGTTGAATGTTATTTTTCAGAGAATTCTAGTGGTTTCTAACACTGGTTTCATGTGCACTAACTCTATTTCAAGTATTTCTTCAGTGTACAAGATCCTTTCTAGACTAGAGACTTCATTTTGATATCTTTTCCACTTGTTCTCTCACAATTCTGTGATATTCATTAGTATTTGCTCTTAATTACTGCTGCTTTCTTGCAGTGTCCTATACTGGGCCTTCTGCTCTCCTTATGGGACTTCATCACATGTAAAAACTACTTTATACACTCTTCTCTGAACTTGAGAAGCTATATACACTTGTCTCTCAACTGTTTTACAGTTGAATGTTACTTTTCAGTAAATTCTAGTGGTTTCAAACACTGGTTTCATGAGCACTAACTCTATTTCAAGGATTTCTACAGTGTACAACATCATTTCTAGACTAGAGACTTACATTGTGATGTCTTTTTCACTTGTTCTCTCACAATTCTGTGATATTCATTAGTATATGCTCTGAATTACTACTGCTTTCCTGCATTGTCCTATAATGGGCCCTCTGCTCTACTCGTGAAACTTCACCACATGAACAAACAACTTTATACACTCTTCTCTGAACTTGAGAAGCTATATACACTTGTCTCTCAACTGTTTTACAGTTTAATGCTACTTTTCAGTGAATTCCAGTGGTTTCAAACGCTGGTTTCATGATCACTAACTCTATTTAAAGGATTTCTGCAGTGTACAACATCCTTTCTAGACTAGAGACTTACATTAAATGTCTTTTCCACTTGTTCTCTCACAATTCTCTGATATTCATTAGTATTTGCTCTGAATTACTACTGCTTTCGTCCAGTGTCCTATAATGGGCCCTCTGCTATACTTCTGAAAATTCACCACATGTACAAACTACTTTATATACTCGTCTCTGAACTTGAGAAGCTATATACACTTGTCTCGCAACTATTTTACAGTTGGATGTTACTTTTCAGTGAATTCTAGTGTTTTCAAAAACTGGTTTCATTTGAACTACCTGTATTTCAAGTATTTCTTTGGTGTACAAGATCCTTTCTACACTAGAGACTTCATATTGATATCTTTTCCACTTGTTCTCTCACAATTCTCTGATATTCATTAGTATTTGCTCTGAATTACTACTGCTTTCTTGCAATGTCCCTTAATGGGCCCTCTGCTCTACATGTTAAACTTCACCACATGTACAAAAAACTTTATACACACTTCTCTGAATTTGAGAACCTATACACATTTGTCTCTCAACTGTTTCACAGTTTAAAGCTACTTTGTAGTGAATTCTAGTGGTTTCTAAAGCTGCTTAAATGTACTCTTTGCTCTATTCCAGGATTTCCCTCATTGTATGAAACACTTTAATTACTATATCCTAACATTGTGATGTATATTCCCTGTATTGTCTAACTATTCTGTTCAATTTACTGCCATTTTACCCTTAGTTCCTAGTCTTTCTTACAATGTCTTACAATTGGCTTTGTGCTGCAGTTACCGGACTTACCTGCATTGTACAAACAGCTTTCTACACTCTTCTCTGAAGTGGAGAAGCAATAAACACTTGTCTTCTAAGTATGTTTTATAGTTTAATGGTACTTTTCAGTGAATTCTAGTGATTTCAAACACTGGTTTAATGTTCACTTGCTCTATTTCAAGGATTTCTGCTGTGTACAACATCCTTTCTATACTATACACTTACATTTTGATGTCTTTTCTACTTTATCTCTCACAATTCTCATGTATTCATTATTATTAGCTCTGGATTACTACTGGTTACTTGAAATGTGCTATAATTGGCCTTTGCTCTAGTTATGGGGCTTGCCATCCTGTACAAACAACTTTGTACTGTCTTCTGCTTACTTGAGAAGCTATATACACTTGGTTCTCTACTGTTTTACAGTTTAATGCTACTTTTTAGTGAATTCTAGTGGTTTCAAACACTGGTTTAATGTGCACTTGCTCTATTTCAAGGATTTCTGCTGTGTACAACATCTTTTCTATACTATACACTTACATTTTTATGTCTTTATCACTTTTTCTCTCACAATTCTATTAAATTCATTATTATTTGCACTGAATTACTAGTGGTTCCTTGCAGTGTTCTAGAATAGGCTTTCTACTCTACTTATGGGACTTTCCCTCATGTATAAACAACTTTGTACACTCTTCTCTGAAGTAGAGAAGCTATATACACTTGTCTCTCAACTGTTTCACAGTTTAAAGCTACTTTGTAGTAAATTTTAGTGGTTTCTAAAGCTGCTTAAATGTGCTCTTTGCTCTATTCCAGGATTTCCCTCATTGTATGAAACACTTTCATTACTATATCCTAACATTGTGATGTATTTTCCCTGTATTCTCTAACTATTCTGTTCTATTTACTGCCATTTTGCCCTTAGTTCCCAGGCTTTCTTACAATGTCTTACAATTGGCTTTGTGCTGCAGTTACCGGACTTACCTGCATTGTACAAACAGCTTTCTACACTCTTCTCTGAAGTGGAGAAGCAATAAACACTTGTCTTCTAAGTATGTTTTATAGTTTAATGGTACTTTTCAGTGAATTCTAGTGATTTCAAACACTGGTTTAATGTTCACTTGCTCTCTTTCAAGGATTTCTGCTGTGTACAACATCCTTTCTATACTATACACTTACATTTTGATGTCTTTTCCACTTTATCTCTCACAATTCTGTTGTATTCATTATTATTAGCTCTGGATTACTACTGGTTACTTGAAATGTGCTATAATTGGCCTTTTGGTCTAGTTATGAGGCTTCCCAACATGTACAAACAACTTTGTACTGTCTTCTGTGAACTTGAGAAGCTATATACACTTCTCCTTTAATTGTTTTACAGTTGAATGCTACTTTTCTGTGGATTCTAGTGGTTTAAAACACTGGTTTCATGTGAACTAACTCTATTTCCAGGATTTCTGCAGTGTACAACATGCTTTCTATACTAGAGACTTACATTTTGATCTCTTTTACACTTGTTCTCTCATATTTCTGTGGTATTCATTAGTATTTGCTCTGAATTTCTACTGCTTTCCTGCAGTGTCCTAGAATGGGCCTTCTGCTCTACTTGTGGGACTTCACCACATGTAGAAACAACTTCATACACGCTTCTCTGAACTTGAGAAGATATATACACTTGGCTTTCAACTGTTTTACAGTTGAATGCTACTTTTCTGTGGATTCTAGTGGTTTAAAACACTGGTTTCATGTGAACTAACTCTATTTCCAGGATTTCTGAAGTGTACAACATCCTTTCTAGACTAGAGACTTACATTTTGATGTCTTTTACACTTGTTCTCTCACTATTCTGTGATATTCATTAGTATTTGCTCTGAATTACTACTGCTTTCTTGCAGTGTCCTATAATGGGCCTTCTGCTCTACTTGTGCCACTTCACCACTTGTAGAAACATCTTTATACACTCTTCTCTGAACTTGAGAAGCTATAGAAACTTGTGTTTCAACTGTTTTACAATTGAATACTACTTTTCAGTGAATTCTAGTGGTTTCTAAAGCTGCTTAAATGTCCTCTTTGCTCTATTCCAGGATTTCCCTCATTGTATGAAACACTTTCATTACTATATCCTAACATTGTGATGTATTTTCCCTGTATTCTCTAACTATTCTGTTCAATTTACTACCATTTTGCCCTTAGTTCCTAGGCTTTGTTACAATGTCTTACAATTGGCTTTCTGCTGCAGTTACCGGACTTAACTGCATTGTACAAACAGCTTTCTACACTCTTCTCTGAAGTGGAGAAGCAATAAACACTTGTCTTCTAACTATGTTTTACAGTTTAATGGTACTTTTCAGTGAATTCTAGTGATTTCAAACACTGGTTTAATGTTCACTTGCTCTCTCTCAAGGATTTCTGCTGTGTACAACATCCTTTCTATGCTATACACTTACATTTTGATGTCTTTTCCACTTTTTCTCTCACAATTCTGTTGTATTCATTATTATTAGCTCTGGATTACTACTGGTTACTTGAAATGTGCTATAATTGGCCTTTTGGTCTAGTTATGAGGCTTCTCAACATGTACAAACAACTTTGTACTGTCTTCTGTGAACTGGAGAAGCTATATACACTTCTCCTTTAACTGTTTTACAGTTGAATGCTACTTTTCTGTGGATTCTAGTGGTTTAAAACACTGGTTTCATGTGAACTAACTCTATTTCCAGGATTTCTGAAGTGTACAACATTCTTTCTACACTAGAGACTTACATTTTGATGTCTTTTACTCTTGTTCTCTCATAATTCTGTGATATTCATTAGTATTTCCTCTGAATTACTACTGATTTCTAGCCGTTTCCCATAATGGGCCTTCTTTTCTACTTGTGGGACTTCACCACATGTAGAAACAACTTTATACACTCTTCTATGGACTGGAGCAGCTATATACACTTGTCTTTCAACTGTTTTACAGTTGAATACTACTTTTCAGTGAATTCTAGTGGTTTCAAACACTGGTTTCATGTGAACTAACTCTATTTCAAGGATTTGTGCAGTGTACAACATCCTTTCTAGACTAGAGACTTACATTTGGATGTCTTTTACACTTGTTCTCTCACTATTCTGTGATATTCATTAGTATTTGCAATGAATGACTACTGATTTCTAGATGTTTCCCATAATGGGCCTTCTTTTCTACTTGTGGGACTTCACCACATGTAGAAACAACTTTACACACTCTACTCTGAACTTGAGAAGCTATATACACTTGTCTTTCAACTGTTTTACAGTTGAATACTACTTTTCAGTGAATTCTGGTGTTTCAAACACTGGTTTCATGAGAACTAACTCTATTTCAAGGATTTGTGCAGTGTACAACATCCTTTCTAGACTAGACACTTTCATTTTGATGTCTTTTACACTTGTTCTCTCACTATTCTGTGATATTCATTAGTATTTGCTCTGAATGACTACTGATTTCTAGCCGTTTCCTATAATGGGCCTTCTTTTCTACTTGTGGGACTTCACCACATGTAGAAACAACTTTATACACTCTTCTCTGAACTTGAGAAGCTATATACACTTGTCTTTCAACTGTTTTACAGTTGAATACTACTTTTCAGTGAATTCTGGTGGTTTCAAACACTGGTTTCATGTGAACTAACTCTATTTCAAGGATTTGTGCAGTGTACAACATCCTTTCTAGACTAGAGACTTACATTTTGATGTCTGTTACACTTGTTCTCTCACTATTCTGTGATATTCATTAGTATTTGCTCTTAATGACTACTGATTTCTAGCCGTTTCCTATAATGGGCCTTCTTTTCTACTTGTGGGACTTCACCACATGTAGAAACAACTTTATACACTCTTCTCTGAACTTGAGAAGCTATATACACTTGTCTTTCAACTGTTTTATAGTTGAATACTACTTTTCAGTGAATTCTAGTGGGTTAAAACACTGTTTTCTTGTGAAGTAACTCTATTTCAAGGATTTCTGTAGTGTATAACATCCTTTCTAGACTAGAGACTTACATTTTGATGTCTTTTACACTTGTTCTATCACTATTCTGTGATATTCATTAGTATTTCCTCTGAATGACTACTGATTTCTAGCTGTTTCCCATAATGGGCCTTCTTTTCTACTTGTGGGACTTCACCACATGTAGAAACAACTTTACACACTCTTCTCTGAACTTGAGAAGCTATATACACTTGTCTTTCAACTGTTTTACAGTTGAATACTACTTTTCAGTGAATTCCGGTCATTTCAAACACTGGTTTCATGTGATCTAACTCTATTTCAAGGATTTGTGCAGTGTACAACATCCTTTCTAGACTAGAGACTTACATTTTGATGTCTTTTACACTTGTTCTCTCACTATTCTGTGATATTCATTAGTATTTGCAATGAATGACTACTGATTTCTAGCTATTTCCCATAATGGGCCTTCTTTTCTACTTGTGGGACTTCACCACATGTAGAAACAACTTTACACACTCTACTCTGAACTTGAGAAGTTATATACACTTGTCTTTCAACTGTTTTACAGTTGAATACTACTTTTCAGTGAATTCTGGTGTTTCAAACACTGGTTTCATGAGAACTAACTCTATTTCAAGGATTTGTGCAGTGTACAACATCCTTTCTAGACTAGACACTTTCATTTTGATGTCTTTTACTCTTGTTCTCTCACTATTCTGTGATATTCATTAGTATTTGCTCTGAATGACTACTGATTTCTAGCTGTTTCCCATAATGGGCCTTCTTTTCTACTTGTGGGACTTCCCTACATGTAGAAACAACTTTATACACTCTTCTCTGGACTTACGAAGCTATATACACTTGTCTTTCAACTGTTTTACAGTTGAATACTACTTTACAGTGAATTCTGGTGGTTTCAAACACTGGTTTCATGTGAACTAACTCTATTTCAAGGATTTGTGCAGTGTACAACATTCTTTCTAGACTAGAGACTTACATTTTGATGTCTTTTACAATTGTTCTCTCACTATTCTGTGATATTCATTAGTATTTGCTCTGAATGACTACTGATTTCTAGCCATTTCCCATAATGGGCCTTCTTTTCTACTTGTGGGAAATCACCACATGTAGAAACAACTTTATACACTCTTCTCTGAACTTGAGAAGCTATATACACTTGTCTTTCAACTGTTTTACAGTTGAATACTACTTTTCAGTGAATTCTAGTGGGTTGAAACACTGTTTTCTTGTGAAGTAACTCTATTTCAAGGATTTCTGTAGTGTATAGCATCCTTTCTAGACTAGAAACTTACATTTTGATGTCTTTTACACTTGTTCTCTCACTATTCTGTGATATTCATTAGTATTTGCTCTGAATGACTACTGATTTCTAGCTGTTTCCCATAATGGGCCTTCTTTTCTACTTGTGGGACTTCACCACATGTAGAAACAACTTTATACACTCTTCTCTGAACTTGAGAAGCTATATACACTTGCCTTTCAACTGTTTTACAGTTGAATACTACTTTTCAGTAAATTCTGGTGGTTTCAAACACTGGTTTCATGTGAAGTAACTCTATTTCAAGGATTTGTGCAGTGTACAACATCCTTTCTAGACTAGAGACTTACATTTTGTTGTCTTTTACACTTGTTCTCTCACTATTCTGTGATATTCATTAGTATTTGCTCTGAATGACTACTGATTTCTACCCGTTTCCTATAATGGACCTTCTTTTCTACTTGTGGGACTTCACCACATGTAGAAACAACTTTATACACTCTTCTCTGAACCTGAGAAGCTATATACACTTGTCTTTCAACTGTTTTACAGTTGAATACTACTTTTCAGTGAATTCTAGTGGGTTAAAACACTGTTTTCTTGTGAAGTAACACTATTTCAAGGATATCTGTAGTGTATAACATCCATTCTAGACTAGAGACTTACATTTTGATGTCTTTTACACTTGTTCTATCACTATTCTGTGATATTCATTAGTATTTGCTCTGAATGACTACTGATTTCTAGCTGTTTCCCATAATGGGCCTTCTTTTCTACTTGTGGGACTTCCCTACATGTAGAAACAACTTTATACACTCTTCTCTGGACTTACGAAGCTATATACACTTGTCTTTCAACTGTTTTACAGTTGAATACTACTTTACAGTGAATTCTGGTGGTTTCAAACACTGGTTTCATGTGAACTAACTCTATTTCAAGGATTTGTGCAGTGTACAACATTCTTTCTAGACTAGAGACTTACATTTTGATGTCTTTTACAATTGTTCTCTCACTATTCTGTGATATTCATTAGTATTTGCTCTGAATGACTACTGATTTCTAGCCGTTTCCTATAATGGGCCTTCTTTTCTACTTGTGGGACTTCACCACATGTAGAAACAACTTTATACACTCTTCTCTGAACTTGAGAAGCTATATACACTTGTCTTTCAACAGTTTTACAGTTGAATACTACTTTTCAGTGTATTCTAGTGGGTTGAAACACTGTTTTCTTGTGAAGTAACTCTATTTCAAGGATTTCTGCAGTGTACAACAACCTTTCTAGACTAGAGACTTACATTTTGATGTCTTTTACTCTTGTTCTCTCACTATTCTGTGATATTCATTAGTATTTGCTCTGAATGACTACTGATTTCTAGCTGTTTCCTATAATGGGCCTTCTATTCTACTTGTGGGACTTCACCACATGTAGAAACAACTTTATACACTCTTCTCTGAACTTGAGAAGCTATATACACTTGTCTTTCAACTGTTTTACAGTTGAATACTACTTTACAGTGAATTCTAGTGGGTTGAAACACTGTTTTCTTGTGAAGTAACTCTATTTCAAGGATTTCTGTAGTGTATAGCATCCTTTCTAGACTAGAAACTTACATTTTGATGTCTTTTACACTTGTTCTCTCACTATTCTGTGATATTCATTAGTATTTGCTCTGAATGACTACTGATTTCTAGCTGTTTCCCATAATGGGCCTTCTTTTCTACTTGTGGGACTTCACCACATGTAGAAACAACTTTATACACTCTTCTCTGAACTTGAGAAGCTATATACACTTGTCTTTCAACTGTTTTACAGTTGAATACTACTCCTCAGTGAATTCTGGTCGTTTCAAACACTGGTTTCATGTGAACTAACTCTATTTCAAGGATTTGTGCAGGGTACAACATCCTTTCTAGACTAGAGACTTACATTTTGAAGTCTTTTACACTTGTTATCTCACTATTCTGTGATATTCATTAGTATTTGCTCTTAATGACTACTGATTTCTACCCGTTTCCCATAATGGACCTTCTTTTCTACTTGTGGGACTTCACCACATGTAGAAACAACTTTATACACTCTTCTCTGAACTTGAGAAGCTATATACACTTGTCTTTCAACTGTTTTACAGTTGAATACTACTTTTCAGTGAATTCTAGTGGGTTAAAACACTGTTTTCTTGTGAAGTAACTCTATTTCAAGGATATCTGTAGTGTATAACATCCATTCTAGACTAGAGACTTACATTTTGATGTCTTTTACACTTGTTCTATCACTATTCTGTGATATTCATTAGTATTTGCTCTGAATGACTACTGATTTCTAGCTGTTTTCTATAATGGGCCTTCTTTTCTACTTGTGGGACTTCCCCACATGTAGAAACAACTTTATGCACTCTTCTCTGAACTTGAGAAGCTATATACACTTGTCTTTCAACTGTTTTACAGTTGAATACTACTTTTCAGTGAATTCTAGTGGGTTGAAACACTGTTTTCTTGTGAAGTAACTCTATTTCAAGGATTTCTGCAGTGTACAACAACCTTTCTAGACTAGAGACTTACATTTTGATGTCTTTTACTCTTGTTCTCTCACTATTCTGTGATATTCATTAGTATTTGCTCTGAATGACTACTGATTTCTAGCTGTTTCCCATAATGGGCCTTCTTTTCTACTTGTGGGACTTCACCACATGTAGAAACAACTTTATACACTCTTCTCTGAACTTGAGAAGCTATATACACTTGTCTTTCAACTGTTTTACAGTTGAATACTACTCCTCAGTGAATTCTGGTCGTTTCAAACACTGGTTTCATGTGAACTAACTCTATTTCAAGGATTTGTGCAGGGTACAACATCCTTTCTAGACTAGAGACTTACATTTTGAAGTCTTTTACACTTGTTATCTCACTATTCTGTGATATTCATTAGTATTTGCTCTGAATGACTACTGATTTCTACCCGTTTCCCATAATGGACCTTCTTTTCTACTTGTGGGACTTCACCACATGTAGAAACAACTTTATACACTCTTCTCTGAACTTGAGAAGCTATATACACTTGTCTTTCAACTGTTTTACACTTGAATACTACTTTTCAGTGAATTCTAGTGGGTTAAAACACTGTTTTCTAGTGAAGTAACTCTATTTCAAGGATATCTGTAGTGTATAACATCCATTCTAGACTAGAGACTTACATTTTGATGTCTTTTACACTTGTTCTATCACTATTCTGTGATATTCATTAGTATTGGCTCTGAATGACTACTGATTTCTAGCTGTTTTCTATAATGGGCCTTCTTTTCTACTTGTGGGACTTCCCCACATGTAGAAACAACTTTATGCACTCTTCTCTGAACTTGAGAAGCTATATACACTTGTCTTTCAACTGTTTTACAGTTGAATACTACTTTTCAGTGAATTCTAGTGGGTTGAAACACTGTTTTCTTGTGAAGTAACTCTATTTCAAGGATTTCTGCAGTGTACAACAACCTTTCTAGACTAGAGACTTACATTTTGATGTCTTTTACTCTTGTTCTCTCACTATTCTGTGATATTCATTAGTATTTGCTCTGAATGACTACTGATTTCTAGCTGTTTCCCATAATGGGCCTTCTTTTCTACTTGTGGGACTTCCCTACATGTAGAAACAACTTTATACACTCTTCTCTGGACTTACGAAGCTATATACACTTGTCTTTCAACTGTTTTACAGTTGAATACTACTTTACAGTGAATTCTGGTGGTTTCAAACACTGGTTTCATGTGAACTAACTCTATTTCAAGGATTTCTGCAGTGTACAACATTCTTTCTAGACTAGAGACTTACATTTTGATGTCTTTTACAATTGTTCTCTCACTATTCTGTGATATTCACTAGTATTTGCTCTGAATGACTACTGATTACTAGCTGTTTCCCATAATGGGCCTTCTTTTCTACTTGTGGGAAATCACCACATGTAGAAACAACTTTATACACTCTTCTCTGAACTTGAGAAGCTATATACACTTGTCTTTCAACTGTTTTACAGTTGAATACTACTTTTCAGTGAATTCTAGTGGGTTGAAACACTGTTTTCTTGTGAAGTAACTCTATTTCAAGGATTTCTGTAGTGTATAGCATCCTTTCTAGACTAGAAACTTACATTTTGATGTCTTTTACACTTGTTCTCTCACTATTCTGTGATATTCATTAGTATTTGCTCTGAATGACTACTGATTTCTAGCTGTTCTTCATAATGGGCCTTCTTTTCTACTTGTGGGACTTCACCACATGTAGAAAGAACTTTATACACTCTTCTCTGAACTTGAGAAGCTATATACACTTGCCTTTCAACTGTTTTACAGTTGAATACTACTTTTCAGTAAATTCTGGTGGTTTCAAACACTGGTTTCATGTGAAGTAACTCTATTTCAAGGATTTGTGCAGTGTACAACATCCTTTCTAGACTTGAAACTTACATTTTGATGTCTTTTACACTTGTTCTCTCACTATTCTGTGATATTCATTAGTATTTGCTCTGAATGACTACTGATTTCTAGCCGTTTCCTATAATGGGCCTTCTTTTCTACTTGTGGGACTTCACCACATGTAGAAACAACTTTATACACTCTTCTCTGAACTTGAGAAGCTATATACACTTGTCTTTCAACAGTTTTACAGTTGAATACTACTTTTCAGTGTATTCTAGTGGGTTGAAACACTGTTTTCTTGTGAAGTAACTCTATTTCAAGGATTTCTGCAGTGTACAACAACCTTTCTAGACTAGAGACTTACATTTTGATGTCTTTTACTCTTGTTCTCTCACTATTCTGTGATATTCATTAGTATTTGCTCTGAATGACTACTGATTTCTAGCTGTTTCCTATAATGGGCCTTCTATTCTACTTGTGGGACTTCACCACATGTAGAAACAACTTTATACACTCTTCTCTGAACTTGAGAAGCTATATACACTTGTCTTTCAACTGTTTTACAGTTGAATACTACTTTACAGTGAATTCTAGTGGGTTGAAACACTGTTTTCTTGTGAAGTAACTCTATTTCAAGGATTTGTGCAGTGTACAACATCCTTTCTAGACTAGAGACTTACATTTTGTTGTCTTTTACACTTGTTCTCTCACTATTCTGTGATATTCATTAGTATTTGCTCTGAATGACTATTGATTTCTAGCTGTTTCCCATAATGGGCCTTCTTTTCTACTTGTGGGACTTCCCCACATGTAGAAACAACTTTATACACTCTTCTCTGTACTTACGAAGCTATATACACTTGTCTTTCAACTGTTTTACAGTTGAGTCCTACTTTTCAGTGAATTCTGGTGGTTTCAAACACTGGTTTCATGTGAACTAACTCTATTTCAAGGATTTCTGCAGTGTAAGACAACCTTTCTAGAGTAGACACTTTAATTTTGATGTCTTTTACACTTGTTCTCTCACTATTCTGTGATATTCATTAGTATTTGCTCTGAATGACTAATGATTTCTAGCCGTTTCCTATAATGGGCTTTCTTTTCTACTTGTGGGACTTCACCACATGTAGAAACAACTTTATACACTCTTCTCTGGACTTGCGAAGCTATATACACTTGTCTTTCAACTGTTTTACAGTTGAATACTACTTTTCAGTGAATTCTGGTGGTTTGAAACACTGGTTTCATGTGAACTAACTCTATTTCAAGTATTTCTGCAGTGTACAACATCCTTTCTAGACTAGACACTTTCATTTTGATGTCTTTACACTTGTTCTCTCACTATTCTGTGATATTCATTAGTATTTGCTCTGAATGACTACTGATTTCTAGCTGTTTGCCATAATAGGCCTTCTTTTCAACTTGTGGGACTTCCCCACATGTAGAAACAACTTTATACACTCTTCTCTGCACTTACGAAGCTACATAAACTTGTCTTTCAACTGTTTTACAGTTCAATACTACTCCTCAGTGAATTCTGGTGGTTTCAAACACTGGTTTCATGTGAACTAACTCTATTTCAAGGATTTCTGCAGTGTACAACATCCTTTCTAGACTAGAGACTTACATTTTGATGTCTTTTACACTTGTTCTCTCATAATTCTGTGATATTCATTAGTATTTGTTCTGAATGACTACTGATTTCTAGCCGTTTCCCATAATGGGCCTTCTTTTCTACTTGTGGGACTTCCCCACATGTAGAAACAACTTTATACACTCTTCTCTGAACTTGAGAAGCTATATACACTTGTCTTTCAACTGTTTTACAGTTGAATACTACTTTTCAGTGAATTCTAGTGGGTTGAAACACTGTTTTCTTGTGAAGTAACTCAATTTCAAGGTTTTCTGCAGTGTACAACAACCTTTCTAGACTAGAGACTTACATTTTGATGTCTTTTACTCTTGTTCTCTCACTATTCTGTGATATTCATTAGTATTTGCTCTGAATGACTACTGATTTCTAGCTGTTTCCCATAATGGGCCTTCTTTTCTACTTGTGGGACTTCCCCACATGTAGAAACAACTTTATACACTCTTCTCTGGACTTATGAAGCTATATACACTTGTCTTTCAACTGTTTTACAGTTGAGTACTACTTTTCAGTGAATTCTGGTGGTTTCAAACACTGGTTTCATGTGAACTAACTCTATTTCAAGGATTTCTGCAGTGTAAGACATCCTTTCTAGAGTAGACACTTTAATTTTGATGTCTTTTACACTTGTTCTCTCACTATTCTGTGATATTCATTAGTATTTGCTCTGAATGACTACTGATTTCTAGCCGTTTCCTATAATGGGCCTTCTTTTCTACTTGTGGGACTTCACCACATGTAGAAACAACTTTATACACTCTTCTCTGGACTTGCGAAGCTATATAAACTTGTCTTTCAACTGTTTTACAGTTGAATACTACTTTTCTGTGAATTCTGGTGGTTTGAAACACTGGTTTCATGTGAACTAACTCTATTTCAAGTATTTCTGCAGTGTACAACATCCTTTCTAGACTAGACACTTTCATTTTGATGTCTTTACACTTGTTCTCTCACTATTCTGTGATATTCATTAGTATTTGCTCTGAATGACTACTGATTTCTAGCTGTTTCCCATAATGGGCCTTCTTTTCTACTTGTGGGACTTCCCCACATGTAGAAACAACTTTATACACTCTTCTCTGCACTTACGAAGCTACATAAACTTGTCTTTCAACTGTTTTACAGTTGAACACTACTCCTCAGTGAATTCTGGTGGTTTCAAACACTGGTTTCATGTGAACTAACTCTATTTCAAGGATTTCTGCAGTGTACAACATCCTTTCTAGACTAGAGACTTACATTTTGATGTCTTTTACACTTGTTCTCTCATAATTCTGTGATATTCATTAGTATTTGCTCTGAATGACTACTGATTTCTAGCCGTTTCCCATAATGGGCCTTCTTTTCTACTTGTGGGACATCACCACATGTAGAAACAACTTTATACACTCTTCTCTGAACTTGAGAAGCTATATACACTTGTCTTTCAACTGTTTTACAGTAGAATACTACTTTTCAGTGAATTCTAGTGGGTTGAAACACTGTTTTCTTGTGAAGTAACTCTATTTCAAGGATTTCTGTAATGTATAGCATCCTTTCTAGACTAGAAACTTACATTTTGATGTCTTTTACACTTGTTCTCTCACTATTCTGTGATATTCATTAGTATTTGCTCTGAATGATTACTGATTTCTAGCCGTTTCCTATAATGGGCCTTCTTTTCTACTTGTGGGACTTCACCACATGTAGAAACAACTTTATACACTCTTCTCTGAACTTGAGAAGCTATATACACTTGTATTTCAACAGTTTTACAGTTGAATACTACTTTTCAGTGAATTCTAGTGGGTTGAAACACTGTTTTCTTGTGAAGTAACTCTATTTCAAGGATTTCTGCAGTGTACACCAACCTTTCTAGACTAGAGACTTACATTTTGATGTCTGTTACACTTGTTCTCTCATTATTCTCTGATATTCGTTAGTATTTGCTCTGAATGACTACTGATTTCTAGCTGTTTCCCATAAAGGGCCTTCTTTTCTACTTGTGGGACTTCACCACATGTAGAAACAACTTTATACACTCTTCTCTGAACTTGAGAAGCTATATACACTTGTCTTTCAACTGTTTTACAGTTGAGTACTACTTTTCAGTGAATTCTGGTGGTTTCAAACACTGGTTTCATGTGAACTAACTCTATTTCAAGGATTTCTGCAGTGTACAACATCCTTTCTAGAGAAGACACATTCATTTTGATGTCTTTTACACTTGTTCTCTCACTATTCTGTGATATTCATTAGTATTTGCTCTGAATGACTACTGATTTCTAGCCGTTTCCCATAATGGGCCTTCTTTTCTACTTGTGGGACATCACCACATGTAGAAACAACTTTATACACTCTTCTCTGAACTTGAGAAGCTATATACACTTGTCTTTCAACTGTTTTACAGTTGAATACTACTTTTCAGTGAATTCTAGTGGGTTGAAACACTGTTTTCTTGTGAAGTAACTCTATTTCAAGGATTTCTGTAGTGTATAGCATCCTTTCTAGACTAGAAACTTACATTTTGTTGTCTTTTCCACTTGTTCTCTCACTATTCTGTGATATTCATTAGTATTTGCTCTGAATGACTACTGATTTCTAGCCGTTTCCTATAATGGGCCTTCTTTTCTACTTGTGGGACTTCACCACATGTAGAAACAACTTTATACACTCTTCTCTGAACTTGAGAAGCTATATACACTTGTCTTTCAACAGTTTTACAGTTGAATACTACTTTTCAGTGAATTCTAGTGGGTTGAAACACTGTTTTCTTGTGAAGTAACTCTATTTCAAGGATTTCTGCAGTGTACAACAACCTTTCTAGACTGGAGACTTACATTTTGATGTCTTTTACACTTGTTCTCTCACTATTCTGTGATATTCATTAGTATTTGCTCTGAATGACTACTGATTTCTAGCTGTTTCCCATAATGGACCTTCTTTTCTACTTGTGGGACTTCACCACATGTAGAAACAACTTTACACACTCTTCTCTGAACTTGAGAAGCTATATACACGTGTCTTTCAACTGTTTTACAGTTGAATACTACTTTTCAGTGAATTCTGGTCGTTTCAAACACTGGTTTCATGTGAACTAACTCTATTTCAAGGATTTGTGCAGTGTACAACATCCTTTCTAGACTAAAGACTTACATTTGATGCCTTTTACACTTGTTCTATCACTATTCTGTGATATTCATTAGTATTTGCCCTGAATGACTACGGATTTCTAGCTGTTTCCTATAATGGGCCTTCTTTTCTACTTGTGGGACTTCACCACATGTAGAAACAACTTTATACTCTCTTCTCTGGAATTGCGAAGCTATATCAACTTGTCTTTCAACTGTTTTACAGTTGAGTACTACTTTTCAGTGAATTCTGGTGGTTTCAAACACTGGTTTCATGTGAACTAACTCTATTTCAAGGATTTCTGCAGTGTAAGACATCCTTTCTAGAGTAGACACTTTAATTTTGATGTCTTTTACACTTGTTCTCTCACTATTCTGTGATATTCATTAGTATTTGCTCTGAATGACTAATGATTTCTAGCCGTTTCCTTTAATGGGCCTTCTTTTCTACTTGTGGGACTTCACCACATGTAGAAACAACTTTATACACTCTTCTCTGGACTTGCGAAGCTATATAAACTTGTCTTTCAACTGTTTTACAGTTGAATACTACTGTTCAGTGAATTCTGGTGGTTTGAAACACTGGTTTCATGTGAACTAACTCTATTTCAAGTATTTCTGCAGTGTACAACATCCTTTCTACACTAGACACTTTCATTTTGATGTCTTTACACTTGTTCTCTCACTATTCTGTGATATTCATTAGTATTTGCTCTGAATGACTACTGATTTCTAGCCGTTTCCCATAATGGGCCTTCTTTTCTACTTGTGGGACATCACCACATGTAGAAACAACTTTATACACTCTTCTCTGAACTTGAGAAGCTATATACACTTGTCTTTCAACTGTTTTACAGGTGAATACTACTTTTCAGTGAATTCCGGTCGGTTCAAACACTGGTTTCATGTGAACTAACTCTATTTCAAGGATTTGTGCAGTGTACAACATCCTTTCTAGACTAGAGACTTACATTTTGTTGTCTTTTACACTTGTTCTCTCACTATTCTGTGATATTCATTAGTATTTGCTCTGAATGACTACTGATTTCTAGCCGTTTCCTATAATGGGCCTTCTTTTCTACTTGTGGGACTTCACCACATGTAGAAACAACTTTATACACTCTTCTCTGAACTTGAGAAGCTATATACACTTGTCTTTCAACTGTTTTACAGTTGAATACTACTTTTCAGTGAATTCTATTGGGTTGAAACACTGTTTTCTTGTGAAGTAACTCTATTTCAAGGATTTCTGCAGTGTACAACAACCTTTCTAGACTAGAGACTTACATTTTGATGTCTTTTACACTTGTTCTCTCACTATTCTGTGATATTCATTAGTATTTGCCCTGAATGACTACTGATTTCTAGCCGTTTCCTATAATGGGCCTTCTTTTCTACTTGTGGGACTTCACCACATGTAGAAACAACTTTATACTCTCTTCTCTGTAATTGCGAAGCTATATAAACTTGTCTTTCAATTGTTTTACAGTTGAGTACTACTTTTCAGTGAATTCTGGTGGTTTGAAACACTGGTTTCATGTGAACTAACTCTTTTTCAAGGATTTTTGCAGTGTACATCATCCTTTCTAGACAAGACACTTTCATTTTGATGTCTTTTACACTTGTTCTCTCACTATTCTGTGATAGTCATTAGTATTTGCTCTGAATGACTACTGATTTCTAGCTGTTTCCTATAATGGGCCGTCTTTTCTACTTGTGGGACTTCACCACATGTAGAAACAACTTTATACGCTCTTCTCTGAACTTGAGAAGCTATATACACTTGTCTTTCAACTGTTTTACTGTTGAATACTACTTTTCAGTGAATTCTGGTCGTTTCAAACACTGGTTTCATGTGAACTAACTCTATTTCAAGGATTTCTGCAGTGTACAACATCCTTTCTAGACTAGAGACTTACATTTTGATGTCTTTTAAACTTGTTCTCTCACTATTCTGTGATATTCATTAGTATTTGCTCTGAATGACTACTGATTTCTAGCTGTTTCCCATAATGGGCCTTCTTTTCTACTTGTGGGACTTCACCACATGTAGAAACAAATTTATACACTCTTCTCTGAACTTGAGAAGCTATATACACTTGTCTTTCATCTGTTTTCTTTTGAAGTAACTCTATTTCAAGGATTTTACAGTTAAATACTACTTTTCAGTGAATTATAGTGGGTTGAAACACTGTTTTCTTGTGAAGTAACTCTATTTCAAGGATTTCTGCAGTGTACATCATCCTTTCTAGACAAGACACTTTCATTTTGATGTCTTTTACACTTGTTCTCTCACTATTCTGTGATAGTCACTAGTATTTGCTATGAATGACTACTGATTTCTAGCTGTTTCCTATAATGGGCCGTCTTTTCTACTTGTGGGACTTCACCACATGTAGAAACAACTTTATACGCTCTTCTCTGAACTTGAGAAGCTATACACACTTGTCTTTCAACTGTTTTACAGTTGAATACTACTCCTCAGTGAATTCTGGTGGTTTCAAACACTGGTTTCATGTGAACTAACTCTATTTCAAGGATTTCTACAGTGTACAACATCCTTTCTAGACTAGAGACTTACATTTTGATGTCTTTTACACTTATTCTCTCACTATTCTGTGATATTCATTAGTATTTGCTCTGAATGACTACTGATTTCTAGCCGTTTCCCATAATGGGCCTTCTTTTCTACTTGTGGGACATCACCACATGTAGAAACAACTTTATACACTCTTCTCTGAACTTGAGAAGCTATATACACTTGTCTTTCAACTGTTTTACAGTTGAATACTACTTTTCAGTGAATTCTAGTGGGTTGAAACACTGTTTTCTTGTGAAGTAACTCTATTTCAAGGATTTCTGTAGTGTATAGCATCCTTTCTAGACTAGAAACTTACATTTTGTTGTCTTTTCCACTTGTTCTCTCACTATTCTGTGATATTCATTAGTATTTGCTATGAATGACTACTGATTTCTAGCTGTTTCCTATAATGGGCCGTCTTTTCTACTTGTGGGACTTCACCACATGTAGAAACAACTTTATACGCTCTTCTCTGAACTTGAGAAGCTATACACACTTGTCTTTCAACTGTTTTACAGTTGAATACTACTCCTCAGTGAATTCTGGTGGTTTCAAACACTGGTTTCATGTGAACTAACTCTATTTCAAGGATTTCTACAGTGTACAACATCCTTTCTAGACTAGAGACTTACATTTTGATGTCTTTTACACTTATTCTCTCACTATTCTGTGATATTCATTAGTATTTGCTCTGAATGACTACTGATTTCTAGCCGTTTCCCATAATGGGCCTTCTTTTCTACTTGTGGGACATCACCACATGTAGAAACAACTTTATACACTCTTCTCTGAACTTGAGAAGCTATATACACTTGTCTTTCAACTGTTTTACAGTTGAATACTACTTTTCAGTGAATTCTAGTGGGTTGAAACACTGTTTTCTTGTGAAGTAACTCTATTTCAAGGATTTCTGTAGTGTATAGCATCCTTTCTAGACTAGAAACTTACATTTTGTTGTCTTTTCCACTTGTTCTCTCACTATTCTGTGATATTCATTAGTATTTGCTCTGAATGACTACTGATTTCTAGCCGTTTCCTATAATGGGCCTTCTTTTCTACTTGTGGGACTTCACCACATGTAGAAACAACTTTATACACTCTTCTCTGAACTTGAGAAGCTATATACACTTGTCTTTCAACAGTTTTACAGTTGAATACTACTTTTCAGTGAATTCTAGTGGGTTGAAACACTGTTTTCTTGTGAAGTAACTCTATTTCAAGGATTTCTGCAGTGTACAACAACCTTTCTAGACTGGAGACTTACATTTTGATGTCTTTTACACTTGTTCTCTCACTATTCTGTGATATTCATTAGTATTTGCTCTGAATGACTACTGATTTCTAGCTGTTTCCCATAATGGACCTTCTTTTCTACTTGTGGGACTTCACCACATGTAGAAACAACTTTACACACTCTTCTCTGAACTTGAGAAGCTATATACACGTGTCTTTCAACTGTTTTACAGTTGAATACTACTTTTCAGTGAATTCTGGTCGTTTCAAACACTGGTTTCATGTGAACTAACTCTATTTCAAGGATTTGTGCAGTGTACAACATCCTTTCTAGACTAAAGACTTACATTTGATGCCTTTTACACTTGTTCTATCACTATTCTGTGATATTCATTAGTATTTGCCCTGAATGACTACTGATTTCTAGCTGTTTCCTATAATGGGCCTTCTTTTCTACTTGTGGGACTTCACCACATGTAGAAACAACTTTATACTCTCTTCTCTGAACTTGAGAAGCTATATACACTTGTCTTTCAACTGTTTTACAGTTGAATACTACTTTTCAGTGAATTCTAGTGGGTTGAAACACTGTTTTCTTGTGAAGTAACTCTATTTCAAGGATTTCTGCAGTGTACAACAACCTTTCTAGACTAGAGACTTACATTTTGATGTCTTTTACACTTGTTCTCTCACTATTCTGTGATATTCATTAGTATTTGCCCTGAATGACTACTGATTTCTAGCCGTTTCCTATAATGGGCCTTCTTTTCTACTTATGGGACTTCACCACATGTAGAAACAACTTTATACTCTCTTCTCTGGAATTGCGAAGCTATATAAACTTGTCTTTCAACTGTTTTACACTTGAGTACTACTTTTCAGTGAATTCTGGTGGTTTGAAACACTGGTTTCATGTGAACTAACTCTTTTTCAAGGATTTCTGCAGTGTACATCATCCTTTCTAGACAAGACACTTTCATTTTGATGTCTTTTACACTTGTTCTCTCACTATTCTGTGATAGTCATTAGTATTTGCTATGAATGACTACTGATTTCTAGCTGTTTCCTATAATGGGCCGTCTTTTCTACTTGTGGGACTTCACCACATGTAGAAACAACTTTATACGCTCTTCTCTGAACTTGAGAAGCTATATAAATTTGTCTTTCAACTGTTTTACAGTTAAATACTTCTTTTCAGTGCATTCTGGTGGTTTGAAACACTTGTTTCATGTGAACTAACTCTATTTCAAGGATTTCTGCAGTGTACAACATCCTTTCTAGACCAGAGACTTACATTTTGATGTCTTTTACACTTGTTCTCTCACTATTCTGTGATATTCATTAGTATTTGCTCTGAATGACTACTGATTTCTAGCCGTTTCCCATAATGGGCCTTCTTTTCTACTTGTGGGACTTCACCACATGTAGAAACAACTTTATACACTCTTCTCTGAACTTGAGAAGCTATATACACTTGTCTTTCAACAGTTTTACAGTTGAATACTACTTTTCAGTGTATTCTAGTGGGTTGAAACACTGTTTTCTTGTGAAGTAACTCTATTTCAAGGATTTCTGCAGTGTACAACAACCTTTCTAGACTAGAGACTTACATTTTGATGTCTTTTACTCTTGTTCTCTCACTATTCTGTGATATTCATTAGTATTTGCTCTGAATGACTACTGATTTCTAGCTGTTTCCCATAATGGGCCTTCTTTTCTACTTGTGGGACTTCACCACATGTAGAAACAACTTTACACACTCTTCTCTGAACTTGAGAAGCTATATACACGTGTCTTTCAACTGTTTTACAGTTGAATACTACTTTTCAGTGAATTCTGGTCGTTTCAAACACTGGTTTCATGTGAACTAACTCTATTTCAAGGATTTGTGCAGTGTACAACATCCTTTCTAGACTAAAGACTTACATTTGATGCCTTTTACACTTGTTCTCTCACTATTCTGTGATATTCATTAGTATTTGCCCTGAATGACTACTGATTTCTAGCTGTTTCCTATAATGGGCCTTCTTTTCTACTTGTGGGACTTCACCACATGTAGAAACAACTTTTTACTCTCTTCTCTGGAATTGTGAAGCTATATAAACTTGTCTTTCAACTGTTTTACTGTTGAGTACTACTTTTCAGTGAATTCTGGTGGTTTCAAACACTGGTTTCATGTGAACTAACTCTATTTCAAGGATTTCTGCAGTGTAAGACATCCTTTCTAGAGTAGACACTTTAATTTTGATGTCTTTTACACTTGTTCTCTCACTATTCTGTGATATTCATTAGTATTTGCTCTGAATGACTAATGATTTCTAGCCGTTTCCTATAATGGGCCTTCTTTTCTACTTGTGGGACTTCACCACATGTAGAAACAACTTTATACACTCTTATCTGGACTTGCGAAGCTATATAAACTTGTCTTTCAACTATTTTACAGTTGAATACTACTGTTCAGTGAATTCTGGTGGTTTGAAACACTGGTTTCATGTGAACTAACTCTATTTCAAGTATTTCTGCAGTGTACAACATCCTTTCTAGACTAGACACTTTCATTTTGATGTCTTTACACTTGTTCTCTCACTATTCTGTGATATTCATTAGTATTTGCTCTGAATGACTACTGATTTCTAGCCGTTTCCTATAATGGGCCTTCTTTTCTACTTGTGGGACATCACCACATGTAGAAACAACTTTATACACTCTTCTCTGAACTTGAGAAGCTATATACACTTGTCTTTCAACTGTTTTACAGTTGAATACTACTTTTCAGTGAATTCCGGTCGTTTCAAACACTGGTTTCATGTGAACTAACTCTATTTCAAGGATTTGTGCAGTGTACAACATCCTTTCTAGACTAGAGACTTACATTTTGTTGTCTTTTCCACTTGTTCTCTCACTATTCTGTGATATTCATTAGTATTTGCTCTGAATGACTACTGATTTCTAGCCGTTTCCTATAATGGGCCTTCTTTTCTACTTGTGGGACTTCACCACATGTAGAAACAACTTTATACACTCTTCTCTGAACTTGAGAAGCTATATACACTTGTCTTTCAACTGTTTTACAGTTGAATACTACTTTTCAGTGAATTCTAGTGGGTTGAAACACTGTTTTCTTGTGAAGTAACTCTATTTCAAGGATTTCTGCAGTGTACAACAACCTTTCTAGACTAGAGACTTACATTTTGATGTCTTTTACACTTGTTCTCTCACTATTCTGTGATATTCATTAGTATTTGCCCTGAATAACTACTGATTTCTAGCCGTTTCCTATAATGGGCCTTCTTTTCTACTTGTGGGACTTCACCACATGTAGAAACAACTTTATACTCTCTTCTCTGGAATTGCGAAGCTATATAAACTTGTCTTTCAACTGTTTTACAGTTGAGTACTACTTTTCAGTGAATTCTGGTGGTTTGAAACACTGGTTTCATGTGAACTAACTCTTTTTCAAGGATTTCTGCAGTGTACATCATCCTTTCTAGACAAGACACTTTCATTTTGATGTCTTTTACACTTGTTCTCTCACTATTCTGTGATAGTCATTAGTATTTGCTATGAATGACTACTGATTTCTAGCTGTTTCCTATAATGGGCCGTCTTTTCTACTTGTGGGACTTCACCACATGTAGAAACAACTTTATACGCTCTTCTCTGAACTTGAGAAGCTATATACACTTGTCTTTCAACTGTTTTACAGTTGAATACTACTCCTCAGTGAATTCTGGTGGTTTCAAACATTGGTTTCATGTGAACTAATTCTATTTCAAGGATTTCTGCAGTGTACAACAATCTTTCTAGACTAGAGACTTACATTTTGTGTCTTTTACACTGGTTCTCTCACTATTCTGTGATATTCATTAGTATTTGCTCTGAATGACTACTGATTTCTAGCCGTTTCCCATAATGGGCCTTCTTTTCTACTTGTGGGACATCACCAGATGTAGAAACATTTATACACTCTTCTCTGAACTTGAGAAGCTATATACACTTGTCTTTCAACTGTTTTACTGTTGAATACTACTTTTCAGTGAATTCTGGTCGTTTCAAACACTGGTTTCATGTGAACTAACTCTATTTCAAGGATTTGTGCAGTGTACAACATCCTTTCTAGACTAGAGACTTACATTTTAATGTCTTTTAAACTTGTTCTCTCACTATTCTGTGATATTCATTAGTATTTGCTCTGAATGACTACTGAGTTCTAGCTGTTTCCCATAATGGGCCTTCTTTTCTACTTGTGGGACTTCACCACATGTAGAAACAACTTTATACACTCTTCTCTGAACTTGAGAAGCTATATACACTTGTCTTTCATCTGTTTTCTTTTGAAGTAACTCTATTTCAAGGATTTTACAGTTGAATACTACTTTTCAGTGAATTCTAGTGGGTTGAAACACTGTTTTCTTGTGAAGTAACTCTATTTCAAGGATTTCTGCAGTGTACAACAACCTTTCTAGACTAGAGACTTACATTTTGATGTCTTTTACACTTGTTCTCTCATTATTCTCTGATATTCATTAGTATTTGCTCTGAATGACTACTGATTTCTAGCTGTTTCCCATCATGGGCCGTCTTTTCTACTTGTGGGACTTCACCACATGTAGAAACAACATTATACACTCTTCTCTGAACTTGAGAAGCTATATACACTTGTCTTTCAACTGTTTTACAGTTAAATACTACTTTTCAGTGAATTCTGGTGGTTTGAAACACTGGTTTCATGTGAACTAACTCTATTTCAAGTATTTCTGCAGTGTACAACATCCTTTCTAGACTAGACACTTTCATTTTGATGTCTTTACACTTGTTCTCTCACTATTCTGTGATATTCATTAGTATTTGCTCTGAATGACTACTGATTTCTAGCTGTTTGCCATAATAGGCCTTCTTTTCTACTTGTGGGACTTCCCCACATGTAGAAACAACTTTATACACTCTTCTCTGCACTTACGAAGCTACATAAACTTGTCTTTCAACTGTTTTACAGTTCAATACTACTCCTCAGTGAATTCTGGTGGTTTCAAACACTGGTTTCATGTGAACTAACTCTATTTCAAGGATTTCTGCAGTGTACAACATCCTTTCTAGACTAGAGACTTACATTTTGATGTCTTTTACACTTGTTCTCTCATAATTCTGTGATATTCATTAGTATTTGTTCTGAATGACTACTGATTTCTAGCCGTTTCCCATAATGGGCCTTCTTTTCTACTTGTGGGACTTCCCCACATGTAGAAACAACTTTATACACTCTTCTCTGAACTTGAGAAGCTATATACACTTGTCTTTCAACTGTTTTACAGTTGAATACTACTTATCAGTGAATTCTAGTGGGTTGAAACACTGTTTTCTTGTGAAGTAACTCAATTTCAAGGTTTTCTGCAGTGTACAACAACCTTTCTAGACTAGAGACTTACATTTTGATGTCTTTTACTCTTGTTCTCTCACTATTCTGTGATATTCATTAGTATTTGCTCTGAATGACTACTGATTTCTAGCTGTTTCCCATAATGGGCCTTCTTTTCTACTTGTGGGACTTCCCCACATGTAGAAACAACTTTATACACTCTTCTCTGGACTTATGAAGCTATATACACTTGTCTTTCAACTGTTTTACAGTTGAGTACTACTTTTCAGTGAATTCTGGTGGTTTCAAACACTGGTTTCATGTGAACTAACTCTATTTCAAGGATTTCTGCAGTGTAAGACATCCTTTCTAGAGTAGACACTTTAATTTTGATGTCTTTTACACTTGTTCTCTCACTATTCTGTGATATTCATTAGTATTTGCTCTGAATGACTACTGATTTCTAGCCGTTTCCTATAATGGGCCTTCTTTTCTACTTGTGGGACTTCACCACATGTAGAAACAACTTTATACACTCTTCTCTGGACTTGCGAAGCTATATAAACTTGTCTTTCAACTGTTTTACAGTTGAATACTACTTTTCTGTGAATTCTGGTGGTTTGAAACACTGGTTTCATGTGAACTAACTCTATTTCAAGTATTTCTGCAGTGTACAACATCCTTTCTAGACTAGACACTTTCATTTTGATGTCTTTACACTTGTTCTCTCACTATTCTGTGATATTCATTAGTATTTGCTCTGAATGACTACTGATTTCTAGCTGTTTCCCATAATGGGCCTTCTTTTCTACTTGTGGGACTTCCCCACATGTAGAAACAACTTTATACACTCTTCTCTGCACTTACGAAGCTACATAAACTTGTCTTTCAACTGTTTTACAGTTGAACACTACTCCTCAGTGAATTCTGGTGGTTTCAAACACTGGTTTCATGTGAACTAACTCTATTTCAAGGATTTCTGCAGTGTACAACATCCTTTCTAGACTAGAGACTTACATTTTGATGTCTTTTACACTTGTTCTCTCATAATTCTGTGATATTCATTAGTATTTGCTCTGAATGACTACTGATTTCTAGCCGTTTCCCATAATGGGCCTTCTTTTCTACTTGTGGGACATCACCACATGTAGAAACAACTTTATACACTCTTCTCTGAACTTGAGAAGATATATACACTTGTCTTTCAACTGTTTTACAGTAGAATACTACTTTTCAGTGAATTCTAGTGGGTTGAAACACTGTTTTCTTGTGAAGTAACTCTATTTCAAGGATTTCTGTAATGTATAGCATCCTTTCTAGACTAGAAACTTACATTTTGATGTCTTTTACACTTGTTCTCTCACTATTCTGTGATATTCATTAGTATTTGCTCTGAATGATTACTGATTTCTAGCCGTTTCCTATAATGGGCCTTCTTTTCTACTTGTGGGACTTCACCACATGTAGAAACAACTTTATACACTCTTCTCTGAACTTGAGAAGCTATATACACTTGTATTTCAACAGTTTTACAGTTGAATACTACTTTTCAGTGAATTCTAGTGGGTTGAAACACTGTTTTCTTGTGAAGTAACTCTATTTCAAGGATTTCTGCAGTGTACACCAACCTTTCTAGACTAGAGACTTACATTTTGATGTCTTTTACACTTGTTCTCTCATTATTCTCTGATATTCGTTAGTATTTGCTCTGAATGACTACTGATTTCTAGCTGTTTCCCATAAAGGGCCTTCTTTTCTACTTGTGGGACTTCACCACATGTAGAAACAACTTTATACACTCTTCTCTGAACTTGAGAAGCTATATACACTTGTCTTTCAACTGTTTTACAGTTGAGTACTACTTTTCAGTGAATTCTGGTGGTTTCAAACACTGGTTTCATGTGAACTAACTCTATTTCAAGGATTTCTGCAGTGTACAACATCCTTTCTAGAGAAGACACATTCATTTTGATGTCTTTTACACTTGTTCTCTCACTATTCTGTGATATTCATTAGTATTTGCTCTGAATGACTACTGATTTCTAGCCGTTTCCCATAATGGGCCTTCTTTTCTACTTGTGGGACATCACCACATGTAGAAACAACTTTATACACTCTTCTCTGAACTTGAGAAGCTATATACACTTGTCTTTCAACTGTTTTACAGTTGAATACTACTTTTCAGTGAATTCTAGTGGGTTGAAACACTGTTTTCTTGTGAAGTAACTCTATTTCAAGGATTTCTGTAGTGTATAGCATCCTTTCTAGACTAGAAACTTACATTTTGTTGTCTTTTCCACTTGTTCTCTCACTATTCTGTGATATTCATTAGTATTTGCTCTGAATGACTACTGATTTCTAGCCGTTTCCTATAATGGGCCTTCTTTTCTACTTGTGGGACTTCACCACATGTAGAAACAACTTTATACACTCTTCTCTGAACTTGAGAAGCTATATACACTTGTCTTTCAACAGTTTTACAGTTGAATACTACTTTTCAGTGAATTCTAGTGGGTTGAAACACTGTTTTCTTGTGAAGTAACTCTATTTCAAGGATTTCTGCAGTGTACAACAACCTTTCTAGACTAGAGACTTACATTTTGATGTCTTTTACACTTGTTCTCTCACTATTCTGTGATATTCATTAGTATTTGCTCTGAATGACTACTGATTTCTAGCTGTTTCCCATAATGGACCTTCTTTTCTACTTGTGGGACTTCACCACATGTAGAAACAACTTTACACACTCTTCTCTGAACTTGAGAAGCTATATACACGTGTCTTTCAACTGTTTTACAGTTGAATACTACTTTTCAGTGAATTCTGGTCGTTTCAAACACTGGTTTCATGTGAACTAACTCTATTTCAAGGATTTGTGCAGTGTACAACATCCTTTCTAGACTAAAGACTTACATTTGATGCCTTTTACACTTGTTCTATCACTATTCTGTGATATTCATTAGTATTTGCCCTGAATGACTACGGATTTCTAGCTGTTTCCTATAATGGGCCTTCTTTTCTACTTGTGGGACTTCACCACATGTAGAAACAACTTTATACTCTCTTCTCTGGAATTGCGAAGCTATATCAACTTGTCTTTCAACTGTTTTACAGTTGAGTACTACTTTTCAGTGAATTCTGGTGGTTTCAAACACTGGTTTCATGTGAACTAACTCTATTTCAAGGATTTCTGCAGTGTAAGACATCCTTTCTAGAGTAGACACTTTAATTTTGATGTCTTTTACACTTGTTCTCTCACTATTCTGTGATATTCATTAGTATTTGCTCTGAATGACTAATGATTTCTAGCCGTTTCCTTTAATGGGCCTTCTTTTCTACTTGTGGGACTTCACCACATGTAGAAACAACTTTATACACTCTTCTCTGGACTTGCGAAGCTATATAAACTTGTCTTTCAACTGTTTTACAGTTGAATACTACTGTTCAGTGAATTCTGGTGGTTTGAAACACTGGTTTCATGTGAACTAACTCTATTTCAAGTATTTCTGCAGTGTACAACATCCTTTCTACACTAGACACTTTCATTTTGATGTCTTTACACTTGTTCTCTCACTATTCTGTGATATTCATTAGTATTTGCTCTGAATGACTACTGATTTCTAGCCGTTTCCCATAATGGGCCTTCTTTTCTACTTGTGGGACATCACCACATGTAGAAACAACTTTATACACTCTTCTCTGAACTTGAGAAGCTATATACACTTGTCTTTCAACTGTTTTACAGGTGAATACTACTTTTCAGTGAATTCCGGTCGGTTCAAACACTGGTTTCATGTGAACTAACTCTATTTCAAGGATTTGTGCAGTGTACAACATCCTTTCTAGACTAGAGACTTACATTTTGTTGTCTTTTACACTTGTTCTCTCACTATTCTGTGATATTCATTAGTATTTGCTCTGAATGACTACTGATTTCTAGCCGTTTCCTATAATGGGCCTTCTTTTCTACTTGTGGGACTGCACCACATGTAGAAACAAATTTATACACTCTTCTCTGAACTTGAGAAGCTATATACACTTGTCTTTCATCTGTTTTCTTTTGAAGTAACTCTATTTCAAGGATTTTACAGTTAAATACTACTTTTCAGTGAATTCTAGTGGGTTGAAACACTGTTTTCTTGTGAAGTAACTCTATTTCAAGGATTTCTGCAGTGTACATCATCCTTTCTAGACAAGACACTTTCATTTTGATGTCTTTTACACTTGTTCTCTCACTATTCTGTGATAGTCACTAGTATTTGCTATGAATGACTACTGATTTCTAGCTGTTTCCTATAATGGGCCGTCTTTTCTACTTGTGGGACTTCACCACATGTAGAAACAACTTTATACGCTCTTCTCTGAACTTGAGAAGCTATACACACTTGTCTTTCAACTGTTTTACAGTTGAATACTACTCCTCAGTGAATTCTGGTGGTTTCAAACACTGGTTTCATGTGAACTAACTCTATTTCAAGGATTTCTACAGTGTACAACATCCTTTCTAGACTAGAGACTTACATTTTGATGTCTTTTACACTTATTCTCTCACTATTCTGTGATATTCATTAGTATTTGCTCTGAATGACTACTGATTTCTAGCCGTTTCCCATAATGGGCCTTCTTTTCTACTTGTGGGACATCACCACATGTAGAAACAACTTTATACACTCTTCTCTGAACTTGAGAAGCTATATACACTTGTCTTTCAACTGTTTTACAGTTGAATACTACTTTTCAGTGAATTCTAGTGGGTTGAAACACTGTTTTCTTGTGAAGTAACTCTATTTCAAGGATTTCTGTAGTGTATAGCATCCTTTCTAGACTAGAAACTTACATTTTGTTGTCTTTTCCACTTGTTCTCTCACTATTCTGTGATATTCATTAGTATTTGCTATGAATGACTACTGATTTCTAGCTGTTTCCTATAATGGGCCGTCTTTTCTACTTGTGGGACTTCACCACATGTAGAAACAACTTTATACGCTCTTCTCTGAACTTGAGAAGCTATACACACTTGTCTTTCAACTGTTTTACAGTTGAATACTACTCCTCAGTGAATTCTGGTGGTTTCAAACACTGGTTTCATGTGAACTAACTCTATTTCAAGGATTTCTACAGTGTACAACATCCTTTCTAGACTAGAGACTTACATTTTGATGTCTTTTACACTTATTCTCTCACTATTCTGTGATATTCATTAGTATTTGCTCTGAATGACTACTGATTTCTAGCCGTTTCCCATAATGGGCCTTCTTTTCTACTTGTGGGACATCACCACATGTAGAAACAACTTTATACACTCTTCTCTGAACTTGAGAAGCTATATACACTTGTCTTTCAACTGTTTTACAGTTGAATACTACTTTTCAGTGAATTCTAGTGGGTTGAAACACTGTTTTCTTGTGAAGTAACTCTATTTCAAGGATTTCTGTAGTGTATAGCATCCTTTCTAGACTAGAAACTTACATTTTGTTGTCTTTTCCACTTGTTCTCTCACTATTCTGTGATATTCATTAGTATTTGCTCTGAATGACTACTGATTTCTAGCCGTTTCCTATAATGGGCCTTCTTTTCTACTTGTGGGACTTCACCACATGTAGAAACAACTTTATACACTCTTCTCTGAACTTGAGAAGCTATATACACTTGTCTTTCAACAGTTTTACAGTTGAATACTACTTTTCAGTGAATTCTAGTGGGTTGAAACACTGTTTTCTTGTGAAGTAACTCTATTTCAAGGATTTCTGCAGTGTACAACAACCTTTCTAGACTGGAGACTTACATTTTGATGTCTTTTACACTTGTTCTCTCACTATTCTGTGATATTCATTAGTATTTGCTCTGAATGACTACTGATTTCTAGCTGTTTCCCATAATGGACCTTCTTTTCTACTTGTGGGACTTCACCACATGTAGAAACAACTTTACACACTCTTCTCTGAACTTGAGAAGCTATATACACGTGTCTTTCAACTGTTTTACAGTTGAATACTACTTTTCAGTGAATTCTGGTCGTTTCAAACACTGGTTTCATGTGAACTAACTCTATTTCAAGGATTTGTGCAGTGTACAACATCCTTTCTAGACTAAAGACTTACATTTGATGCCTTTTACACTTGTTCTATCACTATTCTGTGATATTCATTAGTATTTGCCCTGAATGACTACTGATTTCTAGCTGTTTCCTATAATGGGCCTTCTTTTCTACTTGTGGGACTTCACCACATGTAGAAACAACTTTATACTCTCTTCTCTGAACTTGAGAAGCTATATACACTTGTCTTTCAACTGTTTTACAGTTGAATACTACTTTTCAGTGAATTCTAGTGGGTTGAAACACTGTTTTCTTGTGAAGTAACTCTATTTCAAGGATTTCTGCAGTGTACAACAACCTTTCTAGACTAGAGACTTACATTTTGATGTCTTTTACACTTGTTCTCTCACTATTCTGTGATATTCATTAGTATTTGCCCTGAATGACTACTGATTTCTAGCCGTTTCCTATAATGGGCCTTCTTTTCTACTTGTGGGACTTCACCACATGTAGAAACAACTTTATACTCTCTTCTCTGGAATTGCGAAGCTATATAAACTTGTCTTTCAACTGTTTTACACTTGAGTACTACTTTTCAGTGAATTCTGGTGGTTTGAAACACTGGTTTCATGTGAACTAACTCTTTTTCAAGGATTTCTGCAGTGTACATCATCCTTTCTAGACAAGACACTTTCATTTTGATGTCTTTTACACTTGTTCTCTCACTATTCTGTGATAGTCATTAGTATTTGCTATGAATGACTACTGATTTCTAGCTGTTTCCTATAATGGGCCGTCTTTTCTACTTGTGGGACTTCACCACATGTAGAAACAACTTTATACGCTCTTCTCTGAACTTGAGAAGCTATATAAATTTGTCTTTCAACTGTTTTACAGTTAAATACTTCTTTTCAGTGCATTCTGGTGGTTTGAAACACTTGTTTCATGTGAACTAACTCTATTTCAAGGATTTCTGCAGTGTACAACATCCTTTCTAGACCAGAGACTTACATTTTGATGTCTTTTACACTTGTTCTCTCACTATTCTGTGATATTCATTAGTATTTGCTCTGAATGACTACTGATTTCTAGCCGTTTCCCATAATGGGCCTTCTTTTCTACTTGTGGGACATCACCACATGTAGAAACATTTATACACGCTTCTCTGAACTTGAGAAGCTATATACACTTGTCTTTCAACTGTTTTACTGTTGAATACTACTTTTCAGTGAATTCTGGTCGTTTCAAACACTGGTTTCATTTGAACTAACTCTATTTCAAGGATTTCTGCAGTGTACAACATCCTTTCTAGACTAGAGACTTACATTTTGATGTCTTTTAAACTTGTTCTCTCACTATTCTGTGATATTCATTAGTATTTGCTCTGAATGACTACTGATTTCTAGCTGTTTCCCATAATGGGCCTTCTTTTCTACATGTGGGACTTCACCACATGTAGAAACAAATTTATACACTCTTCTCTGAACTTGAGAAGCTATATACACTTGTCTTTCATCTGTTTTCTTTTGAAGTAACTCTATTTCAAGGATTTTACAGTTGAATACTACTTTTCAGTGAATTCTAGTGGGTTGAAACACTGTTTTCTTGTGAAGTAACTCTATTTCAAGGATTTCTGCAGTGTACAACAACCTTTCTAGACTAGAGACTTACATTTTGATGTCTTTTACACTTGTTCTCTCATTATTCTCTGATATTCATTAGTATTTGCTCTGAATGACTACTGATTTCTAGCTGTTTCCCATAATGGGCCTTCTTTTCTACTTGTGGGACTTCACCACATGTAGAAACAACATTATACACTCTTCTCTGAACTTGAGAAGCTATATACACTTGTCTTTCAAATGTTTTACAGTTAAATACTACTTTTCAGTGAATTCTGGTGGTTTCAAACACTGGTTTCATGTGAACTAACTCTATTTCAATGATTTCTGCAGTGTACAACATCCTTTCTTGAGAAGACACATTCATTTTGATGTCTTTTACACTTGTTCTCTCACTATTCTGTGATATTCATTAGTATTTGCTCTGAATGACTACTGATTTCTAGCTGTTTCCCATAATGGGCCTTCTTTTCTACTTGTGGGACTTCACCACATGTAGAAACAACTTTATACACTCTTCTCTGAACTTGAGAAGCTATATACACTTGCCTTTCAACTGTTTTACAGTTGAATACTACTTTTCAGTAAATTCTGGTGGTTTCAAACACTGGTTTCATGTGAAGTAACTCTATTTCAAGGATTTGTGCAGTATACAACATCCTTTCTAGACTAGAGACTTACATTTTGTTGTCTTTTACACTTGTTCTCTCACTATTCTGTGATATTCATTAGTATTTGCTCTGAATGACTACTGATTTCTAGCCGTTTCCTATAATGGGCCTTCTTTTCTACTTGTGGGACTTCACCACATGTAGAAACAACTTTATACACTCTTCTCTGAACTTGAGAAGCTATATACACTTGTCTTTCAACAGTTTTACAGTTGAATACTACTTTTCAGTGTATTCTAGTGGGTTGAAACACTGTTTTCTTGTGAAGTAACTCTATTTCAAGGATTTCTGCAGTGTACAACAACCTTTCTAGACTAGAGACTTACATTTTGATGTCTTTTACTCTTGTTCTCTCACTATTCTGTGATATTCATTAGTATTTGCTCTGAATGACTACTGATTTCTAGCTGTTTCCCATAATGGGCCTTCTTTTCTACTTGTGGGACTTCACCACATGTAGAAACAACTTTACACACTCTTCTCTGAACTTGAGAAGCTATATACACGTGTCTTTCAACTGTTTTACAGTTGAATACTACTTTTCAGTGAATTCTGGTCGTTTCAAACACTGGTTTCATGTGAACTAACTCTATTTCAAGGATTTGTGCAGTGTACAACATCCTTTCTAGACTAAAGACTTACATTTGATGCCTTTTACACTTGTTCTCTCACTATTCTGTGATATTCATTAGTATTTGCCCTGAATGACTACTGATTTCTAGCTGTTTCCTATAATGGGCCTTCTTTTCTACTTGTGGGACTTCACCACATGTAGAAACAACTTTTTACTCTCTTCTCTGGAATTGTGAAGCTATATAAACTTGTCTTTCAACTGTTTTACTGTTGAGTACTACTTTTCAGTGAATTCTGGTGGTTTCAAACACTGGTTTCATGTGAACTAACTCTATTTCAAGGATTTCTGCAGTGTAAGACATCCTTTCTAGAGTAGACACTTTAATTTTGATGTCTTTTACACTTGTTCTCTCACTATTCTGTGATATTCATTAGTATTTGCTCTGAATGACTAATGATTTCTAGCCGTTTCCTATAATGGGCCTTCTTTTCTACTTGTGGGACTTCACCACATGTAGAAACAACTTTATACACTCTTATCTGGACTTGCGAAGCTATATAAACTTGTCTTTCAACTATTTTACAGTTGAATACTACTGTTCAGTGAATTCTGGTGGTTTCAAACACTGGTTTCATGTGAACTAACTCTATTTCAAGTATTTCTGCAGTGTACAACATCCTTTCTAGACTAGACACTTTCATTTTGATGTCTTTACACTTGTTCTCTCACTATTCTGTGATATTCATTAGTATTTGCTCTGAATGACTACTGATTTCTAGCCGTTTCCTATAATGGGCCTTCTTTTCTACTTGTGGGACATCACCACATGTAGAAACAACTTTATACACTCTTCTCTGAACTTGAGAAGCTATATACACTTGTCTTTCAACTGTTTTACAGTTGAATACGACTTTTCAGTGAATTCCGGTCGTTTCAAACACTGGTTTCATGTGAACTAACTCTATTTCAAGGATTTGTGCAGTGTACAACATCCTTTCTAGACTAGAGACTTACATTTTGTTGTCTTTTCCACTTGTTCTCTCACTATTCTGTGATATTCATTAGTATTTGCTCTGAATGACTACTGATTTCTAGCCGTTTCCTATAATGGGCCTTCTTTTCTACTTGTGGGACTTCACCACATGTAGAAACAACTTTATACACTCTTCTCTGAACTTGAGAAGCTATATACACTTGTCTCTTTCAACTGTTTTACAGTTGAATACTACTTTTCAGTGAATTCTAGTGGGTTGAAACACTGTTTTCTTGTGAAGTAACTCTATTTCAAGGATTTCTGCAGTGTACAACAACCTTTCTAGACTAGAGACTTACATTTTGATGTCTTTTACACTTGTTCTCTCACTATTCTGTGATATTCATTAGTATTTGCCCTGAATGACTACTGATTTCTAGCCGTTTCCTATAATGGGCCTTCTTTTCTACTTGTGGGACTTCACCACATGTAGAAACAACTTTATACTCTCTTCTCTGGAATTGCGAAGCTATATAAACTTGTCTTTCAACTGTTTTACAGTTGAGTACTACTTTTCAGTGAATTCTGGTGGTTTGAAACACTGGTTTCATGTGAACTAACTCTTTTTCAAGGATTTCTGCAGTGTACATCATCCTTTCTAGACAAGACACTTTCATTTTGATGTCTTTTACACTTGTTCTCTCACTATTCTGTGATAGTCATTAGTATTTGCTATGAATGACTACTGATTTCTAGCTGTTTCCTATAATGGGCCGTCTTTTCTACTTGTGGGACTTCACCACATGTAGAAACAACTTTATACGCTCTTCTCTGAACTTGAGAAGCTATATACACTTGTCTTTCAACTGTTTTACAGTTGAATACTACTCCTCAGTGAATTCTGGTGGTTTCAAACATTGGTTTCATGTGAACTAATTCTATTTCAAGGATTTCTGCAGTGTACAACAACCTTTCTAGACTAGAGACTTACATTTTGATGTCTTTTACACTTGTTCTCTCACTATTCTGTGATATTCATTAGTATTTGCCCTGAATGACTACTGATTTCTAGCCGTTTCCTATAATGGGCCTTCTTTTCTACTTGTGGGACTTCACCACATGTAGAAACAACTTTATACTCTCTTCTCTGGAATTGCGAAGCTATATAAACTTGTCTTTCAACTGTTTTACAGTTGAGTACTACTTTTCAGTGAATTCTGGTGGTTTGAAACACTGGTTTCATGTGAACTAACTCTTTTTCAAGGATTTCTGCAGTGTACATCATCCTTTCTAGACAAGACACTTTCATTTTGATGTCTTTTACACTTGTTCTCTCACTATTCTGTGATAGTCATTAGTATTTGCTATGAATGACTACTGATTTCTAGCTGTTTCCTATAATGGGCCGTCTTTTCTACTTGTGGGACTTCACCACATGTAGAAACAACTTTATACGCTCTTCTCTGAACTTGAGAAGCTATATACACTTGTCTTTCAACTGTTTTACAGTTGAATACTACTCCTCAGTGAATTCTGGTGGTTTCAAACATTGGTTTCATGTGAACTAATTCTATTTCAAGGATTTCTGCAGTGTACAACAATCTTTCTAGACTAGAGACTTACATTTTGTGTCTTTTACACTGGTTCTCTCACTATTCTGTGATATTCATTAGTATTTGCTCTGAATGACTACTGATTTCTAGCCGTTTCCCATAATGGGCCTTCTTTTCTACTTGTGGGACATCACCAGATGTAGAAACATTTATACACTCTTCTCTGAACTTGAGAAGCTATATACACTTGTCTTTCAACTGTTTTACAGTTGAAAACTACTTTTCAGTGAATTCTAGTGGGTTGAAACACTGTTTTCTTGTGAAGTAACTCTATTTCAAGGATTTCTGCAGTGTACAACAACCTTTCTAGACTAGAGACTTACATTTTGATGTCTTTTACACTTGTTCTCTCACTATTCTGTGATATTCATTAGTATTTGCCCTGAATGACTACTGATTTCTACCTGTTTCCTATAATGGGCCTTCTTTTCTACTAGTGGGACTTCACCACATGTAGAAACAACTTTATACTCCCTTCTCTGGAATTGCGAAGCTATATAAACTTGTCTTTCAACTGTTTTACAGTTGAGTACTACTTTTCAGTGAATTCTGGTGGTTTGAAACACTGGTTTCATGTGAACTAACTCTTTTTCAAGGATATCTGCAGTGTACATCATCCTTTCTAGACAAGACACTTTCATTTTGATGTCTTTTACACTTCTTCTCTCACTATTCTGTGATAGTCATTAGTATTTGCTATGAATGACTACTGATTTCTAGCTGTTTCCTATAATGGGCCGGCTTTTCTACTTGTGGGACTTCACCACATGTAGAAACAACTTTATACGCTCTTCTCTGAACTTGAGAAGCTATATACACTTGTCTTTCAACTGTTTTACAGTTGAATACTACTCCTCAGTGAATTCTGGTGGTTTCAAACATTGGTTTCATGTGAACTAATTCTATTTCAAGGATTTCTGCAGTGTACAACATCCTTTCTAGACTAGAGACTTACATTTTGATGTCTTTTACACTGGTTCTCTCACTATTCTGTGATATTCATTAGTATTTGCTCTGAATGACTACTGATTTCTAGCCGTTTCCCATAATGGGCCTTCTTTTCTACTTGTGGGACATCACCACATGTAGAAACATTTATACACTCTTCTCTGAACTTGAGAAGCTATATACACTTGTCTTTCAACTGTTTTACTGTTGAATACTACTTTTCAGTGAATTCTGGTCGTTTCAAACACTGGTTTCATGTGAACTAACTCTATTTCAAGGATTTCTGCAGTGTACAACATCCTTTCTAGACTAGAGACTTACATTTTGATGTCTTTTAAACTTGTTCTCTCACTATTCTGTGATATTCATTAGTATTTGCTCTGAATGACTACTGATTTCTAGCTGTTTCCCATAATGGGCCTTCTTTTCTACTTGTGGGACTTCACCACATGTAGAAACAAATTTATACACTCTTCTCTGAACTTGAGAAGCTATATACACTTGTCTTTCATCTGTTTTACAGTTGAATACTACTTTTCAGTGAATTCTAGTGGGTTGAAACACTGTTTTCTTGTGAAGTAACTCTATTTCAAGGATTTCTGCAGTGTACAACAACCTTTCTAGACTAGAGACTTACATTTTGATGTCTTTTACACTTGTTCTCTCATTATTCTCTGATATTCATTAGTATTTACTCTGAATGAATACTGATTTCTAGCTGTTTCCCATAATGGGCCTTCTTTTCTACTTGTGGGACTTCACCACATGTAGAAACAACTTTATACACTCTTCTCTGAACTTGAGAAGCTATATACACTTGTCTTTCAACTGTTTTACAGTTAAATACTACTTTTCAGTGAATTCTGGTGGTTTCAAACACTGGTTTCATGTGAACTAACTCTATTTCAATGATTTCTGCAGTGTACAACATCCTTTCTTGAGAAGACACATTCATTTTGATGTATTTTACACTTGTTCTCTCACTATTCTGTGATATTCATTAGTATTTGCTCTGAATGACTAATGATTTCTAGCCGTTTCCTATAATGGGCCTTCTTTTCTACTTGTGGGACTTCACCACATGTAGAAACAACTTTATACACTCTTCTCTGGACTTGCGAAGCTATATAAACTTGTCTTTCAACTGTTTTACAGTTGAATACTACTGTTCAGTGAATTCTGGTGGTTTGAAACACTGGTTTCATGTGAACTAACTCTATTTCAAGGATTTCTGCAGTGTACAACATCCTTTCTAGACTAGACACTTTCATTTTGATGTCTTTACACTTGTTCTCTCACTATTCTGTGATATTCATTAGTATTTGCTCTGAATGACTACTGATTTCTAGCCGTTTCCCATAATGGGCCTTCTTTTCTACTTGTGGGACATCACCACATGTAGAAACAACTTTATACACTCTTCTCTGAACTTGAGAAGCTATATACACTTGTCTTTCAACTGTTTTACAGTTGAATACTACTTTTCAGTGAATTCCGGTCGTTTCAAACACTGGTTTCATGTGAACTAACTCTATTTCAAGGATTTGTGCAGTGTACAACATCCTTTCTAGACTAGAGACTTACATTTTGTTGTCTTTTCCACTTGCTCTCTCACTATTCTGTGATATTCATTAGTATTTGCTCTGAATGACTACTGATTTCTAGCCGTTTCCTATAATGGGCCTTCTTTTCTACTTGTGGGAATTCACCACATGTAGAAACAACTTTATACACTCTTCTCTGAACTTGAGAAGCTATATACACTTGTCTTTCAACTGTTTTACAGTTGAATACTACTTTTCAGTGAATTCTAGTGGGTTGAAACACTGTTTTCTTGTGAAGTAACTCCATTTCAAGGATTTCTGCAGTGTACAACAACCTTTCTAGACTAGAGACTTACATTTTGATGTCTTTTACACTTGTTCTCTCACCATTCTGTGATATTCATTAGTATTTGCCCTGAATGACTACTGATTTCTAGCCGTTTCCTATAATGGGCCTTCTTTTCTACTTGTGGGACTTCACCACATGTAGAAACAACTTTATACTCTCTTCTCTGGAATTACGAAGCTATATAAACTTGTCTTTCAACTGTTTTACAGTTGAGTACTACTTTTCAGTGAATTCTGGTGGTTTGAAACACTGGTTTCATGTGAACTAACTCTTTTTCAAGGATTTCTGCAGTGTACATCATCCTTTCTAGACAAGACACTTTCATTTTGATGTCTTTTACACTTGTTCCCTCACTATTCTGTGATAGTCATTAGTATTTGCTATGAATGACTACTGATTTCTAGCTGTTTCCTATAATGGGCCGTCTTTTCTACTTGTGGGACTTCACCACATGTAGAAACAACTTTATACGCTCTTCTCTGAACTTGAGAAGCTATATACACTTGTCTTTCAACTGTTTTACAGTTGAATACTACTCCTCAGTGAATTCTGGTGGTTTCAAACATTGGTTTCATGTGAACTAATTCTATTTCAAGGATTTCTGCAGTGTACAACATCCTTTCTAGACTAGAGACTTACATTTTGATGTCTTTTACACTGGTTCTCTCACTATTCTGTGATATTCATTAGTATTTGCTCTGAATGACTACTGATTTCTAGCTGTTTCCCATAATGGGCCTTCTTTTCTACTTGTGGGACTTCACCACATGTAGAAACAAATTTATACACTCTTCTCTGAACTTGAGAAGCTATATACACTTGTCTTTCATCTGTTTTACAGTTGAATACTACTTTTCAGTGAATTCTAGTGGGTTGAAACACTGTTTTCCTGTGAAGTAACTCTATTTCTAGGATTTCTGCAGTGTACAACATCCTTTCTAGACTAGAGACTTACATTTTGATGTCTTTTAAACTTGTTCTCTCACTATTCTGTGATATTCATTAGTATTTGCTCTGAATGACTACTGAGTTCTAGCTGTTTCCCATAATGGGCCTTCTTTTCTACTTGTGGGACTTCACCACATGTAGAAACAAATTTATACACTCTTCTCTGAACTTGAGAAGCTATATACACTTGTCTTTCATCTGTTTTCTTTTGAAGTAACTCTATTTCAAGGATTTTACAGTTGAATACTACTTTTCAGTGAATTCTAGTGGGTTGAAACACTGTTTTCTTGTGAAGTAACTCTATTTCAAGGATTTCTGCAGTGTACAACAACCTTTCTAGACTAGAGACTTACATTTTGATGTCTTTTACACTTTTTCTCTCACTATTCTGTGATATTCATTAGTATTTGCCCTGAATGACTACTGATTTCTAGCTGTTTCCTATAATGGGCCTTCTTTTCTACTTGTGGGACTTCACCACATGTAGAAACAACTTTATACTCTCTTCTCTGGAATTGCAAAGCTATATAAACTTGTCTTTCAACTGTTTTACAGTTGAGTACTACTTTTCAGTGAATTCTGGTGGTTTGAAACACTGGTTTCATGTGAACTAACTCTTTTTCAAGGATTTCTGCAGTGTACATCATCCTTTCTATACAAGACACTTTCATTTTGATGTCTTTTACACTTGTTCTCTCATTATTCTGTGATAGTCATTAGTATTTGCTGTGAATGACTACTGATTTCTAGCTGTTTCCTATAATGGGCCGTCTTTTCTACTTGTGGGACTTCACCACATGTAGAAACAACTTTATACGCTCTTCTCTGAACTTGAGAAGGTATATACACTTGTCTTTCAACTGTTTTACAGTTGAATACTACTCCTCAGTGAATTCTGGTGGTTTCAAACATTGGTTTCATGTGAACTAATTCTATTTCAAGGATTTCTGCAGTGTACAACATCCTTTCTAGACTAGAGACTTACATTTTCATGTCTTTTACACTGGTTCTCTCACTATTCTGTGATATTCATTAGTATTTGCTCTGAATGACTACTGATTTCTAGCTGTTTCCCATAATGGGCCTTCTTTTCTACTTGTGGGACTTCACCACATGTAGAAACAAATTTATACACTCTTCTCTGAACTGGAGAAGCTATATACACTTGTCTTTCATCTGTTTTACAGTTGAATACTACTTTTCAGTGAATTCTAGTGGGTTGAAACACTGTTTTCCTGTGAAGTAACTCTATTTCTAGGATTTCTGCAGTGTACAACAACCTTTCTAGACTAGAGACTTACATTTTGATGTCTTTTACACTTGTTCTCTCATTATTCTCTGATATTCATTAGTATTTGCTCTGAATGACTACTGATTTCTAGCTGTTTCCCATAATGGGCCTTCTTTTCTACTTGTGGGACTTCACCACATGTAGAAACAACTTTATACACTCTTCTCTGAACTTGAGAAGCTATATACACTTGTCTTTCAACTGTTTTACAGTTAAATACTACTTTTCAGTGAATTCTGGTGTTTTCAAACACTGGTTTCATGTGAACTAACTCTATTTCAAGGATTTCTGCAGTGTACAACATCCTTTCTAGACTAGAGACTTACATTTTGATGTCTTTTACACTTGTTCTCTCACTATTCTGTGATATTCATTAGTATTTGCTCTGAATGACTACAGATTTCTAGCTGTTTCCCATAATGGGCCTTCTTTTCTACTTGTGGGACTTCACCACATGTAGAAACAACTTTATACACTCTTCTCTGAACTTGAGAAGCTATATACACTTGCCTTTCAACTGTTTTACAGTTGAATACTACTTTTCAGTATATTCTGGTGGTTTCAAACACTGGTTTCATGTGAAGTAACTCTATTTCAAGGATTTGTGCAGTGTACAACATCCTTTCTAGACTAGAGACTTACATTTTGTTGTCTTTTACACTTGTTCTCTCACTATTCTGTGATATTCATTAGTATTTGCTCTGAATGACTACTGATTTCTAGCCGTTTCCTATAATGGGCCTTCTTTTCTACTTGTGGGACTTCACCACATGTAGAAACAACTTTATACACTCTTCTCTGAACTTGAGAAGCTATATACACTTGTCTTTCGACAGTTTTACAGTTGAATACTACTTTTCAGTGAATTCTAGTGGGTTGAAACACTGTTTTCTTGTGAAGTAACTCTATTTCAAGGATTTCTACAGTGTACAACAACCTTTCTAGACTAGAGACTTACATTTTGATGTCTTTTACTCTTGTTCTCTCACTATTCTGTGATATTCATTAGTATTTGCTCTGAATGACTACTGATTTCTAGCTGTTTCCCATAATGGGCCTTCTTTTCTACTTGTGGGACTTCACCACATGTAGAAACAACTTTATACACTCTTCTCTGAACTTGAGAAGCTATATACACTTGTCTTTCAACTGTTTTACAGTTGAATACTACTTTTCAGTGAATTCTAGTGGGTTGAAACACTGTTTTCTTGTGAAGTAACTCTATTTCAAGGATTTCTGCAGTGTACAACAACCTTTCTAGACTAGAGACTTACATTTTGATGTCTTTTACACTTGTTCTCTCACTATTCTGTGATATTCATTAGTATTTGCCCTGAATGGCTACTGATTTCTAGCTGTTTCCTATAATGGGCCTTCTTTTCTACTAGTGGGACTTCACCACATGTAGAAACAACTTTATACTCTCTTCTCTGGAATTGCGAAGCTATATAAACTTGTCTTTCAACTGTTTTACAGTTGAGTACTACTTTTCAGTGAATTCTGGTGGTTTCAAACACTGGTTTCATGTGAACTAACTCTATTTCAAGGATTTCTGCAGTGTAAGACATCCTTTCTAGAGTAGACACTTTAATTTTGATGTCTTTTACACTTGTTCTCTCACTATTCTGTGATATTCATTAGTATTTGCTCTGAATGACTAATGATTTCTAGCCGTTTCCTATAATGGGCCTTCTTTTCTACTTGAGGGACATCACCACATGTAGAAACAACTTTATACACTCTTATCTGAACTTGAGAAGCTATATACACTTGTCTTTCAACTGTTTTACTGTTGAATACTACTTTTCAGTGAATTCCGGTCGTTTCAAACACTGGTTTCATGTGAACTAACTCTATTTCAATGATTTGTGCAGTGTACAACATCCTTTCTAGACTAGAGACTTACATTTTGTTGTCTTTTCCACTTGTTCTCTCACTATTCTGTGATATTCATTAGTATTTGCTCTGAATGACTACTGATTTCTAGCCGTTTCCTATAATGGGCCTTCTTTTCTACTTGTGGGACTTCACCACATGTAGAAACAACTTTATACACTCTTCTCTGAACTTGAGAAGCTATATACACTTGTCTTTCAACTGTTTTACAGTTGAATACTACTTTTCAGTGAATTCTAGTGGGTTGAAACACTGTTTTCTTGTGAAGTAACTCTATTTCAAGGATTTCTGCAGTGTACAACAACCTTTCTAGACTAGAGACTTACATTTTGATGTCTTTTACACTTGTTCTCTCACTATTCTGTGATATTCATTAGTATTTGCCCTGAATGGCTACTGATTTCTAGCTGTTTCCTATAATGGGCCTTCTTTTCTACTAGTGGGACTTCACCACATGTAGAAACAACTTTATACTCTCTTCTCTGGAATTGCGAAGCTATATAAACTTGTCTTTCAACTGTTTTACAGTTGAGTACTACTTTTCAGTGAATTCTGGTGGTTTGAAACACTGGTTTCATGTGAACTAACTCTTTTTCAAGGATTTCTGCAGTGTACATCATCCTTTCTAGACAAGACACTTTCATTTTGATGTCTTTTACACTTGTTCTCTCACTATTCTGTGATAGTCATTAGTATTTACTATGAATGACTACTGATTTCTAGCTGTTTCCTATAATGGGCCGTCTTTTCTACTTGTGGGACTTCACCACATGTAGAAACAACTTTATACGCTCTTCTCTGAACTTGAGAAGCTATATACACTTGTCTTTCAACTGTTTTACAGTTGAATACTACTCCTCAGTGAATTCTGGTGGTTTCAAACATTGGTTTCATGTGAACTGATTCTATTTCAAGGATTTCTGCAGTGTACAACATCCTTTCTAGACTAGAGACTTACATTTTGATGTCTTTTACACTGGTTCTCTCACTATTCTGTGATATTCATTAGTATTTGCTCTGAATGACTACTGATTTCTAGCCGTTTCCCATAATGGGGCTTCTTTTCTACTTGTGGGACATCACCACATGTAGAAACATTTATACACTCTTCTCTGAACTTGAGAAGCTATATACACTTGTCTTTCAACTGTTTTACAGTTGAATACTACTTTTCAGTGAATTCTAGTGGGTTGAAACACTGTTTTCTTGTGAAGTAACTCTATTTCAAGGATTTCTGCAGTGTACAACAACCTTTCTAGACTAGAGACTTACATTTTGATGTCTTTTACACTTGTTCTCTCACTATTCTGTGATATTCATTAGTATTTGCCCTGAATGGCTACTGATTTCTAGCTGTTTCCTATAATGGGCCTTCTTTTCTACTAGTGGGACTTCACCACATGTAGAAACAACTTTATACTCTCTTCTCTGGAATTGCGAAGCTATATAAACTTGTCTTTCAACTGTTTTACAGTTGAGTACTACTTTTCAGTGAATTCTGGTGGTTTGAAACACTGGTTTCATGTGAACTAACTCTTTTTCAAGGATTTCTGCAGTGTACATCATCCTTTCTAGACAAGACACTTTCATTTTGATGTCTTTTACACTTGTTCTCTCACTATTCTGTGATAGTCATTAGTATTTACTATGAATGACTACTGATTTCTAGCTGTTTCCTATAATGGGCCGTCTTTTCTACTTGTGGGACTTCACCACATGTAGAAACAACTTTATACGCTCTTCTCTGAACGTGAGAAGCTATATACACTTGTCTTTCAACTGTTTTACAGTTGAATACTACTCCTCAGTGAATTCTGGTGGTTTCAAACATTGGTTTCATGTGAACTGATTCTATTTCAAGGATTTCTGCAGTGTACAACATCCTTTCTAGACTAGAGACTTACATTTTGATGTCTTTTACACTGGTTCTCTCACTATTCTGTGATATTCATTAGTATTTGCTCTGAATGACTACTGATTTCTAGCCGTTTCCCATAATGGGGCTTCTTTTCTACTTGTGGGACATCACCACATGTAGAAACATTTATACACTCTTCTCTGAACTTGAGAAGCTATATACACTTGTCTTTCAACTGTTTTACTGTTGAATACTACTTTTCAGTGAATTCTGGTCGTTTCAAACACTGGTTTCATGTGAACTAACTCTATTTCAAGGATTTCTGCAGTGTACAACATCCTTTCTAGACTAGAGACTTACATTTTGATGTCTTTTAAACTTGTTCTCTCACTATTCTGTGATATTCATTAGTATTTGCTCTGAATGACTACTGATTTCTAGCTGTTTCCCATAATGGGCCTTCTTTTCTACTTGTGGGACTTCACCACATGTAGAAACAAATTTATACACTCTTCTCTGAACTTGAGAAGCTATATACACTTGTCTTTCATCTGTTTTACAGTTGAATACTACTTTTCAGTGAATTCTAGTGGGTTGAAACACTGTTTTCTTGTGAAGTAACTCTATTTCAAGGATTTCTGCAGTGTACAACAACCTTTCTAGACTAGAGACTTACATTTTGATGTCTTTTACACTTATTCTCTCATTATTCTCTGATATTCATTAGTATTTACTCTGAATGAATACTGATTTCTAGCTGTTTCCCATAATGGGCCTTCTTTTCTACTTGTGGGACTTCACCACATGTAGAAACAACTTTATACACTCTTCTCTGAACTTGAGAAGCTATATACACTTGTCTTTCAACTGTTTTACAGTTAAATACTACATTTCAGTGAATTCTGGTGGTTTCAAACACTGGTTTCATGTGAACTAACTCTATTTCAAGGATTTCTGCAGTGTACAACATCCTTTCTTGAGAAGACACATTCATTTTGATGTCTTTTACACTTGTTCTCTCACTATTCTGTGATATTCATTAGTATTTGCTCTGAATGACTACTGATTTCTAGCTGTTTCCCATAATGGGCCTTCTTTTCTACTTGTGGGACTTCACCACATGTAGAAACAACTTTATACACTCTTCTCTGGACTTGCGAAGCTAATAAACTTGTCTTTCAACTGTTTTACAGTTGAATACTACTTTTCAGTGAATTCTGGTCATTTCAAACACTGGTTTCATGTGAACTAACTCTATTTCAAGGATTTGTGCAGTGTACAACATCCTTTCTAGACTAAAGACTTACATTTGATGCCTTTTACACTTGTTCTATCACTATTCTGTGATATTCATTAGTATTTGCCCTGAATGACTACTGATTTCTAGCTGTTTCCTATAATGGGCCTTCTTTTCTACTTGTGGGACTTCACCACATGTAGAAACAACTTTATACTCTCTTCTCTGGAATTGCGAAGCTATATAAACTTGTCTTTCAACTGTTTTACAGTTGAGTACTACTTTTCAGTGAATTCTGGTGGTTTCAAACACTGGTTTCATGTGAACTAACTCTATTTCAAGGATTTCTGCAGTGTAAGACATCCTTTCTAGAGTAGACACTTTAATTTTGATGTCTTTTACACTTGTTCTCTCACTATTCTGTGATATTCATTAGTATTTGCTCTGAATGACTAATGATTTCTAGCCGTTTCCTATAATGGGCCTTCTTTTCTACTTGAGGGACATCACCACATGTAGAAACAACTTTATACACTCTTATCTGAACTTGAGAAGCTATATACACTTGTCTTTCAACTGTTTTACTGTTGAATACTACTTTTCAGTGAATTCCGGTCGTTTCAAACACTGGTTTCATGTGAACTAACTCTATTTCAATGATTTGTGCAGTGTACAACATCCTTTCTAGACTAGAGACTTACATTTTGTTGTCTTTTCCACTTGTTCTCTCACTATTCTGTGATATTCATTAGTATTTGCTCTGAATGACTACTGATTTCTAGCCGTTTCCTATAATGGGCCTTCTTTTCTACTTGTGGGACTTCACCACATGTAGAAACAACTTTATACACTCTTCTCTGAACTTGAGAAGCTATATACACTTGTCTTTCAACTGTTTTACAGTTGAATACTACTTTTCAGTGAATTCTAGTGGGTTGAAACACTGTTTTCTTGTGAAGTAACTCTATTTCAAGGATTTCTGCAGTGTACAACAACCTTTCTAGACTAGAGACTTACATTTTGATGTCTTTTACACTTGTTCTCTCACTATTCTGTGATATTCATTAGTATTTGCCCTGAATGGCTACTGATTTCTAGCTGTTTCCTATAATGGGCCTTCTTTTCTACTAGTGGGACTTCACCACATGTAGAAACAACTTTATACTCTCTTCTCTGGAATTGCGAAGCTATATAAACTTGTCTTTCAACTGTTTTACAGTTGAGTACTACTTTTCAGTGAATTCTGGTGGTTTGAAACACTGGTTTCATGTGAACTAACTCTTTTTCAAGGATTTCTGCAGTGTACATCATCCTTTCTAGACAAGACACTTTCATTTTGATGTCTTTTACACTTGTTCTCTCACTATTCTGTGATAGTCATTAGTATTTACTATGAATGACTACTGATTTCTAGCTGTTTCCTATAATGGGCCGTCTTTTCTACTTGTGGGACTTCACCACATGTAGAAACAACTTTATACGCTCTTCTCTGAACTTGAGAAGCTATATACACTTGTCTTTCAACTGTTTTACAGTTGAATACTACTCCTCAGTGAATTCTGGTGGTTTCAAACATTGGTTTCATGTGAACTGATTCTATTTCAAGGATTTCTGCAGTGTACAACATCCTTTCTAGACTAGAGACTTACATTTTGATGTCTTTTACACTGGTTCTCTCACTATTCTGTGATATTCATTAGTATTTGCTCTGAATGACTACTGATTTCTAGCCGTTTCCCATAATGGGGCTTCTTTTCTACTTGTGGGACATCACCACATGTAGAAACATTTATACACTCTTCTCTGAACTTGAGAAGCTATATACACTTGTCTTTCAACTGTTTTACAGTTGAATACTACTTTTCAGTGAATTCTAGTGGGTTGAAACACTGTTTTCTTGTGAAGTAACTCTATTTCAAGGATTTCTGCAGTGTACAACAACCTTTCTAGACTAGAGACTTACATTTTGATGTCTTTTACACTTGTTCTCTCACTATTCTGTGATATTCATTAGTATTTGCCCTGAATGGCTACTGATTTCTAGCTGTTTCCTATAATGGGCCTTCTTTTCTACTAGTGGGACTTCACCACATGTAGAAACAACTTTATACTCTCTTCTCTGGAATTGCGAAGCTATATAAACTTGTCTTTCAACTGTTTTACAGTTGAGTACTACTTTTCAGTGAATTCTGGTGGTTTGAAACACTGGTTTCATGTGAACTAACTCTTTTTCAAGGATTTATGCAGTGTACATCATCCTTTCTAGACAAGACACTTTCATTTTGATGTCTTTTACACTTGTTCTCTCACTATTCTGTGATAGTCATTAGTATTTACTATGAATGACTACTGATTTCTAGCTGTTTCCTATAATGGGCCGTCTTTTCTACTTGTGGGACTTCACCACATGTAGAAACAACTTTATACGCTCTTCTCTGAACTTGAGAAGCTATATACACTTGTCTTTCAACTGTTTTACAGTTGAATACTACTCCTCAGTGAATTCTGGTGGTTTCAAACATTGGTTTCATGTGAACTGATTCTATTTCAAGGATTTCTGCAGTGTACAACATCCTTTCTAGACTAGAGACTTACATTTTGATGTCTTTTACACTGGTTCTCTCACTGTTCTGTGATATTCATTAGTATTTGCTCTGAATGACTACTGATTTCTAGCCGTTTCCCATAATGGGGCTTCTTTTCTACTTGTGGGACATCACCACATGTAGAAACATTTATACACTCTTCTCTGAACTTGAGAAGCTATATACACTTGTCTTTCAACTGTTTTACTGTTGAATACTACTTTTCAGTGAATTCTGGTCGTTTCAAACACTGGTTTCATGTGAACTAACTCTATTTCAAGGATTTCTGCAGTGTACAACATCCTTTCTAGACTAGAGACTTACATTTTGATGTCTTTTAAACTTGTTCTCTCACTATTCTGTGATATTCATTAGTATTTGCTCTGAATGACTACTGATTTCTAGCTGTTTCCCATAATGGGCCTTCTTTTCTACTTGTGGGACTTCACCACATGTAGAAACAAATTTATACACTCTTCTCTGAACTTGAGAAGCTATATACACTTGTCTTTCATCTGTTTTACAGTTGAATACTACTTTTCAGTGAATTCTAGTGGGTTGAAACACTGTTTTCTTGTGAAGTAACTCTATTTCAAGGATTTCTGCAGTGTACAACAACCTTTCTAGACTAGAGACTTACATTTTGATGTCTTTTACACTTATTCTCTCATTATTCTCTGATATTCATTAGTATTTACTCTGAATGAATACTGATTTCTAGCTGTTTCCCATAATGGGCCTTCTTTTCTACTTGTGGGACTTCACCACATGTAGAAACAACTTTATACACTCTTCTCTGAACTTGAGAAGCTATATACACTTGTCTTTCAACTGTTTTACAGTTAAATACTACATTTCAGTGAATTCTGGTGGTTTCAAACACTGGTTTCATGTGAACTAACTCTATTTCAAGGATTTCTGCAGTGTACAACATCCTTTCTTGAGAAGACACATTCATTTTGATGTCTTTTACACTTGTTCTCTCACTATTCTGTGATATTCATTAGTATTTGCTCTGAATGACTACTTATTTCTAGCTGTTTCCCATAATGGGCCTTCTTTTCTACTTGTGGGACTTCACCACATGTAGAAACAACTTTATACACTCTTCTCTGGACTTGCGAAGCTAATAAACTTGTCTTTCAACTGTTTTACAGTTGAATACTACTTTTCAGTGAATTCTGGTCATTTCAAACACTGGTTTCATGTGAACTAACTCTATTTCAAGGATTTGTGCAGTGTACAACATCCTTTCTAGACTAAAGACTTACATTTGATGCCTTTTACACTTGTTCTATCACTATTCTGTGATATTCATTAGTATTTGCCCTGAATGACTACTGATTTCTAGCTGTTTCCTATAATGGGCCTTCTTTTCTACTTGTGGGACTTCACCACATGTAGAAACAACTTTATACTCTCTTCTCTGGAATTGCGAAGCTATATAAACTTGTCTTTCAACTGTTTTACAGTTGAGTACTACTTTTCAGTGAATTCTGGTGGTTTCAAACACTGGTTTCATGTGAACTAACTCTATTTCAAGGATTTCTGCAGTGTAAGACATCCTTTCTAGAGTAGACACTTTAATTTTGATGTCTTTTACACTTGTTCTCTCACTATTCTGTGATATTCATTAGTATTTGCTCTGAATGACTAATGATTTCTAGCCGTTTCCTATAATGGGCCTTCTTTTCTACTTGAGGGACATCACCACATGTAGAAACAACTTTATACACTCTTATCTGAACTTGAGAAGCTATATACACTTGTCTTTCAACTGTTTTACTGTTGAATACTACTTTCCGTGAATTCCGGTCGTTTCAAACACTGGTTTCATGTGAACTAACTCTATTTCAATGATTTGTGCAGTGTACAACATCCTTTCTAGACTAGAGACTTACATTTTGTTGTCTTTTCCACTTGTTCTCTCACTATTCTGTGATATTCATTAGTATTTGCTCTGAATGACTACTGATTTCTAGCCGTTTCCTATAATGGGCCTTCTTTTCTACTTGTGGGACTTCACCACATGTAGAAACAACTTTATACACTCTTCTCTGAACTTGAGAAGCTATATACACTTGTCTTTCAACTGTTTTACAGTTGAATACTACTTTTCAGTGAATTCTAGTGGGTTGAAACACTGTTTTCTTGTGAAGTAACTCTATTTCAAGGATTTCTGCAGTGTACAACAACCTTTCTAGACTAGAGACTTACATTTTGATGTCTTTTACACTTGTTCTCTCACTATTCTGTGATATTCATTAGTATTTGCCCTGAATGGCTACTGATTTCTAGCTGTTTCCTATAATGGGCCTTCTTTTCTACTAGTGGGACTTCACCACATGTAGAAACAACTTTATACTCTCTTCTCTGGAATTGCGAAGCTATATAAACTTGTCTTTCAACTGTTTTACAGTTGAGTACTACTTTTCAGTGAATTCTGGTGGTTTGAAACACTGGTTTCATGTGAACTAACTCTTTTTCAAGGATTTCTGCAGTGTACATCATCCTTTCTAGACAAGACACTTTCATTTTGATGTCTTTTACACTTGTTCTCTCACTATTCTGTGATAGTCATTAGTATTTACTATGAATGACTACTGATTTCTAGCTGATTCCTATAATGGGCCGTCTTTTCTACTTGTGGGACTTCACCACATGTAGAAACAACTTTATACGCTCTTCTCTGAACTTGAGAAGCTATATACACTTGTCTTTCAACTGTTTTACAGTTGAATACTACTCCTCAGTGAATTCTGGTGGTTTCAAACATTGGTTTCATGTGAACTGATTCTATTTCAAGGATTTCTGCAGTGTACAACATCCTTTCTAGACTAGAGACTTACATTTTGATGTCTTTTACACTGGTTCTCTCACTATTCTGTGATATTCATTAGTATTTGCTCTGAATGACTACTGATTTCTAGCCGTTTCCCATAATGGGGCTTCTTTTCTACTTGTGGGACATCACCACATGTAGAAACATTTATACACTCTTCTCTGAACTTGAGAAGATATATACACTTGTCTTTCAACTGTTTTACTGTTGAATACTACTTTTCAGTGAATTCTGGTCGTTTCAAACACTGGTTTCATGTGAACTAACTCTATTTCAAGGATTTCTGCAGTGTACAACATCCTTTCTAGACTAGAGACTTACATTTTGATGTCTTTTAAACTTGTTCTCTCACTATTCTGTGATATTCATTAGTATTTGCTCTGAATGACTACTGATTTCTAGCTGTTTCCCATAATGGGCCTTCTTTTCTAGTTGTGGGACTTCACCACATGTAGAAACAAATTTATACACTCTTCTCTGAACTTGAGAAGCTATATACACTTGTCTTTCATCTGTTTTACAGTTGAATACTACTTTTCAGTGAATTCTAGTGGGTTGAAACACTGTTTTCTTGTGAAGTAACTCTATTTCAAGGATTTCTGCAGTGTACAACAACCTTTCTAGACTAGAGACTTACATTTTGATGTCTTTTACACTTGTTCTCTCATTATTCTCTGATATTCATTAGTATTTACTCTGAATGAATACTGATTTCTAGCTGTTTCCCATAATGGGCCTTCTTTTCTACTTGTGGGACTTCACCACATGTAGAAACAATTTTATACACTCTTCTCTGAACTTGAGAAGCTATATACACTTGTCTTTCAACTGTTTTACAGTTAAATACTACATTTCAGTGAATTCTGGTGGTTTCATACACTGGTTTCATGTGAACTAACTCTATTTCAAGGATTTCTGCAGTGTACAACATCCTTTCTAGACTAGAGACTTACATTTTGATGTCTTTTACACTTGTTCTCTCACTATTCTGTGATATTCATTAGTATTTGCTCTGAATGACTACAGATTTCTAGCTGTTTCCCATAATGGGCCTTCTTTTCTACTTGTGGGACTTCACCACATGTAGAAACAACTTTATACACTCTTCTCTGAACTTGAGAAGCTATATACACTTGCCTTTCAACTGTTTTACAGTTGAATACTACTTTTCAGTATATTCTGGTGGTTTCAAACACTGGTTTCATGTGAAGTAACTCTATTTCAAGGATTTGTGCAGTGTACAACATCCTTTCTAGACTAGAGACTTACATTTTATTGTCTTTTACACTTGTTCTCTCACTATTCTGTGATATTCATTAGTATTTGCTCTGAATGACTACTGATTTCTAGCCGTTTCCTATAATGGGCCTTCTTTTCTACTTGTGGGACTTCACCACATGTAGAAACAACTTTATACACTCTTCTCTGAACTTGAGAAGCTATATACACTTGTCTTTCGACAGTTTTACAGTTGAATACTACTTTTCAGTGTATTCTAGTGGGTTGAAACACTGTTTTCTTGTGAAGTAACTCTATTTCAAGGATTTCTACAGTGTACAACAACCTTTCTAGACTAGAGACTTTCATTTTGATGTCTTTTACTCTTGTTCTCTCACTATTCTGTGATATTCATTAGTATTTGCTCTGAATGACTACTGATTTCTAGCTGTTTCCCATAATGTGCCTTCTTTTCTACTTGTGGGACTTCACCACATGTAGAAACAACTTTACACACTCTTCTCTGAACTTGAGAAGCTATATACACGTGTCTTTCAACTGTTTTACAGTTGAATACTACTTTTCAGTGAATTCTGGTCATATCAAACACTGGTTTCATGTGAACTAACTCTATTTCAAGGATTTGTGCAGTGTACAACATCCTTTCTAGACTAAAGACTTACATTTGATGCCTTTTACACTTGTTCTATCACTATTCTGTGATATTCATTAGTATTTGCCCTGAATGACTACTGATTTCTAGCTGTTTCCTATAATGGGCCTTCTTTTCTACTTGTGGGACTTCACCACATGTAGAAACAACTTTATACTCTCTTCTCTGGAATTGCGAAGCTATATAAACTTGTCTTTCAACTGTTTTACAGTTGAGTACTACTTTTCAGTGAATTCTGGTGGTTTCAAACACTGGTTTCATGTGAACTAACTCTATTTCAAGGATTTCTGCAGTGTAAGACATCCTTTCTAGAGTAGACACTTTAATTTTGATGTCTTTTACACTTGTTCTCTCACTATTCTGTGATATTCATTAGTATTTGCACTGAATGACTAATGATTTCTAGCCGTTTCCTATAATGGGCCTTCTTTTCTACTTGAGGGACATCACCACATCTAGAAACAACTTTATACACTCTTATCTGAACTTGAGAAGCTATATACACTTGTCTTTCAACTGTTTTACTGTTGAATACTACTTTTCAGTGAATTCCGGTCGTTTCAAACACTGGTTTCATGTGAACTAACTCTATTTCAATGATTTGTGCAGTGTACAACATCCTTTCCAGACTAGAGACTTACATTTTGTTGTCTTTTCCACTTGTTCTCTCACTATTCTGTGATATTCATTAGTATTTGCTCTGAATGACTACTGATTTCTAGCCGTTTCCTATAATGGGCCTTCTTTTCTACTTGTGGGACTTCACCACATGTAGAAACAACTTTATACACTCTTCTCTGAACTTGAGAAGCTATATACACTTGTCTTTCAACTGTTTTACAGTTGAATACTACTTTTCAGTGAATTCTAGTGGGTTGAAACACTGTTTTCTTGTGAAGTAACTCTATTTCAAGGATTTCTGCAGTGTACAACAACCTTTCTAGACTAGAGACTTACATTTTGATGTCTTTTACACTTGTTCTCTCACTATTCTGTGATATTCATTAGTATTTGCCCTGAATGGCTACTGATTTCTAGCTGTTTCCTATAATGGGCCTTCTTTTCTACTAGTGGGACTTCACCACATGTAGAAACAACTTTATACTCTCTTCTCTGGAATTGCGAAGCTATATAAACTTGTCTTTCAACTGTTTTACAGTTGAGTACTACTTTTCAGTGAATTCTGGTGGTTTGAAACACTGGTTTCATGTGAACTAACTCTTTTTCAAGGATTTCTGCAGTGTACATCATCCTTTCTAGACAAGACACTTTCATTTTGATGTCTTTTACACTTGTTCTCTCACTATTCTGTGATAGTCATTAGTATTTACTATGAATGACTACTGATTTCTAGCTGATTCCTATAATGGGCCGTCTTTTCTACTTGTGGGACTTCACCACATGTAGAAACAACTTTATACGCTCTTCTCTGAACTTGAGAAGCTATATACACTTGTCTTTCAACTGTTTTACAGTTGAATACTACTCCTCAGTGAATTCTGGTGGTTTCAAACATTGGTTTCATGTGAACTGATTCTATTTCAAGGATTTCTGCAGTGTACAACATCCTTTCTAGACTAGAGACTTACATTTTGATGTCTTTTACACTGGTTCTCTCACTATTCTGTGATATTCATTAGTATTTGCTCTGAATGACTACTGATTTCTAGCCGTTTCCCATAATGGGGCTTCTTTTCTACTTGTGGGACATCACCACATGTAGAAACATTTATACACTCTTCTCTGAACTTGAGAAGCTATATACACTTGTCTTTCAACTGTTTTACTGTTGAATACTACTTTTCAGTGAATTCTGGTCGTTTCAAACACTGGTTTCATGTGAACTAACTCTATTTCAAGGATTTCTGCAGTGTACAACATCCTTTCTAGACTAGAGACTTACATTTTGATGTCTTTTAAACTTGTTCTCTCACTATTCTGTGATATTCATTAGTATTTGCTCTGAATGACTACTGATTTCTAGCTGTTTCCCATAATGGGCCTTCTTTTCTACTTGTGGGACTTCACCACATGTAGAAACAAATTTATACACTCTTCTCTGAACTTGAGAAGCTATATACACTTGTCTTTCATCTGTTTTACAGTTGAATACTACTTTTCAGTGAATTCTAGTGGGTTGAAACACTGTTTTCTTGTGAAGTAACTCTATTTCAAGGATTTCTGCAGTGTACAACAACCTTTCTAGACTAGAGACTTACATTTTGATGTCTTTTACACTTGTTCTCTCATTATTCTCTGATATTCATTAGTATTTACTCTGAATGAATACTGATTTCTAGCTGTTTCCCATAATGGGCCTTCTTTTCTACTTGTGGGACTTCACCACATGTAGAAACAACTTTATACACTCTTCTCTGAACTTGAGAAGCTATATACACTTGTCTTTCAACTGTTTTACAGTTAAATACTACATTTCAGTGAATTCTGGGGTTTCAAACACTGGTTTCATGTGAACTAACTCTATTTCAAGGATTTCTGCAGTGTACAACATCCTTTCTTGAGAAGACACATTCATTTTGATGTCTTTTACACTTGTTCTCTCACTATTCTGTGATATTCATTAGTATTTGCTCTGAATGACTACTGATTTCTAGCTGTTTCCCATAATGGGCCTTCTTTTCTACTTGTGGGACTTCACCACATGTAGAAACAACTTTATACACTCTTCTCTGGACTTGCGAAGCTAATAAACTTGTCTTTCAACTGTTTTACAGTTGAATACTACTTTTCAGTGAATTCTGGTCATTTCAAACACTGGTTTCATGTGAACTAACTCTATTTCAAGGATTTGTGCAGTGTACAACATCCTTTCTAGACTAAAGACTTACATTTGATGCCTTTTACACTTGTTCTATCACTATTCTGTGATATTCATTAGTATTTGCCCTGAATGACTACTGATTTCTATCTGTTTCCTATAATGGGCCTTCTTTTCTACTTGTGGGACTTCACCACATGTAGAAACAACTTTATACTCTCTTCTCTGGAATTGCGAAGCTATATAAACTTGTCTTTCAACTTTTTTACAGTTGAGTACTACTTTTCAGTGAATTCTGGTGGTTTCAAACACTGGTTTCATGTGAACTAACTCTATTTCAAGGATTTCTGCAGTGTAAGACATCCTTTCTAGAGTAGACACTTTAATTTTGATGTCTTTTACACTTGTTCTCTCACTATTCTGTGATATTCATTAGTATTTGCTCTGAATGACTAATGATTTCTAGCCGTTTCCTATAATGGGCCTTCTTTTCTACTTGTGGGACATCACCACATGTAGAAACAACTTTATACAATCTTCTCTGTACTTGCGAAGCTAATAAACTTGTCTTTCAACTGTTTTACAGTTGAATACTACTGTTCAGTGAATTCTGGTGGTTTGAAACACTGGTTTCATGTGAACTAACTCTATTTCAAGTATTTCTGCAGTGTACAACATCCTTTCTAGACTAGACACTTTCATTTTGATGTCATTACACTTGTTCTCTCACTATTCTGTGATATTCATTAGTATTTGCTCTGAATGACTACTGATTTCTAGCCGTTTCCCATAATGGGCCTTCTTTTCTACTTGTGGGACATCACCACATGTAGAAACAACTTTATACACTCTTCTCTGAACTTGAGAAGCTATATACACTTGTCTTTCAACTGTTTTACAGTTGAATACTACTTTTCAGTGAATTCCGGTCGTTTCAAACACTGGTTTTATGTGAACTAACTCTATTTCAAGGATTTGTGCAGTGTACAACATCCTTTCTAGACTAGAGACTTACATTTTGTTCTCTTTTCCACTTGTTCTCTCACTATTCTGTGATATTCATTAGTATTTGCTCTGAATGACTACTGATTTCTAGCCGTTTCCTATAATGGGCCTTCTTTTCTACTTGTGGGACTTCACCACATGTAGAAACAAATTTATACACTCTTCTCTGAACTTGAGAAGCTATATACACTTGTCTTTCAACTGTTTTACAGTTGAATACTACTTTTCAGTGAATTCTAGTGGGTTGAAACACTGTTTTCTTGTGAAGTAACTCTATTTCAAGGATTTCTGCAGTGTACAACAACCTTTCTAGACTAGAGACTTATATTTTGATGTCTTTTACACTTGTTCTCTCATTATTCTCTGATATTCATTAGTATTTACTCTGAATGAATACTGATTTCTAGCTGTTTCCCATAATGGGCCTTCTTTTCTACTTGTGGGACTTCACCACATGTAGAAACAACTTTATACACTCTTCTCTGAACTTGAGAAGCTATATACACTTGTCTTTCAACTGTTTTACAGTTAAATACTACTTTTCAGTGAATTCTGGTGGTTTCAAACACTGGTTTCATGTGAACTAACTCTATTTCAAGGATTTCTGCAGTGTACAACATCCTTTCTTGAGAAGACACATACATTTTGATGTCTTTTACACTTGTTCTCTCACTATTCTGTGATATTCATTAGTATTTGCTCTGAATGACTACTGATTTCTAGCTGTTTCCCATAATGGGCCTTCATTTCTACTTGTGGGACTTCACCACATGTAGAAACAACTTTATACACTCTTCTCTGGACTTCCGAAGCTAATAAACTTGTCTTTCAACTGTTTTACAGTTGAATACTACTTTTCAGTGAATTCTGGTCGTTTCAAACACTGGTTTCATGTGAACTAACTCTATTTCAAGGATTTCTGCAGTGTACAACATCCTTTCTTGAGAAGACACATTCATTTTGATGTCTTTTACACTTGTTCTCTCACTATTCTGTGATATTCATTAGTATTTGCTCTGAATGACTACTGATTTCTAGCTGTTTCCCATAATGGGCCTTCTTTTCTACTTGTGGGACTTCACCACATGTAGAAACAACTTTATACACTCTTCTCTGGACTTGCGAAGCTAATAAACTTGTCTTTCAACTGTTTTACAGTTGAATACTACTTTTCAGTGAATTCTGGTCATTTCAAACACTGGTTTCATGTGAACTAACTCTATTTCAAGGATTTGTGCAGTGTACAACATCCTTTCTAGACTAAAGACTTACATTTGATGCCTTTTACACTTGTTCTATCACTATTCTGTGATATTCATTAGTATTTGCCCTGAATGACTACTGATTTCTATCTGTTTCCTATAATGGGCCTTCTTTTCTACTTGTGGGACTTCACCACATGTAGAAACAACTTTATACTCTCTTCTCTGGAATTGCGAAGCTATATAAACTTGTCTTTCAACTTTTTTACAGTTGAGTACTACTTTTCAGTGAATTCTGGTGGTTTCAAACACTGGTTTCATGTGAACTAACTCTATTTCAAGGATTTCTGCAGTGTAAGACATCCTTTCTAGAGTAGACACTTTAATTTTGATGTCTTTTACACTTGTTCTCTCACTATTCTGTGATATTCATTAGTATTTGCTCTGAATGACTAATGATTTCTAGCCGTTTCCTATAATGGGCCTTCTTTTCTACTTGTGGGACATCACCACATGTAGAAACAACTTTATACAATCTTCTCTGTACTTGCGAAGCTAATAAACGTGTCTTTCAACTGTTTTACAGTTGAATACTACTGTTCAGTGAATTCTGGTGGTTTGAAACACTGGTTTCATGTGAACTAACTCTATTTCAAGTATTTCTGCAGTGTACAACATCCTTTCTAGACTAGACACTTTCACTTTGATGTCATTACACTTGTTCTCTCACTATTCTGTGATATTCATTAGTATTTGCTCTGAATGACTACTGATTTCTAGCCGTTTCCCATAATGGGCCTTCTTTTCTACTTGTGGGACATCACCACATGTAGAAACAACTTTATACACTCTTCTCTGAACTTGAGAAGCTATATACACTTGTCTTTCAACTGTTTTACAGTTGAATACTACTTTTCAGTGAATTCCGGTCGTTTCAAACACTGGTTTTATGTGAACTAACTCTATTTCAAGGATTTGTGCAGTGTACAACATCCTTTCTAGACTAGAGACTTACATTTTGTTCTCTTTTCCACTTGTTCTCTCACTATTCTGTGATATTCATTAGTATTTGCTCTGAATGACTACTGATTTCTAGCCGTTTCCTATAATGGGCCTTCTTTTCTACTTGTGGGACTTCACCACATGTAGAAACAAATTTATACACTCTTCTCTGAACTTGAGAAGCTATATACACTTGTCTTTCAACTGTTTTACAGTTGAATACTACTTTTCAGTGAATTCTAGTGGGTTGAAACACTGTTTTCTTGTGAAGTAACTCTATTTCAAGGATTTCTGCAGTGTACAACAACCTTTCTAGACTAGAGACTTATATTTTGATGTCTTTTACACTTGTTCTCTCATTATTCTCTGATATTCATTAGTATTTACTCTGAATGAATACTGATTTCTAGCTGTTTCCCATAATGGGCCTTCTTTTCTACTTGTGGGACTTCACCACATGTAGAAACAACTTTATACACTCTTCTCTGAACTTGAGAAGCTATATACACTTGTCTTTCAACTGTTTTACAGTTAAATACTACTTTTCAGTGAATTCTGGTGGTTTCAAACACTGGTTTCATGTGAACTAACTCTATTTCAAGGATTTCTGCAGTGTACAACATCCTTTCTTGAGAAGACACATACATTTTGATGTCTTTTACACTTGTTCTCTCACTATTCTGTGATATTCATTAGTATTTGCTCTGAATGACTACTGATTTCTAGCTGTTTCCCATAATGGGCCTTCATTTCTACTTGTGGGACTTCACCACATGTAGAAACAACTTTATACACTCTTCTCTGGACTTCCGAAGCTAATAAACTTGTCTTTCAACTGTTTTACAGTTGAATACTACTTTTCAGTGAATTCTGGTCGTTTCAAACACTGGTTTCATGTGAACTAAATCTATTTCAAGGATTTCTGCAGTGTACAACATCCTTTCTTGAGAAGACACATTCATTTTGATGTCTTTTACACTTGTTCTCTCACTATTCTGTGATATTCATTAGTATTTGCTCTGAATGACTACTGATTTCTAGCTGTTTCCCATAATGGGCCTTCTTTTCTACTTGTGGGACTTCACCACATGTAGAAACAACTTTATACACTCTTCTCTGAACTTGAGAAGCTATATACACTTGTCTTTCAACTGTTTTACAGTTGAATACTACTTTTCAGTGAATTCTAGTGGGTTGAAACACTGTTTTCTTGTGAAGTAACTCTATTTCAAGGATTTCTGCAGTGTACAACAACCTTTCTAGACTAGAGACTTACATTTTGATGTCTTTTACATTTGTTCTCTCACTATTCTGTGATATTCATTAGTATTTGCCCTGTATGACTACTGATTTCTAGCTGTTTCCTATAATGGGCCTTCTTTTCTACTTGTGGGACTTCACCACATGTAGAAACAACTTTATACTCTCTTCTCTGGAATTGCGAAGCTATATAAACTTGTCTTTCAACAGTTTTACAGTTGAGTACTACTTTTCAGTGAATTCTGGTGGTTTCAAACACTGGTTTCATGTGAACGAACTCTATTTCAAGGATTTCTGCAGTGTAAGACATCCTTTCTAGAGTAGACACTTTAATTTTGATGTCTTTTACACTTGTTCTCTCACTATTCTGTGATATTCATTAGTATTTGCTCTGAATGACTAATGATTTCTAGCCGTTTCCTATAATGGGCCTTCTTTTCTACTTGTGGGACTTCACCACATGTAGAAACAACTTTATACACTCTTCTCTGGACTTGCGAAGCTATATAAACTTGTCTTTCAACTGTTTTACAGTTGAATACTACTGTTCAGTGAATTCTGGTGGTTTGAAACACTGGTTTCATGTGAACTAACTCTATTTCAAGTATTTCTGCAGTGTACAACATCCTTTCTAGACTAGACACTTTCATTTTGATGTCTTTACACTTGTTCTCTCACTATTCTGTGATATTCATTAGTATTTGCTCTGAATGACTACTGATTTCTAGCCGTTTCCCATAATGGGCCTTCTTTTCTACTTGTGGGACATCACCACATGTAGAAACAACTTTATAAACTCTTCTCTGAACTTGAGAAGCTATATACACTTGTCTTTCAACTGTTTTACAGTTGAATACTACTTTTCAGTGAATTCCGGTCGTTTCAAACACTGGTTTCATGTGAACTAACTCTATTTCAAGGATTTGTGCAGTGTACAACATCCTTTCTAGACTAGAGACTTACATTTTGTTGTCTTTTCCACTTGTTCTCTCACTATTCTGTGATATTCATTAGTATTTGCTCTGAATGACTACTGATTTCTAGCCGTTTCCTATAATGGGCCTTCTTTTCTACTTGTGGGACTTCACCACATGTAGAAACAACTTTATACACTCTTCTCTGAACTTGAGAAGCTATATACACTTGTCTTTCAACTGTTTTACAGTTGAATACTACTTTTCAGTGAATTCTAGTGGGTTGAAACACTGTTTTCTTGTGAAGTACCTCTATTTCAAGGATTTCTGCAGTGTACATCATCCTTTCTAGACTAGAGACTTACATTTTGATGTCTTTTACACTTGTTCTCTCACTATTCTGTGATATTCATTAGTATTTGCCCTGAATGACTACTGATTTCTAGCTGTTTCCCATAATGGGCCTTCTTTTCTACTTGTGGGACTTCACCACATGTAGAAACAACTTTATACTCTCTTCTCTGGAATTGCGAAGCTATATAAACTTGTCTTTCAACTGTTTTACAGTTGAGTACTACTTTTCAGTGAATTCTGGTGGTTTGAAACACTGGTTTCATGTGAACTAACTCTTTTTCAAGGATTTCTGCAGTGTACATCATCCTTTCTAGACAAGACACTTTCATTTTGATGTCTTTTACACTTGTTCTCTCACTATTCTGTGATAGTCATTAGTATTTGCTATGAATGACTACTGATTTCTAGCTGTTTCCTATAATGGGCCGTCTTTTCTACTTGTGGGACTTCACCACATGTAGAAACAACTTTATACACTCTTCTCTGAACTTGAGAAGCTATATACACTTGTCTTTCAACTGTTTTACAGTTGAATACTACTCCTCAGTGAATTCTGGTGGTTTCAAACACTGGTTTCATGTGAACTAACTCTATTTCAAGGATTTCTGCAGTGTACAACATCCTTTCTAGACTAGAGACTTACATTTTGATGTCTTTTACACTGGTTCTCTCACTATTCTGTGATATTCATTAGTATTTGCTCTGAATGACTACTGATTTCTAGCCGTTTCCCATAATGGGCCTTCTTTTCTACTTGTGGGACATCACCACATGTAGAAACATTTATACACTCTTCTCTGAACTTGAGAAGCTATATACACTTGTCTTTCAACTGTTTAACTGTTGAATACTACTTTTCAGTGAATTCTGGTCGTTTCAAACAGTGGTTTCATGTGAACTAACTCTATTTTAAGGATTTGTGCAGTGTACAACATCCTTTCTAGACTAGAGACTTACATTTTGATGTCTTTTAAACTTGTACTCTCACTATTCTGTGATATTCATTAGTATTTGCTCTGAATGACTACTGAGTTCTAGCTGTTTCCCATAATGGGCCTTCTTTTCTACTTGTGGGACTTAACCACATGTAGAAACAAATTTATACACTCTTCTCTGAACTTGAGAAGCTATATACACTTGTCTTTCATCTGTTTTACAGTTGAATACCACTTTTCAGTGAATTCTAGTGGGTTGAAACACTGTTTTCTTGTGAAGTAACGCTATTTCAAGGATTTCTGCAGTGTACAACAACCTTTCTAGACTAGAGACTTACATTTTGATGTCTTTTACACTTGTTCTCTCATTATTCTCTGATATTCATTAGTATTTGCTCTGAATGACTACTGATTTCTGGCTGTTTCGCATAATGGGCCTTCTTTTCTACTTGTGGGACTTCACCACATGTAGAAACAACTTTACACACTCTTCTCTGATCTTGAGAAGCTATATACACGTGTCTTTCAACTCTTTTACAGTTGAATACTACTTTTCAGTGAATTCTGGTCGTTTCAAACACTGGTTTCATGTGAACTAACTCTATTTCAGGGATTTGTGCAGTGTACAACATCCTTTCTAGACTAAAGACTTACATTTGATGCCTTTTACACTTGTTCTATCACTATTCTGTGATATTCATTAGTATTTGCCCTGAATGACTACTGATTTCTATCTGTTTCCTATAATGGGCCTTCTTTTCTACTTGTGGGACTTCACCACATGTAGAAACAACTTTATACTGTCTTCTCTGGAATTGCGAAGCTATATAAACTTGTCTTTCAACTGTTTTACAGTTGAGTACTACTTTTCAGTGAATTCTGGTGGTTTGAAACACTGGTTTCATGTGAACTAACTCTATTTCAAGGATTTCTGCAGTGTAAGACATCCTTTCTAGAGTAGACACTTTAATTTTGATGTCTTTTACACTTGTTCTCTCACTATTCTGTGATATTCATTAGTATTTGCTCTGAATGACTAATGATTTCTAGCCGTTTCCTATAATGGGCCTTCTTTTCGACTTGTGGGACTTCACCACATGTAGAAAGAACTTTATACTCTCTTCTCTGGAATTGCGAAGCTATATAAACTTGTCTTTCAACTGTTTTACAGTTGAGTACTACTTTTCAGTGAATTCTGGTGGTTTGAAACACTGGTTTCATGTGAACTAACTCTTTTTCAAGGATTTCTGCAGTGTACATCATCCTTTCTAGACAAGACACTTTCATTTTGATGTCTTTTACACTTGTTCTCTCACTATTCTGTGATAGTCATTAGTATTTGCTATGAATGACTACTGATTTCTAGCTGTTTCCTATAATGGGCCGTCTTTTCTACTTGTGGGACTTCACCACATGTAGAAACAACTTTATACGCTCTTCTCTGAACTTGAGAAGCTATATACACTTGTCTTTCAACTGTTTTACACTTGAATACTACGCCTCAGTGAATTCTGGTGGTTTCAAACACTGGTTTCCTGTGAACTAACTCTATTTCAAGGATTTCTGCAGTGTACAACATCCTTTCTAGACTAGAGACTTACATTTCGATGTCTTTTACACTGGTTCTCTCACTATTCTGTGATATTCATTAGTATTTGCTCTGAATGACTACTGATTTCTAGCCGTTTCCCATAATGGGCCTTCTTTTCTACTTGTGGGACATCACCACATGTAGAAACAAATTTATACACTCTTCTCTGAACTTGAGAAGCTATATACACTTGTCTTTCATCTGTTTTACAGTTGAATACTACTTTTCAGTGAATTCTAGTGGGTTGAAACACTGTTTTCTTGTGAAGTAACGCTATTTCAAGGATTTCTGCAGTGTACAACAACCTTTCTAGACTAGAGACTTACATTTTGATGTCTTTTACACTTGTTCTCTCATTATTCTCTGATATTCATTAGTATTTGCTCTGAATGACTACTGATTTCTGGCTGTTTCGCATAATGGGCCTTCTTTTCTACTTGTGGGACTTCACCACATGTAGAAACAACTTTATACACTCTTCTCTGAACTTGAGAAGCTATATATACTTGTCTTTCAACTGTTTTACAGTTGAGTACTACTTTTCAGTGAATTCTGGTGGTTTCAAACACTGGTTTCATGTGAACTAACTCTATTTCAAGGATTTCTGCAGTGTACAACATCCTTTCTAGGGAAGACACATTCATTTTGATGTCTTTTACACTTGTTCTCTCACTATTCTGTGATATTCATTAGTATTTGCTCTGAGTGACTACTGATTTCTAGCCGTTTCCCATAATGGGCCTTCTTTTCTACTTGTGGGAATTCACCACATGTAGAAACAACTTTATACACTCTTCTCTGAACTTGAGAAGCTATATACACTTGTCTTTCAACAGTTTTACTGTTGAATACTACTTTTCAGTGTATTCTAGTGGGTTGAAACACTGTTTTCTTGTGAAGTAACTCTATTTCAAGGATTTCTGCAGTGTACAACAACCTTTCTAGACTAGAGACTTACATTTTGATGTCTTTTACTCTTGTTCTCTCACTATTCTGTGATATTCATTAGTATTTGCTCTGAATGACTACTGATTTCTAGCTGTTTCCCATAATGGGCCTTCTTTTCTACTTGTGGGACTTCACCACATGTAGAAACAACTTTACACACTCTTCTCTGAACTTGAGAAGCTATATACACGTGTCTTTCAACTGTTTTACAGTTGAATACTACTTTTCAGTGAATTCTGGTCGTTTCAAACACTGGTTTCATGTGAACTAACTCTATTTCAAGGATTTGTGCAGTGTACAACATCCTTTCTAGACTAAAGACTTACATTTGATGCCTTTTACACTTGTTCTATCACTATTCTGTGATATTCATTAGTATTTGCCCTGAATGACTACTGATTTCTATCTGTTTCCTATAATGGGCCTTCTTTTCTACTTGTGGGACTTCACCACATGTAGAAACAACTTTATACTCTCTTCTCTGGAATTGCGAAGCTATATAAACTTGTCTTTCAACTGTTTTACAGTTGAGTACTACTTTTCAGTGAATTCTGGTGGTTTCAAACACTTGTTTCATGTGATCTAACTCTATTTCAAGGATTTCTGCAGTGTAATACATCCTTTCTAGAGTAGACACTTTAATTTTGATGTCTTTTACACTTGTTCTCTCACTATTCTGTGATATTCATTAGTATTTGCTCTGAATGACTAATGATTTCTAGCCGTTTCCTATAATGGGCCTTCTTTTCTACTTGTGGGACTTCACCACATGTAGAAACAACTTTATACAATCTTCTCTGGACTTGCGAAGCTAATAAACTTGTCTTTCAACTGTTTTACAGTTGAATACTACTGTTCAGTGAATTCTGGTGGTTTGAAACACTGGTTTCATGTGAACTAACTCTATTTCAAGTATTTCTGCAGTGTACAACATCCTTTCTAGACTAGACACTTTCATTTTGATGTCATTACACTTGTTCTCTCACTATTCTGTGATATTCATTAGTATTTGCTCTGAATGACTACTGATTTCTAGCCGTTTCCCATAATGGGCCTTCTTTTCTACTTGTGGGACATCACCACATGTAGAAACAACTTTATACACTCTTCTCTGAACTTGAGAAGCTATATACACTTGTCTTTCAACTGTTTTACAGTTGAATACTACTTTTCAGTGAATTCCGGTCGTTTCAAACACTGGTTTTATGTGAACTAACTCTATTTCAAGGATTTGTGCAGTGTACAACATCCTTTCTAGACTAGAGACTTACATTTTGTTCTCTTTTCCACTTGTTCTCTCACTATTCTGTGATATTCATTAGTATTTGCTCTGAATGACTACTGATTTCTAGCCGTTTCCTATAATGGGCCTTCTTTTCTACTTGTGGGACTTCACCACATGTAGAAACAAATTTATACACTCTTCTCTGAACTTGAGAAGCTATATACACTTGTCTTTCATCTGTATTACAGTTGAATACTACTTTTCAGTGAATTCTAGTGGGTTGAAACACTGTTTTCTTGTGAAGTAACTCTATTTCAAGGATTTCTGCAGTGTACAACAACCTTTCTAGACTAGAGACTTACATTTTGATGTCTTTTACACTTGTTCTCTCATTATTCTCTGATATTCATTAGTATTTACTCTGAATGAATACTGATTTGTAGCTGTTTCCCATAATGGGCCTTCTTTTCTACTTGTGGGAATTCACCACATGTAGAAACAACTTTATACACTCTTCTCTGAACTTGAGAAGCTTTATACACTTGTCTTTCAACTGTTTTACAGTTAAATACAACTTTTCAGTGAATTCTGGTGGTTTCAAACACTGGTTTCATGTGAACTAACTCTATTTCAAGGATTTCTGCAGTGTACAACATCCTTTCTTGAGAAGACACATTCATTTTGATGTCTTTTACACTTGTTCTCTCACTATTCTGTGATATTCATTAGTATTTGCTCTGAATGACTACTGATTTCTAGCTGTTTCCCATAATGGGCCTTCTTTTCTACTTGTGGGACTTCACCACATGTAGAAACAACTTTATACACCCTTCTCTGGACTTGCGAAGCTAATAAACTTGTCTTTCAACTGTTTTACAGTTGAATACTACTTTTCAGTGAATTCTGGTCGTTTCAAACACTGGTTTCATGTGAACTAACTCTATTTCAAGGATTTCTGCAGTGTACAACATCCTTTCTAGACTAGAGACTTACATTTTGATGTCTTTTAAACTTGTTCTCTCACTATTCTGTGATATTCATTAGTATTTGCTCTGAATGACTACTGATTTCTAGCTGTTTCCCATAATGGGCCTTCTTTTCTACTTGTGGGACTTCACCACATGTAGAAACAAATTTATACACTCTTCTCTGAACTTGAGAAGCTATATACACTTGTCTTTCACCTGTTTTACAGTTGAATACTACTTTTCAGTGAATTCTAGAGGGTTGAAACACTGTTTTCTTGTGAAGTAACTCTATTTCAAGGATTTCTGCAGTGTACAACAACCTTTCTAGACTAGAGACTTACATTTTGATGTCTTTTACACTTGTTCTCTCATTATTCTCTGATATTCATTAGTATTTGCTCTGAATGACTACTGATTTCTAGCTGTTTCCCATAATGGGCCTTCTTTTCTACTTGTGGGACTTCACCACATGTAGAAACAACTTTATACACTCTTCTCTGAACTTGAGAAGCTATATACACTTGTCTTTCAACTGTTTTACAGTTAAATACTACTTTTCAGTGAATTCTGGTGGTTTCAAACACTGGTTTCATGTGATCTAACTCTATTTCAAGGATTTCTGCAGTGTACAACATCCTTTCTTGAGAAGACACATTCATTTTGATGTCTTTTACACTTGTTCTCTCACTATTCTGTGATATTCATTAGTATTTGCTCTGAATGACTACTGATTTCTAGCTGTTTCCCATAATGGGCCTTCTTTTCTACTTGTGGGACTTCACCACATGTAGAAACAAATTTATACACTCTTCTCTGAACTTGAGAAGCTATATACACTTGTCTTTCAACTGTTTTACAGTTGAATACTACTTTTCAGTGAATTCTAGTGGGTTGAAACACTGTTTTCTTGTGAAGTAACTCTATTTCAAGGATTTCTGCAGTGTACAACAACCTTTCTAGACTAGAGACTTACATTTTGATGTCTTTTACACTTGTTCTCTCACTATTCTGTGATATTCATTAGTATTTGCCCTGAATGACTACTGATTTCTAGCTGTTTCCTATAATGGGCCTTCTTTTCTACTTGTGGGACTTCACCACATGTAGAAACAACTTTATACTCTCTTCTCTGGAATTGCGAAGCTATATAAACTTGTCTTTCAACTGCTTTACAGTTGAGTACTACTTTTCAGTGAATTCTGGTGGTTTCAAACACTGGTTTCATGTGAACTAACTCTATTTCAAGGATTTCTGCAGTGTAAGACATCCTTTCTAGAGTAGACACTTTAATTTTGATGTCTTTTACACTTGTTCTCTCACTATTCTGTGATATTCATTAGTATTTGCTCTGAATGACTAATGATTTCTAGCCGTTTCCTATAATGGGCCTTCTTTTCTACTTGTGGGACTTCACCACATGTAGAAACAACTTTATACACTCTTCTCTGGACTTGCGAAGCTATATAAACTTGTCTTTCAACTGTTTTACAGTTGAATACTACTGTTCAGTGAATTCTGGTGGTTTGAACCACTGGTTTCATATGAACTAACTCTATTTCAAGTATTTCTGCAGTGTACAACATCCTTTCTAGACTAGACACTTTCATTTTGATGTCTTTACACTTGTTCTCTCACTATTCTGTGATATTCATTAGTATTTGCTCTGAATGACTACTGATTTCTAGCCGTTTCCCATAATGGGCCTTCTTTTCTACTTGTGGGACATCACCACATGTAGAAACAACTTTATAAACTCTTCTCTGAACTTGAGAAGCTATATACACTTGTCTTTCAACTGTTTTACAGTTGAATACTACTTTTCAGTGAATTCCGGTCGTTTCAAACACTGGTTTCATGTGAACTAACTCTATTTCAAGGATTTGTGCAGTGTACAACATCCTTTCTAGACTAGAGACTTACATTTTGTTGTCTTTTCCACTTGTTCTCCTACTATTCTGTGATATTCATTAGTATTTGCTCTGAATGACTACTGATTTCTAGCCGTTTCCTATAATGGGCCTTCTTTTCTACTTGTGGGACTTCACCACATGTAGAAACAACTTTATACACTCTTCTCTGAACTTGAGAAGCTATATACACTTGTCTTTCAACTGTTTTACAGTTGAATACTACTTTTCAGTGAATTCTAGTGGGTTGAAACACTGTTTTCTTGTGAAGTAACTCTATTTCAAGGATTTCTGCAGTGTACAACAACCTTTCTAGACTAGAGACTTACATTTTGATGTCTTTTACACTTGTTCTCTCACTATTCTGTGATATTCATTAGTATTTGCCCTGAATGACTACTGATTTCTAGCTGTTTCCTATAATGGGCCTTCTTTTCTACTTGTGGGACTTCACCACATGTAGAAACAACTTTATACGCTCTTCTCTGAACTTGAGAAGCTATATATACTTGTCTTTCAACTGTTTTACAGTTGAATACTACTCCTCAGTGAATTCTGGTGGTTTCAAACATTGGTTTCATGTGAACTAATTCTATTTCAAGGATTTCTGCAGTGTACAACATCCTTTCTAGACTAGAGACTTACATTTTGATGTCTTTTACACTGGTTCTCTCACTATTCTGTGATATTCATTAGTATTTGCTCTGAATGACTACTGATTTCTAGCCGTTTCCCATAATGGGCCTTCTTTTCTACTTGTGGGACATCACCACATGTAGAAACATTTATACACTCTTCTCTGAACTTGAGAAGCTATATACACTTGTCTTTCAACTGTTTTACTGTTGAATACTACTTTTCAGTGAATTCTGGTCGTTTCAAACACTGGTTTCATGTGAACTAACTCTATTTCAAGGATTTCTGCAGTGTACAACATCCTTTCTAGACTAGAGACTTACATTTTGATGTCTTTTACACTTGTTCTCTCACTATTCTGTGATATTCATTAGTATTTGCCCTGAATGACTACTGATTTCTAGCTGTTTCCTATAATGGGCCGTCTTTTCTACTTGTGGGACTTCACCACATGTAGAAACAACTTTATACGCTCTTCTCTGAACTTGAGAAGCTATATACACTTGTCTTTCAACTGTTTTACAGTTGAATACTACTCCTCAGTGAATTCTGGTGGTTTGAAACACTGGTTTCATGTGAACTAACTCTATTTCAAGGATTTCTGCAGTGTAAGACATCCTTTCTAGAGTAGACACTTTAATTTTGATGTCTTTTACACTTGTTCTCTCACTATTCTGTGATATTCATTAGTATTTGCTCTGAATGACTAATGATTTCTAGCCGTTTCCTATAATGGGCCTTCTTTTCTACTTGTGGGACTTCACCACATGTAGAAAGAACTTTATACTCTCTTCTCTGGAATTGCGAAGCTATATAAACTTGTCTTTCAACTGTTTTACAGTTGAGTACTACTTTTCAGTGAATTCTGGTGGTTTGAAACACTGGTTTCATGTGAACTAACTCTTTTTCAAGGATTTCTGCAGTGTACATCATCCTTTCTAGACAAGACACTTTCATTTTGATGTCTTTTACACTTGTTCTCTCACTATTCTGTGATAGTCATTAGTATTTGCTATGAATGACTACTGATTTCTAGCTGTTTCCTATAATGGGCCGTCTTTTCTACTTGTGGGACTTCACCACATGTAGAAACAACTTTATACGCTCTTCTCTGAACTTGAGAAGCTATATACACTTGTCTTTCAACTGTTTTACAGTTGAATACTACGCCTCAGTGAATTCTGGTGGTTTCAAACACTGGTTTCCTGTGAACTAACTCTATTTCAAGGATTTCTGCAGTGTACAACATCCTTTCTAGACTAGAGACTTACATTTTGATGTCTTTTACACTGGTTCTCTCACTATTCTGTGATATTCATTAGTATTTGCTCTGAATGACTACTGATTTCTAGCCGTTTCCCATAATGGGCCTTCTTTTCTACTTGTGGGACATCACCACATGTAGAAACATTTATACACTCTTCTCTGAACTTGAGAAGCTATATACACTTGTCTTTCAACTGTTTTACTGTTGAATACTACTTTTCAGTGAATTCTGGTCGTTTCAAACAGTGGTTTCATGTGAACTAACTCTATTTTAAGGATTTGTGCAGTGTACAACATCCTTTCTAGACTAGAGACTTACATTTTGATGTCTTTTAAACTTGTACTCTCACTATTCTGTGATATTCATTAGTATTTGCTCTAAATGACTACTGATTTCTAGCTGTTTCCCATAATGGGCCTTCTTTTCTACTTGTGGGACTTAACCACATGTAGAAACAAATTTATACACTCTTCTCTGAACTTGAGAAGCTATATACACTTGTCTTTCATCTGTTTTACAGTTGAATACTACTTTTCAGTGAATTCTAGTGGGTTGAAACACTGTTTTCTTGTGAAGTAACGCTATTTCAAGGATTTCTGCAGTGTACAACAACCTTTCTAGACTAGAGACTTACATTTTGATGTCTTTTACACTTGTTCTCTCATTATTCTCTGATATTCATTAGTATTTGTTCTGAATGACTACTGATTTCTGGCTGTTTCGCATAATGGGCCTTCTTTTCTACTTGTGGGACTTCACCACATGTAGAAACAACTTTATACACTCTTCTCTGAACTTGAGAAGCTATATATACTTGTCTTTCAACTGTTTTACAGTTGAGTACTACTTTTCAGTGAATTCTGGTGGTTTCAAACACTGGTTTCATGTGAACTAACTCTATTTCAAGGATTTCTGCAGTGTACAACATCCTTTCTAGACTAGAGACTTACATTTTGATGTCTTTTACTCTTGTTCTCTCACTATTCTGTGATATTCATTAGTATTTGCTCTGAATGACTACTGATTTCTAGCTGTTTCCCATAATGGGCCTTCTTTTCTACTTGTGGGACTTCACCACATGTAGAAACAACTTTACACACTCTTCTCTGAACTTGAGAAGCTATATACACGTGTCTTTCAACTGTTTTACAGTTGAATACTACTTTTCAGTGAATTCTGGTCGTTTCAAACACTGGTTTCATGTGAACTAACTCTATTTCAAGGATTTGTGCAGTGTACAACATCCTTTCTAGAATAAAGACTTACATTTGATGCCTTTTACACTTGTTCTATCACTATTCTGTGATATTCATTAGTATTTGCCCTGAATGACTACTGATTTCTATCTGTTTCCTATAATGGGCCTTCTTTTCTACTTGTGGGACTTCACCACATGTAGAAACAACTTTATACTCTCTTCTCTGGAATTGCGAAGCTATATAAACTTGTCTTTCAACTGTTTTACAGTTGAGTACTACTTTTCAGTGAATTCTGGTGGTTTCAAACACTGGTTTCATGTGATCTAACTCTATTTCAAGGATTTCTGCAGTGTAAGACATCCTTTCTAGAGTAGACACTTTAATTTTGATGTCTTTTACACTTGTTCTCTCACTATTCTGTGATATTCATTAGTATTTGCTCTGAATGACTAATGATTTCTAGCCGTTTCCTATAATGGGCCTTCTTTTTTACTTGTGGGACTTCACCACATGTAGAAACAACTTTATACAATCTTCTCTGGACTTGCGAAGCTAATAAACTTGTCTTTCATCTGTTTTACAGTTGAATACTATTGTTCAGTGAATTCTGGTGGTTTGAAACACTGGTTTCATGTGAACTAACTCTATTTCAAGTATTTCTGCAGTGTACAACATCCTTTCTAGACTAGACACTTTCATTTTGATGTCATTACACTTGTTCTCTCACTATTCTGTGATATTCATTAGTATTTGCTCTGAATGACTACTGATTTCTAGCCGTTTCCCATAATGGGCCTTCTATTCTACTTGTGGGACATCACCACATGTAGAAACAACTTTATACACTCTTCTCTGAACTTGAGAAGCTATATACACTTGTCTTTCAACTGTTTTACAGTTGAATACTACTTTTCAGTGAATTCCGGTCGTTTCAAACACTGGTTTTATGTCAACTAACTCTATTTCAAGGATTTGTGCAGTGTACAACATCCTTTCTAGACTAGAGACTTACATTTTGTTCTCTTTTCCACTTGTTCTCTCACTATTCTGTGATATTCATTAGTATTTGCTCTGAATGACTACTGATTTCTAGCCGTTTCCTATAATGGGCCTTCTTTTCTACTTGTGGGACTTCACCACATGTAGAAACAAATTTATACACTCTTCTCTGAACTTGAGAAGCTATATACACTTGTCTTTCATCGGTTTTACAGTTGAATACTACTTTTCAGTGAATTCTAGTGGGTTGAAACACTGTTTTCTTGTGAAGTAACTCTATTTCAAGGATTTCTGCAGTGTACAACAACCTTTCTAGACTAGAGACTTACATTTTGATGTCTTTTACACTTGTTCTCTCATTATTCTCTGATATTCATTAGTATTTACTCTGAATGAATACTGATTTGTAGCTGTTTCCCATAATGGGCCTTCTTTTCTACTTGTGGGACTTCACCACATGTAGAAACAACTTTATACACTCTTCTCTGAACTTGAGAAGCTTTATACACTTGTCTTTCAACTGTTTTACAGTTAAATACTACTTTTCAGTGAATTCTGGTGGTTTCAAACACTGGTTTCATGTGAACTAACTCTATTTCAAGGATTTCTGCAGTGTACAACATCCTTTCTTGAGAAGACACATTCATTTTGATGTCTTTTACACTTGTTCTCTCACTATTCTGTGATATTCATTAGTATTTGCTCTGAATGACTACTGATTTCTAGCTGTTTCCCATAATGGGCCTTCTTTTCTACTTGTGGGACTTCACCACATGTAGAAACAACTTTATACACCCTTCTCTGGACTTGCGAAGCTAATAAACTTGTCTTTCAACTGTTTTACAGTTGAATACTACTTTTCAGTGAATTCTGGTCGTTTCAAACACTGGTTTCATGTGAACTAACTCTATTTCAAGGATTTCTGCAGTGTACAACATCCTTTCTAGACTAGAGACTTACATTTTGATGTCTTTTAAACTTGTTCTCTCACTATTCTGTGATATTCATTAGTATTTGCTCTGAATGACTACTGATTTCTAGCTGTTTCCCATAATGGGCCTTCTTTTCTACTTGTGGGACTTCACCACATGTAGAAACAAATTTATACACTCTTCTCTGAACTTGAGAAGCTATATACACTTGTCTTTCACCTGTTTTACAGTTGAATACTACTTTTCAGTGAATTCTAGTGGGTTGAAACACTGTTTTCTTGTGAAGTAACTCTATTTCAAGGATTTCTGCAGTGTACAACAACCTTTCTAGACTAGAGACTTACATTTTGATGTCTTTTACACTTGTTCTCTCATTATTCTCTGATATTCATTAGTATTTGCTCTGAATGACTACTGATTTCTAGCTGTTTCCCATAATGGGCCTTCTTTTCTACTTGTGGGACTTCACCACATGTAGAAACAACTTTATACACTCTTCTCTGAACTTGAGAAGCTATATACACTTGTCTTTCAACTGTTTTACAGTTAAATACTACTTTTCAGTGAATTCTGGTGGTTTCAAACACTGGTTTCATGTGATCTAACTCTATTTCAAGGATTTCTGCAGTGTACAACATCCTTTCTTGAGAAGACACATTCATTTTGATGTCTTTTACACTTGTTCTCTCACTATTCTGTGATATTCATTAGTATTTGCTCTGAATGACTACTGATTTCTAGCTGTTTCCCATAATGGGCCTTCTTTTCTACTTGTGGGACTTCACCACATGTAGAAACAAATTTATACACTCTTCTCTGAACTTGAGAAGCTATATACACTTGTCTTTCAACTGTTTTACAGTTGAATACTACTTTTCAGTGAATTCTAGTGGGTTGAAACACTGTTTTCTTGTGAAGTAACTCTATTTCAAGGATTTCTGCAGTGTACAACAACCTTTCTAGACTAGAGACTTACATTTTGATGTCTTTTACACTTGTTCTCTCACTATTCTGTGATATTCATTAGTATTTGCCCTGAATGACTACTGATTTCTAGCTGTTTCCTATAATGGGCCTTCTTTTCTACTTGTGGGACTTCACCACATGTAGAAACAACTTTATACTCTCTTCTCTGGAATTGCGAAGCTATATAAACTTGTCTTTCAACTGTTTTACAGTTGAGTACTACTTTTCAGTGAATTCTGGTGGTTTCAAACACTGGTTTCATGTGAACTAACTCTATTTCAAGGATTTCTGCAGTGTAAGACATCCTTTCTAGAGTAGACACTTTAATTTTGATGTCTTTTACACTTGTTCTCTCACTATTCTGTGATATTCATTAGTATTTGCTCTGAATGACTAATGATTTCTAGCCGTTTCCTATAATGGGCCTTCTTTTCTACTTGTGGGACTTCACCACATGTAGAAACAACTTTATACACTCTTCTCTGGACTTGCGAAGCTATATAAACTTGTCTTTCAACTGTTTTACAGTTGAATACTACTGTTCAGTGAATTCTGGTGGTTTGAACCACTGGTTTCATATGAACTAACTCTATTTCAAGTATTTCTGCAGTGTACAACATCCTTTCTAGACTAGACACTTTCATTTTGATGTCTTTACACTTGTTCTCTCACTATTCTGTGATATTCATTAGTATTTGCTCTGAATGACTACTGATTTCTAGCCGTTTCCCATAATGGGCCTTCTTTTCTACTTGTGGGACATCACCACATGTAGGAACAACTTTATAAACTCTTCTCTGAACTTGAGAAGCTATATACACTTGTCTTTCAACTGTTTTACAGTTGAATACTACTTTTCAGTGAATTCCGGTCGTTTCAAACACTGGTTTCATGTGAACTAACTCTATTTCAAGGATTTGTGCAGTGTACAACATCCTTTCTAGACTAGAGACTTACATTTTGTTGTCTTTTCCACTTGTTCTCTCACTATTCTGTGATATTCATTAGTATTTGCTCTGAATGACTACTGATTTCTAGCCGTTTCCTATAATGGGCCTTCTTTTCTACTTGTGGGACTTCACCACATGTAGAAACAACTTTATACACTCTTCTCTGAACTTGAGAAGCTATATACACTTGTCTTTCAACTGTTTTACAGTTGAATACTACTTTTCAGTGAATTCTAGTGGGTTGAAACACTGTTTTCTTGTGAAGTAACTCTATTTCAAGGATTTCTGCAGTGTACAACAACCTTTCTAGACTAGAGACTTACATTTTGATGTCTTTTACACTTGTTCTCTCACTATTCTGTGATATTCATTAGTATTTGCCCTGAATGACTACTGATTTCTAGCTGTTTCCTATAATGGGCCTTCTTTTCTACTTGTGGGACTTCACCACATGTAGAAACAACTTTATACTCTCTTCTCTGGAATTGCGAAGCTATATAAACTTGTCTTTCAACTGTTTTACAGTTGAGTACTACTTTTCAGTGAATTCTGGTGGTTTGAAACACTGGTTTCATGTGAACTAACTCTTTTTCAAGGATTTCTGCAGTGTACATCATCCTTTCTAGACAAGACACTTTCATTTTGATGTCTTTTACACTTGTTCTCTCACTATTCTGTGATAGTCATTAGTATTTGCTATGAATGACTACTGATTTCTAGCTGTTTCCTATAATGGGCCGTCTTTTCTACTTGTGGGACTTCACCACATGTAGAAACAACTTTATACGCTCTTCTCTGAACTTGAGAAGCTATATACACTTGTCTTTCAACTGTTTTACAGTTGAATACTACTCCTCAGTGAATTCTGGTGGTTTCAAACATTGGTTTCATGTGAACTAATTCTATTTCAAGGATTTCTGCAGTGTACAACATCCTTTCTAGACTAGAGACTTACATTTTGATGTCTTTTACACTGGTTCTCTCACTATTCTGTGATATTCATTAGTATTTGCTCTGAATGACTACTGATTTCTAGCCGTTTCCCATAATGGGCCTTCTTTTCTACTTGTGGGACATCACCACATGTAGAAACATTTATACACTCTTCTCTGAACTTGAGAAGCTATATACACTTGTCTTTCAACTGTTTTACTGTTGAATACTACTTTTCAGTGAATTCTGGTCGTTTCAAACACTGGTTTCATGTGAACTAACTCTATTTCAAGGATTTCTGCAGTGTACAACATCCTTTCTAGACTAGAGACTTACATTTTGATGTCTTTTACACTTGTTCTCTCACTATTCTGTGATATTCATTAGTATTTGCCCTGAATGACTACTGATTTCTAGCTGTTTCCTATAATGGGCCTTCTTTTCTACTTGTGGGACTTCACCACATGTAGAAACAACTTTATACTCTCTTCTCTGGAATTGCGAAGCTATATAAACTTGTCTTTCAACTGTTTTACAGTTGAGTACTACTTTTCAGTGAATTCTGGTGGTTTCAAACACTGGTTTCATGTGAACTAACTCTATTTCAAGGATTTCTGCAGTGTAAGACATCCTTTCTAGAGTAGACACTTTAATTTTGATGTCTTTTACACTTGTTCTCTCACTATTCTGTGATATTCATTAGTATTTGCTCTGAATGACTAATGATTTCTAGCCGTTTTTTATAATGGGCCTTCTTTTCTACTTGTGGGACTTCACCACATGTAGGAACAACTTTATACACTCTTCTCTGGACTTGCGAAGCTATATAAACTTGTCTTTCAACTGTTTTACAGTTGAATACTACTGTTCAGTGAATTCTGGTGGTTTGAAACACTGGTTTCATGTGAACTAACTCTATTTCAAGTATTTCTGCAGTGTACAACATCCTTTCTAGACTAGACACTTTCATTTTGATGTCTTTACACTTGTTCTCTCACTATTCTGTGATATTCATTAGTATTTGCTCTGAATGACTACTGATTTCTAGCCGTTTCCCATAATGGGCCTTCTTTTCTACTTGTGGGACATCACCACATGTAGAAACAACTTTATAAACTCTTCTCTGAACTTGAGAAGCTATATACACTTGTCTTTCAACTGTTTTACAGTTGAATACTACTTTTCAGTAAATTCCGGTCGTTTCAAACACTGGTTTCATGTGAACTAACTCTATTTCAAGGATTTGTGCAGTGTACAACATCCTTTCTAGACTAGAGACTTACATTTTGTTGTCTTTTCCACTTGTTCTCTCACTATTCTGTGATATTCATTAGTATTTGCTCTGAATGACTACTGATTTCTAGCCGTTTCCTATAATGGGCCTTCTTTTCTACTTGTGGGACTTCACCACATGTAGAAACAACTTTATACACTCTTCTCTGAACTTGAGAAGCTATATACACTTGTCTTTCAACTGTTTTACAGTTGAATACTACTTTTCAGTGAATTCTAGTGGGTTGAAACACTGTTTTCTTGTGAAGTAACTCTATTTCAAGGATTTCTGCAGTGTACAACAACCTTTCTAGACTAGAGACTTACATTTTGATGTCTTTTACACTTGTTCTCTCACTATTCTGTGATATTCATTAGTATTTGCTCTGAATGACTACTGATTTCTAGCCGTTTCCCATAATGGGCCTTCTTTTCTACTTGTGGGACATCACCACATGTAGAAACATTTATACACTCTTCTCTGAACTTGAGAAGCTATATACACTTGTCTTTCAACTGTTTTACTGTTGAATACTACTTTTCAGTGAATTCTAGTGGGTTGAAACACTGTTTTCTTGTGAAGTAACTCTATTTCAAGGATTTCTGCAGTGTACAACAACCTTTCTAGACTAGAGACTTACATTTTGATGTCTTTTACACTTGTTCTCTCACTATTCTGTGATATTCATTAGTATTTGCTCTGAATGACTAATGATTTCTAGCCGTTTCCTATAATGGGCCTTCTTTTCTACTTGTGGGACTTCACCACATGTAGAAACAACTTTATACACTCTTCTCTGGATTTGCGAAGCTATATAAACTTGTCTTTCAACTGTTTTACAGTTGAATACTACTGTTCAGTGAATTCTGGTGGTTTGAAACACTGGTTTCATGTGAACTAACTCTATTTCAAGTATTTCTGCAGTGTACAACATCCTTTCTAGACTAGACACTTTCATTTTGATGTCTTTACACTTGTTCTCTCACTATTCTGTGATATTCATTAGTATTTGCTCTGAATGACTACTGATTTCTAGCCGTTTCCCATAATGGGCCTTCTTTTCTACTTGTGGGACATTACCACATGTAGAAACAACTTTATACACTCTTCTCTGAACTTGAGAAGCTATATACACTTGTCTTTCAACTGTTTTACAGTTGAATACTACTTTTCAGTGAATTCCGGTCGTTTCAAACACTGGTTTCATGTGAACTAACTCTATTTCAAGGATTTGTGCAGTGTACAACATCCTTTCTAGACTAGAGACTTACATTTTGTTGTCTTTTCCACTTGTTCTCTCACTATTCTGTGATATTCATTAGTATTTGCTCTGAATGACTACTGATTTCTAGCCGTTTCCTATAATGGGCCTTCTTTTCTACTTGTGGGACTTCACCACATGTAGAAACAACTTTATACACTCTTATCTGAACTTGAGAAGCTATATACACTTGTCTTTCAACTGTTTTACAGTTGAATACTACTTTTCAGTGAATTCTAGTGGGTTGAAACACTGTTTTCTTGTGAAGTAACTCTATTTCAAGGATTTCTGCAGTGTACAACAACCTTTCTAGACTAGAGACTTACATTTTGATGTCTTTTACACTTGTTCTCTCACTATTCTGTGATATTCATTAGTATTTGCCCTGAATGACTACTGATTTCTAGCTGTTTCCTATAATGGGCCTTCTTTTCTACTTGTGGGACTTCACCACATGTAGAAACAACTTTATACTCTCTTCTCTGGAATTGCGAAGCTATATAAACTTGTCTTTCAACTGTTTTACAGTTGAGTACTACTTTTCAGTGAATTCTGGTGGTTTGAAACACTGGTTTCATGTGAACTAACTCTTTTTCAAGGATTTCTGCAGTGTACATCATCCTTTCTAGACAAGACACTTTCATTTTGATGTCTTTTACACTTGTTCTCTCACTATTCTGTGATAGTCATTAGTATTTGCTATGAATGACTACTGATTTCTAGCTGTTTCCTATAATGGGCCGTCTTTTCTACTTGTGGGACTTCACCACATGTAGAAACAACTTTATACGCTCCTCTCTGAACTTGAGAAGCTATATACACTTGTCTTTCAACTGTTTTACAGTTGAATACTACTCCTCAGTGAATTCTGGTGGTTTCAAACATTGGTTTCATGTGAACTAATTCTATTTCAAGGATTTCTGCAGTGTACAACATCCTTTCTAGACTAGAGACTTACATTTTGATGTCTTTTACACTGGTTCTCTCACTATTCTGTGATATTCATTAGTATTTGCTCTGAATGACTACTGATTTCTAGCCGTTTCCCATAATGGGCCTTCTTTTCTACTTGTGGGACATCACCACATGTAGAAACATTTATACACTCTTCTCTGAACTTGAGAAGCTATATACACTTGTCTTTCAACTGTTTTACAGTTGAATACTACTTTTCAGTGAATTCTAGTGGGTTGAAACACTGTTTTCTTGTGAAGTAACTCTATTTCAAGGATTTCTGCAGTGTACAACAACCTTTCTAGACTAGAGACTTACATTTTGATGTCTTTTACACTTGTTCTCTCACTATTCTGTGATATTCTTTAGTATTGGCCCTGAATGACTACTGATTTCTAGCTGTTTCCTATAATGGGCCTTCTTTTCTACTTGTGGGACTTCACCACATGTAGAAACAACTTTATACTCTCTTCTCTGGAATTGCGAAGCTATATAAACTTGTCTTTCAACTGTTTTACAGTTGAGTACTACTTTTCAGTGAATTCTGGTGGTTTCAAACACTGGTTTCATGTGAACTAACTCTATTTCAAGGATTTCTGCAGTGTACAACATCCTTTCTAGAGTAGACACTTGTTCTCTCACTATTCTGTGATATTCATTAGTATTTGCTCTGAATGACTAATGATTTCTAGCCGTTTCCTATAATGCGCCTTCTTTTCTACTTGTGGGACTTCACCACATGTAGAAACAACTTTATACACTCTTCTCTGGACTTGCAAAGCTATATAAACTTGTCTTTCAACTGTTTTACAGTTGAATACTACTGTTCAGTGAATTCTGGTGGTTTGAAACACTGGTTTCATGTGAACTAACTCTATTTCAAGTATTTCTGCAGTGTACAACATCCTTTCTAGACTAGACACTTTCATTTTGATGTCTTTACACTTGTTCTCTCACTATTCTGTGATATTCATTAGTATTTGCTCTGAATGACTACTGATTTCTAGCCGTTTCCCATAATGGGCCTTCTTTTCTACTTGTGGGACATCACCACATGTAGAAACAACTTTATACACTCTTCTCTGAACTTGAGAAGCTATATACACTTGTCTTTCAACTGTTTTACAGTTGAATACTACTTTTCAGTGAATTCCGGTCGTTTCAAACACTGGTTTCATGTGAACTAACTCTATTTCAAGGATTTGTGCAGTGTACAACATCCTTTCTAGACTAGAGACTTACATTTTGTTGTCTTTTCCACTTGTTCTCTCACTATTCTGTGATATTCATTAGTATTTGCTCTGAATGACTACTGATTTCTAGCCGTTTCCTATAATGGGCCTTCTTTTCTACTTGTGGGACTTCACCACATGTAGAAACAACTTTATACACTCTTCTCTGAACTTGAGAAGCTATATACACTTGTCTTTCAACTGTTTTACAGTTGAATACTACTTTTCAGTGAATTCTAGTGGGTTGAAACTCTGTTTTCTTGTGAAGAAACTCTATTTCAAGGATTTCTGCAGTGTACAACAACCTTTCTAGACTAGAGACTTACATTTTGATGTCTTTTACACTTGTTCTCTCACTATTCTGTGATATTCATTAGTATTTGCCCTGAATGACTACTGATTTCTAGCTGTTTCCTATAATGGGCCTTCTTTTCTACTTGTGGGACTTCACCACATGTAGAAACAACTTTATACTCTCTTCTCTGGAATTGCGAAGCTATATAAACTTGTCTTTCAACTGTTTTACAGTTGAGTACTACTTTTCAGTGAATTCTGGTGGTTTGAAACACTGGTTTCATGTGAACTAACTCTTTTTCAAGGATTTCTGCAGTGTACATCATCCTTTCTAGACAAGACACTTTCATTTTGATGTCTTTTACATTTGTTCTCTCACTATTCTGTGATAGTCATTAGTATTTGCTATGAATGACTACTGATTTCTAGCTGTTTCCTATAATGGGCCGTCTTTTCTACTTGTGGGACTTCACCACATGTAGAAACAACTTTATACGCTCTTCTCTGAACTTGAGAAGCTATATACACTTGTCTTTCAACTGTTTTACAGTTGAATACTACTCCTCAGTGAATTCTGGTGGTTTCAAACATTGGTTTCATGTGAACTAATTCTATTTCAAGGATTTCTGCAGTGTACAACATCCTTTCTAGACTAGAGACTTACATTTTGATGTCTTTTACACTGGTTCTCTCACTATTCTGTGATATTCATTAGTATTTGCTCTGAATGACTACTGATTTCTAGCCGTTTCCCATAATGGGCCTTCTTTTCTACTTGTGGGACATCACCACATGTAGAAACATTTATACACTCTTCTCTGAACTTGAGAAGCTATATACACTTGTCTTTCAACTGTTTTACAGTTGAATACTACTTTTCAGTGAATTCTAGTGGGTTGAAACACTGTTTTCTTGTGAAGTAACTCTATTTCAAGGATTTCTGCAGTGTACAACAACCTTTCTAGACTAGAGACTTACATTTTGATGTCTTTTACACTTGTTCTCTCACTATTCTGTGATATTCATTAGTATTTGCCCTGAATGACTACTGATTTCTAGCTGTTTCCTATAATGGGCCTTCTTTTCTACTTGTGGGACTTCACCACATGTAGAAACAACTTTATACTCTCTTCTCTGGAATTGCGAAGCTATATAAACTTGTCTTTCAACTGTTTTACAGTTGAGTACTACTTTTCAGTGAATTCTGGTGGTTTCAAACACTGGTTTCATGTGAACTAACTCTATTTCAAGGATTTCTGCAGTGTACAACATCCTTTCTAGAGTAGACACTTTAATTTTGATGTCTTTTACACTTGTTCTCTCACTATTCTGTGATATTCATTAGTATTTGCTCTGAATGACTAATGATTTCTAGCCGTTTCCTATAATGCGCCTTCTTTTCTACTTGTGGGACTTCACCACATGTAGAAACAACTTTATACACTCTTCTCTGGACTTGCAAAGCTATATAAACTTGTCTTTCAACTGTTTTACAGTTGAATACTACTGTTCAGTGAATTCTGGTGGTTTGAAACACTGGTTTCATGTGAACTAACTCTATTTCAAGTATTTCTGCAGTGTACAACATCCTTTCTAGACTAGACACTTTCATTTTGATGTCTTTACACTTGTTCTCTCACTATTCTGTGATATTCATTAGTATTTGCTCTGAATGACTACTGATTTCTAGCCGTTTCCCATAATGGGCCTTCTTTTCTACTTGTGGGACATCACCACATGTAGAAACAACTTTATACACTCTTCTCTGAACTTGAGAAGCTATATACACTTGTCTTTCAACTGTTTTACAGTTGAATACTACTTTTCAGTGAATTCCGGTCGTTTCAAACACTGGTTTCATGTGAACTAACTCTGTTTCAAGGATTTGTGCAGTGTACAACATCCTTTCTAGACTAGAGACTTACATTTTGTTGTCTTTTCCACTTGTTCTCTCACTATTCTGTGATATTCATTAGTATTTGCTCTGAATGACTACTGATTTCTAGCCGTTTCCTATAATGGGCCTTCTTTTCTACTTGTGGGACTTCACCACATGTAGAAACAACTTTATACACTCTTCTCTGAACTTGAGAAGCTATATACACTTGTCTTTCAACTGTTTTACAGTTGAATACTACTTTTCAGTGAATTCTAGTGGGTTGAAACTCTGTTTTCTTGTGAAGAAACTCTATTTCAAGGATTTCTGCAGTGTACAACAACCTTTCTAGACTAGAGACTTACATTTTGATGTCTTTTACACTTGTTCTCTCACTATTCTGTGATATTCATTAGTATTTGCCCTGAATGACTACTGATTTCTAGCTGTTTCCTATAATGGGCCTTCTTTTCTACTTGTGGGACTTCACCACATGTAGAAACAACTTTATACTCTCTTCTCTGGAATTGCGAAGCTATATAAACTTGTCTTTCAACTGTTTTACAGTTGAGTACTACTTTTCAGTGAATTCTGGTGGTTTGAAACACTGGTTTCATGTGAACTAACTCTTTTTCAAGGATTTCTGCAGTGTACATCATCCTTTCTAGACAAGACACTTTCATTTTGATGTCTTTTACATTTGTTCTCTCACTATTCTGTGATAGTCATTAGTATTTGCTATGAATGACTACTGATTTCTAGCTGTTTCCTATAATGGGCCGTCTTTTCTACTTGTGGGACTTCACCACATGTAGAAACAACTTTATACGCTCTTCTCTGAACTTGAGAAGCTATATACACTTGTCTTTCAACTGTTTTACAGTTGAATACTACTCCTCAGTGAATTCTGGTGGTTTCAAACATTGGTTTCATGTGAACTAATTCTATTTCAAGGATTTCTGCAGTGTACAACATCCTTTCTAGACTAGAGACTTACATTTTGATGTCTTTTACACTGGTTCTCTCACTATTCTGTGATATTCATTAGTATTTGCTCTGAATGACTACTGATTTCTAGCCGTTTCCCATAATGGGCCTTCTTTTCTACTTGTGGGACATCACCACATGTAGAAACATTTATACACTCTTCTCTGAACTTGAGAAGCTATATACACTTGTCTTTCAACTGTTTTACAGTTGAATACTACTTTTCAGTGAATTCTAGTGGGTTGAAACACTGTTTTCTTGTGAAGTAACTCTATTTCAAGGATTTCTGCAGTGTACAACAACCTTTCTAGACTAGAGACTTACATTTTGATGTCTTTTACACTTGTTCTCTCACTATTCTGTGATATTCTTTAGTATTTGCCCTGAATGACTACTGATTTCTAGCTGTTTCCTATAATGGGCCTTCTTTTCTACTTGTGGGACTTCACCACATGTAGAAACAACTTTATACTCTCTTCTCTGGAATTGCGAAGCTATATAAACTTGTCTTTCAACTGTTTTACAGTTGAGTACTACTTTTCAGTGAATTCTGGTGGTTTCAAACACTGGTTTCATGTGAACTAACTCTATTTCAAGGATTTCTGCAGTGTAAGACATCCTTTCTAGAGTAGACACTTTAATTTTGATGTCTTTTACACTTGTTCTCTCACTATTCTGTGATATTCATTAGTATTTGCTCTGAATGACTAATGATTTCTAGCCGTTTCCTATAATGGGCCTTCTTTTCTACTTGTGGGACTTCACCACATGTAGAAACAACTTTATACACTCTTCTCTGGACTTGCGAAGCTATATAAACTTGTCTTTCAACTGTTTTACAGTTGAATACTACTGTTCAGTGAATTCTGGTGGTTTGAAACACTGGTTTCATGTGAACTAACTCTATTTCAAGTATTTCTGCAGTGTACAACATCCTTTCTAGACTAGACACTTTCATTTTGATGTCTTTACACTTGTTCTCTCACTATTCTGTGATATTCATTAGTATTTGCTCTGAATGACTACTGATTTCTAGCCGTTTCCCATAATGGGCCTTCTTTTCTACTTGTGGGACATCACCACATGTAGAAACAACTTTATACACTCTTCTCTGAACTTGAGAAGCTATATACACTTGTCTTTCAACTGTTTTACAGTTGAATACTACTTTTCAGTGAATTCCGGTCGTTTCAAACACTGGTTTCATGTGAACTAACTCTATTTCAAGGATTTGTGCAGTGTACAACATCCTTTCTAGACTAGAGACTTACATTTTGTTGTCTTTTCCACTTGTTCTCTCACTATTCTGTGATATTCATTAGTATTTGCTCTGAATGACTACTGATTTCTAGCCGTTTCCTATAATGGGCCTTCTTTTCTACTTGTGGGACTTCACCACATGTAGAAACAACTTTATACACTCTTCTCTGAACTTGAGAAGCTATATACACTTGTCTTTCAACTGTTTTACAGTTGAATACTACTTTTCAGTGAATTCTAGTGGGTTGAAACTCTGTTTTCTTGTGAAGAAACTCTATTTCAAGGATTTCTGCAGTGTACAACAACCTTTCTAGACTAGAGACTTACATTTTGATGTCTTTTACACTTGTTCTCTCACTATTCTGTGATATTCATTAGTATTTGCCCTGAATGACTACTGATTTCTAGCTGTTTCCTATAATGGGCCTTCTTTTCTACTTGTGGGACTTCACCACATGTAGAAACAACTTTATACTCTCTTCTCTGGAATTGCGAAGCTATATAAACTTGTCTTTCAACTGTTTTACAGTTGAGTACTACTTTTCAGTGAATTCTGGTGGTTTGAAACACTGGTTTCATGTGAACTAACTCTTTTTCAAGGATTTCTGCAGTGTACATCATCCTTTCTAGACAAGACACTTTCATTTTGATGTCTTTTACATTTGTTCTCTCACTATTCTGTGATAGTCATTAGTATTTGCTATGAATGACTACTGATTTCTAGCAGTTTCCTATAATGGGCCGTCTTTTCTACTTGTGGGACTTCACCACATGTAGAAACAACTTTATACGCTCTTCTCTGAACTTGAGAAGCTATATACACTTGTCTTTCAACTGTTTTACAGTTGAATACTACTCCTCAGTGAATTCTGGTGGTTTCAAACATTGGTTTCATGTGAACTAATTCTATTTCAAGGATTTCTGCAGTGTACAACATCCTTTCTAGACTAGAGACTTACATTTTGATGTCTTTTACACTGGTTCTCTCACTATTCTGTGATATTCATTAGTATTTGCTCTGAATGACTACTGATTTCTAGCCGTTTCCCATAATGGGCCTTCTTTTCTACTTGTGGGACATCACCACATGTAGAAACATTTATACACTCTTCTCTGAACTTGAGAAGCTATATACACTTGTCTTTCAACTGTTTTACAGTTGAATACTACTTTTCAGTGAATTCTAGTGGGTTGAAACACTGTTTTCTTGTGAAGTAACTCTATTTCAAGGATTTCTGCAGTGTACAACAACCTTTCTAGACTAGAGACTTACATTTTGATGTCTTTTACACTTGTTCTCTCACTATTCTGTGATATTCATTAGTATTTGCCCTGAATGACTACTGATTTCTAGCTGTTTCCTATAATGGGCCTTCTTTTCTACTTGTGGGACTTCACCACATGTAGAAACAACTTTATACTCTCTTCTCTGGAATTGCGAAGCTATATAAACTTGTCTTTCAACTGTTTTACAGTTGAGTACTACTTTTCAGTGAATTCTGGTGGTTTCAAACACTGGTTTCATGTGAACTAACTCTATTTCAAGGATTTCTGCAGTGTAAGACATCCTTTCTAGAGTAGACACTTTAATTTTGATGTCTTTTACACTTGTTCTCTCACTATTCTGTGATATTCATTAGTATTTGCTCTGAATGACTAATGATTTCTAGCCGTTTCCTATAATGCGCCTTCTTTTCTACTTGTGGGACTTCACCACATGTAGAAACAACTTTATACACTCTTCTCTGGACTTGCAAAGCTATATAAACTTGTCTTTCAACTGTTTTACAGTTGAATACTACTGTTCAGTGAATTCTGGTGGTTTGAAACACTGGTTTCATGTGAACTAACTCTATTTCAAGTATTTCTGCAGTGTACAACATCCTTTCTAGACTAGACACTTTCATTTTGATGTCTTTACACTTGTTCTCTCACTATTCTGTGATATTCATTAGTATTTGCTCTGAATGACTACTGATTTCTAGCCGTTTCCCATAATGGGCCTTCTTTTCTACTTGTGGGACATCACCACATGTAGAAACAACTTTATACACTCTTCTCTGAACTTGAGAAGCTATATACACTTGTCTTTCAACTGTTTTACAGTTGAATACTACTTTTCAGTGAATTCCGGTCGTTTCAAACACTGGTTTCATGTGAACTAACTCTGTTTCAAGGATTTGTGCAGTGTACAACATCCTTTCTAGACTAGAGACTTACATTTTGTTGTCTTTTCCACTTGTTCTCTCACTATTCTGTGATATTCATTAGTATTTGCTCTGAATGACTACTGATTTCTAGCCGTTTCCTATAATGGGCCTTCTTTTCTACTTGTGGGACTTCACCACATGTAGAAACAACTTTATACACTCTTCTCTGAACTTGAGAAGCTATATACACTTGTCTTTCAACTGTTTTACAGTTGAATACTACTTTTCAGTGAATTCTAGTGGGTTGAAACTCTGTTTTCTTGTGAAGAAACTCTATTTCAAGGATTTCTGCAGTGTACAACAACCTTTCTAGACTAGAGACTTACATTTTGATGTCTTTTACACTTGTTCTCTCACTATTCTGTGATATTCATTAGTATTTGCCCTGAATGACTACTGATTTCTAGCTGTTTCCTATAATGGGCCTTCTTTTCTACTTGTGGGACTTCACCACATGTAGAAACAACTTTATACTCTCTTCTCTGGAATTGCGAAGCTATATAAACTTGTCTTTCAACTGTTTTACAGTTGAGTACTACTTTTCAGTGAATTCTGGTGGTTTGAAACACTGGTTTCATGTGAACTAACTCTTTTTCAAGGATTTCTGCAGTGTACATCATCCTTTCTAGACAAGACACTTTCATTTTGATGTCTTTTACATTTGTTCTCTCACTATTCTGTGATAGTCATTAGTATTTGCTATGAATGACTACTGATTTCTAGCTGTTTCCTATAATGGGCCGTCTTTTCTACTTGTGGGACTTCACCACATGTAGAAACAACTTTATACGCTCTTCTCTGAACTTGAGAAGCTATATACACTTGTCTTTCAACTGTTTTACAGTTGAATACTACTCCTCAGTGAATTCTGGTGGTTTCAAACATTGGTTTCATGTGAACTAATTCTATTTCAAGGATTTCTGCAGTGTACAACATCCTTTCTAGACTAGAGACTTACATTTTGATGTCTTTTACACTGGTTCTCTCACTATTCTGTGATATTCATTAGTATTTGCTCTGAATGACTACTGATTTCTAGCCGTTTCCCATAATGGGCCTTCTTTTCTACTTGTGGGACATCACCACATGTAGAAACATTTATACACTCTTCTCTGAACTTGAGAAGCTATATACACTTGTCTTTCAACTGTTTTACAGTTGAATACTACTTTTCAGTGAATTCTAGTGGGTTGAAACACTGTTTTCTTGTGAAGTAACTCTATTTCAAGGATTTCTGCAGTGTACAACAACCTTTCTAGACTAGAGACTTACATTTTGATGTCTTTTACACTTGTTCTCTCACTATTCTGTGATATTCTTTAGTATTTGCCCTGAATGACTACTGATTTCTAGCTGTTTCCTATAATGGGCCTTCTTTTCTACTTGTGGGACTTCACCACATGTAGAAACAACTTTATACTCTCTTCTCTGGAATTGCGAAGCTATATAAACTTGTCTTTCAACTGTTTTACAGTTGAGTACTACTTTTCAGTGAATTCTGGTGGTTTCAAACACTGGTTTCATGTGAACTAACTCTATTTCAAGGATTTCTGCAGTGTAAGACATCCTTTCTAGAGTAGACACTTTAATTTTGATGTCTTTTACACTTGTTCTCTCACTATTCTGTGATATTCATTAGTATTTGCTCTGAATGACTAATGATTTCTAGCCGTTTCCTATAATGGGCCTTCTTTTCTACTTGTGGGACTTCACCACATGTAGAAACAACTTTATACACTCTTCTCTGGACTTGCGAAGCTATATAAACTTGTCTTTCAACTGTTTTACAGTTGAATACTACTGTTCAGTGAATTCTGGTGGTTTGAAACACTGGTTTCATGTGAACTAACTCTATTTCAAGTATTTCTGCAGTGTACAACATCCTTTCTAGACTAGACACTTTCATTTTGATGTCTTTACACTTGTTCTCTCACTATTCTGTGATATTCATTAGTATTTGCTCTGAATGACTACTGATTTCTAGCCGTTTCCCATAATGGGCCTTCTTTTCTACTTGTGGGACATCACCACATGTAGAAACAACTTTATACACTCTTCTCTGAACTTGAGAAGCTATATACACTTGTCTTTCAACTGTTTTACAGTTGAATACTACTTTTCAGTGAATTCCGGTCGTTTCAAACACTGGTTTCATGTGAACTAACTCTATTTCAAGGATTTGTGCAGTGTACAACATCCTTTCTAGACTAGAGACTTACATTTTGTTGTCTTTTCCACTTGTTCTCTCACTATTCTGTGATATTCATTAGTATTTGCTCTGAATGACTACTGATTTCTAGCCGTTTCCTATAATGGGCCTTCTTTTCTACTTGTGGGACTTCACCACATGTAGAAACAACTTTATACACTCTTCTCTGAACTTGAGAAGCTATATACACTTGTCTTTCAACTGTTTTACAGTTGAATACTACTTTTCAGTGAATTCTAGTGGGTTGAAACTCTGTTTTCTTGTGAAGAAACTCTATTTCAAGGATTTCTGCAGTGTACAACAACCTTTCTAGACTAGAGACTTACATTTTGATGTCTTTTACACTTGTTCTCTCACTATTCTGTGATATTCATTAGTATTTGCCCTGAATGACTACTGATTTCTAGCTGTTTCCTATAATGGGCCTTCTTTTCTACTTGTGGGACTTCACCACATGTAGAAACAACTTTATACTCTCTTCTCTGGAATTGCGAAGCTATATAAACTTGTCTTTCAACTGTTTTACAGTTGAGTACTACTTTTCAGTGAATTCTGGTGGTTTGAAACACTGGTTTCATGTGAACTAACTCTTTTTCAAGGATTTCTGCAGTGTACATCATCCTTTCTAGACAAGACACTTTCATTTTGATGTCTTTTACATTTGTTCTCTCACTATTCTGTGATAGTCATTAGTATTTGCTATGAATGACTACTGATTTCTAGCAGTTTCCTATAATGGGCCGTCTTTTCTACTTGTGGGACTTCACCACATGTAGAAACAACTTTATACGCTCTTCTCTGAACTTGAGAAGCTATATACACTTGTCTTTCAACTGTTTTACAGTTGAATACTACTCCTCAGTGAATTCTGGTGGTTTCAAACATTGGTTTCATGTGAACTAATTCTATTTCAAGGATTTCTGCAGTGTACAACATCCTTTCTAGACTAGAGACTTACATTTTGATGTCTTTTACACTGGTTCTCTCACTATTCTGTGATATTCATTAGTATTTGCTCTGAATGACTACTGATTTCTAGCCGTTTCCCATAATGGGCCTTCTTTTCTACTTGTGGGACATCACCACATGTAGAAACATTTATACACTCTTCTCTGAACTTGAGAAGCTATATACACTTGTCTTTCAACTGTTTTACAGTTGAATACTACTTTTCAGTGAATTCTAGTGGGTTGAAACACTGTTTTCTTGTGAAGTAACTCTATTTCAAGGATTTCTGCAGTGTACAACAACCTTTCTAGACTAGAGACTTACATTTTGATGTCTTTTACACTTGTTCTCTCACTATTCTGTGATATTCATTAGTATTTGCCCTGAATGACTACTGATTTCTAGCTGTTTCCTATAATGGGCCTTCTTTTCTACTTGTGGGACTTCACCACATGTAGAAACAACTTTATACTCTCTTCTCTGGAATTGCGAAGCTATATAAACTTGTCTTTCAACTGTTTTACAGTTGAGTACTACTTTTCAGTGAATTCTGGTGGTTTCAAACACTGGTTTCATGTGAACTAACTCTATTTCAAGGATTTCTGCAGTGTAAGACATCCTTTCTAGAGTAGACACTTTAATTTTGATGTCTTTTACACTTGTTCTCTCACTATTCTGTGATATTCATTAGTATTTGCTCTGAATGACTAATGATTTCTAGCCGTTTCCTATAATGCGCCTTCTTTTCTACTTGTGGGACTTCACCACATGTAGAAACAACTTTATACACTCTTCTCTGGACTTGCAAAGCTATATAAACTTGTCTTTCAACTGTTTTACAGTTGAATACTACTGTTCAGTGAATTCTGGTGGTTTGAAACACTGGTTTCATGTGAACTAACTCTATTTCAAGTATTTCTGCAGTGTACAACATCCTTTCTAGACTAGACACTTTCATTTTGATGTCTTTACACTTGTTCTCTCACTATTCTGTGATATTCATTAGTATTTGCTCTGAATGACTACTGATTTCTAGCCGTTTCCCATAATGGGCCTTCTTTTCTACTTGTGGGACATCACCACATGTAGAAACAACTTTATACACTCTTCTCTGAACTTGAGAAGCTATATACACTTGTCTTTCAACTGTTTTACAGTTGAATACTACTTTTCAGTGAATTCCGGTCGTTTCAAACACTGGTTTCATGTGAACTAACTCTGTTTCAAGGATTTGTGCAGTGTACAACATCCTTTCTAGACTAGAGACTTACATTTTGTTGTCTTTTCCACTTGTTCTCTCACTATTCTGTGATATTCATTAGTATTTGCTCTGAATGACTACTGATTTCTAGCCGTTTCCTATAATGGGCCTTCTTTTCTACTTGTGGGACTTCACCACATGTAGAAACAACTTTATACACTCTTCTCTGAACTTGAGAAGCTATATACACTTGTCTTTCAACTGTTTTACAGTTGAATACTACTTTTCAGTGAATTCTAGTGGGTTGAAACTCTGTTTTCTTGTGAAGAAACTCTATTTCAAGGATTTCTGCAGTGTACAACAACCTTTCTAGACTAGAGACTTACATTTTGATGTCTTTTACACTTGTTCTCTCACTATTCTGTGATATTCATTAGTATTTGCCCTGAATGACTACTGATTTCTAGCTGTTTCCTATAATGGGCCTTCTTTTCTACTTGTGGGACTTCACCACATGTAGAAACAACTTTATACTCTCTTCTCTGGAATTGCGAAGCTATATAAACTTGTCTTTCAACTGTTTTACAGTTGAGTACTACTTTTCAGTGAATTCTGGTGGTTTGAAACACTGGTTTCATGTGAACTAACTCTTTTTCAAGGATTTCTGCAGTGTACATCATCCTTTCTAGACAAGACACTTTCATTTTGATGTCTTTTACATTTGTTCTCTCACTATTCTGTGATAGTCATTAGTATTTGCTATGAATGACTACTGATTTCTAGCTGTTTCCTATAATGGGCCGTCTTTTCTACTTGTGGGACTTCACCACATGTAGAAACAACTTTATACGCTCTTCTCTGAACTTGAGAAGCTATATACACTTGTCTTTCAACTGTTTTACAGTTGAATACTACTCCTCAGTGAATTCTGGTGGTTTCAAACATTGGTTTCATGTGAACTAATTCTATTTCAAGGATTTCTGCAGTGTACAACATCCTTTCTAGACTAGAGACTTACATTTTGATGTCTTTTACACTGGTTCTCTCACTATTCTGTGATATTCATTAGTATTTGCTCTGAATGACTACTGATTTCTAGCCGTTTCCCATAATGGGCCTTCTTTTCTACTTGTGGGACATCACCACATGTAGAAACATTTATACACTCTTCTCTGAACTTGAGAAGCTATATACACTTGTCTTTCAACTGTTTTACAGTTGAATACTACTTTTCAGTGAATTCTAGTGGGTTGAAACACTGTTTTCTTGTGAAGTAACTCTATTTCAAGGATTTCTGCAGTGTACAACAACCTTTCTAGACTAGAGACTTACATTTTGATGTCTTTTACACTTGTTCTCTCACTATTCTGTGATATTCATTAGTATTTGCAATGAATGACTACTGATTTCTAGCTGTTTCCTATAATGGGCCTTCTTTTCTACTAGTGGGACTTCACCACATGTAGAAACAACTTTATACTCTCTTCTCTGGAATTGCGAAGCTATATAAACTTGTCTTTCAACTGTTTTACAGTTGAGTACTACTTTTCAGTGAATTCTGGTGGTTTCAAACACTGGTTTCATGTGAACTAACTCTATTTCAAGGATTTCTGCAGTGTAAGACATCCTTTCTAGAGTAGACACTTTAATTTTGATGTCTTTTACACTTGTTCTCTCACTATTCTGTGATATTCATTAGTATTTGCTCTGAATGACTAATGATTTCTAGCCGTTTCCTATAATGCGCCTTCTTTTATACTTGTGGGACTTCACCACATGTAGAAACAACTTTATACACTCTTCTCTGGACTTGCAAAGCTATATAAACTTGTCTTTCAACTGTTTTACAGTTGAATACTACTGTTCAGTGAATTCTGGTGGTTTGAAACACTGGTTTCATGTGAACTAACTCTATTTCAAGTATTTCTGCAGTGTACAACATCCTTTCTAGACTAGACACTTTCATTTTGATGTCTTTACACTTGTTCTCTCACTATTCTGTGATATTCATTAGTATTTGCTCTGAATGACTACTGATTTCTAGCCGTTTCCCATAATGGGCCTTCTTTTCTACTTGTGGGACATCACCACATGTAGAAACAACTTTATACACTCTTCTCTGAACTTGAGAAGCTATATACACTTGTCTTTCAACTGTTTTACAGTTGAATACTACTTTTCAGTGAATTCCGGTCGTTTCAAACACTGGTTTCATGTGAACTAACTCTGTTTCAAGGATTTGTGCAGTGTACAACATCCTTTCTAGACTAGAGACTTACATTTTGTTGTCTTTTCCACTTGTTCTCTCACTATTCTGTGATATTCATTAGTATTTGCTCTGAATGACTACTGATTTCTAGCCGTTTCCTATAATGGGCCTTCTTTTCTACTTGTGGGACTTCACCACATGTAGAAACAACTTTATACACTCTTCTCTGAACTTGAGAAGCTATATACACTTGTCTTTCAACTGTTTTACAGTTGAATACTACTTTTCAGTGAATTCTAGTGGGTTGAAACTCTGTTTTCTTGTGAAGAAACTCTATTTCAAGGATTTCTGCAGTGTACAACAACCTTTCTAGACTAGAGACTTACATTTTGATGTCTTTTACACTTGTTCTCTCACTATTCTGTGATATTCATTAGTATTTGCCCTGAATGACTACTGATTTCTAGCTGTTTCCTATAATGGGCCTTCTTTTCTACTTGTGGGACTTCACCACATGTAGAAACAACTTTATACTCTCTTCTCTGGAATTGCGAAGCTATATAAACTTGTCTTTCAACTGTTTTACAGTTGAGTACTACTTTTCAGTGAATTCTGGTGGTTTGAAACACTGGTTTCATGTGAACTAACTCTTTTTCAAGGATTTCTGCAGTGTACATCATCCTTTCTAGACAAGACACTTTCATTTTGATGTCTTTTACACTTGTTCTCTCACTATTCTGTGATAGTCATGAGTATTTGCTATGAATGACTACTGATTTCTAGCTGTTTCCTATAATGGGCCGTCTTTTCTACTTGTGGGACTTCACCACATGTAGAAACAACTTTATACGCTCTTCTCTGAACTTGAGAAGCTATATACACTTGTCTTTCAACTGTTTTACAGTTGAATACTACTCCTCAGTGAATTCTGGTGGTTTCAAACATTGGTTTCATGTGAACTAATTCTATTTCAAGGATTTCTGCAGTGTACAACATCCTTTCTAGACTAGAGACTTACATTTTGATGTCTTTTACACTGGTTCTCTCACTATTCTGTGATATTCATTAGTATTTGCTCTGAATGACTACTGATTTCTAGCCGTTTCCCATAATGGGCCTTCTTTTCTACTTGTGGGACATCACCACATGTAGAAACATTTATACACTCTTCTCTGAACTTGAGAAGCTATATACACTTGTCTTTCAACTGTTTTACTGTTGAATACTACTTTTCAGTGAATTCTGGTCGTTTCAAACACTGGTTTCATGTGAACTAACTCTATTTCAAGGATTTCTGCAGTGTACAACATCCTTTCTAGACTAGAGACTTACATTTTGATGTCTTTTAAACTTGTTCTCTCACTATTCTGTGATATTCATTAGTATTTGCTCTGAATGACTACTGATTTCTAGCTGTTTCCCATAATGGGCCTTCTTTTCTACTTGTGGGACTTCACCACATGTAGAAACAACTTTATACACTCTTCTCTGAACTTGAGAAGCTATATACACTTGTCTTTCAACTGTTTTACAGTTAAATACTACTTTTCAGTGAATGCTGGTGGTTTCAAACACTGGTTTTATGTGAAATAACTCTATTTCAAGGTTTTTTGCAGTGTACAACATCCTTTCTTGAGACGACACATTCATTTTGATGTCTTTTACACTTGTTCTCTCACTATTCTGTGATATTCATTAGTATTTGCTCTGAATGACTACTGATTTCTAGCTGTTTCCCATAATGGGCCTTCTTTTCTACTTGTGGGACTTCACCACATGTAGAAACAACTTTATACACTCTTCTCTGAACTTGAGAAGCTATATACACTTGACTTTCAACTGTTTTACAGTTGAATACTACTTTTCAGTAAATTCTGGTGGTTTCAAACACTGGTTTCATGTGAACTAACTCTATTTCAAGGATTTGTGCAGTGTACAACATCCTTTCTAGACTAGAGACTTACATTTTGTTGTCTTTTACACTTGTTCTCTCACTATTCTGTGATATTCATTAGTATTTGCTCTGAATGACTACTGATTTCTAGCCGTTTCCTATAATGGGCCTTCTTTTCTACTTGTGGGACTTCACCACATGTAGAAACAACTTTATACACTCTTCTCTGAACTTGAGAAGCTATATACACTTGTCTTTCAACTGTTTTACAGTTGAATACTACTTTTCAGTGAATTCTAGTGGGTTGAAACACTGTTTTCTTGTGAAGTAACTCTATTTCAAGGATTTCTGCAGTGTACAACAACCTTTATAGACTAGAGACTTACATTTTGATGTCTTTTACACTTGTTCTCTCACTATTCTGTGATATTCATTAGTATTTGCCCTGAATGACTACTGATTTCTAGCTGTTTCCTATATTGGGCCTTCTTTTCTACTTGTGGGACTTCACCACATGTAGAAACAACTTAATACTCTCTTCTCTGGAATTGCGAAGCTATATAAACTTGTCTTTCAACTGTTTTACAGTTGAGTACTACTTTTCAGTGAATTTTGGTGGTTTGAAACACTGGTTTCATGTGAACTAACTCTTTTTCAAGGATTTCTGCAGTGTACATCATCCTTTCTAGACAAGACACTTTCATTTTGATGTCTTTTACACTTGTTCTCTCACTATTCTGTGATAGTCATTAGTATTTGCTATGAATGACTACTGATTTCTAGCTGTTTCCTATAATGGGCCGTCTTTTCTACTTGTGGGACTTCACCACATGTATAAACAACTTTATACGCTCTTCTCTGAACTTGAGAAGCTATATACACTTGTCTTTCAACTGTTTTACAGTTGAATACTACTCCTCAGTGAATTCTGGTGGTTTCAAACACTGGTTTCATGTGAACTAACTCTATTTCAAGGATTTCTGCAGTGTACAACATCCTTTCTAGACTAGAGACTTACATTTTGATGTCTTTTACACTGGTTCTCTCACTATTCTGTGATATTCATTAGTATTTGCTCTGAATGACTACTGATTTCTAGCCGTTTCCCATAATGGGCCTTCTTTTCTACTTGAGGGACATCACCACATGTAGAAACATTTATACACTCTTCTCTAAACTTGAGAAGCTATATACACTTGTCTTTCAACTGTTTTACTGTTGAATACTAATTTTCAGTGAATTCTGGTCGTTTCAAACAGTGGTTTCATGTGAACTAACTCTATTTTAAGGATTTGTGCAATGTACAACATCCTTTCTAGACTAGAGACTTACATTTTGATGTCTTTTAAACTTGTACTCTCACTATTCTGTGATATTCATTAGTATTTGCTCTGAATGACTACTGATTTCTAGCTGTTTCCCATAATGGGCCTTCTTTTCTACTTGTGGGACTTAACCACATGTAGAAACAAATTTATACACTCTTCTCTGAACTTGAGAAGCTATATACACTTGTCTTTCATCTGTTTTACAGTTGAATACTACTTTTCAGTGAATTCTAGTGGGTTGAAACACTGTTTTCTTGTGAAGTAACTCTATTTCAAGGATTTCTGCAGTGTACAACAACCTTTCTAGACTAGAGACTTACATTTTGATGTCTTTTACACTTGTTCTCTCATTATTCTCTGATATTCATTAGTATTTGCTCTGAATGACTACTGATTTCTGGCTGTTTCGCATAATGGGCCTTCTTTTCTACTTATGGGACTTCACCACATGTAGAAAGAACTTTATACACTCTTCTCTGAACTTGAGAAGCTATATATACTTGTCTTTCAACTGTTTTACAGTTGAGTACTACTTTTCAGTGAATTCTGGTGGTTTCAAACACTGGTTTCATGTGAACTAACTCTATTTCAAGGATTTCTGCAGTGTACATCATCCTTTCTAGACAAGACACTTTCATTTTGATGTCTTTTACACTTGTTCTCTCATTATTCTCTGATATTCATTAGTATTTGCTCTGAATGACTACTGATTTCTAGCTGTTTCCCATAATGGGCCTTCTTTTCTACTTGTGGGACTTCACCACATGTAGAAACAACTTTATACACTCTTCTCTGAACTTGAGAAGCTATATACACTTGCCTTTCAACTGTTTTACAGTTGAATACTACTTTTCAGTAAATTCTGGTGGTTTCAAACACTGGTTTCATGTGAACTAACTCTATTTCAAGGATTTGTGCAGTGTACAACATCCTTTCTAGACTAGAGACTTACATTTTGTTGTCTTTTACACTTGTTCTCTCACTATTCTGTGATATTCATTAGTATTTGCTCTGAATGACTACTGATTTCTAGCCGTTTCCTATAATGGGCCTTCTTTTCTACTTGTGGGACTTCACCACATGTAGAAACAACTTTATACACTCTTCTCTGAACTTGAGAAGCTATATACACTTGTCTTTCAACTGTTTTACAGTTGAATACTACTTTTCAGTGAATTCTAGTGGGTTGAAACACTGTTTTCTTGTGAAGTAACTCTATTTCAAGGATTTCTGCAGTGTACAACAACCTTTCTAGACTAGAGACTTACATTTTGATGTCTTTTACACTTGTTCTCTCACTATTCTGTGATATTCATTAGTATTTGCCCTGAATGACTACTGATTTCTAGCTGTTTCCTATAATGGGCCTTCTTTTCTACTTGTGGGACTTCACCACATGTAGAAACAACTTTATACTCTCTTCTCTGGAATTGCGAAGCTATATAAACTTGTCTTTCAACTGTTTTACAGTTGAGTACTACTTTTCAGTGAATTCTGGTGGTTTGAAACACTGGTTTCATGTGAACTAACTCTTTTTCAAGGATTTCTGCAGTGTACATCATCCTTTCTAGACAAGACACTTTCATTTTGATGTCTTTTACACTTGTTCTCTCACTATTCTGTGATAGTCATTAGTATTTGCTATGAATGACTACTGATTTCTAGCTGTTTCCTATAATGGGCCGTCTTTTCTACTTGTGGGACTTCACCACATGTAGAAACAACTTTATACGCTCTTCTCTGAACTTGAGAAGCTATATACACTTGTCTTTCAACTGTTTTACAGTTGAATACTACTCCTCAGTGAATTCTGGTGGTTTCAAACACTGGTTTCATGTGAACTAACTCTATTTCAAGGATTTCTGCAGTGTACAACATCCTTTCTAGACTAGAGACTTACATTTTGATGTCTTTTACACTGGTTCTCTCACTATTCTGTGATATTCATTAGTATTTGCTCTGAATGACTACTGATTTCTAGCCGTTTCCCATAATGGGCCTTCTTTTCTACTTGTGGGACATCACCACATGTAGAAACATTTATACACTCTTCTCTGAACTTGAGAAGCTATATACACTTGTCTTTCAACTGTTTTACAGTTGAATACTAATTTTCAGTGAATTCTAGTGGGTTGAAACACTGTTTTCTTGTGAAGTAACTCTATTTCAAGGATTTCTGCAGTGTACAACAACCTTTCTAGACTAGAGACTTACATTTTGATGTCTTTTACACTTGTTCTCTCACTATTCTGTGATATTCATTAGTATTTGCCCTGAATGACTACTGATTTCTAGCTGTTTCCTATAATGGGCCTTCATTTCTACTTGTGGGACTTCACCACATGTAGAAACAACTTTATACTCTCTTCTCTGGAATTGCGAAGCTATATAAACTTGTCTTTCAACTGTTTTACAGTTGAGTACTACTTTTCAGTGAATTCTGGTGGTTTCAAACACTGGTTTCATGTGAACTAACTCTATTTCAAGGATTTCTGCAGTGTAAGACATCCTTTCTAGAGTAGACACTTTAATTTTGATGTCTTTTACACTTGTTCTCTCACTATTCTGTGATATTCATTAGTATTTGCTCTGAATGACTAATGATTTCTAGCCGTTTCCTATAATGGGCCTTCTTTTCTACTTGTGGGACTTCACCACATGTAGAAACAACTTTATACACTCTTCTCTGGACTTTCGAAGCTATATAAACTTGTCTTTCAACTGTTTTACAGTTGAATACTACTGATCAATGAATTCTGGTGGTTTGAAACACTGGTTTCATGTGAACTAACTCTATTTCAAGTATTTCTGCAGTGTACAACATCCTTTCTAGACTAGACACTTTCATTTTGATGTCTTTTACACTTCTTCTCACACAATTCTATGATATTCATTAGTATTTGCAATGAATGACTACTGATTTCTAGCCGTTTCCCATAATGGGCCTTCTTTTCTACTTGTGGGACTTCACCACATGTAGAAACAACTTTATACACTCTTCTCTGAACTTGAGAAGCTATATACACTTGTCTTTCAACTGTTTTACAGTTAAATACTACCTTTCAGTGTATTCTGGTGGTTTCAAACACTGGTTTCATGTGAACTAACTCTATTTCAAGGATTTCTGCAGTGTACAACATCCTTTCAATACTAGAGACTTATATTTTGATGTCTTTCACACTTGTTCTCTCACTATTATGTGATATTCATTAGTATTTGCTCTGAATGACTACTGATTTCTAGCTGTTTCCCATAATGGGCCTTCTTTTCTACTTGTGGGACTTCACCACATGTAGAAACAACTTTATACACTCTTCTCTGGACTTGCGAAGCTATATAAACTTGTCTTTCAACTGTTTTACACTTAAATACTACTTTTCAGTGAATTCTGGTGGTTTGAAACACCCGTTTCATGTGAACTAACTCTATTTCAAGGATTTCTGCAGTGTACAACATCATTTCTAGACTAGACACTTTCATTTTGATGTATTTTACACTTGTTCTCTCACTATTCTGTGATATTCATTAGTATTTGCTCTGAATGACTACTGATTTCTAGCCGTTTCCTATAATGGGCCTTCTTTTCTACTTGTGGGACTGCACCACATGTAGAAACAAATTTATACACTCTTCTCTGAACTTGAGAAGCTATATACACTTGTCTTTCAACTGTTTTACAGTTGAATACTACTTTTCAGTGAATTCTAGTGGGTTGAAACACTGTTTTCTTGTGAAGTAACTCTATTTCAAGGATTTCTGTAGTGTATAACATCCTTTCTAGACTGGAAACTTACATTTTGATGTCTTTTACACTTCTTCTCACACAATTCTATGATATTCATTAGTATTTGCAATGAATGACTACTCATTTCTTGCTGTTTCCTATAATGGGCCTTCTTTTCTACTTGTGGGACTTCACCACATGTAGAAACAACTTTATACACTCTTCTCTGGACTTGTGAAGCTATATAAACTTGTCTTTCAACTGTTTTACACTTAAATACTACTTTTCAGTGAATTCTGGTGGTTTGTAATACCCGTTTCATGTGAACTAACTCTATTTCAAGGATTTCTGCAGTGTACAACATCATTTCTAGACTAGACACTTTCATTTTGATGTCTTTTACACTTGTTCTCTCACTATTCTGTGATATTCATTAGTATTTGCTCTGAATGACTACTGATTTCTAGCCTTTTCCCATAATGGGCCTTCTTTTCTACTTGTGGGACATTACCACATGTAGAAACAACTTTATACACTCTTCTCTGAACTTGAGAAGCTATATACACTTGTCTTTCAACTGTTTTACAGTTGAATACTACTTTTCAGTGAATTCTGGTCGTTTCAAACACTGGTTTCACGTGAACTAACTCTATTTCAAGGATTTGTGCAGTGTACAACATCCTTTCTAGACTAGAGACTTACATTTTGATGTCTTTTAAACTTGTTCTCTCACTATTCTGTGATATTCATTAGTATTTGCTCTGAATGTCTACTGATTTCTAGCTGTTTCCCATAATGGGCCTTCTTTTCTACTTGTGGGACTTCACCACATGTAGAAACAAATTTATACACTCTTCTCTGAACTTGAGAAGCTATATACACTTGTCTTTCAACTGTTTTACAGTTGAATACTACTTTTCAGTGAATTCTGGTCGTTTCAAACACTGGTTTCATGTGAAATAACTCTATGTCAAGGATTTGTGCAGTGTACAACATCCTTTCTAGACTAGAGACTTACATTTTGATGTCTTTTACACTGGTTCTCTCACTATTCTGTGATATTCATTAGTGTTTGCTCTGAATGACTACTGATTTCTAGCCTTTTCCCATAATGGGCCTTCTTTTCTACTTGTTGGACATCACCACATGTAGAAACAACTTTATACACTCTTCTCTGAACTTGAGAAGCTATATACACTTGTCTTTCAACTGTTTTACAGTTGAATACTACTTTTCAGTGAATTCTAGTCGTTTCAAACACTGGTTTCATGTGAACTAACTCTATTTCAAGGATTTGTGCAGTGTACAACATCCTTTCTAGACTAGAGACTTACATTTTGATGTCTTTTAAACTTGTTCTCTCACTATTCTGTGATATTCATTAGTATTTGCTCTGAATGACTACTGATTTCTAGCTGTTTCCCATAATGGGCCTTCTTTTCTACTTTTGGGACATCACCACATGTGGAAACAACTTTATACACTCTTCTCTGAACTTGAGAAGCTATATACACTTGTCTTTCAACTGTTTTACAGTTGAATACTACTTTTCAGTGAATTCTAGTGGGTTGAAACACTGTTTTCTTGTGAAGTAACTCTATTTCAAGGATTTCTGTAGTGTATAACATCCTTTCTAGACTAGAGACTTACATTTTGATGTCTTTTACACTTGTTCTCTCACTATTCTGTGATATTCATTAGTATTGGCTCTGAATGGCTACTGATTTCTAGCTGTTTCCCATAATGGGCCTTCTTTTCTACTTGTGGGACTTCAACTCTTGTAGAAACAACTTTATACACTCTTCTGTGGACATGCGAAGCTATATAAACTTGTCTTTCAACTGTTTTAGAGTTAAATACTACTTTTCAGTGAATTCTGGTGGTTTGAAACACCCGTTTCATGTGAACTAACTCTATTTCAAGGATTTCTGCAGTGTACAACATCATTTCTAGACTAGACACTTTCATTTTGATGTATTTTACACTTGTTCTCTCACTATTCTGTGATATTCATTAGTATTTGCTCTGAATGACTACTGATTTCTAGCCGTTTCCTATAATGGGCCTTCTTTTCTACTTGTGGGACTGCACCACATGTAGAAACAAATTTATACACTCTTCTCTGAACTTGAGAAGCTATATACACTTGTCTTTCAACTGTTTTACAGTTGAATACTACTTTTCAGTGAATTCTAGTGGGTTGAAACACTGTTTTCTTGTGAAGTAACTCTATTTCAAGGATTTCTGTAGTGTATAACATCCTTTCTAGACTGGAAACTTACATTTTGATGTCTTTTACACTTCTTCTCACACAATTCTATGATATTCATTAGTATTTGCAATGAATGACTACTCATTTCTTGCTGTTTCCTATAATGGGCCTTCTTTTCTACTTGTGGGACTTCACCACATGTAGAAACAACTTTATACACTCTTCTCTGGACTTGTGAAGCTATATAAACTTGTCTTTCAACTGTTTTACACTTAAATACTACTTTTCAGTGAATTCTGGTGGTTTGTAATACCCGTTTCATGTGAACTAACTCTATTTCAAGGATTTCTGCAGTGTACAACATCATTTCTAGACTAGACACTTTCATTTTGATGTCTTTTACACTTGTTCTCTCACTATTCTGTGATATTCATTAGTATTTGCTCTGAATGACTACTGATTTCTAGCCGTTTCCTATAATGGGCCTTCTTTTCTACTTGTGGGACTGCACCACATGTAGAAACAAATTTATACACTCTTCTCTGAACTTGAGAAGCTATATACACTTGTCTTTCAACTGTTTTACAGTTGAATACTACTTTTCAGTGAATCTAGTGGGTTGAAACACTGTTTTCTTGTGAAGTAACTCTATTTCAAGGATTTCTGTAGTGTATAACATCCTTTCTAGACTGGAAACTTACATTTTGATGTCTTTTACACTTCTTCTCACACAATTCTATGATATTCATTAGTATTTGCTCTGAATGACTACTAATTTCTAGCTGTTTCCTATAATGGGCTGTCTTTTCTACTTGTGGGACTTCACCACATGTAGAAACAACTTTATACACTCTTCTCTGAACTTGAGAAGCAATATACACTTGCCTTTCAACTGTTTTACATTTGAATACTACTCCTCAGTGAATTCTGGTCGTTTCAAACACTGGTTTCATGTGAACTAACTCTATTTCAAGGATTTCTGCAGTGTACATCATCCTTTCTAGACAAGACACTTTCATTTTGATGTCTTTTACACTTGTTCTCTCACTATTATGTGATATTCATTAGTATTTGCTCTGAATGACTACTGATTTCTAGCTGTTTCCCATAATGGGCATTCTTTTCTACTTGTGGGACTTCACCACATGTAGAAACAACTTTATACACTCTTCTCTGAACTTGAGAAGCTATATACACTTGTCTTTCAACTGTTTTACAGTTGAATACTACTTTTCAGTGAATTCTGGTGGTTTCAAACACTGGTTTCATGTGAACTACCTCTATTTCAAGGATTTGTGCAGTGTACAACATCCTTTCTAGACTAGAGACTTACATTTTGATGTCTTTTACACTTGTTCTCTCACTATTCTGTGATATTCATTAGTATTTGCTCTGAATGACCACTGATTTCTAGCCGTTTCCCATAATGGGCCTTCTTTTCTACTTGTGGGACATCACCACATGTAGAAACAACTTTATACACTCTTCTCTGAACTTGAGAAGCTATATACACTTGTCTTTCAACTGTTTTACAGTTGAATACTACTTTTCAGTGAATTCTAGTGGGTTGAAACACTGTTTTCTTGTGAAGTAACTCTATTTCAAGGATTTCTGTAGTGTATAACATCCTTTCTAGACTAGAGACTTACATTTTGATGTCTTTTACACTTGTTCTCTCACTATTCTGTGATATTCATTAGTATTGGCTCTGAATGGCTACTGATTTCTAGCTGTTTCCCATAATGGGCCTTCTTTTCTACTTGTGGGACTTCAGCTCTTGTAGAAACAACTTTATACACTCTTCTGTGGACATGCGAAGCTATATAAACTTGTCTTTCAACTGTTTTAGAGTTAAATACTACTTTTCAGTGAATTCTGGTGGTTTGAAACACTCGTATCATGTGAACTAACTCTATTTCAAGGATTTCTGCAGTGTACAACATCCTTTCTAGACTAGACACTTTCATTTTGATGTCTTTTACACTTGTTCTCTCACTATTCTGTGATATTCATTAGTATTTGCTCTGAATGACTACTGATTTCTAGCTGTTTCCCATAATGGGCCTTCTTTTCTACTTGTGGGACTTCACCACATGTAGAAACAACTTTATACACTCTTCTCTGGACTTGCGAAGCTATATACACTTATCTTTCAACTGTTTTACACTTAAATACTACTTTTCAGTGAATTCTGGTGGTTTGAAACACTCGTTTCATGTGAACTAACTCTATTTCAAGGATTTCTGCAGTGTACAACATCCTTTCTAGACTAGACACTTTCATTTTGATGTCTTTTACACTTGTTCTCTCACTATTCTGTGATATTCATTAGTATTTGATCTGAATGACTACTGATTTCTAGCTGTTTCCCATAATGGGCCTTCTTTTCTACTTGTGGGACTTCACCACATGTAGAAACAACTTTATACACTCTTCTCTGAACTTGAGAAGCTATATACACTTGTCTTTCAACTGTTTTACAGTTAAATACTACTTTTCAGTGTATTGTGGTGGTTTCAAACACTGGTTTCATGTGAAATAATTCTATTTCAAGGATTTCTGCAGTGTACAACATCCTTTCTATACTAGAGACTTATATTTTGATGTCTTTCACACTTGTTCTCTCACTATTATGTGATATTCATTAGTATTTGCTCTGAATGACTACTGATTTCTAGCTGTTTCCCATAATGGGCCTTCTTTTCTACTTGTGGGACTTCACCACATGTAGAAACAACTTTATACACTCTTCTCTGGACTTGCGAAGCTATATAAACTTGTCTTTCAACTGTTTTACACTTAAATACTACTTTTCAGTGAATTCTGGTGGTTTGAAACACCCGTTTCATGTGAACTAACTCTATTTCAAGGATTTCTGCAGTGTACAACATCATTTCTAGACTAGACACTTTCATTTTGATGTCTTTTACACTTGTTCTCTCACTATTCTGTGATATTCATTAGTATTTGCTCTGAATGACTACTGATTTCTAGCCTTTTCCCATAATGGACCTTCTTTTCTACTTGTGGGACATCACCACATGTAGAAACAACTTTATACACTCTTCTCTGAACTTGAGAAGCTATATACACTTGTCTTTCAACTGTTTTACAGTTGAATACTACTTTTCAGTGAATTCTGGTCGTTTCAAACACTGGTTTCACGTGAACTAACTCTATTTCAAGGATTTGTGCAGTGTACAACATCCTTTCTAGACTAGAGACTTACATTTTGATGTCTTTTAAACTTGTTCTCTCACTATTCTGTGATATTCATTAGTATTTGCTCTGAATGTCTACTGATTTCTAGCTGTTTCCCATAATGGGCCTTCTTTTCTACTTGTGGGACTTCACCACATGTAGAAACAAATTTATACACTCTTCTCTGAACTTGAGAAGCTATATACACTTGTCTTTCAACTGTTTTACAGTTGAATACTACTTTTCAGTGAATTCTGGTCGTTTCAAACACTGGTTTCATGTGAAATAACTCTATGTCAAGGATTTGTGCAGTGTACAACATCCTTTCTAGACTAGAGACTTACATTTTGATGTCTTTTACACTGGTTCTCTCACTATTCTGTGATATTCATTAGTGTTTGCTCTGAATGACTACTGATTTCTAGCCTTTTCCCATAATGGGCCTTCTTTTCTACTTGTTGGACATCACCACATGTAGAAACAACTTTATACACTCTTCTCTGAACTTGAGAAGCTATATACACTTGTCTTTCAACTGTTTTACAGTTGAATACTACTTTTCAGTGAATTCTAGTCGTTTCAAACACTGGTTTCATGTGAACTAACTCTATTTCAAGGATTTGTGCAGTGTACAACATCCTTTCTAGACTAGAGACTTACATTTTGATGTCTTTTATACTTGTTCTCTCACTATTCTGTGATATTCATTAGTATTTGCTCTGAATGACTACTGATTTCTAGCTGTTTCCCATAATGGGCCTTCTTTTCTACTTTTGGGACATCACCACATGTGGAAACAACTTTATACACTCTTCTCTGAACTTGAGAAGCTATATACACTTGTCTTTCAACTGTTTTACAGTTGAATACTACTTTTCAGTGAATTCTAGTGGGTTGAAACACTGTTTTCTTGTGAAGTAACTCTATTTCAAGGATTTCTGTAGTGTATAACATCCTTTCTAGACTAGAGACTTACATTTTGATGTCTTTTACAACTTGTTCTCTCACTATTCTGTGATATTCATTAGTATTGGCTCTGAATGGCTACTGATTTCTAGCTGTTTCCCATAATGGGCCTTCTTTTCTACTTGTGGGACTTCAACTCTTGTAGAAACAACTTTATACACTCTTCTGTGGACATGCGAAGCTATATAAACTTGTCTTTCAACTGTTTTAGAGTTAAATACTACTTTTCAGTGAATTCTGGTGGTTTGAAACACCCGTTTCATGTGAACTAACTCTATTTCAAGGATTTCTGCAGTGTACAACATCATTTCTAGACTAGACACTTTCATTTTGATGTATTTTACACTTGTTCTCTCACTATTCTGTGATATTCATTAGTATTTGCTCTGAATGACTACTGATTTCTAGCCGTTTCCTATAATGGGCCTTCTTTTCTACTTGTGGGACTGCACCACATGTAGAAACAAATTTATACACTCTTCTCTGAACTTGAGAAGCTATATACACTTGTCTTTCAACTGTTTTACAGTTGAATACTACTTTTCAGTGAATTCTAGTGGGTTGAAACACTGTTTTCTTGTGAAGTAACTCTATTTCAAGGATTTCTGTAGTGTATAACATCCTTTCTAGACTGGAAACTTACATTTTGATGTCTTTTACACTTCTTCTCACACAATTCTATGATATTCATTAGTATTTGCAATGAATGACTACTCATTTCTTGCTGTTTCCTATAATGGGCCTTCTTTTCTACTTGTGGGACTTCACCACATGTAGAAACAACTTTATACACTCTTCTCTGGACTTGTGAAGCTATATAAACTTGTCTTTCAACTGTTTTACACTTAAATACTACTTTTCAGTGAATTCTGGTGGTTTGTAATACCCGTTTCATGTGAACTAACTCTATTTCAAGGATTTCTGCAGTGTACAACATCATTTCTAGACTAGACACTTTCATTTTGATGTCTTTTACACTTGTTCTCTCACTATTCTGTGATATTCATTAGTATTTGCTCTGAATGACTACTGATTTCTAGCCGTTTCCTATAATGGGCCTTCTTTTCTACTTGTGGGACTGCACCACATGTAGAAACAAATTTATACACTCTTCTCTGAACTTGAGAAGCTATATACACTTGTCTTTCAACTGTTTTACAGTTGAATACTACTTTTCAGTGAATCTAGTGGGTTGAAACACTGTTTTCTTGTGAAGTAACTCTATTTCAAGGATTTCTGTAGTGTATAACATCCTTTCTAGACTGGAAACTTACATTTTGATGTCTTTTACACTTCTTCTCACACAATTCTATGATATTCATTAGTATTTGCTCTGAATGACTACTAATTTCTAGCTGTTTCCTATAATGGGCTGTCTTTTCTACTTGTGGGACTTCACCACATGTAGAAACAACTTTATACACTCTTCTCTGAACTTGAGAAGCAATATACACTTGCCTTTCAACTGTTTTACATTTGAATACTACTCCTCAGTGAATTCTGGTCGTTTCAAACACTGGTTTCATGTGAACTAACTCTATTTCAAGGATTTCTGCAGTGTACATCATCCTTTCTAGACAAGACACTTTCATTTTGATGTCTTTTACACTTGTTCTCTCACTATTATGTGATATTCATTAGTATTTGCTCTGAATGACTACTGATTTCTAGCTGTTTCCCATAATGGGCATTCTTTTCTACTTGTGGGACTTCACCACATGTAGAAACAACTTTATACACTCTTCTCTGAACTTGAGAAGCTATATACACTTGTCTTTCAACTGTTTTACAGTTGAATACTACTTTTCAGTGAATTCTAGTGGGTTGAAACACTGTTTTCTTGTGAAGTAACTCTATTTCAAGGATTTCTGCAGTGTACAACAACCTTTCTAGACTAGAGACTTACATTTTGATGTCTTTTACACTTGTTCTCTCACTATTCTGTGATATTCATTAGTATTTGCCCTGAATGACTACTGATTTCTAGCTGTTTCCTATAATGGGCCTTCTTTTCTACTTGTGGGACTTCACCACATGTAGAAACAACTTTATACTCTCTTCTCTGGAATTGCGAAGCTATATAAACTTGTCTTTCAACTGTTTTACAGTTGAGTACTACTTTTCAGTGAATTCTGGTGGTTTGAAACACTGGTTTCATGTGAACTAACTCTTTTTCAAGGATTTCTGCAGTGTACATCATCCTTTCTAGACAAGACACTTTCATTTTGATGTCTTTTACACTTGTTCTCTCACTATTCTGTGATAGTCATTAGTATTTGCTATGAATGACTACTGATTTCTAGCTGTTTCCTATAATGGGCCGTCTTTTCTACTTGTGGGACTTCACCACATGTAGAAACAACTTTATACGCTCTTCTCTGAACTTGAGAAGCTATATACACTTGTCTTTCAACTGTTTTACAGTTGAATACTACTCCTCAGTGAATTCTGGTGGTTTCAAACACTGGTTTCATGTGAACTAACTCTATTTCAAGGATTTCTGCAGTGTACAACATCCTTTCTAGACTAGAGACTTACATTTTGATGTCTTTTACACTGGTTCTCTCACTATTCTGTGATATTCATTAGTATTTGCTCTGAATGACTACTGATTTCTAGCCGTTTCCCATAATGGGCCTTCTTTTCTACTTGTGGGACATCACCACATGTAGAAACATTTATACACTCTTCTCTGAACTTGAGAAGCTATATACACTTGTCTTTCAACTGTTTTACAGTTGAATACTAATTTTCAGTGAATTCTAGTGGGTTGAAACACTGTTTTCTTGTGAAGTAACTCTATTTCAAGGATTTCTGCAGTGTACAACAACCTTTCTAGACTAGAGACTTACATTTTGATGTCTTTTACACTTGTTCTCTCACTATTCTGTGATATTCATTAGTATTTGCCCTGAATGACTACTGATTTCTAGCTGTTTCCTATAATGGGCCTTCATTTCTACTTGTGGGACTTCACCACATGTAGAAACAACTTTATACTCTCTTCTCTGGAATTGCGAAGCTATATAAACTTGTCTTTCAACTGTTTTACAGTTGAGTACTACTTTTCAGTGAATTCTGGTGGTTTCAAACACTGGTTTCATGTGAACTAACTCTATTTCAAGGATTTCTGCAGTGTAAGACATCCTTTCTAGAGTAGACACTTTAATTTTGATGTCTTTTACACTTGTTCTCTCACTATTCTGTGATATTCATTAGTATTTGCTCTGAATGACTAATGATTTCTAGCCGTTTCCTATAATGGGCCTTCTTTTCTACTTGTGGGACTTCACCACATGTAGAAACAACTTTATACACTCTTCTCTGGACTTTCGAAGCTATATAAACTTGTCTTTCAACTGTTTTACAGTTGAATACTACTGATCAGTGAATTCTGGTGGTTTGAAACACTGGTTTCATGTGAACTAACTCTATTTCAAGTATTTCTGCAGTGTACAACATCCTTTCTAGACTAGACACTTTCATTTTGATGTCTTTTACACTTCTTCTCACACAATTCTATGATATTCATTAGTATTTGCAATGAATGACTACTGATTTCTAGCCGTTTCCCATAATGGGCCTTCTTTTCTACTTGTGGGACTTCACCACATGTAGAAACAACTTTATACACTCTTCTCTGAACTTGAGAAGCTATATACACTTGTCTTTCAACTGTTTTACAGTTAAATACTACCTTTCAGTGTATTCTGGTGGTTTCAAACACTGGTTTCATGTGAACTAACTCTATTTCAAGGATTTCTGCAGTGTACAACATCCTTTCAATACTAGAGACTTATATTTTGATGTCTTTCACACTTGTTCTCTCACTATTATGTGATATTCATTAGTATTTGCTCTGAATGACTACTGATTTCTAGCTGTTTCCCATAATGGGCCTTCTTTTCTACTTGTGGGACTTCACCACATGTAGAAACAACTTTATACACTCTTCTCTGGACTTGCGAAGCTATATAAACTTGTCTTTCAACTGTTTTACACTTAAATACTACTTTTCAGTGAATTCTGGTGGTTTGAAACACCCGTTTCATGTGAACTAACTCTATTTCAAGGATTTCTGCAGTGTACAACATCATTTCTAGACTAGACACTTTCATTTTGATGTATTTTACACTTGTTCTCTCACTATTCTGTGATATTCATTAGTATTTGCTCTGAATGACTACTGATTTCTAGCCGTTTCCTATAATGGGCCTTCTTTTCTACTTGTGGGACTGCACCACATGTAGAAACAAATTTATACACTCTTCTCTGAACTTGAGAAGCTATATACACTTGTCTTTCAACTGTTTTACAGTTGAATACTACTTTTCAGTGAATTCTAGTGGGTTGAAACACTGTTTTCTTGTGAAGTAACTCTATTTCAAGGATTTCTGTAGTGTATAACATCCTTTCTAGACTGGAAACTTACATTTTGATGTCTTTTACACTTCTTCTCACACAATTCTATGATATTCATTAGTATTTGCAATGAATGACTACTCATTTCTTGCTGTTTCCTATAATGGGCCTTCTTTTCTACTTGTGGGACTTCACCACATGTAGAAACAACTTTATACACTCTTCTCTGGACTTGTGAAGCTATATAAACTTGTCTTTCAACTGTTTTACACTTAAATACTACTTTTCAGTGAATTCTGGTGGTTTGTAATACCCGTTTCATGTGAACTAACTCTATTTCAAGGATTTCTGCAGTGTACAACATCATTTCTAGACTAGACACTTTCATTTTGATGTCTTTTACACTTGTTCTCTCACTATTCTGTGATATTCATTAGTATTTGCTCTGAATGACTACTGATTTCTAGCCTTTTCCCATAATGGGCCTTCTTTTCTACTTGTGGGACATCACCACATGTAGAAACAACTTTATACACTCTTCTCTGAACTTGAGAAGCTATATACACTTGTCTTTCAACTGTTTTACAGTTGAATACTACTTTTCAGTGAATTCTGGTCGTTTCAAACACTGGTTTCACGTGAACTAACTCTATTTCAAGGATTTGTGCAGTGTACAACATCCTTTCTAGACTAGAGACTTACATTTTGATGTCTTTTAAACTTGTTCTCTCACTATTCTGTGATATTCATTAGTATTTGCTCTGAATGTCTACTGATTTCTAGCTGTTTCCCATAATGGGCCTTCTTTTCTACTTGTGGGACTTCACCACATGTAGAAACAAATTTATACACTCTTCTCTGAACTTGAGAAGCTATATACACTTGTCTTTCAACTGTTTTACAGTTGAATACTACTTTTCAGTGAATTCTGGTCGTTTCAAACACTGGTTTCATGTGAAATAACTCTATGTCAAGGATTTGTGCAGTGTACAACATCCTTTCTAGACTAGAGACTTACATTTTGATGTCTTTTACACTGGTTCTCTCACTATTCTGTGATATTCATTAGTGTTTGCTCTGAATGACTACTGATTTCTAGCCTTTTCCCATAATGGGCCTTCTTTTCTACTTGTTGGACATCACCACATGTAGAAACAACTTTATACACTCTTCTCTGAACTTGAGAAGCTATATACACTTGTCTTTCAACTGTTTTACAGTTGAATACTACTTTTCAGTGAATTCTAGTCGTTTCAAACACTGGTTTCATGTGAACTAACTCTATTTCAAGGATTTGTGCAGTGTACAACATCCTTTCTAGACTAGAGACTTACATTTTGATGTCTTTTAAACTTGTTCTCTCACTATTCTGTGATATTCATTAGTATTTGCTCTGAATGACTACTGATTTCTAGCTGTTTCCCATAATGGGCCTTCTTTTCTACTTTTGGGACATCACCACATGTGGAAACAACTTTATACACTCTTCTCTGAACTTGAGAAGCTATATACACTTGTCTTTCAACTGTTTTACAGTTGAATACTACTTTTCAGTGAATTCTAGTGGGTTGAAACACTGTTTTCTTGTGAAGTAACTCTATTTCAAGGATTTCTGTAGTGTATAACATCCTTTCTAGACTAGAGACTTACATTTTGATGTCTTTTACACTTGTTCTCTCACTATTCTGTGATATTCATTAGTATTGGCTCTGAATGGCTACTGATTTCTAGCTGTTTCCCATAATGGGCCTTCTTTTCTACTTGTGGGACTTCAACTCTTGTAGAAACAACTTTATACACTCTTCTGTGGACATGCGAAGCTATATAAACTTGTCTTTCAACTGTTTTAGAGTTAAATACTACTTTTCAGTGAATTCTGGTGGTTTGAAACACCCGTTTCATGTGAACTAACTCTATTTCAAGGATTTCTGCAGTGTACAACATCATTTCTAGACTAGACACTTTCATTTTGATGTATTTTACACTTGTTCTCTCACTATTCTGTGATATTCATTAGTATTTGCTCTGAATGACTACTGATTTCTAGCCGTTTCCTATAATGGGCCTTCTTTTCTACTTGTGGGACTGCACCACATGTAGAAACAAATTTATACACTCTTCTCTGAACTTGAGAAGCTATATACACTTGTCTTTCAACTGTTTTACAGTTGAATACTACTTTTCAGTGAATTCTAGTGGGTTGAAACACTGTTTTCTTGTGAAGTAACTCTATTTCAAGGATTTCTGTAGTGTATAACATCCTTTCTAGACTGGAAACTTACATTTTGATGTCTTTTACACTTCTTCTCACACAATTCTATGATATTCATTAGTATTTGCAATGAATGACTACTCATTTCTTGCTGTTTCCTATAATGGGCCTTCTTTTCTACTTGTGGGACTTCACCACATGTAGAAACAACTTTATACACTCTTCTCTGGACTTGTGAAGCTATATAAACTTGTCTTTCAACTGTTTTACACTTAAATACTACTTTTCAGTGAATTCTGGTGGTTTGTAATACCCGTTTCATGTGAACTAACTCTATTTCAAGGATTTCTGCAGTGTACAACATCATTTCTAGACTAGACACTTTCATTTTGATGTCTTTTACACTTGTTCTCTCACTATTCTGTGATATTCATTAGTATTTGCTCTGAATGACTACTGATTTCTAGCCGTTTCCTATAATGGGCCTTCTTTTCTACTTGTGGGACTGCACCACATGTAGAAACAAATTTATACACTCTTCTCTGAACTTGAGAAGCTATATACACTTGTCTTTCAACTGTTTTACAGTTGAATACTACTTTTCAGTGAATCTAGTGGGTTGAAACACTGTTTTCTTGTGAAGTAACTCTATTTCAAGGATTTCTGTAGTGTATAACATCCTTTCTAGACTGGAAACTTACATTTTGATGTCTTTTACACTTCTTCTCACACAATTCTATGATATTCATTAGTATTTGCTCTGAATGACTACTAATTTCTAGCTGTTTCCTATAATGGGCTGTCTTTTCTACTTGTGGGACTTCACCACATGTAGAAACAACTTTATACACTCTTCTCTGAACTTGAGAAGCAATATACACTTGCCTTTCAACTGTTTTACATTTGAATACTACTCCTCAGTGAATTCTGGTCGTTTCAAACACTGGTTTCATGTGAACTAACTCTATTTCAAGGATTTCTGCAGTGTACATCATCCTTTCTAGACAAGACACTTTCATTTTGATGTCTTTTACACTTGTTCTCTCACTATTATGTGATATTCATTAGTATTTGCTCTGAATGACTACTGATTTCTAGCTGTTTCCCATAATGGGCATTCTTTTCTACTTGTGGGACTTCACCACATGTAGAAACAACTTTATACACTCTTCTCTGAACTTGAGAAGCTATATACACTTGTCTTTCAACTGTTTTACAGTTGAATACTACTTTTCAGTGAATTCTGGTGGTTTCAAACACTGGTTTCATGTGAACTACCTCTATTTCAAGGATTTGTGCAGTGTACAACATCCTTTCTAGACTAGAGACTTACATTTTGATGTCTTTTACACTTGTTCTCTCACTATTCTGTGATATTCATTAGTATTTGCTCTGAATGACCACTGATTTCTAGCCGTTTCCCATAATGGGCCTTCTTTTCTACTTGTGGGACATCACCACATGTAGAAACAACTTTATACACTCTTCTCTGAACTTGAGAAGCTATATACACTTGTCTTTCAACTGTTTTACAGTTGAATACTACTTTTCAGTGAATTCTAGTGGGTTGAAACACTGTTTTCTTGTGAAGTAACTCTATTTCAAGGATTTCTGTAGTGTATAACATCCTTTCTAGACTAGAGACTTACATTTTGATGTCTTTTACACTTGTTCTCTCACTATTCTGTGATATTCATTAGTATTGGCTCTGAATGGCTACTGATTTCTAGCTGTTTCCCATAATGGGCCTTCTTTTCTACTTGTGGGACTTCAGCTCTTGTAGAAACAACTTTATACACTCTTCTGTGGACATGCGAAGCTATATAAACTTGTCTTTCAACTGTTTTAGAGTTAAATACTACTTTTCAGTGAATTCTGGTGGTTTGAAACACTCGTATCATGTGAACTAACTCTATTTCAAGGATTTCTGCAGTGTACAACATCCTTTCTAGACTAGACACTTTCATTTTGATGTCTTTTACACTTGTTCTCTCACTATTCTGTGATATTCATTAGTATTTGCTCTGAATGACTACTGATTTCTAGCTGTTTCCCATAATGGGCCTTCTTTTCTACTTGTGGGACTTCACCACATGTAGAAACAACTTTATACACTCTTCTCTGGACTTGCGAAGCTATATACACTTATCTTTCAACTGTTTTACACTTAAATACTACTTTTCAGTGAATTCTGGTGGTTTGAAACACTCGTTTCATGTGAACTAACTCTATTTCAAGGATTTCTGCAGTGTACAACATCCTTTCTAGACTAGACACTTTCATTTTGATGTCTTTTACACTTGTTCTCTCACTATTCTGTGATATTCATTAGTATTTGATCTGAATGACTACTGATTTCTAGCTGTTTCCCATAATGGGCCTTCTTTTCTACTTGTGGGACTTCACCACATGTAGAAACAACTTTATACACTCTTCTCTGAACTTGAGAAGCTATATACACTTGTCTTTCAACTGTTTTACAGTTAAATACTACTTTTCAGTGTATTCTGGTGGTTTCAAATACTGGTTTCATGTGAAATAATTCTATTTCAAGGATTTCTGCAGTGTACAACATCCTTTCTATACTAGAGACTTATATTTTGATGTCTTTCACACTTGTTCTCTCACTATTATGTGATATTCATTAGTATTTGCTCTGAATGACTACTGATTTCTAGCTGTTTCCCATAATGGGCCTTCTTTTCTACTTGTGGGACTTCACCACATGTAGAAACAACTTTATACACTCTTCTCTGGACTTGCGAAGCTATATAAACTTGTCTTTCAACTGTTTTACACTTAAATACTACTTTTCAGTGAATTCTGGTGGTTTGAAACACCCGTTTCATGTGAACTAACTCTATTTCAAGGATTTCTGCAGTGTACAACATCATTTCTAGACTAGACACTTTCATTTTGATGTCTTTTACACTTGTTCTCTCACTATTCTGTGATATTCATTAGTATTTGCTCTGAATGACTACTGATTTCTAGCCTTTTCCCATAATGGACCTTCTTTTCTACTTGTGGGACATCACCACATGTAGAAACAACTTTATACACTCTTCTCTGAACTTGAGAAGCTATATACACTTGTCTTTCAACTGTTTTACAGTTGAATACTACTTTTCAGTGAATTCTGGTCGTTTCAAACACTGGTTTCACGTGAACTAACTCTATTTCAAGGATTTGTGCAGTGTACAACATCCTTTCTAGACTAGAGACTTACATTTTGATGTCTTTTAAACTTGTTCTCTCACTATTGTGTGATATTCATTAGTATTTGCTCTGAATGTCTACTGATTTCTAGCTGTTTCCCATAATGGGCCTTCTTTTCTACTTGTGGGACTTCACCACATGTAGAAACAAATTTATACACTCTTCTCTGAACTTGAGAAGCTATATACACTTGTCTTTCAACTGTTTTACAGTTGAATACTACTTTTCAGTGAATTCTGGTCGTTTCAAACACTGGTTTCATGTGAAATAACTCTATGTCAAGGATTTGTGCAGTGTACAACATCCTTTCTAGACTAGAGACTTACATTTTGATGTCTTTTACACTGGTTCTCTCACTATTCTGTGATATTCATTAGTGTTTGCTCTGAATGACTACTGATTTCTAGCCTTTTCCCATAATGGGCCTTCTTTTCTACTTGTTGGACATCACCACATGTAGAAACAACTTTATACACTCTTCTCTGAACTTGAGAAGCTATATACACTTGTCTTTCAACTGTTTTACAGTTGAATACTACTTTTCAGTGAATTCTAGTCGTTTCAAACACTGGTTTCATGTGAACTAACTCTATTTCAAGGATTTGTGCAGTGTACAACATCCTTTCTAGACTAGAGACTTACATTTTGATGTCTTTTAAACTTGTTCTCTCACTATTCTGTGATATTCATTAGTATTTGCTCTGAATGACTACTGATTTCTAGCTGTTTCCCATAATGGGCCTTCTTTTCTACTTTTGGGACATCACCACATGTGGAAACAACTTTATACACTCTTCTCTGAACTTGAGAAGCTATATACACTTGTCTTTCAACTGTTTTACAGTTGAATACTACTTTTCAGTGAATTCTAGTGGGTTGAAACACTGTTTTCTTGTGAAGTAACTCTATTTCAAGGATTTCTGTAGTGTATAACATCCTTTCTAGACTAGAGACTTACATTTTGATGTCTTTTACAACTTGTTCTCTCACTATTCTGTGATATTCATTAGTATTGGCTCTGAATGGCTACTGATTTCTAGCTGTTTCCCATAATGGGCCTTCTTTTCTACTTGTGGGACTTCAACTCTTGTAGAAACAACTTTATACACTCTTCTGTGGACATGCGAAGCTATATAAACTTGTCTTTCAACTGTTTTAGAGTTAAATACTACTTTTCAGTGAATTCTGGTGGTTTGAAACACCCGTTTCATGTGAACTAACTCTATTTCAAGGATTTCTGCAGTGTACAACATCATTTCTAGACTAGACACTTTCATTTTGATGTATTTTACACTTGTTCTCTCACTATTCTGTGATATTCATTAGTATTTGCTCTGAATGACTACTGATTTCTAGCCGTTTCCTATAATGGGCCTTCTTTTCTACTTGTGGGACTGCACCACATGTAGAAACAAATTTATACACTCTTCTCTGAACTTGAGAAGCTATATACACTTGTCTTTCAACTGTTTTACAGTTGAATACTACTTTTCAGTGAATTCTAGTGGGTTGAAACACTGTTTTCTTGTGAAGTAACTCTATTTCAAGGATTTCTGTAGTGTATAACATCCTTTCTAGACTGGAAACTTACATTTTGATGTCTTTTACACTTCTTCTCACACAATTCTATGATATTCATTAGTATTTGCAATGAATGACTACTCATTTCTTGCTGTTTCCTATAATGGGCCTTCTTTTCTACTTGTGGGACTTCACCACATGTAGAAACAACTTTATACACTCTTCTCTGGACTTGTGAAGCTATATAAACTTGTCTTTCAACTGTTTTACACTTAAATACTACTTTTCAGTGAATTCTGGTGGTTTGTAATACCCGTTTCATGTGAACTAACTCTATTTCAAGGATTTCTGCAGTGTACAACATCATTTCTAGACTAGACACTTTCATTTTGATGTCTTTTACACTTGTTCTCTCACTATTCTGTGATATTCATTAGTATTTGCTCTGAATGACTACTGATTTCTAGCCGTTTCCTATAATGGGCCTTCTTTTCTACTTGTGGGACTGCACCACATGTAGAAACAAATTTATACACTCTTCTCTGAACTTGAGAAGCTATATACACTTGTCTTTCAACTGTTTTACAGTTGAATACTACTTTTCAGTGAATCTAGTGGGTTGAAACACTGTTTTCTTGTGAAGTAACTCTATTTCAAGGATTTCTGTAGTGTATAACATCCTTTCTAGACTGGAAACTTACATTTTGATGTCTTTTACACTTCTTCTCACACAATTCTATGATATTCATTAGTATTTGCTCTGAATGACTACTAATTTCTAGCTGTTTCCTATAATGGGCTGTCTTTTCTACTTGTGGGACTTCACCACATGTAGAAACAACTTTATACACTCTTCTCTGAACTTGAGAAGCAATATACACTTGCCTTTCAACTGTTTTACATTTGAATACTACTCCTCAGTGAATTCTGGTCGTTTCAAACACTGGTTTCATGTGAACTAACTCTATTTCAAGGATTTCTGCAGTGTACATCATCCTTTCTAGACAAGACACTTTCATTTTGATGTCTTTTACACTTGTTCTCTCACTATTATGTGATATTCATTAGTATTTGCTCTGAATGACTACTGATTTCTAGCTGTTTCCCATAATGGGCCTTCTTTTCTACTTGTGGGACTTCACCACATGTAGAAACAACTTTATACACTCTTCTCTGAACTTGAGAAGCTATATACACTTGTCTTTCAACTGTTTTACAGGTGAATACTACTTTTCAGTGTATTCTAGTGGTTTCAAATACTGGTTTCATGTGAACTAACTCTATTTCAAGGATTTTGCAGTGTACAACATCCTTTCTAGACTAGAAACTTTCATTTTGATGTCTTTTACACTTGTTCTCTTACTATTCTGTGATATTCATTAGTATTTGCTTGAATGACTACTGATTTCTAGCCGTTTCCTATAATGGGCCTTCTTTTCTACTTGTGGGACTGCACCACATGTAGAAACAAATTTATACACTCTTCTCTGAACTTGAGAAGCTATATACACTTGTCTTTCAACTGTTTTACAGTTGAATACTACTTTTCAGTGAATTCTAGTGGGTTGAAACACTGGTTTCATGTGAACTAACTCTTTTTCAAGGTTTTGTGCAGTGTACAACATCCTTTCTAGACTAGAGACTTACATTTTGATGTCCTTTACACTTGTTCTCTCACTATTCTGTGATATTCATTAGTATTTGCTCTGAATGACCACTTATTTCTAGCCGTTTCCCATAATGGGCCTTCTTTTCTACTTGTGGGACATCACCACATGTAGAAACAACTTTAAACACTCTTCTCTGAACTTGAGAACCTATATACAATTGTCTTTCAACTGTTTTACAGTTGAATACTACTTTTCAGTGAATTCTAGTGGGTTGAAACACTGTTTTCTTGTGAAGTAACTCTATTTCAAGGATTTCTGTAGTGTATAACATCCTTTCTAGACTAGAGACTTACATTTTGATGTCTTTTACACTTGTTCTCTCACTATTCTGTGATATTCATTAGTATTTGCTCTGAATGACTACTGATTTCCAGCCGTTTCCTATAATGGGCCTTCTTTTCTACATGTGGGACGTCACCACTTGTAGAAACAACTTTATACACTCTTCTCTGGACTTGCGAAGCTATATAAACTTGTCTTTCAACTGTTTTACAGTTAAATACTACTTTTCAGTGAATTCTGGTGGTTTGAAACACTCGTTTCATGTGAACTAACTCTATTTCAAGGATTTCTGCAGTGTACATCATCCTTTCTAGACAAGACACTTTCATTTTGATGTCTTTTACACTTGTTCTCTCACTATTCTGTGATATTCATTAGTATTTGCTCTGAATGACTACTGATTTCTAGCTGTTTCCTATAATGGGCCTTCTTTTCTACTTATGGGACTTCACCACATGTAGAAACAACTTTATACACTCTTCTCTGAACTTGAGAAGCTATATACACTTGTCTTTTAACCTTTTTTACAGTTGAATACTACTTTTCAGTGAATTCTAGTGGGTTAAAACACTGTTTTCTTGTGAAGTAACTCTATTTCAAGTATTTCTGTAGTGTATAGCATCCTTTCTATACTAGAGAATTACATTTTGATGTCTTTTACACTTGTTCTCTCACTATTCTGTGATATTCATTAGTATTTGCTCTGAATGACTACTGATTTCTAGCTGTTTCCCATAATGGGCCTTCTTTTCTACTTGTGGGACTTCACCACATGTAGAAACAACTTTATACACTCTTCTCTGAACTTGAGAAGCTATATACACTTGTCTTTCAACTGTTTTACAGGTGAATACTACTTTTCAGTGTATTCTAGTGGTTTCAAATACTGGTTTCATGTGAACTAACTCTATTTCAAGGATTTTGCAGTGTACAACATCCTTTCTAGACTAGAAACTTTCATTTTGATGTCTTTTACACTTGTTCTCTTACTATTCTGTGATATTCATTAGTATTTGCTTGAATGACTACTGATTTCTAGCCGTTTCCTATAATGGGCCTTCTTTTCTACTTGTGGGACTGCACCACATGTAGAAACAAATTTATACACTCTTCTCTGAACTTGAGAAGCTATATACACTTGTCTTTCAACTGTTTTACAGTTGAATACTACTTTTCAGTGAATTCTAGTGGGTTGAAACACTGGTTTCATGTGAACTAACTCTTTTTCAAGGATTTGTGCAGTGTACAACATCCTTTCTAGACTAGAGACTTACATTTTGATGTCTTTTACACTTGTTCTCTCACTATTCTGTGATATTCATTAGTATTTGCTCTGAATGACCACTTATTTCTAGCCGTTTCCCATAATGGGCCTTCTTTTCTACTTGTGGGACATCACCACATGTAGAAACAACTTTAAACACTCTTCTCTGAACTTGAGAAGCTATATACAATTGTCTTTCAACTGTTTTACAGTTGAATACTACTTTTCAGTGAATTCTAGTGGGTTGAAACACTGTTTTCTTGTGAAGTAACTCTATTTCAAGGATATCTGTAGTGTATAACATCCTTTCTAGACTAGAGACTTACATTTTGATGTCTTTTACACTTGTTCTCTCACTATTCTGTGATATTCATTAGTATTTGCTCTGAATGACTACTGATTTCCAGCCGTTTCCTATAATGGGCCTTCTTTTCTACATGTGGGACGTCACCACTTGTAGAAACAACTTTATACACTCTTCTCTGGACTTGCGAAGCTATATAAACTTGTCTTTCAACTGTTTTACAGTTAAATACTACTTTTCAGTGAATTCTGGTGGTTTGAAACACTCGTTTCATGTGAACTAACTCTATTTCAAGGATTTCTGCAGTGTACATCATCCTTTCTAGACAAGACACTTTCATTTTGATGTCTTTTACACTTGTTCTCTCACTATTCTGTGATATTCATTAGTATTTGCTCTGAATGACTACTGATTTCTAGCTGTTTCCTATAATGGGCCTTCTTTTCTACTTATGGGACTTCACCACATGTAGAAACAACTTTATACACTCTTCTCTGAACTTGAGAAGCTATATACACTTGTCTTTTAACCTTTTTTACAGTTGAATACTACTTTTCAGTGAATTCTATTGGGTTGAAACACTGTTTTCTTGTGAAGTAACTCTATTTCAAGGATTTCTGTAGTGTATAACATCCTTTCTATAATAGAGACTTACATTTTGATGGCTTTTTCACTTCTTCTCTCACTATTATGTGATATTCATTAGTATTTGTTCTGAATGACTACTGATTTCTAGCTGTTTCCCATAATGGGCCTTCTTCTCTACTTGTGGGACTTCACCACATGTAGAAACAACTTTATACACTCTTCTCTGGACTTGCGAAGCTATATAAACTTGTCTTTCAACTGTTTTACACTTAAATACTACTTTTCAGTGAATGCTGGTGGTTTGAAACACTCGTTTCATGTGAACTAACTCTATTTCAAGGATTTCTGCAGTGTACAACATCCTTTCTAGACTAGACACTTTCATTTTGATGTCTTTTACACTTGTTCTCTCACTATTCTGTGATATTCATTAGTATTTGCTCTGAATGACTACTGATTTCTAGCTGTTTCCCATAATGGGCCTTCTTTTCTACTTGTGGGACTTCACCACATGTAGAAACAACTTTATACACTCTTCTCTGAACTTGAGAAGCTATATACACTTGTCTTTCAACTGTTTTACAGTTAAATACTACTTTTCAGTGTATTCTGGTGGTTTCAAACACTGGTTTCATGTGAACTAACTCTATTTCAAGGATTTCTGCAGTGTACAACATCCTTTCTATACTAGAGACTTACATTTTGATGTCTTTTACACTTGTTCTCTCACTATTATGTGATATTCATTAGTATTTGCTCTGAATGACTACTGATTTCTAGCTGTTTCCCATAATGGGCCTTCTTTTCTACTTGTGGGACTTCACCACATGTAGAAACAACTTTATACACTCTTCTCTGGACTTGCGAAGCTATATAAACTTGTCTTTCAACTGTTTTACACTTAAATACTACTTTTCAGTGAATTCTGGTGGTTTGAAACACCCGTTTCTTGTGAACTAACTCTATTTCAAGGATTTCTGCAGTGTACAACATCATTTCTAGACTAGACACTTTCATTTTGATGTATTTTACACTTGTTCTCTCACTATTCTGTGATATTCATTAGTATTTGCTCTGAATGACTACTGATTTCTAGCCGTTTCCTATACTCGGCCTTCTTTTCTACTTGTGGGACTGCACCACATGTAGAAACAAATTTATACACTCTTCTCTGAACTTGAGAAGCTATATACACTTGTCTTTCAACTGTTTTACAGTTGAATACTACTCCTCAGTGAATTCTGGTGTTTTCAAACACTGGTTTCATGTGAACTAACTCTATTTCAAGTATTTCTGCAGTGTACAACATCCTTTCTAATACTAGAGAATTACATTTTGATGTCTTTTACACTTGTTCTCTCACTATTCTGTGATATTCATTAGTATTTGCTCTGAATGACTACTGATTTCTAGCTGTTTCCCATAATGGGCCTTCTTTTCTACTTGTGGGACTTCACCACATGTAGAAACAACTTTATACACTCTTCTCTGAACTTGAGAAGCTATATACACTTGTCTTTCAACTGTTTTACAGGTGAATACTACTTTTCAGTGTATTCTAGTGGTTTCAAATACTGGTTTCATGTGAACTAACTCTATTTCAAGGATTTTGCAGTGTACAACATCCTTTCTAGACTAGAAACTTTCATTTTGATGTCTTTTACACTTGTTCTCTTACTATTCTGTGATATTCATTAGTATTTGCTTGAATGACTACTGATTTCTAGCCGTTTCCTATAATGGGCCTTCTTTTCTACTTTTGGGACTGCACCACATGTAGAAACAAATTTATACACTCTTCTCTGAACTTGAGAAGCTATATACACTTGTCTTTCAACTGTTTTACAGTTGAATACTACTTTTCAGTGAATTCTAGTGGGTTGAAACACTGGTTTCATGTGAACTAACTCTTTTTCAAGGATTTGTGCAGTGTACAACATCCTTTCTAGACTAGAGACTTACATTTTGATGTCCTTTACACTTGTTCACTCACTATTCTGTGATATTCATTAGTATTTGCTCTGAATGACCACTTATTTCTAGCCGTTTCCCATAATGGGCCTTCTTTTCTACTTGTGGGACATCACCACATGTAGAAACAACTTTAAACACTCTTCTCTGAACTTGAGAAGCTATATACAATTGTCTTTCAACTGTTTTACAGTTGAATACTACTTTTCAGTGAATTCTAGTGGGTTGAAACACTGTTTTCTTGTGAAGTAACTCTATTTCAAGGATTTCTGTAGTGTATAACATCCTTTCTAGACTAGAGACTTACATTTTGATGTCTTTTACACTTGTTCTCTCACTATTCTGTGATATTCATTAGTATTTGCTCTGAATGACTACTGATTTCCAGCCGTTTCCTATAATGGGCCTTCTTTTCTACATGTGGGACGTCACCACTTGTAGAAACAACTTTATACACTCTTCTCTGGACTTGCGAAGCTATATAAACTTGTCTTTCAACTGTTTTACACTTAAATACTACTTTTCAGTGAATTCTGGTGGTTTGAAACACTCGTTTCATGTGAACTAACTCTATTTCAAGGATTTCTGCAGTGTACATCATCCTTTCTAGACAAGACACTTTCATTTTGATGTCTTTTACACTTGTTCTCTCACTATTCTGTGATATTCATTAGTATTTGCTCTGAATGACTACTGATTTCTAGCTGTTTCCTATAATGGGCCTTCTTTTCTACTTATGGGACTTCACCACATGTAGAAACAACTTTATACACTCTTCTCTGAACTTGAGAAGCTATATACACTTGTCTTTTAACCTTTTTTACAGTTGAATACTACGTTTCAGTGAATTCTAGTGGGTTAAAACACTGTTTTCTTGTGAAGTAACTCTATTTCAAGTATTTCTGTAGTGTATAGCATCCTTTCTATAATAGAGACTTACATTTTGATGTCTTTTACACTTGTTCTCTCACTATTCTGTGATATTCATTAGTATTTGCTCTGAATGACTACTGATTTCTAGCCGTTTCCTATACTGGGCCTTCTTTTCTACTTGTGGGACTGCACCACATGTAGAAACAAATTTATACACTCTTCTCTGACCTTGAGAAGCTATATACACTTGTCTTTCAACTGTTTTACAGTTGAATACTACTTTTCAGTGAATTCTAGTGGGTTGAAACACTGTTTTCTTGTGAAGTAACTCTATTTCAAGGATTTCTGTAGTGTATAACATCCTTTCTAGACTGGAAACTTACATTTTGATGGCTTTTTCACTTCTTCTCACACAATTCTATGATATTCATTAGTATTTGCAATGAATGACTACTCATTTCTTGCTGTTTCCTATAATGGGCCTTCTTTTCTACTTATGGGACTTCACCACATGTAGAAACAACTTTATACACTCTTCTCTGGACTTGCGAAGCTATATAAACTTGTCTTTCAACTGTTTTACAGTTGAATACTACTTTTCAGTGAATTCTAGTGGGTTGAAACACTGTTTTCTTGTGAAGTAACTCTATTTCAAGGATTTCTGTAGTGTATAGCATCCTTTCTAGACTAGAAACTTACATTTTGATGTCTTTTACACTTGTTCTCTCACTATTCTGTGATAGTCATTAGTATTTGCTCTGAAAGTCTACTAATTTCTAGCTGTTTCCTATAATGGGCCGCCTTTTCTACTTGTGGGACTTCACCACATGTAGAAACAACTTTATACACTCTTCTCTGAACTTGAGAAGCTATATACACTTGTCTTTCAACTGTTTTACAGTTGAATACTACTCCTCAGTGAATTCTGGTGTTTTCAAACACTGGTTTCATGTGAACTAACTCTATTTCAAGGATTTCTGCAGTGTACATCATCCTTTCTAGACAAGACACTTTCATTTTGATGTCTTTTACACTTGTTCTCTCACTATTCTGTGATATTCATTAGTATTTGCTCTGAATGACTACTGATTTCTAGCTGTTTCCTATAATGGGCCTTCTTTTCTACTTATGGGACTTCACCACATGTAGAAACAACTTTATACACTCTTCTCTGAACTTGAGAAGCTATATACACTTGTCTTTTAACCTTTTTTACAGTTGAATACTACTTTTCAGTGAATTCTAGTGGGTTAAAACACTGTTTTCTTGTGAAGTAACTCTATTTCAAGTATTTCTGTAGTGTATAGCATCCTTTCTATACTAGAGAATTACATTTTGATGTCTTTTACACTTGTTCTCTCACTATTCTGTGATATTCATTAGTATTTGCTCTGAATGACTACTGATTTCTAGCTGTTTCCCATAATGGGCCTTCTTTTCTACTTGTGGGACTTCACCACATGTAGAAACAACTTTATACACTCTTCTCTGAACTTGAGAAGCTATATACACTTGTCTTTCAACTGTTTTACAGGTGAATACTACTTTTCAGTGTATTCTAGTGGTTTCAAATACTGGTTTCATGTGAACTAACTCTATTTCAAGGATTTTGCAGTGTACAACATCCTTTCTAGACTAGAAACTTTCATTTTGATGTCTTTTACACTTGTTCTCTTACTATTCTGTGATATTCATTAGTATTTGCTTGAATGACTACTGATTTCTAGCCGTTTCCTATAATGGGCCTTCTTTTCTACTTGTGGGACTGCACCACATGTAGAAACAAATTTATACACTCTTCTCTGAACTTGAGAAGCTATATACACTTGTCTTTCAACTGTTTTACAGTTGAATACTACTTTTCAGTGAATTCTAGTGGGTTGAAACACTGGTTTCATGTGAACTAACTCTTTTTCAAGGATTTGTGCAGTGTACAACATCCTTTCTAGACTAGAGACTTACATTTTGATGTCTTTTACACTTGTTCTCTCACTATTCTGTGATATTCATTAGTATTTGCTCTGAATGACCACTTATTTCTAGCCGTTTCCCATAATGGGCCTTCTTTTCTACTTGTGGGACATCACCACATGTAGAAACAACTTTAAACACTCTTCTCTGAACTTGAGAAGCTATATACAATTGTCTTTCAACTGTTTTACAGTTGAATACTACTTTTCAGTGAATTCTAGTGGGTTGAAACACTGTTTTCTTGTGAAGTAACTCTATTTCAAGGATATCTGTAGTGTATAACATCCTTTCTAGACTAGAGACTTACATTTTGATGTCTTTTACACTTGTTCTCTCACTATTCTGTGATATTCATTAGTATTTGCTCTGAATGACTACTGATTTCCAGCCGTTTCCTATAATGGGCCTTCTTTTCTACATGTGGGACGTCACCACTTGTAGAAACAACTTTATACACTCTTCTCTGGACTTGCGAAGCTATATAAACTTGTCTTTCAACTGTTTTACAGTTAAATACTACTTTTCAGTGAATTCTGGTGGTTTGAAACACTCGTTTCATGTGAACTAACTCTATTTCAAGGATTTCTGCAGTGTACATCATCCTTTCTAGACAAGACACTTTCATTTTGATGTCTTTTACACTTGTTCTCTCACTATTCTGTGATATTCATTAGTATTTGCTCTGAATGACTACTGATTTCTAGCTGTTTCCTATAATGGGCCTTCTTTTCTACTTATGGGACTTCACCACATGTAGAAACAACTTTATACACTCTTCTCTGAACTTGAGAAGCTATATACACTTGTCTTTTAACCTTTTTTACAGTTGAATACTACTTTTCAGTGAATTCTAGTGGGTTGAAACACTGTTTTCTTGTGAAGTAACTCTATTTCAAGGATTTCTGTAGTGTATAACATCCTTTCTATAATAGAGACTTACATTTTGATGGCTTTTTCACTTCTTCTCTCACTATTATGTGATATTCATTAGTATTTGTTCTGAATGACTACTGATTTCTAGCTGTTTCCCATAATGGGCCTTCTTCTCTACTTGTGGGACTTCACCACATGTAGAAACAACTTTATACACTCTTCTCTGGACTTGCGAAGCTATATAAACTTGTCTTTCAACTGTTTTACACTTAAATACTACTTTTCAGTGAATGCTGGTGGTTTGAAACACTCGTTTCATGTGAACTAACTCTATTTCAAGGATTTCTGCAGTGTACAACATCCTTTCTAGACTAGACACTTTCATTTTGATGTCTTTTACACTTGTTCTCTCACTATTCTGTGATATTCATTAGTATTTGCTCTGAATGACTACTGATTTCTAGCTGTTTCCCATAATGGGCCTTCTTTTCTACTTGTGGGACTTCACCACATGTAGAAACAACTTTATACACTCTTCTCTGAACTTGAGAAGCTATATACACTTGTCTTTCAACTGTTTTACAGTTAAATACTACTTTTCAGTGTATTCTGGTGGTTTCAAACACTGGTTTCATGTGAACTAACTCTATTTCAAGGATTTCTGCAGTGTACAACATCCTTTCTATACTAGAGACTTACATTTTGATGTCTTTTACACTTGTTCTCTCACTATTATGTGATATTCATTAGTATTTGCTCTGAATGACTACTGATTTCTAGCTGTTTCCCATAATGGGCCTTCTTTTCTACTTGTGGGACTTCACCACATGTAGAAACAACTTTATACACTCTTCTCTGGACTTGCGAAGCTATATAAACTTGTCTTTCAAATGTTTTACACTTAAATACTACTTTTCAGTGAATTCTGGTGGTTTGAAACACCCGTTTCTTGTGAACTAACTCTATTTCAAGGATTTCTGCAGTGTAAAACATCATTTCTAGACTAGACACTTTCATTTTGATGTATTTTACACTTGTTCTCTCACTATTCTGTGATATTCATTAGTATTTGCTCTGAATGACTACTGATTTCTAGCCGTTTCCTATACTCGGCCTTCTTTTCTACTTGTGGGACTGCACCACATGTAGAAACAAATTTATACACTCTTCTCTGAACTTGAGAAGCTATATACACTTGTCTTTCAACTGTTTTACAGTTGAATACTACTCCTCAGTGAATTCTGGTGTTTTCAAACACTGGTTTCATGTGAACTAACTCTATTTCAAGTATTTCTGCAGTGTACAACATCCTTTCTAATACTAGAGAATTACATTTTGATGTGTTTTACACTTGTTCTCTCACTATTCTGTGATATTCATTAGTATTTGCTCTGAATGACTACTGATTTCTAGCTGTTTCCCATAATGGGCCTTCTTTTCTACTTGTGGGACTTCACCACATGTAGAAACAACTTTATACACTCTTCTCTGAACTTGAGAAGCTATATACACTTGTCTTTCAACTGTTTTACAGGTGAATACTACTTTTCAGTGTATTCTAGTGGTTTCAAATACTGGTTTCATGTGAACTAACTCTATTTCAAGGATTTTGCAGTGTACAACATCCTTTCTAGACTAGAAACTTTCATTTTGATGTCTTTTACACTTGTTCTCTTACTATTCTGTGATATTCATTAGTATTTGCTAGAATGACTACTGATTTCTAGCCGTTTCCTATAATGGGCCTTCTTTTCTACTTTTGGGACTGCACCACATGTAGAAACAAATTTATACACTCTTCTCTGAACTTGAGAAGCTATATACACTTGTCTTTCAACTGTTTTACAGTTGAATACTACTTTTCAGTGAATTCTAGTGGGTTGAAACACTGGTTTCATGTGAACTAACTCTTTTTCAAGGATTTGTGCAGTGTACAACATCCTTTCTAGACTAGAGACTTACATTTTGATGTCCTTTACACTTGTTCACTCACTATTCTGTGATATTCATTAGTATTTGCTCTGAATGACCACTTATTTCTAGCCGTTTCCCATAATGGGCCTTCTTTTCTACTTGTGGGACATCACCACATGTAGAAACAACTTTAAACACTCTTCTCTGAACTTGAGAAGCTATATACAATTGTCTTTCAACTGTTTTACAGTTGAATACTACTTTTCAGTGAATTCTAGTGGGTTGAAACACTGTTTTCTTGTGAAGTAACTCTATTTCAAGGATTTCTGTAGTGTATAACATCCTTTCTAGACTAGAGACTTACATTTTGATGTCTTTTACACTTGTTCTCTCACTATTCTGTGATATTCATTAGTATTTGCTCTGAATGACTACTGATTTCCAGCCGTTTCCTAAAATGGGCCTTCTTTTCTACATGTGGGACGTCACCACTTGTAGAAACAACTTTATACACTCTTCTCTGGACTTGCGAAGCTATATAAACTTGTCTTTCAACTGTTTTACAGTTAAATACTACTTTTCAGTGAATTCTGGTGGTTTGAAACACTCGTTTCATGTGAACTAACTCTATTTCAAGGATTTCTGCAGTGTACATCATCCTTTCTAGACAAGACACTTTCATTTTGATGTCTTTTACACTTGTTCTCTCACTATTCTGTGATATTCATTAGTATGTGCTCTGAATGACTACTGATTTCTAGCTGTTTCCTATAATGGGCCTTCTTTTCTACTTATGGGACTTCACCACATGTAGAAACAACTTTATACACTCTTCTCTGAACTTGAGAAGCTATATACACTTGTCTTTTAACCTTTTTTACAGTTGAATACTACTTTTCAGTGAATTCTAGTGGGTTAAAACACTGTTTTCTTGTGAAGTAACTCTATTTCAAGTATTTCTGTTGTGTATAGCATCCTTTCTATAATAGAGACTTACATTTTGATGTCTTTTACACTTGTTCTCTCACTATTCTGTGATATTCATTAGTATTTGCTCTGAATGACTACTGATTTCTAGCCGTTTCCTATACTGGGCCTTCTTTTCTACTTCTGGGACTGCACCACATGTAGAAACAAATTTATACACTCTTCTCTGACCTTGAGAAGCTATATACACTTGTCTTTCAACTGTTTTACAGTTGAATACTACTTTTCAGTGAATTCTAGTGGGTTGAAACACTGTTTTCTTGTGAAGTAACTCTATTTCAAGGATTTCTGTAGTGTATAACATCCTTTCTAGACTGGAAACTTACATTTTGATGGCTTTTTCACTTCTTCTCACACAATTCTATGATATTCATTAGTATTTGCAATGAATGACTACTCATTTCTTGCTGTTTCCTATAATGGGCCTTCTTTTCTACTTATGGGACTTCACCACATGTAGAAACAACTTTATACACTCTTCTCTGGACTTGCGAAGCTATATAAACTTGTCTTTCAACTGTTTTACAGTTGAATACTACTTTTCAGTGAATTCTAGTGGGTTGAAACACTGTTTTCTTGTGAAATAACTCTATTTCAAGGATTTCTGTAGTGTATAGCATCCTTTCTAGACTAGAAACTTACATTTTGATGTCTTTTACACTTGTTCTCTCACTATTCTGTGATAGTCATTAGTATTTGCTCTGAAAGTCTACTAATTTCTAGCTGTTTCCTATAATGGGCCGTCTTTTCTACTTGTGGGACTTCACCACATGTAGAAACAACTTTATACACTCTTCTCTGAACTTGAGAAGCTATATACACTTGTCTTTCAACTGTTTTACAGTTGAATACTACTCCTCAGTGAATTCTGGTGTTTTCAAACACTGGTTTCATGTGAACTAACTCTATTTCAAGGATTTCTGCAGTGTACATCATCCTTTCTAGACAAGACACTTACATTTTGATGTCTTTTACACTTGTTCTCTCTCTATTCTGTGATATTCATTAGTATTTGCTCTGAATGACTACTGATTTCCAGCCGTTTCCTATAATGGGCCTTCTTTTCTACATGTGGGACTTCACCACTTGTAGAAACAACTTTATACACTCTTCTCTGGACTTGCGAAGCTATATAAACTTGTCTTTCAACTGTTTTACAGTTAAATAATACTTTTCAGTGAATTCTGGTGGTTTGAAACACTCGTTTCATGTGAACTAACTCTATTTCAAGGATTTCTGCAGTGTACATCATCCTTTCTAGACAAGACACTTTCATTTTGATGTCTTTTACACTTGCTCTCTCACTATTCTGTGATATTCATTAGTATTTGCTCTGAATGACTACTGATTTCTAGCTGTTTCCTATAATGGGCCTTCTTTTCTACTTATCGGACTTCACCACATGTAGAAACAACTTTATACACTCTTCTCTGAACTTGAGAAGCTATATACACTTGTCTTTTAACCTTTTTTACAGTTGAATACTACTTTTCAGTGAATTCTAGTGGGTTAAAACACTGTTTTCTTGTGAAGTAACTCTATTTCAAGTATTTCTGTAGTGTATAGCATCCTTTCTATACTAGAGAATTACATTTTGAGGTCTTTTACACTTGTTCTCTCACTATTCTGTGATATTCATTAGTATTTGCTCTGAATGACTACTGATTTCTAGCTGTTTCCCATAATGGGCCTTCTTTTCTACTTGTGGGACTTCACCACATGTAGAAACAACTTTATACACTCTTCTCTGAACTTGAGAAGCTATATACACTTGTCTTTCAACTGTTTTACAGGTGAATACTACTTTTCAGTGTATTCTAGTGGTTTCAAATACTGGTTTCATGTGAACTAACTCTATTTCAAGGATTTTGCAGTGTACAACATCCTTTCTAGACTAGAAACTTTCATTTTGATGTCTTTTACACTTGTTCTCTCACTATTCTGTGATATTCATTAGTATTTGCTTGAATGACTACTGATTTCTAGCCGTTTCCTATAATGGGCCTTCTTTTCTACTTGTGGGACTGCACCACATGTAGAAACAAATTTATACACTCTTCTCTGAACTTGAGAAGCTATATACACTTGTCTTTCAACTGTTTTACAGTTGAATACTACTTTTCAGTGAATTCTAGTGGGTTGAAACACTGGTTTCATGTGAACTAACTCTTTTTCAAGGATTTGTGCAGTGTACAACATCCTTTCTAGACTAGAGACTTACATTTTGATGTCTTTTACACTTGTTCTCTCACTATTCTGTGATATTCATTAGTATTTGCTCTGAATGACCACTTATTTCTAGCCGTTTCCCATAATGGGCCTTCTTTTCTACTTGTGGGACATCACCACATGTAGAAACAACTTTAAACACTCTTCTCTGAAATTGAGAAGCTATATACAATTGTCTTTCAACTGTTTTTCAGTTGAATACTACTTTTCAGTGAATTCTAGTGGGTTGAAACACTGTTTTCTTGTGAAGTAACTCTATTTCAAGGATTTCTGTAGTGTATAACATCCTTTCTAGACTAGAGACTTACATTTTGATGTCTTTTACACTTGTTCTCTCACTATTCTGTGATATTCATTAGTATTTGCTCTGAATGACTACTGATTTCCAGCCGTTTCCTATAATGGGCCCTCTTTTCTACATGTGGGACGTCACCACTTGTAGAAACAACTTTATACACTCTTCTCTGGACTTGCGAAGCTATATAAACTTGTCTTTCAACTGTTTTACAGTTAAATACTACTTTTCAGTGAATTCTGGTGGTTTGAAACACTCGTTTCATGTGAACTAACTCTATTTCAAGGATTTCTGCAGTGTACATCATCCTTTCTAGACAAGACACTTTCATTTTGATGTCTTTTACACTTGTTCTCTCACTATTCTGTGATATTCATTAGTATTTGCTCTGAATGACTACTGATTTCTAGCTGTTTCCTATAATGGGCCTTCTTTTCTACTTATGGGACTTCACCACATGTAGAAACAACTTTATACACTCTTCTCTGAACTTGAGAAGCTATATACACTTGTCTTTTAACCTTTTTTACAGTTGAATACTACTTTTCAGTGAATTCTAGTGGGTTAAAACACTGTTTTCTTGTGAAGTAACTCTATTTCAAGTATTTCTGTAGTGTATAGCATCCTTTCTATAATAGAGACTTACATTTTGATGTCTTTTACACTTGTTCTCTCACTATTCTGTGATATTCATTAGTATTTGCTCTGAATGACTACTGATTTCTAGCTGTTTCCAATAATGGGCCTTCTTTTCTACTTGTGGGACTTCACCACATGTAGAAACAACTTTATACACTCTTCTCTGAACTTGAGAAGCTATATACACTTGTCTTTCAACTGTTTTACAGGTGAATACTACTTTTCAGTGTATTCTAGTGGTTTCAAATACTGGTTTCATGTGAACTAATTCTATTTCAAGGATTTTGCAGTGTACAACATCCTTTCTAGACTAGAAACTTTCATTTTGATGTCTTTTACACTTGTTCTCTCACTATTTTGTGATATTCATTAGTATTTGCTTGAATGACTACTGATTTCTAGCCGTTTCCTATAATGGGCCTTCTTTTCTACTTGTGGGACTGCACCACATGTAGAAACAAATTTATACACTCTTCTCTGAACTTGAGAAGCTATATACACTTGTCTTTCAACTGTTTTACAGTTGAATACTACTTTTCAGTGAATTCTAGTGGGTTGAAACACTGGTTTCATGTGAACTAACTCTTTTTCAAGGATTTGTGCAGTGTACAACATCCTTTCTAGACTAGAGACTTACATTTTGATATCTTTTACACTTGTTCTCTCACTATTCTGTGATATTCATTAGTATTTGCTCTGAATGACCACTTATTTCTAGCCGTTTCCCATAATGGGCCTTCTTTTCTACTTGTGGGACATCACCACATGTAGAAACAACTTTAAACACTCTTCTCTGAACTTGAGAAGCTATATACAATTGTCTTTCAACTGTTTTACAGTTGAATACTACTTTTCAGTGAATTCTAGTGGGTTGAAACACTGTTTTCTTGTGAAGTAACTCTATTTCAAGGATTTCTGTAGTGTATAACATCCTTTCTAGACTAGAGACTTACATTTTGATGTCTTTTACACTTGTTCTCTCACTATTCTGTGATATTCATTAGTATTGGCTCTGAATGACTACTGATTTCTATCTGTTTCCCATAATGGGCCTTCTTTTCTACTTGTGGGACTTCAACTCTTGTAGAAACAACTTTATACACTCTTCTGTGGACATGCGAAGCTATATAAACTTGTTTTTCAACTGTTTTACAGTTAAATACTACTTTTCAGTGAATTCTGGTGGTTTGAAACACTCGTTTAATGTGAACTAACTCTATTTCTAGGATTTCTGCAGTGTACAACATCCTTTCTATACTAGAGACTTACATTTTGATGTCTTTTACACTTGTTCTCTCACTATTATGTGATATTCATTAGTATTTGCTCTGAATGACTACTGATTTCTAGCTGTTTCCCATAATGGGCCTTCTTTTCTACTTGTGGGACTTCACCACATGTAGAAACAACTTTATACACTCTTCTCTGAACTTGAGAAGCTATATACACTTGTCTTTCAACTGTTTTACAGTTAAATACTACTTTTCAGTGTATTCTGGTGGTTTCAAACACTGGTTTCATGTGAATTAACTCTATTTCAAGGATTTCTGCAGTGTACAACATCATTTCTAGACTAGACACTTTCATTTTGATGTATTTTACACTTATTCTCTCACTATTCTGTGATATTCATTTGTATTTGCTCTGAATGACTACTGATTTCTAGCCGTTTCCTATAATGGGCCTTCTTTTCTACTTGTGGGACTGCACCACATGTAGAAACAAATTTATACACTCTTCTCTGAACTTGAGAAGCTATATACACTTGTCTTTCAACTGTTTTACAGTTGAATACTACTTTCAGTGAATTCTAGTGGGTTGAAACACTGTTTTCTTGTGAAGTAACTCTATTTCAAGGATTTCTGTAGTGTATAACATCCTTTCTAGACTGGAAACTTACATTTTGATATCTTTTTCACTTCTTCTCACACAATTCTATGATATTCATTAGTATTTGCAATGAATGACTACTCATTTCTTGCTGTTTCCTATAATGGGCCATCTTTTCTACTTGTGGTACTTCACCACATGTAGAAGCAACTTTATACACTCTTCTCTGGACTTGCGAAGCTATATAAACTTGTCTTTCAACTGTTTTACAGTTGAATACTACTTTTCAGTGAATTCTAGTGGGTTGAAACACTGTTTTCTTTTGAACTAACTCTATTTCAAGGATTTCTGTAGTGTATAGCATCCTTTCTAGACTAGAAACTTACATTTTGATGTCTTTTACACTTGTTCTCTCACTATTCTGTGATAGTCATTAGTATTTGCTCTGAATGACTACTGATTTCTAGCTGTTTCCTATAATGGGCCTTCTTTTCTACTTATGGGACTTCACCACATGTAGAAACAACTTTATACACTCTTCTCTGAACTTGAGAAGCTATATACACTTGTCTTTTAACCTTTTTTACAGTTGAATACTACTTTTCAGTGAATTCTAGTGGGTTAAAACACTGTTTTCTTGTGAAGTAACTCTATTTCAAGTATTTCTGTAGTGTATAGCATCCTTTCTATAATAGAGACTTACATTTTGATGTCTTTTACACTTGTTCTCTCACTATTCTGTGATATTCATTAGTATTTGCTCTGAATGACTACTGATTTCCAGCTGTTTCCAATAATGGGCCTTCTTTTCTACTTGTGGGACTTCACCACATGTAGAAACAACTTTATACACTCTTCTCTGAACTTGAGAAGCTATATACACTTGTCTTTCAACTGTTTTACAGGTGAATACTACTTTTCAGTGTATTCTAGTGGTTTCAAATACTGGTTTCATGTGAACTAATTCTATTTCAAGGATTTTGCAGTGTACAACATCCTTTCTAGACTAGAAACTTTCATTTTGATGTCTTTTACACTTGTTCTCTCACTATTTTGTGATATTCATTAGTATTTGCTTGAATGACTACTGATTTCTAGCCGTTTCCTATAATGGGCCTTCTTTTCTACTTGTGGGACTGCACCACATGTAGAAACAAATTTATACACTCTTCTCTGAACTTGAGAAGCTATATACACTTGTCTTTCAACTGTTTTACAGTTGAATACTACTTTTCAGTGAATTCTAGTGGGTTGAAACACTGGTTTCATGTGAACTAACTCTTTTTCAAGGATTTGTGCAGTGTACAACATCCTTTCTAGACTAGAGACTTACATTTTGATATCTTTTACACTTGTTCTCTCACTATTCTGTGATATTCATTAGTATTTGCTCTGAATGACCACTTATTTCTAGCCGTTTCCCATAATGGGCCTTCTTTTCTACTTGTGGGACATCACCACATGTAGAAAGAACTTTAAACACTCTTCTCTGAACTTGAGAAGCTATATACAATTGTCTTTCAACTGTTTTACAGTTGAATACTACTTTTCAGTGAATTCTAGTGGGTTGAAACACTGTTTTCTTGTGAAGTAACTCTATTTCAAGGATTTCTGTAGTGTATAACATCCTTTCTAGACTAGAGACTTACATTTTGATGTCTTTTACACTTGTTCTCTCACTATTCTGTGATATTCCTTAGTATTGGCTCTGAATGACTACTGATTTCTATCTGTTTCCCATAATGGGCCTTCTTTTCTACTTGTGGGACTTCAACTCTTGTAGAAACAACTTTATACACTCTTCTGTGGACATGCGAAGCTATATAAACTTGTTTTTCAACTGTTTTACAGTTAAATACTACTTTTCAGTGAATTCTGGTGGTTTGAAACACTCGTTTAATGTGAACTAACTCTATTTCTAGGATTTCTGCAGTGTACATCATCCTTTCTAGACAAGACACTTTCATTTTGATGTCTTTTACACTTGTTCTCTCACTATTCTGTGATATTCATTAGTATTTGCTCTGAATGACTACTGATTTCTAGCTGTTTCCCATAATGGGCCTTCTTTTCTACTTGTGGGACTTCACCACATGTAGAAACAACTTTATACACTCTTCTCTGAACTTGAGAAGCTATATACACTTGTCTTTCAACTGTTTTACAGTTAAATACTACTTTTCAGTGTATTCTGGTGGTTTCAAACACTGGTTTCATGTGAACTAACTCTATTTCAAGGATTTCTGCAGTGTACAACATCCTTTCTATACTAGAGACTTACATTTTGATGTCTTTTACACTTGTTCTCTCACTATTATGTGATATTCATTAGTATTTGCTCTGAATGACTACTGATTTCTAGCTGTTTCCCATAATGGGCCTTCTTTTCTACTTGTGGGACTTCACCACATGTAGAAACAACTTTATACACTCTTCTCTGAACTTGAGAAGCTATATACACTTGTCTTTCAACTGTTTTACAGTTAAATACTACTTTTCAGTGTATTCTGGTGGTTTCAAACACTGGTTTCATGTGAACTAACTCTATTTCAAGGATTTCTGCAGTGTACAACATCATTTCTAGACTAGACACTTTCATTTTGATGTATTTTACACTTATTCTCTCACTATTCTGTGATATTCATTTGTATTTGCTCTGAATGACTACTGATTTCTAGCCGTTTCCTATAATGGGCCTTCTTTTCTACTTGTGGGACTGTACCACATGTAGAAACAAATTTATACACTCTTCTCTGAACTTGAGAAGCTATATACACTTGTCTTTCAACTGTTTTACAGTTGAATACTACTTTTCAGTGAATTCTAGTGGGTTGAAACACTGTTTTCTTGTGAAGTAACTCTATTTCAAGGATTTCTGTAGTGTATAACATCCTTTCTAGACTGGAAACTTACATTTTGATATCTTTTTCACTTCTTCTCACACAATTCTATGATATTCATTAGTATTTGCAATGAATGACTACTCATTTCTTGCTGTTTCCTATAATGGGCCATCTTTTCTACTTGTGGGACTTCACCACATGTAGAAGCAACTTTATACACTCTTCTCTGGACTTGCGAAGCTATATAAACTTGTCTTTCAACTGTTTTACAGTTGAATACTACTTTTCAGTGAATTCTAGTGGGTTGAAACACTGTTTTCTTTTGAAGTAACTCTATTTCAAGGATTTCTGTAGTGTATAGCATCCTTTCTAGACTAGAAACTTACATTTTGATGTCTTTTACACTTGTTCTCTCACTATTCTGTGATAGTCATTAGTATTTGCTCTGAATGACTACTAATTTCAAGCTGTTTCCTATAATGGGCCGTCTTTTCTACTTGTGGGACTTTACCACATGTAGAAACAACTTTATACACTCTTCTATGAACTTGAGAAGCTATATACACTTGTCTTTCAACTGTTTAACAGTTGAATACTACTCCTCAGTGAATTCTGGTGGTTTCAAACACTGGTTTCATGTGAACTAACTCTATTTCAAGGATTTCTGCAGTGTACATCATCCTTTCTAGACAAGACACTTACATTTTGATGTCTTTTACACTTGTTCTCTCACTATTCTGTGATATTCATTAGTATTGGCTCTGAATGACTACTGATTTCTAGCTGTTTCCCATAATGGGCCTTCTTTTCTACTTGTGGGACTTCACCACATGTAGAAACAACTTTATACACTCTTCTCTGAACTTGAGAAGCTATATACACTTGTCTTTCAACTGTTTTACAGGTGAATACTACTTTTCAGTGTATTCTAGTGGTTTCAAATACTGGTTTCATGTGAACTAATTCTATTTCAAGGATTTTGCAGTGTACAACATCCTTTCTAGACTAGAAAATTTCATTTTGATGTCTTTTACACTTGTTCTCTCACTATTCTGTGATATTCATTAGTATTTGCTTGAATGACTACTGATTTCTAGCCGTTTCCTATAATGGGCCTTCTTTTCTACTTGTGGGACTGCACCACATGTAGAAACAAATTTATACACTCTTCTCTGAACTTGAGAAGCTATATACACTTGTCTTTCAACTGTTTTACAGTTGAATACTACTTTTCAGTGAATTCTAGTGGGTTGAAACACTGGTTTCATGTGAACTAACTCTTTTTCAAGGATTTGTGCAGTGTACAACATCCTTTCTAGACTAGAGACTTACATTTTGATATCTTTTACACTTGTTCTCTCACTATTCTGTGATATTCATTAGTATTTGCTCTGAATGACCACTTATTTCTAGCCGTTTCCCATAATGGGCCTTCTTTTCTACTTGTGGGACATCACCACATGTAGAAACAACTTTAAACACTCTTCTCTGAACTTGAGAAGCTATATACAATTGTCTTTCAACTGTTTTACAGTTGAATACTACTTTTCAGTGAATTCTAGTGGGTTGAAACACTGTTTTCTTGTGAAGTAACTCTATTTCAAGGATTTCTGTAGTGTATAACATCCTTTCTAGACGAGAGACTTACATTTTGATGTCTTTTACACTTGTTCTCTCACTATTCTGTGATATTCATTAGTATTGGCTCTGAATGACTACTGATTTCTATCTGTTTCCCATAATGGGCCTTCTTTTCTACTTGTGGGACTTCAACTCTTGTAGAAACAACTTTATACACTCTTCTGTGGACATGCGAAGCTATATAAACTTGTTTTTCAACTGTTTTACAGTTAAATACTACTTTTCAGTGAATTCTGGTGGTTTGAAACACTCGTTTAATGTGAACTAACTCTATTTCTAGGATTTCTGCAGTGTACATCATCCTTTCTAGACAAGACACTTTCATTTTGATGTCTTTTACACTTGTTCTCTCACTATTCTGTGATATTCATTAGTATTTGCTCTGAATGACTACTGATTTCTAGCTGTTTCCCATAATGGGCCTTCTTTTCTACTTGTGGGACTTCACCACATGTAGAAACAACTTTATACACTCTTCTCTGAACTTGAGAAGCTATATACACTTGTCTTTCAACTGTTTTACAGTTAAATACTACTTTTCAGTGTATTCTGGTGGTTTCAAACACTGGTTTCATGTGAACTAACTCTATTTCAAGGATTTCTGCAGTGTACAACATCCTTTCTATACTAGAGACTTACATTTTGATGTCTTTTACACTTGTTCTCTCACTATTATGTGATATTCATTAGTATTTGCTCTGAATGACTACTGATTTCTAGCTGTTTCCCATAATGGGCCTTCTTTTCTACTTGTGGGACTTCACCACATGTAGAAACAACTTTATACACTCTTCTCTGAACTTGAGAAGCTATATACACTTGTCTTTCAACTGTTTTACAGTTAAATACTACTTTTCAGTGTATTCTGGTGGTTTCAAACACTGGTTTCATGTGAATTAACTCTATTTCAAGGATTTCTGCAGTGTACAACATCATTTCTAGACTAGACACTTTCATTTTGATGTATTTTACACTTATTCTCTCACTATTCTGTGATATTCATTTGTATTTGCTCTGAATGACTACTGATTTCTAGCCGTTTCCTATAATGGGCCTTCTTTTCTACTTGTGGGACTGCACCACATGTAGAAACAAATTTATACACTCTTCTCTGAACTTGAGAAGCTATATACACTTGTCTTTCAACTGTTTTACAGTTGAATACTACTTTCAGTGAATTCTAGTGGGTTGAAACACTGTTTTCTTGTGAAGTAACTCTATTTCAAGGATTTCTGTAGTGTATAACATCCTTTCTAGACTGGAAACTTACATTTTGATATCTTTTTCACTTCTTCTCACACAATTCTATGATATTCATTAGTATTTGCAATGAATGACTACTCATTTCTTGCTGTTTCCTATAATGGGCCATCTTTTCTACTTGTGGTACTTCACCACATGTAGAAGCAACTTTATACACTCTTCTCTGGACTTGCGAAGCTATATAAACTTGTCTTTCAACTGTTTTACAGTTGAATACTACTTTTCAGTGAATTCTAGTGGGTTGAAACACTGTTTTCTTTTGAACTAACTCTATTTCAAGGATTTCTGTAGTGTATAGCATCCTTTCTAGACTAGAAACTTACATTTTGATGTCTTTTACACTTGTTCTCTCACTATTCTGTGATAGTCATTAGTATTTGCTCTGAATGACTACTGATTTCTAGCTGTTTCCTATAATGGGCCTTCTTTTCTACTTATGGGACTTCACCACATGTAGAAACAACTTTATACACTCTTCTCTGAACTTGAGAAGCTATATACACTTGTCTTTTAACCTTTTTTACAGTTGAATACTACTTTTCAGTGAATTCTAGTGGGTTAAAACACTGTTTTCTTGTGAAGTAACTCTATTTCAAGTATTTCTGTAGTGTATAGCATCCTTTCTATAATAGAGACTTACATTTTGATGTCTTTTACACTTGTTCTCTCACTATTCTGTGATATTCATTAGTATTTGCTCTGAATGACTACTGATTTCCAGCTGTTTCCAATAATGGGCCTTCTTTTCTACTTGTGGGACTTCACCACATGTAGAAACAACTTTATACACTCTTCTCTGAACTTGAGAAGCTATATACACTTGTCTTTCAACTGTTTTACAGGTGAATACTACTTTTCAGTGTATTCTAGTGGTTTCAAATACTGGTTTCATGTGAACTAATTCTATTTCAAGGATTTTGCAGTGTACAACATCCTTTCTAGACTAGAAACTTTCATTTTGATGTCTTTTACACTTGTTCTCTCACTATTTTGTGATATTCATTAGTATTTGCTTGAATGACTACTGATTTCTAGCCGTTTCCTATAATGGGCCTTCTTTTCTACTTGTGGGACTGCACCACATGTAGAAACAAATTTATACACTCTTCTCTGAACTTGAGAAGCTATATACACTTGTCTTTCAACTGTTTTACAGTTGAATACTACTTTTCAGTGAATTCTAGTGGGTTGAAACACTGGTTTCATGTGAACTAACTCTTTTTCAAGGATTTGTGCAGTGTACAACATCCTTTCTAGACTAGAGACTTACATTTTGATATCTTTTACACTTGTTCTCTCACTATTCTGTGATATTCATTAGTATTTGCTCTGAATGACCACTTATTTCTAGCCGTTTCCCATAATGGGCCTTCTTTTCTACTTGTGGGACATCACCACATGTAGAAAGAACTTTAAACACTCTTCTCTGAACTTGAGAAGCTATATACAATTGTCTTTCAACTGTTTTACAGTTGAATACTACTTTTCAGTGAATTCTAGTGGGTTGAAACACTGTTTTCTTGTGAAGTAACTCTATTTCAAGGATTTCTGTAGTGTATAACATCCTTTCTAGACTAGAGACTTACATTTTGATGTCTTTTACACTTGTTCTCTCACTATTCTGTGATATTCCTTAGTATTGGCTCTGAATGACTACTGATTTCTATCTGTTTCCCATAATGGGCCTTCTTTTCTACTTGTGGGACTTCAACTCTTGTAGAAACAACTTTATACACTCTTCTGTGGACATGCGAAGCTATATAAACTTGTTTTTCAACTGTTTTACAGTTAAATACTACTTTTCAGTGAATTCTGGTGGTTTGAAACACTCGTTTAATGTGAACTAACTCTATTTCTAGGATTTCTGCAGTGTACATCATCCTTTCTAGACAAGACACTTTCATTTTGATGTCTTTTACACTTGTTCTCTCACTATTCTGTGATATTCATTAGTATTTGCTCTGAATGACTACTGATTTCTAGCTGTTTCCCATAATGGGCCTTCTTTTCTACTTGTGGGACTTCACCACATGTAGAAACAACTTTATACACTCTTCTCTGAACTTGAGAAGCTATATACACTTGTCTTTCAACTGTTTTACAGTTAAATACTACTTTTCAGTGTATTCTGGTGGTTTCAAACACTGGTTTCATGTGAACTAACTCTATTTCAAGGATTTCTGCAGTGTACAACATCCTTTCTATACTAGAGACTTACATTTTGATGTCTTTTACACTTGTTCTCTCACTATTATGTGATATTCATTAGTATTTGCTCTGAATGACTACTGATTTCTAGCTGTTTCCCATAATGGGCCTTCTTTTCTACTTGTGGGACTTCACCACATGTAGAAACAACTTTATACACTCTTCTCTGAACTTGAGAAGCTATATACACTTGTCTTTCAACTGTTTTACAGTTAAATACTACTTTTCAGTGTATTCTGGTGGTTTCAAACACTGGTTTCATGTGAACTAACTCTATTTCAAGGATTTCTGCAGTGTACAACATCATTTCTAGACTAGACACTTTCATTTTGATGTATTTTACACTTATTCTCTCACTATTCTGTGATATTCATTTGTATTTGCTCTGAATGACTACTGATTTCTAGCCGTTTCCTATAATGGGCCTTCTTTTCTACTTGTGGGACTGTACCACATGTAGAAACAAATTTATACACTCTTCTCTGAACTTGAGAAGCTATATACACTTGTCTTTCAACTGTTTTACAGTTGAATACTACTTTTCAGTGAATTCTAGTGGGTTGAAACACTGTTTTCTTGTGAAGTAACTCTATTTCAAGGATTTCTGTAGTGTATAACATCCTTTCTAGACTGGAAACTTACATTTTGATATCTTTTTCACTTCTTCTCACACAATTCTATGATATTCATTAGTATTTGCAATGAATGACTACTCATTTCTTGCTGTTTCCTATAATGGGCCATCTTTTCTACTTGTGGGACTTCACCACATGTAGAAGCAACTTTATACACTCTTCTCTGGACTTGCGAAGCTATATAAACTTGTCTTTCAACTGTTTTACAGTTGAATACTACTTTTCAGTGAATTCTAGTGGGTTGAAACACTGTTTTCTTTTGAAGTAACTCTATTTCAAGGATTTCTGTAGTGTATAGCATCCTTTCTAGACTAGAAACTTACATTTTGATGTCTTTTACACTTGTTCTCTCACTATTCTGTGATAGTCATTAGTATTTGCTCTGAATGACTACTAATTTCAAGCTGTTTCCTATAATGGGCCGTCTTTTCTACTTGTGGGACTTCACCACATGTAGAAACAACTTTATACACTCTTCTCTGAACTTGAGAAGCTATATACACTTGTCTTTCAACTGTTTAACAGTTGAATACTACTCCTCAGTGAATTCTGGTGGTTTCAAACACTGGTTTCATGTGAACTAACTCTATTTCAAGGATTTCTGCAGTGTACATCATCCTTTCTAGACAAGACACTTACATTTTGATGTCTTTTACACTTGTTCTCTCACTATTCTGTGATATTCATTAGTATTGGCTCTGAATGACTACTGATTTCTAGCTGTTTCCCATAATGGGCCTTCTTTTCTACTTGTGGGACTTCACCACATGTAGAAACAACTTTATACACTCTTCTCTGAACTTGAGAAGCTATATACACTTGTCTTTCAACTGTTTTACAGGTGAATACTACTTTTCAGTGTATTCTAGTGGTTTCAAATACTGGTTTCATGTGAACTAATTCTATTTCAAGGATTTTGCAGTGTACAACATCCTTTCTAGACTAGAAAATTTCATTTTGATGTCTTTTACACTTGTTCTCTCACTATTCTGTGATATTCATTAGTATTTGCTTGAATGACTACTGATTTCTAGCCGTTTCCTATAATGGGCCTTCTTTTCTACTTGTGGGACTGCACCACATGTAGAAACAAATTTATACACTCTTCTCTGAACTTGAGAAGCTATATACACTTGTCTTTCAACTGTTTTACAGTTGAATACTACTTTTCAGTGAATTCTAGTGGGTTGAAACACTGGTTTCATGTGAACTAACTCTTTTTCAAGGATTTGTGCAGTGTACAACATCCTTTCTAGACTAGAGACTTACATTTTGATATCTTTTACACTTGTTCTCTCACTATTCTGTGATATTCATTAGTATTTGCTCTGAATGACCACTTATTTCTAGCCGTTTCCCATAATGGGCCTTCTTTTCTACTTGTGGGACATCACCACATGTAGAAACAACTTTAAACACTCTTCTCTGAACTTGAGAAGCTATATACAATTGTCTTTCAACTGTTTTACAGTTGAATACTACTTTTCAGTGAATTCTAGTGGGTTGAAACACTGTTTTCTTGTGAAGTAACTCTATTTCAAGGATTTCTGTAGTGTATAACATCCTTTCTAGACGAGAGACTTACATTTTGATGTCTTTTACACTTGTTCTCTCACTATTCTGTGATATTCATTAGTATTGGCTCTGAATGACTACTGATTTCTATCTGTTTCCCATAATGGGCCTTCTTTTCTACTTGTGGGACTTCAACTCTTGTAGAAACAACTTTATACACTCTTCTGTGGACATGCGAAGCTATATAAACTTGTTTTTCAACTGTTTTACAGTTAAATACTACTTTTCAGTGAATTCTGGTGGTTTGAAACACTCGTTTAATGTGAACTAACTCTATTTCTAGGATTTCTGCAGTGTACATCATCCTTTCTAGACAAGACACTTTCATTTTGATGTCTTTTACACTTGTTCTCTCACTATTCTGTGATATTCATTAGTATTTGCTCTGAATGACTACTGATTTCTAGCTGTTTCCCATAATGGGCCTTCTTTTCTACTTGTGGGACTTCACCACATGTAGAAACAACTTTATACACTCTTCTCTGAACTTGAGAAGCTATATACACTTGTCTTTCAACTGTTTTACAGTTAAATACTACTTTTCAGTGTATTCTGGTGGTTTCAAACACTGGTTTCATGTGAACTAACTCTATTTCAAGGATTTCTGCAGTGTACAACATCCTTTCTATACTAGAGACTTACATTTTGATGTCTTTTACACTTGTTCTCTCACTATTATGTGATATTCATTAGTATTTGCTCTGAATGACTACTGATTTCTAGCTGTTTCCCATAATGGGCCTTCTTTTCTACTTGTGGGACTTCACCACATGTAGAAACAACTTTATACACTCTTCTCTGAACTTGAGAAGCTATATACACTTGTCTTTCAACTGTTTTACAGTTAAATACTACTTTTCAGTGTATTCTGGTGGTTTCAAACACTGGTTTCATGTGAACTAACTCTATTTCAAGGATTTCTGCAGTGTACAACATCATTTCTAGACTAGACACTTTCATTTTGATGTATTTTACACTTATTCTCTCACTATTCTGTGATATTCATTTGTATTTGCTCTGAATGACTACTGATTTCTAGCCGTTTCCTATAATGGGCCTTCTTTTCTACTTGTGGGACTGCACCACATGTAGAAACAAATTTATACACTCTTCTCTGAACTTGAGAAGCTATATACACTTGTCTTTCAACTGTTTTACAGTTGAATACTACTTTTCAGTGAATTCTAGTGGGTTGAAACACTGTTTTCTTGTGAAGTAACTCTATTTCAAGGATTTCTGTAGTGTATAACATCCTTTCTAGACTGGAAACTTACATTTTGATATCTTTTTCACTTCTTCTCACACAATTCTATGATATTCATTAGTATTTGCAATGAATGACTACTCATTTCTTGCTGTTTCCTATAATGGGCCATCTTTTCTACTTGTGGGACTTCACCACATGTAGAAGCAACTTTATACACTCTTCTCTGGACTTGCGAAGCTATATAAACTTGTCTTTCAACTGTTTTACAGTTGAATACTACTTTTCAGTGAATTCTAGTGGGTTGAAACACTGTTTTCTTTTGAAGTAACTCTATTTCAAGGAT